>NW_027206102.1:3712500-4912500 GCF_024711535.1 Dipodomys merriami
GGGTTAGATTGAGGATTAGGGTTAGGATTAGAGTTAGGGTGAGAACTAGGGTGAAGGTGAGTATTAGAGTTACTGTTAGTGTGAGGTTTAGGGTTAGGGTTAGGGAAAGGGTGAGTTAGGGTTATGGTGACATGGGGGTTAATGTTACAGTGGGGCTTAGGGTTAGAATTAGCGTTAGGGTGATGGTGAGCTTCGGATTACTATTAGGGTTAGAGTTAGGTTTAGGGTTAGGATTAGTGTTATTGTTAGGGTTAGGGTTAGATTTACTGTGAGAGTGAGGGTGAGGGTGGGGGTGAGAGTTAGGTTTAGGGTGAGGTTTAGTGTTAGTGTTATGATTAGTGTTAGGGTGAGGGTGAGGTTTAAGGTTAGATGTAGGGTTAGGGGGAAGGTTAGATCGAGGTTTAGGGGTAGTGTTAGTGTTAGGGTTAAGGTTAGGGTGAAGGTTAGGTTGAGGTTTAGGGTTAGGGTTAGGGTTAGGTTTAGGGTGAGGGTGACTGTGAGAGTGAGGGTTAGGGTTAGGCTTAGGCTTAGTGTTAGGCTGAGGGTGGCGGGCAGTATTAGGGTTATGGTGATGGTTAGGATTAGGGTTAGTTTGAGGGCTAGGGTGAGGATGAGGGTTAGGTTAAGGCTTAGGCATAGGCTTAGGGTTAGGCTGAGCGTGAGGTTTTGTGTGATGGTTAGGGTTAGGGTGATGGTTAAGTTACGGATAGCGTGAGGGTTAGGATGAGGTTTAGGGTTAGGGTGTGGGTAAGGGTGAGGATGATGGTAAGGGTAAAAGTGAAGTTTACACTGAGGGTTAGGTTTAAGATAAGGCTGAGTGTTAGGGTTAGGTTTAGGGTTAGGTAAGGGTTAGGCTTAGGGTGAGGGTTAGATTGAGAATTAGGGTTAGGGTTAGTGTTTTGGTTTAGGGTGAGGATGAGGGTCTGGGTTAGGGTGAGGGTGAGGGTTAGAATTAAGGTTAGGGTGAGGGCTAGGGTGAGGGTGAGGGTTAGTGTGAGGGTGAGGTTTAGGGTTAGATATAGGGTTAGGGGGAGGGTTAGCGGTAGGGCTAGGGTTAGGGTCAGTGTTAGGGTTAGGGTGAGGGTGAGGGTTAGGTTGAGGTTAAGGTTTAGGGTTACTGTTAGGGTTAGTGTGAGTGTTAATGTTAGGGTTAGAGTTAGTGTTAGGGTTAGGGTGAGTGTTAGGGTGAGGGCTTGGTTTAAGGTGAGGGTTATAGTTAGGGTGAGGGTTAGGGTTAGGGTTAGGGTTATTGTTAGTGTTAAGGTTACGGTTACAGTGAGGGTTAGAGTGAGGTTTAGGGTTACGGTTAGGATGAGGTTCAGGGTTAGGGTTAGGGTTAGAATTAGGGTTAGGGTGAGAGTGAGGTTTAGGTTTATAGTTAGTGTTAGTGTTAATTTTAGGGTTAGGGTGAGGGTTATTGTTAGGCTTAGGCTTAGGCTTAGGCTTAGGCCGAGCATGAGGTTGAGGGTGAGGGTTAAGATGAGGTTTAGGGTTAGGATTACTGTTAGGGTTAGGGCTAGGGTGAGGGTTAGGTTGAGGGTTAGGGTTAGGGATAGGGTTAGATTTAGGATTAAGATTAGGTTGAGGTTGAATGTGAGGGTTAGGGTTAGGTTTAGGATTAAGCTTAGGGTTAGGGTGAGGGTTAATGTTAGGGTTTGGATTAGGGTGAGGGTGAGGCTGAGGATTAGGGTTTGGTTTAGGGTTAGGTTTAGGTTTAGGTTTAGGTTGAGTGTCAGGGTTAGGGTTACGGTGACGGTTAGGGTTAGATTTAGGCTTAGGATTAGGGTTAGAGTTATGGTTATGGGGACTGTTAGGTTGAGGTTTACGGTTAGGGTTAGTGTTAGGTTTAGTGTGATTCTGAGGGTTAGGTTGAGGTTTATGGATAGGGTTAGGTTTAGGATTAGGTTTAGGGTGAGGGTGAGTGTGAGGGTTAGTTTGAGGGTTAGGCTTAGGATTCGGGTTAGGCTGAGGGTGCGGGTCAGGGTTAGGGTTAGGGTTAGGGTGGGGTTTAGGGTTAGGGTTAGGGTAAGGATTTGGGTGAGGGTGAGATTTAGTGTGAGATATAGGGTTAGGGGGAGGGTTAGGGGGAGGGTTAGGGTTAGGGTTAGTGTTAGGGTTAGGGTGAGGTTGAGGGTTAGGTTGAGGTTTAGGGTTAGGTTAGGGTTAGTTTGAGGGTTATTGTTAGGGTTAGGGTTAGTGTTAGTGGGAGGGTAAGTGTTAGGGTAAGGGTTTAGGTTGGGGTGAGGGTTATGGTTAGGATGAGTGTTAGGATTAAGTTTAGAGTTATTGTTAGGGTTAGGTTTAGGGTTAGGCTTAGGGTTACCCTGAGGGTGATGTTGAGCGTGAGGTTTATGGTTAGGGTGAGGGTTAGGCTTAGGGTTAGGGTGATGGTTAGGGTTAGTGTGAGGGTTACTGTTAGGATTAGGGTGTTAGGTTAAGGGTAAATGTTAGGGCGAGGCTTATAGTAAGGTTGAGGGTTAGGGTTAGGGTTAGAGTTATTGTTAGCGTTAAGTTTAAGGTTATGTTTAATGTGAGGGTGAAGGTGAGGGTTAGGTTTATTGTTAAGATGAGGATTAGGGTTATGGTTAGGGTTAGAGTTAGGGTTAGGGTGAGAGTGAGGTTTAGGGTTAGAGTTATGGTTAGTGTTAGGGTTAGGGTTAGGGTGAGCGTTAGGGTTAGGACTAGACTTAGGGTTAGGCCTAGGCCCAGCTTGATGGTTATGGTTAGGGTTAGGTTTAGGGTGAGAGTGAGGGTTAGGGTGAATGTTAGGATGAGGTTTAGGGTTAGGATTAGGGTTAGAGTTTGGGTTAGGGTGAAGGTCAGGTTTAGGATTAGTGTTAGGGTTAGGGTGATGTTTAGGGTGAGGGTTAGGGTTAGGGTTAGTGTTAGGGTTAGGTTTAGGGTGAGGGTTAGGTTGAGGGTAAGGATTAGGGATAGGATTAGGTTTAGGATTATGGTTAGTGTGAGGGTGAGTGTGAGGGTTAGGGTTAGCGTTAGGTTTAGGCTTAGGGTTAGGCTGAGGGTGAGGTTGAAGGTGAGGATTAGGGTTAGGGTTAGGGTTATAATTAGCCTTAAGGTGAGGTTCAGGGTTAGGGTTAGGTTTAGGGTTCTGGTGAGGGTGAGGGTTAGAGGTAGCTTGAGGGTTAGGGTGAGGGTTAGGGTTAGGGTTAGGGTGAGTGTTAGGTGAATGTTTGGTTTAGGGTTAGGTTTAGGGTTAGGGTTAGGTTGAGGGTTAATTTGAGGGTTAGGGTTTGTGTTAGGTTTAGGGGGAGAGGGAGGTTTAGGTTAGGCTTAGTGTTAGGATTAGGGTGAGGTTAAGTGTTAGGGTGAGGGTTAAGGTTAGGTTAGGGTGAGGGTTAAGATGAAGGTTAGGGTTTCAGTGAGAGTGAGGGTTAAGGCTAGGGCGAGGGTTAGGGTTAGGGTTACGGTTAGGGTGAGGGTGATGGTTAGGATTAGGGTTAAGGTTATTGTAAATGTTATGGTTATGGTTACGTTTCCAGTGAGGGTGAGGCTGAGAGTGAAGTTTAGGGTTAGGGTAAGGGTTAGTTTTAGGGTTAGGATTAGAGGTAATGTTAGGGTTAGGGTTAGACTTACGATTTGGGTGAGGGTGAGGGTGAGGGTCAGGGTTAGGGTTAGGGTAAGGGTTAGGGTTAGGGTTAGATTGGGGATTAGGGTTAGGGTTAGTGTGAGGTTTAGGGTGAGGATGAGGTTTAGGGTGAGGGTTAGGGTTAGAATTAGGATTAGGTTGAGGGCTAGCGTGAGGGTGAGTGTTACGGTTAGGGTTAAGTTTATGGTGAGGTTTAGGGTGAGGGGTAGGTTTAGGTTTAGGGTGAGGGTTAGGATTAGTGTGAGGGTTACGGTTAGGGTGAGAGTGAGGGTGAGGCTAAGGTTTATGGTGAGGGTTAGAGTGAGGGTGAGGGTTAGGGTTAGGTTGAGGTTTAGGGTGATTGTTAGTGTTAGGTTTAGGGTTAGTGTTAGGGTTAGGGTTAGGGTGAGGGTTAGGTTGAGGGTAAGGGTTAGGGCTTGGGTTAGTTTTCGGTTTATGGTTATGGTGAGGGTGAATGTCAGGGTTAGGGTTAGGGTTAGGGTTAGGCTTAGGATTAGGCTGAGGGTGAGGGTGAAGGTGAGGATTAGTGTTAGGTTTCCGGTTAGGATTAGGGTTAGGGTTAGAATTAGCCTTAAGGTGAGGTTTAGGGTTATGGTTAGGTTTAGGGTTCTGGTGAGGGTGAGGGTTAGACTTAGCTTGAGGTTCAGAGTGAGGGGTAGGGTTTGGGTTAGGGTGAGGGTTGGGATTAATGTGAGGTTTAGGGTTAGGGTTAGGTTTTGGGTTAGGTTGAGTGTTAGTTTGAGGGTTAGGGTTTGTGTTAGGGTTAGGGTGAGGGAGAGGTTTAGGGGGAGGTTTAGGTCAGGCTTAGTGTTAGAATTAGGGTGAGGTAAAGGGTTAGGGTGAGGGTTAAGGTTAGGTTAGGGTGAGGCTTAGGGTTTCAGTGATAGTGAGGGTTAAGTTTAGGGCGAGAGTTAGGGTTAGGATTATGGTTAGCGTGAGGGTAATGGTTAGGATTAGGGTTAGGGTTATTGTAAATGTAATGGTTAGGGTTACATTTGTAGTGAGGGTGAGGCTGAGAGTGAAGGTTTGGGTTAGGGTAAGGGTTAGTGTTAGGGTTAGGATTAGTGGTAATGTTAGGGTTAGGGTTAGACTTACGATTTGGGTGAGGGTGAGGTTGAGGGTTAGTGTTAGGTTTAGGATGAGGTTTAGGTTTAGGGTTAGGATTAGGGTTAGGGTGAGGTTGAGGTTTAGGGTTAGACTTAGGTTGAGGGGGAGGTTTAGGGTGAGGGTTAGGGTTAGGGTTAGTGTTAGGGTTAAGGTTAGGATTAGGCTTAGGCTTAGGGTTTGGCTGAGGTGAGGGTGGGTGTGAGGATTACGCTTAGGTTGATGGTTAACCTTAGGGTTAGGGTGAGGATTAGGATGAGGGTTAGGGTTAGGATTAGTGTTAGGGTAAGGGCTATGGTGAGGGGAGGGTTGAGGTTAGGGTTAGGCTTAGGCATAGGTTTAGTCTGAGGATGATGGTGAGGGTGAGGGTTAGGGTCATGCTGATGGATAGGGATAGGGTTAGGGTGAGGGTTAGGATGAGGGTTCGGGTTAGGGTGAGGGTTACGATGAGCGTGATGGTAAGAGTAAAGTTGAGGGTTAGGCTAAGGGTGAGAGTTAGGGTAAGGGTGAGTGTTAGGGTTAGTGTAAGTGTTAGGTTAGGGTTAGATAGGGGATTAGGGTTAGGGTTAGTGTGTGGTTTAGGGGGAGGATGTGGGTTAGGTTGATGGTTAGGGTTAGAATTAGGGTTAGGGTGAGGGCTAGCGTGAGGGTGAGGGTTAGGGTTAGCGTTAAGTTTATGGTGAGATTTAGGGTGAGGGTGATGTTTAGGGTTAGGTTTAGGGTGAGGGCTTGGTTGAGGGTTAGGGTAAGGTTGAGGGTTAGGGTGAGAGTGATGGTAAGGGTAAAGGTGAGGATTAGGCTGAGGGTGAGGGTTAAGATAAGGCTGAGGGTAAGGGTTAGGGTGAGGGTTAGAATAAGCGTTCGGGTTACAGTTAGGGTGAGGGTTAGATTGAGGATTAGGGTTATCGTTAGTGTGAGGTTTAGGGTGAGATTGAGGGTTACCGTTAGGTTTAGGGTTAGGGTTAGAAATAGGGTGAGGGTGAGGACTAAGATGAGGGTGATGTTTAGGTTAGGGTTAGGGTTAAGGTTAGGGTGAGTTTTAGGTTTACTGTGAGGGTTAGGGTTAGTGTGAGGGTTAGGGTTAGAGTTAGGGTTAGGGTGAGGGTTAGGATGAGGATTAGGGTTATGCTTAGGGTTAGGGTGAGGGCTAGGGTGAAGGTGAGGGTTAGGTTTAGAGTTAGGGTGAGTTATGGTTAGGGTTAGTGTTAGGGTGAGCTTTTGGATGAGGGTTAGGGTTACAGTGAGGGTGAGGGTTAGGGTTAGTTTGAGTGTTAGGGTTAGGATTAGGATTAGGGTGAGGGTGAGTGTTAGCATTAGGGTTAGGCTTAGGGTTAGGGTTAGTTTTAGGGTTAGGATTAGTGTTAATGTTAGGGTTAGGGTTAGATTTACGGTTTGGGTGAGGGGGAGGGGGAGGGTTAGTGTTAGGGTTAGGGTGAGGTTTAGAGTTAGGGTTAGGATTAGGGATAGGCTGAGGGAGAGGTTTAGGGTTAGAGTTAAGTTGAGGGGGAGGGTAAGGCTGAGTGTTAGGGTTAGGGTTAGTGTTAGGGTTAACATTAGGTTTAGGGTGAGGGTAAGGTTGAGGTTTAGGTTTAGGGTTAGGTTTTGGGTTAGGATTAGGTTTAGGGTGAGGGTGAGTGTGAGGGGTAGGGTTAGGATTAAGCTAAGGCTTAGGGTTAGTCTGAGGGTGAGGGTGGGTGTGAGGATTAGGCTTAGGGTGATGGTTAAGCTTAGGATTAGGGTGAGGGTTAGGATGAGGGTTAGGGTTAGGATTAGGGTTAGGGTGAGGGTGAGGGTTAAGGTTTGGGTTAGGTTTTTCTGTGGATAAGTGATAGCATGAGGGTTAGGGTGAGTGTTAGACTAGCATTAGAGTTATGGTGAGGATTAGGGTGAGTTTTAGAGTTAGGGTGAGGGTTAGGGTTAGGCTTAGCGTGAGGGTGATGGTGAGGGTGACGGTTAGGTTTAGAGTTACAGTGAGGATTCGGTTAAGTATGAGGTTTAGGGAGAGGATGAGGTTAAGTGTTAGGATGAGGGTTAGGGTGAGGGTGAGGCTTAGGGTTAAGGTTTGGGTTAGGGTGAGGGTTAGGCTGAGGGTTAGGGTTATGATTAGAGTGAGGGTTAGGGTGAGGGTTAGGGTGAGGGTGAGGGTTAGGGTTCGGGTGAGGATTTGGGTTGTTATTAGGGTTAGGGTCAGATTTACGGTGACAGTGAGGTTTTGGGTGAGGGTTAGGGTGAGGGTTAGAGTTAGGGTTAAGATGAGGTTTAGGGTAAGGTTTTGGGTTACGGTTAGGGTGAGGGTTATGTTTAGTGTGAGAGTTAGGGTTAGGGTTAGGATTAGTGTGAGGGTAAGAATTAGCTGACTGTTAGTGTGAGGGTGACGTTTAGGGTTAGGAATAGTGATAGGATTAGTGTAAATCTGAGGGTGAGGATGAGGTTTAGGGTTAGGGTTAGGGTGAGGGCTTGGGTGAGTGTTAGGGTAAGGTTGAGGGTTAGGGTGAGAGTGATGGTAAGGGTAAAGGTGAGGGTTAGGCTGAGGGTGAGGGTTAAGATAAGGGTGAGGTTTAGGGTTAGGGTGAGGGTTAGGTTAAGGTTTCGGGTTACAGTTAGGGTGAGGTTAAGATTGAGGATTAGGGTTAGGGTTAGTGTGAGGTTTAGGGTGAGGTTGAGGGTGAGTGTTAGGGTTAGAATTAGGGTTAGGGTGAGGGCTAGGATGAGGGTTAGGTTTAAGTTAGGGTTAGGGTTAATGTTCGGATGAGGTTTAGGGTTACTGTGAGGGTTAGGGTTAGTGTGAACATTAGGGTGATGGTTAGGGTTAGTGTTAGGGTCAGGGTAAGTGTTAGGGTGAGGGTTTGGGTTAGGGTGAGGGTTATATTTAAGGTGAGGATTAGCTTTAGGGTTAGGTTTATTGTTAGGGTTAGGATTAGGATTAGGATTAGGGATAGGGTGAGGGTGAGTGTGGGTTAGGTTTAGGTTTAGGCTTAGGCTTAAGCTTAGACTGAGGGTGAGGTTGAGGCTGAGGGCTAAGGTTAGGGTGATGGTTAGGGTTAGGGTTAGGGTGAAGGTTAGGATGAGTGTTAGAGTTAGGATTAGGGTTTGGGTGAAGACTAGGGTGAAGGTGAAGTTTAAGGTTATGTTTAGGGTGAGGTTTAGGGTTAGGGTTAGGGTTAGGCTTAGGGTTAAGTTGAGGGTGAGGTTTAGGTTTAGAGTTACGGTTAGGGTGAGGGTTAGCGTTAGGGTTAGTGTTAGGTTTAGGATTATTGTGAGGGTTAGGGTTAGGGTGATGGTTAGGGTTAGGGCTGGGATTAGGATTAGTGTTAGGGTGAGGGTGAGTGTGAGTGTGAGGGTTAGGGTTAGGGTCAGGCTTAGGTTTAGGCTGAGGTTTACGGTCAGGGTTAAGGTGAGGGTGAGGGTAAGGTTTAGGGTTAGAGTTATGGTTATTGTGAGGGTTAGTGTTAGTATTGGTGTTAGGGTTAGGGTTAGGGTGAGGTTTAGGGTGAGGATTATGTTTAGGGAGCGGGTTAGATTTATGCTTAGGGTTAGCTTGAGTGTGAGTGTGAGGGTTAGTGTTAAGCTTAGGTTTAGGTTTAGGCTGTGTGTGGGGGTGAGGGTTAGGGTTAGGTTGAGGTTTAGGTTTAGGGTTAGGGTGAGGGTTAGGATGAGGTATAGCGTTAGGATTAGGGTTAGGGTTAGGGTTAAGGTGAGGGTTAATGTTAGGGTTAGGGTGAGGGTTCGGGTTATTGTTAGTGTTATGGTTAGGGGTAAGTTTGTGGTTAGGGTGAGGCTGAAGGTGGGTATTAGGTTTAGGATTAGGATTAGGGTTAGATTTAGGGTTAGGATTAGTGTTATTGTTAAGGTTAGGATCAGAGTTATGTTGAGGGTGAGGGTGAGGGTGAGGGTTAGGGTTAGGGTTAGGATGAGGTTTAGGGTTAGGGTTAGGGTAGGGTGATGGTTAGGGTTAGTGTGAGGGTTAGTGTGTGGGTTAGGGTTATTGATAGGGTAAGGTAAGTATTAGGGTGAGGGTAAGGGTTAGGGTGAGGTTTAGGGTTAGAATGAGGGTTAGGGTTAGGGTTAGGGTTATTGTTAGGGTAAGGTAAGTGTTAGGGTGAGGGTAAGGGTTAGGGTGAGGGTTAGGGTTAGAATGAGGGTTAGGGTTAGGGTTAGTGTTATTTTTAGGGTTAGGGTTAGGAATAGGGTTAGGGTGAGGGGTAGGGTGAGGATGAGGGTCAGAGTTAGGGTTAGGGTTAGGCTTAGGTTTAGAATGAGGCTGAGTGTGAGGTTGCGAGTTAGGGTTAGTGTGATGGTTAGGGTTATGTTTAAGGTGAGGGTTAGAATGATTGTTAGGGGTAGGGTGAGGGTGACAGTAAGGGTAAAGTTGAGGGTTAGGGTTAGAGTGTGAGTTAGGGTGACGATTAGGGTTAGGGTTAAGGTGAGGGCGAGGTTTAGATTGAGTATCAGTGTTAGGGTTAGTGTGAGGTTTAGGGTGAGGATGAGGGTTAGGGTTAGTGTGAGTGCTATGGTGAGGGTGAGGGTTAGGTTTAGGGTTATGTTGAGGTTTAGGGTTAAGGTGATGGTTAGGGTTAGTGTGACGGTTAGTGTTAGTATTAGGGTTAGTTTTAGGGTGAGGGTTAGCATTAGGGTGAGGTATATGTTTAGGGTTAGTGTTAGCGTTAGGGTTGGGTTATTGTTAGGGTTAGGGTTACTGTTACGGTGAGGGTGATGGTTAGGGTTAGGGTTAGGGTTAGGGTTAGGGTAAGGGTTAGGTTTAGGGTTAGATTGGGGATTAGGGTTAGGGTTAGTGTGAGGTTTAGGGTGAGGATGAGGGTTAGGGTGAGGGTTAGGGTTAGAATTAGTATTAGGTTGAGGGCTTGCGTGAGGGTGAGGGTTAGGGTTAGGGTTAAGTTTATGGTGAGGTTTTGGGTGAGGGGTAGGTTTAGGTTTATTGTGAGGGTTAGGATTAGTGTAAGGGTTACGGTTAGGGTGAGAGTGAAGGTGAGGCTAAGATTTATGGTGAGGGTTAGGGTGAGGGTGAGGGTTAGGGTTAGGATTAGGGATAGGGTTAAGGAAAGGCTGAGGTAGAGGGTCTGGGTGAGGGTGAGGTTTAGGGTTAGGGATATGGTTAAGGTGAGAGTGAGGGTTAGGCTCTTCGTTAGGTAATGGTTAGGGTTAGGGTGAGGATCAGTTGAGGGTTATGGTAAGGGTGAGCTTGAGGTTTAGGGTGTGGGTGAGCATTAGGGTTAGGGTGAGGGTTCGGGTGAGGTAGAAGGTTAGGGTTAGGGTTAGGTGAGTGTTATTTTTAGGGTTAGGGTGAGGGTGAGGGTTAGGATTAGGTTTAGGGTTAGGGTGAGGTTTAGGGTGAGGGTGAGGGTTAAGTTTAAGGTTAGGTTTGTGGTGTGGATAAGTGATAGCATGAGGGTTAGTGTGAGTGTTAGACTTAGCATTAGGGTTAGGGAGAGGGTTAGGGTTAGGCTTAGCGTGAGGGTGACGGTGAGGGTGACGGTTAGGGTTAGAGTTACGGTGGGGATTCGGTTAAGTGTGAGGTTTAGGGTGAGGATGAGGGTAAGTGTTAGGATGTGGTTTAGGGTGAGGGTGAGGGTTAGGGTTAAGATTTGGGTTTGGGTGAGGGTTAGGGTGAGGGTTAGGGTTAGGGTTATGCTTAGGGTTAGGGTGAGGGTTAGGCTAAGGATTAGGGTTATGATTAGGGTGAGTTTTAGGGTGAGGGTTAGGGTGAGGGTTAGGGTGAGGGTGAGGGTTAGGGTTGTTATTAGGGTTAAGGTCAGATTTAGGGTGACAGTGAGGTTTTGGGTGAGGGTTAGGTTGAGGGTTAGTGTTAGGGTTAAGGTGAGGGTTAGGGTAAGGGGTAGGGTTACGGTTAGGGTGAGGGTTAGGTTTATTGTGAGAGTTAGGTTTAGGGTTAGAGTTAGGATTAGTGTGAGGGTAAGAATTAGGGTCATGGCTAGGGTGAGGGTGAGGTTTAGGGTTAGGAATAGTGATAGGATTAGTGTAAATCTGAGGGTGAGGGTGAGGTTTAGGGTTAGGGTTAGGGTGAGTGCTTTGGTTAGGGTTAGGTTAAGGTTGAGTGTTAGGATGAGAGTGATGGTAAGGGTAAAGGTGAGGGTTAGGCTGAGGGTGAGGGTTAAGATAAGGGTGAGGGTTAGGGTTAGGGTGAGCGTTAGGTTAAGGGTTCGGGTTACGGTTAGGGTGAGGGTTAGATTGAGGATTAGGGTTAGGGTTAGTGTGAGGTTTAGGGTGACGTTGAGGGATAGATTTAGGTTGAGGGGTAGGGTTAGAATTAGGGTTAAGGTGAGGGCTAGGGTGAGGGTGATGTTTAGGTTAGGGTTAGGGTTAAGGTTAGGGAGAGGTTTAGGGTTACTGTGAGCTTCAGTGTTAGTGTGAGGGTTACTGTTAGGGTGAGGGTAAGTGTTAGAGTGTGGGTTTGGGTTAGGGTGAGTGTTTAGTTTAAGGGGTAGGTTTAGGGGTAGGGTTATTTTTAGGTTTAGGATTAGGATTAGGGTTAGGGTGAGGGTGAGTGTGTGGGTTAGGTTTAGGTTTAGGTTTAAGGTTAAATTTTGGCTGAGGGTGAGGTTGAGGCTGAGGGTTAGGGATAGGGTGATGGTTATGTTTAGGGTTAGGGTGAGGGTGAGGATGAGGGTTAGAGTTAGGATTAGGGTTTGGGTGAGGGCTAGGGTGAAGGTAAGTTTGGGGGTTATGTTTTGGGTGAGTTATAGGGTTAGGGTTAAGGTTAGGGTTAGGGTTAAGGTGAGGGTGAGGTTTAGGTTTAGAATTAGGGTTAGGGTGAGGGTTAGAGTTAGGGTTAGTGTTAGGTTTAGGGTTAGGGTGAGGGCTAGGGTTAGGGTGAGTTTTAGGGTTAGGCCTGGGATTAGGATAAGTGTTTTTGTGAGGGTGAGTGTGATTTTGAGGTTTAGGGTTAGGGTTAGGATGCGGTTTAGGGTTAGGGTTAGTGTTAGTGTTAGAGTGAGGGCTTGGTTTAGGTTGAGGTTTACTGTTAGGGTGAGGGTTAGGATTAGGGTTAAGGTTAGGGTTAGTGTTATTGTTAGGGTTAAGGTTAGAGTTACTGTGAGGATGAGGGTGAGGGTGAGTGTGAAAGTTAGGGTTAGGGTTATCCTTCTTCTTAGGTTTAGGCCGAGCGTGAGGGTGAGGTTAAGGGTTAGGATTAGGGTGATTGTTAGAGTTTAAGGGTTAGGGTGAGGGTTAGGGTGAGGTTTTGTTTTAGGATTAGGGCTAAGGTGAGGGCTAGGGTGAGGGTGAGGGATAGGGTTAGCGTTAGGGTGACGTTTAGGGTTAGCGTTAAGTTTAGGGTTAGGGTGAGTGTTAGTGTGAGGGTTACAGTGAGGGTGAGGGTTAGGGTTAGGGTGAGGGTTACGGTTAGGGTTAGGGTGAGAGTGAGGGTTAGATTAGGATTAGGGTTAGGATTATTGTTAGTGTTATGGTTAGGTTTAAGTTTATGGTGAGGGTGAGGCTCAGGGTGACGGTTAGGGTTAGGGTTAGGGTGAGGTTCAGGTTAGGGTTAAGGTTAGGGTTAGGGTGAGGTTTTGGGTTAGGGTTAGGGTTACGGTGAGGGTGAGGGTGAGGGTTAGTGTTAGGGTTAGTGTCACTGTTAGGTTTAGGTTTAGAGTTACAGTGAGGGTGAGGGTAAAGATTAGGGTTAGGGTGAGGTTTAGGGTTAGGATTAGGGTTAGGGTGAAGGTGAGGGTGAGGTCTAGGGTTAGAGTTAGGGTTAGGTTGAGTGTTAGGGATAGGGTTAGTGTTAGGGTTAGGGTTAGGGTGAGGGTTAGAATGAGGGTTAGGGTTAGGGTTAGGTTTAGGATTAGGGTTAATATTAGGGTGAGTGATTGTGTTAGGTTTAGGGATAGGGTTAAGGCTTAGCCTTAACCTGAGGGTGAGGGTTAGGGTGAGGGTTAGGGTTAGGGTTAGTTTCAGGGTTAGGTTTAGGGTTAGGGTTATTGTTAGTGTTATGGTTAAGGTTAAGTTTACGGTTAGGGTGAGGCTGACGTTGAGGGTTTGGTTTAGGGTTAGGGTCAGGTTTAGGGTTACGGTTAAGGTTAGGGTGATGGTTAGGGTTAGTGTTATTGTTAGGGTTAAGGTTAGACTTACGGTGAGGGTGAGGGTTAGATTTAGGTTTAGGGTGAGGGTTAGGGTGAGGGTGACGGTGAAGTTTAGGGTTAGAGTTAGAGTTAGGGGGAGGGTTAGGGGCAGGGTTAGGTTGAGGTTTAGGGTTAGTGTTAGGGTTGGGTTTAGGATTAGGGTTATGATGAGGCTGAGTGTGAGGGTTAGGGTCATGATTAGGCTTAGGCTTAGGGTTAGGCTGAGGGTGAGGGTGGGGTTTAGGATTAGGTTAAGGGTGATGGTGAGGGTTAGGGATAGGTTTAGAGTTAGGATTAGGATTAGGATGATGTCTAGGGTGAGGGTGAGGTTTAGGGTTAGGCTTAGGGTTACGGTCAGGGTTAGGGTTAGGATGAGGGTTAGGCTTAGGGTGAGGGTTAGGGTGAGGGTGCAGGTAAGGGTAAAGGTGAGAGTTAGGCTGAGAGTGAGGCTTAAGTTAAGGGTGAGGGTTAGGGTTAGGGTGTGGGTTAGGGTAAGGGTTAAGTTGAGGGTGAGGTTTATATTGAGGATTAGTTTTAGGGTTAGTGTGAGGTTTAGGATGAGGATGAGGGTTAGGTTTAGGGTGAGGGCTAGGGTGAGGGTGAGGGTTAGGTTTAGTGTGAGTGCTAGTGTTAGGGTTAGATTTAGTGTTAGGGTGAATTTAAGTGTTAGGGTGAGGGTTAGTGTTAGCGTGAGTGTTATGTTTAGAATGAGGGTTAGGTTTAGGGTTAGGGTTACTGTTAGGGTTAGGATTAGTTTTACTGTTGAGTGTGAGGTTTACTGTTAGGTTGAGGGTTAGGTTTATGTTTAGTGTTAGGGTTAGTGTTAGGGTTAGGGTGAGGGTGAGGTTTATGGTTAGAGTTAGCTTTTGTGTTAGGGTTAGGGTTAGGTTGAGGGTTAGTGTGAGGGTTAGGTTTAGGCTTAATCTTAGGCTTAGGGTTAGACTTAGGCCGAGCATGAGGGTGAGGGTTAGGGTTAGGGTTAGGGTGAGGGTTAGGATGAGGTTTAGGGTTAGGACTAGGGTTAGGGTGAGCGCTAGGTTGAGGGTTACTGTGAGGGTTAGGGTAAGTTTTAGGATTAGGTGTAGGTTGAGGGTGAGTGTGAGGGTTAGGTTTAGGGTTAGGCTTAGGTTTAGGGTGAGAGTTAGGGTTAGGACTTGGTTTAGGGTGAGGGGGAGTGTTAGGGTTAGTGTGAGTGCTAGTGTTAGGGTTAGGTTTAGTGTTAGGGTGAATTTATGTGTTAGGGTGAGGGTTAGGTTTTGGGTGAGTGTTATGGTTAGTATGAGGGTTAGGGTTAGGGTTACTGTTAGGATTAGGATTAGGTTTACTGTTAAGGTGAGTGTGAGGTTTAGGGTTAGGGTGAGGGTTAGGTTTATGTTTAGGGTTAGGGTTAGAGTTAGGGTTAGGGTGAGGGTGAGGTTTAGGGTTAGAGTTAGCTTTTGTGTTAGGGTTAGTGTTAGGTTGAGGGTTAGTGTGAAGGTTAGGTTTAGGCTTAAGCTTAGGCTTAGGGTTAGGCTTAGGCCCGAGCATGAGGGTAAAGGTTAGGGTTAGGGTTAGGGTGAGGGTTAGGGTTAGGGTTAGGGTGAGGGTTAGGATGAGTTTTAGGGTTAGGATTAGGGTTAGTGTGAGCGCTAGTTTGAGGGTTACTGTGAGGGTTAGGTTTAGGTTTAGGATTAGGTGTAGGTTGAGGGTGAGTGTGAGGGTTAGGGTTAGGGTTAGGGTTAGGCTTAGGGTTAGGGTGAGGGTTAGGGTTAGCGTTTGGTTTAGTGTGAGGGGGAGGGTTAGGGTTAGGGTTAGGGTGAGGGTGAGGGTTAGGGTTAGGGTAAGTGTGAGTGTTAGGGTTATGTTGAGGGTTATGGTTAGGGTGAGTGTTAGGGCTAGGGTTAGGTTTAGGGTGAGGACTAGGGTGAGGGTGAAGTTTAGGATTAGGGTGAGGGTGAGGTTTAGGGTGAGGGTGAGGTTTAGGGTTAGTGTTAGTTTGAGGTTTAGGGTTATGGTTAGGGTTAGGGAGAGTGTGAGTTTTAGGTTTAGAGTTAGCGTTAGGGTGAGGGTTAGGGTGAGGTTTTGGGTTAGTGTGAGGGTTAGGGGTAGGGGTAGGGTGAGGGTTAGCGTTAGGGTGAGTGTTAGGGTTAGGGTTAGGTTTAAAGTATGTGCTAGGGTGAGTGTTAGGTTTAGGGTTAGGTTGATGTTGAGGGTTAGTTTTAGTGTTAGGTTTAGGTTTAGGGTTGGGCTTAGGGTTAGGATTAGGTTTAAGGTGATGGTGAGTGTGAGGGTTAGAGTTAGTGTTAGCGTTAGGGTTAGGCTGAGTCTGAGGCTGAGGGTGAGGTTGAGGATTAGAGTGAGGGTTAGTGTGAGTGTTAGTGTTAGGATTAGGGTTAGGATATATGCTAGGGTGAGGGTTAGGTTTAGGGTTAGGATGAGGTTTAGGGTTAGGGTTAGGGTCAGTGTTAGGGTTAGGGTGAAGGTTTGGGTTAGGGTTAGAGTTACGGTTAGGATGAGGTTTAGGGTTAGGTTTATGGTTAGGATTATTCTTAGATTTAGGGTTAGGGTTAAGGTAAAGGTAAGGCTGAGCGTGAGCGTGATGTTGAGGGTCAGGTTTAGGGTTAGAATGAATTTTAGAGGTAGGGTTAGGGTTAGGATTAGGGTGATTGTGAGGGTTAGTGTTAGGGTTGGGTGAGGTTTAGGATTAGGGTTAGGGGTAGGGTTAGGGTGAGTGTGAGGGTGAGGGGTAGGGTTTGGGTGAGGGTGAGGGTTAGGTTTGGGGTGAGGGTTAAGGTGAGGACTAAGGTGAGCGTGAGGGTTAGGGTTAGGCTTAGGGTGAGTGTTAGGTTGAGGTTTAGGTTAAGGGTTAGGGTTAGGGTTAGGATTAGGGTTAGGGTGAGGGTGAGTGTGAGGGTTATGGTTAGGGTTAGTCTTTGGCTGAGGGTTAGGCTGAGGGTGAGGGTGGGGTGGAGGATTAGGTTTAGAGTGATGGTTCAGGTTATCGTTAGTTTGAGGGTTAGGATGCGGGTTAGGGTTAGGATTAGGGTTAGGGTGAGGGCTAGATTGAGGGTGAGGTTTAGGGTTAGGATAGGGTGAGGTTTAGGGTTAGGGTTAGGGTGAGGTTGAGGTTTAGGATTAGAGTTAGGGTTAGGATTAGGATTAGGGTAAGGGTTAGGTTGAGTGTGAGGGTTAGGGTTAGGGTTAGGGTTCGGCTTAGGCTTACACTGAGGGTGAGGTTGAGGGTGAGGGTTAGGTTTTGAGTGAGGGTTAGGGTTATGTTTAGGGTGAGAGTTAGGGTTCAGGTTAAGTTTAGGGTTAGGGTGAGGGTTAGGGTTAGGGTTACGTTGAGCTTGAGGGTTAGGTTTAGTTTGAGCGTTAGGGTTACGTATAGGGTTAGGGTGAGGGCTAGGCTGAGGGTGAGCGTTAGGGTTAGTGTTAGGGTGAGGTTTCGGGTTAGGGTTAGGTTTAGGGTGAGGGTGAGAATGAGGGTTAGGGTTACGGTAAGGGTGATGCTTAGGGTTAAGTGGAGGGTTATTGTTACTGTTAGTGTTAGGGTGAGGATAAGTGTTAGGGTAAGGTTTAGGTTTAGGGTGACGTTTACATCAGGCTTTGGGTTAGGGTTAGGGGAGGGGGAGGTTTAGGATTAGAGTTACGGTTAGGGTGAATATTAGGGTTAGGGTTAGGTTTAGGGATAGGGTGAGGTTTAGGGTTTGGTTTAGGATTAGAGTTAGGCTTAGGGAGAGGGTGAGATTTAGGGTTAGAGTTAAGGATAGGGTGAGGGTTAGGTTTAGGCTTAGTGTTAGGGTTATGGTGAGGGTGAGAATTAGGGGGAGGGTTAGGGTTAGGGTTAGCATTAGGGTGAGGATTAGGGTTAGGGTAAGGGTGAGTGTGTGTGTTAGCGTTAGGTTTAGGGTTAGGCTTAAAGTTAGGCTGAGGGTGAGGTTGAAGGTGAGGGTTAGGGTTAGGTTTAGTGTTAGGGTTGGGGTTAGGGTGAGGGTGAGGGATAGGGTTAGGGTTAGGATTAGGATTAGGGTTATTGTTAGGATTAGTGTGAGGGTTAGGGTTAGGGTAATTGTTAGGCTTAGTGTTAGGCTGAGGGTGAGGGTGAGGGTGAGGGTTAGGGTTTGGGTGAGGGTTAGGATTAGGGTTAGGGTGAGGTTTAGTGTTAGGGTTAGGGTTAGAGTTAGGGTTAGTGATTAGTGTTAGGGTTAGGTTGAGTGTTACGGGGAGGGTTAGGGTTGGGGTTAGGGTTAGGTTTAGGGTTAGGGTTAGGGTGAGGGTGAGGTTTAGGGTTATAATTAGGGTTAGGGTGAGGCTGAGGGTGAGACTTAGGGGGTTAGGGTTAGTGTTAGGGTTAGGGTTAAGGTGAGGGTTAGGGTGAGTGTGAGGGTTAATGTTAGGGTTAGGGTTTGCCTTAGGTTCAGGCTGAGGGTGAGGGTGAGGGTTAGTTTTAGGTTTAGAGTTAGGGTTAGTTTTAGGGTTAGGGTTAGAATGAGGGTCAGGTTTAAGTTTTGGCTTAGGCTTAGTCCTAGGCTGAGCATGAAGGTGAGGTTAAGGGTTAGGGTGTGGTTTAGGGTGGGGTTGATGGTCAGGGTAAACGTGAGGGTTAGGCTGAGGGTCAGGGTTACTGAAAGTGTGAGGGTTAGTGTTAGGGTGAGTTCTAGGGTTGGGGGTAGAGTGAGGGTGAGGTTTATGTTTAGGGTTAGGTTGAGGTGTAGGGTTAGGTTTAGGTTGAGGGTGAGATTATGGTTAGTGTTAGCGTTAGGTTGAGGCTGAGGGTGAGGTTTAGGTTTAGGGTTAGTGTTAGTGTTAGGGTTAAGGTGAGGGATAGGGTGAGGGTGAGGTTTAGGGTTAGGGTTAGGATTAGGATTAGAGTAAGGGTTAGGGTGAGTGTGAGGGTTATTGTTAGGGTTAGGCTTAGGCTTAGGCTGAGGCTGAGGTTGAGGGTGAGGGTTAGGCATAGGGTGAGGTTTTGGGCTAGGGTTAGGGTTAGGGTGAGTGTTAGTATGAGGGTTAGGCTTAGGATTAGGGTGAGGGTGAGGGCTAGGGTGAAGATGAGGTTTAGGGTTAGGGTTAGGGTTAGGGTGAGGTTTAGGGTTAGAATTAGGGTGAGAGTGAGGTTTAGGTTTAGAGTTAGGGTTAGGGTGAGGCTGATTGTGAGGTTTTGGGTTAGGGCTAGGGTTAGATTTAGGGTTAGGGTGAGGGTTAGGGTGAGGGTTAGGAATAGGGTTAGGATTAGGATTAGGGCAAGTGTTAGGGTGAGTGTGAGGATTAAGATTAGCTATAGGGTTAGGCTGAGGATGATGGTGAGGGTGAGGGTTAGGGTTATGCTGAGGGTTAAGTTTAGGGCTAGGGTGAGAGTTAGCTTTCCAGTTAAGTTTAGGGTTAGGGTGAGGGTTAGGGTTAGGTTTACGGTGAGAGTGAGGGTTAGGATTAGTTTGAGGGTTAGGGTTAGGGTTAGGGCTAGGGTTAGGGTGAGGGTTAGGGTTAGGGTTAGGGTGAGGGTTAGGATGAGATTTAATGTTAGAATTACGGTTAGGGTGAGGGCTAGGTTGAGGGTGAGGGTTAGGGTTAGGATGAGGTTTAGAGTTAGGGTTAGGGTTAGGGTTAGGGTGAGGGTGAGGTTTAGGGTTAGAGAGGATTAGTGTTCAGGTTAGGGTTAGGTGAGGGTTCAGGTTAGGCTTAGGCTTAGACTTAAACTAAGGCAGAGCATGAGGTTGAGGCTTAGAGTTAGGGTCAGGGTGAGGGTTAGGGTGTGGGTGAGGGTGTGGGTGAGGGTGAGGGTTAGTGTTAGGCTTAGTGTGAGGGTTAGGGTTAGGGTGAGGGTTATGGTTAGGGTGAGGGTTAGTGTTAGCGTTATGCTTAAGCTTAGTCTTAGGGTAAGGCTGAGGGTTAGGGTGAGGGTGAGTGTGCGTGTTAGGGTTAGGGTTAGGGTTAGGCATAGTGAAAGGCTGAGGGAGAGGTTAAGGGTGAGGTTTAGGGTTAGGGTGAGGGTGAGGTTTAGGCTTAGAGTTTGTGTTAAGGTGAGGGTTAGTGTGAGGGTTAGTGTTAGGGTTAGTGTTTGGGTTAGGTTTAGCGTGAGTTTTAGTGTGAGGTTTAGGGTAAGGGATAGGGTTAGGTGTAGGATTAAGGTTTGGGTGAGGATGAGTGTGATGGTTAGGGTTCGGTTAATGTTAGGGTTAGGCTTAAGGGTTAGGCTGAGTGTGAGGGTGAGGGTTAGGGTTAGGCTGAGGGTGAGGGTTAGGATGAGGGTTAGGTTTAGGATTAGGGTTAGTGTGAGGGCTAATGTGAGGGTGAGGATTAGGGTTAGGGTTAAGTTTAGGAATAGGGTGAGGGATAGCATTAGGGCTTGGTTTAAGGTTAGGGTTAGTGTTAGGGTTAGGGTGAGGGTTAGCATGAGGGTTCCGGTTAGGATTAGGTTTAGGATGAGGGCTAGGGTGAGCGTGAGGATTAGGGATAGGGTTAGGGTGAGGTTTATTGTTCGGGTTAGGTTTAGATTTAGGCTGAGGATTAGGGTTAAGGTTATGGTGAGGGTCAGCATTAGGTCTAGTTTGAGGGTTAGAATTAGGTTTAGGGTTAGGGTGAGCGTTAGGGTTAGGGTAAGGGTGAGGCTTAGGATGAGGTTTAGGGTTACAATTAGGGTTAGGGTGAGGGCTAGGGTGATTGTGAGGGTTATTGTTAGGGTTAGGGTGAGGTTTAGGGTTAATGTTAAGCGTAGGGTTAGGGTGAGGGTTAAGGTTCGGGTTTGGATGAGGGTGAGGCTTAGGTTTGGGGTGAGGGTTAGGGTGAGGACTAAGGTAAGGGTGAGGTTTAGGGTTAGGGTTAGGTTTAGGGTGAGGGTTAGGTTGAGGTTTAGGTTTAGGGTTAGGGTTAGGGTTGGGATTAGGGTTAGGGTGAGGGTGAGTGTGAGGGTTAGGGATAGGGTTTGGCTTATGCTTAGGCTTAGGGTTAGGCTGAGGGTGAGGGTGAGGATTAGGATGAGGATTAGGTTTAGAATCCTGGTTTAGTTTATGGTTAGGTTTAGTGTTAGGATGAGGGTTAGGGTTAGGATTAGGGTTAGGGTGAGGGCTAGGGTGAGTGTGAGGTTTAGGGATAGGTTTAGGCTTAGACTTAGTGTTAGGCTGAGGTTGAAGGTGAGGGTGAGGGTTAAGGTTAGGGTTAGGGTGATGGTTAGGGTTATGGTTAGGGTGAGGGTTAGGATAAGGGTTAGGGTTAGGGTGAGGGTTAGGATGAGGGTGACAATAAGAATAAAGGTGAGGGTTAGGCTGAGGGTGAAGGTTAAGGTAAGGGTGAGGTTTCGGGTTATGGTTAATGTGAGGGACAGGGTTAGATTGAGGATTATTGTTAGGGTTAGTGTGAGGTTTAGTGTGAGGATGAGGGTTAGGGTTACGGTGATGGCTAAGTTGAAGTTGAGGGTTAGAGTTAGGGTTAGGGTGAGGTTTAGGTTTAAGGTGATGGTTAACATTAGTGTGAGGGTCAGTGTTACGGTTAGTGTTAGTGTTAGGGTGACGGTATGTGTTACGGTAAGGTTTAGGTTTAGGGTAGGATTTAGGATTATGGTTAGGGTTAGGGTTAGGGTGAGGGTGAGGTTAAGGGTTAGAGTTAGGGTTAGGGTGACGGTTAGGATTAGGGTTAGGGTTAGTGTTAGGGTAAGGGTTAGGGTGAGGTTTACTGTGGGAGTGAGGATTAGTGATAGGGTTAGGTTTAGGATTAGGGTTAAAGTGAGGGTGAGTGTGAAGGTAAGGGTTAGGGTTAGGGTTAAGATTAGAGTTATGGTGATGGTGAGGATGAGGGTTAGTGTTAGGGCGAGGGTTAGGGTTAGAGTTAGGTTTAGGCTGAGGGTGAGGTTGAGGGTGAGGGTTAGGATTAGGGTTAGGCTTAGGGTTAGGCTGAGGGTGAGGTTGAGGGTGAGAAAGTTAGGGTTAGGGTGAGGGTTTGGCTTAGGATTATGGAGAGGTTTAGGATGAGATTTAGGGTTTGGATTAGGGTTAAGGTGAGGGCTAGGCTGAGGGTGAGGTTGAGTTTTAGGGTTAGGGTGAGGTTTAGGTTTAAGTTTAGGGTTAGGGTGAGGGTCAGGGTTACGTTTATTGTTAGGGTTAGGGTGAATCTGAGGGTGTGGGTTAGGTTTAGGTTTAATGTTAGGGTTAGGGTTAAGGTGAGGGTTCGGGTGAGGGATCGTGTTAGGGTTCGGATTCGGGTTAGGATTAGTGTTAGGGTTAGGGTGAGTGTGAGGGTTAGGCTTAGGCTTAGGCTTAGGTTGAGGGTGAGGGTGAGGGTGAGGCTTAGGGTTAGGTTGAGTGTTAGAGCTATGTTTAGGCTGAGAGTTAGGGTTCAGGTTAAGTTTAGGGTTAGGGTGTAAGTGAGGGTAAGGGCTACGGTGAGGGTGACGGTTGGGGTTATGTTGAGGGTTAAGATTAGGTTTAGGGTGAGGGTGAGGGTTAGGGTTAGGATTAGTGTTAGGGTGAGGGTTAGCAGGAGGGTTAGTGTTAGGATTCGGGTTAGGATGAGGGCTAGGGCGAGGGTGAGGTTTAGGGTTAGGGTGAGGGTGAGGTTTAGGGATAGAATTGGGGTAAGGGTGAGTGTGAGGTGAGGGTTAGGGTTAGAGTTAGCATTAGAGTTAGCGTTAGGTTGAGGGTTAGGTTGAGGGTGAGGGTTAGGCTTAGGGTTAGGATTAGGATTAGGGTAAGGGTTAGGGTGAGTGTGAGGGTTACTGTTAGGGTTAGGGTTAGGCTTAGGTTTAGGCTGAGGGTGAGGTTTAGGATTAGGGTGAGGGTTAGAGTTAGGGTTAGGGTGTGTGTTAGGGTTCGGGTTACGTTTAGTGTGACGATGAGTGTTAGGATTAGGTTGAGGGTTAGGGTTAGGTTTAGATTTAGGATGAGAGTTAGGGTTAGGGTTAGGGTGAGGGGTAGGATGAGGATTAGGGTTAAGATTAGGGTTAGGGTGAGGGCTAGGGTGACGTAGAGGGTTAGGGTAGGTGTTAACAAGAGGTTTAAGTTTCGGGTTAGGGTTAGGGTGAGGGTTACGATTAGGGTTACGGTCACGGTGAGGGTGAGGGTTAGGGTTACGGTGAGGGTGAGGTTTAGGATTAGGGTGAGGGTGAGTTTTTGGATTAGGGTTAGGGTTAAGGTTAGGGTTAGGTTTAGGGTTAGGATTAGTGTTATTGTTAAGGTTAGGGTTAGAGTTACCGTGAGGGTGAGGGTGAGGGTGAGGGTTGGGGTTAGGGTTAGGGTGAGGTTTAGGGTAAGGGTGAGGGTGAGGTTTATAGTTAGATTTAGGGTTAGGGGGAGGGTTAGGTCGAAGGTTAAGGTTAGGCTTAGTGTTAGGGTTAAGGTTAGGGTTAGGGTTATGTTGAGGTTTATGGTTAGTCTTAGGGTTAGGTTTAGGATTAGGGTTAGGTTTAGAGTTACGGTGAGGTTGAAGTTGAGGGTGAGTGTTAGGGTTAGGGTGAGGTTTAGGGTTAGGGTTAGGATTAGGGTTAGTGTGAGGGTGAGGTTGAGGTTTAGGTTTAGGGTTAGGGTTAGGGTTAGGATTAGTGTTAAGGTGAGGGTGAGTGTTAGGGTTAGTGATAGGTTTAGGCTTAGGCCTAGGGTTAGGCTGAGGGTAAGGGTGGGGTTGAGGATTAGGGCAAGGGTTAAGGTTAGGGTTAACCTTAAGGTTAAGGTTAAGGTTAACCACAAACTAACGTTTGTGGGTTAGGGTTAGGGTTAGTGTTACGGTGAAGGCTAGGGTGAGGGTTAGGGTAAGGCTTAGTATTAGGCTTAGGCTTAGTTTGAGTGTGTGTTTGAGGTTGAGGGTTAGGTTTAGGGTGATGCTTAGGTTGACGGTTTTAATGAGGTTTAGGGTGAGTGTGAGGGTTAGGGTGAGGATTATGTTAATGTTAAGGCTGAGGTTTAGGCTAAGGGTGATGGTTAAGATAAGGGTTTGTGTTAGGGTTAGGTTTAGGGTTCAGGTAAGGGTTAGGGTTAGGGTGAGGGTGAGGGTTAGAATTAGGGTGAGGTCTAGGGTGAGGGTGTTGGTTAGGTTTAGGGTTAGGGTTAGGGTGAGGTTTTGGTTAGGGTGAGGGTTATGGTTAGGGTGAGGGTTAGGGTTTGGGTTGCTTTTATTGTAGGGTTAGGGTTACTGTTACAGTTACAGTGAAGGTGAGGGTGAGGGTGATGGTTAGGGTTAGAGTTAGGGTTAGTGTGAGGGTTAGGTTGAGGGTTGGGGTTAGGGTTAGTGTTAGGGTTAGGGTTAGTGTGAGAGTTAGGGGGACGTTCAGGGTTATAGGGTTAGGGTTAGGATTAGAGTTAGGGCGAGGGTGAGTGTGTGTGTTAGGGTTTGGTTTTGGTTTAGGGTTAGTTTTAGGGTTAGGTGAGGTTTTGGATGAAGGTTAGGGTTACAATGAGGGTGATGGTGAGGGTTAGTGTGAGGGTTAGGGTTAGGATTAGGGTAGGGTGAGGGTGAGTCTTAGGATTAGGGTTAGGGTTAGGGTTAAGGTTAGGTTTAGGGTTAGAATTAGTGTTATTGTTAGGGTTAGAGTTAGAGTTATGGTGAGGGTGACGGTAAGGGTGAGGGTTAGGTTTAGGGTTAGGCTTAGAATTAGGCTGAGGCTGAGGGTGAGGGTTAAGGTGAGGGTTAGGGTGAGGGTTAGGCTTAGGTTTAGGGTGAGAGTTGGGGTTCGGGTTAAGTGTAGATTTAGGGTGAGCATTAGGGTAAGGGTTACAGTGATGGTGAGGGTTAGGTTTAGGGTTAGTGTTATGTTGAGGCTTATGATGAGGGTTAGGTTTATGATTAGGGTTAGGGTGAGGATTAGGATGAGGGTGAGGTTTAGGGTTAGGGTTAGGGTGAGGTTTAGGGTTAGGGTTAGGGTGAGGGTGAGCTATATGGTTAGAGTTAGGGTTAGGGTGAGGCTGTTTGTGAGGTTTACGGTTAGGGTTAATGTTCGAGTTAGGGTTAGGGTGAAGGTTAGAGTGAGGGTGAGGGTTAGGCTTAGGGTTAGGATTAGGATTAGGGTAAGGGATAGGGTGAGTGTGAGGGTTAGGGTTAGGCTTAGGCTTAGGGTTAGGCTGAGGTTGAGGATGAGGTGTAGGGTTAGGGTTAGGTTGAGGTTTAAGGTTACGTTTAGGGTGAGAGTTAGGGTTCGGGTTAAGTTTAGGGTTAGGGTGAGGGTTACAGTTAGGTTTAGTGTTAGGCTGAGGTTTAGGGTTAGGGTTAGGGTTAGGGAGAGGGTTTGGATGAGGGTTAGAGTTATGGTGAGGGCGAGGGTTAGGGTTAGGCTGAGTTTTAGGGTTAGGGTTAGGGTTAGGTTTAGCTTTAGCTTTAGGATTAGTGTTATTGTTAGGGTAATGATTAGAGTTACGGTGAGGGTGACGATGAGGGTGACGGTGAGGGTTAGGTTTAGGGTGAGGGTTAGGGTTAGGGTTAGGATAAGGGTTAGGGGGAGGGTGAGGTTTAGGTTTAGATTTAGGGTTAGGGGGAGGGTTAGTTCGTGGGTTAGGGTTAGGGTGAGTGTTAGGGTTAAGGTTAGGGTGAGGGTTAGGTTGAGGTTAAGGGTTAGGTTTAGGGTTAGGATTAGGCTTAGGTTGAGAGTGACTGTGAGGGTAAGGTTTAGGGTTAGGCTTAGGCTTAGGGTTAGGCTGAGTGTGAGGGAGGGTGTGATGATTAGGGTTAGGGTGATGGATAGGGTGTGGTTTAGGGTTTGGGTTAGGGTTAGAATTAGGTTTAGGGTTAGGGTGAGGTTTAGGGTTAGAGTTATGTTTAGGGTGAGGGTTAGGTTGAGGGTTAGGTTTAGGGTTAGGGTGAGACTTAGGGGGAGGGTTAGGGTTAGGGATAGTTTTTGGATTAGGGTTAGGGTGAGGGTGAGTGTGTGGGTTAGGGTTAGGTTTAGGGTTAGGCTGAGGGTGAGGGTTAGGGTTTGGGTGAGTTTTAGTGTTAAGTTTAGGGTTAGGGTGAGAGTTAGGGTGCGGATGAGGGTTAGGGTTAGCGTGAGTGTTAGGGTTAGAATTAGGGTTAGGGTGAGGGTTCTGTTAAGTTTAGGGTTAGGGTGAGGTTTAGGGTTATGGTGAGGTTTATGTTTAGTGCGAGGTTTAGTGTTAAGGTGAGGGTAAGTGTTAGGGTGAGGTTTAGGGTTAAGGTGAGGGTTAGGGTTAGGGTGAGGTTTAGGGTTAGGGTTAGGTTTATTGTTAGGCTTAGGGTTAGGGATACGATTATGGTGAGGGTTGGGGTGAGGGAAATGTTTAGGGTTAGGATTAGTGTGAGATTTAGGGTTACAGTTAGGGTTAGATTTAGGGTTAGATTGAAGTTGAGGTTTAGGGTTACAGTTAGGGTTAGGATGAGGGTTATGATGAAGTTTAGGGTTAGTGTTAGGGTTAGGGGTAGGGTGAGGTTTAGGGTGAGGGTTAGGGTTAGTGATAGGGTTAGGATTAGGTTTAGGGTTTGGATGAGGGTGAGTGTGAAGGCTAGGTTTAGTGTTAGGTTTAGGCTTAGGGTTAGGCTGAGGGTGAGGGTGAAGGTGAGGGTTAGGGTTAGGGTGCGGGTTAGGGTTAGGTTTAGGGTTAGAGTTAGCCTTAAGGTAAGGTTTATGGTTAGGTTTAGGGTTCTGGTAATGGTGAGGGTTAGAGTTAGCATCAGGGTTAGGGTGAGGGTTTGGGTTAGGGTTAGGGTGAGTGTTAGGGTTAATGTGAGGTTTAGGGTTAGGGTTACGGTTAGGGTGAGGGTAAGGTTGAGGGTTAAGGTGAGTGTTAGGTTGATGGTGAGGGTGAGTTTTAGGGTTGGGGTTAGGTTTAGAGTGAGGGTTAGGGTGAGGGGTAGTGTTAGGTTTAGCGTGAGGATTAGGGATAGTGTGAGGGTTAGGGTTTGAGTGAGGTTAAGGGTCAGGTGAGGTTTAGGGTTAGGGTGAGGGTTAGCATTAGGGTTAGGGTCAGGGTTAATATTACGTTGGAAGTTAGGGTTAGAGTGAGGGATAGGGTTAGTGTTAGGGTTAAGGTAAGTGATATGGTTAGGGTTAGGGTGAGGGTTATGTTTAGGGTGATGTGTAGAATGAGGATGAGGGTTAGGGTGAGGGTGACAGTGAAGGTTAAGGTATAGATGAGGGTTAGTGTTAGGGTGAGGGTTAATGTTACGGTGCGGGTTATGGTGAGGGTGAGGATAAGGGTTAGGTTTGTGGTGAGGGTTAGGGTTAGAGTTAGGGTGAGGGGTAGGGTTAGAGTTAAGGTTAGGTTTAGTGTGAGGGTTAGGGTTAGGGTGAGGATAAGGTAAGTGTGAGGGTTGGAGTGAGGGTGAGGTTTAGGGTTACTGTTAGTGTGAGGGTTAGGGTTACGGTCATGGTGAAGTTTAGGGTTAGGGTTATGTTTATTTTCACAGTGAGTGTTTGAGTTAGGATGAGTGTTCTTGAGAGTGTGAGAGTTAGGGTTTGGGTGAGGGTTAGGGTTAGCGTGAGTGTTAGGGTGACGGTGAGGTTGAGGGTTAGGGTTGGGGTTAGGGTTAGAGTGAGGGGTAGAGTGAGGTGTAGTGTTAGGGTTAGGGTGAGGGTTATGTTTACTGTGAGGGTTAGGGTTAGGGTGAGGGTTAGGGTTACTCTGAGGGTTCAAGTTAGGATTAGGCTTAGTGTTAGGATGAGGGTAAGGGTTAGGTTGAAGGTTAGGGTTAGAGTGAGGGTTAGGGTTAATGTGAGGGTTAGGGTTAGGGTGAGGGTTAGGGTTAGGGTGATGTTTAGGGTGAGGTTGAGGGTTAGTGTGAGTGTGAGGGTGACGGTTCCGATGAGTGTTTGGGTTAGGTTTAGGTTGAGGTTGAGGTTGAGGTTGAGGCTTAGGGTTAGTTTTAGGGTAAGAGTTAGTGTGAGGGTTTGGGATAGGCTTAGGCTTAGCCTGAGGGTGAGGGTGAGGGTTAGGGTTAGGGTTAGGGTTAGGATTAGTGTTAGGGTTATGTTGAGGCTTAGGGTTAGGTTAGAGGTTTCGGTTAGGGTGAGGGTTAGGGTTAGGGATAGGTTTAGGTTGAGGATGAGGGTGAGGGTTGGGGTTAGGATTATGGTTATGATGAGCCTGAGGGTGAGGGTGAGGGTGAGGTTTAGGGTTAGGGTGAGGGTTAGGCTAAGGGTTAGGGTGAGCGTTAGGTTTAGGGTGATGTTTAGGTTGAGGGTGAGGGTTAGGGTGAGGTTGAGGGTGAGGTTTCGGTTGAGGGTTTGGGTTAGGGTTAAGGTTAGGTTGAAGGTGAGGGTGAGGGTTAGGTTTAGGGTTAGGGTTAGGCTTAGGGTGAGGGTGATTGTGAGGGTTAGGGTTAGGGTTAGGGTTAGGCTTAGGGTGAGGGTGATTGTGAGGGTTAGGGTTAGGGTTAGGGTTAGGCTTAGGTTTAAGGTGAGGGTGAGGTGAGTTTGATGGTTAGGGTTAGGGTGACTGTGAGCAGTAGGGTTAGGGTTAGGGATAGGATGAGGGTTAGATGAGGGTGAGGGTTAGGGTTAGGGTGAGTGTTAGGCTTATGGTTAGGGTGAGGGTGAGGGTGGGGGTGAGTATTAGGCTTAGAGTGATGGTTAGCATTAGGGTTAGGGTGAGGGTTAGGATGAGGGTTAGGTTTAGGAGTAGGGTTAGGGAGAGGACTAGGGTGAAAGTGAGGGTTAGGGTTAGGCTTAGGCTTAGGCATAGGTTTAGGCTGAGGGTGATGGTGAGGGTAAGGGTTAGTGTTATTATGGTGATAGCTATGGTTAGGATTAGGGTGAGGGTTAGGATGAGGGTTCGGGTTAGGCTGACGGTTAGTATAAGCCTTAGGGTTACAGTAAGGGTGAGGGTTAGGTTTAGGTTGAGGGTTAGGGTTAGGGTTAGATTGAGGATTAGGGTTAGGGGTAGTGTGAGGTTTAGGGTGATGATGAGGTTTAGGGTGATGGTTAGGGTTAGAATTAGGGTTAGGGTAAGGGCTAGCGTGAGGGTGAGGGTTAGTTTTAGGGTTAAGTTTAGGTTGAGGGTTAGCGTGAGGTGTAGGTTTAGGTTTACAGTGAGGGTTAGGTTTAGTGTGAGGGTTACGGTTAGGGTGAGGGTGAGGGTGAGGGTAAGGATTATGGTGAGGGTTAGGGTGAGGGTGAGGGTTAGGGTGAGGGTGAGCGTTAGGATTAGTTTTAGGGTTAGGGTGAGGTTTAGGGTGAGGGTGAGGGTTAAGTTTAGGGTTAGGTTTGTGGTGCGGGTAAGTGATAGCGTGAGGGTTAGGGTGAGTGTTACAGTTAGCATTAGGGTTAGGGTGAGGGTGCAGGTGAGAGTGAGGTTTAAGGTCAGGATTAGGGTGAGGTTTAGGGTTAGGGTGAGGGTTAAGGTTAGGGTTAGCATGAGAGTGACGGTGAGGGTGACGATTAGGGTTAGAGTTAGGGTCAGAGTTAGGGCTAGGGTGAGGGTTAGTTTTAGGGTTAGAGTTAGTGTTAGTGTTATTGTTAGGGTAAGTGTGAGGGATAGGGTTAGGGTTAGGCTTAGGCTTAGGCTTAGGCTTAGATGGAGTATGAGGGTGAGGGTTAGGGTTAGGATTAGGGTTAGGGTGAGGGCTAGGGTTAGTGTTAGGGTGAGGGTTAGTGTTAGGGATAGGGTTAGGTTTAGGATCAGGGTTAGGGTGAGGGAGAGTGTGAGCTTTAGGATTAGGGTTAGGCTTAGACTTAGCGTTAGGGTGAGAGTTAGGGTTAGGATTTGGGTTAGGATGAGGGTGTGGCTGAGGATTAGGGTTAGGTTTAGGATTAGGGTTCGGGTTAGGATTAGGGTTAGGCTTAGGTTGAGGGTTAGGGTTAGGCCTAGTGTTAGGCTTAGGTTTAGGCTGAGGGTGAGGTTGGGGGTGAGGATTAGGGTTAGGGTTAGGGTTAAAATTAGGGTTATTGTTAGTGTTTTGGTTTGGGTTAAGTTTGCGGTGAGGGTGAGAATGAGGGTGGGGGTTATGGTTAGGGTTAGGCTGAGGATGAGGGTGGGGGTGAGGAATAGGTTTTGGGTGATGGTTAGGGTTAGGGTTAGGGTGAGGGTTAGGATGAGGGTTAGGGTTAGTATTAGGTTAAGGCTGAGTGCTAGGGTGAGGGTGAGGTTTAGGTTTAGGGTTAGGCTTAGTCCTAGGGTTAGGCTGAGGGTGAGGGTGAGGGTTAGGGTTAGGTTGATGGACAGGGTTAGGTTTAGGGTGAGTGTTAGGATGAGTGTTAGGGTTAGGATTAGGGTTAGGATGAGTGTGACGGTAAGAGTAAAGGTGAGGGTTAGGCTGAGGGTGAGTGTTCCCCTAAGGGTGAGGGTTAGGTTTAGGGTGAGGGTTAGGGTAAGGGTTAGGGTGAGGGTTAGGGTAATGGTGAGGGTTTGATTGAGGATTAGGGTTAGGGTTTGTGTGAGTTTAGCGTGAGGATGAGGTTTAGTTTTAGGGTGAGGGTAAGGGTTAGAATAGGGTTAGAGTGAGGGCTAGGGTGAGGCTGACGGTTAGGGTTAGGGTGAGGTTTAGGGTTAGGGTGAGAGTTAGGGTTAGTGTGATGGTTAGTGGTATAATGAGCGATAGTGTTAGGGTGAGGGTAAGTGTTAGGGAGAGGGTTAGGATTAGGATGAGGGTTTTGGTTAAGTTGAGGGTTAGGGTTAGGTTGAGGGTTATGTTTAGGGTCAGGGTAAGGGTTAGGGTAAGGGTTAGGGTTAGGGTGAGGGTTATTGTTAGGGTGAGGGTCAGGGTTACGGTGAGGGTTTGAGTGAGGGTTAGGGTTAGGGAGAGGTTTAGGGTTACCGTTAGGGTTAGGGTTAGGGTAAGGTTGAGGTTTAGGGTGAGAGTTAGGGTTCAGGTGAGGGTTAGGATGAGGGTTAGGGTTAGGGTTAATTTTATGTTTGGGTTAGTGTGAGATTTAGGGTTAGGCTTATGGTTAGGATTAGGGTTAGGTTGACGGTGAGTGAGTGGGTTAGGGTTAGGTTTAGGGTTAGGCTTAGGGTTAGTCTGAGAGTTAGGTTGAGAGTATGGGTTAGGGTTAGGGTTAGGGTGAGGGTAAGGTTTAGGATGAGGGTTAGGTTTAGGATTAGGGTTAGGGTGAGGGTGAGGTTTAGGGTTAGTGTTAGGGTGAGGATTAGGGTTAGGGTTAGGGTCAGTGTGAGTTTGAGGTTTAGCTTTAGAGATAGGGTTAGGGTGAGGGTTAGGCTGAGGGTTATTGTTAGGGCTGGTGTTAGGGTTAGAGTTAGTGTGAGGGTTAGGCTGCGGATGTGTGTTAGGGTTAGGGTGAGGGTTAGGTTTAGGATTAGGGTTAGGGTGAGGGCTAGGGTGAGGGTGAGGTTTAGGATTAGGGTTAGGGAGACGGTGAGTGTGACGGTTAGGGTTTGGGTTAGGTTTAGGCTTAGTGTTAGGCTGAGGGTGAGGGTGAAGATGAGGGTTAGTGTTAGGTGAGTGTTAGGGTTAGGGTCAGGGTGAGAGTTAGGGTTCGGATTAAGTTTATGGTTAGTGTGTGGGTTAGTTTGAGGGTGTCGTTAAGGTTAAAGTTGAGGGTTAGTCTGAGGGCGAGTGTTACGGTAAGGGTGAGGGTTAGGGTTAGGGTGAGTGTTAGGGTGAGGATGAGGGTTAGGGTTAGGGTGAGGGTTAGAGTTAGAATTAGGGTTAGGGTGAGGGTTAGGGTTAGGGTGATGTTTAGGGTTATGGTGAGGGTTAGGTTTAGTGTGAGGGTTAGTGTTAGGGTGAGGGTAAATGTTAGGGTGAGGTTTAGCGTTAGGGTGAGGGTAAGGGTTAGGGTGAGTTTTAGGGTTAGGGTTAGGGTTATTGTTAGGGTTAGGTTTAGGTTTATGTTTATGGTGATGTTGAGGGTGAGGGTGAGGTTTAGAGTTAGGGTTAGGTTATGATTTAGGGTTAGGGTTAGGGTTAGATTTAGGGTTAGGGTGAAGTTGAGGTTTAGGGTTAGAGTTAAGGTTAGGGTGAGGGTTAGGGTGAGGGTTAGGGTTAGGGTTAGTGTTAGGGTTAGGCTTAAGGTGAGGGTTAGTTTTACGGATAGGGTAAGTTTAGGATTAGGGTTAAGGTGAGGTTGAGTGTGAGGGTTAGGGTTAGTGTTAGGTTTAGGCTTAGGGTTAGGCTGAGGGTGAGGGTGAAGTTGAGGGTTAGGGTTAGGGTGCGGGTTAGGGTTAGGTTTAGGGTTGGAGTTAGCCTTAAGGTGAGGTTTATGGTTAGGTTTAGGGTTCTGGTAATGGTGAGGGTTAGATTTAGCATCAGGGTTAGTGTGAGGGTTTGGGTTATGGTTAGGGTGAGTGTTAGGTTAAATGTGAGGTTTAGGGTTAGGGTTAGGGTTAGAGTGAGGGTTAGGTTGAGGGTTAGGGTTTGGGTTAGGATTAGGCTGAGGGCGAGGGTTAGGGTAAGGTTTAGGTTAGGCTTAGTGTTAGGATTAGGGTGACGTTAAGGTTTATGGTGAGAGTTAGGCTTAGGGTTAGGGTGAGAGTTAAGATGATGGTTAGGGTTTCAGTGAGGGTGAGGGTTAATTTTAGCGTGATGGTTAGGGTTAGGATTAGGGTTAGGGAGTGGGTGATGGTTAGGATTACGGTTAGGGTTGTTGTAAGTGTTATGATTATTGTTACATTTGCAGTGAGGGTGAGGCTGTGGTTGAAGGTTAGGGTTAGGTTAGGGTTAGTTTTAGGGTTAGGATTAGTGTTAATGTTAGGGTTAGGGTTTGACTATGTTTTGGGTGAGGGTGAGGGAGAGGGTGAGGGTTAGGTTTAGGGTTAGGGTGAGGTTTAGGCTTAGGGTTAGGATTAGGGATAGGGTCAGGGTGAGGTTTAGGGTTAGAGTTAGGTTGAGGGGGAGGGTTAGGGTGAGGGTCAGGGTTAGGGTTAGTGTTAGGGTTAGCATTAGGTATAGGGTGAGGGTTAGGTTGAGGTTTAGGTTTAGGGTTGGGATTAAGGTTAGGATTAGGGTTACGGTGAGGGTGAGTGTGAGGGTTAGGGTTAGGATTAGGCTTAGGCTTAGGGTTAGGCTGAGGGTAAGGGTGGATATGAGTATTAGGCTTAGGGTGATGTTTATCCTTAGGGTTAGTGTGAGGGTTAGCATGAGGGTTAGGGATAGGATTAGGGTTAGGGTGAGGGCTAGGGTGAGGGTGAAGTTTAGGGTTCGGCTTAGGTTTAGGCATAGGTTTAGGCTGAGGGTGATGGTGAGTTTAAGGGTTAGGGTTATTTTGATGGATAGGGTTAGGGTTAGGGGGAGTGTTAGGATGAGGGTTCGGGTTAGGGTTCGGGTTAGTATTAGCGTTATGGTAAGAGTAAAGTTGAGGGTTAGGCTGAACGTGAGGGTTACAGTAAGGGTAAGGGTTAGGGTTAGGGTGAGGGTTAGGGTAAGTGTTAGGGTTAGGGTTAGATTGAGGATTAGGGTTAAGGTTAGTGTGAGGTTTAGGGTGAGGATGAGGGTTAGGGTTAGAATTAGGGTTAGGGTGAGGGCTAGCATGAGGGTGAGGGTTAAGGTTAGGGCTAAGTTTAAGGTGAGGGTTAGGGTGAGGGGTGGGTTAGGTTTAGGGTGAGGGTTAGGTTTAGTGTGAGGGTTATGGTTAGGGTGAGAGTGAGGGATATGGTAAGGGTTATGATGAGGGTTAGTTTGAGGGTGGGGGTTAGGGTTATGATTAGGTTTAGGGTTAGGGTGAGGTTTAGTTTGAGTGTGAGGGTTCAGTTTAGGGCTAGGTTTGTGGTGTGGGTAAATGATAGTATGAGGGTTAGTGTGAGTGTTAGAGTTAGCGTTAGGGTTAGAGTGAGGGTTAGGATGAGGGTTGGGTTCAGGGTTTGGGTGAGAGTGAGGGTGAGAGTGCGGTTTAATGTGAGGATTAGGGTGAGGTTTAGGGTTAGGGTGAGGGTTAGGGGTATGATTAGCGTGAGGGTGATGGTGAAGGTTTCGGTTAGGGTTAGAGTTATGGTGAGGGTTCGATTAAGTGTGAGGTTTAGGGAGAGGATGAGGTTAAGTGTTAGTGTGAGGGTTAGGGTGCGTGTGAGTGTTAGGGTTAGGGTTTGGGTTAGGGTGAGGGTTAGTGTGAGGGTTAGGGTTAGGGTTATGCTTAGGGTTATTTTGAGGGTTAGGCAGAGGGTTAGGATTAGGATTAGGTTGAGGGTTAGGTTGAGGGTTAGGATAAGGGTGAGGGTTAGTGTTAGGGTGAGGGTTATGGTTATTACTAGGGTTAGGGATAGGTTTAGGGTGACGGTGAGGTTTAGGGTGAGGGTTAGGGTGAGGGTTAGAGTTAGGTTTAATGTGAGTGTTAGGATAAGGGGTAGGGTTATGGATAGGGTTAGGGTTAGGATTAGTGTGAGGTTAAGAATTAGGGTGACGGTTAGGGTGAGGGTGAGGTTTATGGTTAGGAATAGTGATAGGGTTAGTGTTACGCTGAGGGTGAGCATGAGGGTGAGGGTTGGGTTTAGGGTTGGGTGAGGGCTATGGTGAGGGTTAGGGTATGGGGGAGGGTTAGTGTGAGGGTGATTGTAAGGGTAAAGCTGAGGGTTAGGCTGAGGGTGAGAGTTAAGATAAGGGTGAGGGTTAGGGTTAGGGTGAGGGTTAGGTTAAGGGTTAGGGATAGGGTGAGGGTTAGATTGAGGATTAGGTTTAGGGTTAGTGTGAGGTTTGGGGTGAGGATGAGGGTTATGATTAGGTTGAGGGTTAGGTTTAGAATTAAGGTTACAGTGAGGGCTAGGGTGAGGGTGAAGTTTAGCTTTAGGGTTAGGGTGAGGCTTAGGGTTAAGGTGAGTGTTAGGGTTAGTGTGAGGTTTAGTGTTAGAGTTAGGCTTAGTGTTAGGGTGAGGGGAAGTGTTAGGGTGAGGGTGAGTGTTAGGGTGAGGGTTATGTTTGGGGTGAGGGTTAGTGTTAGGGTTAGGTTATGATTAGGGTTAGGGTTAGGGTGAGGATGAGTGTGTGGGTTAGGGTTAGGTTTAGATTTAGGTTTACGGTTAGGCTGAGGGTGAGGTTGAGCTTGAGGATAAGGGTTAGGGTGATGGTTAGGGTTAGGGTTAGGGTGCGGGTTAGGATGAGGGTTAGGATGAAGGTGAGGTTTAGGGTTATGTTTAGGGTGAGGTTTAGGGTTAGGGTTAAGGTTAGGGTTAGGTTGAGGTTGAGGTTTAGAGTTAGGGTTAGGGTGATGGTTAGTGTTAGGGTTAGTGTTAGGTTTAGGGTTGGGGTGAGTGTTAGGGTTAGGGTTAGGGTTATGGTGAGGGTGAGGTTTAGGGTTATGGTGAGGCTTAGGGTTAGTATGAGGGTTAGTGTTAGGGTGAGGGTAAGTATTAGGGTGAGGGTTAGGATTAGGTTTAGGTTTAGGGTGAGTTTTAGGGTGAGGGTGAGTTTTAAGGTTAGGGATAGGTTTGTGGTGTGGGTAAGTGATAGCATGAGGGTTAGGGTGAGGGTTAGAGTTAGCATTAGGGTTAGGGTGAGGCTGCAGGTGAGAGTGAGGGTTAGGGTGAGGATTAGGGTGAGGTTTAGGGTTAGGGTGAGGGTTAGGGTTAGGGTAAGTGTTAGGATTAGGGTTATCCTTAGGGTTAGGGTGAGGGTTAGGCTGAGGGTTAGGCTTAGGATTAGGGTGAAGGTTAGGGTGAGGGTTAGGGTGAGGGTGAGAGTTAGGGTGAGGGTGAGGGTTAGGATTATTATTAGGGTTAGAATCAGGTTTAGGGTGACGGTGAGGTTTAGGGTGAGGGTTGGGGAGAGGTTTAGGGTTAGGGTTAAGGTGAGTGTTAGGATAAGGGGTAGGGTTATGGTTATGGTGAGGGTTAGGTTTACTGTGATAGTTAGGTTTAGGGTTAGGGTTAGGATTAATGTGAGGGTAAGAATTAGGGTGATGGTTAGGGTGAGGGTGAGGTTTACGGTTAGGAATAATGATAGTGTTAGTGTTACGCTGAGGGTGGGTGTGAGGGTTAGGGTTAGGTTTAGGGTTTGGGCTAGGGTGAGGGTTAGGGTTAAGGTGAGGTTAGGGTGAGGGTGATGGTAAGGGTAAAGGTGAGGATTAGGCTGAGGGTGAGGTTTAAAATAAGCATGAGATTTAGTGTTATGGTGAGGGTTAGGGTAAGGTTTCGGGTTAGGGTTAGGGTAAGGGTTAGATTGATTATTAGGGTTAGGGTTAATGTGAGGTTTAGGGTGAGGATGAGGGTAAGGGTTAGGGTGAGGGTGAGGGTTAGACTTAGGGTTAGGGTGAGGGCTAAGGTGAGGGAGAGGTTTAGAGATAGGGTTAGGTTTAGGGTGAGGTTTAGGATTAGGGTGAGGGTTAGGGTTAGAATTAGGGTTAGCATGAGGGCTAGGGTGAGGTTTAGGATTAGGTTTAGGGTTAGGGTGAGGTTTAGGTTTAGGGTGAGGGTGCGGTTAAGTTTTAGGGTGAGGGTTAGGGTTAGGGTGAGGGTTAGGGTGATGATAAGGTTGAGGGTTAGGTTGAGTGTTAGGGTGACGGTCAGGGTGAGGATTAGGGTTGGGGTTAGGTTTAGAGTGCGGGTTAGGGTGAAGGGTAGAGTTAGGGTTAGGGTGAGGATTAGGGTTACTGTGAGGGTTAGGGTTAGAGTGAGGATAAGGGTTAGGGTGAGGGTTAGCATTAGGGTTAGGGTGAGGGTTAGTGTTAGATTGGAGGTTAGGGTTAGGTTGAGGGTTAGGGTGAGTGTTAGGTTTCGTGTGAGTGATAGGGTTAGTGTTAGAGTGAGTGTTATGGTTAGGGTGATGTGTAGAATGAGGGTTAGCGTTAGGGTGAGATTTAAGGTAAGGGTAAGGTTTAGGGTGAGGGTGAGGGTAAGGGTTAAGATTAGGGTGAGGGTTAGTGTTAGGGTTAGGGTTAGAGTTAGGGAGAGGGGTAAGTTCAGGGGTAGGGTTAATGTCAAGTTTAGGGTTAGTCTGAGGGTTAGGGTTAGGGTGAAGATAAGGTAAGGGTGAGGGTTGGTGTGAGGGTGAGTGTTAGAGTGAGGATGAGGGTTCTGGAGAGTGTGAGTTTTAGTGTTTGGATGATGGTTAGGGTTAGTGTGAGTGTTAGGGTGACGGTGAGGGTGAGTGTTAGGGTTGGTATTAGAGTTAGAATGAGGGGTAGGGTGAGGGGTAGGGTTAAGTTTAGGGTGAGGGTTAGGGTTACTGTGAGGGTTAGCATTAAGATGAGGTTTACGGTTACTGTGAGGGTTCAAGTTAGGGTTAGGCTTAGTGTTAGGTTGAGGGTAAGGGTTAGGTTGAGGGTTAGTGTTAGGGTGAAGGTTAGGTTTAATGTGAGGGTTAAGTTTAGGGTGAGGGTTAGGGTGAGGGTTAGGGTTAGGTTGATGTTTAGGGTGAGGGTGAGGGTTAGGGTGAGGGTGAAGGTGAAGTTTGGGTTGAGTGTTTGGGTTAGGGTTAGGATGAGGTTGAGGGTGAGGGTGAGGCTTAGGGTTAGTTTTAGGGTAAGGTTGAGTGTGAGGGTTATGGATAGGGTTAGTCTTAGCCTGAGGGTGAGGTTTAGGGTTAGGGTTAGGGTTAGCGTTAGGGTTATGGTGAAGGTTAGGTTTAGGTTGGAGGTTACGGTTAGGATGAGTTTTAGGGTTAGGGATAGGTTTAGGATGAGGGTGAGGGTGAGGGTTAGGTTTAGGAATAGGGTTATGGTGAGCCTGAGGGTGAGGGTTAGGGTGAGGATTATGGTTACGGTAGGGTTAGGCTAAGGGTTAGAGTGAGCGTTAGGTTTAGGGTGATGTTTAGGTTGATGGTGAGGGTTTGGGTGAGGTTGAGGGTGAGGTTTCGGTTGAGGGTTTGGGTTAGGGTGAGGGTGAGTGTGAGGGTTAGGTTTAGAGTTAGGGTTAGGCTTAGGGTGAGGGTGATTGTGATGGTTAGGGTTAAGGTTATTTTTAGGATTAGGTTTAAGCTGAGGGTGAGTATGAGGGTTAGGGTTAGGGTGAGTGTGAGCATTAGGGTTAGGGTTAGGGATAGGCTGAGGGTTAGATGAGGGTGAGGCTTAGGGTTAGGGCGAGTGTTAGGCGTAGGGTTAGTGTGAGGGTTAGGGATAGTTTGATGGTTAGGGTGAGGTTTAGAGTTAGGGTGAGGGTGAGGGTGAACGTGACTGTTAGGGTGAAGGTGAGGTTTAGGGTTAGGTTTAGGCTTAGGGTGAGTGTTTAGTGTTAGGGTTAGGATGATGATTAGGATGAGGGGTAGGGTTAGGGTTAGGGTTAAGTTTAGAGTTAGGGTGAGTGTGTGGGTTAGGTTTAGGTTTAGGGTTACGCTTAGGGTTAGGCTTAGGGTTAGGCTGAGTGTGAGGGTTAGGTTTAGGGTGAGAATTAGTGTTAGGGTTATGGTGAGGATTAGATTGAGGGTAGGGTTAGGATTAGGGTTAGGGTGAGGGCTAGGGTGAGGGTTAAGTTTAGGGTGAGGGTTAAGGTGAGGTTTATGGTTAGGGTTAAGTTTAGGGTCAGGTTGTGGGTGAGTTTTAGGGTAAGAGTTAGGGTTAATTTGAGGGTGAGGGTGAGGGTTAGTGTTAGGGTTAGGAATAGGATTAGAGTAAGGTTTAGGGTGAGTGTGATGGTTAGCGTAAGGTTTAGGGTTAGGCTTAGGGTTACACTGAGGGTGAGTTTTAGTGTTAGGGTGAGGTTTAGGGTTAGGATTAGGGTGAGAGTTAGTGTTCAGGTTATGTTTAGGGTTAGGGTGAGGGTTAGGGTTAGGGTTAAGTTGAGCTGAGGGTTAGGGTTAGGTTGAGGTTTAGAGTTAGGCTTAGGATTAGGGTGAGGTTTAGGGTTAGGGTTAGGGTGAGGTTTAGGATGAGGATTAGGGTTAGGATTAGGGTTAGGATGAGGGCTAGGGTGAGGTGTGTTAAGGTGAGGTTTAGGTTTAGGGTGAGGGTTAGGATGAGGGTTAGTGTTATGGTAAGGGTGAGGATTAGGTTTAGGGTGAGGGTGAGAGTTAGGATTAGGGTTAGGGTTAGGGTTATTGTTAGGGTTAGGGTTAGTGTTACGGTTACTGAGAGGGTGAGGTTGAGGGTTAGTGTTCGTTTTAGGGTGAAGTTTTTAGTGTTAGGGTTAGGGTGAGACTTAGGGTTAGGGTTAGTGTGAGAGTTAGTGTTAGGTTTAGGTATAAGGTGAGGCTTAGGATGAGGGTTAAGGTTAGGGTTAGTGTTAGAGTTAGAGTTAGAGTCTGGGTGAGAATTAGGGTTCGGGTTAGGTTTAGGTTTAATGTGAGGTTTAGGGTTAGGGTTACGTTTAGCTTGAGTCTTAGGTTTAGGTTGAGGGTTAGGGTTAGGCTTAGGATTAGGGTGAGGGTTAGGGTTAGGATTAGGGTGAGGGTTAGGATGGGGATTAGGGTTAGGATTAGTGTTATGGTGAGGGCTAGGGTGAGGGTGAGGGTTAATGTTAGTGTTTGGGTGAGGTTTAGGGTTAGCGTTATGGTTTGGGTGAGGGTTAGCATGAGTGTTAGATTTACAGTGAGGGGGAGGGTTAGGGTTAGGTTGAGGGTTAGGGTTAGGATTTGGGTTAGGGTGAGGGTTAGTTTTAGGTTTACATTTAGGGTTTGGGGGAGATTTATGTCCAGGGTTAGGGTTAGGGTTAGGGTTAGTGTTAGAGTTAAGGTTAGGTTGCAGGTTAGGTTGAGGTTTAGGATTGGGGTTAGTTTAAGAGTTAGGATTAGGTTTAGGGTGAGGGTGAGTGTGAGGGTTAGGGTTAGGGTTAAGCTTAGGCTTAGGGTTAGGTTGAGCGTGAGGTTCGGGGTGAGGATTAGGTTTAGGGTTATGGTTAGGGTTAGGGTTAGGGTGAGGGTTAGGATGAGGGTTAGGGTTAGGATTAGGGTTAGGGTGAGTGCTAGGGTGAACGTGAGGTTTAGGGTAATGTTTAAGCTTAGGCTTAGGTTTAGGCTGACTGTGAGGTTGAGGGTGAGGTTTAGGGTTAGTGTGATCGTTAGGTTTACGGTTATGGTGAGTGTTAGGATGAGGTTTAGGTTTAGGTTGAGGTTTAGGGTGAGGATGATGTTAAGTGTAAAGATGAGGTTTAGGCTGAGGGTGAGGGTTAAGATAATGTTGAGGGTTATGGTTAGGTTTAGTGTTAGGGTAAGGGTTAGTGTTAGATTTAGGTTTAGGGTTAGATTGAGGATTAGGGTTAGGGTTAGGGTTAGTGTGAGGTTTATGGTGAGGATGAGGGTTAGGGTTATGGTGAGGGTGAGGGTTAGAGTTAGGGTTAAGGTGAGGTTTAGGATTAGGGTGAGAGTTTGGATTAGTGTGAGGGTTAGGGTTAGGGTTAGGGTGAGGGTAAGTGTTAGTGTGAGGGTTAGGTTTAGGGTCAGGGTTATGGTTAGGGGGAAGGTGAGGGTTAGGTTTAGCATTAGGGTTAGGTTTAGTGTTAGCGTTAGGGTTGGAATTAGGATTAAGGTGAGGGTGATGTTTAGGGGTTGAATTAGGATTAGGGTGAGGGTTAAGTTTAGGGTGAGGGTTAGGGTGAGGGTTAGGGTGGGTGTGATGCTAAGGGTAAAGATGAGGATTAGGCTGAGGGTGAGGGTTATGGTAAGGGTGAGGTTTAGGATTAGGGTTAGCTTGAGGGTGAGAGTTAGATTGAGTATTAGAGTTAGGGTTAGTGTGAAGTTTAGGGTGAGGATGAGGGTTAGGGTCCGGGTGAGGGCTAGGCTGAGGTTGAGGGTTAGGGTTAGTATTAGGGTGAGGTTTAGGGTTAGGGTGATGTTTGGGTTAGTGTGAGCGTTAGTGTTAGCATTGCCGTTAGTGTTAGGGTGAGGTTAAGTTTTAGGGTGAGAGTTAGGATTAGGGTGAGGTTTATGGTTAGTGTGAGGTTGAGAGTTCGGGTTAGGGTTAGGATGAGGTTCAGTTTAGGGTTAGGGTTTGAGTTAGGGTTATGGTGAGGGTGAGATTTAGGGTTAGAATTAGGGGTAGTGTTAGGGTTTGGGTTAGGGTGAGGGTTAGGATTAGGGGTAGGATTAGGCTTAGGCTTAGGCTTAGGCCGAGCATGAGGGTAAGTGTTAGGGTTCAGGTTAGGGTTCGGATTAGGGTTAGGGTTAGGGTGAGTGTTAGGATGAGGTTTAAGGTTAGGATTGGGTTTAGGGTGAGGGCTAGCGTGAGGGTTAGGGTGAGGTTTAGTTTTAGGGATAGGGTTAGGTTTAGGATTGGCGTTACAGTGAGGGTGAGTTGAGGGTTAGGGTTAGGGTTAGGGTTAGGGTTAGGGGCAGGGTGATTGTTAGTGTTATGGTTACGGTTAAGTTGTGGTGAGGGTGAGGCTGAGGGTGAGGGTTATGGTTAGGGTTAGGGTTAGGGTTAGTGTTAGGGTTAGTGTTATTGTTAGGGTTAGGGTTAGGGGGGATGGTTAGTGTGAGGTTTAGGGTTAGGGTTAGTGTTAGGGTTAGGGTGAGGGTGAGGTTTAGGTTGAGGTTTAGGGTTAGGGTTAGGGAGAGGTTTAGGGTTAGAGATATGGTGAGGGTGAGGGTGTGGGTGAGTGTGAGGGTTAGGGTTCGGGTTAGCATTAGGCTGAGGGTTAGGCAGAGGGTGATGGTGAGGGTGAGGTTTAGGGTTAGGGATAGGATGAGGTTTAGGTTTAGGGTTAGTTTTAGTGTTAGAGTTAGTGTTAGGGTGAGGTTTAGGGTAAGGGTTCGGGTTATGGTCAGGGTGAGGTTTAGATTGAGGATTAGTGTTAGGGTTAGTGTGAGGTTTAGGGTGAGGATGAGGATTAGGGTTAGGCTGAGGGTGAGGTTTAAGATAAGGGTGAGTGTTAGGGTTAGGGTGAGGGTTAGGCTAATGTTTCGGGGTATGGTTAGGGTGAGGGTTAAATTGAGGATTAGGGTTAGGGTTAATGTGAGTTTCAAGGTAAGAATGAGGATTAAGGTTAGGGTGAGCGTGAGGGTTATAATTAGGGCTAGGGTGAGAGCTAGGGTGAGGGAGAGGGTTAGGGTTAGGCTTAGGGTTAGGCTGAGGGTGAGGTTCGGGGTGAGGAATAGGTTTTGGGTGATGGTTAGGGTTAGGGTTAGGGTGAGGGTTAGGATGAGGGTTAAGGTTAATATTAGGCTTAGGCTTAGGTTTAGGCTGAGGTTGAGGGTGAGGGTGAGAGTTATGGTTAGGGTGATGGACTGGGTCTGGGTTAGGGTGAGTGTTAGGATGACGGTTAGGGTTAGAATGAGGATTAGGGTGAGCGTGTCGGTAAGAATAAAGGTGAGGCTTAGGCTGAGGGTCAGTGTTCCCCTAAGGGTGAGGGTTTGGTTTAGGGTGAGGGTTAGGGTAAGGGTTAGGGTGAGGGTTAGGATGAGGGTGAGGGTTAGATTGAGCATTATTGTTAGGGTTAGTTTGAGGTTTAGGGCGAGGATGAGGGTTAGGGTTAGGTTGAGGGTTAGGAGTAGAATTAGGGTTAGGGTGAGGGCTAGGGCGAGGCTGAGTTTTAGGGTTAGGTTTAGGGTGAGGTTTAGGGTTAGGGTGAGAGTTAGGGTTACTGTGAGGGTTAGTGTTAGATTTAGGGTTATTGTTAGTGTGAGGGTAAGTGTTAGGGTGAGGGTTAGGGTTAGGGTGAGGGTTGTGGTTAGGGTGAGGGTTAGGGTTAGAATGAAGGTTTTGGTTAGGGTGAGGATTAGGGTTATGGTGAGGGTGAGGTTGAGGGTTAGGGTTAGAGTGAGGTTTAGGGTAAGGTTAGGGTTAGAGTTAGGTTTAGGGATAGAGTTAGGGTTAGGGTGAAGGTGAGGTTTAGGGTTAGAGTTAGGGATCAGGTGAGGGTTAGGATGAGGGTTAGGTTTAGGGTTAGTTTTAGGTTTAAGGTTAGGGTGAAGTTTATTGTTAGGGTTATGGTTAAGATTAGGGTTAGGGTGAGGTTGAGTGTGTGGGTTAGGGTTAGGTTTAGGGTTTGGCTTATGGTTAGGCTGAGGGTTATGTTGACGGTGAGGTTTAGGGTTAGGGTGAGGGTTAGGGTTAGGATTAGGTTTAGGTTGAGGGCTAGGGTTAGGGTGAGGTTTAGGGTTAGTGTTAGGGTGAGGTTTAGGGTTAGGGTTAGGGTGAGGATCAGTTTGAGTTTGAGGTTTAGGTTTAGAGATTAGTGTTAGGTTGAGGTTTATGGTGAGAGTTAGGTTTAGGGTTAGTGTTAGGGTTAGGGTAAGGGTAAGGAAGAGGTATTGGGTTAGGGTTAGGGTGAGGTTTAGGTTTAGGATTAGGGTTAGGGTGTGGGATAGTGTGAGTGTGAAGTTTAGGATTAGGGTTATGGTGAGGGTTACGGTGAGGGTTTGTGTTAGGGTTAGGTTTAGGGTTAGAATTAGGGTTAGGGTGAGGGTAGGATTAGGGATAGGTTTAGGTTTAGGGTTATGTTGAGGTTTAGGGATAGTGTGAGGGTTAGTGTTAGGGTGAGGTAAGTGTTAGGTTGAGGTTTAGTGTTAGGTTGATGGTTTTGTTTAGGGTGAGGTTTAGGGTTAGGGTTAGGGTTATTGTTAGTGTTAGGGTTATGGTTACGGTGAGAATGAGGATGACGTTGAGGTTGAGGGTTAGGGTTAGAATTAGGGTTAGGTTGAGTGCTAGGGTGAGGGTGAAGTTTAGGGTTAGGGTTAGGGTGAGGGTTAGGGTTAGGGTGAGGTTTAGGGTTAGGGTGAGGGTTAGGGTTTGTGTGAGGGTTAGTGTTAGGGTGAGGTTAAGTGTTAGCTTGAGGGTAAGTGTTAGGTTGAGGGTTAGGATTAGGGTGAGTTTATGTTTGGGGTGAGGGTTAGTGTTAGGGTTAGGGTTATTGTTAGGTTTAGAATTAGGATTAGGGTTAGTGTGAGGGTGAGGTTTAGGATTAGGGTGAGGTTTAGGGTTAGGGTTAGGGTTAGGGTGAGGTTGAGGTTTAGGTTTAGATTTAGTGTTAGTGTGAGGGTTAGGGTTAGCGTTAGTGTTAGGTTTAGGGTTAGGGTTAGAGTTAGGCTTAGTTTTAAGCTGAGGGTGAAGGTGCCGTTTAGGGTTAGGGTGAGGGTGAGGTTTAGGGTTAGAGTTAGGGTTCGGGTGAGGGTTAGGGTTAGGGCTGGGATTAAGTTTAGGGTTAGGGGGAGGGTGAGTGTGAGGATTAGTGTTAGGGTTAGAGTTAGGCTTAGGTTTAAGCTGAGGGTGAGGGTGAGGTTTAGGGTTAGGTTGAGGGTGAGGATTAGGGATAGAGTTAGGGTTAGGGTAAGGGTTACTGTGAAGTTAGTGTTAGGTTTAGGTTTAGCAGTAGGTTTAGGGTGAGGGTGAGTGTGAGGGTTGGGATAAGGATTAGGCTTAGGCTTAGGGTAAAGTTGAGGGTGATGGTTATGGAGAGGATTAGGCTTAGGGTGATGTTTAGCCTTAGGGTGAGGGTGAGGGTTAGGGTTAGGGTTAGGGTTATGATTAGGGTTAGGGTGAGGGCTAGGGTAAGGGTGAGGGTCAGCGTCAGGGTTAGGCTTAGGCTTAGGGTTAGGCTGAGGGTGAGGGTGAGGGTTAGGGTTAGTATGAGGTTTAGGGTTAGGTTTAGGGTGAGGGTTAGGATGAGGTATAGGGTTAGGATTCGGGTTAGGTTGAGGGCTAGGTTGAGGGTTAAGTTTAGGGTTGTGAGGTTTAGGGTTCGGTTAGGTTTAGTGTTAGGGTGAGGGTTAGGGTTAGAGTTACTGTATGGATGAGGGTTAGGGTTAGGTTGAGGGTTAGGGTTAGCTTTAGTGTGAGGTTTAGGGTTAGATTTAGGGTGAGGGTTAGGTTGAGGGTTATTGTTTGGATTAGGGTTAGGGTGCGGGCTAGGTTGATGGTGAGGTTTAGGGTTAGGGTTAGGCTTAGGTTTAGGTTTAGGCTGAAAGGTAGGGTGGGGGTGAGGAATAGGTTTTGGGTGATGGTTAGGGTTAGGGTTAGGGTGAGGATTAAGATGAGGGTTAGTTTTAGGATTAGGTTTAGTGTGAATGCTAGGGTGAGGGTGAGGGTTAGGGTTAGGTTTAGGGTTAGGCTGAGGGAGAGGGTGAAGGTAAGGTTTAAGTTTAGGGAAAGGGTTAGACTTAGGGTTAGGGTACGGGTTAGGTTAGGGTTAGGGTTAGAGTTAGCCTTAAGGTGAGGTTTATGGTTAGGGATATGGTTAGGTTTCTGCTAAGGTTGAGGTTTAGAGTTAGCATGAGGTTTAGGGTGAGGTGTAGGTTTAGGGTTAGGGTGAGAGTTAGGGTTAATGTGAGGTTTAGGGTTAGGTTTAGGGTTAAGGTTAGGGTGAGGGTTAGGTTGATCGTTAGGTTTTGGACTACAGTTAGGGTGAGGGTGAGGGTTATTGTGAGTTTTAATTTAGGCTTAGTTTTAGGATTAGGGTGAGGTTAAGAGTTAGGGTTAGGGTTAGTTTTAGGGTGAGGGTGAGGCTTAAGATGATGGTGAGGGTTACAGTGAGGGTCAGGGTTAGGGTTAGGGTGAGGGTTAGGGTTAGGATTAGGGTTAGGATGAGGGTGATGGTTAAGATCAGGGTTAGGATCATTGTAAGTGTAATGGTTAGGGTTACATTTGCAATTAGGGTGAGGCTGAGTTTGAAGGTTAGCGTTAGGTTTAGGGTTAGTTTTAGGGTTAGGATTAGTGTTAATGTTAGTGTTAGGGTTAGAGTTACGGTTTGGGTGAGGGTGAGGGTGAGAGTTAGGGTAAGGGTTAGTGTGAGGTTTAGGGATAAGGTTAGGATTAGGGATAGGGTGTGGGTGAGTTTTAGAGTTAGAGTTACGTTGAGGGTGAGGTTTATGGTGACTGTTAGGGTTAGTGTTAGTGTTAGGGTTAGTGTTAGGATTAGGGTGAGGTTTAGGTTGAGGTTTAGGTTTAGGATTAGGTTTAGGGTGAGGGTGAGTGTGAGGGTTAGGATAAGGATTAGGCTTAGGCTTAGGGTAAAGTTGAGGGTGATGGTTGGGGAGAGGATTAGGCTTAGGGTGACGTTTAGCCTTAGGGTGAGGGTGAGGGTTAGGTTTAGGGTTAGGGTTAGGATTAGGGTTAGGGTGAGGGCTAGGGTGAAGGTGAGGGATAGGGTTAGGGTTAGGCTTAGGCATAGGGTTAGGATGAGGGTGATGGTGAGGGTGGGGGTTAGGGTTATAGTGATGGATTAGGTTAGGTTTAGGGTGAGGGTTAGGATGAGAATGACGGTAAGAGTAAAGGTGAGGGTTAGCTTGAGGTTGAGGGTTAGACTGACGATTTGGGTTAGGGCTAGTGTGAGGTTTAGGGTGAGGATGAGGGTTAGGGTTAGAATTAGGGTTAGGGTGAGGGCTAGTGTGAGGGTGAGGTTTAGGGTTAGGGTTATGTTTAGGGTGAAGGGTAGGGTTAGGTTTAGAATGAGGGTTAGGTTTAGTGTGAGGGTTACGTTTAGGGTGAGGGTGAGGGTGGGGGTAAGGGTTATGGTGAGGGTTAGGGAGAGGGTGAGTGTTAGGGTTAGGATTAGGGATAAGGTTAGGTTTAGGCTGTAGGTGAGCGTGAGGGTGAGGGTAAGGTTTAGGTTTAGGGTTATGTTTATGGTTAGGGTGAGGTCTAGGGTGAGGGTGAGTGTTAAGGTGAAGTTGAGGTTTAGGCTGAGGGTCTTGGTTAGGTAATGGTTAGGGTTAGGGTGAGGATTAGGTGAGGTTTAGGGTGAGGGTGAGCTTTAGCGTTAGGGTGTGGCTGAGGGTTAGGGTTAGGGTGAGGGTTTGGGTAATGGTTACGGTTGGAGTAAAGTTGAAGGTTAGGATTAGGGGTAGGTGAGGGTTAGGGTTAGGGTTAGGGATAGGGTGAGGGTGAGGGGTAGGATTAGGTTTAGTGTTAGGGTGAGGTTTAATGTGAGGGTTAGGTTTAAGGTTAGGCTTAGGTTTGGGGTGTGGATAAGTGATAGCATGAGGGTTAGGGTGAGTTTTAGAGTTAGCATTAGGGTTAGGGTGAGGGTTAGGGTGAGGGTTAGGGTGAGGGTGAGTGTGAGAGTGAGCATTAGGGTGAGGATTAGGGTGAGTTTTAGGGTTAGGGTGAGGGTTAGGTTAAGGGTGAGTGTTAGGGTGAGGGTTAGGTTTACGGTTATGCTTAGGGTTAGGGTGAGGTTTAGGGTTAGGATTAGGGTGAGGGTTAGGGTGATGGTTAGGGTGAGGGTGAGGGTTAGGGGTCGGGTGAGGGTTATGTTTATTATTATGGTTAGGGTCAGGTTTAAGATGATGGTGAGGTTTAGGGTGAGGGTTGGGGTGAGGGTTAGGGTTAGGGTCAAGATGAGGGTTATGAGAAGGGGTAGGATTACGGTTAAGGTGAGGGTTAGGTTTAGTGTGCTAGTTAGGGTTAGGGTTAGGTTTAGGATTAGTGTGAGGGTAACAATTACGGTGATGATTAGGGTGAGGGTGAGGTTTAGGGTTAGGAATAGTGATAGGGTTAGTGTTACACTGAGGGTGAGCATGAGGGTGAGGGTTAGGGTTAGGGATAGTGTTAGGGTGAGGGCTAGGGTGAGGGTTAGGGTTAGGGTGAGGATTAGGTTGATGGTGATGGTAATTGTAAATGTGAGGGTTAGGCGGAGGGTGAGTGTTAGAGTTAGGATGAGGGTTTTGGAAAGTATGAGGGTTAGGTTTTCCGTGAGGGTTAGGGTTAGGGTGAGTGTTAGGGTTAGGGTGAGGATAAGGTAAGGGTGAGGGTGAGGGTTAGGGTTACTCTTAGTGTGAGTTTTAGGGTTACGGTTATGGTGAGGATTAGGGTTAGGGTTATGTTTAGGGTGAGGGTGAGTGTTACAGTGAGGATGAGGTTTTTGGAGAGTGTGAGGGTTAGGGTTGCGGTGAGGGTTAGGGTTAGGGTGAGTGTTAGGGTGACGGTGAGGGTGAGGTTTAGGGTTGATGTTAGGGTTAGAGTGAGGGGGAGGGGGAGTGGTAGGGTTATGGTTAGGGTGAGGGTTAGGGTTACTGTGAGGGTTATGGTTAGGGTGAGGTTTAGGGATACTGTGAGGGTTCAAGTTAGGGTTAGCATTAGTGTTAGGGTGAGGGTAAAGGTTATGTTGAGGGTTAGGGTTAGGGTGAGGGTTAGGTTTAATGTCAGGGTTAAGGTTAGGGTTAGTGTTAGCGTGAGGGTGAGGGTTAAGATTAGGTTTAGGGTTAGGTTTATTGTTAGGGTTAGAGTGAGGGTTACAGTTCAGTTTAGGGTGAGGGTGAAGGTGAGGGATATGGTTACGGTTAGGGTGAGGTTTAGGGTTAGGGTTAGGGTTAGTGTTAGGAGGAAGTTTAGGGTGAGGGTTAGGGTTAGGGATAGGGTGAGGGGTAGGGTTTTGGTTAGGGTTAAGGTGAGGGTTCGGCATAGGGTGAGGTTTAGGGTTAGGTTTAGTGTTAGGGTGAGGGATGGGTTAGAAATAGGATTAGTGTGAGGGCTAAGGTGAGGGTTAGGGTTAGGTTTAGGGTGAGGGTTAGGCTTAGGCTGAGGGTTAGGGTTAGTGGGAGGGTTGGTGTTAGGGTTAGGCTTAGTGTTAGGGTGAGGATAAGGGTTAGAGTGAGGGTTAGGTTTAGGGTGAGGGTTAGGGTTAGGGTGAGGGTCAGGGTTAGGCTGAGGGTTAGGCTGAGGGTTAGGTCAGAGTTAGAGTTAGGGTTAGGGTAAGGCTTAGCGTTAGGGTGAGGTTTAGGTTTAGGATTAGTGTTAGAGTTATGGTTACGTTTAGGGTGAGGCTTTCGGATTAGGGTTAGGGTTAGGGTTAGGTAGAAGTTTAAGGTGAGGGTGACGGTTAGGGTTAGTTTTAGGTTTATCGTGTGGGTAAGTGATAGTGTGAGTATTAGGGTGAGTGTTAGAGTTAGCATTAGGGTTAGAGTGAAGTTTAGGGTGAGGGATATGGGTAGGGTTAAGGTGAGCTTGAGGGTGAGGGTTAGGGTTAGGATTAGGGTGGATTTTAGGGTTAGGGTGAGGGTTAGGGTTAGTGTTAGCGTGAGGGTAAGGCTAAGGGTGAGGGTGACGGTTAGGGTTAGAGTTAGGCTGAGGGTTAGGTTTAGTGTGAGGTTTAGGGTGAGGATGAGGTTAAGGCTTATTGTGAGGTAAGGGTGAGGGTTAGGGTTAGTGTTAGGGTGAGGGTTAGGGATAGGGTTAGGGTTAGGGATAGGGATATGGTTAGGGTGAGGGTTAGGGTAATGGGTATGGTTATGTTAGGGTGAGGGTTAGGGTAATGGGTATGGTTATGTTAGGGTGAGGGTTAGGTTTAGTGTAAGTATTAGGGTTAGGGTTAGGGTTAGGATTAGTGTGAAGGTATGAATTAGGGTAACGGTTAGGGTGAGGGTGAGGTTTTGGGTTAGGATTAGGGTTATGGTTAGTGATACGCTGAGGGTGATGTTGAGGGTGAGGGTGAGTGTGAGTTTTAGGGTTAGGGTTAGGTTGAGGGTTATGGTTAGGGTTAATTTGAGGGTGGTATGAGGGTGAGGGTTAGGGTGAGGGAAAGGGTTATGGTGAGGGCCTGGGTGAGTGTGAGGTTTAGGGTTAGGGTGAAGGTTTGAGTTAGGTTTAGTGTGAGGGTTATGGTGAGTGGTAGGGTTAGGTTTAGGGTGAGGTTAGGTTTAGTGTGAGGGTTACGGTTAGGGTTAGGGTGAGGGTGAGGTAAGGGTTATGGTGAGGGTTAGGGTGAGGGCAAGGGTTAGGGATAGGAATAGGGATAGAGTTAGGGTTAGGCTGAGGGTGAGAATGAGGGTGCGGGTGAATTTTAGGGTTAGGGTTACGGTTAGGATGAGGGCTAGGGTGAGGGTGAGGGTTAGGGTGAATGTCAGTGTAAGGGTGAGGGTCTTGGTTAGGTAATGTTAGGGTTAGGGTGAGGATTAGGTGAGGGTTAGGGTGAGGGTGCAGGTTCAGGTGATGGTGAGGGTTAGGGTTAGGGTTAGGGTTAGGGTTAGGTGTGGGTTAGGGTTAGGCTTAAAGTTAGGGTAAGAGTTAGGGTTAGGGGTAGGGTTATGGTTAGGGTGAGTATTAGGTTTAATGTGAGGGTTAGGGTTAGGGTGAGGATAAAGTAAGGGTGAGAGTTAGGGTGAGGGTGAGGTTTAGGGTTACTATTAGAGTGAGGGTTAGGCTTAGGTTTAGTGTTAAGGGGAGGGTTAGGATGACAGTTAAGGTTAGGCTTAGGGTTAAGGAGAGGGTGAGTGTGAGCGTGAGGCTTAGGGTGAACGTTAGGGTTAGGGTGGAGGTTAGTATTAGGGTTAGGGTGAGGGTTTGGGTTAGGCTTAGGGTTACGGAGAGGGTGAGGATGACCGTGAGGGTTAGGTTTAGGGTTAGGGTTAGGGTGAACGTTAGGGTTAGGGTGGAGGTTGGTATTAGGGTTAGTGTGAGGTTTAGGGTGAGGGTTAGGCTGAGGGTGAGGGTTAGGGTTAGGGTTAGCATTAGGGTTAGGGTCAGGTTTAGGGTGACTGTGAGGTTTAGGGTGAGGTATAGGGTTAGGGTTAAGGTGACAGTTAGGTTAAGGGGTAGGGTTACAGTTTGGGTGAGGGTTAGGTTTAGTGAGAGAGTTAGGGTTAGGGATAGGGTTAGGTTTAGGGTGAGGGTTAGGGTAAGGGGTAGGGTTATGATTAGGGTGAGGGTTAGGTTTAGTGTGAGTGTTAGGGTTAGGGTTAGGGTTAGGATTAGTGTGAAGGTAAGAATTAGGGTGACGGTTAGTGTGAGGGTGAGGTTTAGGGTTAGGATTAGGGTTATGGTTAGTGTTATGCTGAGGGTGATGGTGAGGGTGAGGGTGAGTGTGAGTTTTAGGGTTAGGGTTAGGGTGAGGGTTAGGGTGAGGGTTAGGTTTAGGGTGAGGGAGAGGGTGAGGTTGAGGGTGAGTGTTAGGGTTAGGAGAAGGTTTAGGGTTAGGGTTAAGCTTAGGTTTAGGGTGAGGTTTTGGGTTAGGTTTAGGTGTAGGATGAGGGTTAGGCTGAGGGGTAGGTGTAGGGTTAGGTGAGGGTTAGGGTTAGTGTGAGGGTTAGGTTTAGGGTTAGGTTGAGGGTAAGGATTAGTGTGAGGGTTAGGGTGAGGGTGAGTGTTAGGGTTAGGCGGAGGGTACGGGTTAGGGTGAGGGTTAGATTGATGGTGAGGTTTACGGTTAGCATTAGTGTTAGTGTTAGGGTGAGGGTTAGGGTTAGGGTTAGGGATAGGGTGAGTATTAGGGTTAGCATTAGTGTTAGGGTGAGCATTAGGCTGAGGGGTAGGGTTAGGGTTAGGCTTAGTCTTAGGGTTAGGCTTAGGTTGAGGGTGGGGTTGAGGATTAGGGTTAGGGTGATGGTTAGGGTTAGGGTTAGGGTGAGGGTTAAGATGAGGTTTAGGGTGAGGGTAAGGGTTAAGGTGAGGGTTAGGGTGAGGGTGAGGGTTATGTTTACCATTAGGGTTAGGGTTAGAGTTAGCGTGAGGGTTAGGTTTACGTTTAGGGTTAGGGTGAGTGTGAGGGTGAGGTTTAGGTTTAGGGTTCGGGTAGGGTTAGGTTTAGTGTTAGGGTTAGGTTGTGGGTTATGGTTAGTGTTAGTGTGAGGGTGAGGGTGAGGGTTAGGGTGTGGGTGAGGGTGAGATTTAGGGTTAGGAATAGGGTGTGGCTGAGTGTGAGTGTGAGCGTTAGGGTGAGGAATAGGGATAGGGTGAGGGTGAGTGTTAGGGTGAGGTTTAGTGGTAGGTTAGGGTGAGTGTTAGAGTTACGGTGATGGTTAGTATGAGGGTTAGTTTAAGGTTAAGTGTGAGGGTTAGGGTTAGGGTTAGTGTTAGGAGAAAGTTTAGGGTGAGGGGTAGGGTTAGGGTTAGGTTGAGGATTAGGGTTAGTGTGACCGTTAGGGAAAGGGTTTGGGTTAGAGTTAGGTTGAGGGTTAGGGTTTTGGTTAGGGTTAAGGTGAGGGTGAGGGTTAGGGTGAGGTTTAGCGTTAGGTTTAGGGTGAGGGTGAGGGTTAGAGTTAGGGTAGAGTTTAGGATTAGTGTTAGGGTTATGGTTAGGGTGAGGCTTAGTGTTAGGGTTAGGGTTAGTGTTAGGAGGAAGTTTAGGGTGAGGGTTAGTGTTAGGTTGAGGGATAGGGTTAGCAATAGTGTTAGTGTGAGGGCTAAGGTGATGGTGAGGTTTTCGGTTAGGGTTAGGTTTAGGGTGAGGGTTAGGCTTAGGCTGAGGGTAGGGTTATTGGGAGCATTGGTGTTAGGGTTAGGCTTAGTGTTAGGGTGAGAGTAAGGGTTAGGCTGAGGTTTAGGTATAGGGTGAAGGTTAGGGTTAGGGTGAGGGTCAGGGTTAGTGTTAGGGTGAGGCTGAGGGTTAAGTGAGGGTTAGGGTTAGGGTTAGGGTTAGGATTAATGTTAGAGTTAGGGTGAGGGTTAGGGTGAGGGTTTCGTGTTAGGGTTAGGGTTAGGTTGAGGGTTACGGTGAGGGTGAGGATTAGGATTAGGTTTAGGTTTATCGTGTTGGTATGTGATAGTGTGCGGTTAGGGTGAGTGTTAGATTTAGCATTAGGGTTAGAGTGAAGGTTAGGGTGAGTGTTAGGGTTAGGGTTAAGGTGAGCTTGAGGGTGAGGGTTAGGGTTAGTGTTATGATGAATTTTAGGTTTAGGGTGAGGGTTAGTGTTAGTGTTAGTGTGAGGTTAAGGGTGAGGGTGACAGTTAGGTTTAGAGTAAGTGTGAGGATTAGGTTTAGTGTGAGGTTTAGGGTGAGGATGAGGTTAAGGCTTTGGGTGAGGTTTAGGGTAAGGTTGAGTGTTAGGGTTAGGGTTAGCGTGAGGGTGAGGGTTAGGGTGAGGGTTAGGGTTAGGATATGGTTAGGTTTAGGGTGAGGGTTAGGGTAAGGGGTAGGGTTATGATTAGGGTGAGGGTTAGGTTTAGTGTGAGTGTTGGGGTTAGGATTAGGGTTAGGATTAGTGTGAAAGTAAGAATTAGGGTGACGGTTAGGGTGAGGGTGAGGTTTAGGGTTAGGATTAGGGTTATGGTTAGTGTTATGCTGAGGGTGATGGTGAGGGTGAGGGTGAGTGTGAGTTTTAGGGTTAGGGTTAGGGTGAGGGTTAGGTTTAGGGTGAGGGAGAGGGTGAGGTTGAGGGTGAGTGTTAGGGTTAGGAGAAGGTTTAGGGTTAGGGTTAAACTTAGGGTTAGGGTGAGGTTTTGGGTTAGGTTTAGGTGTAGGATGAGGGTTAGGCTGAGGGGTAGGTGTAGGGTTAGGTGAGGGTTAGGGTTAGTGTGAGGGTTAAGTTGAGGGTAAGGATTAGTGTGAGGGTTAGGGTGAGGGTGAGTGTTAGGGTTAGGCGGAGGGTAGGGGTTAGGGTGAGGGTTAGATTGTTGGTGAGGTTTATGGTTAGCATTAGTGTTAGTGTTAGGGTGAGGGTTAGGGTTAGGGTTAGGGATAGGGTGAGTATTAGGGTTAGCATTAGTGTTAGGGTGAGCATTAGGCTGAGGGGTAGGGTTAGGGTTAGGCTTAGTCTTAGGGTTAGGCTTAGTGTGAGGGTGGGGTTGAGGATTAGGGTTAGGGTGATGGTTAGGGTTAGGGTTAGGGTGAGGGTTCAGATGAGGGTTAGGGTGAGGGTAAGGTTTAAGGTGAGGGTGAGGGTGAGGGTGAGGGTTATGTTTACCATTAGGGTTAGGGTTAGAGTTAGCGTGAGGGTTAGGTTTAGGTTTAGGGTTAGGGTGAGTGTGAGGGTGAGGGTGAGGGTTAGGGTGTGGGTGAGGGTGAGATTTAGGGTTAGGAATAGGGTGGGGTGAGTGTGAGTGTGAGGTTTAGGGTGAGGAATAGGGATAGGGTGAGGGTGAGTGTTAGGGTGAGGTTTAGTGGTAGGTTAGGGTGAGGGTTAGAGTTAGGGTGATGGTTAGTATGAGGGTTAGTTTAAGGTTAAGGGTGAGGGTTAGGGTGAGGGTTAGGGTTAGGATTAGGTTACGGTAAGGGTGAGGGTGAGCGTTTGGGTTTGCGTAAGGGTTAGGGATAGGTTTAGGGTTAGGGTGAGGTTTAGGATGAGGGTTAGGATTAGGGTTAGGATTAGGGTTTACGTGAGGGTTAGGGTCAGGGTGAGGGTAAGGGTTAGGGTGAGATTTACTGTGAGAGTAATGGTTAGCATGAGGTTTACGGTGAGTGTGAGGGTTAACGTTAGCATTAGGGTTAGGGTGAGGTTTAGGGTGAGGGTTAGGGTTAGGTTTATGGTTAGGATGAGGTGAGGGTGAGGGTGATTGTGAGGTTTATGGTTAGGGTGAGAGATAGGTTTAGGGTGATGGTTAGGCTTTGGGTTAGGGTGCAGATGTGCGTGAGGGTGACAGTGAGGCTTAGGGTGAGGGTGAGTGTGAGTGTGGGGGTTATGCTTAGAGTTAGGTTTAGGGTTAGGGTTAGTGTGAGGGTGAAGGTGAGGGTTAGGGTTAAGAGTAGGGTTAGGTTTAAATTTAGGCTGAGGGTGAGCGTGACAGAGAGGGTAACGGTTAGGCTTATGGTTAGGGTTGGTGTGAGGGTTAGGGTGAGGGTAAGGTTAAAGGTTAGGGTGAGGGTGAGGGTTAGGGTTAGGGTTAGGGTGAGGATTAGGGTTAGGGTGAGGTTAGAGTTAGGGTGAGGTTTATTGTTAGTGTGAGGGTTAGTGTTAGTGTTAGGTTGAGGGTAAAGGTTAGGTTGAGGGTTAGGGATAGGGTTAGGTTTAGGGTGAGGTTTCGGGTTAGGGTGAAGGTTAGGGTCAGGGTGAGTGTTAGGGTTAGCATTATGGTTAGGGTGAGGGTTAGTGTGAGAGTTAGCGTAAGGTTAGTGTGAGTGTTAGGTTTAGGGTGAGGGTTAGGTTGAGGATGAGAGTAATGTTAAGTGTGAGGGTTAGGGTTATGGTGAGGATTATGGTAAGCTTGTGGGTTAGGGTGAGGGTTAGGTTTAGGTTTACAATTGGGGGAGGGTTAGGGTGAGTGTTAGGTTTGGGGTTAGGGTTAGGGTGAGGGTGAGATTGAGGGTTGGGAATAGGGTGAGGGTTAGGTTTAGGGTGAGGGTTAGGATTAGGATTAGGTTTAGGGTGAGGCCTAGGGTGAGGGTGGGGTTTAGGGTTAGGGATAGGGTTAGGTTGAGGGTTAGGGTTAGGCTGAGGATTAGGTATAGTGTAATGGCTAGTTTTAGGGTTAGGGTTAGTGTTAGGGTGAGCGTAAGTTTTAGGGTTAGGTTTAGGGTTACGGTGAGGTTGAGGGTTAGGTTAAGGGTGAGGGTTAGGGTTAGGGTGAGGGTGAAGGTGAGGGTTAGGATAAGGGTTAGGGTTAGGGTTATTTATAGGTTTATGGTTAGGTTTATGGTTATGTTGAGGGTGAGGGTGAGGGTGAGGGTTAGGGTTAGTGTGAGGTTTAGGGTTAGGTTTAGGTTTAGGGTTAGGGTTAGGATGAGGTTTAGGGTGAGGGGTAGGGTTAAGGTTAGGGTGAGGGTTAGGGTTAGTGTGAAGGTTAGGGTTAGGGTTAGGATTAGGTTACGTTGAGGGTTAGGTTTTAGATTAGGGTTAGGGTGAGAGTGAGGGTTAGGGTGAGGTTAAGGGTTAGATTAGGTTTAGGGTTAGGGTGAGGGTAAGGGTTAGGATGAGGGTTACGCTTAGGGTCAGGTTTAGGTTGAGGTTGAGGTTTAGGGTTAGTGTTAGGTTGAGGTGAATGTTTAGGGTGAGGTTTAGGGTGAGGGTGAGTGTTAGGGTTAGCATTAGGGTTAGGGTGTGGTTTAGTGTGAGTGTTTTGGTTAGTTTAGGGTGAGGTTTTGGGTTAGTGTGAGGGTTAGGGTGAGGGTAAGGTAAGGGTATGGGTGAGGTGTTTGGTGAGGGTGAGGGTTACGGAAAGGGAGAGGGTTAGCGTTAGGGTGAGGGTTAGAGTTAGGGTTAGGAAAAGGGTTAGTGTGAGGGATAAGATGAGGGTGAGGATTAGGGTTAGGTTTAGGTTTAGGTTGAGGGTTAGGTTTAGGCTGAAGGTTAGGGTTAGTGTGAGTATTGGTGTTAGGTTTAGGCTTAGTATTAGGGTGAGGGTAAGATTTAGGGTGAGGGTTAGGTTTAGGGTGAGGGTTAGGGTTAGGGTGAGGGTGAGGGTTAGGTTTAGGGTGAGGGTAAGTTTTAAGGTAAGGTCTAGGTTTAGGGTTATTGAGGGTTTTGTTGAGGTTTAGTATTAGGGTTAGTGTAAGGGTTAAGGTTAGGGTTAGTGTGAGGATTAGGTTGCGGGTTAGCTTGACGTTTAGGGTTAGTGTGAGGGTTAGGGTTAGGCTGAGGGTGAGGGTGAAAGTGAGAGTTAGTGTTAGGATTAGGGTTAGGGAGAGGTTTTGGGTTTGGTTTAGGGTTAGGATGATGGTTAGGGTGAGGGGTAAGTTTAGGTTTAGGATGAGGTTAGATTTATTGTGAGGGTTAGCGTTAGGTTTAGGGTTAGGGTGAGGGTGAGGATATGGTTTAGGGTGCGGGTTAGGGTCAGGGTTAGGGTTAGGGATAGGGTTAGGTTTAGGGTGACTGTTAGCTTGAGGGTTTGGTTTAGGTTTAGGGTTAAGGTTTCGGATGAGTGTTCGGGCTCAGTTTAGGGTTAGGTTAAGGGTTTCGTGTTTGGGTTACTGTTAGGGTTAGGGTGAGGTTTATGGTGAGGGTGAGGGTTAGGGTTATGTTTAGGTTTATGGTGTGTTTAAGTGATAGCGTGAGGGTTAGAGTGAGTGTTAGAGTTATTAGTAGGGTTTGGGTGAGGGTGAGGGAGAGGGTTAGGGTTTGGGTTAGCGTGAGGGTGAGGGTGAGGGTGACAGTTAGGGTTAGAGTTAGGGTGAGGGTTAGGTTTAGTGTGAGGTTTAGAGTGAGGATGAGGTTAAGGGTTAGGGTGAGGGTTAAGGTAAAGGTGAGGGTTATGGTTAGGTTTAGTGTTAGGGTGAGGGTTAGGGCGAGGGTTAGGGTTAGGTTTAGGGTTAGGGTGACGGGGAGGTTTAGGGTTAGCTTTAGGGTGAGTGATAGGGTGCGGGTTAGGGTTAGGGTGAGGGTTAGGCTTAGGGTGAGGGTTAGGGTTAGGGTTAGTTTGTGGGTGGTGTAAGAGTGAGGTTTAGGATGATGTTTAGGATTAGGATGAGGGCTAGGGTGAGGGTTAGGGTTAGCGTCAGGGTGAGGGTTAGGGTTAGGTTTAGGTTGATGTTTGGGTTGAGGGGTAGGGTTAGATTTAGGGTGAGGGTTAGGTTTAGTGAGAGCGTTATGGTTAGGCTTAGGGTGAGGGTCTCGGTAAGGTTTATGGTGAGGGTTATGATGGGGTTGATGGTTAGGGTTAGGATTAGGGGTAGGGTTAGGTTAAGGCTGAGCATGAAGGTGAGAGTGCGGGTGAGTTTACGGGTAGGGTTAAGTTTAGGGTGAGGGCTGTGGTGAGGGTGAGGGTTAGGGTGAATGATAGGGTGAGGGTGAGGGTGAGGGCCTTTGTTAGATAATGGTTAGAGTTAGGGTGAGGATTAGGTGAGGGTGAGGGTGAGGGTGAGCTTTAGGGATAGGGTGTGGGTGCGTGTTAGGTTTACTGTGGGGGTTCAGGTGATGTTGAGTGTTAGGGTAAGGTGGAGATTTAGGGTTAGGTGAGGGTTAGGTTTAGGGTTAGGGTTAGAGTTAGGCTGAGGGTTTGGGTGAGGGATACTGTTAAGGTTAGGGTGAGCATTAGGGTTAATGTGAGGGTTAGGGTTAGGGTGAGGTTAATGTTAGAGTGACGGTTCGGGTTGTAGTTAGGGTTAGGGTTACTGTTAGTGTGAGGTTTAGGGTTAGCTTTAGTGTTAAGTTGAGGGTGAGGGTGAGGGTTAGGGTTAGGCTTAGGGTTAAGGTGAGGTTGAGGGTGAGGATTAGGGTTAGCTTGAGGGTTAGGGTTAAGGTGAGGGTTAGGTTTACGATTAGGGTTATTGTTAGGATTAGGTTTAGGGTGAGGGTGAGGATGAGGGTGAGGGTGATGGTGTGAGATAGGGTTAGGGTTAGGTTTACGGTGAGCAGGAGGGTTAGGGTTAGGGTGAGGGGTAGGGTTAAGGTTAGGGTGAGGGTTAGGGTTAGTGTGAAGGTTAAGGTTATGGTTAGGGTGAGGTTTAGGCTGAGGGTTAGGGTTTGGATTAGGGTTAGGATGAGGGTGAGGGTTAGGGTGAGGTTTATGGTTAGTTTAGGGTTGGGTTTATGGTGAGGGTTAGGGTGAGTGTAAGGATTAGGTTGAGGGTTAGGGTTAGGGTGAGGTTTAGGGTGAGATTGTGGGTTAGGGTTAGGGTTAGAGTGAGGTTCAGGTTTAGGGTGAGGGTTAGGGTGAGGGTGAGTGTTAAGGTTAGCATTAGGGTTAGGGTGAGGTTTAATGTGAGTGTTTTGGTTAGGTTAAGTTGAGGTTTTGGCTTAGTGTGAGGGTTAGTGTGAGGGTAAGGTAAGGGTAAGGGTGAGGTTTTTGGTGAGGGTGAGGGTTACGGAAAGGGTGAGGGTTAGGGTTAGGGTTAGGGTTAGGGATAGGAAAAGGGTTAGTGTGAGGGATAAGATGAGGGTGAGGATTTGGGTTAGGGTTAGGTTTAGGCTGAGGTTTAGGGTTAGTGTGAGGGTTTGTGTTAGGGTTAGGCTTAGTGTTAGGGTGAAGTTTAGGGTTAGGGTGAGGTTGAGGGTTAGGGTGAGTTTTAGGGTTAGCTTAGGGTTAGGTTTAGGGAGAGGGTTAGGGTGAGGGTAAGGATTAGGGTGAGGGTTAGGGTTAGGGTGAGGTTTAGGGTGAGGTTGTGGGTTAGGGTTAGGGTTAGAGTGAGGTTCAGGTTTAGGGTGAGGGTTAGGGTGAGGGTGAGTGTTAGGGTTAACATTAGGTTTAAGGTGAGGTTTAGTGTGAGTGTTTTGATTAGGTTAGGTTGAGGTTTTGGGTTAGTGTGAGGGTTAGGGTGAGGGTAAGGTAAGGGTAAGGGTGAGGTTTTTGGTGAAGGTTAGGGTTACTTAAAGGGTGAGGGTTAGGGTTAGTGATAGGAAAAGGGTTAGTGTGAGGGATAAGTTGAGGGTGAGGATTTGGGTTACGGTTAGGTTTAGGTTGAGGGTTAGGTTTAGGCTGAGGGTTAGGTTTAGTGTGAGGGTTTGTGTTAGGGTTAGGCTTAGTGTTAGGGTGAAGGTTAGGGTTAGGGTGAGTGTTAGGGTTAGGGTGAGGGTAAGGGTTAGGGTTAGGACTAGATTTAGGGTTATTGAGGTAAGGGTTAGGGTTAGTGTAAGGGTTATTGTTAGGTTTAGTGTTAAGGATTACGTTGAGGGTTAGCGTGATGGTTAGGGTTAGTGTGAGGGTCAGGGTTACGCTGAGGGTGAGGGGGAGGTTGAGAGTGTTAGGGTTAGGGTGAGTTATGATGAGGGTGAGGGTTAGGGTTAGGATTAGTGTTAGGGATAGGTTTTGAGTTAGATTTAGGGAGGATGAGGGTTAGGGTGAGGGGTAAGGTTAGGTTTAGGGTGAGGGTTAGAGTTATTGTAAGCGTCAGCGTTTGGGTTAGGGTTAGGGTGAGTGTGAGTATAAGGTTTAGGGTGAGGGTTAGGGTGAGGGTTAGGGTTTGGGATAGGGTTAGGGATAGGGTGACACTTAGCTTGAGGGTTAGGTTTAGGGTTAGGGTTAAGGTTTCGGGTGAGGGTTAGGGTTCAGGTTAGGGTTAGGGTTTCGTGTTTGGGTTAGGGTTAAGTTTAGGGTGACATTTAGGGTGAGTGTGAGGGTGAGGGTTAGGTTTAGGTTTATGGTGTGGGTAAGTGATAGCGTGAGGGTTAGTGTGAGTGTTAGAGTTACCAGCAGGGTTAGAGTGAAGGTTAGGGTGAGGGTTAGGGTTAGGGATAAGGTGAGCTTGAGGGTGATTGTTAGGGTTAGGGTTAGGGTGAGTTTTAGTGTTAGGGTGAGGGTTAGGGTTAGGGTTAGCATGAGGGTGAGGGTGAGGGTGACGGTTAGGGTTAGAGTTTGAGTGAGGTTTAGGTTTAGTGTGAGGTTTAGGGTGAGGATGAAGTTAAGGGTTAGGGTGAGGGTAAAGGTAAGGGTGAGGGTTAGGGTTAAGGTTAGTGTTAGGGTGAGGGTTAGGGTGAGGGTTAGGGTTAGGGTTAAGGTTAGGGTTTGGGTGAGGGGGAGGGTTAGGGTTCGGTTTAAGGTGAGGGCTAGTGTGCGGGTTAGGGTTAGGGTTAGGGTGAGTGTTAGGGTTACGGTTAGTTTGAGGGTGGTGTGAGGGTGAAGTTTAAGATGAGGGTTAGGATTAGGGTGAGGTCTAGGTTGAGGGTGAGGGTTAGAGTTAAGGTGAGGGTTAGGTTTAGGTTAGGTTGAGGTTTGGGGTGAGGGGTAGGGTTAGGTTTAGGGTGAGGGTTAGGTTTAGTATGAGGGTTAAAGTTAGGGATATTGTGAGGGTGAGGGTAAGGGTTATGGTGAGTGTTATGATCAGGTTGAGGGTTAGGGTTAGGATTAGGGGTAGGGTAAGGTAAGGCTGAGCATGAGGGTGAGGGTGCTGGTGAGGTTTAGAGTAAGGGTTACGTTTAGGGTGAGGGCTAGGGTGAGGGTGAGGGTTAGGTTGAAGTTTAGGGTGAGGGTGAGGGTGAGGGTCTTTGTTAGATAATGGTTAAGGTTAGTGTGAGGATTAGGTGAGGGTTAGGGTTAGGGCGAGCTTGAGGATTAGGGTGTGGGTGAGTGTTACGGTTAGTGTGAGGGTTCGGGTGATGGTAAAGGTTAGGGTAACGTTGAAAATAAGGGTTAGGTTTAGATGAGGGTTAGGTTTAGGGTTAGGATTAGAGTTAGGGTGAGGGTTCGGGTGAGGTGTACTGTTAAGGTTAGGGTAAACATTAGGGTTAATTTGAGGGGTAGGGATAGAGTGAGGATAAAGTTCGGGTGATGGTTAGGGTGAGGGTGAGGGTTAGGGTTACTGTTAGGGTGAGGGTTAGAGTTAGCTTTAGTGTTAATGTGAGGGTGAGGGTTTGGATTAGTGTTAGGCTTAGGGTTAAGGTGAGGGTGATGGTGAGGATGAGGGTTAGAGTGAGGGTTAGCATTAGGGTGAGGGTTAGGTTTAGGGTTAGGGTTAGGGTTATTGTTAAGGTTAGATTTAGGGTGAGGGTGAGGCTGAGGGTGTGGGTTAGGGTTAGGGTTAGGTTTAGGGTCAGGGTGAGGGTTAGGGTTAGGGTTAATGTTAGGCTTAGGGTGATTGTTACGGTTAGTGTGAGGCTTAGTGTTAGGGTTAGGGTTGGTGTTAGGGTGAGGGAAAGTGTTAGGGTGAGGATTAGGGTTAGGGTGAGGGTTAGGAATAGGTTGAGGGTTAGGATTAGGGTTCTGGTTAAGGTGAGGGTGAGGGTGATGCTTAGGGTTAGGGTTAGGTTGAGGGATAGGGTGAGGGTTAGGTTTAGGGTGAGGGTTAGGGTTAGGGTGAGAGTTAGCCTTAGTGTTAATTTGAGGGTGGGGTGAGGGTCAGGTTTAGGGTGTGGGTTAGGCTTAGGGTGATGGCTAGATTAGTGTGATGATTAGGGATAGGGTGAGAGTTAGGGTTAGGTTTAGGGTGAGGTATACGGTGAGGTTTAGGTTTAGGTTTAGAGTGAGGGTTAGGTTTAGTGTGAGGGTTACGGTTAGGTTTAGGGTGAGGGTGAGGGTTAGGGTTAAGGGTGAGGGTTAGGGTAATGCTGAGGGTTATGTTTAGGATTAGCTTTAGAGTTAGGTTTAGGCTGAGGGTATGAGTGAGGGTGAGTGTGAGGTTTAGGATTAGGGTTAGGTTTACAGTGAGGGGTAGTGTGAGGGTGAGTGTTAGGGTAAAGATGAGGGCGAGGTTGAGGGTGAGGGTCTCGGTTAGGTAGAGGTTAGGGTTAGGGTGAGGATTAGGTGAGAGTTAGGGTGAGGGTGAGGGTTAGGGTTAGGGTTAGAGAGAGGGTTATGTAAGGGGTTAAGGTTAGAATTAGGGTGAGGGTTAGGGTGAGAGTGAGGGTTATGTTAGGGGTTAAGGTTAGAATTAGGGTGAGGGTTAGGGTGAGGGTGAGGGTTAGGATTAGGGTTAGAGAGAGGGTTAGGTTAGGGGTTAAGGTTAGAATTAGGGTGAGGGTTAGGGTGAAGGGTAGGGTTAGTGTTAGGGTGAGCATAAAGTTTAATATGAGGGTTAGGGTTAGGGTAAGGATAAAGTAAGGGTGAGGGTTAGGGTTACTGTTAGGGTGAAGTTTAGGGTTAGGATTAGTGTTAAGGTGAGTGTAAGGGTGAGGGTTAGGGTTAGGCTTAGGGTTAAAATGAGGGAGAGGGTGAGGGCGAGGGTTAGTGTGAGGTTTAGGGTTAGGGTGAGGGTTAGGTTTAGGGTTAGGGTCTGGGTTATTGTAAGGGTTAAGGTTAGGGTGAGGGTGAGGATAAGGTTTAGTGTGATGTTTAGGGTGAGTGTGATGGTTAGGGTGAGGGTGAGGGTGAGGTTTTGGTTGAGTGTTTGGGTTAGGTTTAGGGTGAGAGTGAGTGTGAGGGTTAGGGTTAGGGTTAATATTAGGCTTAGGATTAGGCTGAGGGTGAGGGTGAGTGTGAGAGTTAGGGTTAGGGTTAGTGTGAGGCTTAGGCTTAGGGTGAGGGTGAGGGTTAGGGATAGGGTCAAGGTTAGGGTGGGGTTGAGGGTGAGGCTTAGGGTGAGGGTGAGGGTGAGTGTTAGGGTGCGGGTAAGTTTTAGGGTTAGATTTAGGGTTAAGGTGAGGGTTAGGATGATGGTTAGGATGAGGGGCAGGGTTAGGGTTATGGTGAGGTTCAGGGTTAGTTTGAGGGTGACCGTTACGGTTGGGTTTAGGGTGAAGGTTAAGGTGAGGTTTAGGGATAGGTTTAGGTTTAGGCTGAGGGTTAGGGTGAGGGTAAGTTTTAGGGTGAGGGTTAGGGTGAGTGTGAGGGTTAGGTTTAGGGAGAGAATTAGGTTTATGGAGAGGATTAGGGTTCTGTTTAGGGTGAAGTTGAGGGTGATGGTGTGGGTTAGGGTAAGGATTAGGTTTAGGGTTAGGGTTAGGGTTATCGTTAGGGTTAGGGTTAGGGTTACGGTTAAGGTGAGGTTGCGGGTGAGGTGAGGTTTAGCGTTAGGGTTAGCATTAGGGTGAGGGTTTTGGTGAAGGTAAGTGTTGGGGTGAGGGTTAGGGTTAGGGTGAGGTTGAGAGTTAGTGTTAGGGTTAGGGTTAGGGTGAGGTTTAGGGTGAGGTTGAGGTTTAGTGTTAGTGTTAGTGTTAGGATGATATTAAGGGTTAGGTTGAGGGTTAGGGTGAGTGTTAGGGTTAAGTTAGGGTGAGGGTTAGGGTTAGGGTGAGGTTTAGGGTTAGTGAAGGTTAGTGTTAGGGTTAGGCTTAGTGTTAGGTTGAGGGTAATGTTTAGATTGAGGTTTAGGTTGCGGGTGAGGGTTAGGGTTTGTGTGAGGGTTAGGGATAGGGTGAGGATTAGGGTGAGGTTTAGGGTTAGGGTGATCTTTAGGGTGAGGGTTAGGGTGAGGTTGAGGGTGAGGGTGAGGATTAGGCTTAGGGTTAGGGTGAGGGTGAGTGTGAGGGTTAGGGTTAGGGTTAGGCTTAGGCTTTCGGTTAGGCTGAGGGTGGGGTTGAGTGTGAGTGTTAGGGTTAGGGTGAGAGTTAGGGTTAGGGTTAGGGATAGGGTGATGTTTAGGGTGAGGGTTGTTGTAAGAGTAGGTGTTAGGGTTACACTTAGTGTTAGGGTGAGTTTAAGGGTTAGGTTGAGGATTAGCATTAGGGTGAGGGTTAGGGTTAATGTGAGGGTTAGGGTTTCGGTAAGGGTGAGGTTGAGGGTGATGGTGAGGCTTAGGGTTAGGGTGAGTGTGAGGGTGAGTGTGAGTGTTAGGGTTAGGTTTAGGCTTAGGCTGAGGGTTAGGCTGAGTGTGATGGTGAGGGTGTGGGTGAGGATTAGAGTTAGGGTGAGTTTTAGGGTTAAGGTTAGCGTGAGGGTTTGGGTTAGGCTTAAGTTTAGGATGAGGGTTAGGTTGAGGGGTACGGTTATGGTTAGTGTGAGCGTTAGGGTTAGCGTTAGGGTTAGGGATAGGTTTAGGGTTAGGGTGAGGTTTAGGATGAGGTTTAGGGTTACGGTAAGGGTTAGGGTTATGGTTAGGATGAGGATTAGGGAGAAGTTTAGGATGAGTGTTAGGGTGAGGGTTCGGATTAGGGTTATGGTGAGGGTGGAGGTGAGGGTGAGAGTGAAGGTTAGGGTTAGAGTTAGGATGAGGGTTTGGATTAGGGTTAGGGTTAGGTTTAGGCTGAGGATAAGGCTGAGGGTGTGGGTGAGGATTAGGGTTAGGTTGAGTGTTAGGGTTAGTGTTAACGTAAGGGTTTGGGTTAGGGTTAAGTTTAGGATGAGAGTTTAAGGGGTATGGTTACAGTTAGATTGAGCATTAGGGTTAGCGTTAGGGTTAGGGATAGGGTTAGGGTTAGGGTGAGGTTTAGGATGAGGGTTAGGGTTTGAGTGAGGGTTAGGGTGAGGGTTAGGGTGAAGGTTATGGTTAGGGTTAGGTTTAGGGTAAGGGATAGGGTCAGTGCGAGGGTTAGGGTTAGGGTTAAATTTATGCTGAGAGTAAGGGTTAGCGTGAGGTTTAGCGTGAGTGTGAGGGTTAGAGTTACATTAGGGTTAGGGTAGGTTTAGCTTGAGGGTTAGGGTTAGGTATAGGGTTAGGGTGAGGTGAGCGTGAGGGTGATTGTGAGGTTTATTGATAGGGTGAGGGATAGGTTTGGGTGAGGGTTAGGTTTAGGGTGAGGGTGAGCGTGAGGGTGACAGTGAGGTTTAGGGTGAGGGTGAGGGTGAGTGTGAGGGTTAGGATTAGGTTTAGGTTTAGGGTTAGGGTTAGTGTGAGGGTGAAGGTGAAGGTTAGTGTTAGTTGTAGGGTTAGGTTTAAAGTAAGGCTGAGGGTGAGCTTGAGGGTGAGGGTGATGGTTAGGGTTAGGGTTAAGTTGAGGGTTAGAGTTAGTGTGAGGGTTAGGGTGAGGGTAAGGTTAAAGGTTAGGGTGAGGGTTAGGGTTAGGGTTAGGGTGAGGTTTAGAGTTAGGGTGAGGGTGAGGGTTAGGGTGAGGTTAAGGGTGAGTGTTAGGGTGAGGGTTAGGTTTAGGGTGATGGTTAGGGTTAGGATTAGGGTTATGGTGAATACTAGCTTGTCAGTGAGGGTTAGGGTTAGGGTGAAGGTGAGGGTTAGGTTTAGGGTTAAGTTGAGGGTTTGGGTGAGGTATAGGTTTAGGAGTAGTGTTAGGTTTAGAGTTAGACTGAGGTTGAGGGTGAGGGTGAGGGTCATTGATAGGGTTTGGGTTAGGGTGAGGGTTAAGGTGAGGATAAGGGTGAGTGTTAGAGTGAGGGTGAGGGTTCGGGAGATTATGAGGGTTAGGGTTTGGGTGAGGGTTAGGGTTGGGTGAGTGTTAGGATGATGGTGAGGGTGAGGGTTAGGGTTGGGTTTAGGGTCAGAGTGAGGGTCAGGGTGAGGGGTATGGTTAGGGTTAGGGTGAGGGTTAGGGTTAGTGTGAGGGTTAGGGTTGGGGTGAGGTTTACGGTTACTGTGAAGGTTCATGTTAAGTTTAGACTTAGTGTTAGGGTGAGAGTAAGGGTTAGGTTGACGGTGAGGTTTATGGTGAGTTTTAGGGTTAGTATGAGGGTTAGGCCTAGGGTGAGGGTAATGGTGAGTGTTAGGGTTAGGGTGATGTTTATGGTGAGGGTGAGGGTTAGGGAGAGGGTGAGGGTGAGCGTTCAGTTGTGGGTTTGGGTTATGGTTAGGGTGAGGTTGAGGGTGAGGGTGAGATTTAGGGTTAGGTTTAGGGTGACGGTGAATGTGAGGATTAGGGATAGGGTTAGGCTTAGGTTTAGGGTTAGGCTGAGGGTGTCTTTGAGCGTGAGGGTTAGGGTTAGGGTGAGGGTTAGGTTTAGGGTGAGGGTTAGGTTGAGGGTGAGGGTGAGGGTTAGGTTTAGGATTGCGTTTAAGGTGAGCCTGTGGGTGAGGCTGAGGGTGAGGGTTATAGTTAGGGTGAGGGTTAGGCTAATGGTTAGGGTGAGGTTTTGGTTTAGGGTGATGTTTAGGTTGAGGGTTTGGGTTAGGGTTAGGGTGAGTGTAAGGTCAGTGAGAGGGTTAGGATTAGGTTTAGGGTTAGGTTTAGGGTGAGGGTGAGTGTGAGGTTTAGGGTTAGGGTGATTGTTAGGCTTAGGTTTAAGCTGAGGGTGAGGGTGAGTGTGAGGGTTATGTTTATGTTGAGTGTGAGCATTAGGGTTAGGTTTAGGGTGAGGGTGAGGTTGAGGGTTAGGGTGAGGGTTAGGGTTTGATTTAGGGTGAGGGTTAAATGAGGGTGAGGGTTAGGGTCAGGGTGAGGGTTAGGGTTAGGTTGAGGGTGAGGTATAGCGTTAGGGTGTGTGTTAGGGTTAGGGTGATGTTTAGGGTGAGTGTGAGGGTTGGTTTGAGGGTTTGCGTTAGGTTTAGGGTGAGGTTGAGGGTGAGGGTGAGGCTTAGAGTTAGGGTTAGGGTGAGGTTGACTGTGAGGGTTAGGTTTAGGGTTAGGATTTAGTCTGAGGGTTAGGCTCAGGGTGAGAGTGAGGGTGATGGTTAGGGTTAGGGTGAGGTTTAGGGTTAGGGTTAGGCTGAGGGTTAGGGATAGTTTGAGGGTTAGGGTTCAGGTGAGGGTTAGGGTTACTGTGAGGGTTCATGTTAGGTTTAGGCTTATATTTAGCTTGAGGGTAAGGGTTAGGTTGAGGTTCAGGTTTAGGTTGAGGTTTAGGGTTAGTATGAGTGTTAGGGCTTGGGTGAGGTTAAGGGTGATGGTTAGGGTTAGGGTGATGTTTAGGGTGAGGGTGAGGGTTAGGGTGAAGGTGAGGGTGAGTGTTCAATTGAGGGTTTGGTTAGGTTTAGGGTGAGGTTGACACAGGGTTAGGTTTAGGGTGAGGGTGAGTGTGAGGTTTAGGGATAGGGTTAGGGTTAGGTTTAGGGTTAGGCTGAGGGTGACTATGAGCTTGAGGTTTAGTGTTATGGTGAGCATTAGGTTTGGGGTTAGAGTGAGGTTATTGTTCGGGTGAGTGTTAGGGTTTGGGTGAGGGTTAGTGTTAAGTTTATGGTTAAGGTTAGGTTGGAGGTTAGGGTTAGGGTGAGGGTTAGCGTTAGTGGTAGGGTTAGGTTGAGCGTGAGGGTGAGGGTTAGGGTTAGGATTAGGTTTAAGGTGAGCCTGAGGGTGAGGGTGAGGGTTAGGGTTAGGGTGCGGGTTAGTCTAAGGGTTAGTGTGAGGGTTATGTTTAGGGTGATGTTTAGGTTGAGGGTTTGGGTTAGGGTTAGGGTGAGTGTGAGAGTGAGTGAGAGGGTTAGGATTAGTGTTCGGGTTAGGTTTAGGTTGAGGGAGAGTGTGAGGCTTAGGGTTAGGGTTATTGTTAGGCTTAGGTTTAAGCTGAGTGTGAGGGTGAGAGTGAGGGTTAGGGTTATGTTTAGGGTGGGGGTGAGGTTTAGGATTAGGGTGAGATTTAGGGTTTGAGTTAGGGTTAGGGTTAGATGCGGGTGAGGGTTAGGGTTATGGTGAGGGTTAGGGTAAGGGTGAGGGTGAGGATTAGCGTTATGGTGAGGGTTAGGGTTCTGGTGCGGATTAGGGTGAGGGTTAGGGTGAGGGTGATGTTTAGGGTGAGTTTGAGGGATGGTTTGCGGTTTTGCGTTAGGTTTAGCGTGAGGTTGAGGGTGAGGGTGAGGCTTAGACTTAGGGTTAGGGTGAGGGTGAGTGTGAGGGTTAGGGTTAGGGTGAGGGTTAGGGTTAGGGTTATGGATAGGGTGATGTTTAGGGTGACGGTTATTGTGAGATTAAGTTTTAGGGTTACACTTAGTGTTAGGGTGAGTGTAATGGTTAGGTTGAGGGTTAGCATTAGGGTGAGTGTTAGGGTTAATGTGAGGGTTAGGTTTTCAGTAAGGGTGAGGTTGAGGGTGATGGTGAGGCTTAGGTTTAGGGTGAGTGTGAGAGTGAGTGTGAGTGTTAGGGTTAGGTTTAGGCTTAGGCTGAGGGTTAGGCTGAGTGTTATGGTGAGGGTGTGGGTGAGGATTAGAGTTAGGGTGAGTTTTAGGGTTAAGGTTAGCGTGAGCTTTTGGGTTAGGCTTAAGTTTAGGATGAGGGTTAGATGGGGGGTACGGTTATGGTTAGTGTGAGCGTTAGGGTTAGGGATAGGTTTAGGGTTAGGGTGAGGTTTAGGATGAGGTTTAGGGTTACGGTAAGGGTTAGGGTTAGGGTTAGGATGAGGATTAGGGAGAAGGTTAGGATGAGGGTTAGAGTGAGGTTTCAGTTTAGGGTTCGGGTTAGGGTTATGGTGAGGGTGGGGGTGAGGGTGAGAGTGAAGGTTAGGGTTAGAGTTAGGATGAGGGTGAGGATTAGGGTTAGGGTTAGGGTTAGGGTTAGGTTTAGGCTGAGGATAAGGCTGAGGGTGTGGGTGAGGATTAGGGTTAGGTTGAGTGTTAGGGTTAGTGTTAACGTAAGGGTATGGGTTAGGGTTAAGTTTAGGATGAGAGTTAGTTTGAGGCGTACGGTTACAGTTAGATTGAGCATTAGGGTTAGCGTTAGGGTTAGGGATAGGGTTAGGGTTAGGGTGAGGTTTAGGATGAGGGTTATGGTTAGGGTGAGGGTTAGGGTGAGGGTTAGGGTGAAGGTTATGGTTAGGGTTATGGTTAGGGTAAGGGATAGGGTCAGTGCGAGGGTTAGGGTTAGGGTTAGATTTATGCTGAGAGTAAGGGTTAGCGTGAGGTTTAGCGTGAGTGTGAGGGTTAGAGTTACATTAGGGTTAGGGTAGGTTTAGCTTGAGGGTTAGGGTTAGGTTTAGGGTTAGGGTGAGGTGAGCGTGAGGGTGTTTGTGAGGTTTATTGTTAGGGTGAGGAATAGGTTTAGGGTGAGGGTTAGGTTTAGGGTGAGGGTGAGCGTGAGGGTGACAGTGAGGCTTAGGGTGAGGGTGAGGGTGAGGGTGATGTTTAGGGTTAGGATTAAGTTGAGGGTTAGAGTTAGTGTGAGGGTTAGGGTGAGGGTAAAGTTAAAGGTTAGGGTGAGGGTTAGGGTTAGGGTTAGGGTGAGGTTTATGGTTAGGGTGAGGGTGAGGGTTAGGGTGAGGGTAAGGGTGAGTGTTAGGGTGAGCGTTAGGGTTAGGGTGAGGGTTAGGGTTAGGATTAGTGTTATTGTGAATACTAGCTTGTCAGTGAGGGTTAGGGTTAGGGTGAAGGTGAGGGTTAGGTTTAGGGTTAAGTTGAGGGTTTGGGTGAGGTATAGGTTTAGGAGTAGTTTTAGGTTTAGAGTTAGGCTGAGGGTGAGGGTGAGGGTGAGGGTGACTGATAGGGTTAGGATTAGGGTGAGGGTTAGGGTGAGGATGAGGGTGAGAGTTAGAGTGAGGGTGAGGGTGAGGGAGAGTATGAGGGTTAGGGTTTGGGTGAGGGTTAGGGTTGGGTGAGTGTTAGGATGATGGTGAGGGTGAGGGTTAGGGTTGGGTTTAGGGTCAGAGTGAGGGTTAGGGTGAGGGGTATGTTTAGAGTTAGGGTGAGGGTTAGGGTTAGTGTGAGGGTTAGGGTTGGGGTGAGGTTTACGGTTACTGTGAGGGTTCATGTTAGGTTTGGGCTTAGTGTTATGGTGAGAGTAAGGGTTAGGTTGAGGGTTAGGATTATGGTGAGGTTTAGAGTTAGTATGAGGGTTAGGGCTAGGGTGAGGGTAATGGTGAGGGTTAGGGTTAGGGTGATGTTTATGGTGATGGTGAGGGTTAGGGTGAGGGTGAGGGTGAGGGTTCAGTTGTGGGTTAGGGTTATGGTTAGGGTGAGGTTGAGGGTGAGGGTGAGATTTAGGGTTAGGTTTAGGGTGACGGTGAATGTGAGGATTATGGATAGGGTTATGCTTAGGTTTAGGGTTAGGCTGAGGGTGACTGTGAGCGTGAGGGTTAAGGTTAGGGTGAGGGTTACGGTTAGGGTGAGGGTTAGGTTGAGGGTGAGGGTGAGGTTTAGGGTTAGGATTGCGTTTAGGGTGAGCCTGTGGGTGAGGCTGAGGGTGAGTGTGAGGGATAGGGTCAGGGTTAGGCTAATGGTTAGGGTGAGGGTTAGGTTTAGGGTGATGTTTAGGTTGAGGGTTTGGGTTAGGGTTAGGGTGAGTATGAGGGTCAGTGAGAGGGTTAGGATTAGGGTTAGGGTTAGGTTTAGGGTGAGGGTGAGTGTGAGGTTTAGGGTTAGGGTGATTGTTAGGCTTAGGTTTAAACTGAGGGTGAGGGTGAGTGTGAGGGTTAGGGTTATCTTGAGTGTGAGCATTAGGGTTTGGTTTAGGTTGAGGGTGAGGTTTAGGGTTAGGGTGAGGGTTAGGGTTTGATTTAGGGTGATAGTTAAATGAGGGTGAGGTTTAGGGTTAGGGTGAGGGTTAGAGTTAGGATGAGGTTGAGGAATAGCATTAGGGTGAGGGTTAGGTTTAGGGTGATGTTTAGGGTGAGTGTGAGGGTTGGTTTGAGGGTTTGCGTTAGGTTTAGGGTGAGATTGAGTGTGAGGTTGAGGCTTAGAGTTAGGGTTAGGGTGAGGTTGATTGTGAGGGTTAGGGTTAGGGTTAGGGTTTAGGCTGAGGGTTAGGCTCAGGGTGAGAGTGAGGGTGATGGTTAGGGTTAGGGTGAGGTTTAGGGTTAGGGTTAGGGTGAGGGTTAGAGATAGTGTGAGGGTTAGGGTTCAGGTGAGGGTTAGGGTAACTGTGAGGGTTCATGTTATGTTTAGCTCTGTGTTAGGGTGAGGGCAAGTGTTAGGTTGAGGGTCAGGTTTAGGGTGATGTTTAGGGTTAGTATGAGAGTTAGGGCTTGGGTGAGGTTAAGGGTGATGGTTAGGGTTAGGGTGATGTTTAGGGTGAGGGTGAGGGTTAGGGTGAGGGTGAGGGTGAGGGTTCAGTTGAGGGTTTGGGTTAGGTTTAGGGTGAGGTTGACACTTAGTGTTAGGTTTAGGGTGAGGGTGAATGTGAGGTTTAGGGATAGGGTTAGGGTTAGGTTTAGGGTTAGGCTGAGGGTGACTATGAGCTTGAGGTTTAGGGTTATGGTGAGCATTAGGGTTGGGGTTAGGGTGAGGGTAAGTGTTGGGGTGAGTGTTAGGGTTTCGGTGAGGGTTAGCGTTAGGTTTAGGTTTAGGGTTAGGTTGGAGCTTAGGGTTAGGGTGAGGGTTAGCGTTAGGGGTAGGGTTAGGTTGAGCGTGAGGGTGAGGGTTAGGGTTAGGATTAGGTTTAAGGTGAGACTGAGGGAGAGGGTGAGGGTTAGGGTTAGGGTGAGGGTTAGGCTAAGGGTTAGGGTGAGGGTTAGGTTTAGGGTGATGTTTAGGTTGAGGGTTTGGGTTAGGGTTAGGGTGAGTGTGAGAGTGAGTAAGAGGATTAGGATTAGTGTTAGGGTTAGGGTTAGGGTGAGGGTGAGTGTGAGGGTTAGGGTTCGGGTTATTGTTAGGCTTAGGTTTAAGCTGAGGGTGAGGGTGAGAGTGAGGGTTAGGGTTATGTTGAGTGTGAGCATTAGGGTTAGTTTTAGGGTGAGGGTGAGATTTAGGGTTAGGGTGAGGGTTAGGGTTTGGGTTAGGGTGAGGGTTAGATGGGGGTGAGTGTTAGCGTTATGGTGAGGGTTAGGGTTCTGGTGCGTATTAGGGTGACGTTTAGGTTGAGGGTGATGTTTAGGGTGAGTGTGAGGGTTGGCTTGAGGTTTTGCGTTAAGTTTAGGGTGAGGTTGAGCGTGAGCGTGAGGCTTAGAGTTAGGGTTAGGGTGAGGGTGACTGTGAGGGTTAGGGTTAGGGTTAGGCTTTAGGTTGAGGGTGAGGGTGAGAGTGATGGTTAGGGTTAGGCTGAGGGTTAGTGCTAGGGTTAGGGTGATGGTTAGGGATAGTGTGAGGGTTAGGGTTATGGTGAGGTGTAGCGTTACTGTGAGGGTTCATGTTAGGTTTAGGCTTAGTGTTAGGTTGAGGGTAAGGGTTAGGTTGAGTGTCAGGTTTAGGGTTAGGTTTAGTGTTAGTATGACGGTTAGGGCTACGGTGAAGGTAAGGGTGATGGTTAGGCTTAGGGTGATGTTTAGGGTGAGGGTGAGGGTTAGTATGAGGGTGAGGGTGAGGGTTCAGTTGAGGGTTTGGGTTAGTGTTAGGGTGAGGTTGAGACTTAGGGTTAGGTTTAGGGTGAGGGTGAGTGTGAGGTTTAGGGATAGGGTTAGGCTTAATTTTAGGGTTAGGCTGAGGGTGACTGTGAGCTTGAGGGTTAGTATTATGGTGAGCATTAGGGTTGGGGTTAGGGTGAGGGTAAGTGTTCGGGTGAGTGTTAGCGTTTAGGTGAGGCTTAGCTTTAGGTTTAGGGTTAGGGTTAGGTTGGAGGTTAGGTTAGGGTGAGGGTTAGCGTTAGAGGTAGGGTTAGGTTGAGCGTGAGGGTGAGGGTTAGGGTTAGGATTAGGTTAAAGGTGAGCCTGAGGGTGAGAGTGAGGGTGAGGGTTAGGGTTAGGGTGAGGGTTAGGCTAAGGGTTAGGGTGAGGGATAGGTTTAGGGTGATGTTTAGGTTGAGGGTTAGGGTTAGGTTGAGGGTGAGGTTGAGTGAGAAGGTTAGGTTTAGGGTAAGGATTAGGTTTAGGTTGATGGTGAGTGTGAGGGTTTTTGTTAGGGTTATTGTTAGGCTTAGGTTTAAGCTGAGGGTGAGGGCTGAGTGTGAGGGTTAGGATTATGTTGAATGTGAGCATTAGGGTTAGGTTTAAATGAGGTTGTGTTTGAGGGTTAGGGTGAGGGTTAGGGTTTGGGTTAGGGTGAGGGTTAGATGAGGGTGAGGGTTAGGGTTAGGGTGAGGGTGAGGGTTAGCGTTAGGGTGAGGGTTAGGGATAGTGTCAGGGTTAGGGTTAGGGTGAGGTTTAGGGTTACTGTGTGGGTTCATGTTAGGTTTAGCCTTAGTGTTAGGGTGAGGGTAAGGGTTAGGTTGAGGGTCAGGTTTAGGGTTAGGTTTAGGGTTAGTATTAGGGTTAGGGCTAGGGTGAGGGTGAGGGTGAGGGTTAGGGTGAGGGTGAGGGTGAGGGTTCAGTTGAGGGTTTGGGTTGGGGTTAGGGTTATGTTTAGGGTGAGGTTGAGTGTGAGGTTTAGGGATACGGTTAGGCTTAGGTTTAGGGTTAGGCTGAGGGTGACTATGAGTTTGAGGTTTAGGGTTATGGTGAGCATTAGGGTTGGGGTTAGGGTGAGGGTAAGTGTTGGGGTGAGTGTTAGGGTTTGGGTGAAGTTAGCATTAGGTTTCGTGTTAGGGTTAGGTTGGAGGTCAGGGTTATGGTGAGCGTTAGCGTTAGGGGTAGGGCTAGGTTGAGGGTGAGGGTGAAAGTTAGGGTTAGGATTAGGTTTAAGGTGAGCCTGAGGGTGAGGGTGAGGGTTAGGGTTAGGGTGAGGGTTAGGCTAAGGATTAGGGTGAGTGTTAAGTTTACGGTGATGTTTAGGTTGAGGGATAGGGTTAGGGCTAGGGTGCGTGTGAAGGTGAGTGAGAGGGTTAGGATTAGTGTTAGGGTTAGGTTTAGGGTGAGGGTGAGTGTGAGGGTTAGCGTTCGGGTTATTGTTAGGTTTAGGTTTAAGCTGAGGGTGAGGGTGAGAGTGAGGGTTAGGGTTATGTTGAGTGTGAGCATTAGGGTTAGGTTTAGGATGAGGGTGAGGTTGAGGGTTAGGGTGAGGGTTAGGGTGAGGGTTAGGGTTTGGGTTAGGTGAGGGTTAAATGAGGGTGAGGGTTAGGGTTAGGGTGAGGGTTAGGGTTAGGGTGAGGGTGAGGAATAGCGTTAGGGTGAGGGTTAGGGTTCTCGTGCGGATTAGGGTGAGGGTTAGGGTGAGGGTGATATTTAAGGTGAGGGTGAGGGTTGGTTTGAGGATTTGCATTTGGTTTAGTGTGAGGTTGAGCGTGAGGGTGAGGCTTAGAGTTAGGTTTAGGGTGAGGGTGACTGTGAGGTTTAGGGTTAGGGTTAGGCTTTAGGCTGAGGGTTAGGCTGAGGTTGAGGGTGAGGGTGATGGTTAGGGTTAGGGTGAGGGTTAGGGTTAGGGTTAATTTGAGGTTTAGGTATAGTGTGAGGGTTAGGGTTAGGGTGAGTTTTACGATTACTGTGAGGGTTCATGTTAGGTTTAGGCTTAGTGTTAGGGTGAGGGTAAGGATTAGGTTGAGGGTCAGGTTTAGGGTGAGGTTTAGGGTTAGTATGAGGGTTAGGGATAAGGTGAGTCTAAGGGTGAGGGTTAGGGTAAGGCAGATGTTTAGAGTGAGGGTGAGGGTTAGGGTGAGGGTGAGGGTGAAGGTTCAGTTGAGGGTTTGGGTTAGGGTTAGGGTGAGGTTGAGATTTAGGGTTAGGTTTAGGGTGAGGGTGAGTGTGAGGTTTAGGGATAGGGTTAGGCTTAGCTTTAGGGTTAGGCTGAGGGTGACTGTGAGCGTGAGGATTAGGGTTAGAGTGAGGGTTAGGTTTAGGATGAGGGTTAGCATTAGGTTTAGGATTATCGTTAGGTTGCAGGTTAGGTTTAGGGTGAGGGTTAGCGTTAGGGGTAGGGTTAGTTTGAGGGTGAGGGTGACGGCTAGGGTTAGGATTAAGTTTAGGTTGAGCCTGTGGGTGAGGGTGAGTGTTAGGGTTAAGGTTATGATGAGGGTTAGGCTAAGGGTTAGGGTGAGGTTTAGATTTAGGGTGATGTTTTGGTTGAGGTTTTGGGTTAGTGTTAGGGTGAGTGTGAGGGTGAGTAAGAGGGTTAGGATTAGTGTTAGGGTTAGGTTTATGGTGAGGGTGAGTGTGAGGGTTAGGGTTCGCGTTATTGTTAGGCTTAGGTTTAAGCTGAGGGTGTGGGTGAGTGTGAGGGTTAATGTTATGTTGACTGTGAGCATTAGGGTTAGGTTTAGGGTGAGGGAGTGTTTGAGGGTTAGGGTGAGGGTTAGGGTTTGATTTAGGGTGAGGGTTAGATGAGGGTGAGGGTTAGGGTTAGGGTGAGGGTTAGATGAGGGTGAGGGTTAGGGTTAGGGTGAGGGTTAGATGAAAGTGATGGTTAGGTTGAGGGTGAGGATTAGCGTTAGGATGAGGGTTAGGGTTTTGGTGCGGATTAGGGTGAGGGTTAATGTTAGGGTGATGTTTAGGGTGAGGGTGATCGTTGATTTGAAGGTTTGCGTTAGGTTTAGGGTGAGGTTGAGAGTGAGGGTGATGCTTAGATTTAGGGTTAGGTTTAAGGTGGCTCTGAGGGTTAGTGTTAGGTTTAGGCTTTAGGCTGAGGGTTAGGCTGAGGGTGAGGGTGAGGGTTAGGGTTAGGGTTAGGGCTAATGAAAGGGTGATATTTAGGGTGAGGGTTAGTGTGAGAGTTAGTGTTAGGGTTAGGCTTAGTGGTAGAGTGAGTGTAAGTGTTAGGTTGAGGGTTAGGGTTAGGGATACGGTGAGGGTTGGGATGAGGATTAGGGTGAGGGTAAGGTTTATGGTGAGGGTTATGGTGAGTATGAGGGTTAGGGTTAGGGTGAGGGTGAGAGTGAGGGTGATAGTTCAGTTGAGGGTTCGTGTTAGGGTTAGGGTGAGGTTGATGGTGAGGGTGAGACTTAGGGTTAGCTTTAGGGTGATGGTGAGTGTGAGGTTTAGTGATAGGGTTAGGCTTAGGTTTACGATTAGGCTGAGGGTGACTGTGAGCATGAGGGTTAGGGTTAGGGTGAGGGTTAGGTTTAGGGTGAGGATTAGCGTTAGGGTTAGTGTTAGCGTTAGTTTGGAGGTTAGGTTTAGGGTGAGGGTTAGCGTTAGGGGTAGGGTAAGGTTGAGCGTGAGGTTGAGGGCTAGGGTTAGGATTAGGTTTAGGTTGAGCCTCTCGGTGAGGGTGAGGGTGATGGTTAATGTTTTGGTGAGGGTTAGGTTAAGGGATAGGGTGAGGGTTAAGTTTAGGGTGATGTTTAGGTTTAGAGTTGGGGTTAGGGTTAGGGTGAGTGTGAGGGTGAGTGAGAGGGTTAGTATTAGGGTTAGGGTTAGGGTTAGGGTGAGGGTGAGTGTGAGGGTTAAGGTTCCAGTTATTGTTAGGCTTAAGTTTTCAGCTGAGGGTGAGAGAGTGAGTTTGAGGGTTAGGGTTATGTTGAGTGTGAGCATTAGGGTTAGCTTTAGGGTGAGGGTGAGGTTGAGGGTTAGGGTGAGGTTTAGGGTTTGGGTTAGGGTGAGGGTTAGATGAGGGTGAGGGATAGGGTTAGGGTGAGGGTTAGGATTAGGGTGAGGGTGAGGATTAGCGTTAGGGTGAGGGTTAGGGTTTTGGTGCGGAGTAGGTTGAGGGTTAATGTTAGGGTGATGTTCAGGGTGATGGTGAGGGTTGGTTTGACGGTTTGCATTAGGTTTAGGGTGAGGTTGAGGGTGAGGGTGAGTCTTAGATTTAGGGTTAGGGTGAGGGTGTCTCTGAAGGTTAGGGTTAGGATTAGGCTTTAGGCTGTTGGTTAGGCTGAGGGTGAGGTTGAGGGATAGCGTTAGGGTTAGGGTTAATGATAGGGTGATATTTAGGGTGAGGGTTAGTGTGAGAGTTAGTGTTAGGGTTAGGCTTAATGTCAGAGTGAGTGTAAGTGTTAGGTTGAGGGTTAGGGTTAGGGATAGGGTGAGGGTTGGGTTAGGGTTAGGGTGAGGGTAAGGTTTAATTTGAATGTTATGGTGAGTGTGAGGGTTAGGGTTAGGGTGAGTGTTAGGGTGAGGGTGAGGGTTCAGTTGAGGGTTTTGGTTAGGGTTAGGGTGAGGTTGAGGGTGAGAGTGAGACTTAGGGTTAGGTATAGGGTGACGGTGAGTGTGAGGATTAGGGATAGGGTTAGGCTTAGGTTTAGGGTTAGGCTGAGGGTGACTGTGAGGGTGAGGGTTAGGGTTAGGATGAGGGTTAGGTTTAGGGTGAAGGTTAGCGATAGGGGTAGGGTTAGGGTTAGGTTGGAGGTTAGGTTTACAGTGAGGGTTAGCATTAGGGTTAGGGTTAGGTTGAGGGTGAGGGTGAGGGCTAGGGTTAGGATTAGGTTTCGGGTGAGGGTTATGGTCAGAGTGAGTGTTAGGGGTAGGTTTAGATTTACGGTGAGAGTAAGGGTTAGCGTGAGGTTTAGGGTGAATGTGAGGGTTAGAGTTAGCATTAGGATTAGGGTGACGTTTAGGGTGAGGGTTAGGTTTAGGTTTAGGGTTAGGTTGAGGTGAGGGTGAGGGTGATTGTGAGGTTTATCATTAGGGTGAAAGATAGGTTTAGCGTGAGGGTTGGGGTTAGGGTTAGGATTATTGTGAGGGTGAACGTGAGGGTGACATTGAGGCTTAGGTTGTGGGTGAGGGTGAGTATGAGGGTTAGGCTTAGGGTTAGGGTTAGTGTTAGTGTGAGGGTGAAGTTGAGGGTTAGTGTTAAGAGAAGCGTTAGGTTTAAAGTTAGGCTGAGGGTGAGCGTGAGGGTGAGGGTGACAGTTAGGGTTAGGGTTAGGCTGAGGGTTAGGTTTAGTGTGAGGGTTAGGGTGAGGGTAAGGCTAAAGGTTAGGGAGAGGGTGAGGGTTAGGTTTACGGTTAGGGTGAGGGTTAGTGTGAGGTTTAGGGTTAGGGTTATGGTTATCGTTAAGGTGAGGGTGAGGGTTAGGGTGAGGGTGAGAGTGAAGGTTAGTGTGAGGGTTAGTGTTAGGGTGAGGGTTATTGTTAGGGTTAGTGTTAGGGTTACGGTTAAGGTGACAATGCGGGTGAAGTTAGGTTTAGCGTTAGGGTTAGCATTAGGATGAGAGTTAGGGTGAGGGTAAGTGTTGGGTTGATGCTTAAGGTTTGGGTGAGGTTTAGGGTGAGTTTGAGGGTTCGTGTTAGGGTTAGGGTTATGTTGAGTTTAAGGGTTAGGTTGAGGGTTAGTGTAAGGGTGAGGGTTAGGGTTAGCATTAGGGCTAGTGTGAGGTTTAGGGTGAGTGTTAGGGTTAGGTTAGGGTGAGGGTTAGGGTTAGGGTGAGGGTTAGGCTGAGGGTTAGGGTTGGGTTAGGGTGATGGTTAGGTTGAGGGTGAGGGTGTGGGTTAGGGTTAGGATTGCGTTTATCGTGAGCCTGTGGGTGAGGGTGAGGGTGAGGGTTAGGGTTAGGGTGAGGGTTAGGCTAAGGGTTAGGGTGAGGGTTAGGTTTAAGGTGATGTTTAGGTTGAGGGTTTGGGTTAGGGTTAGGGTGAGTGTGAGGGTCAGTGAGAGGGTTAGGATTAGTGTTAGGGTTAGGTTTACGGTGAGGGTGAGTGTGAGGTTAAGGGTTAGGGTTATTGTTAGGCTTAGGTTTAAGCTGAGGGTGAGGGTGAGTGTGAGAGTTAGGGTTATGTTGAGTGTGAGCATTAGGCTTAGGTTTAGGGTGAGGGTGAGTTTGAGAGTTAGGGTGAGGGTTAGGGTTTGATTTAGGGTGAGGGTTAAATGAGGGTGAGGGTTAGGGTTAGGGTGAGGGTTAGGGTTAGGGTGAGGGTGAGGAATAGCGTTAGGGTGAGGGTTAGGGTTAGGGTGATATTCAGGTTGAGTGTGAGGGTTGGTTTGAGGTTTGCGTTAGGTTTAGGGTGAGGTTGAGGGTGAGGGTGAGGCTTAGAGTTAGGGTTAGGGTGAGGTTGTCTGTGAGGTTTAGGGTTAGGGTTAGGCTTTAGGCTGAGGTTTAGGCTCAGGGTGAGAGTGAGGGTGATGGTTAGGGTTAGGTTGAGGTTTAGGGTTAGGGTTAGGGTGAGTGTTAGGGATAGTGTGAGGGTTAGGGTTCAGGTGAGGGTTAGGGTAACTGTGAGGGTTCATGTTAGGTTTAGGCTCTGTGTTAGGGTGAGGGTAAGGGTTAGGTTGAGGGTCAGGTTTAGGGTGATGTTTAGGGTTAGTATGAGGGTTAGGGCTTGGGTGGGGTTAAGGTGATGGTTAGGGTTAGGGTGATGTTTAGGGTGAGGGTGAGGGTTAGGGTGAGGGTGAGGTTGAGTGTTCTGTTGAGGGTTTGGGTTAGGTTTAGGGTGAGGTTGACACTTAGGGTTAGGTTTAGGGTGAAGGTGAGGGTGAGGTTTAGGGATAGGGTTAGGGTTAGGTTTAGGGTTAGGCTGAGGGTGACTATGAGCTTGAGGTTTAGGGTTATGGTGAGCATTAGGGTTGGGGTTAGTGTGAGGGTAAGTGTTCGGGTGAGTGTTAGGGTTTCGGTGAGGGTTAGCGTTAGGTTTATGTTTAGGGTTAGGTTGGAGGTTAGGGTTGGGTTGAGGGTTAGTGTTAGGGGTAGGGTTAGGTTGAGCGTGAGAGTGAGGGTTAGGGTTAGGATTAGGTTTAAGGTGAGCCTGAGGGTGAGGGTGAGGGTTAGGGTTAGGGTGAGTGTTAGGCTAAGGGTTAGGGTGAGGGTTAGGTTTAGGGTGATGTTTAGGTTGAGGGTTTGGGTTAGGGTTAGTGTGAGTGTGAGGGTTAGGATTAGTGTTAGGGTTAGGTTTAGGGTGAGGGTGAGAGTCAGTGTTAGGGTTTGTGTTATTGTTAGGCTTAGGTATAAGCTGAGGGTGAGGGTGAGTGTGAGGGTTAGGGTTATGTTGAGTGTGAGCATTAGGGTTAGTTTTAGGGTGAGGGTGAGGTTTAGGGTTAGGGTTAGGGTTAGGGTTTTGGTTATTGTGAGGGTTAGATGGGGGTGAGGGTTAGGTTTAGGGTGTGGGTTAGGGTTAGGGTGAGAGTGACGATTAGCGTTATGGTGAGGGTTAGGGTTCTGGTGCGGATTAGGGTGAGGGTTAGGGTGAGGGTGATGTTTAGGGTGAGGGTGAGGGTTGGTTTGAGGTTTTGAGTTGGGTTTAGGGTGAGTTTGAGGGTGAGGGTGAGTCTTAGATTTAGGGTTATGTGAGGGTGACTGTGAGGGTTAGGGTTAAGTTTAGGCTTTAGGCTGAGGGTGAGGTTAAGGGTGATGTTTAGGGTTAGTTTGAGGTTTAGGTTTAGGGTGATGGTTAGGGATAGTGTGAGTGTTAGGGTTAGGGTGAGGTTTAGGGTTACTGTGAGGGTTCATGTTAGCTTTAGGCTTAGTGTTAGGTTGAGGGTAATGGTTAGGTTGAGGGTCAGGTTTAGGGTGAGGTTTAGGGTTAGTATGAGGGTTAGGGCTAATGTGAGGGTAAGGGTGATGGTTAGGGTTAGGGTGATGTTTAGGGTGAGGGTGAGGCTTTGGGTGAGGGTGAGGGTGAGGGTTCAGTTGAAGGTTTGTGTTAGGGTTAAGGTGAGGTTGAGAATTAGAGTTAGGTTTAGGGTGAGGGTGAGTGTGAGGTTTAGGGATAGGGTTAGGCTTAGATTTAGGGTTAGGCTGAGGGTGACTGTGAGCTTGAGGGTTAGTGTAATGGTGATCATTAGGGTTGGGGTTAGGGTGAAGGTAAGTGTTGGGGTGAGTGTTAGCGTTTAGGTGAGTGTTAGCTTTAGGTTTATGGTTAGGGTTAGGTTGGAGGTTAGGTTAAGGTGAGGGTTAGCGTTAGAGGTATGTTTAGGTTGAGCCTAAGGGTGAGGGTTTGGGTTAGGATTAGGTTAAAGGTGAGCCTGAGTGTGAGGGTGAGGGTTAGGGTTAGAGTGAGGGTTAGGCTAAGGGTTAGGGTGAGGGTTAGGTTTAGGGTGATGTTTAGGTTGAGGGTTAAGGTTAGGTTGAGAGTGAGGGTGAGTGAGAAGGTTAGGTTTAGGGTTAGGATTAGGTTTAGGTTGAGGGTGAGTGTGAGGGTTTGGGTTAGGGTAATTGTTAGGCTTAGGTTTAAGCTGAGGGTGAGGGCTGAGTGTGAGGGTTAGGGTTATGTTGAATGTGAGCATTAGGGTTAGGTTTATGGTGAGGGTGTCTTTGAGGGTTTGGGTGAGGGTTAGGGTTTGGGTTAGGGTGAGGGTTAGATGAGGGTGAGGGTTAGGTTTAGGGGGAGGGTGAGGGTTAGCATTAGGGTGAAGGTTAGGGATAGTGTGAGGGTTAGGGTTCGGGTGAAGTTTAGGTTTACTGTGAGGGTTCATGTTAGGTTTAGCCTTAGTGTTATGGTGAGGGTCAGGGTTAGGTTGAGGGTCAGGTTTAAGGTTAGGTTTAGGTTTAGTATTAGGGTTAGGGCTAGGGTGAGGGTGAGTGTGAGGGTTCAGTTGAGGGTTTGGGTTGGGGTTATGGTTAGGTTTAGGGTGAGGTTGTGTGTGAGGATTAGGGATAGGGTTAGGCTTAGGTTTAGGGTTAGGCTGAGGGTGACTATGAGTTTGAGGGTTAGGGTTATGGTGAGCATTAGGTTTGGGGTTAGGGTGAGGGTAAGTGTTGGGGTGAGTGTTAGGGTTTGGTTGAGGGTTAGCATTAGGTTTAGGGTTAGGGTTAGGTTGGAGATTAGGGTTAGGGTAAGGGTTAGCGTTAGGGGTAGGGTTAGGTTGAGGGTGAGGGTTAAGGTTAGGATTAGGTTTAAGGTGAGTCTGAGGGTGAGGGTGAGGGTTAGTGTTAGGGTGAGGGTTAGGCTAAGGGTTAGGGTGAGGGTTAGGTTTACGGTGATGTTTAGGTTGAGGGTTAGGGTTCGGGTTAGGCTGAGTTTGAGGGTGAGTGAGAGGGTTAGAATTAGTGTTAGGGTTAGGTTTAGGGTGAGGGTGAGTGTGATGGTTAGGGTTCAGGTTATTGATAGGCTTAGGTTTAAGCTGAGGGTTAGGGTGAGTGTGTGGGTTAGGGTTATGTTGAGTGTGACCATTAGGGTTAGGTTTAGGATGAGGGGGAGGTTGAGGGTTAGGGTGAGGGTTAGGGTTTGGGTTAGGTGAGGGTTAGATGAGGGTTAGGGTTAGGGTGAGGGTGAGGATTAGCGTTAGGGTGAGGGTTAGGGTTCTGGTGCGGATTAGGGTGAGGGTTAGGGTTAGGGTGATGTTTAGGGTGAGGATGAGGGTTGGTTTGAGGATTTGCATTAGGTTTAGGGTGAGGTTGAGCGTGAGGGTGAGGCTTAGATTTAGGGTTATGTGAGGGTGACTGTGAGGGTTAGGGTTAGGGTTAGGCTTTAGGCTGAGGGTTAGGCTGAGGGTGAGGGTGAGGGTGATGGTTAGGATTAGGGTGAGGGTTAGGGTTAGGGTTAATTTGAGGGTTAGGTATAGTGTGAGGGTTAGGGTTAGGGTGAGTTTTAGGATTACTGTGAGGGTTCATGTTAGGTTTATGCTTAGTGTTAGGGTGAGGGTAAGGGTTAGGTTGAGGGTCTGGTTTAGGGTAAGGTTTAGGGTTAGTATGAGGGTTAGGGATAAAGTGAGGGTAAGGGTGAGGGTTAGGGTAAGGGATAGGTTTAAGGTGAGGGTGATGGTTAGGGTGAGGGTGAGAGTGAGGGTTCAGTTGAGGGTTTGGGTTAGGGTTAGGGTGAGGTTGAGACTTAGGGTTAGGTTTAGGGTGAGGGTGAGTGTGAGGTTTAGGGATAGGGTTAGGCTTAGGTTTAGGGTTAGGATGAGGGTGACTGTGAGCGTGAGGGTTAGGGTTAGGGTGAGGTTTAGGTTTAGGGTGAGTGTTAGCATTAGGGTAAGGGTTATCGTTAGGTTGGAGGTTAGGATTAGGGTGAGGGTTAGCGTTAGGGGCAGGGTTAGGTTGAAGGCTAGGGTTAGGATTAAGTTTAGGTTGAGCCTGTTGGTGAGGGTGAGGGTGAGGGTTAAGGTTATGGTGAGGGTTAGGCTAAGGGTTAGTGTGAGGGTTAGGTTTAGGGTGATGTTTTGGTTGAGGTTTTGGGTTAGTGTTAGGGTGAGTGTGAGGGTGAGTAAGAGGGTTAGGATTAGTGTTAGGCTTAGGTTTAGGGTGAGGGTGAGTGTGAGGCTTAGTGTTCGGGTTATGGTTAGGCTTAGGTTTAAGCTGAGGGTGAGGGTGATTGTGAGGGTTAGTGTTATGTTGAGTATGAGCATTAGGGTTAGGTTTCGGGTGAGGGTGTGTTTGAGGGTTAGGGTGAGGTTTAGGGTTTGGTTTAGGGTGAGGGTTAGATGAGGGTGAGGGTTAGGGTTAGGGTGAGGTTTAGATGAGGGTGAGGGTTAGGTTGAGGGTGAGGATTAGCGTTAGGGTGAGGGTTAGGGTTTTGGTGCGGATTAGGGTGAGGGTTAGTGTTAGGGTGATGTTTAGGTGAGGGTGATCGTTGGTTTGAGGGTTTGCGTTAGGTTTAGGGTGAGGTTGAGGGTGAGGGTGAGGCTTAGATTTAGGGTTAGGGTGAGGGTGACTTTGAGGGTTAGGGTTAGTGTTAGGCTTTAGGCTGAGTGTTAGGCTGAGGGTGAGGGTGAGGGTTAGGGTTAGGGTTAGGGTTAATGAAAGGCTGATATTTAGGTTGAGGGTTAGTGTGAGAGTTAGTGTTAAGGTTAGGCTTAGTGGTAGAGTTATTGTAAGTGTTAGCTTGAGGGTTAGGGTTAGGAATAGGGTGAGGGTTGGGATGAGGGTTAGGGTGAGGTAAGGTTTAGTGTGAGGGTGAATGTTCAGTTGAGGGTTAGGGTTAGGTTGAGGGTGAGGGTGAGGGTGATGGTGATGGTTCAGTTGAGGGTTTGGGCTAGGGTTAGGGTGAGGTTGAGCGTGAGGGTGAGACTTAGGGTTAGATTTAGGGTGATGGTGAGTGTGAGGTTTAGGGATAGGGTTAGGCTTAGGTTTAGGGTTAGGCTGAGGGTGACTGTGAGCGTGAGGGTTAGGGTTAGTTTGAGGGTTAGGTTTAGGGTGAGGGTTAGTGTTAGGGTTAGGGTTAGCGTTAGGTTAGAGGTTAGGTTTAGGGTGAGGGTTAGCGTTAGGGGTAGGGTAAGGTTGAGCGTGAGTTTGAGGGCTAGGGTTAGGAATAGGTTTAGGTTGAGCCTGTCGGTGAGGGTGAGGGTGAAGGTTAATGTTATGGTAAGGGTTAGTTTAAGGGTTAGGTTGAGGTTTAGGTTTAGAGTGATGTTTAGGCTGAGAGTTGGGTTTAGGGTTAGGGTGAGTGTGAGGTTGAGTGAGTGGGTTAGTATTAGGGTTACGGTTAGGGTTAGGGTGAGGGTGAGTGTGAGTGTTAGGGTTCCGGTTATTGTTAGGCTTAAATTTTAAGCGGAGGTTGAGAGAGTGAGTGTGAGGGTTAGTGTTATGTTGAGTGTGAACATTAGGGTTAGGTTTAGGGTGAGGGTGAGGTTGAGGGTTAGGGTGAGGGTTAGGGTTTGAGTTAGGGTGAGGGTTAGATGAGGGTGAGGTTTAGGGTTAGGGTGAGGGTTAGGGTTAGGGTGAGGATGAGGATTAGCGTTAGGTTGAGGGTTAGGTTTTTGGTGCGGAGTAGGGTGAGGGTTAATGTTAGGGTGATGTTTAGGGTGAGGGTGAGGGTTGGTTTGAGGGTTTGCGTCAGGTTTAGGTTGAGGTTGAGGGTGAGGGTGAGGCTTAGATTTAGGGTTAAGGTGAGGGTGACTCTGAGGGTTAGGGTTAGGGTTAGGCTTTAGGCTGAGTGTTAGGCTGAGGGTGAGGGTGAGGGTGATGGTTAGGGTTAGGGTGAGGGTTAGGGTTAGGGTTAGGGTGATGATTAGGGATAGTGTGAGGGTTAGGGTTAGGGTGAGATTTAGGGTTACTGTGAGGGTTCATGTTAGGCTTAGGCTGAGTGTTAGGGTGAGGGTAAGTGTTAGGATGAGGGTGAGGTTTATGGTGAGGTTTAGGGTTAGTATGAGGGTTAGGGCTAAGTTGAGGGTAAGGGTGAGGGTTAGGGTTAGGGTGATGTTTAGGGTGAGGGTGAGGGTTAGGGTGAGGGTGAGGGTTCAGTTGAGGGTTTGGGTTAGGGTTAGGGTGAGGTTGAGACTTAGGGTTAGGTTTAGGGTGAGGGTGAGGGTGAGGTTTAGGGATAGGGTTTGTCTTAGCTTTAGGGTTAGGCTGAGGGTGACTGTGAGCTTGAGGGTTAGTATTATGGTGAGCATTAGGGTTGGGGTTAGGGTGAGGGTAAGTGTTGGGGTGAGTGTTAAGGTTTGGGTGAGGGTTAGCGTTAGGTTTAGGGTTAGGGTTAGGTTGGAGTTTAGGTTAGGGTGAGGGTTAGCATTAGACGTAGGGTTAGGTTGAGCGTGAGGGTGAGGGTTAGGGTTAGGATTAGGTTTAAGGTGAGCCTGAGGGTGAGGGTGAGGGTGAGGTTTAGGGTTAGGGTGAGGGTTAGGCTAAGGGTTAGGGTGAGGGTTAGGTTTAGGGTGATGTTTAGGTTGAGGGTTAGGGTTAGGTTGAGGGTGAGGGTGAGTGAGAGAGTTAGGTTTATGTTTAGGATTAGGTTTAGGGTGAGGGTTAATGTGAGGGTTAGGGTTAGGTTTATTGTTAGGCTTAGTTAAGCTGAGGGTGAAGGTGAGTGTGAGGGTTAGGGTTATGTTGTGTGTGAGCATTAGGGTTAGTTTTAGGTTGCGGGTGTGTTTGAGGGTTAGGGTTTGGGTTATGGTGAGGGTTAGATGAGGGTGAGGGTTAGGGTTAGGGTGAGGGTTCGGGTTAGGGTGACGGTGAGGGTTAGCGTTAGGGTGAGAGTTAGGGTTATGGTGCAGATGTGGGTGAGTGTTGTTACCCTGATATTTATGGTGAGGGTGAGGGTTGGTTTGAGGGTTTGCGTTAGTTTTAGGTTAAGGTTGGGTGTGAGGGTGAGGCTTAGGGTTAGTTTTAGGGTGAGGGTGACTCTGAGGGTTAGTGGTAAGGTTAGGCTTTAGGCTGTTGGTTAGGCTGAGGTTGAGGGTGAGAGTTAGTGTTAGGGTTAGGGTTAATTATAGAGTGATATTTAGGGTGAAGGTTAGTGTGAGAGTTAGTGTTAGGATTTGGCTTAGTGTTAGAGTAAGTGTAAGGGTTAGGTTGAGGGTTAGGTTTAGGGATAGGATGAGGGTGGGGATGAGGGTTAGGGTGAGGGTAAGGTTTAGGGTGAGGGTTATGGTGAGTGTGAGGGTTAGGTTTAGGGTTAGGGTGAGGGTGAGGGTGAGGGTGAGGGTTCAGTTGAGGGTTTGTGTTAGGGTTAGGGTGAGGTTGAGGGTGAGGGTGAGACTCAGGGTTAGGTTTAGGGTGATTGTGTGAGCATTAGGGATAGGGTTAGGCTTAGGTTTAGGGTTAGGCTGAAGGTGACTGTGAGCGTGAGGGTTAGGGTTAGGGTGAGGGTTGGGTTTAGGGTGAGGGTTAGCGATAGGGTTAGGGTTAGGTTTAGGTTGGAGGTTAGGTTTAGGGTGAGGGTTAGCGTTAGGGGTAGGGATAGGTTGAGGGGGAGGGGGAGGGCTAGGGTTAGGATTAGGTTTAGGGTGAGCCTGTGGGTGAGGGTGAGGGTGAGGTTTATGGTTAGGGTGAGGGTTCGGCTAAGGTTTAGGGTGAGGGTTAGGTTTAAGGTGATGTTTAGGTTTAGAGTTTGGGTTAGGGTTAGGGTGAGTGTGAGGGTGAGTGAGAGGGTTAGGATTAGGGTTAGGGTTAGGTTTATGGTGAGGGTGAGTGTGAGGGTTAGGGTTCGTGTTATTGTTAGGCTTAGGTTTAAGCTGAGGGTGAGGGTGAGTGTGAGGTTTAGGGTTATGTTGAGTGTGAGCATTAGGGTTAGGTTTAGGGTGAGGGTGAGGTTGAGGGTTAGGGTGAGTGTTAGGGTTTGGGTTAGGTTGAGGGTTAGATGAGGGTGAGGGTTAGGGTTAGGGTGAGGGTTAGGGTTAGGGTGAGTGTGACGGTTAGCATTACGGTGAGGGTTAGGTTTATGGTGCGGATTAGGGTGAGTGTTAGGGTTACGGTGATGTTTATGGTGAGGGTGAGGGTTGGTTTGAAGGTTTGCGTTAGGTTTAGGGTGAGGTTGGGGGTGAGGGTGAAGCTTAGGGTTAGGGTTAGGGTGAGGGTGACTCTGAGGGTTAGGGTTAGGGTTAGGCTTTAGGCTGAGGGTTAGGCTGAGGGTGAGGTTGAGGGATAGGGTTAGGGTTAGGGTTAATGATAGGGTGATATTTAGGGTGAGGGTTAGTGTTAGGGTTAGGCTTAGTGTTAGAGTGAGTGTAAGTGTTAGGTTGAGGGTTAGGGTTAGGGATAGGGTGAGCGTTGGGTCAGGGTTAGGGTGAGGGTAAGGTTTAATTTGAGGGTTATGGTGAGTGTGAGGGTTAGGGTTAGGGTGAGTGTTAGTGTGAGGGTGAGGGTTCACTTGAGGGTTTGGGTTAGGGTTAGGGTGAGGTTGAGGGTGAGGGTGAGACTTAGGGTTAGGTTTAGGGTGACGGTGAGTGTGAGGATTAGGGATAGGGTTAGGCTTAGGTTTAGGGTTAGGCTGAGGGTGACTGTGAGCGTGAGGGTTAGGGTTAGGATGAGGGTTAGGTTTAGGGTGAGGATTAGAGATTGGTTTAGGGTTAGGTTTAGGTTGGAGATTAGGTTTAGGGTGAGGGTTAGGGTTTGTGTGAGGGTTAGGGTGAGCGTAATGTTAAAGGGTAGGGTGAAGGTGAGGGTTAGGCTTAGGGTAAGGGTGAGGGTTATGGTGAAGTTTAGGGTGAGTCTGAGTGTGAGTGATAGAGTGACGGTTAGGGTTCGGGAAAGTGTGAGGTTTAGGATTTGGTTGAGTGTTAGGGTTCGGTGAGTGTTAGGGTGACGGTGAGGGTGAGGGTTCAGGTTGGGTTAAGGGTTAGAGTGAGGGGTAGGGTGAAGGGTAGGTTTAGTATTAAGGTTAGGGTGAGGGTTAGGGTTAGTGTAAGAGTTAGGGTTAGGGTGAGGTTAAGGGTTACTTTGAGGGTTTAGGCTTAGTGTTAGGGTTAGGGTTACGGTTAGGTTGAGGGTTAGGTTTAGGGTGAGGTTTAGGGTTAGTATGAGGGTGAGGGTAAGGGTGAGGGTTAGGGTTAGGGTGATGTTTACGGTGAGTGTGAGGGTTAGGGTTAGGGTGAGTGTGAGGGTTAAGTTGAGTGTTTGGGTTAGCGTTAGGGTGAGGTTGAGGTTGAGGGTGAGTCGTAGGGTTGGGTTTAGTGTGAGGGTGTGTGTGAGGGTTTGGTATGGAGTTAGGCTTAAGTTTAGGGTTAGGCTGAGGGTGACTATGAGCGTGAGGGTTAGGGTTAGGGTGAGGTTTAGGGTTAGGGTGAAGGTAAGTGCTGGGGTGAGTGTTAGGGTTAGGGTGAGGGTTAGCGTTAGGGTTAGGGTGAGGGTTAGGGTTAGGTTGGAGTTTAGGGTTGGGGTGAGTGTTAGTGTTAGATTTAGGGATAGGATTAGGTTGGAGTTAAGGGTTAGGGTGTGTGTTAGCTTTAGGGGTAGGGTTGGGTTGAGGGTTAGGGTGAGTGTTAGGGTTAGGTTGAGGGTGAGGTTGAGGGTGAGGTTGAGGGTGAGGGTTCGGTTAAGGGTTTCGGTTAGGGTTAGAGTGAGGTTGAGGGTGAGTGAGAGGGTTAAGTTTATCGTTAGGATTAGGTTTAGGGTGAGAGTGAGTGTGTGGGTTAGGGTTAGGGTTATTTTTAGGCTTAGGTTTAAGCTGAGGGTGAGTGTGAGTGTGACCTTTATGGTTATGTTGAGTGTGAGAATTAGGGTTAGGTTTAGGGTGAGGGTGAGGTTGAGGGTTAGGGTGAGGTTTAGGATGAGGGGTAGTGTGAGAGTTAGGTTTAGTGTTAGTGTTAGGGTTAGGGTTGGGGTTAGGGATAGGCTTAGTGTTAGGCAGATGGTGAAGGTGAGGGTGAGGGTTAGGGTTTGGGTGAGGATGCGGTTTAGGTTTAGAGTTAGCATTAGGGTGAGGGTTAGTGTTAGGGTTAGGGTTAGTGTTACAATTAGGTTTAGGTTGAGGGTGAGTGTGAGGGTTAGGGTTAGGATTAGACTTAGGGTGAGGGTGAAAGTGAGGGTAAGGGTGAGGGTTAGGCTTAGGGATAGAGTATGGGCTAAGATGAGGGTGAGGGTTAGTGTTAGGGTTGGGGTGAGGGTTAGGGTGAGTGTGAGGGTTACGGTGAGTCTTATTCTTAGGCTTAGGCTTAGGCCGAGCATGAGTGTGAGGGAGAGGGTTAGGGTTAGGATGAGGGTTAGGGTTTTAGGGTTAGGGTGAGGGTTAGGATGAGGTTTAGGGTTAGGATTATGGTTAAGTGAGGGCTAGAGTGAGGTTGATTGTTCGGGTTAGCGTTAGGGTTTAGGTTTAGGTTTAGGGTTAAGTTGAGGGTGAGGGTTAGGGTTGGGGTGAGGGTTAGGGTTAGGGTTAGGGTGAGGGTGAGGTTTAGGATTAGGTTTAGGGTTAGCGTTAGGTTAAGGATGAGGGTTACAGTGAGGTTGAGTGTGTGGATTAGGGTTAGGCTTAGGATTAGGCTCAGGGTGATAATGGGGATGAGAATTCGCTTATGAGTGATGGTTAGGGTTATGGTTAGGTTGAGGGTTAGGATGAGGGTTAGGGTTAGGATTAGGGTTAGGGTGAGGGCTAGGATGAGGGTGATGTTTAGGGTTAGGGTTAGGCTTAGTCTTAGAGATAGGCTGAGGCTGAAGGTGAGGGTGAGGTTTACGGTTAGGGTGATGGTTAGGGGTACAGTTAGGGTGAGTGTTAGGATGAGGATTACGGTTAGGGTGAGGGTTAGGGTAAGGGTGACAGTAAGGGTAAAGGTGAGGAATAGTCTGAGGGTGAGTGTTATGGTAATGGTGAAGGTTCAGGGTTATGGTGAGGGTTAGAGTGAGGGTTAGGTTAAGCGTTAGTGTTAGCGTTAGGGTGAGGGTTAGTGTGATGGTTTGGGTTAGGGTTAGGGTTACGATTAGGGTTAGGGTGAGGGTGAGTGTGAGGGTTAGGGTTAGTCTTAGGCTTATGCTTAGGCTTAGGCCCAGCTTGAGGTTGAGGGTGGGTGTTACGGTTAGGGTGAGTGTTAGGGTTAGGGTAATGGTTAGGATTAGGGCAAGGTTGAGGGTTAGGGTTAGGGTTAGGGTGAGTTTTAAGTTTAGGGTGATGGTTAGGGTTAGTGTGAGTGTTAGTGTTCGGGTTAAGGTGAGTTTTAGTGTGAAGGTAAGTGTTAGGGTGAGGTTTAGGGTTAGGGTGAGGTTTAGGGTTAGATTTAGTGTAGGGTGAGGGTTAGGGTAATGGTTAGTGTTAGGGTTAGGGTTAGGTTTGGATTAGGGTTAAGGTGAGGGTGAGTGTGAGGGTTAGGGTTAGGGTGAGGGTTGGGGTTACGGTTAGAGTGAGGTTTAGGGTGAGGGTTAGGTTTAGGCTTAGGGTTAGGGTATGGGCTTAGGTGAGGGTGAGGGTTATGTTCAGGGTTAGAGTGAGTGTTAGGGTGAGGGTCACGTTTAGGGTTAGTTTTAGGGTTAGGGTAGGGGTTAGGGATAGTCTTAGTGTTAGGCGGAGGGTGAGGGTGAGGGTGAGGGTTAGGGTTGGGGTTTGGGTGAGGTTTATGGTTAGTGTTAGTGTTACGGTGAGGGTTAGTGTGAGGGTTAGGGTTAGGGTGACTGTTAATTTTAGGGTTAGGGTGAGGGTGAGTTTGAGGTTAAGGGTTAGTCTTCGTCTTAGGCTTAGGCTTAGTCCGAGCCTAAGGGAGAGGGTGACGGTTAGGGTTAGGGTGAGGGTTAGGGTTAGGGTGAGGATTATGGACAGGGTGAGGGTTAGGGTCAGGGTTAGGGTTATTGTTAGGATTAGGGTTAGGTTTAAAGTTACTGTGAGGTTGAGGGTTTGGGTTATGGTTAGGGTTAGAGAGGGTTAGGATGAGGGATAGGGTTAGGGTTAGGGTGAGGGTTAGGGTTAATGTGAGGGTTAGGGTTAGGGTGAGGTTTAGGGATAATGTGAGGGTTCATGTTAGGTTTAGGCTTAGTGTTAGGGTGAGTGTAAGGGTTAGGTTGAGTGTTAGGTTTAGGGTGAGGTTTAGGGTTAGTATGAGGGTTAGGGCTAAGGTGAGGGTAAGGGTGAGGGTTAGGGTTTGGGTGATGTTTAGGGTGAGGGTGAGGGTTAGGGTGAGTGTGATGGTGAGGGATAAGTTGAGGGTTTGGTTTAGGGTTAGGGTGAGGTTGAGGGTGAGGGTGAAACAAGGTTGGATTCAGGGTGACGGTGAGTGTGAGGATTAGGGATAGGGTTAGGCTTAGTTTTAGGGTTAGGCTGAGGGTGACTGTGAGCATGAGGGTTAGGGTTAGGGTGAGGGTTAGGGTTAGGTTGAGGGTTAGGTTTAGGGTGAGGTTTAGGGTTAGGTTGGAGGTTAGGTTTAGAGTGAGGGTTACCATTAGGGGTAGGGTTAGGTTGAGGGTGAGAGTGAGTGTTAGGGTTAGGAATAGGTTTAGTGTGAGCTTGTTGGTGAGGGTGAGGGTGAGGGTTAGGGTTAGGGTGAGGGTTAACCTAAGGGTTAGGTTTAGGGTGATGTTTAGGTTGAGGGTTTGGGTTAGGGTTAGGGTGAGTCTGAGGGTGAGAGAGAGGGTTAGGATTAGGGTTAGGGTTAGGTTTAGGGTGTGGGTGAGTGTGAGGGTTAGGGTTAGGGTTAATGTTTGGCTTAGGTTTAAGCTGAGGGTGAGGGTGAGTGTGAAGGTTAGGGCTATGTTGAATGTGAGCATTACTGTTAGTTTTAGGGTGAGGTTTAGGTTGAGGGTTAGGGAGAGGTTTAGGGTTTGGTTTAGGGTGAGGGTTAGATGACGGTGAGGGTTAGGATTAGGGTGAGGGTTAGGGTTAGGTTGAGGGTGAGGGTTAGCGTTAGGGTGAGGGTTAGGGATATGCTGCCGATTAGGTTGAGTGTTAGGGTTACGGTGATGTTTATGGTGAGGATGAGGGTTGGTTTGAGGGTTTGCGTTAGGTTTAGGGTGAGATTGAGAGTGAGGGTGACGCTTAGGTTTAGGGTTAGGGTGAGGGTGATTGTGAGGTTTAGGGTTAGGCTTTAGGCTGAGGGTTAGGCTGAGGGTGAGGGTGAGGGTGATGATTAGGTTTAGGGTGAGGGTTAGGGTGAGGGTTAGTCATAGTGTGAGGGTTAAGTTTAGGGTGAGGTTTAGAGTTACTGTAAGTGCTCATGTTAGGTTTAGCCTTAGTGTTAGGGTGAAGGTAAGGGTTAGGTTGAGGGTTAGGTTAGGGTGAGGTTTAGGGTTAGTATGAGGGTTAGGGCTAGGGTGAGGGTAATGGTGAAGGTTAGGGTTAGGGTGAAGGTGAGGGTTAGGGTGAGGGAGAAGGTGAGGGTGAGTGTTCAGTTGAATATTTGGGTTAGGTTTAGGGTGAGGTTGAGACTTAGGTTTAGGTTTAGGGTGAGGGTGAGGGTTAGGGTTAGGGTTAGTGTTATCGTTACGGTTAGGGTTAGAATAACGGTGAGGGTGAGGATTAGGGTTAGGGTTAGGGTGAGTTTTAGGCTTAATGTTATTGATTGTGTTAGGGTTAGGTTTAGGGTGAGAGTTAGGAGGAGGGTTAGGGTTAGGGTTAGGGTTAGGATTAGGGTTAGGGTGAGGGTGATTGTGAGGTTTAGGGATAGGGTTAGGCTTAGGTTTAGGGTTAGGCTGAGGGTGACTGTGAGCTTGAGGGTTAGGGTTATGGTGAGCATTAGGTTTGGGGTTAGGGTGAGGGTAACAGTTGGGGTGAGTGTTAGGGTTTGGGTGAGGGTTAGCGTTAGGTTTAGGTTAGAGTTAGGTTGGAGGTTAGTGTTAGGGTGAGGGTTAGCATTAGGGGTAGGTTTAAGTTGAGGGTGAGGATGAAGGTTAGGGTTAGGATTAGGTTTAAGGTGAGCCTGAGGATGAGGGTGAGGGTGAGGGTTAGGGTTAGGGTGAGGGTTAGGCTAAGGTTTCGGGTGAGGGTTAGGTTTAGGGTGATGTTTAGGTTGAGCGTGAGGGTTAGGGTTAGGGTGAGGGTGAAGTTTCAGTTGAGGGTTTGAGTTAGGGTTAGGTTGAGTGTGAGGGTGTGTGAGTGGGTTAGTTTTAGGGTTAGGATTCGGTTTAGGGTGAGGTTGAGTGTGAGTCTTAGGGTTAGGTTTATTGTTAGGCTTTGGTTTAAGCTGATGGTGAGGGTGAGTGTGAGGTTTAGGGTTATGTTGATTGTGAGAATTAGGGTTAGGATTAGGTTGAGGGTGTGGTTGAGGGTTAGGGTGAGGGTTAGGGTTTGGGTTAGGGTGAGGGTTAGATGAGGGTGAGGGTTAGGGTTAGGGTCAGGGTTAGGGTTAGGGTGAGGGTGAGGGTTAGCGTTAGGGTGAGGGTTCGGGTTATGGTGCGGATTAGGGTGAGTGTTAGGGTTACGGTGATGTTTATGTTGAGGGTGAGGGTTGGTTTGAGGGTTTGCGTTAGGTTTAGGGTGAGGTTGAGGGTGTGGGTGAAGCTTAGCGTTTGGCTTAGGGTGAGGGTGACTCTGAGGGTTAGGGTTAGGCTTAGGCTTTAGGCTGAGGGTTAGGCTGAGGGTGAGCCTGAGGGTTAGGGTTAGGGTGAGGGTTAGGTTTAGGGTTAATGATAGGGTGATATTTAGGGTGAGGGTTGGTGTGAGAGTTAGTGTTAGGTTTATTGTTAGAGTGAGTGTAAGGGTTAGGTTGAGGGTTAGGGTTAGTGATAGTGTGAGGGTTAGGATGAGGGTTAGGGTGAGGGTAAGGTTTAGGGTGAGGTTATGGTGGGTGTGAGGGTTAGGGTTAAGGTTAGGGTTAGGGTGAGGGTGAGGTTTAGGGTCATGGTAAGGGCTAGGGTTAGAGTTAGGATGAGGGTTAGCGAGAGGGTTAGGATGAAGGTTAGGGTGAGGGTCCGGGTTAGGGTTCAGGCTAGTGTTAGGGTGAGGGTTAGGGTTAGGGTTAGTTTTAGGTTGAGGGTGATGTTTAGGGCTATGGTAAGGGCTAGGGTTTGGGTTAGGATGAGTGTTAGGGAGAGGGTTAGGATGAGGGTTAGGTTGAGGGTTCGGTTTAGGGTTCGGGTTAGGGTTAGGGTGAGGGTGGGGTGAGGATGAGAGTGAAGTTTAGGTTTAGACTTAGGATGAGGGTGAAGTTTAGAGTTAGGATTATGGTTAGGGTTAGTTTTAGGCTGAGGATGAGGCTGAGGGTGTGGGTGAGAATTAGGGTTAGGTTGAGAGTTAGGGTTAGGGTTAGGGTGAGGGTTTGGGATAGGGTTAAGTTTAGGATGAGAGTTAGTTTGAGGGGTATGGTTACGGTTAAGATGAGCGTTAGGGTTATGGTTAGGGTTAGGGTTAGGGTGAGGGTTAGGGTCAGGGTGAGGGTTAGGGTTAGTGATAGGTTTATGGTGAGAGTAAGGGTTAGCGTGAGGTTTAGGGTGAGTGTGAGGGTTAGAGTTAGCATTAGGTTTAGGGTAAGGTTTAGGGTGAGGTTTAGGGTTAGGGTGAGGTGAGGGTGAGGGTGATTGTGAGGTTTATGGTTAGGGTGAGAGATAGGTTTAGCGTGAGGGTTAGGGTTAGGGTTACGGTGAGGGTGAGCCTGAGGGCTTAGGGTGTGGGTGAGGGTGAGTGTGAGGGTTAGGGTTAGGGTTAGGGTTAGTGTGAGGGTGAAGTTGAGGGTTAGTTTTAGGAGTACCATTAGGTTTAAAGTTAGGCTGAGGGTGAATGTGAGGGTGAGGGTGACGGTTAGGGTTAGGGTTAGGTATAGGTTGAGGGTTAGGGTTAGTGTGAGGGTTATTGTGAGGGTCAGGGTTAAGGTTAAGGTTAGGGTTACAGTGAGGGTTAGGGTTAGGGTTAGGTATAGGTTGAGGGTTAGTGTTAGTGTGAGGGTTAAGGTTAAGGTTAGGGTTACAGTGAGGGTTAGGGTTAGGGTTAGGTTTATTTTTAGTGTTAGGTTAGTGTTAAGTTTGCGGTGAGGGTGAGGCTGAGGGTGAAGTTTATGGTTAGGTTTAGGTTTTTGTTAGGGTTAAGGTTAGTGTGAGGTTTATGGTGAGGGTTAGGGTTAGGGTTAGGATTAGAGTTATGGTGAGGGTGAGAGTGAGGGTTAGTGTTAGGGTGAGGGTTGGGGTTAGGGTTAGAGTGAGGCTAAGGGTGACGGTTAGGATTAGGCTTAGGCTTAGGTTATGGGCTAGGGTGAGGGTGAGGGTTAGGTTTAGGGTTAGTGTTAGGTTTAGGGTTGGGTTTAGGGATAGGCTTAGTGTTAGGCGGAGGGTGAGGGTGAGGGTGAGGGTTAGGTTTATGGTGCGGGTGAGGTTTAGGGTTAGTTTTAGCATAGGGTGAGGTTTAGTGTAAGGGTTAGAGTTAGGGTGAGTGTTACTGTTAGAGTTAGGGTGAGGGTGAGTGTGAGGGTAAGGGTTAGTCTTAGCCTTAGGCTTAGGTTTAGACTGAGCCTAAGGGAGAGGGTGAGGGTTAGGATTAGAGTGAGAGTTATGGACAGGGTGAGGGTTAGCGTTAGGGTTAGGGTTATTGGTAGGATTAGGTTTAGGTTGAAAGTTACTGTGAGGGTGAGTGTTAGGGTTAGGGATAGGGTGAGATTTAGGTTTAGGGACAGGGTTAGAGTTAGGGTTAGGGTAAGGCTGAGATTTGGGGTTAGAGTTAGGGTTAGTGTTAGGGTTAGGGTTAGGGTTAGGGTGAGGGTTAGGGTGAGGATTAAGGTTAGGGTTAGGCTTAGGCTTAGGCTGAGGCTGAGGCTTAGGCCTAGCATGAGGGTGAGTTTTAGGTTTAGGTTTAGTGTGAGGTTTAGGGTTAGGGTGAAATTGAGTGTGAGGTTTAGGGTTAGTCTTAGGCTTAGGCTTAGGCCGAGCATATGGGTGAGGGTGAGGCTTAGGGTTAGGGTCAGGGATAGGGTGAGGTTTAGTGTGAGTGTTAGGTTTAAGGTTAGTGTTAGGGTTAAGGTTGGTGTTAGGGATAGTCTTAGTGTTAAGTGGAGGGTGAGGGATAGGGTGAGAGTTAGGGTTATGGTTAGGGTTAGGGTTTTAGGATTTGTGTGAGGGTTAGGATGAGGTTCAGGGTTAGGATTAGGGTTAGGGTGAGGGCTAGTGTGAGGGTGAGGATTAGGGTTAGCATTAGGGTGAAGTTAGGGTTAGGGTTAGGGTTAGGGTTACATTGAGGATGAGTTGTAGGGTTAGGGTGAGGGTTAGGGTTAGGGTTAGGGTGATGGTGAGGGTTAGAATTAGGGATATGGTTAGGGTTATTGTTAGTGTTATGGTTAGGGTTAAGCTTATTTTGAGGGTGAGGCTGAGGGTGAGCGTTAGGGTTAGGATTAGGGTGACGTTTAGGGTTAGGGTTAGGGTTAGGGTTAGGAGGAGGGTTTGGTTTAAGGTGAGGGTGAGGGTAAGGGTTAGGGTTAGGGTTAGTGTTATTGTTATGTTTAGGGTTAGAATAACAGTGAGGGTGAGGATTAGGGTTAGGGTTAGGATGAGGTTAAGGGTTAGTGTTAGTGTTAGTGTTAGGGTTAGGGTTAGGGTAAGAGTTAGGAGGAGGGTTAGGGTTAGGCTTAGGGTTAGGATTAGGGTTAGGGTGAAGTTGAGGGTGTCGTTTAGGGTTACAGTTGGGGTTAGGCTTAGGGTTAGGCTGAGGGTGAGGCTGAGGTTGAGGGTTAGTGTTAGGCTTAGTGTTAGAGTTAGGGTTAGGGTGAGGGTGAGGGTTAAGTTTAGGGTTAGGATTAGCGTTAGGGTGAGTGTGAGGTTTAGGGTTAGTGTTAGGGTTAGGCCTAGGTTTAGGCTGAGGGTGAGAGTTAGGTTGAGGGTTAGGATTAGATTTAGGGTTAAGGTATGGGCTAGGGTGAGTGTGAGGGTTAGGGTCAGGGTTAGGATGAGGGTTAGTGTGAGGGTTAGGTTTAGGGTTAGTGTTAGGGTTAAGGTTGGGATTAGGGATAGTCTTATTGTTAGGCGGACGGTGAGGTTGAGGGTGAGGTTTAGGGTAAGGGTTAGGGTGAGGATGAGGTTTAGGGTTAGAGTTAGCATTAGGGTGAGGTTTAGTGTTAGAGTTAGGGTTAGTGTTAGAGTTAGGGTTAGGGTGAGGGTGAGTGTGAGGGTTAGGGTTATGTTTAGACTTAGGGTGAGGGTGAGGGTTAGGGTGAGGGTTAGGCTTAGGCGTAGGGTTAGAGTATGGGCTAGGGTGAGGGTGAGGGTTAGTGTTAGGTTTAGGGTGAGGGTTAGGGTGAGTGTGAGGTTTACAGTTAGTCTTAGTCTTAGGCTTAGGCTTAGGCGGAGCATGAGTGTAAGGGAGAGGGTTAGGGTTAGGAAGAGGGTTAGGGTTTTAGGGTTAGGGTGAGGGTTAGGATGAGGTTTAGGGTTAGGATTATTGTTAGTTTGAGGGCTAGACTGAGGGTGAGGATCAGGGTTAGCGTTAGTGTGAGGTTTAGTGTTAGGGTTAGGATTACGTTGAGGGTGAGGGTTACGGTTAAGGTGAGGGATAAGTTTAGGGATAGGGTGAGGGTGAGGGTTAGGATTAGGTTTAGGGTTATGGTTATTTTTAGTTTTATGGTTAGGGTTAAGTTCACAGTGAGGGTGAAGCTGAGGGTGAGGGTTAGGATTAGGGTTAGGTTTAGGGTGTGGGTTAGGCTGAGGGTTAGGGTTAGGCTGAGGGTGAGTGTGGGGATGAGGATTAGCTTTTGAGTGATGGTTAGGGTTATGGTTAGGTTGAAGTTTGGGATTAGGATTAGGGTTAGGATTAGGGTTAGGGTGAGGGCTAGGATGAGGGTGAGGGTTAGGGTTAGGTTGAGTGTGAAGTTTCGGTTGAGTGTTTGGGTTAGGTTTAGGTTGAGGGTGAGAGTGAGTGAAAGGGTTAAGTTTAGGGTTAGGATTAGGGTTAGGGTGAGGGTGAGTGTGAGGGTTAGGGTTCGGTTTATTGGTAGCTTTAGGTTTAAGCTGAGGGTGAGGGTGAGTGTGAGGTTTAGGGTTATGTTGAGTGTGAGCATTAGGGTTAAGTTTGGGGTGAGGTTGTGGTTGAGTGTTAGGGTGAAGGTTAGGGTGAGGGTTAGGGTGAGGGTTAGATGAGGGTGAGGGTTAGGGTTAGGGTGACGGTGAGGGTTAGCGTTAGGGTGAGGGTTAGGGATAGTGTGAGGGTTAGTGTTAGGCTGAGGTTTAGGGTTACTGTGAGGGTTCATGTTAGGTTTAGCCTTAGTGTTAGGGTGAGGGTAAGCGTTAGGTTGAGGGTTAGGTTAGGGTGAGGTTTAGGGTTAGCATGAGGGGTAGGGCTAGGGTGAAGGTAAGGGTGAGGGTTAGGGTTAAGGTGATGTTTAGGGTGAGGGTGAGGGTTAGGGTGAGGGTGAGGGTGAGGGTTCAGTTGAGGGTTTGTGTTAGGGTTACTGTGAGTTTGAGACTTAGGGTTAGGTTTAGGGTGAGGATGAGTTTTAGGGTTAGGGTTAGGGTTAGTGTTATCGTTAGGGTTAGAGTTAGAATAAGGGTGAGAGTGAGGATTAGGTTAGGATTAGGGTGAGTTTTAGGATAATGTTAGTGATAGTGTTAGGGTTAGGGTTAGGGTGAGAGTTGGGAGGAGCGTTAGGGTTAGGGATAGGTTTATGATTAGGGTTAGGGTGAGGGTGAGTGTGAGGTTTAGGGTTAGGGTTAGGCTTAGTTTTAGGGTTAGGCTGAGGGTGATTGTGAGCTTGAGGGTTAGGGTTATGGTGAGAATTAGGTTTGGGGTCAGGGTGAGCGTAAGGGTTGGGGTGAGTGTTAGGGTTTGGGTGAGGGTTAGGGTTCGGGTTAAGGTTAGGGTTAGGTTGGAGGTTAGTGTTAGGGTGAGGGTTAGCGTTAGGGGTAGGGTTAGGTTGAGGGTGAGGGTGAGGGTTAGGGTTAGGATTAGGATTAAGGTGAGCCTGAGGATGAGGGGGAGTGTGAGGGTTAGGTTTAGGGTGAGGGTTAAGCTAAGGGTTAGAGTGAGTGTTAGGTTTAGGGTGATGTTTAGGTTGAGGTTGAGGGTTAGGGTTAGGGTGAGGGTGAAGGTTCGGTTGAGGGTTTGGGTTAGGTTTAGGTTGAGCATGACGGTGAGTGAGAGTGTTAGGTTTAGGGTTAGGATTAGGTTTAGGGTGAGGGTGAGTGTGAGGGTTAGGGTTAGGTTTATTGTTAGGCTTAGATTTAAGCTGAGGGTGATGGTGAGTGTGAGGTTTAGGGTTATGTTGAGTGTGAACATTAGGGTTAGGTTTAGGGTGAGAGTGTCGTTGACGGTTAGGGTGAGGGTTAGGGTTTGGTTTAGGGTTAGGGATAGATGAGGGTCAGGGTTAGGGTTAGGGTGAGGGTTAGGGTTAGGGTGAGGGTTCGGGTTAGCGTTAGGGTGAGGGTTCGGGTTATGGTTTGGATTAGGGTGAGTGTTAGAGTTATGGTGATGTTTATGGTGAGGGTGAGGGTTAGTTTGAGGGTTTGCTTTAGGTTTAGGATGAGGTTGAGGGTGAAAGTGAGGCTTAGGGTTAGGGTGAGGGTGAGGGTGACTCTTAGAGTTATTGTTAGGGTTAGGCTTTAGGCTGAGTTTTAGGCAAGGGTGAGGGTGAGGGTTACGGTTAGGGTGAGTGTTAGGATTAGGGTTAATGATAGGGTGATATTTAGGGTGAGGGTTAGTGTGAGAGTTAGTGTTAGGGTTAGGCTTAGTGTTAGAGTGAGTGTAAGGTTTAGGTTGAGGGTTAGGGTTAGGGATATGTTGAGGGTTGGGATGAGGGTTAGGGTGAGGGTAAGGTTTAGGGTGAGGGTTATGGTGAGTGTGAGATTTAGAGTTAGGGTTAGGGTTAGGGTGAAGGTGAGGTTTAGGGTTATGATAAGGGTTAGGGTTAGGGTAAGGATGAGGGTTTGGGAGAGGGTTAGGATGAGGGTTAGGGTGAGGGTTTGGGTTAGGGTTCGGGTTAGGGTTCGGGTGAGGGTGGGGGTATGGTTGAGGGTGAAGTTTAGGGTTACAGTTAGGATGAGGGTGAGGATTAGTTTAAGATTAGGGTTAGGGTTAGGTTTAGGCTGAAGATGAGTCTGAGAGTGTGGGTGAGGATTACGGTTAGGTTGAGTGTTATGGTTACGGTTAGGGTGAGGGTTAGTGTTAGGGTTAAGTTTAGGATGAGAGTTAGTTTGAGGGGTACGGTTATGGTTAGGATGAGAGTTAGGTTTAACGTTAGGGTTGGGGATAGGGTTAGGGTTAGGGTGAGGTTTAGGATGAGGGTTAGGGTTAGGTTAAGGTTTAGGGTCAGGGTTCAGGTGAAGGTTATGGTTATGGTTAGGGTTAGGGTGAGAGTTAGGGTCAGGGTAAGGGTTAGGGTTAGGGTTAGATTTATGGTGAGAGTTAGGGTTAACGTGAGGTTTAGGATGAGTCTGAGGGTTACAGTTAGCATTAGGGTTAGGGTGAGGTTTAGGGTGAGGGTTAGGATTAAGTTTAGGTTTTGGGTGAGGTGAGGGTGAGGGTGATTGTATGGTTTATGGTTAGGGTGAGAGATAGGTTTAGTGTGAGGGTGAGGGTTGGGGTTAGGGTGAGTGTGAGCGTGATGGTGACAGTGAGGCTTAGGGTGTGGGTGAGGGTGAGTGTGAGGGTTAGGGTTAGGGTTTGGGTTAGTGTTAGGGTGAGGGTGAAGTTGAGGTTTAGTTTTAGGAGTAGCATTAGGTTTCAATTTAGACTGAGGTTGAGCGTGAGGGTGAGGGTGACGGTTAGGGTTAGGGTTAGGTTGAGGGTTACGGTTATTGTGAGGGTTATGGTGAGGGTAAGGCTAAAGGTTAAGGTTAGGGTTACAGTGAGGGTTAGGGTTAGGGTTAGAGCTATTGTTAGCGTTAGGTTAGTGTTAATTTTGCGGTGAGGGTGAGGCTGAGGGTGAGGTTTATGGTTAGGTTTAGGGTTAGGGTTAGGGTTAGGGTTAGGATTAGGCTTAGGGTTAAGGTATGGGCTAGGGTGAGGGTGAGGGTTAGGGTGAGGGTTAGGTTTCGGGTTAGTTTTAAGTTTAGGGTTGGGTTTAGGGATAGGCTTAGTGTTAGGCGGAGGGTGAGGGTGAGGGTGAGGGTTAGGGTTAGGGAGAGTGTTACTGTTAGAGTTAGGGTGAGGGTGAGTGTGAGGGTAAGGTTTGTCTTAGGCTTAGGCTTAGGTTTAGGCTGAGCCTAAGGGTGAGGGTGAGGGTTAGGGTTAGGTTGAGGGTTATGGACAGGGTGAGGGTTAGCGTTATTGTTAGGGTTATTGGTAGGATTAGGTTAGGTTGTAAGTTACTGTGAGGGTGAGTGTAAGGGTTAGGGTTAGGGTGAAGTTAGGTTTAGGGATAGGGTTAGAGTTATGGTTAGGGTAAGGGTGAGGTTTAGGGTTAGAGTTAGGTTTAGTGTTAGGGTTAGGGTTAGGGTGAGGATGAGTGTGAGGGTGACAGTGAGGCTTAGGGTGTGGGTGAGGGTGAGTGTGAGTGTTAGGCTTAGGGTTAGGGTTAGGTTTAGTGTGAGGGTGAAGTTGAGGGTTAGTGTTAGGAGTAGCATTAGGTTTAAAGTTAGGCTGAGGGTGAGCGTGAGTGTGAGAGTGACGGTTAGGGTTAGGGTTAGGTTGAGGGTTAGGGTTATTGTGAGGGTTATGGTGAGGGTAAGTCTAAAGGTGAAGGTTAGGGTTACAGTGAGGGTTAGGGTTAGGATTAGGGTTATTGTTAGTGTTAGGTTAGTGTTAATTTTGCGGTGAGGGTGAGGCTGAGGGTGAGGTTTATGGTTAGGGTTAGGGTTAGGGTTAGGATTAGGCTTAGGGTTAAGATATGGGCTAGGGGAGGGTGAGGGTTAGGGTGAGGGTTAGGTTTCGGGTTATTGTTAAGTTTAGGGTTGGGGTTAGGGATAGGATTAGGGTTAGGGGGAGGGTGAGGGTGAGGGTGAGGGTTAGGGTTAGGGTGCGGGTGAGGTTTAGGGTTAGGGTGCGGGTGAGGTTTAGGGTTAGTGTTAGCATTAGGGTGAGGGTTAGTGTGAGGGTTATGGTTAGGGTGAGTGTTACTGTTAGGGTTAGGGTGAGGGTGAGTGTGAGGGTAAGGGTTAGTCTTAGGCTTAGGCTTAGGTTTAGGCTGAGCCTAAGGGTGAGGTTTAGGGTTAGGTTTAGGGTTAGGGTTATGGACAGGGTGAGGGTTAGCGTTAGGGTTAGGGTTATTGGTAAGATTAGGGTTAGGTTGAATGTTACTCTGAGGGTGAGGGTTAGCGTTAGGGATAGGGTGAGGTTTAGGTTTAGGAATAGGGTTAGAGTTAGGTTTAGGGTAAGGGTGAGGTTTAGGGTTAGGGTGAGGGTTAGGCTTAGGCTTAGGCTTAGGCTTAGGCTTAGGCGGAGCATAAGGGTGAGTTTTACGGTTAGGGTTAGTGTGAGGGTTAGGGTTAGGGTTAGTGTTATGGTTAGGTTTAGGGTAAAGGTGAGTGTGAGGTTTAGGGTTAGTCTTAGGCTTAGGCTTAGGCTTAGGCTGAGCTTAAGGGTGAGTTTGAGGGTTACGGTTAGGGTGAGGGTTAGGGTGTTAGGATTTGGGTGAGGATTAGGATGAGGTTTAGGGTTAGGATTAGGTTTACAGTGAGGGTTAGAGTGAGGGTGAGGTTTAGGGTTAGCATTAGGGTGAAGTTAGGGTTAGGGTCAGGGTTACATTGAGGGTGAGGTTTAGGGTTAGGGTGAGGGTTAGGGTTAGGGTTAGGGTGATGGTGAGGTTTAGGATTAGGGATATGATTAGGGTTATTGTTAGTGTTATGATTAGGGTTAATCTTATGTTGAGGGTGAGGCTGAGGGTGAGGGTTAGGCTTATTGTTAGGGTGACGTTTAGGGTTAGAGTTAGGGTTAGGTTAGGAGGAGGGTTTGGGTTACGGTGAAGGTGAGGGTTAGGGTTAGGGTTAGGTATAGTGTTATGGTTAGGGTTAGGGTTAGAATAACCATGAGGGTGAGGTTTAGGTTTAGGGGTTGGATGAGGATAAGGGTTAGTGTTAGTGTTAGTGTTAGTGTTAGGGTTAGGGTGAGAGTTAGGAGGAGGGTTAGGGTTAGGGTTAGGGTTAGGAATAGCGTTAGGGTGAGTGTGAGGGTGTGGTTTAGGGTTATGATTGAGGTTCGGCTTACGGTTAGGCTGAGGGTGAGGTTGAGGGTGAGAGTTAGGGTGAGGCTGAGGGTGAGGGTTAGGGTTAGTGTTATCATTAGGGTTAGGGTTAGAATAACGGTGAGGGTGAGGATTAGGGTTAGGGTTAGGATGAGGTTAAGGTTTAGTGTTCGTATTAGTGTTAGGGTTAGTGTTATGGTGAGAGTTAGGAGGAGGGTTAGGTTTAGGGTTAGGGTTAGGATTAGGGTTAGGGTGAAAGTGAGGGTGTGGTTTAGGTTTAGGTTTGGATTTAGGCTTAGAGTTAGGCTGAGGGTGAGGTTGAGTGTGAGGGTTAGGGTTAGGCTTAGTGTTAGAGTTAAGGTTAGGGTGAGGGTGAGTGTTAAGTTTAGGGTTAGGATTAGGGTAAGGGTGAGTGTGATGTTTAGGTTAGGGTTAGGCTTAGGTTAAGCCTGAGGGTGAGGGTGAGGGTGAGGGTTAAGGTTAGGGTGAGGGTTGGGGTTAGGTTTAGAGAGGGTCAGGGTGAGGGTTATGATTAGGCTTAGGGTTAAGGTATGGGCTAGGGTGAGGGTGAGGTTTAGGGTAAGGGTTAGGGTGAGGGTTAGTGTGAGGGTTAGGTTTAGGGTTAGGGTTAGGGTTAGGTTTGGGGTTAGGGATAGTCTAAGTGTTAGGCGGAGGGTGAGGGTGAGGGTGAGGGTTATGGTTAGGGTGAGGATGAGGTTTAGGGTTAGAGTTAGCATCAGGGTAAGTGTTAGTTTTAGGGTTAGGGTTAGTGTTACAGTTAAGGTTAGGGTGAGGGTGAGTGTGAGGGTTAGGTTTAGGATTAGACTTAGGGTGAGGGTGAGGGTTAGGGTGAGGGTTAGGCTTAGGCGTAGGGTTAGAGTATGGGCTAGGGTGAGGGTGAGGGTGAGTGTTAGGTTTAGGGTGAGGGTTAGGGTGAGTGTGAGGTTTACAGTTAGTCTTAGTCTTAGGCTTAGGCTTAGGCCGAGCATGAGTGTGAGGGAGAGGGTTAGGGTTAGGATGAGGGTTAGGGTTTTAGGGTTAGGGTGTGGGTTAGGATGAGGATGAGTGTTAGTGTTAGCGTTAGGGTGAGGTTTAGGGTTAGGTTTAGGGTTATGTTGAAGGTGAGGGTTACAGTTAGGGTGAGGGTTAGGGTTAGGGTTAGGCTGAGGGTGATGGTTAGGATTAGGTTTAGGGTTAGGGTTATTGTTAGTTTTATGGTTAGGGTTAAGTTTACAGTGAGGGTGAAGCTGAGGGTAAGGGTTACGATTACGGTTAGGGTTAGGGTGTGGGTTAGGCTGAGGGTTAGAGTTAGGCTGATGGCGAGTGTGGGGATGAGGATTAGCTTTTGAGTGATGGTTAGGGTTATGGTTAGGTTGAGGGTTAGGATGAGGGTTAGGGTTAGGATTAGGGTTAGGGTGAGGGCTAGAATGAGGGTGAGTGTTAGGGTTAGGGTGAGGGTTAGGGTTAGGGTTATGGTGAGGGTGAGGGTTCAGTTGAGGGTTTGGGTTAGGGTTAGGGTGAGGTTGAGTGTTAGTGTTATGTTGGGGGTTAGGATGAGGGTTAGGGTTAGGATTAGGGTTAGGGTGAGGGCTAGGATGAGGGTGAGGGTTAGGGTTAAGTTTAGGCTCAGGCTTAGGGTTAGGCTTAGGCTGAAGGTGAGTGTGAGGGTTAGGGTTAGGGTGATGGTTAGGGTTACCATTAGGGTGAGGGTTAGGATGAGTATTAGGGTTAGAGTGAGGGTTAGGGTGAGGGGGACAGTAAGGGTTAAGGTGAGGGTTAGGCTGAGGGTGAGTGTTATGGTAATGTTGAAGGTTAGGGTTAGGGTGAGTGTTAGGGTGAGGGTTAGGTTTAGGGTTAGGGTTAGGGTTAGCTTTAAGGTGAGGGTTAGTGTGAGGGTTAGGGTTAGGGTTAGGGTTACGGTTAGGGTTAGGGTGAGGTTGATTGTGAAGGTTAGGGTTGGTCTTAGGCTTATGCTTAGGCTAAGGCCCAGCTTCAGGGTGAGGGTGGGGGTTACGTTTAAGGTGAGGTTTAGGGTTAGGGTAATGGTTAGGATTAGGGCGAGGTTGAGGGTTAGGGTTAGGGTTAGGGTGAGTTTTAAGTTTAGGGTAATGATTAGGGTTAGTTTGAGGGTTAGTGTCCGGGTTAAGTTTAGTTTTAGTGTGAAGGTAAGTGTTAGGATGAGGTTTAGGGTTAGGGTGACGTTTAGGTTTAGAGTTAGTGTTAGGGTGCGGGTTAGGGTTAGGGTTAGGTTTAGGGTTAGAGTGAGGGTTAGGGTGAGGTTTAGTGTTACTGTTAGGTTTAGGGTTAGGTCTTGGGTTAGGGTGAGGGTAAGGGTTAGAGTGAGGTTTAGGGTTAGGGTTAGGGTTAGGGTGAGTGTTAGGGTTAGGGTGATGGTGAGGGTAAGTTTTAGGGTGAGAACTAAGGTTAGGGTTAGGGTTAGGGTTTGGGTAAGGTTTAGGTTTAGGGTAAGTGTGAGTGTGAGAGTTAGGTTTAGGATTAGTCTTAGCTGTAGAGTTAGGCTTAGGGTGAGCGTGAGGGTGAGTGCCAGAGTTAGGTATAGGGTGAGGGTGAGCCTTAGGGTGAGGGTGAGTGTGAAGTTGAAGGTGAGGTTGAGGGTTAGGGTTTGGTTGAGTGTTAGGTTTAGGGTTAAGCTTAGGGTGAGGGTTAGGGTTAGGGTTAGGGTAAGGATGAGGGTTAGGCTTGGGTTAGGTTTAGGCTTAGGGTGAGGGTAAGTTTTAGGGTCAGTGTGAGGGTTAGGTTTAGGATTAGGTTTAGGGTTAGGGTGAGGGTTAGGGATAGGGTTAGTTTTAGGGTGAACGTTTTGGTTATGGTTAGGCTTAGTATTATGTTGAGGGTGAGGGTGAGGGTTAGGGTTAATTTGACGGTTAGGGTTAGTGTTAGGGTTAGGATGAGGGTTAGACTGAGAGTTAGGTTTAGGTTTGGGTGATGGTAAGAGTTAGGATGAGGGTTAGGGTGAGGGTGAGGTTTAGGTTTAGGCTTGGGTTAGGGTGTGGGTTAGTGTTAGGTTTAGGGTTGGGGTTAGGGTGTGGTTTAGGGTGTGGGTAAGATTTAGTGTGTGGGTAACGGTTAGGGTGTGGCGAAGGTTTAGAGTGAGGGTTAGGGTGAGGGTGAGTTTTAGGGATAGCATTCGGGTTAAGGTTAGGTTTAGGGTGAGGGTTAGAGTTAGGGTTACAGTGAGAGTGAGGGTTAAGGTTAGCATTAGGGTTAGGGTTAGCGTAAGGGTGAGGTTTAGGGTTAGGTTGAGGGTGAGGGTGAGGCTTAGGGTTAGGTTTAGGGTGAGGGTTAGGCTTAGGGTGAGGGTTATGGTTAACTTTAGGGTGAGGTTTAAGTTTAGGATTAGGCTTAGATGTTGGGTTTGGCTTAGGGTGATGGTGAGGGTGAGGTTCAGAGTTAGGTTTAGGATTAGGGTTATGGTATGGTTAGGGATAGGTTGAGGATGAGGGTGAGGGTTAGGGTGAGGGTGATGGTGAGGGTGAGGGTGAGGGTAAGGGTTAGGTTCAGGGTGAGGAATAGGGTTATGGTTAGGGTAAGAGTGAGGGTGAGTGTGAGGGTGAGGTTGAGGGTGAGAGTGAGTGTTAAGGTTTAGGTGAGGGTCAGGTTTAGGGTTAGGGTGAAGGTTAGGGTTAGGGTTCGGTTTAGGATGAGGGTTAGGCTGAGAGTTAAGTTTGGGGTTAGGATAAGGATGAGGGTTTTGGTTAGGGTTAGGTTTAGAGTTAGGGTGAGGGTTAGGGTTAGTGTTTGGATGAGGGTTAGGGTTCGGCTGAGGGTGAGGTTGAGGGTGAGGGTGAGGTTAGGGTTAAAGTGAGGGCTAGGGTTAGGGTTAGCGTTAAGGTTAGGGTGAGGGTTAGGTTTAGGGTTAGGGTTAGAATGAGGGTTAGTCTGAGGGTTGGGGTTAGGATTTGGGTGAGGGTAAGGGTTAGGGTGAGGTTTAGGGTGAGGGTGAGGGTTAGGTTTAGGCTTAGGGTTAAAGTGAGAGTTATGGTTAGGGTGAGAGTGAGGGTTAGGGTTAGGGTTAGTGTGAGTGTTAGGGTTGGGTGAGGGTTAGGGATAGGGTGGGGGTTAGGGTTAGGGTCAGGGTTAGGGTTAGGGTTAGAGTTACGGTGAGGGTGAATGTGAGGATTAGGGTTAGGTTTAGGGTTAGGTTTAGGGATAGGATGAGGGTGAGGGTGAGTGTGAGGGTGAGTTTCAGGGTTAGGCTGAGGGTTAAGGTTAGGTTTAGGGTTAGGGTTGGGTTAAGGGTTAGGGTTAGCGATAGGAAGAGGGTTTGGCTGAGGGTTAGTTGTATGGTTAGGGTGAGGTTTAGGGTTATTGTGAGGGTTAGGATGAAGGTTATGCTGAGGGTTAGGGTTAGGGTTAGGTTGAGGCTAAAGGTTAGGGTGAGGGTGAGGAATAGTTTTAGGATTAGGGTTAGGGTTAGGGTGTAGTTTAGGGATAGGTTTAGGATTAGGGTGAGGGTTAGGGTGAGGGTTAGGGTTAGGGTGAGGATTAGGGTGAGGGTGAGGTTTAAGGTGATGGTTAGGGTTAGAGTGAGCCTGAGGGTTAGGGTTAGGTTGAGGTTTAGGATTAGGGTGATGTTTAGGGTGAGGGTGAGGTTTAGGGTGAGGATGAGTGTGAGGGTTAGGGTTAGGGTTTAGGTGAGTTTTAGGGTTAGGGTGAGGGCTAGGGTTAGGTTTAGGGTTGGGGTGAGGGAGAGGGTGAGTGTTAGCTTTAGGTTTAGGATTAAGTGTAGGGTTAGGCTTAGGGTAAGGGTGAGTGTGAGGGACAGAATTAGGTTTAGGGTGAGGGTTACGTTTATGGATAGGGTTAGGGTGAGGGTGAGGGTTAGGGTGAGGGTGATGTTGAGGGTTACGGTGAGTGTTAGGTTTAGAGTGAGTGATAGGGTTATGGTTAGTGTTAGGGTGAGGGTGAGGGTGTGGGTTTCGGTGAAGGTGATTGTGAAGTTGAGGGTGAGCATGAGGGTTAGGGTTTTGGTGAAGGTTAAATTTAGGGTTTGGGTTAAGGTTAGGTTGAGGGTTAGGGTTAGGGTTAGGATGATTGTTAGGGTGAGGGTTAGGTTTAGGGTTAGGGTGAAGGTAAGTTTTCGGGTGAGGGTGAGCGTTAGGATTAGGATTAGGGTTAGTTTTAGGGTGAGGGTAAGGGATAAGATTAGGTTGAGGGTGAGGGTTTTGATTTGGGTTAGGTTTAGAGTTAGGGTGAGGGTGAGGTTTAGGGTTAGGTTTTGGATTAGATTTAGGGTTAGGCTGAGTGTGAGGTTGAGGGTGAGGGTGACGGTTAGGGTGAGGGTTAGGGTTCGGGTTAGTCTTAGGATGAGGGTTAGTCTGAGTGTTAAGGTTAGGGTTCGGGTAAGGATAAGGGTTCGGGTGAGAGTGAGGGTTAGGGTTAGGCTTAGGGTTAGGGTGAAGGATAAGGTGAGGATTAGTGTTAGGTTTAGGGTTAGGGTTGGGATTAGATTGAGTGTTTCGGTGTGGGTAAGGGTTAGGGTGAGGTTTAGGATGATGGTGATGGATAGGTTTAAGGAGAGGGTAAGGGTTACGACGAGGCTTAGGGTGAGGCTGAGGGTTAATGTAGCATTAGGGTTACGGTGAGGGTGAGGGTTAGGGTGAAGGATAGGGTTAGGGTTAGGGATAGGGTGAGGATTAGGTTTAGGGTTAGGTTTAGGGTGATGGTTAGGCTGAGGGGTAGGGTTAGTGTTAGTGTTAGGGTGTGGGTTAATGTTAGAGTTAGAGTTAGGGTGAGGTTGAGGGTGAGGGTAAGGGTTAGGGTGAGGGTGATGGTGAAGTTGAGGTTTAGTGTTAGCATTAGGGTTAGGTTTAGGGTTAGGGTTAGGATTAGGGTTAGGGTGAGGGTGAGGGTTAGGATGAGGGTGAGTTTTAGGGTGTATGTGATGGTTAGGTTTAGGGTGAGGATTAAGGTGATGGTGAGGGTTAGGGTTAGGGTTAGGGTGAGGGTGAGGTTTAGGGTGACGGTGAGGGTGAGGGTTACGTTTTGGTGAGGGTTAGGGATAGGGTTGGGGTTAGGTTGAAGTTTAGGTTTAGGGTTAGGGTTAGAGTAAGGGTGAGGGTGAGTGTGAGGTTTAGGGTTAGGGTAGGGTTAGGCTGAGGGTGAGGGTGAGGGTGAGGGTGAGGTTTAGGGTTAGGATGAGGGTTAGATTTTGGGTTAGGGTTAGGGTTGGGTTGAGGGTTAGGTTTAGGGTTAGGAAGTGGGTTTGGCTGAGGGTTATGTTTATGGTTAGGGTGAGGTTTAGGGTTAGTGTGATGGTTAGGATGAAGGTTAGGCTGAGTGTTAGTGTTAGGGTTGGGGTGAGGGTAAGGGTTAGGGTGAGAGTGAAGTTTAGTTTTAGGATTAGGTTTATGATTAGGGTGAGGGTAAGGGATAGGGTTAGGATTAGGGTGAGGGTTAGGGTGAGGGTTAGGGTTAGGGTTAGGATTAGGGTGAGGGTGAGGTTTAAGGTGAGGGTTAGGGTTAGGATGATGACTAGGATTAGGTTTAGGGTGAGGTTTATGATTAGGGTGATATTTAGGGTGAGGGTGAGGTTTAGTGTGAGGGTGAGGGTGAAGGTGTAGTTGAGGGTTAGGGTTAGGGTGAGGGTTAATGTGACGGTGACGGTGAGGGTTAGTGTGAAGTTGAGGGTTTGGGATAGGGTTAGTGTGTGGGTTAGGATTAGGGTTAGGATTAGGGTGAGGGGTAGGGTGAGGGGTAGGGTGAGGGGTAGGTTGAGGGATAGGGTTAATGTGAGGATTACGGTTAGGGTTAGGGTTAGTGTGAGGATAAGGATAATATTGAGGTTTCGGGTGAGAGTGAGGTTTAGGGTTAGCATTAGGGTTAAGGTGAGGGTTATTGTGAAGGTTAAGGTGAGGGTTAGGTTTAGTATGAGGGTGAGGGTTAGAGTTAGGTTTAGATTGAGGGTTAGGGTTAGGGTGAGGTTTAGGTTCTGGTTAGGGTGAGGGTTCAGGTTCGGGTTCGGGTGAGTTTTAGGGTGTGGGTGACGGTTAGTGTTAGGGTGAGGGTTAGGGTTACGGTGAGGATTAGGGTTAGGGTTAGGGTTAGGGTTATAGTGAGGGTAAGGGTTAGGATGAGGTTTAGGTTGAGGGTGAGTTTTAGGGATAGCGTTAGTGTTAGAGTGAGGGTTAGGGTGAGGGTTAGGATCAAGTTTAGGTTAGGTGAGGGTGAGGGTTATCGTTAGGTTTAGGGTTAGGTTTAGGGTGAGGGTAAGGTTTAGGGTGAGCGTTAGGGTGAGGGTGAGGGTTAGGGTTAAGTTGAGGTCTAGGGTGAGCGTTAGGGTGAGATTTCAGTTGAAGGTTAGGGTTAGGGTTAGGGTGAGGTTGAGGTTGAGGGTGAGACTTAAGGTTAGGTTTAGGGTGAGTATGAGGTTTAGATTGAGGTTTAGTGTTACTGTTAGGGTTAGGGTTAGGGTGAGGGTAAGGGTTAGAGTGAGGTTTTCGGTGAGGTTGAGGGTTAGGGATAGCATTAGCGTTAAGGATAGGTTTAGGATGAGGGTTAGGGTTAGTGATAGGGTTACGGTGAGAGTGAGGGTTAGGGTTAAGGTTAGGGTGAGGGTTAGGGTTAGGGTTAGTATGACGGTGAGGGTAAGGGATAGGGTGAGGACTAGGGTTAGGGTTAGGTTTAGGGTAAGGTTTAGGTTTAGGGTGAGGGTGAGAGTGAGAGTTAGGTTTAGGATTAGGCTTAGGTGTAGTGTTCGGCTTAGGGTGAGGGTGAGCGTGAGTGTCAGAGTTAGGTTTAGGGTGAGGGTTAGGGTTAGTGTTAGGGTTATGGTGAGGGTGAGAGTAAGGGTTAGGGTGACGGTGAGGGCAAAGGTCAGGGTGAGGGCTAGGTTTAGGGTTAGGGTTAGGTTGAGGTTTAGGTTTAGGGTGAGTGTGAGGTTGAGGGTTTGGTTTAGGATGAGGCTAAGGTGTAGGGTTCGGCTTAGGGTGAGGGTGAGGGTGAGTGTTAGAGTTAGGTTAAGGGTGAGGGTTAGGGTTATGGTTATTTTTAGGGTGAGGGTGAGGGTGAGGGTTAGGGTGAGGTGAGGGTCAGGTTGAGGGTGAGGGTGAGGGTTAGGGTTTGGGTGAGGGTTAAGTTTAGGGTTAAGTTTAGGGTGAGGGTTTGGGTTAGTGTTAGTGTTAGGATTATGATTAGGCTGAGGGTTAGGTTTAGGGTTAGGGTGAGGGTAAGTGTTAGGGTGAGGGTGAGGGTTAGGTTTAGGATTAGGGTTAGGGTTAGGGCGAGGGTTAGGGATAGGGTTAGGATTAGGGTGAGCGTTTTATTTAGGGTTAGGTTTAGAGTTAGGGTGAAGGTGACGGTGAGGGTTAGCGTTTGGATTAGGTTTAGGGTTAGACTGAGGTTGATGTTGAGCGTGAGGGTTAGGGTTAATGTGAGGGTTAGAGTTAGGGTTAGCTTTAAGGTTAGGGTGAGGGTTAGGGTTATGGTTAGGATGAGGGTAAGGGTTAGGGTGAGGGTTAGAGTGAGGGTTAGGGTGAGGGTGAGGGTTAGTGTTAGGCTTAGGGTTAGGGTGAGGGTTAGTGTTAGGGTTAGAGTTAGGGTTAGGGTGAGGGTAAGGGTTAGGGTGAAGTTTTGGGTGAGAGTGAGGGATAGGCTTAAGGTGAAGGGAAGGGTTAGGGGCGAGGTTTCGGGTGAGGTTGAGGGCTAATGTTAGCATTAGGGTTATGGTGAGTGTGAGGGTTAGGGTTAGAGTTAGGGTTATGTTTTGGGATATGGTGAGGATTAGGGTTAGCATTAGTTTTCCGGTGAGGGGTAGGTTGAGGGGTAGGGTTAGGGTTACAGTTAGGGTGTGGGTTAGAGTTAGGGTGACAGTAAGGGTAAAGGAGAGTTTTAGGATGAGGTTTAGGGTTAGGGTTAAGGTGAGGGTGAGGATTAGATTGAGGATTAATGTTAAGTTTAGAGTGAGGTTTAGGGTGAGGATGAGGGTTAGGGTTAGGGTGAGGGCTAGGGTGAGGGTGAGGGTTAGGGATAGGGTTAGGTTTAGGTTTAGGGTTAAGGTGAAGGTTAGGGTTAGTGTGAGGGTTAGTGTTAGGACTAGGTTTAGACTTAGGGTGAGGGTAAATGTTAGGGTGAGGGTTAGCGTTAGGGTGAGGGTTATAGATAGGGTTAGTGTTAGGGTTAGGTTCAGGGTTATTGTTAGGGTTAGTGTTAGGGTTACAATTACGTTGAGGGTGAGGTTGAGGTTTAGGGTTTATGTGAGGGTTAGGGTTAGGGTGAGGGCTAAGGTTAGGTTTAGGGTTAGGGTGAGGTTTAGATTTAGAGTGAGAGTGAGGGTGAGGGTCAGAGTTAGTTTAGGGTGAGGGTTAGGTTTATGGATAGGGTTAGGGTGAGGATGAGGGTTAGGGTGAGGGTGATGGTGAGGGTGAGGGTGAGGGTTAGGTTTAGTTGGAGGGATAGGCTTATGGTTACGGTTAGGGTGAGTGTGAGGTTGTGGGTTACGGTGAGCTTGATGGTGAGGTTGAGGGTGAGGGTGAGGGTTAGGATTTGGGCGAAGGTTAAGTTTAGGGTTTGGGTTAATGTTAGGTTGAGGGTTAGGGTTAGGGTTAGGATGAGGGTTAGGCTGAGGGTTAGGTTTAGGGTTAGGGTGTGGGTAAGGGTTAGGGTGAGGGTGAGGGTTAGGATTAGGGTTAGGGTTAATTGTAGGGTGAGGGTAAGGGTGTGGGTTTTGGTTAGGGTTAGGTTTAGAGTTAGGGTGAGGTTGAAAATTAGGTTTAGGTTTTGGATTAGGGTTAGGGTTAGGCTGAGTGTGAGGTTGAGGGTGAGGGTGAGGGTGACGGTTAGGGTGAAGGTTAGGGTTAGGGTAAGTGTTAGGATGAGGGTTAGGCTGAGGGTTAGGGTTAGGTTTCGGGTAAGGGTAAGGGTTCAGTTGAGAGTGAGGGTTATGTTTAGGCTTAGGATTAGGGTGACGTTTAGGGTGAGGTTTAGTTTTAGGGTTAGCGTTAGGGTTAGATTGAGCATTAGGGTGTGCGTAAGGGTAAGGGTGAGGTTTAGGATGATGGTGAGGGATAGGGTTAAGGTGAGGATAAGGGTTACAGCGAGGCTTAGGGTGAGGCTGAGTGTTAATGTAGCATTAGGGGTACGGTGAGGGTGAGGGTTAGGGTGAAGGTTAGGGTTAGGGTTAGGGATAGGGTGAGGATTAGGGTTAGGGTTAGGGTTAGGGTGACAGTGAGGCTGAGGGGTAAGGTTTAGGGTTAGTGTTAGGGTGAGGGTTAGGGTGTGGGTTAATGTTAGGGTTAGGCTTAGGGTGAGGTTGAGGGTGAGGGTAAGGATTAGGGTGAGGGTTATGGTGAGGTTGAGGTTTAGTGTTAGCATTAGGTTTAGGTTTAGTGTTAGGGTTAGGGTTAGGATTAGGTTTAGGGTGAGGGTGAGGGTTAGGATGAGGGTGAGTTTTAGGGTATATTTGATGGTTATTTTTAGGGTGAGGGTTAAGGTGATGGTGAGGGTTAGGGTGAGGGTGAGGGTTAGGGTTAGGGTGAGGGTTAGGGTTAGGGTGATGTTTAGGGTGAGGGTTAGGTTTAGGGTGAGGATTAGTGTAAGGGGAAGGATTAGGGTTAGGGTTAGGGTGAGGGTTAGGTTTATGTTTAGGGTGAGGGTAAGGGTTAGGATGAGGGTGAAGGTTTAGGTGAGGATTAGTTTTAGGGTTAATGTTAGGGTGAGGGTGAGGGTTAGAGTTAGCGTTAGGGACAGGGTTAGGGTTAGGGTGAGGGTGAGGGTGAGGGTTACGGTTACGGTGAGCTTTAGGGTTATGGTTAGGGTGAGGTTATGTGTGAGGATTAGTGTTAGGGTTAGGGTTATGTTGAGGGTAAGGTTTAGGGTGAGGTTGAGGGTGAGAGTGAGGTTAGGGTTAGGGTGAGGGTTAAGATTAGGGTAAGGGTTGGGATGATGGTTAGGCTGAGGGTTAGGGTTAGGGTTAGGGTGAGGTTTAGGGATAGGTTTTGGGTTAGAATAAGTGTTAGGCTGAGGGTTAGGGTTAGGCTTAGTGTGAGGGGTAGGTTTAGGGTTAGGGTGAGGGTAAAGTTTAGGGTGACGGTTAGGGTGAGTGTGAGGGTTATGGTTAGGGTGACGGTTAGGGTGAAGGTTAGGTTTAGGGTTCGGCTTAGCGTGAAGTTTAGGGTGTGGGTAAGTGTTTGGGTGAGGGTTAATGTGAGGGTGAGGGTTTGGGTTAGCATTAAGGTTAGGGTGAGGGTGAGGGTTAGGATGAGGGTTTGGGTTAAGGTTAAAGATAGGGTGAGGATTAGGTTTAGGTTTAGGTTTAGGGTGAGTGTTAGGCAGAATGGTAGCCTTAGGGTTAGGGTGAGGGTTAGGTATAGTGTTAGGCTTAGGGTTAGGGTTAGAGTGAAAGTAAGGGTTAGGGTGAGGTTTAGGGTGAGTGTGAGGATTAGGGTTAGCATTAGGTTTAGCCTTAGGGTTAGGATGAGTGTTAGGGTTAGGGTGAAGGAGAGGGGGAAGGTTAGTATTAGGGTGAGGTTTAGGGTTAGGGTTAGGGTGAGGGTGAGGTTTAGGGTGAAGGTAAGTGTTACGGTGAGGGTTAGGGTGAGGCTGAGGTTTAGGGTTAGCATTAGGGTGAGGGTGAGGGTGAGGGTTAGTGTGAAGTTTTGGGTTAAGGTTATAGATAGGGTGAGGAATAGGGTTAGGGTTAGGTCGAGGGTGAGGGTTAGGTTGAGGGGTAACATTAGAATTTGGGTGAGGGTTAGGTTTAGTGTGAGGGTTAGGGTTAGGGTTAGGGTGACGGTAAGGGTTAGGGTGATGGTTAGGGTTAGTGTGAAGTAGGGTGAGGGTTAGGGTTAGGGTGAGAGTTAGGGATAGGTTTAGGGTTAGGTTGAGGGTTAGGGTTATGGTTAGGATTAGAGTTAGGGTGAGGGTAAGGCTTAGGGTTAGGGTGAGGTTGAGGTTTAGGGTAGGGTGAGGGTGAGGGTGAGGGTAAGTGTTATTGTGAGGACTAGGGTTAGGGTTAGGGTTAGGGTGAGTGTTAGGGTAATGGTGAGGGAGAGGGTGATGGTTAGGTTCAGTATTAGGTTTAGGGTTATTGTGAGGGTTAGTGATAGGGTTATGTTTATTGTGAGGGTTAGAGTTAGGGTTAAGGTGAGGGTTAGTATGAGAGGTATGGTTAGGGTTAGGGTGAGGGTTAGGCTTAGTGTGAGGATTATGGTTAGGGTGAGCGTTAGGGTTAGTTTCAGGGTTAGGGTGAGGTGGAGTATGAGGGGGAGGGCTAGGTTGAGGGTTTGGGTAAGGGTGAGGGTGAGGTTTTCCGTTAGGTAAGGTTTAGGGTTAGGTTTAGGGTGAGGATTATGGTGAGTTTGTAGGTTAGGGTTAGGGTGAGGGTGAGGGTGAGGGTTAGTGTTAGGATGAGGGTTAGGGTTAGGGTTAGGGTGAGGGTGAGGGTGAGGGTTAGGCATAGGGTTAGTGTGAGGGTTAGGGTTACGGTGAGGGTTATGGTTAGGGTGAGGGTTAGGGTTAGGGGTAGTGTGAGGGTTAGGTTTAGGGTGATGTTTAATGTGAGGGTGAGGGCTAGGTTGAGGGTGAGTGTTTGGGTGAGAGTTAGGGTTAGGGTTAGCGTTAGGGATCGGGTTAGGGTGAGGGTAAGGTTTAGAGTGAGAGTTTGGGTGAGGGTGAGAGTTAGGTTGAGGTTGAGGTTTAGGGTTAGCGAGAGAGTTAGGGTTAGGTTTAGGTTTAGGGTAGTGTGAGGGTTTAGGTTAGGTTGAGGGTTAGGGTTAGGTTTAGGGTTAGTATAAAGGATAGGGTGATGGTTAGGGTTACGGTTAGTGTGATTGTTAGGTTTATGGTTAGGATTTGGGTTAGGTTGAGGGTAAATCTTAGGGTGAAGGTTAGGGTGATGCTGAGGGTTAGGGTTAGGGTGAGGTTAGGTTCAGGGTTAGGATTAGGGTTACAGTTAGGGTAAGGCTGAGGGGGAAGGGGAGGTTGAGGGTGAAGGTTAGGGTTAAAGTTAGGGATAGGGTGAGGATTTGGGTTACAGTTAGATTTAGGTTTAGGGTTAGGCTGAGGCGTAGGGTTAGGGTTAGGGTTGAGTGTTAGGTTTAGTGTGAGGTTTAGGGTTAGGGTTAGGGTGAGGGTTAGGTTTAGTGTGTTGGTTAGGGATAGGGTTAGGGTGAGGGTAAGGGTTAGGGAGAGGGTGAGGTTTAGGGTTAGCATTAGGTAAAAGGTTAGGATTAGGATGAGGTTTAGGGTTATGGAGAGGGTGAGGGTGAGGCTTAGGTTTAGGATGAGGGTTAGGGTTAGTGTGAGGGTGAGGTTTAGGTTTAGGGTGAGGGTTAGGGTTAGGGTGAGGGTTAGGGTGAGGGTTAGGCTTAGGGTGAGAGTCAGGGTGAAGGTTAGGTTTGTGTTGAGGCTTAGGGTTAGGGTGAGGTTTAGGGTTAGGGTTATGCGAGAGTTATGGTTAGGGTGATATTTATTGTGAGGGTGAGTGTTCGTGTGAGGGTGGGTGTTCGTGTGAGGGTGAGGGTTCTGGTAAGGGTGAGGATTAGGGTGTGGTGAGGGTTAGGTTTAGGATGAGAGTCAGGGTGAAGTGTAGGGATATGGTTAGGGTTAGGGTTAGTGTGAAGATTAGGGTTAGGGTGTGGTTTAGTGTGAGGGTGAGCGTTAGGGTTAGCTTTAGTGTTAGGGTGAGGTTTAGGATGAGAATTAGGTTTAGGGTGAGTGTTATGTTTAGGGTTAGTGTGAGGGTTAGGGTTGGGTGATGTTTAGGGTGAGGTTGAGGATTAATGTGAGGGTGAGGGTGAGGGTGCGGGTGCGTGTGAGGCTGAGGGTGAGGGTGAGAGTTAGGGTTAGGTTTAGGGTGAGTGTGAGGGTTAGTGTTAGGATTAGGGTTAGAGTTAGGCTGAGGGTGAGGATGAAATTGAGGGTGAGGTTTAGGGTTAGAGTTAGGGTGAGGTATCAGGTTAGTTTGAGGGTTAGGGTGAGGCTGAGTGTGAGGTTGAGGGTTAGGATTATGGTTAGGGTGAGGGTGAGGGTTTGGTTTAGGTTTAAGGTGTGGGTTAGGGTTAGTGTGAGGGTTAGGGGGAGGGGGAGGGTTAGTGTGATGGTGAAGGTCAGGATGAGGGTGAGTGTTAGAATGAGGGTGAGGGTGAGGGTGAGGGTAAGGGTTAGGATTAAGTTAGGGTGAGTTTTAGTGTTAAGGTTAGGGTTATTGTTAGGGTTGGGAATAGGGTTAGGTGAGGGTAAGGGTGAGTGTTAGCGTTTTGGTTAGGGTTACGGTTAGAGTGAGGGTGTGGTTGAGGGTTAGGGTTAGGATTAGGGTTAGGGTTAGGGTAAGGCTGAGGGTGAAGGGGCTGTTGAGGGTGAGGTTTACGGTTAGGGTTAGGGTTAGCATGAAGGTTACTGTTAGGTTAAGGGTTAGTATAAGGGTTCGGCTGAGGGTGAGGGTTATGGTTGGTGTGAGTGTTAGGTTTAGGGTTAGGGTTTGGGTTAGGTTGAGGGTAAAGATTAGGGTGAAAGTTAGGGAGAGGGTGAGGTTTAGTGTTATGTTGAGGGTTCGGGTGAGGGTTAGGGTTAGGGTTATGGTTAAGGTTAGTGTGAGGGTTAGGGTGAAGGTTAGGTTTAGGTTTAGGGTGAGGGTGAGTTTTAGGTTTATGATGAGGGTTAGGGTGAGTGTTCGGGTTTGGGTTAGGGTTAGGGTGAGGGTGAGTGTGAGGTTTAAGGTTAGGGTTTTTGTTAGGCTGAGGTGAGGGTGAGGTGAGTGTTAGGGTTGGGGTTAGGTTGAGGGTTAGTGTTAGTGTGATTGTTAGTGTGAGGGTGACTATAACGGTTAGGGTGATGATTAGGGTGAAGTGAGGGTTAGGTTTAGGGATATGGTTAGGGTGAGGTTTTGTGTTAGGGTGAGGGTTAGGTTGCATGTGAGGGTTAGGGTTAGGGTTAGGTTTAGGATGAGGGTTATGGTTGGTGAGAGGGTTAGGGTGAGGGTGCAGGTTAGGGTTAGCATTAGGGTTAGGATGAGGGTGAGGGTTAGGGTTAGGTTAGGGTGAGGGTGAGGGTGAGGGTGAGAGTGAGGGTTAGGGTTGGTGTTAGTTTTAGTGTTAGGGTTATGGTGAGGGTTAGGGTGAGGTTGAGTGTTAGGGTTAGCATTAGGGTTAGGGTGAGGGTGAGGGTTAGGGTTAGCATTAGGGTTAGGGTGAGCGATAAGGATAGGTTTAAGGTTAGGGTTAGGGTGAGGGTGAGTTTTAGGGTGAGGCTGAGTGTGAGGTTGAGGGTTAGGATTATGGTTCGGGTGAGGGTGAGGGTGTAGGTGAGGATTAGGGTTAGGATTAGTGTTGGCATTAGGGTTAAGCTGAGGGTGAGCTTGCGGGTGAGGGTGAGGGTTTGGTTTAGTTTTAAGGTGAGGGTTAGGGTTAGTGTGAGGGTTAGGCTGAGGGGGAGTGTTATTGTTACGGTTAGGGTGAGTGTTAGTGTGAGGGTTAGGGTTAGGGTTAGGGTTAGGTTGTGGATAAGTGTTAGAGTGATGGTTAGGATGAGGGTTAGGGTTAGTTTGAGGGTTAGAGTTAGGTTTAGGGTTAGGGTGAGTGTTAGGGTTAGTGTGAGCGTTAGAGTTAGGGTTAGGGCTAGGATGAGGGTAAGGCTTAGTGTTAGGTTTAGGGTGAAGTTGAGGGTTATTGTGAGGGTTATTGTTAGGTTTAGGGTAAGGTTTATGGTGAGGTCTAAGGTGAGGTTGAGGGTTAGGGTGAAGGTGAGGGTGAGGGTGAGCTTTTCGGTTAGGTAAGGGTTAAGATTAGGGTTAGGGTGAGGATTAGGGTGAGGGTGGGATAGGATGAAGTTTAGGGTTAGAGTGATGGTTAGGGTTAGTGTGAGGTTTAGGGTTAGGGTTAGGGTTAGGGTGAGTTTTAGGGTTCGGGTTTGCATTAGGGTTAGCGTGAGGGTTAGGGTGTTTTTGAGGGTTAGGGTTACGGTTAGGATTAGTGTTAGGGTGAGGGTGAGGGTTAGGGTTAGGGTTAGGATGAGGGTTAGGATAAGGGGTAGGGTTAGGATTAGGGTGAATGTTAGGATTAGGGTGATGGTTAGGGTAATGGTGGGATAGGGTTAGGGTGAGGTTAAGGATTAGAGTGAGGGTTAGGGTTAGTGTTAGGTTTAGGGTGATGGTGAGGGTTAATGGTGAGGGTGAGGCTGAGGGTGAGGGTTAGGGATAGGGTAATGATTAATGTTAGGGTTAGTTTGAGGATTAGGCTGAGGGTGATGGTGAGGGTGAGGGTGGGGTTGAGGTTAAGGGTGAAGTTTAGGGCGAAGTTTAGTTTTAGGGTGAGTGTAGGGTGAGGATGAGGGTTAGAGTGAGGTTTAGGGTAGGGTTAGGGTGAGGGTGAGTGTTCGGTTAGTGTAAGTTTTAGGGTGTGGGTGACAGTTAGGGTTAGGATGAGGGTTAAGGTGATGTTGAGGGTTAGGGTGAGGGTGAGGGTTACGGTTAGGGTGAGGTTTAGGGTAGGGTTAGGGTGAGGGTGAGGGTTCTATTAGTGTAAGTTTTAGGGTGTGGGTGACAGTTAGGGTTAGGATGAGGGTTAAGGTGATGTTGAGGGTTAGGGTGAGGGTGAGGGTTACGGTTACGGTGAGGATTAGTGTTCGGGTTGGTTTTAGGGTTATTGTGAGGTAAGGGTTAGTATGAGGTTTAGGGTGAGGCTGAGGTTTAGGGATAGCGTTAGAGTTAGGGTGTGGGTTAGGGTGAGGGTTAGATTAGGGTGAAGGTGAGGGTTAGAGTTAGGGTTAGTGTTATGGTTAGGTGAGGTTTAGGTGAGCTTTAGGGTGAGGGTTAGGTTTAGGTTTAGGTTTAGGGTGAGGGTGAGGGTGAGGTTTAATGTTAGTGTTAGGATGAGGGTTAGGCTGAGGGTTAAGTTTAGGATTAGCGTGAGGGTAAGGGTTAGGGTGAGGGTGAGGGTTAGGTTTAGGATTAGGGTTAGGCTAAGGATGAGGGTGGGGAATTCGGTTAGGTTTAGGGTGAGGGTTTTGGTTACGGTTAGGTTTAGAGTTAGGGTAAGGTTGAGGGGTTGTGTTTGGATTAGTGTTAGGGTTAGGGTTAGGCTCAGGGTGAGGTTGAGGATGAGGGCGATGGTTAGGGTTAAGGTGAGGGTTAGGGTTAGGGTTAGAGTTAAGGTTAGGGTGAGGGTTAGGGTTAGGTTTAGGTTTAGGATGAGGGTTTTTCTGAGGGTGAGAGTTAGGGTTCGTGTGATGGTAAGGGTTAGGGCGAGGTTTAGGGTGAGGGTGAGGGTTAGGGTGAGGGTGCAGTTGAGTGTTAGTGTTAGGGTGAGGGTTAGGGTGAAGGTTAGGGTTAAGGTTAGAGTGAGGGTTAGGGTGAGGGGAAGTGTTAGGGTGAGGGTTAGTGTGTGGGTGAGTGATAGGGTTAAGGTGAGTGTAAGGGTTAGGGCGAGGTTTAGTGTGAGGTTGAGGATTAATGTTAGCATTTGGGTTACGGTGAGGGAGAGGTTTAGGGTGAGTGTTAGGGTTATGGTTAGGGATACCTTGAGGATTAGGGTTAGGGTTAGGTTTAGGGTGAGGGTTAAGCTGAGGGTTAGGGTTAGGGTTAGGTTGAGGGTTAGGGTGAGGTTAAGGGTTAGGGTTAAAATTATGGTGAGGCTGAGGTTGAGGGTGAGTGTAAGGGTTAGGATGAGGGTTAGGGTGAGTTTGAGGTTTAGTGTTAGCATTAGGGTTAGGTTTAGGGTTAGGGTTATGATTAGGGTTAGGGTGAGGGTGAGGGATTGTGTTAGCATTAGGGTTAGGGTTAGGGTTAGGGTTAGAGTGGGGTTTAGGGTGAGGGTTAGGGTTAGGGTTAGGATTAGATTTAGGGTTAAACTGGGGGGGGTGAGGTTGAGGGTGAGTATTAGGTTTAGGGTTATTTTTAGCGTGAGGGCTAGGGTGAGGGTGAGGTTTAAGGTGAGGGTTAGGTTGAGGGTTTGGGTTAGGAAAGGCTTAGGGTTAGGGTTAGTGTGAGGGTGAGGATTAGGGTGAGCTTTTAGGTGAGCATTAGTGTTAGGGTGAGGATTATGGTTAGGTTTAGGGTGAGGCTTAGGATTAGGGTAACGTTTAGGGTGAGGGTATGGGTTAGGGTGAGGATGAGGGTGAGGGTGAGAGTGATATTGAGGGTAGTGCGAAGGGGAAGGTTAGGGATAGGGCTAGGTTGAGGGTTAGGGTTAGGGTTAGGGTGAGGGGTAGGGTGAGGGGTAGGGTTAGGGTTAGGGTGAGGATTAGGGTGAATTTGAGGCTTAGGGTTAGGGTAAGTGAGAGGATAAGGTTTAGTGTGAGTGTTAGGGTGAGAGTGAGAGTTAGGTTAGCCTTAGGGTTAAGGGTGAGGTTTAGGGTGAGGTTTTGGGTTAGTATGAGGGTGAGGTTTAGAGTTAGGTTTAGGGTGAGGCTTAGGGTTAGGGTGAGGTTTAAGGTAGGGTTAGGGTGAGGGTCGGGTTCTGGAGAGGGTGAGTTTTAAGGTGAGAGTGACGGTTAGGGTTAGGGTGAGGGTTAAGGTGACGGTGAGGATTAGAGTGAGGTTCAGGGTTACGGTTTCGGTGAGGATTAGGGTTAGGGTTAGTGTTAGGGTTAGGGTGAGGGTAAGTTTTAGGGTGAGGGTTAGGGTGCGGCTGTAGTATAGGTTTAGGTGAGGGTTAGGGTGAGCGTTAGGGTGAGGGTTACGTTTAGATTTAGGGATAGTGTGAGGGTTAGGGTGAGGTTTAGTGTTAGTGTTCAGGTTAGGTTTAGGGTGAAGGTTAGGGTTAGGGTAAGGTTTAGAGTGAGGATTAGGGTGAGGGTGAGTGTTACGGATAGTATTAGGGTTAAGGTTAGGTTTAGGGTGAGGGTTAGGGTTAGGGTTATGGTGAGGGTGAGTGTTAGGGTTAGCATTCGGGTTAGGGTTAGAGTTAGGGTGAGGGTTAGGGTTAGGGTTAGGTTTAGGGTGAGGGCTAGGTTTAGGCTTAGGGTAAGGTTTACGTTTAGGGTGAGAGTGAGGGTGAGGGTTAGGTATAGGATTAGGCTTAGGTGTAGGTTTAGGCTTATGGTGAGGATGAGGGTGAGTGTCAGAGTTAGGTTTAGTGTGAGGGTTAGGGTTATGGTTAGGGTTAGGGTAAGGTTGAGGGTGAGGGTTAGGGTGAGGGTGAAGCTGAGGTTGAGGGTAAGTGTGAGGGTTAGGGTTTGTGTGAGGGTTAGGGTTAGGGTTAAATTTAGAGTGAGGGATAGGGTTAGTGTTAACATTAGGGTGAGTGCTAGGGGGAGGGTATGGTTTAGGTTTAGGTTAAGGGTTAGGGTGAGCTTTAGGGTGAGGGTTAGGTTTAGGTTTAGGGATAGGGTGAGGGTTAGGGTGAGGTTTAGTGTTAGTGTTAGGGTTAGGTTTAGAGTGAGGGTTAGGGTTAGGGTAAGGGTTAGAGTGAGGTTTAAGGTGAGGGTTAGGGTTATGGATACTATTAGAGTTAAGGTTACGTTTAGGGTGAGAGTTAGTGTTAGGGTTACGGTGAGGGTGAGTGTTAGGGTTAGCATTAGGGTTAGGGTGTGGGTGAGGTTGAGGGTTAGGGTTAGGGTTAGGGTGAGGTTTAGGGTTAAGATTTGGGTTCGAGTTAGGGTTAGGGTGAGGGTGAGGGTGAGGTTTAGTGTTAGAGTTAGGCTTAGGGTGGGGCTTAGTTTGAGGGTTAGGGTTAGGGTTAATGTTAGGGTTAGGGTGAGGGTTAGAGTGAGGTTTAGGGTTAGAGTTAGGGTTAGGGTTAGGGTTAAGCTGAGGGTGTGTCTGTGGGTTAGGGTTAGGTTAAGGTTAGGCTTAGATTTACACTAAGGGTGAGGTTGAGGGTGAGGGTTAGGTTTAGAGTGAGGGTTAGGCTTAGGGTTAGGGTGAGGGTTAGGATGAGGGTTAGGTTTAGGATTATGGTTAGGGTGAGCACTGGGGTGACGTTTCGTGTGAGGGTTAGGGTTAGGGATAGTGCTAGGTTTAGGATTAGGGTTAGGTTGAGGGTGAGTCTGAGGGTTAGGGTTAGGGTTAGGATTAGGCTTAGGCTTAGGGTTAGGGTTATGGTTTGGTTTAGGGTGAGGGTTAGGTTGAGGATTAGGGTTATTGTTAGTGTTAGGGTGAGGGTTAGGGTTAGGGTTAGAGTGACGGTTAGGGTTAGTGTTAGGGTTAGGTTTAGGCTTAGGCTTAGGGTTAGGCTTATGGTGAGGGTGGGGATGAGGTTAAGGTTTAGAATGATGGATAGGGTTATGGTTACATTGAGTGTTAAGGTGAGGGTTTGTGTTAGGATTAGGGTTACGGTGACTGCTAAGGTGAGGGTGAGGTTTAGGGTGAGGGTTAGGTTTAGGATTAGGGTTGAGGGTGAGTCTGAGGGTTAGGGTTAGGGTTAGGATTAGGCTTAGGCTTAGGGTTAGGGTTATGGTTTGGTTTAGGGTGAGGGTTAGGTTGAGGATTAGGGTTAGTGTTAGTGTTAGGGTGAGGGTTAGGGTTAGGGTTAGAGTGACGTTTAGGGTTAGTGTTAGGGTTAGGTTTAGGCTTAGGCTTAGGGTTAGGCTTATGGTGAGGGTGGGGATGAGGTTAAGGTTTAGAATGATGGATAGGGTTATGGTTACATTGAGTGTTAAGGTGAGGGTTTGTGTTAGGATTAGGGTTACGGTGACTGCTAAGGTGAGGGTGAGGTTTAGGGTGAGGGTTAGGTTTAGGATTAGGGTTATGCTGAGGCTGAGGCTGAGGGTGAGGGTTAGGTTTAGAGTGATGGTTAGGGTTACCTTTAGGGTGAGGACTAGGATTAAGGTTAGGGTTAGGGTGAGGGTTTGGGTGAGTGTTAAGCTTAGGGTAAGGGTGAGGGTTAGGGTGAGTGTTAGGGTTAGGGTTAGGGTGAGGTTGAGGGTTAGATTGAGGGTTAGGGTTATGTTGAGGGTTATGTTTAGGGTAAGGGTTAGGTTTAGGTTTAGGGTTATTGTTAGCATCAGGGTTAGGGTTATGGTTAAGGTGAGGGTGAGGGTGAGGGTCAGGGTGAGGGTTAGGGTGAGGTTTAGGGTTAGGGTTAGGGTTAGAGTTAGGGTTAGGGTGAGGGTGAGGTTTAGGGTTAGAGTTAGGGTTAGTGTTTGGGTTAGGGTTACCGTGAGGGTTAGGGTGAGGGTTAGAGTTCAGGTTAGGCTTAGGCTTAGGCTGAGCATGAGGGTGAGGGTTAGGGTTAGGTTTAGGGTTACGTTTAGGTTGAGGGTTAGGATGAGGTTTAGGGTTAGTGTTAGGGTTAGTGTTAGGGTTAGGTTTAGGGTTAGGGTTATGTTTAAGTTTAGGGTTAGGGATAGGGTGAGGGTTAGGATTAGGGTTTGGGTTAGGGTGAGGGTGAGGGTGAGGATTATGGTTAGGGTTAGTGTTAGGGTTAGGGTTAGGGTTAGGGTTACATTGAGGGTTAGAGTTAGGTTTAGGGTTATTTTTAGTGTTATGTTTAGGGTTAAGTTTGGGGTGAGGGTGAGGCTCAGGGTGAGGGTTATGGTTAGTGTTAGGGTTAGGGTTAGGTTTAGCTTTATTGTTGGGTTAGGATTAGAGTTACGGTCAGGGTGAGAGTGAGGGTGAGGTTTAGGGTTAGGGTGAGGTTTAGCGTGAGGTTTAGGGTTAGGGTTAGGGTTAGGGTGCTGGTGAGGTTTAGGTTTAGAGTTAGGGATAGGGGGAGGGTTAGGGAAAGAGTTAGATTTAGGTTTAGTGTTAGCATTAGGGTGAGGGTGAGGGTTAGGTTGAGGTTTAGGGATAGGGTTAGAGTTAGGATTAAGGTTAGCGTGAGCTTGAGGGTGAGGGTTAGGGTTAGGGTTAGGCTTATGGTTACGGTTAGGCTGAGGGTGAGTGTGGGGGTGAGGATTAGGGTTAGGTTGATGGATAGGTTTAGGGTTAGTGTTATTGTTAGGGTATGGGTTAGAGTTACGGTGAGGGTGAGGTTGCAGGTGAGGGTTAGTGTTAGGGTTAGGGTGAGGTTTAGGGTTAGGGTTAGAGATAGGGTTAGGCTGAGTGTGAGGGTGGGGGTGAGGATTAAGGTTAGGGTTAGCTTCAGGGTTAGAGTTATTGTTAGTGTTATGGTTAGGGTTAATTTTGCATTGAGGGTGAGTTTGAGGTTGAGGTTTATGGTTAGGATTAGGTTTAGGGTTAGGGTTAGGGTTACTGTTATTGATAGGGTTAGGGTTATAGTTATGTTGAGGGTGAGGGTGAGGTTTAGGGTTAGGGTTAGGTTGAGGGTGAGGTTTAGGGTTAGAGTGAGTGTTAGTGGGACAGTTAGTGTGAGGGTTAGGTTTAGAGTTAGTGTTAGTCTTAGGGTGAGGGTGAGTGTTAGGTTGAGGTTTAGGGATAGTGTTCGGGTTAGGATTAGGGTTAGGTGGAGTGTGAGTGTGAGGGTTAGGGATAGGCTTAGGCTTAATCTTAGGGTTAGGCTGAGGGTGAGGGTGGGGGTGAGGGTTAGTGTTATGGTGAGGGTGAGGATTAGTGTTAGGGTGAGGGTTAGGATGAAGCTAGTGTTAGGGTTAGGATTTGGTTTAGGGTGAGGGTGAGGGTGAGGATTAGGGGTAGGGTTACTGTTAGGGTTACAGTGAGGGTTAGTTTTAGGTTTAGGGGTATGGTTAGGCTTAGGTTAGGCTGATGGTGAGTGTGGGGATGAAGATTAGGTTTAGAGTGATGGTTAAGGTTATGGTTACGTTGAGGGTTAGGGTGAGGGTTAGGGTTAGGATTAGGTTTATGGTGAGGGCTAAGGTATGGGTGAGTGTTAGGGTTAGGGGTAGGCTTAGGATTAGGGTTAGGCTGAGACTGAGGTTGAGAGTAAGTGTTAGGGTTAGGGTGATGTTTAGGGTTACGCTTAGGGTGAGGGTTAGGATGAGAGTTAGGGTTAGGGGGTGGGTTAGGGTGAGTCTGACGGTAAGGGTAAAGATGAGGGTTAGGATTAGGGTGAGGGTTAAGGTGAGGATGAGGGTTAGGGTTAGGCTGAGGGTTAGGGTGAGGTTGAGGGTTACGGTTAGGGTGAGGGTGAGGTTTAGATTGAGGTTTAGGTTTATGTTGAGGGTTATGTTTAGGGTGAGGGTTAGGTTTAGTTTTAGGGTTATTGGTAGGGTTAGGGTTAAGGTTACGGTTAAGGTGAGGTTGATGGTGAAGTTTGGGTTATGGTTAGGGTGAGGTTTAGGTTTAGTGTTAGGGTTAGAGTTAGGGTTAGGGTGATGGTGAGGTTTAGGGTTAAGGTTAGAGTTAGGGTTAGGGTGATGGTGAGGTTTAGGGTTAGGTTTAGGGTGAGGTTTAGGGTGAGGGTTAGAGTTCAGGTTAGGCTTAGGCTTAGGCTTAGGCTTAGGCCGAGCATGATAGTGAGGGTTTGGTTTAGGGTTAGGGTGAGGGTTAGCGTTAGGTTTAGGGTGAGTGTTAGGATGAGGTTTATGGTTAGGCTTAGGGTTAGGTTTAGGATTAGGGTTAGGTTTGGGTTTAGGGATAGGGTTAGGGTTTGGGTGAGGGTTAGGGTTAGGGTTAGGGTTATGGTTAGGGTTATTGTTAGTGTTATGGTTAGTTTTAAGTTTGCAGTGAGGGTGATGCTCAGGGTGAGGTTTATGTTTAGTGTTAGTGTTAGGGTTAGGTTTAGTGTTAGGGTTAGGGTTGGTTTTTGGGTTACGCTTAGTGTTAGGTGGAGGGTGAGGGTTAGGGTGAGGGTTAGGGTTAGGGGTAGGGTTAGGTTGAGTGTTAGGGTTCGGGTTACGGTGAAGGTGTGGGTTAGTTTTGAGCTGAGGGTTAGGGTGAGGACTAAAGTGAGGGTGAGGGTTAGGGTTAGGGTGAGGATTAGGTTGGGGTTTAGGTTTAGGTTTAGGGTTAGGGTTAGGGTTAGGGTTAGGATTAGGGTTAGGCTGAGGGTGAGTGTGAGGGTTAGTTTAAGGGGTAGGCTTAGGCTTAGGGTTAAGCTGATGGTTAGGGTGGGGATGAGGATTACGTTTAGAGTGATGGTTCTGATTATGGTTAGGTTGAGGGTTAGGATGAGTGTTAGGGTTAGGATTAGTGTTAGGGAGAGGGCTAGGGTGAGTGTGAGGTTTAGGGTTAGTTTCAGGCTTAGGCTTAGGGTTAGGCTGAGGCTGAAGGTCAGGGTGAGTGTTAGGGTTAGGGTGATGGTTAGGGTTACGGTTAGGGTGAGGGTTAGGATGAGGGTTAGGTTTAAGCTGAGGGTTAGGATGAGGGTGACAGTAATAGTAAAGATGAGGGTTAGGGTGAGGATGAGGGTTATTGTTAGTGCGAGGGTTAGGGTTAGGGTGAGGGTGAGGGTTAGATTGAGGATTAGTGTTAGCATTAGTGTGAGGTTTAGGTTGAGGATGAGTGTTAGGTTTAGGTGGGGCTAGGGTGAAGTTGAGGGTTAGGGTTAGGATTAGGGTGAGGTTTAGGTTTAGCGTGATGGTTAGCATTAGTGTGAGCGTTAGTGTTAGGTTCAGTGTTAGTGTTAGGGTGAGGGTAAGTGTTAGGGTAAAGTTTAGGTTTAGGGTGAGGTTTAGGATTAGTGTTAGTGTTAGGGTTAGGGTGAGGGTGAGGTTTAGGGTTAGAGTTAGGGTTAGGGTGTGGTTTCGTGTTAGGCTTAGGGTTAGGTTTATTGTTAGCGTTAAGGTTAGGGTGAGGTTTATTGTAGGGGTGAGGGTTAGTGTTAGGTTTAGGATTAGGGTTAGGGTTAAGGTGAGGGTGAGTATGAGGGTTACAGTTAGGGTTAGGGTTAGGATTAGAGTTAGGGTGAGTGTGAGTGTGAGGGTTATCGTTAGGGTGATTGTTGGGGTTAGGGTTAGAGTGAGGGTTAAGGTGAGGGTTAGGCTTAGGCTTAGGGTTTGGGTATGGGCTAGGCTGATGGTGAGGGTTAGGGTTAGGGTTAGAGTGAGGGGTAGGGTGAGGGTTAGGGTTAGTGTTAGTGTTAATGTTGGGGTTAGGGTAAGGCTTAATGTTAGGCGGAGGTTGAGGCTGAGTGTGAGGCTTAGGGTTAGGGTGAGAGTGAGGTTTGGGGTTAGATTTAGCATTAGGGTTAGGGTTAGTATGAGGTTTAGGGTTAGGGTTAGTGTTATGGTTAGGGTTAAAGTGAGGGTGAGTGTGAGGGTTAGGGTTAATCTTAGGCTTAGGCTAAGGCTTAGGCTGAGTGTGACGGTGAGGGTGGGGGTTAAGGTTAGGGTTTTAGGGTTAGGGTGAGTGTTATGATAAGGTTTAGGGTTAGCATTAGTGTGAGGGTGAGGTTTAGAGTTAGGGTGAGGGTTAGGGTTAGAGTTAAGGTGAGGTTTATGGTTAGGATTTGGGTTAGGGTTACAGTGAGGATGAGGGTTAGGGTGAGGGTGAGGGTTAGGATTAGGGTTAGGGTGAGGGTTTGGGTTAGCGTTAGAGTTACGGTGAGGGTCAGGGTTTGGGATAGGGTTAGGGTTAGTGTTACAGTTAGGATTAGGGTTAGAGTAACAGTGAGGGTGAGGGTGAGGGTGAGGGTTAGGATCAGGGTTAGGGTGAGGTTTAGGATTAGGGTTATGGTTAGGGTGAGGGTGAGGTTTAGGGTTAGAGTTAGGGTTACGGGGAGGGTTTGGCGGATGGTTAGGGTTAGGGTTAGAGTTAGAATTAGGGTGAGGTTTAGGTTGAGGTTTAATATCAGAGTTAGGGTTAGGTTTAGGATGAGGTTTGCAGTGAGGGTGAATGTGAGGGTTAGGGTTAGGGTTTGGCTTAGGCTTAGAGTTAGGCTTAGGGTGTGGGTGGGTTTGAGGATTAGGTTTAGAATGATGGTTAGGTTTAGGGTTAGTTTGAGGGCTAGGTTGAGGGTGAGGGTTAGGGTTAGGGTGACGTTTTGGGTTAGGGTTATGGTTAGGGTTAGTGTGAGGGTGGGTGTTAGGGTGAGGGTTAGGTTTAGGGTGAAGGTTATGGTTAGGATGAGGGTTATTGTTAGGGTTAGGGTTAGGGTTAGGGTTATGGTGAGGGTGAGGGTGAAGGTTAGGTTTAGGCTTAGGTTTAGGTTTCGGGTTAGGGTTATAGTTAGGGTTATGGTGAGTGTGAGGTTTAGGGTTAGAGTTAGGGTTAGTGTTAGTATTAGGGTTAGGGTGAGGGTTAGGGTTAGGGTTAGGCTTATGCTTATGCTTAGGCTTAGGCCGAACATGAGGTTGAGTGCTAGGGTTAGGGTTAGGGTGGGGTTTAGGGTTAGGGTTAGGGTTAGGGTGAGGGTCAGGTTGAGGGTTAGATAGAGGGTTAGGGGGAGGGTTAGGGTGAAGGTTTGTTTTTGGGTTAGAGTTTGTGTTAGGGTGAGGGTAAGTTTTAGGTTGAGGGTTTGGTTTTGGGTGAGGTTTATGGTTAGGGTGAGGGTTAGGAATAGGGTTAGGGTTATTGTTAGGGTTAGGTTTAGGGTTAAGGGTAGGGTGAGGGTGAGGTTAAGGATGCGGTTTAGGATTAGGGTTAGGGTGAGGTTTAAGGTTTGGGTTAGGGTTAGAGTTAGGGTTAGGCTGAAGGTGAGATTTAGGGTTAGAGTAGAGTTAGGATGAGGGTTAGGTTGAGGGTTAGGGTTAGGGTTAGTGATAGTGTTAGGGTTAGGGTGAGAGTTAGGGGGATGGTTAGAGTTAGGGTTAAGGTTAGCGTTAGGATTAGGATTAGGGTGAGTGTGAGTGTGTGTATTAGGCTTAGATTTAGCGTTCGGTTTAGGGTTAGGCTGAGGGTGAGGTTGAAGTTGAGGGTTAGGGTTAAGTTTAGTGTTAGGTTTAGGATTTGTGTGAGGGTTAGGGTTAGTGTTAGGCTTAGGCTTAGGGTAATGCTGAGGGTGAGAGTGAGGGTGAGTGTTAGGGTTAATGTGAGGGTTAGTGTTAGGGTTAGGGTGAACTTTAGTGTTAGTGTTAGGGTTATAGTTAGGGTTAGGGTGAGGGTGATGTTTATGGCTAGAGTTAGGGTTAGGGTGAGGGTTAGGGGTAGGGTGAGGGTTAGATTGAGGATTAGTGTTAGGATTAGGGTGAGGTTTAGGGTGAGGATGAGGCTTAGGGTTTAAGGTGAGGGCTTGGGTGAGGGTGAGGGTTAGTTAGGGTTAGGGTGAGTTTTAGGGTTAGGTTAATGGTTAGGGTTAGTTTGAGAGTTAGTGTGAGGGTTAGGATTAGTGTTAGGGTGTGGGTTATTGTTAGGGTGAGGGTTACTGTTAGGGTTAGGGGTACTGTTAGAGTTAGGGTTAGGGTTACGGTTCAGGTTAGGTTGAGGGTGAGGGTTAGGATGAGGTTTAGGGTTAGTGTTAGATTTAAGGTTAGCGTGAGAGTGAGGTTTAGGGTTAGAGTTCGGGTTAGTGGTAGGTTTAGGGTTCTGGTGAGGTTTAGGGTTAGGGTTAGGCTTAGGTTTAGGCTTAGGCCGAGCATGTGTGTGAGGGTTAGGGTTAGGGTTAGGGTGAGAGTTAAGATGAGGTTTAGGGTTAGGATTAGGGTTAGGGTGAGGGCTAGTTGAGGGTTACATTGAGGGTTAGGTTTAGGGATAAGGTTAGGTTTAGGATTAGGTTTAGGGTAGAGTTTGTTTGAAGGTTAGGATTAGGGTTAGGGTTAGGCTTAGGGTTAGGGTGAGGGTTCGGATTAGGGTTTGCATTAGGGTGAGGGTGAAGCTGAGGATTAGGGTTAGGTTTAGTGTCAGGGTTAGGTTTAGTGTTAAGGTTAGGTATAGGGTTAGGGTTAGGGTTAGGTTTATGGTGAGGGTTAGGGTTAGGGTTAGGCTTAGGGTTAGGCTGAGGTTGAGGCTGAGGGTGAGGTTTATGGTTACCCTTAGGGTTACTGTTACGGTTAGGGTTAGTGTTACTGTTAGGGTTAATGATATTGTTAGGATTAGGGTTCGAGTTACGGTGAGGTGGAGGGTGAGGTTTAGGGTTAGAGTGAGGTTTAGGGTGATGTTTAGGGTTAGGGTGAGGGTGAGGTTTAGGGTTAGAGTTAGTGTTAGAGGGAGGGTTAGGGTGAGGTTTAGGGATAGCATTAGTGTTAGGGTTAGGGTGATGGGGAGGGTTAGTTTGAGGTTTAGGGATAGGATTAAGTTTAGGATTAGGGTTAGGTGAGGTTGAGTGTGAGGGTTAGGGTGAGGGTTAAGTTTAGGCTTAGGGTTAGGCTGAGGGTGAGGATTAGGGTTAGGGTGATGGTTAGGGTTAGGGTTAATGCTATTGTTAGGTTTAGGGTTAGAGTTACAGTGAGCGAGAGGGTTCGGGTGAGGGTTAGGTTTAGGGTTAGTGTGGGGTTTAGGGTTAGGGTTTGAGTGAGGGTGAGGGTGAGGTTTATGGTTAGATATAGTGTTAGGGTGAGGGTGAGGGTGAGCTTTAGGGATAGGGTTAGTGTTAGGTTTAGGGTGAGGGTGAGGGTTACATTGAAGTTTAGGGTTAGGCTTAGGGTTAGAGTTAGTGTGAGGGTGAGTTTTAGAGTTAGGTTTAGCATTAGTGTGAGTGTAAGTGTTAGGGTGAGGTTTTGGGTTAGGGTGATGTTTATGGTTAGGGTGAGGGTTAGGATTTGTGTTAGGGTTATTGTTAGGGTTAGGTTTAGGGTTTGGGTTAGGGTTAGAGTTAGGTTTAGGGTGAGGGTGAAGTTTAGGGTTAGAGTTAGAGTTAGGGTGAGGGTCAGGGTTAGGGTTAGTGTTAGGGTTAGGGTTAGTATTAGGGTGAGAGTTAGGGGGAGGGTTAGGGTAAGGGTTAGGTTTAGGGTTATGATTCAGGTAAGGGTGAAGGTGAGTGTGAAGTTTAGGGTTAGGTTTAGTGGTAGGTTTATTGTTAGTGTTAGGGTTAGAGTGAAGTTGAGGGTAAGGGTGAGGGTGACGATTAGGTTTAGTGTTAGGGTGAAGTTTAGGGTTAGGTTTAGGGTTAGGGTGAGGGTTAGGGTTAGGGTTAGGGTGAGGTTTAGGATGAGGATTAGGGTTACAATTAGGGTTAGGTTGAGAGCTAGGGTGAGGGTGAGGATTAGGGTTAGTGATATTGTAAGTTTTAAGGTTAGGGTTAGGTTTAGGGTGAGAGTTAGTATGAGGGTTAGGGTTACTGTGAGGGTGAGGGTTAGGGTGTGGATTAGGGTCAGGGTGAGGGTGAGTGTTAGCATTATGGTTAGGGTTAGGGTTAGGTTTAGGGTAAGGATTAGTGTTATTGTCAGTGTTAGGGTTAGAGTTATGGTGAGGGTGAGGGTGAGGTTGAGGCTTAGGTTTAGGGTTAGGGTGAGGATTAGTTTTAGGGTTAGGATTAGGGTGAGGCTGAGGGTGAGATTTAGGGTTAGGTTTAGGGTTAGTTTGAGGGTTAGGTTGAGGGTTAGGGTTAGGGTTAGTTTTAGGGTTAAGGTTAGGGTGAGGGTTAGGTTGAGGATTAGGGTTAGTGTTAGAGTTAGGGCTAGGATAAGGATTAGGGTTAGGGTGAGTGTGAGGGTTAGGTTGACGATTAGAGTTAGGGTGATATTTAGGCTGACGGTTAGGTTTCGGCTGAGGATTAGGGTTAGGGTGAGTATTAAGGTTAGGGTGAGGGTGAGGGTTACGATTAGGGTTATGTTTAGTGTGAGGGTAAGGGTTAGGGTGAGGGTTATGGAGAGGTTGAGGTTTAAGTTTAGCATTAGGGTTAGGTTTAGGATTAGGGTTAGGGTTCTGATTAGGGTTAGGGTTTGGGTGAAGGATTTGCTTAGGAAAGGCTTAGGGTTAGGGTTAGGTTGAGGATTAGGGTGAGGGTGAGGTTTAAGTTGAGGATTAGGGTTAGGGTGAGGATTAGGGTTAACGTTAGTGTTTGGGTTAGGGTTAGAGTGATGTTTAGGGTGAGGGTGATTGTTAGGCTGAAGGTGAGCCTGAGAGTGAGTGTGAGGGTGTAGGTGAGTGTTAGGGTTGTGGTGATGGTGAGGGTTAGGGTAAAGGTGAGGGTGAGGGTTCGGTTAGAGTTAGGGTGAGGTTTAGGGTTAGGGTTAGGGTTACTGTGAGGATAAGTGTTAGGGTGAGGGTTAGGGTGAGAGTGAGGGTTAGGGTTAGAGTTAGGGTTAGGGTTAGGTTTAGGATGAGGGTTAAGGTGAGGTTTAGGGTTAGTATGAGGGTGAGTGTTAGAGTTAGGTTTAGGGTGAGGATTAGGGTTAGGGTTAGGATTAGAGTGAGGTTAGTGTGAGGGTTAGTGTGAGCATGAGGGTGAGGTTGAGGGTGAGGTTGAGGGTTAGGGTTTAGGTGAGGGTCAGGTTTACGGTTAGGGTTAATGTTAGGGTGACGGTTAGGGTTAGGATGAGGGTTAGGCTGAGGGTTACGTTTAGGGTTAGGGTGAGGCTAAGGTTTAGAGTGAGGGTAAGGGTTACAGTGAGGGTGAGGGTTAGGTTTTGGATTAGGGTTAGGGTTAGGGTGAGGGTTTAGGGTTAGATTTATGATTAGTGTGATGGTTTTGGTTTGGTTTAGAGTTAGGGTGTGGGTTAGAGTTAGTGTTTGGATTAGGGGTAGGGTTAGGGTTAGGATGTGGGTGAGGTTGAGGGTGAGGTTGAGGGTTAGGGTTAATGTGAGGTTTAGGGTTAGGATTAGCGTTAAGTTTGGGGTGAGGGTTAGGTTTAGGGTTAGGGTTAGAATAAGGGTTAGGCTGAGGGTTAGGTTTAGGGTTCAGGTGAGGGTAAGGGTTAGGGTGAGGTTTAGGGTGAGGGTGAGGTTTAGGTTAAGGCTTAGGTTTAGGGTGAGTGTTAGGGTTAGGGTTAGGGTGAGAGTGAGGTTTAGGTTTAGGGTGATGGTGAGGGTTAGTGATAGGGTTGGGGTTAGGGTCAGGGTCAGGGTTAGGGTTAGCTGTAGAGTTAGTGTGAGGGTGAGTGTGAGGGTTAGGGTTAGGTTTAGATTTAGGGTTAGGGTTAGGCTGAGGGTGAGTGTGAGGTTTAGGGTTGGGATGAGGGTTAGAGTTAGGGTTAGGGTTAGGGTTGGTTTGAGTGTTAGGGTTAGGTTTAAGAAGTGGGTTTGGCTGAGGGTTACGGTTATGGTTAGGGTGAGGTTTAGGGTTAGTGTGAGGGTTAGGATGATAGCTAGGCCGAATGTTAGTTTTAGTGTTAGGGTGAGGGTAAGGGTTAGGGTGAGGGTGAGGGTTAGGTTTAGGGTTAGGTTTAGGGTTAGGGTGAGGGTTAGGGACAGAGTTAGGATTAGGGTGAGGTTTAGGGTGAGGGTTAGGGTTAGGGTTAGGGTGAGGTGTAGTTGAGGGTTAGGTTTAGGGTGAGGTTTAGGGTGACGGTGACGGTAAGTGTTAGGGTGAAGTTGAGGGTTTGGGATTGGGTTAGTGTCAGAGTTAGGCTTAGGGTTAAGGTTAGGGTGAAGGGTAAGTTGAGGGGGTACGGGTAGGGTTAGGGTGAGGTATATGGTTAATGTGAGGATTAGGGTTAGGGTTAGGGTTAGTGTGAGGATAAGGATAAGAGTGAGGGTTAGGGTGAGAGTGAGGTTTAGGGTTAGCGTTAGGGTTACGGTGAGTTTTAGGGTGAGGGTTAAGGTGAGGATTAGGGTTAGGGTTAGGGTTATAGTCAGGGTAAGGGTTAGGATGAGGTTTAGTTTGAGGGTGAGGTTTAGGTATAGCGTTAGAGTTAGGTTGAGTTTTAGGGTGAGGGTTAGGATCCAGGTTAGGTTAGGTGAGGGTGAGGGTTATCGTTAGGTTTAGGGTTAGGTTTAGGGTGAGGGTAAGGTTTAAGGTGAGGGTTAGGGTGAGGGTGAGGGTTAGGGTTAAGTTGAGGGTTAGGGTGAGCGTTAGGGTGAGGGTTCAGTTGAGGGTTTGGGTTAGGGTTAGGGTGAGGTTGAGGGAGAGGGTGAGACTTAGGGTTAGGTTTAGGGTGAGGATGGGGTTTAGGTTTAGTGTTAGGGTTAGGTTTAGGGTGAAGGATAGGGTGAGGGTAAGGGTTAGAGGGAGTTTTAGCGGAAGGGTGAGGGTTAGGGATAGCATTAAGGTTAAGGATAGCTTTACGGTGAGAGTTAGGGTTACTGTTAGGGTTACGGTGAGGGTGAGGGTTAGGGTTAGGGTTAGGGTGAGGGTTAGGTTTAGGGTTAGGGTGACGGTGAGGGTAAGGGTTAGGGTGAGTACTAGGGTTAGGTTTAGGGTTAAGGTAAGGTTTAGGTTTAGGGTGAGGGTGAGAGTGAGAGTTAGGTTTAGGATTAAGCTTAGGTGTAGGCTTAGACTTAGGTTGAGGGTGAGGGTGAGTGTCAGAGTTAGGTTTAGTGTGAGGGTTAGGGTTATGGTTATTTTTAGGGTGAGAGTGAGGGTGAGGGTTAGGGTGAGGTTGAGGGTTAAGGTTTTGGTGAGGGATAGTATTAGGGTTAAGGTTAGTGTGAGGGTTAGAGTTATGGTTAGTGTTAGGATGAGGGTTAGGTTTAGGGTTAGGGTGAGGGTAAAGTTTAGGGTGAGGATGAGGGTTAGGGGTAGGATTAGGATTTGGGTTAGGGTGAAGGTCAGGGATAGGGTCAGGATTAGGTTGAGGGTTTTGTTTAGGGTTAGGTTTAGAGTCAGGGTGAGAGTGAGGGTGAGGGTTAGCGTTTGGATTAAGGTTAGGGTTAGGGTTAAGCTGAGGTTGATGTTGAGGATGAGGGTTAGGGTTAATGTGAGGTTTAGCGTTAAGGTTAGGGTGAGGGTTAGGTTTAGGGTTAGGATGAGGGTAAGGGTTAGGGTGAGGGCTAGGGTGAGGGTGAGGGTTAGGGATAGGGTTAGGTTGAGGTTTAGGGTTCAGGTGATAGTTAGGGTTAGTGTGAGTGTTAGTGTTAGGACTAGGGTTAATTTTAGGGTGAGGGTTAGTGTTAGGGTGACTTATAGCGTTAGGGTGAGTGTTATGGTTAGGGTTAGGGTTAGTGTTAGCTTTAGAGTTATTGTTTGGGTTAGGGTTAAGGTTACGTTGAGGGTGAGGGTGAGGTTAAGTGTTTGGGTGAGGGTTACCATTAGGGTGAGGGTTATGGTTAGAATTAGGGTTAGTGTTAGGTTAAGGGTTTTTGTTAGGGTTAGGGTTAGGGTTAAGGTTACGGTGAGGGTGAGGTTGAGGTTAAGTTTTAGGGTTAGGTTGAGGTTTAGGTTTAAGGTTAGGGTTATAGTTAGGGTTAGGGTGAGGGTGAGGGTGAGGGAGAGGTTTAGAGTTAGTGTTAGGGGGAGGGTTAGGGGGAGGGTTAGGGTTAGGGTTAGGGTTAGTGTTAGGATTAGGGGTAGGGTGAGGTTGAGTGTGAGGGTTAGGGTTAGGGTTAGTCTGAGGGTGAGGGTGAGGGTTAGGTTTAGGATTTGGGTGAGGTTTAGGATGAGGTTAAGGTTAGGATTAGGTTTAGGATGAGGGCAGGTGTGAGGGTGAGGTTTAGGGTTAGCATTATGGTGAGGTTTAGGATTAGGGTTAGGTTTATGGTTAGGGTGAGGGTTACTGTTAGGGTTACAGTGAGGGTGAGGTTTAGTGTTAGGGTGATGGTTAGTGTTAGGGTTAGGGTGAGGGTGAGGTTTAGGGTTAGAGTTAGAGTTAGTGTTAGGGTTAGAGTTAGGGTGAGGTTTAGGGTGTGGGTTTGTGAGGGTTAGAGTTCGGGTTAGGCTTAGGCTTAGGCTTAGGCTGAGCGTGGGGGTGAGGTTTAGGGTTATTTTTAGGGTGAGGGTTAGGGTTAGATTTAGGGTGAGAGTTAGGATGAGGTTTGTGGTTATGGTTATGGTTAGGGTTAGTTTTAGGGTTACGATTAGGGTTAGTTTTAGGGTTAGGGTTAGGGTGAGGTTTTGGGTTAGGTTTAGGGTTAAGTTTAGGATTAGGGTTAGGGTTAGGGCTATTGTTAGTCTTATGGTTAGTGTTAAGTTTGCGGTGAGGGTGAGGCTCAGGGTGAGGGTTATGGTTAGTGTTAGGGTTTGGGTTAGGGTTAGTATTATTGTTAGGGTTCGGGTAAGAGTTACGGTCATGGTGAGAGTGAGGGTGAGGGTTAGGGTGAGGTTTAGGGTGAGGTTTAGTGTTAGGGTAAGGGTTAGGGTGCTGGTGAGTTTTAGGGTTAGAATTAGGGTGAGGGGGAGTATTAGGGTGACGGTTAGGGTTAGGTTTAGTGTTAGCATTAGGGTGAAGGTGAGGGTTTGGTTGAGGTTTAAGGATAGGGTTAGTGTTAGGATTAGGGTTAGGGTGATGGTGAGGGTTAGGGTTAGGCTTAGGCTTAGGGTTAGGCTGAGGGTGAGGCTGGGCGTGAAGATTAGGTTTAGAGTGATGGTTAGGGTTAGGGTTAGTGTTATTGTTAGGGTTAGGGTTAGAGTTAAAGTGAGGTTGAGGGTGCGGGTAGGGTTAGGGTTAGGGTTAAGCTGAGGTTTAGGTTTAGGTTTAGAGATAGGGTTAGGGTGAGGGTGAGGTTTAGGGTTAAAGTTAGAGTTAATGTTAGGGTTAGGCTTAGGGTTAGAATGAGACTGAGTGTTGGCATGAGGTTTCAGGTTAGGGTTAGGGTTAGGGTTAGAGTTAGGGTTAGGGTTAGGGTTAGGGTAAGGGTTAATGTTACTGTTATGGTTAGTGTTAGGTTTAAGTTTGGAGTGAGGGTGAGGCTGAGTCTGAGGTTTATGGTTAGGGTTAGGGTTATGGTTAGTGTTATTGTTAGGGTTAGGGTTAGAGTTACGGTGAGGGTGAGAGTGAGGGAGAGGGTTAGGGTTAGGTGAGATTTAGGGTGAGGTTTAGTGTTAGGGCTAGGTTGAGGGTGAGGATTAGGTTTAGAGTTAGGTTTAGTGGGAGGGTTAGGGTGAGGGTTAGGGTTAGGTTGATTTTTAGGGATAGGGTTAGGGTTAGGATTAGGGTTAGGGCGAGGGTGAGTGTGAGGGTTAGGGTTAGGGTTAGGCTTAGGCTTAGGGTTAGGCTGAGGGTGAGGGTGGGCGTGAGCGTTTGTGTTACAGTGACCGTGAGGATTAGAGTTAGGGTGAGGGTTAGGATGAGGGTTAGGGTTACAGTGAGGGTGAAAGTTAGGGTTAGGGTGAGGGTTACGTTTAGGATTAGGGTTAGGGTGAGGGTGAGGGTTAGGATTAGGGTTAGAGTTAGGTTTATTGTTAGTTTTATGGTTAAGGTTACTTTTGGAGTGAGTGTGAGGCTGAGGGTGAGGGTTAGGGTTAGGATTAGGTTTAGGGTTTGGATTAGTGTTAGGGTGAGGGTGAGATTGAGGGTGAAGATTAGGGTAAAGGTGACGTTTAGTGTTACGGTTAGCTTGAAGGTTACTATGAGGGTTAGGGATAGATTGATTGTTATGGTGAGGGTGAAGGTAAGGGTAAAGTTGAGGGTTAGGCTATGGGTGAGGGTTAAGAAATGGGTCAGGGTTAGGGTTAGGGTGAGGGTTAGGGTAAGTGTGAGGGTTAGGGGTTAGGGTGAGGGTGAGGGTTAGATTGAGGATTAGGGTTAGGGTTAGTGTGAGGTTTAGGGTGAGGATAAGGGTTGAGGGTTAGGTGAGGATAAGAGTTAGAATTAGGGTTAGGGTGAGGGCTAGGGTGAGGCTGGGGGTTAGGGTTAGGGTGAGGTTTAGGGTTAGGATGAGTGTTAGGGTTAGTGTGAGGGTTAGTGTTAGGGTTATGGTTAGTGTTAGGGTGGGGGTATGTGTTAGGGTGATGGTTAGGGTTAGGGTGAGGGTTACAGTTAGGTTGAGGGTTAGGGTTCGTGTTAGGGTTATTTTTAATTTTAGGTTAAGGGTTAGGTTGAGGGTGAGGGTGAGGGTGAGGTTTAGGGTTAGTGTGAGGTTTAGGGTTAGGGTTAGGATTAGGGTTAGAGTTAGGGTTAGGGTTAGGGTGAGGGTTAGCGTTAGATTTAGGGTTAAGGTTAGGGTGAGGGTTAGGGTTATAGTAAGGGTTAGGGTTAGGATTATGGTTAGGGTGAGGGTGAGTGTGTGGGCTAGGCTTAGGTTTAGAGTAAGGCTTAGCATTAGGCTGAGGGTGAGGTTGGAGGTGAGGGTTAGGTTTAGGCTGAGTGTTAGGATTAGGGTTAGGGTGAGGGTAAGGGTGAGGGTTAGGGTTAGGATTAGGGTTAGGCTGAGGGCTAGGGTGAGGGTGAGGTTTAGGTTTATGGTTAGGGTGAGGTTTAAGGTTAGGTTTAGGTTGAGGGTGAGGTTTAATTTTAGAGTTAGTGTTAGGGTGAGGGTTAGGTTTATGGTTAGGATTAGGATTAGGGTTACTGTGAGGGTGAGTGTGAGGGTTACGGTGAGGGTTAGGGTTGGTCTTAGGGTTAGGCTGAGGGTGATAATGAGGGTGAGGGTTAGGGTTAGGGTGAGGTTGAGGTTTAGGGTTAGAGTTAGTGTTAGTGTGAGGGTTAGTGTGAGAGTGAGTGTTAGGTTTAGGTTGTGGGTGAGGGTCAGGATTAGGGTGATGCTTAGGGTTATCTCAGGGTGAGGGTTAGGATGAGGGTTAGGGTTATTGTGAGGATTAGGGTGAGGGTGACAGTAAGGGTAAAGTTGAGGGTTAGGCTGAGAGTGAGCATTATGGTAAGGGTGAGTGTTGGGTGTAGGGTGAGGGTTAGGGTTAGGGTTAGGGTTAGGGTGTGGTTTAGATTGAGGATTCGTTTTTGGGGTTAGTGTGAGGTTTAGGGTGAGGATGAGGGTTAGGGTTGGGTTGAGGGCTAGGGTGAGGATGAGGGTTAGGATTAGGGTTAGGGTGAGTGTTAGGTTTTGGGTTAGGGTTAGTGTGAGGATTAGTGTTAGGGTTAGGGTTAGTGTTAGGTTGAGGGTAAGTGTTAGGGTGAGGTTTAGGGTTAGGGTGAGTGTTATGGTTAGAATGAGAGATAGGGTAGGTTTAAGGTTATTTTTAGGGTTAAGGTTAGGGTTAGGATGAGGGTCAGGGTTAGGATTAGGGTTAGGGTGAGGGCTAGGGTGAGAGTGAGGATTAGGTTTAGGGTTAGGCTTAGGCTTAGGGTTAGGCTGAGGCTGAGGGTGAGGTTGAGGGTTCGGGTTAGCATGATGGTTAGGGTCATGGTTAGGGTGAGGGTTAGGATGAGGGTTAGGTTTAGGGTAAGGTTTAAGGTGAGGGTGACAGTAAGGGTCAAGATGAGGGTTAGAGTGAGGATTAGGGTTAGGGTTAGGGTGAGGGTGAGGATAAGATAGAGGATAGTGTTAAGGTTAGAGTGAGCTTTAGGGTGATAATGAGGGTTAGGGTAAGGGTGAGGGCTAGGGTGAGGGTGAGGGTTAGGGATAGGTTTAGGTTGAGGTTTAGGGTTAAGGTGATGATTAGGGTTAGTGTGAGGGTTAGTGTTAGGACTAAGGTTAGTTTTAGGGTGAGGGTTAGTGTTAGGGTGAGTTATAGCATTAGGGTGAGGGTTATGGTTATGGTTAGGGTTAGTGTTAGCTTTAGGGTTATTGTTTGGGTTAGGGTTAAGGTTACATTGAGGGTGAGTGTTAGGGTAAGTGTTAGGGTGAGGGTTACCGTTAGGGTGAGTGTTATGGTTAGGGTTAGGGTTAGTGTTAGGTTTAGGGTTATTGTTAGGGTTAGGGTTAGGGTTAGGGTTAAGGTTACGGTGAGGGTGAGGGTGAGGTTAAGATTTAGGGTTAGGTTGAGGTTTAGGTTTAGGGTTAGGGTTAGAGTTAGGTTTAGGGTGAGGGTGAGGATTAGGTTATAGTTAGTGTTAGGGGGAGGGTTAGGGTGAGGGTTAGGGTTAGGGTTAGGGTTAGTGTTAGGATTAGGTTTAGGGTGAGGTTAGGGTTAGGGTTAGTCTGAGGGTGAGGGTGAGGGTTAGGTTTAGGATTTGGGTGAGGTTTAGGATGAGGTTAAGGTTAGGATTTGGGTTAGGATGAGGGCAAGTGTGAGGGTGAGAGTTAGTATTAACATTATGGTGAGGTTTAGGATTAGGGTTAGGTTTATGGTTAGGGTGAGGGTTACTGTTAGGGTTACAGTGAGGGTGAGGTTTTGGGTTAGGGTGAGGGTTAGAGTTAGGGTTAGGGTGATGGTGAGGTTTAGGGTTAGAGTTAGGGTTAGTGGTAGAGTTAGGGTTAGGGTGAGGGTTTGTGAGGGTTAGGGTGAGTGTTAGAGTTCGGGTTAGGCTTAGGCTTAGGCCGAGCGTGGGGGTGAGTGTTAGGGTTAGGTTTAGGGTGAGGATTAGGGTTAGGTTTAGGGTGAGGGTTAGGATGAGGTTTGTGGAAATGGTTATGGTTAGGGTTAGTTTTAGGGTTCCGATTAGGGTTAGTTTTAGGGTTAGGTTTAGGGTGAGGGTTTGGGTTAGGGTTAAGTTTAAGTTTAGGATTAGGGTTAGGGTTAGGGTTAGGGTTATTGTTAGTGTTTTGGTTAGTGTTAAGTTTGCGGTGAGGGTGAGGCTCAGAGTGAGGGTTATGGTTAGTGTTAGGGTTTGAGTTAGGGTTAGTATTACTGTTAGGGTTAGGGTTAGAGTTACTGTCATTGTGAGAGTGAGGGTGAGGGTCAGGGTTAAGATTAGGGTTATGGTGAGGGTGAGGGTTAGGGTTAGGCTTAGGCTTAGGGTTAGGCTGAGGGTGAGGCTGGGGGTGAGGATTAAGGTTAGGGTGATGGTTAGGGTTAGAGTTAGTGTTATTGTTAGGGTTAGGGTTAGAGTTAAAGTGAGGGTGAGGGTGCGGGTAGGGTTAGGGTTAGGGTTAAGCTGAGGTTTAGGGTTAGGTTTAGAGATAGGGTTAGGGTGAGGGTGAGGTTTAGGGTTAAAGTTAGGGTTAATATTAGGGTTAGGCTTAGGGTTAGAATGAGACTGAGCGTTGGCGTGAGGATTAAGTTTAGGTTTAGGGTTAGGGTTATAGTTAGGGTTAGGGTTAGGTTTAGGGTTAGGGTAAGGGTTAATGTTAGTGTTATGGTTAGTGTTAGGTTTAAGTTTGCAGTGAGGGTGAGGCTGAGGGTGAGGTTTATGGTTAGGGTTAGGGTTATGGTTAGTGATATTGTTAAGATTAGGGTTAGAGTTACGGTGAGGGTGAGGGTGAGGGTGAGGGTTAGGTGAGATTTAGGGTGAGGTTTAGGGTTAGGGTTAGGTTGAGGGTGAGGATTAGGTTTAGAGTTAGGGTTAGTGGGAGGGTTAGGGTGAGGGTTAAGGTTAGGTTGATTTTTAGGGATAGGGTTAGGGTTAGGATTAGGGTTAGGGTGAGTGTGAGTGTGTGGGTTAGGGTTAGGGTTAGGCTTAGGCTTAGGGTTAGGCTGAGGGTGAGGGTGGGAGTGAGCGTTTGTGTTACAGTGACGGTGAGGATTAGAGTTAGGGTGAGGGTTAGGATGAGGGTTAGTGTTACAGTGAGGGTGAGGGTTAGTGTGAGGGTTAGGGTTAGGATTAGGGTTAGGGTGAGGGTGAGGGTTAGGATTAGGTTTAGAGTTAGGTTTATTGTTAGTGTTATGGTTAAGGTTATTTTTGGAGTGAGGGTGAGGCTGAGGGTGAGGGTTATGGTTAGGAGTAGGGTTAGGGTTAGGATTAGGGTTAGGGTGAGTGTGAGATTGAGGGTGAGGGTGAGGGTTTGTGTTAGGTTTAGGGACAGATTTAGGTTTAGGATTAGGGTTACAGTTAGGGTTAGGGTTAGGGTGAGGGTAAGTGTTAGGGTGAGGGTTAGGTTTAGGGTTAGGGTTACAGATTGGTTGAGGGTTAGGTATCGTGTTAGGAATATTTTTAATTTTAAATTTAGGGTTACGCTGAGGGTGAGGGTGAGGGTGAAGGTTAGGGTTAGGGTTAGGGTGAGGTTTAAGGTTAGGATTAGGTTAGAGTAAGGTTAGGGTTAGGGTCAGGTTTAGGGTTAGGGTTAAAGATAGGTTGAGGGTTAGGGTTCCTGCTAGGGTTATTTTCAATTTTATGTTTAGGGTTATGTTGAGGGTGAGGGTGAGTGTTAGGGTTAGGGTTAGGGTTAGGGTTAGGCTTAGAGTGAGGGTTAGTGTGAGGGTTAGGGTTAGGGTTAGTGTTAGGTTAGGGTTAGGGTGAGGGTTAATCTGAGGGTTACGGTTAGGTTTAGGTTGAAGTTTAGGTATAGGGTTAGAGTTAGAGTTAGGGTTAGGTTGATCGTGAGGTTTAGGGTTAGAGTTAGGTTTAGTGTTAGGGTTAGGTTTAGGGTGAGTGTTAGGGTGAGGGTTAGAGTTCGGGTTAGGCTTATGCGTATTGTCAAGGTGAGGGTTAGTGTTAGGGTGAGGGTTAGCCTTAGGTTTAGGGTGAGGGTTTGGATGAGGTTTTTGGTTATGGTTAGGGTTAGTTTTACTTTCAGGGTTAGGGTTAGGTTTATGGTTAGGGTTAAGGTGAGGGTTAGGTTTAGGTTTAGGCTTAGGGTTAAGGGTAGGGTTATTGTTAGTGCTATGGTTAGTGATAATTTTGCAGTGAGGGTGAGGCTCATTTGAGGGTTATGGTTAGGGATAGGTTTAAGGTTAGTGTTATTGTTAAGGTTAGGGTTAGAGTTACAGTCACGGTGAGAGTGAGGGTGAGGATGAGGGTTAGGGTGAGTTTTAGGGTGAGGTTTAGGTTTAAGGTTAGGGTCAGGGTGCTGGTGAGGTTTAGGTTTAGAGTTCGGATTAAGGGGAGGGTTAGGGTGAGGGTTAGGTTTAGGTTTAGTGTTAGCATTAGGGTGAGGGTGAGGGATAGGTTAAGGTTCAGGGATAGGGTTAGGGTTAGGGTTAGGGTTAGGGTCAGTGTGAGGGTGAGGGTTAGGTTTAGGCTTAGGCTTAGGCTTAGGCTTAGGCTAAGGGTGAGAATGGGAATGATGATTAGGGTTAGGGTGATGGTTATTCTTAGGGTTAGTGTTATTGTTAGGGTTAGGGTTAGAGTTACGGTGAAGTTGAGGGTGCAGGTGAGGTTTAGGGTTAGGGTTAAGGTGAGGTTTAGGGTTAGGTTTAGAGATAGAGATAGGGTGAGGGTGAGGTTTAGGATTAGAGTTAGGGTTAGTGTTAGGGTTAGGCTTAGGGTTAGGCTGAGGCTGAGGGTGGGGGTGAAGATTAGGGTTAGGTTTAGGTTTAGGGTTAGAGTTAGGGTTAGGGTTAGGGTTAGGGTTAGGGTTTGGGTTATTGTTAGTGTTATGGTTAGGGTTAAGTTTGCAGTGAGAGTGAGGCTGAGGGTGAGGTTTATGGTTAGGGTTAGGGTTAGGATTAGGGTTACTGTGACTGTGAGTGTGAGGGTTAGGGTTAGGGTTAGGCTTAGGCTTAGGGTTAGGCTGAGGGTGAGGGTGGGGGTTAGGGTTAGTGTCATGTTGAGGGTGAGGATTAGGGTTAGGGTGAGTGTTAGGATGAGGGTTAGTGTTATGGTGAGGGTAAGGTTTAGGGTTAAGGTGAGGGTTAGGGTTAGGATTAGGGTTAGGGTGAGGGTGAGGGTTAGGGTTATGGTTATGGTTAGGGTTATTGTTAGTGTTATGGTTAAGGTTACCTTTGAAGTGAGCGTGAGGGTTAGGGTTAGGATTAGGGTTAGGGTGAGGTTGAGGGTTAAGGGTGAGGTTGAGGGTTTGGGTTAGTTTTAGGGTGAGGTTTAGGTTTAGGGTGAGGGTTAGGGTTAGTGTGAGGGTTAGTGTTAGGGTTATGGTTATGTTTAGGGTCAGGGTTAAGGTTAGGGTCAGGGTTAGGGTTAGGGTTAGTGTTAGGGTTAGGGTTAGGGTGAGGGTTAGTTGAGGTTTAGGGTTAGGGTTAGGTTTAGGATTAGGTTTGGGTGAGGGTGAGTGTGAGGGTTAGGGTTACGCTTAGGCTTAGGCCGAGGGTGAGGGTGGGTGTGAGGATTAGTGTTTGGTGATAGTTAGGTTTAGAATTAAAGTGATGGTTAGGATGAGATTTAGGGTTATGATTAGGATGAGGGCTAGGGTGAGGGTGAGGGTTAGTGTTATCGTTAGGCTTAGACTGAGGTTTAGGCTGAGGGTGAGATTGAGGGTGAGGGTTACGGTTAGGTTGATGGTTAGGGTTACGGTTACCTTGAAGGTTAGAATGAGGTTTAGGGATAGGGTGAGTGTTAGGTTGAGGGTGATGGTAAGGGGAAAGTTGAGGGTTAAGGTGTGGGTGAGGGTTAAGATAAGGGTGAGGGTTAGGGTTAGGGTGAGGGTTAGGGTAAGTGTGAGGGTTAGGGGTTAGGGTGAGGATGGGGGTTAGGTTTAATGTGAGGTTTAGGATGAGGATGAGGGTTAGGGTTAGGTGAGGATAAGGGTTAGAATTAGGGTTAGGTTGTGGGTTGGGTGAGGGTGAGGGTTAGGGTAAGGGTTAGGGTTAGGGTGAGGTTTAGGGTTAGGGTGAGTGTTAGGGTTAGTGTGAGGGTTAGTGTTAGGGTTAGGGTTAGGGTTAGGGTGAGGGTAAGTGTTAGGGTGAGGGTTATGTTTAGGGTGAGGGTTACAGTTAGGGTGAGGTTTAGGTTTAGTGTTAAGGTTATTTTTAATTTTAGGTTTAGGGTTACATATAGGGTGAGGGTCAGGGTGTGGGTTAAGGTTAGGTTTAGGGTGAGCTTTAGGTTTTGGATTAGTGTTAGAGTTAGGGTTAGGTTTAGGGTGAGGTTTAGGGTTAGAGTTAGGATTAGGGTGAGGGTTAGTGTGAGGGTTAGGGTTAGGGTTAGTGTTATGTTACGGTTAGAGTGGGGGTTAGTGTGAGGGTTAGGGTTAGAGTTAGGGTTAGTGTTAGGATTAGGGTTAGGGTGAGGGTGAGTGTGTGGGTTAGAGTTAGGTTTAGGGTTAGGCTTAGGTTTAGGCTGATGATGAGGTTGATGGTGAGGTTTAGGTTTAGGGTGAGTGTTAGGATTAGGGTTAGGGTGAGGGTTAGGTTGAGGGTTAGGGATAGGATGAGGGTTAGGGTGATTGCTGGGGTGAAGGTGAAGTTTTCCGTTAGGGTTAGGGTGAGGTGTAGGGTTAGGGTTAGGGTGAGGGTGAGGTTTAATTTTAGAGTTAGGGTTAGGGTGAGGGTTAGGGTTAGGGTTAGTGTTTGGGTTAGGGTTAGGTTTAGTGTTAGTGTTAGGTTGAGGGTTAGGGTTATGGTTAGGATTAGGTTTAGGGTGAGGGTGAGGGTGAGTGTGACGGTTAGGGTTATGGTTAGGCCTAGTGTTAGGTTGAGGGTTAGGGTGAGGGTGAGGGTTAGGGTTTGGAGAGGTTTAGGGTTAGAGTTAGTGTTAGTGTGAGGGTTAGTGTTAGGGTTAGGTTTTGGGTGAGGTTTAGGGTTAGGGTGATGCTTAGGGTAACGGTCAGGGTGAGGTTTAGAAGGAGCGTTAGGGTTAGTGTGAGAGTTAGGGTGAGGGTGACTGTAAGGTTAAAGGTGAGGGTTAGGCTGAGAATGAGGATTACAGTAAGGGTGAGGGATAGGGTTACCATGAGGGTTAGGGTTAGGGTGAGGTTTATGGTTAGAATGAGGGTTAGGGTTAGGTTTAGTGTTATTTTTAGGGTTAGGGTTAGGGTTAGGTTTAGGGTTAGGCTGAGACTGAGGGTGAGGTTGAGGGTTAGGGTTAGCATGATGGTTAGGGTTATGGTTAGGGTTATAATGAGGTTTAGGGTTAGGGTGAGGTTTAGGATGAGGTTTAGGGTAAGGATTAAGGTTAGGATGAGGGCAAGGGTGAGTTTGAGGGTTTGGGTTGGCATTATGGCAAGGTTTAGGATTAGGGTTAGGTTTAGGGTTAGGGTGACTGTTAGGGTTAGGTTTACGGTGAGGTTGAGGTTTAGGGTTAGGGTGAGTGTTAGTGTTAGGGTTAGGGTTAGGGTGAGGGCTTGGGTTAGGTTTAGGTTTACAGTGAGGATGAGGGTTAGGGTTAGTGTTAGGGTTAGGTTTATTTTTAGGGTTTGGGTTAGAGATATGGTGAGCGTGAGGGTGAGGGTGAGGTTTAGGATTAGGGTGATGGTGAGGTTTCGTGTTAGAGTTAAGTTTAGGGGAAGAGTTAGGGTGAGGGTTATAGTTAGGGTTAGGGTTAATGTTAGGTTTAGGGTTACTGTTAGCGTTAGGGTTAGCGTTAAGGTTACAGTGAAGGTGAGGGTGAGGGTAAGGGTTAGGATTAGGGTGAGGCTTAGGTTTAGGGTTAGGGTTAGAGTTAGGGTTAGGGTGAGGGTGAGGTTTAGGTTTAGAGTTAGGGTTAGGGTGAGCGTTAAGGTGACTGTAAGGGTTAGCGTTAGGTTTAGGTTTAGTGTTAGGATTAGGGTTAGGGTGAGGTTGAGTGTGAGGGTTAGTGTTAGGGTTAGGCTGAGTGTGAGGTTGAGGGTTGGGGTTAGGGTGAGGGATTGGGTTAGGGTTAGGATTAAGGTGAGGTTTAGGATGAGGTTTAGTGTTAGGATTGGGGTTAGCATGAGGGCAAGTTTGAGGGTGAGGGTTAGGGTTAGAATTATGGCGAGGTTTAGGATTAGGGTTAGGTTTAGGGTTAGGGTGAGGGTTAGGGTTGGGGTTAGTGTTAGGGTGAGTGTGAGGGTTAGGTTTAGGTTTAGGGTTAGGGTTATTGTTAGTGTTATGATTAAGGTTAAATTTAAGGTGAGGGTGAGGCTCAGGGTGAGGTTTAGGGTTAGGGTTATGGTGAGGTTTCGGATTAGGTTTAAGGTTAGGTTTAGGGTGAGGGCTTGGGTTAGGGTTAGGGTTACGGTGAGGGTGAGGTTTAGGGTTAGGGTTTGGGTTAGGGTTATTTTAGGGTTTGGGTAACGGTTAAGCTGAGGGTAAGGGTGAGGGTTAGGTTAGGGTTAGGGTGAGGTTTAGGTTTAGGGTTAGGGTTAGAGTTAGGTTTAGGGTGATGGAGAGGTTTAAGGTTAGAGTTAGGGTTAGTGTTAGGGTTAGGGTTAGTGTGAGGGTTAGGGTGTGGGTTAGAGTGACGGTTATGGTTAGCTTTAGGGTGAGGGTTAGGGTTATGTTTAGGGTGAGGTTTAGGATGAGGTTTAGGGTTAGGTTTAGGGTTAGGGTTAGTTTTAGGGTTAGGATTAGGGTTAGGCTTAGGGTTAGGGTGAGGGTTAGGGTTAGGGTAAGGGTTAGGATTTGGCTTAGGGTTAGGGTTAGGGTTATTGTTAGTGTTATGGTTAGTGTTAAGTTTGCGGCGAGGGTGAGGCTCAGGGTGAGGGTTATGGTTAGTGTTAGTGTTTGGTTTAGGTTTAGTATTATTATTAGGGTTTGGGTTAGAGTTAAGGTCATGGTGAGAGTGAGGGTGAGGTTTAGGGTGAGGTTTAGGGTGAGGTTTAGGGTTAGGGTTAGGTTTAGGGTACTGGTGAGGTTTAGGGTTAGAGTTAGGGGGAGGGGGAGGGTTAGGGTGAGGGTTAGGGTTAGGTTTAGTGTTAGTATTAGGGTGAGGGTGAAGGTTAGGTTGTGGTTTAGGGATAGGGTTAGGGTTAGGATTAGGGTTAGGGTGAGGGTGATGGTGAGGGTTATGGTTAGGCTTAGGCTTAGGGTTAAGCTGAGGGTTAGAGTGGGGTTGAGGATTTGGTTTAGGGTGATTGTTAGGGTTAGGGTTAGGGTTAGGGTAAAGGTTAATGTTAATGTTATGGTTAGGTTTAAGTTTGCAGTGAGAGTGAGGCTGAGGGTGAAGTTTATGGTTAGGGTTAAGGTTATGGTTAGTGTTATTGTTAGGGTTAGAGTTTGGTGAGGTTGAGGGTGATGGTGAGGGTTAGGGTTACGGTGAGATTTATTGTAAGGTTTAGGGTTAGGGTTAGGTTGAGAGTGAGGATTAGGTTTAGAGTTTGGGCTATTGGGAAGGTTAGGTTGAGGGTTAGGGTTAGGTTGATTTTTTAGGGATAGGGTTAAGGTTAGGATTAGGGTTAGGGTGAGGTTGTGTGTGAGGGTTAGGGTTAGGGTTAGCGTTAGTCTCAGGTTTAGGCTGAGGGTGATGTTGAGGGTGAGGGTTAGTGTTACACTGAGGGTGAGGATTAGGGTTAGTGTGAGGGTTAGCATGAGGGTTAGAGTTACAGTGAGGGGGAGCGTTAGGGTTAGGGTGAGGGTTAGGGTTAGGATTAGGGTTAGGGTGAGGTTGAGAGTTAGGATTGGGGTTAGGGTTAGGTTTATTGTTAGTTAAGGTTACTTTTGGAGTGAGCATGAGGCTGAGGGTGAGGGTTAGGGTTAGGATTAGGGTTATGGTTAGGATTAGGGTTAGGGTGAGGGTGAGATTGAGGGTGAGGGGTAGGGTTAGGGTGATGGTTAGTGTTATGGTTAGCTTGAAGGTTAGGATGAGGTTTAGGGATAGATTGAGTGTTAAGGTGAGGGTGAAGGTAAGGGTAAAGTTGAGGGTTAGGCTGTAGGTGAGGGTTAATATAAGTGTGAGGGTTAGGGTAAGTGTGACGATTAGGGGTTAGGGGGAGGGGGAGGGTTAGATTGAGGATTAGGGTTAGGGTTAGTGTGAGGTTTAGGGTGAGGATAAGGGTTGAGGGTTAGGTGAGGGTAAGAGTTAGAATTAGGGTTAGGGTGAGGGCTAGGGTGAGGTTGATGGTTAGGGTTAGGGTTAGGGTTAGGGTGAGGTTTAGGGTGAGGGTGAGTGTGAGTGTTAGGGTTACAGTGAGGGTTAGTGTTAGGGTTACGGTTAGTGTTAAGGTGATGGTTAGGGTTACGGTGAGGGTTACAGTTAGGTTGAGGGTTAGGGTTCGTGTTAGGGTTATTTTAAATTTTTGGTTTAGGGTTACGTTGAGGGTGAGGGTGAGGGTGAGGGTTAGGGTTAGGTTTAGTGTGAGGTTTAGGGTTAGGTTTAGAGTTAGAGTTAGGATTAGGGGTAGGGTGAGGTTTAGGGTTTGATAGGCTTAGGGTGAGGGTTAGGTTGATGGCTAGGGTTAGGGTTAGTGTTAGGTTAGGGTTAGGATGAGGGTTAGTGTGAGGGTTAGGGTTAGAGTTAGGGTTAGAGTTAGGATTAGGGTAAGGGTGAGGGTGAGTGTGTGGTTTAGGGTTAGGTTAATGGTTAGGCTTAGGGTTAGGCTGAGGGTGAGGTTGAGGGTGAGGTTTAGGTTTTGTATGAATGTTAGAATTAGGTTAAGGGTGTGGGTTAGGATGAGGGTTAGGGTGAGGTTTTGGGTGAGGGTTAGGTTTAGGATTAGGGTTAGGCTGAGCGCTAGGGTGAGGGTGAGGTTTAGGGTTAGGTTTAGGGTGAGGTTTAGGGTTACGGTTAGGTTGAGGGTGAGGTTCAATTTTAGAGTTAGTGTTAGGGTGAGGGTTAGTGTTAGTATTAGTGTTAGGGTTAATGTTATGGTTAGTGTTAAGGTTAGGGTGAGGGTTAGGATTATGTTTAGGATTAGGTTTAGTGTTACTGTGAGGGTGAGTGTGAGGGTTAGGGTGAGGGTTAGGGTTAGGTTTAGGGTTAGGCTGAGGGTGAGTGTGAGGTTGAGGTTTAGGGTTAAGGTGAGGGTGAGGTTTAGGGTTAGAGTTAGTGTTAATTTGAGCATTAGTGTGAGAGTGAGTGTTAGGGATAGGTTGTGGGTGAGGGTTAGGATTAGGGTGATGCTTAGGGTTATGATCAGGGTGAGGGTTAGGATGAGGGTTAGGGTTAGTGTGAGGGTTAGGGTAAGGGTGACAGTAAGGGTAAAGGTGAGGGTTAGTCTGAGAATGAGGATTACAGTAAGGGTGAGGGTTAGGGTTAGGGTGAGGTTTAAGGTTAGGGTTAGGGTGTGGTTTAGATTGAGGATTCGTTTTTGGGGTTAGTGTGAGGTTTATAGTGAGGATGAGGGTTAGGATTAAGTTGAGGTCTAGGGTGAGGATGTGGGTTAGGTTTAGGGTTAGGGTGAGTGTTAATGTTAGGGTGATTGTTTGGGTTAGTGTGAGGGTTAGTGTTAGGGTGAGAGTTAGTGTTAGGGTGAGGTTTATGTTTAGAATGAGGGTTAGGGTTAGGTTTAGGGTTATTTTTAGGGTTAGCGTTAGGGTTAGGATGAGAGTCAGGGTTAGGATTAGGGTTATGGTGAGGGCTAGGGTGAGGGTGAGGATTAGATAGAGTTAGGCATAGGCTTAGTGTTAGGCTGAGGCTGAGGGTGAGGTTGAAGGTTAGGGTTAGCATGATGGTTAGGGTCATGGTTAGGGTGAGTGTTAGGATGAGGATTAGGGTTAGGGTGAGGGTGACATTAAGGGTCAAGTTGAGGGTTAGAGTGAGGATTAGGGTTACGGTTAGGGTGAGGGTGAGGATTAGATTGAGGAGTAGTGTTAAGGTTAGAGTGAGGTTTAGGGTGAGGATGAGGGTTAGGGTTATGGTGAGGGTTAGTGTTAGGACTATTGTTAGTTTTATGGTGATAGTTATGGTTATGGTTAAGGTTAGTGTTAGGTTTAGGGTTATTGTTAAGGTTAGGGTTAGGGTTAACGTTACGGTGAGGGTGAGGTTAAGGGTAAGGTTTAGGGTTAGGGTGAGGTTTAGGTTTAGCGTTAGGGTTAGGGTTATTGTTAGTGTTATGGTTAGTGTTAAGTTTGCGGTGAGGGTGAGGCTCAGGGTGAGGTTTACGGTTAGTGTTAGGGTTAGGGTTAGTATTATTGTTAGGGTTAGGGTTAGAGTTAAGGTCATGGTGAGAGTGAGGGTGAGGGTTTGGGTGAGTTTTAGGGTGAGGTTTAGGGTTAGGGATAGGGTTATGGTGAGGGTGCTCGTGAGGTTTAGGGTTATAATTCGGGTGAGTGTGAGGGTGAGTGTGAGGGTTAGGGTTAGGTTTAGTGTTAGCATTAGGGTGAGGGAGAGAGTTAGGTTGAGGTTTAGGGATAGGGTTATTTTTACAATTACGGTTAGGGTGAGGGTGAGGGTTAGGGTTAGGCTTAGGCTTAAAGCTAGGCTGAGGGTGAGGTTGTGGGTGAGGATTAGGGTTAGGGTGATGGTTAGGGTTAGGGTTAGTGTTATTGTTAGGGTTAGAGTTAGAATTACCATGAGGGTGAGTGTGCGGGTAGGGTTAGGGTTAGGGTTAGGCTGAGGTTTAGGGTTAGGTTTGAGATAGGGTTAGGGTGAGGATGAGGTTTATGGTTAAAGGTAGGGTTAGGGTTAGGGTTAGACTTAGGGTTAGGCTGAGGGTGAGGGTGGGATGAGGATTAGGGTTAGGTTTAGGGTTAGAGTTAGTTTTAGTGTTAGGGTTAGGGTAAGGGTTAATATTAGTGTTATGTTTAGGTTTAAGTTTGCAGTGAGGGTGAAGCTGAGGGTGAGATTTATGGTTAGGGTTAGGGTTATGGTTAGTGTTATTGTTAGGGTTGGGGTTAGAGTTATGGTGAGGGTGAGGGTGAGGGTGCGGGTTAGGCTTAAGGTGAGATTTAGGGTGAGGTTTAGGGTTTGGGTTAGGTTGAGGGTGAGGATTAGGTTTAGAGTTAGGGTTAGTGGGTGGGTTAGGGTGAGGGGTAGGCTAAGGGTTAGGGTTAGGCTTAGGGTTAGGCTGAGGGTGAGGATGAGGGTGAGGATTAGGGTTAGGTTGAGGGTGAGGTTTAGATTTAGAGTTATGTTTGGGGGAGGTTTAGGGGGAGGGCTAGTGTTAGGGTTAGTGTTAGTGTTAGTGTTAGGATTAGGATTAGGCTTAGGATGAGGTTGAGTGTGAGGGTTAGGGTTAGGGTTAGGCTTAGGGTTAGGCTGAGGGTGAGGGTGAGGGTTAGTGTTAGGGTGAAGTTTAGGGTTAGGATTAGGGTGAGGGATAGGATGAGGTTTAGGGTTAGGATTAGGGTTAGGATGAGGGCAAGGGTGTGTGTGATGGTTAGGGTTAGCATTATGGCAACGTTTAGGATTAGGATTAGGTTTAGGGCTAGGGTGAGTGTTAGGATTAGGGTTACTGTGAGGTTGAGGTTTAGGATTAGGGTGAAGTTTAGGGTTAGGTTTAGGGTGAGGGTGATGGTTAGGATTAGGGTTATTGTTAGTGTTATGGTTAAGGTTTCAATGAGGGTGAGGCTGAGGGTAAGTGTTAGGGTTAGGTTTAGGGTTAGGGTGAGGGCTTGGGTTAGGTTTAGGGTTACGGTGAGGGTGAGGGTTAAGTTTAGTGTTAGGGTTAGGGTTATTGTTAGGGTTAGGTTTAGAGTTATGGTGAGGGTAAGGTGAGGGTGAGGTTTAGGGTAAGGGTGAGGGTTAGGTTTATTGTTAGAATTAGGGTTAGGGGGAGAGTTAGGGTGAAGGTTAGGGTTAGGTTTATTGTTAGGGTTAGGGTTTTTGTTAGGATTAGGGTTAGAGTTACGGTGAGGGTGAGGGTGAGTTTGAGTTTTAGGTTGAGGGTGAGGGTAAGGTTTAGGTTTAGAATTAGGGTTAGGGAGATAGTTAGGGTGAGGGTTAGGGTTAGGTTTTGTGTTAGGGTTAGGTTTAGGGTGAGGGTTAGGTTGAGGTTTAGGGTTAGGGTTAGAGTTAGGTTTAGGATTAGGGTTATGGTGAGGGTGAGTGTGAGGGTTAGGGTTAGGGTTAGGCTTAGACTTAGAGTTAGGCTGTGGGTGAGAGTGGGGATGAGGATTAGGTTTTGGGTGATGGTTAGTGTTCGTATTAGGTTTAGGGTTATGATTAAGTTTAGGGTTAGGATTACGGTTAGGGTGAGGGCTAGGATTAGGCTCAGGCTTTAGGGTTAGGCTGATGGTGAGGTTGAGGGTCAGGGTTAGTGTTAGGGTGATGCTTAGGATTATGGTCAGGGTGAAGGTTAGGATGAGGGTAATGGTTAGGGTGAGGGATTTGGGTGAGCGTGATGGTAAGGGTAAAGCTGAGGGTTAGGTTGAGTGTGAGGATTAAGGTAAGGTCTAGGGTTAGGGTGAGGGTCAGGGTTATGGTGAGGGTGAGGTTAAGATTGATGATTAAGTTTAGGGTTAGTGTGAGGTTTAGAGTGAAGATGAGGGTTAGGGTTAGGGTGAGGGTAGGTTGAGGGTGAGGGTTAGGGTTAGGCCAAGGGTGAGTTTTAATGTTAGGGTGATGGTTAGGGTTAGTGTGAGTGTTATTGTTAGGGTTAGGGTTAGTGTTAGGGTGAGGGTAAGAGTTAGTTTGAGGGTTAGGTTTAGGGTGAGGGTTATGGTTAGAATGAGGGTTAGGGTTAGGGTTAGGGTTATTGTTAGGTCAGGTTTAGTGTTACATTTACGGTGAGGGTGAGAGTTAGGGTTTGGGTGAGGGTGTGGTTTATGTTTAAGTTTAGGGTTAGAGTTAGGTTTAGGGTGAGGTTAAGTTTAGAGTTAGAGTTAGCGTTAGTGATAGTGTTAGGGTTAGGGTGAGGGTCAGTGTGAGGGTTAGGGTTAGGCTTAAGCTTAGGGTTAGGCTTAGGCTTAGACCGAGCGTGAGTGTGAGGGTTAGGGTTAGGGTTAGGGTGAGGTTTAGGTTTATGGTTACGGTGAGGATTGGGTTAGGGTTAGTGATAGTGTTAGGGGTAGGGTTAGGGTGAGGGTGACAGTAAGGGTAAAGGTGAGGGTTTGGGTTAGGATTAGGTTTAGATTGAAGGTGAGTGTGAGGGTTATGGTTAGGGGTAGGGTTAGGCTTAGGGTTAGGGTGAGAGTTAGGGTGAGGGTTAGGGCTGGGGTTGGTGTTGGGGTAGGGTTAGGGTGAGGGTTAGGGTGAAGGTGAAGATTAGGGTTAGGATTAGGATTAGGATTAAGTTGAGGGTGAGTGTGAGGGTTAGTGTTAGGGTTAGGGTTAGGGTGAGTGTGACGGTTAGGGTTCAGGTTAGGGTGAGGTTTAGGGTTAGGGTTAGTTTTAGGGTTAGGGTTAGTTTGAGGGTTAGGATGAGGGTGAGGGTTAGGGTTAGGGTTAGGATTACGATTAGGGGTAGTGTTAGGGTGAGTGCTTGGGTAATGCTTAGGGTTAGGATTAGGCTTAGCATTAAGCTGAGGGTGAGGGTGAGTGTTAGGTTTAGGGTTCAGGTTAGGGTTAGCATTTGGGTGACAGTTAGTGTTCAGGTTAAGTTTAGGGTTAGGGTGATGGTTTTGAATTAGGTTTTCGATTAAGGATTAGGGGGAGTGTTAGGATGAGGATTAGGTTTAGGATTAGGGTTAGGGCGATGGCTAGGTTGAGGGTGAGGATTAGGGTTATTGTTAGGGAGAGGTTAAGGGTTAGGGTTAGGGTTAGGGTGAGGGTTAGGATGAGGGTTAGGGTTATGGTGAGGGAGAGGGTTAGGGTTAGGGTGAGAGTTAGGTTGAGGATGAGGGTTAGGGTGAGGGTGAGGGTTAGGATTAGGGTTATGGTTAAGATTATTGTTAGTGTTATGGTTCTGGTTACCTTGGCAGAGATGGTGAGGCTGAGGGTGAGGGTTAGGGATAGGATTAGTGTTAGGTTTAGGTTTCGAGTTAGGATTAGTGTTATTGTTAGGGTTAGGGTTAGAGTTCTGGTGAAGGTGAGGGTGAGGGTAAGCATGAGGGTTAGGGTTAGGGTTAGGGTGAGGTTTAGTGTCAGGGTTAGGATTAGGTTTAGGGTGAGGGTGAGTATGAGGGTTAGGGTTATGATTAGGGTTTGGCTTAGGTTTAGGCTGAGGGCGAGGGTGAGTGTGAGGGTTGGTGTTAGTTTGAGGTTTAGGGTTAGGATTACAGTGAGTGTCAGGGTTAGCATTAGTTTGAGGGTTACAATTAGGTTTAGGATTAGGTTGAGGTTTAAGGTTAGGGTTAGGGTTTGGGTTAGAATGAGTTTTAGGGTTACAATTAGGGTTAGGGTGAGGGCTAGGGTGAGGGTGAGGTTTAGTGTTAGGGTTAGGGTGAGGTTTAGGTTTAGGGGGAGGGTTAGGGGGAGGGTTAAGTTTCGGGTTACATTGAGGGTGTGGGTTAGGTTTGAGGTGAGGGTTATGTTGAGTACTAAAGTGAGGGTGAGGGTTGGGATTAGGGTTAGGGTGAGGGTTAGGTTGAGGTTTAGGTTTAGGGTTAGTTTTAGGTTTAGGAATAGGGTTGGGCTGAGGGTGATGTTGGGGATGAGGATTAGGTTTAGAGTGATGGTTCCGTTAATGGTTAGGTTGAGTGTTAGGATGAGGGTTAGGGTTAGGCTTAGGCTTAGGGTTAGGCTGAGGCTGAAGTCGAGGGTGAGGGTTAGGGTTAGGGTGATGGTTAGGGTTACAGTTAGTGTGAGGGTTAGGATGAGGGTTAGCTTTGGGGTGAGGGTTAGGATGAGGGTGACAGAGTAAAGGTGTGGGTTAGGCTGAGGGTGAGGTTTATTGTAAGGGTGAGGGTTCTGGTTAGGGTTAGGGTGAGGGTGAGGGTTAGATTGAGGATTAATGTTAGGGTTAGTGGGAGGTTTAGGGTGAGGATGCGTGTTAGGTTTAGGGTGAGGGCTAGGGTGAAGTTGAGGGTTAGGATTTGGGTTAGGGTGAGGTTTAGGTTTAGGGTGATTGTTAGCGTTAGTGTGAGGGTTAGTATTAAGGTTAGTGTACATGTTAGGGTGAGGGTAACTGTTAGGGTAAGGTTTAGGTTTAGGGTGAGGTTTAGGATTAGCGTTAGGGTTAGGGTTAGGGTGAGGGTGAGGTTTAGGGTTAGAGTTAGGGTTAGGGTGAGGCTGAGGTTTAAGGTTAGGGTTAGGGTTAGTGTTAGGGTTAGAGTTAGGGTGAGGTTTAGTGTGGGTGTGAGGGTTAGTGTTAGGGTTAGGATTAGGGTTAGGGTTAAGGTGAGGGTGAGTGTGAGGTTTAGGGTTAAGGTTAGGTTTAGGTTTAGAATTAGGGTGAGGGTGAAGGTGAGGGTTACGGGTAGGGTGAGTGTTGGGGTTAGGGTTAGAATGAGGGTTAAGTTGAGGTTTAGGCTTAGGCTTAGGGTTTGGGTATGGGCTAGGTTGAGGGGGAGGGTTAGTGTTAGGGTTAGTGTGAGGGGTAGGGTGATGGTAAGGGTTAGTGTTAGGTTTAGGGTTAGGGATAGGGTGAGTTTTAGTGTGGGGTTGAGGGTTAGTGTTAGTTTGGATTAGGGTTAGGGTTAAGGTGAGGGGGAGTGTGAGGGTTAGGGTTAGGGTTAGGGTTAGGGTTAGGGTTAGGTTTAGAGTTAGGGTGAGGGTGAGGGTGAGGGTTACGGTTAGGGTGAGTGTTGGGGTTAGGGTTAGAGTGAAGGTTAGGGTGAGTGTTAGGCTTAGGCTTATGGTTTGGGTATGGGCTAGGGTGAGGGTGAGGGTTAGGTTTTGGTTGAGGGGTAGGTTAAGGGGTAGGGTTAGTGTTAGGTTTAGGGTTGGGGTTAGGGTTAGGCTTAATGTTAGGCGGATGGGGAAGGTGTGGGTGAGGGTTAGGGTTAGGGTGAGGGTGAGGTTTAGGGTTAGAGTTAGCGTTAGGGTAAGGGTTAGTGTGAGGGTTAGGGTTAGGGTTAGTGTTACTGTTAGGGTTAGGATGAGGGTGAGTGTGAGGGTCAGGGTTAGTCTTAGACTGAGGCGGAGGCTTAGGCAGAGCGTGTGGGTGAGGGTGAGGGTTAGGGTTAGGGTTTTAGGGTTAGGGTGAGTGTTAGGATGAGGTTTAGGGTTAGCATTAGGGTTAGGGTGAGGGCTAGAGTTAGGGTGAGGGTTAGGGTTAGGGTTAGGGTGAGATTTAGGGTTAGGGTTAGGGTAAAGGTTAAGGTGAGGCTGAGGGTAAGGATTAGGTTTAGAGTTACAGTGAGGGTCAGGGTTTGGGTTAGGTTTAGGGTTAGTGTTTTAGTTAAGGTTAGGATTAGAGTTACAATAAGGTGAGCGTGAGCGTGAGGGTTAGGATCAGGGTTAGGGTGAGGTTTAGGGTTAGGATTATTGTTAGGGTGAGGGTGAGGATTAGGGTTAGAGTTATGGTTAGGGGGAGGGTTAGGTTGAGGTTTAGGTTTAGGGTTAGTGTTAGGTTAGGCTTAGGGTTAGGCTGAGGCTGAGGGTGATGTGAGGGTTAGGGTTAGGGTGATGGTTGGGTTTGCCTTTACGGTGAGGGTTAGGATGAGGATTTAGGTTATGGTGAGGATTAGGGTGAGGGTGACCGTAAGGGTAAAGGTGAAGGTTAGGCTGAGGGTGAGGGTTACGGTAAGTGTGAGGGTTAGGGTTAGGGTGAGGGTGAGGGTTAGATTCAGTATTAGTCTTAGGGTTAGTGTGAGGTTCAGGGTGGGAATCAGGGTTAGGGTTAGGTTGAGGGCTAGGTTGAGGGTGAGAGTTAGTGTTAGGGTGAGGTTTAGAGTTAGGGTGATGGTTAGGGTTAGTGTTATGGTTAGGGTTAGTGTTAGGGTGAGGGTAAGTGTTAGGGTGAGGGTTAGGTTTAGGGTGAAGGTTATGATTAGGATGAGGGTTAGGGATAGGTTTAGGTTTATTGTTAGGCTTAAGGTTAGGGTTATGTTGAGGGTGAGGGTGAAGGTGAGGGTTAGATTAGGGTTAGGGTTAGGGTTATTGTTAGTGTTATGGTTAGGGTTAAGTTTACAGTGAGAGTGAGGCTGAGGGTGAGGATTAAGGTTAGGGTTAGGGTGAGGTTTAGGGTTAGGGTTAGGGTTAGGGTTATGGTGAGGGTTTGGTTTAGGGTGAGGGTTAGGCTGACGGTGAGGGTGAGGGTAGGGGTTAAGGTTAGTGTGAGGTTTAGGTTTAGGGTTAGGTTAGGGTTAGGGTGAGGGTGAGGTTTAGGGTTAGATTTAGGGTTAGGGTGATGATTAGGGTGAGGGTTAGTGTTAGGGTTAGGGTGAGGGTTAGGATGAGGGTGAGGGTTAGGGTTTGGGTTAGGATTAGGATTAGGGTTAGTATGAGGGTGAGTGTTTGGGTTAGGCTTAGTGTTAGGGTTAGTCTAATGGTTAAGCTGAGGGTGAGGTTAAGGTTGAGGTTTAGGGTTAGGGTTTGGGTTAGGGTTAGCGTTAGGGTGAGAGTTAGGGTTTGTGTTTAGTTTAGGGTTGGATGAGGTTTAGGGTTCGGGTCACAGTGAGGGTGAGGGTTAGGGTTAGGTTGAGGGTTAGGGTTAGGATTAGGGTTAGGGTTAGTATTAGGGTTAGGGTGAGGGTTAGGGTTAGGCTTAGGCTTAGGCTTAGCGTTAGGCTTAGGCTGAGGGTGAGGTTGAGGGTAAGGGTTAGGTGATGGTTGGGGTTGCCGTTAGGGTGAGGGCTCGGATGAGGATTTATGCTATGGTGAGGGTTAGGGTGAGGGTGACCGTAAGCGTAAAGGTGAGGGTTAGGCTGATGGTGAGGGTTAGGATCAAGGTGAGGGTGAGGGTTAGATTCAGGATTAGTGTTAAGGTTAGTGTGAGGTTAAGGGTGAGGAAGAGGGTTAGGGTTAGGTTGAGGTCTAGGGTGAGGGTGAGAGTTAGGGTTAGGGTTTGGTTTAGGGTTAGAGTGATGGTAGGGTTAGTGTGAGGGTTAGTGTTATGGTTGGGGTTAGTGTTAGGGTGAGGGTAAGTGTTAGGGTGAGGGTTAGGTTTAGGGTGAATGTTATGGTTAGGATGAGGGTTAGGGTTAGGGTTATTTTTATGGTTAAGGTTATGTTGAGGGTGAGGGTGAGGGTGAGGGTTAGGGTTAGGTTTAGGTTAAGGGTTTCAGGTTAGGGTTAGAGTTAGTGTTAGGGTTAGGGTGAGGTTTAGGGTTAGAGTTAGGGTTAGTGTTAGTGTTAGAGTTAGGGTGAGGTGAGGGTGAGGTTGAGGGTTAGATATAGCGGTAGGGGGAGTGTTAGGGTTAGGGTTAGGTTTAGGGTTATTGTTAGAGATAGGGTGAGGGTGAGGGTTCGGTTGAGGTTTAGGGTTAGGGTTAGGGTTTGGGTTAGTGTTAGTGTTAGGATGAGTGTAAGTGTTAGGGTGAGGGTTAGGGTTTGGGTGAGGGTTAAGTTTAGGGTGAGGGTGAGCGTTAGGATTCGGGGTGGGTTTAGGGTTATTGTCCGTGTTATGGTTAATCTTAGGTTTACGGTTAGGGTGAGGTTGAGGGTGAAGGTTAGGTTTAGGGTTAGGGTGAGGTTTAGGGTTCGGGTTAGGGTTAGGCGTAGGGTTCGGGTTTGGGTTAGGTTTAGGGTTACGGTGAAGGTGAGGGTTAGAGCGAGGTTTAGGGTTAGGGTGTGGGTTAGGATGAGGGTGAGGTTTAGAGTTAGAGTTAGAGTTAGGGGGAGGGTTAGGTTGAGGGTTAGGGCTAGGGTTAGTGTTAGGGTTAGGATTAGGGGGAGGGTTAGGTTGAGGTTTTGGGTTAGGGTTATGCTTAGGTTTAGGATTAGTGTTATGATGAGGATGAGTGTGAGGGTTAGGGTTAGGTTTAGGCTTAGGGTTAGGCTGAGGGTTAAGGTGGGGGTAAGTGTTATGTTTAGCGTTAGGGTTAGGGTGAGGGTTAGGGTTAGGGTTAGGCTGAGGGTGAGGGTTAGATTGAGGGTTAGGGTTTTGTTGAGGGTTATGGTTAGGGTGAGGGTTAGGTTTAGTGTTAGGGTTATTGTTAGGGCTAGGGTTAGTTTTAAGGTGAGGTTGAGGGTGAGGGTTAGGTTTAGGTTTAGGGTGAGGTTTAGTTTTAGGTTTAGGGTTAGAGTTAGGGTTAGGGTGATGGTGAGGTTTAGGGTTAGAGTTAGGGTTAGTGTTAGGGTTAGGTATAAGGTGAGGGTTAGGATGAGGTTTAGAGTTCGGATTAGGCTTAGGCTTAGGCTTAGGCTGAGAGTGAGGGTGAGGGTGAGGGTTAGGGTTAGGGTTAGGGTGAGGATTAGGGTTAGGTTTAGGGTGAAGGTTAGGATGAGGTTTAGGGTTAGGTTTAGGGCTAGGGTTAGGTTTTGTGTTAGGGTTAGAGTTAGTTTTAGGGTTAGGGTTAGGTTAGGGTGAGGGTTAGGGTTAGGGTTAGGGTTAGGCTTAGGCTTAGGCTTAGTGTTAGGGTTAGGGTGAGAGTGAGAGTGAGGGTTAGTGTTAGGGTTAGGGTAGGCTTAGGGTTAGGCTGAGGGTGAGGGTGGGGGTGAGGACTAGCTTTAGGTTGATCATTAGGTTTAGGGTTAGTGTTATTGTTAGGGTTAGGGTTAGAGTTACGGTGAGGCTGAGGTTGCTGTTGAGGGATAGGGTTAGTGTCAGGGTGAGGTTTAGGGTTAGGTTTAGAGATTGGGTTAGGGTGAGGGTGAGGTTTAGGGTTAGATTTAGGGTTAATGTTAGGGACAGGCTTAGGGTTAGGCTGAGAGTGAGGGTAGGGTTGAGGATTAGGGTTAGTGTTAGTGTTAAGCTTAGGGTTATAGTTAGGGTTACATTTAGGGGTAGGGTTGGGATTAGGATTAAGTTTAAGGTGAGGGTTAGTGTTATGGTTAGGGTTAGGATTAGGGTTAGGGTGAGGGTGAGGTTTAGGGTTAGGGTTAGGTTTAGAGTGAGGTTTAGGGTCAGGGTTAGGGTTAGGGTTAGTTTTAGGGTTAGGTTTGGGGTTAGTGTTAGGATTAGGGTTACTGTGACTGTGAGTGTGAGGGTTAGGGTTAGGGTTAGTGTTAGGCTGAGGCTGAGGGTGAAGTTGAGGGTTAGATTTAGGGTTAGGGTATAGTTTATGTTTAGAGTGAGGGTTAGGGTTAAGATTAGGGTTAGGGTATGTGCTAGGGTTAGGGTTAGGCTTAATTTTAGGGTTAGGGTGACGTTTAGCGTTAGGTTTAGTCTCAGAGTTTGGGTTAGTGTGTGGGTTTGCGTTAGGGTTATAGTTATGGTGAGGGTGTGGATTAGGGTTAGGTGTAGGGTTAGGGTTATTCTTAGGGCTAGGGTTAGGGTTAAGGTTAAGGTAAGGATAAGGGTGAGGGTGATGTTGAGGGTTAGGGTTAGGGTTAGGATGAGGTTTAGAGTTAGGGTTAGGGTTAGGGTCAGGGTGAGGTTTAGGGTTAGAGTTAGGGTTAGGGTTAGGGTTAGTGTGAGTGTTAGGGTTAGGGTTAGTGTTACAGTTAGGGTTATGTTGAGGGCTAGTGTGAGGGTGAGGGTTAGGGTTAGCGTTAGGCTTTGGCTTTGGGTTAAGCTGAGGGTGAGGGTGAGGGTGAGGGTTAGGGTGAGGGTGAGGGTGAGATTTAGGGTTAGAGTTACGGTTAGGGTGAGGGTTAGCGTGAGGGTTAGTGTTAGTGTTAGGGTTAGGGTTAGTGTTACAGTTAGGGTTATGTTGAGGGCTAGTGTGAGGGTGAGGGTTAGGGTTAGCGTTAGGCTTTGGCTTTGGGTTAAGCTGAGGGTGAGGGTGAGGGTGAGGTTTAGGTTGAGGGTGAGGGTGAGATTTAGGGTTAGAGTTACGGTTAGGGTGAGGGTTAGTGTTAGTGTTAGGTTTAGGGTTAGGGATAGTGTTAGTGTTGGGGTTAGGGTGAGGGTTAGGATGAGGGTGAGGGTTAGGGTTAGGATTAGGATTAGGATTAGGGTTAGTGTTAGGGTGAGTGCTTGTGTTAGGCTTAGGGTTAGGGTTAGGCTTAGCATTAAGCTGAGGTTGAGGGTGAGGGTTAGAGTAAGTGTTCCGCATAGGGTTAGCATTTGGTTGAGAATTATGGTTCGGGTTAAGATTAGCGTTAGGGTGAGGGTTAGGGTTAGGGTTATAGTGAAGGTGAGGGGTAGGGTTAGGTTGAAGGTTTGGGTTACTATTAGGGTTATGGTGAGGGTTAGGATTAGGGTTAGGGTGAGAGTTAGGATGAGGATTAGGTTTAGGATGGTGGTTAGGGTGAGGGCTAGGTTGAGGGTGAGGATTTGGGTTAGTGTTAGGGTGAGGTTTAGGGTGAGGGTGAGGGTTAGGGTTACGGTGAGGGTTAGGGTTAGGGTTACAGTGAGGGTTAGGTTTAGGATTACGGTTAGGGTGAGGGTGATTTTTAGGATTAGGTTTAGGGTTAGGATTATTGTTAGTGATATGGGCATGTTTACATTTGCAGTGAGGGTGAGGCTGAGGGTGAGGATTAGGGATAGGATTAGGGTTAGGGTTAGGTTTAGGGTTAGGATTAGTGTTATTGTTAGGTTTAGGGTTAGAGTTACCGTGAGGGTGAGGGTGAGGGTTATGGTTAGGGTAAGGGTTAGGATTAGGGTTAGGGTGAGGGCTAGGGTGAGGGTGAGTGTTAGGGTTAGTGTTAGGGTGAGGTTTAAGTTGAGGGTTTGGGTGAGGTTTAGGGTTATGGTGAGGGTGAGGGCGAGGGTAAGGGTGAGGGTCAGGGTTAGGGTTAGGATTAGGGTTAGGGTGAGGGTTAGGGTTATGGTTAGGGTGAGTGTTAGGATGAGGATTAGGGTTAATATTAGGGTTAGAGTGAGGGCTAGGGTGAGGATGAGGTTTAGAATTAGTGGTAGGGTGAGGTTTAGTGTTAGGGTTAGGGTGAGGGTTAGGGTTATGGTGAGGGTGAGGGTGAGGGTAAGGGTGAGGGTATGGGTTAGGGTGAGATTTAGGGTCAAGGTTAGGTTTTGGATTAGGGTGAGTGTGAGGTTTAGGGTTAGAATTATGTTTAGGGAGAGGGTTAGGGTGTGGGTTAGGGTTTCGGTTGGTGTTAGGGTTAGGGTTAGGGTGAGGGTTAGGTTGAGGTTTAGGGTTCGGGTTAGGGTTAGTGGTAGGATTAGGGTTAGGGTGAGGGTGAGTGTGAGGGTTATGGTTAGGGTTTGGGTTAGGCTTAGTGTTAGGCTGAGGGTGAGGTTGAGGTAAGGGTTATGGTTAGGGTGAGGGTCCAGGTAGGTTTAGGGTGAGTGTTAGAATTATGTTTAGGGTTAGCGTGATGGTTAGTGTTAGGGTGAGGGTGAGGTTTCCGATGAGGTTTAAGGTTACAATTAGGGTTAGGGTGAGGGCTAAGGTGAGGGTGAGGGTTAGTGTTAGGATTAGGGTCAGGTTTAGTGTTAGGGTTAAGGGTAGGGTTAGGGTCAGGGTTAGCGTTTGGGTTACGGTTAAGGTGTGGGTTAGTTTTGAGGTGATGGTTAGGGTGAGGACTAAAGTGACGGTGAGGGTTAGGATTAAGGTTAGGGTTAGGGTGAGGGTTAGGTTGAGGCTTAGGTTTAAGGTTAGTGTTAGGGTTAGGATTAGGGTTAGGCTGAGGGTGAATGTGAGGGTTAGGGTTAGGGTTAGGCTTAGGGTTAGGGTTACTCTGAAGGTGAGGGTGGGGATGAGGTTTAGGTTTAGAGTGATGGTTGTGGTTATGGTTAAGTTGAGGGTTAGGATGAGAGTTAGAGTTAGGTTTAGGGTTAGGGTGAGGGCTACGGTGAGTGTGAGTTTTAGGGTTAGGTTCAGGCTTAGGCTTAGGGTTAGGGTGAGGCTAAAAGTGAGGGTGAGGGTTAGGGTTAGGGTGATGTTTAGGGTTACGGTTAGGGTGAGGGTTAGGATGAGGGTTAGTTTTAGGTTTAGGGTTAGGGTTAGGGTGATGTTAGGTTTAGGGTGATGGTTAGCGTTAGTGTGAGGGTTAGTGTTAGTATTAGTGTTACTGTTAGGTTGAGGGTAAGTGTTAGGGTAATGTTTAGGTTTAGGGTGAGGTTTAGTATTAGGGTTAGGGTTAGGGTCAGCGTGAGGTTTAGGGTTAGAGTTAGTGTTAGGGTGAGGTTTTGGGTTAGGATTAGGGTTAGGTTTAGTGTTAGGGTTAGGGTGAGGTTTAGTAGGGAGTGAGGGTTAGTGTTAGGGTTAGGATGAGTGTTAGGGTTAGTGTGAGGGTTAGGGTGAGGGTGACAGTAAGGGTAAAGTTGAGGGTTAGGCTGAGAGTGAGGATTACGGTAAGGGTGAGTGTTAGGGTTAGGGTGAGGGTTACGGTTAGGTTTAGGGTGAGGGTGTGGTTTAGATTGAGGAATACTTTTAGGGTTAGTGTGAGGTTTAGGATCAGGGTGAAGGTGGGGGTTAGGATTAGATTTAGGTTTAGGGTTATTCTTAGGGTAGGGTTATTTTTAGTGTTATGGTTAACGTTAATTTTGTGGTGAGGGTGAGGCTGAGGGCGAAGGTTAGAGTTAGGGTTAGGGTTAGTGTTATTTTTAGTGTTAGGGCTAGTATTATGGTGAGGTTGAGGGTGAGGATGAAGTTTAGTGTTAGGGTGAGTTTTAGGGTTAAGGTATGGGTAAGGGTGAGGGTGAGGTTTAGGGTTAGAGTTAGGGTTAGGTATAGGGTTAGGTTGAGGGTTAGGGTTAGGGTTAGGGTTAGGGTGAGGATTAGATTGAGGATTAGGGTTAGGGTTAGGGTTAGTGTGAGGTTTAGGGTGAGGATGAGGGTTAGGGTTAGGGTGAGGTTGAGGGTAGGACTTAGGGTTAGGGTGAGGGCTAGTTTGAGGGTTAGGGTTAGAGTTAGGTTTAGGTTTAGGATTAGGTTTAGAATTAGGGTGAGGTTTAGGGTTGGTGTGAGGGTTAGTGTTAGGGTTAGGGTTAGTGTTAGTGTGAGGGTAAGTGTTAGGTTGATGTTTAGGGTTAGGGTGAGGGTTATGGTTAGGGTGAGGGTTAGGGTTAGGGTCATGATTATTGTTAGGTTTATTGTTAGGGTTACGGTTACATTGAGGGTGAGGGTGAGGGTTAGGGTTAGTGTTAGATTGAGGTTGGTTTAGTGTTAGTGTTAATGTTAGAGTTAGGGTTAGGGTGAGCGTGAGGTTTAGGTGTAGAATTAGGGTTAGGGTGAGCATTAGGGTTAGGGTGGGGGTGACGGTAAGGGTAAAGATGAGAGTTAGGATGAGGATGAGCGTTACAGTAAAGATGAGGGTTAAGGTTAGGGTGAGGGTTAGGTTTAGGGTTAGGGTGAGGGTGAGGGTTAGATTGAGGATTAGTGTTAGAGTTAGTGAGAGGTTTAGGGTTAGGATGAGAGTTAGGGTTAGGGTGAGTGATAGGGCGAGGTTGAGGTTTAGGAATTAGTGTTAGGGTGAGGTTTAGGGTACGGGTGATTTTTAGGTTTAGTGTGAGCGGTAGTGTTAGCATTAGGGTTAGTGTTAGGGTGAGGCTAAATATTAGTGTGAGGGTTAGGGTTAGGGTGAGGGTTATGGTTAGGGTGAGTGTTAGGGTTAGGGTTAGGGTTATTGTTAGTGTTAGGGTTATACGGTTACGGTGAGGGTGAGGGTGTGGTTTAGTGTTAGTTTTAGGATGAGGTTTAGCTTCCGGGTTAGTGTTAGAGTTAGGGTGAGGGTGAGGGTGAGTTTTAGGGTTAGAGTTAGGGTTAGTGTTAGAGTTAGGGATAGGGAGAGGGTTAGGGTTAGGCTTTGGCTTAAGCTAAGGCTTAGGCCGAGCATGAGAGGGAGGTTTAGGGTTCAGGTTAGGGTGAGGTTTAGGGTTAGGGTTAGCGTGAGTGTTAGGATGAGGTTTAGGGTTAGGATTAGGTTTAGGGTGAGGGTTAGGGTGAGTGTGTGGGTGAGGGTTAGGGTTAGGACAGGGTTAGGTTTAGGATTTGAGTTAGGGTGAGGGTGAGTGTGAGGGTTATGGTTATGGTGAGAGTTAGGGTTAGGGTTAGGGTTAAGTTAGGATTAGGCTGAGGGTGAGGGTGAGGATTAGGGTTATGGTTATGTTTAGGGTTAGGGTTATTGTTAGTGTTATGGTTAGGGTTAAGTTTGCAGTGAGGGTGAGGCTGCGGGACAGGGTTATGGTTAGGGTTATGGTTAGGGTGAGGGTGAGGGTGAGGGTGAAGGTTAGGTTGAGGTTTAGGGATAGATTTACATTTAGGACTAGGGTTAGTGTAAGGGTGAGTGTGAGGGTTAGGTTGAGGGTTAGGCTGAGGCTTAGGGTTAGGCTGAGGGTCGCGGTGGGTGTGAGGATTAGGGTTAGGGTGTTGGTTAGGTTTAGGGGTAGGGTTATGGTTAGGGTTAGGGTTAGGGTGAGGGTTAGGATGGGGGTTAGGGTTAGGGTTAGGATTAGGTTTAGTATGAGGGCTAGGGTGAGGATGAGGGTTAGCATTAGTGTTTGGGTGAGGTTTACGGTTAGCATTAGGGTTAGGATGAGGGTTAGAGTTATGGTGAGCGTGAGGGTTAGGGTTAGGGTGAGGTTTAGGTTTACATTTAGGTTTAGTGGGAGGGTTAGGTCGAGGGTTAGGGTTAGTGTTAGGCTTAAAGTTAGGGTGAGGGTTAGCTTGGGGTTTAGGGTTAGGTTTAGGATTAGGATTAGGGTGAGGGTGAGTGTGAGGGTTAGGTTTAGGTTTAAGCTTAGGCTTAGGGTTAGGGTGAGGATGTGGGTGGGGGTGAGGATTAGGGTGAGGTTGATGGTTAGGGTTAGGGTGAGGGTTAGGATGAGGGTTAGGTTTAGGATTAGGGTTAGGGACAGTGCTAGGGTGAGGGTGAGTTTGTGTGTTAGGGTTAGGTTTAGTGTTAGGCTTTGGTTTAGGCTGAGGGTGAGGTTGAGGGTGAGGGTTAAGGTTAGGTGTAGGGTTAGGATGAGGGTTAGCGTTAGGATTAGGGTTAGGGTAAGGTCTAGGGTGAGGGTGAGGTTTAGGGTTAGCGTTAGGGTGAAGTTTAGGGTTAGTGTTAGGGTTAGGGTTAGGGTGAGTGTGAGGTTTAGGGTTAGAGTTAGGGTTAGGGTGAGGCTGAGGGTGAGGTTTTGGGTTAGGGTTAGTGTTAGGTTTAGGCTTGGGTGAGGGTGAGGGTTAGGCTGAGGGTGAGGGTTAGGTTTAGGATTAGGATTAGGTTTAGGGTTAGGGTGATTATGAGGGTTAGGGTTAGGGTTAGAGTTAGGCTGAGGGTTAGGGTGAGGGTGAGGATTAGGGTTAGGGTGTGGGTTGGGGTTAGGATTATGGGGAGGGTTAGGATGAGGGTTAGTGTTAGGATTAGGGTTAGGGTGAGGGCTATGGTGAGGGTGAGGTTTAGGCTTGGGGTTAGGGTGCGGTTTAGAGTTAGGGTTAAGTTTAGGGTTAGGGTGAGGGTGAGGTTTACGGTTAGAGTTAGGGTTAAGTTGAGGCTGAGGTTGAGGGTTAGGGTTAGGTTAGAATTAGGATTAGGGTACGGGTTAGAGTGAATGTCAGTGTTAGGGTTATGGTTCGGGTTTGTCTTAGGGTTACACTGACGGTGAGGGTGAGGGTGAGGTTTAGGGTTAGCATTAGGGATAGGGTGAGGGTGAATGTGTTTGTTAGGGTTAGGTTTAGCGTTAGACTTAGGGTTAGGCTGATGGTGAGGTTGAGGGTGAGGGTTAGGGTTAGTGTGAGGGTTCGGTTAAGGGTTACAGGGAGGGATAGGATGAGTATTAGGGTTAGGTTGAGGTTTAGGGTTAAGATTAGGGTTAGGGTGAGGGTGAGGGTTAGGGTTAGGTAAGGGTTACTGTGAGGGTGAGGGTTAGGGTTAGGTTGATGGTTATTGTTAGGATTTGTGTTAGGCTGAAGGCTAGGATGAGGGTGAGGGTTAGGGTAAGGGTTTGGCTTAGGCTTAGGGTTAAGCTGAGGGTGAGTTTGAGGGTGAGGGTTAGGGTTAGTGTTAGTGTGAGTTTTAGGGTTAGGGTTAGGGTTAGGGTTAGGGTTATGGTTAGGTTTAGGATTAGGGTTAGGGTGAGGGTGAGTGTGAGGCTTAGGGTTAGGGTTAGGGTTAGGCTTAGAGTTAGGGTGAGGGTTAGCGTTAAGGTTTGGGTTATGTTGCAGATGAGGCTGAGGATTAGGTTTAGGTTTAGGTTTAGATTTAGGGTTAGGATTAGGGTTAGGTTTAGTGTTAGGGTTAGGGTTAGGTTTAGGGTTATGGTGAGGGTTAGGTTTAGGTTTAGGGATAAGATGAGTGTGACTGTGTGGGTGAGGATTAGAATTAGTGTTAGGGTTAGGCTTAGAGTTAGGGTTATTGATAGTGTTATGATTAGGGTAAAGTTTGCTGTGAGGGTGAGGCTGAGGGTGAGGGTTAGGGTTGGGCTTAGGGTTAGGGTTATTGTTAGGGTTAGAGCTAGAATTACGGTGAGGTTGAGGGTGAGGGTGAAGGTTAGTGTTAGGGTGAGTTTTAGGGTTAGGGGTAGGGTTAGGGTGAGGGTTTGGGTTAGGGTTAGGTTTACGGTGAGTTTAGGGTTAGGGTTAGTTTGAGGGTTCGTGTTGGGTTAGGTTAGTGTTAGGGTGAGGGTAAGTGTTAGGGTCAGGTTTTGGGTTAGGGTGAGGTTTATGGTTAGGTTGAAGGTTAGGATTAGGTTTAGGATTACTGTCAGGGTTAGGTTTAGGGTTAAGGTTACGGTGAGGGTGAGGGTTAGGGATAGGGTTAGGGTTATGGTGAGGTTTAGCGTTTGCATTAGGGTTAGAGTTAGGTTTTGGGTGAGGGTGACGTGTAGGGTTAGAATTAGGGTTAGGGTGAGGGTTAGGTTAGGGTTATGTTTAGGGTTAGTGTTAGGGTTAGGGTTAAGGTGAGAGCAGTAGGGTTAGGGTTAGGGTTAGGTTTAGGATTAGGGTTAGGGTGAGTGTGAGTGTGTGTGTTAGGGTTAAGTTTAGGGTTAGGCTTAGAGTTAGACTGTGGGTGAGGTTGTAGGTTAGGTTTAGGGTTAGGGTTAGGGTTAGGGAAAGGTTTAGGGAGGGGGTAGGATGAGTGTTAGGTTTCGGTTTAAAGTTAGGGTGAGGGCTAGGCTAAGGGTGAGTTTTAGGGTTAGGTTTAGGGTGAGGGTTAGGGTGAGGGTGAGGGTGAGAGTTAGGGTTTGGGTTAAGTTTAGTGTTAGATTGAGGGTTAGGGTAAGGTTTATGTTGAGGGTGAGGGTTAGGTTTAGGTTGAGGGTTAGGGTTAAGATTAGGGTTAGGCTGATGGTGAGGGTGACATTTAGGGTTAGTGTTAAGGTGAGGCTGAGGATGAGGGTTAGGATTAGGATTTGGGTTAGGGTGAGGGCTAGGGTGAGTGTGAGGTTTAGGGTTAGGGTTAGGGTTAGGATTAGGGTTAGGGTTAGGATTATGGTGAGTGCAAGGGTTAGGGTTAGGGTTAGGTTTAGGATTAGGGTTAGGGTTAGGGTGGTGGAACGGGTTAGGTTGAGGGTTAGGGATAGTGTGAAGGTTAGGATGAGGGTTAGGTTTAAGATTAGGGTAAGCGAGAGGGCTCTCCTGAGGGTTAGGGTAAGGGTTAGGCTTAGGCTTAGGGTTAGGCTCAGCATGAGGTTGAGGGTGAGGTTTAGGCTTAGGGTGATTGTTAGGTTGATGGTTAGGGTGGGGGTTAGGATGAGGTTTATGGTTAGGGTGAGGATGATGGTAAGGGTAAAGTTGAGATTTAGGCTGAGGGTGAGGGTTAAGATAAAGGTGAGGTTTAGGGTTAGGTTTAGGGTAAGTGTTAGGGTTAGAGTGAGGGCTAGATTGAGGATTAGGGTTAGGGTTAGAGTTAGTGTGAGGTTTAGGGTGAGGATGAGGGTTAGGGTTAGGGTGAGGGTGGGGGTAGGTCTTAGGTTTAAGGTGAGGGCTAGGGTGAGGTTTAGGGTTAGAGATAGGGTTATTATTAGGGTTAGGTTTAGGGTTAGGGTGAGGGTTAGGGTTAGTGTGATGGTTAGTGTTAGCGTTAGGGTTAGTGTTTGGGGGAGAGTAAGTGTTAGGGTGAGGGTTAGGGTTAGGGTAAGAGTTATGGTTAGGCTGAGGTGAGGGTTAGGTTTAGAGTTATGGTTATTGTTTGGTTTAGGGTTAGGTTTATGGTTACGGTGAGGTTGAGGGTGAGGGTTAGCGTTAGGGTTAGGGTGAGGTTTAGTGTTAGGGTTAGAGTTAGAGTTAGGGTTAGGGTGAGGGTAAGGTTTAAGGGTAGAATTAGGGTTAGGTGAGGGTTAGGGTGAGGGTTAGGGTTAAGGTGAGGGTTAGGGTGGGGGTGACGGTAAGGGTAAAGATGAGGGTTAGGCTGAGGGTGAGCGTTACGATAAAGATGAAGGTGAGCGTTAGATATAGTGTTAGGGTGAGGATGAGGATTAGATTGAGGATTAGTGTTAGGGTTAGTGTGAGGTTTATGGTGAGGATGATAGGGTTAGGGTGAGTGGTAGGGTGATTTTGAGGGTTAGGGTTAGTGTTAGGGTGAGGTTTAGGCTTAGAGTGATTGTTAGGGTAAGTGTGAGCGGTAGTTAGTTTTAGCATTAGGGTTAGTGTTAGAGTGAGGGTAAATATTAGGGTGAGGGTTAGGGTTAGGGTTAGGGTTAGGTTAGGGTTAGGGTTATTGTTAGGGTTAGGGTTAGAATTATGGTGAGGGTGAGGGTGCGGGTGAGGGTTAGGTTTAGGGTTAGGGTGGGGTTTAGGGTTAGGGTGAAGATGAGGGTGAGGTTTAGGGTTAGAAATAGTGTTAGGGGGAGGGTTAGGGTGACGGTTAGTTTTAGGGTTATTGTTAGGGTTAGGGTGAGGGTGAGGGTTAGGGTTAGGCTTAGGTTTAGGTTTAGAGTGAGGTTTAGGGTTCGGGTTTGGGTTAGCGTTAGCGTTACTGTGAGGGTGAGGGTGCGGGTGAGTGTGAGGGTGAGGGTGAGGCTTAGGATTAGTGTTAGGGATAGTGTTAGGGTGAGATTTAGGGTTCAGGTTAAGTTTAGGGTTAGGGTGAGGGTTAGCGTTAGGCTTAAGTTGAGCGGGAGGGTTAGGGTTAAGTTGAGGGTAAGGGTTAGGGTTAGGCTTAGGGTTAGGGTTAGAGTGAGGTTTAGGGTTAGCGTTTGGGTTAGGGTTAGAGTTACTGTGAGGGTGAGGGTGTGGGTGAGTGTGCGGGTTAGGGTTAGGTTTAGGGTTAGGCTTAGGTTTAGGCTTAGGATTAGGCTGAGGGTGAGGGTGGGGATGAGGGTTAGGGATAGGGTGAGGTTTTTGGTTAGGGTTATAGGGAGGGTTAGGATGAGGGTTAGGGTTAGGATTAGAATTAGGGTGAGAGCTAGGGTGAGGGTGAGTTTTAGGGTTAGGGTGATATTTAGGGTTCGGGTTTGGGTTAGTGTTAGCGTTACTGTGAGGGTGAGGGTGCGGGTGAGTGTGAGGGTGAGAGTGAGGCTTAGGATAAGTGTTAGGGTTAGTGTTAGGGTGAGAGTTAGGGTTCAGGTTAAGTTTAGGGTTATGGTGAGGGTTAGCGTTAGGCTTAACTTGAGCGTGAGGGTTAGGGTTAAGTTGAGGGTAAGGGTTAGGGTTAGGGTTAGGGTGAGATTTTGAGTTAGGGTTAGGGTGAGGGTTAGGATGAGGATTAGGGTGATTTTTAGGGTTAGTGTGAGCGGTAGTGTTAGCGTTATGGTTAGTGTAAGCGTGAGGGTAAATATTACGGTGAGGGTTAGGGTTACGGTGAGGGTTATGGTTAGGGTTAGGGTTATTGTTAGGGTTAGGGTTATATGGTTACGGTGAGGGTGAGTGTGTGGGTTAGGTTTAGGGTTAGGATGAGGTTTAGGTTTCGGGTTCGTGTTAGAGTTAGGGTTACGGTAAGGGTGAGTTTTAGGGTTAGAGTTAGGGTTGGTGTTAGGGTTCGGGATAGGGTGAGGGTTAGGGTTAGGCTTAGGCTTAGGCCGAGCATGAGGGGGAGGGTTAGGGTTCGGGTTAGGCTGAGGTTTAGGGTTACGGTTAGGGTTAGGGTTAGGGTTTGTGTTAGGGTTAGGGTTAGGTATAGGGTTACGGTGAGGGTTAGGGTTAGGTTTAGGGTTTGTGATAGGGTTAGGATTAGGGTTACGGTGAGGGTTAGGGCTGGGTTAGGCTTATGGTTAGGGTGAGGGTTAGGGTTATGTTTTGGGTTAGGGTGAGGGTGAAGCTGAGGATTAGGTTTAGGTTTAGGGTTTGGTTTAGGGATAGGGTTTGTGTTAGGGTTAGGGTTACGGTTAGGGATACGGTGAGGGTTAGGTTTTTTTTAGAGTTAGGGCTAGGGTTAGGGTTCTGGAGAAGGTTAGGGTTAGGGTTAGGGTTAAGTTAGGGTTAGGCTGAGGGTGAGGGTGGGGGTGAGGATTAGGTTTATGGTTCGGGTTAGGGTTAGGGTGAGGGTGAGTGTGAGTTGTTGGTTAGGTTGAGGGTTAGGATGAGGCTTAGGGTTAGGCTGAGGGTGAGGGTGGGGTTGAGTATTAGGGTTAGAGTGATGGTTACGGTTAGGATTAGGGTTATTGTTAGGGTTAGGGTTAGAGTTATGGTGAGGTGAGGGTGTGGGTGAGGGTTAGGGTTAGGGTTAGGGTGGGGTTTAGGGTTAGGGTTAGGGTGAGGGTGAGGGTGAGGTTTAGGGTTAGATATAGGTTTAGGGGAGGGTTAGGTTGAGGGTTAGGTTTAGGGTTATTGTTAGGATTAGGGTGAGAGTGAGGATTAGGGTTAGGCTTAGGTTTAGGGATAGAGTGAGATTTAGGTTTTGGGTTCAGGTTAGAGTTACTGTGAGTGTGAGGGTGCGGGTGAGAGTGAGGGTTAGATTGAGGATTAGTTTTAGGGTTAGAGTCAGGTTTATTTTGAGTATGAGGGTTAGGGTTAGGGTGAGGGCTAAGGTGAGGGTGAGGGTTAGGGATAGTGTTAGGTTGAGGTTTAGGGTTAACGTGGTGGTTAGGGTTAGTGTGAGGGTTACTGTTAGGATTAGGGTTAGTTTTAGTGTTAGGTTAAGGGCTAGAGTTAGCGTTAGGGTGAGTGTGAGGTTTAGGTTTATAGTTAGGTTTGGGGGAGGGTTATGGTGAGGGTTAGGGTTACGGTTAGTGTTAGTTATAGGGTTAGGGTTAGGGTGAGGTTGAGTGTCAGGGTTGGGTTAGGGTTATGCTTAGGCTTAGGGTTAGGCTGAGGGTGAGGGTGAGGGTTAGGGTTAGGGTGAGGTTTAAGGTTAAGATTAGGGTGAGGGATAGAATGAGGTTGAGGGTTAGGATTAGGGTTAGGATGAGGGCAAGGGAGAGTGTAAGGGTTAGGGTTAGCATTTTGGCAAGGTTTAGGATTAGGGTTAGGTTTAGGGTTAGGGTGAGTGTTAGGGTTAGGGTTACGGTGAGGTTGAGGTTTTGGGTTAGGGTGAGGGTTAGGGTTAGGGTTAGGGTTAGGGTGAGGGTGAGGGTTAGGATTCGGGTTAGGGTTAGGGTTATTGTTAATGTTATGGTTAAGTTTTCGGTGAGGGTGAGGCTGAGGGTGAGGATTAGGGTTAGGGTTAGGGTTACGGTGAGTTTAGGGTTAGGTTTAGGGTTATGGTGATGGTGAGGGTGAGGGTTAGTTTTAGGGTTAGTGTTATTGTTAGGGTTAGGGTTAGAGTTATCGTGAGGGTGAGGTTTAGCGTTAGTGTGAGCATGAGGTTTAGGGTTAGAGTAAGGGTTGGGGGAGTGTTAGGGTCAGGTTTAGTGTTAGGGTTAGGGTTATTGTTAGGGTTAGGGTTAGAGTTATTGTGAGGGTGAGGGTGAGGGTGACTTTTAGTGTTAGGGTGATGGTGAGGTTTAGGGTTAGTGTTAGTGTTAGGGAGACAGTTAGGTGAGGGTTATGGTGAGGTTTAGTGTTAGGGTTAGGGTTAGGGTGAGGGTTAGTTTGAGGTTTAGGGTTAGGGTTAGGGTTAGGGTTAGGATTAGGGTTAGGGTAATTATTAGGGTAAGGTTTATGTTTATGGTTATGGTTAGGTTGAGGGTTAGAGTTAGGGTTAGGGTGAGGTTTAGGGTTTGGGTTAGGGTTAGAGTTAGGGTGAGGGTGAGGGTGAGGTTTAGGGTTAGAGTCAGGGTTAGGATCAGCATTAGGTTGAGGGTTAGGTTTAGAGTTAGGATTAGGGTTAGGGAGAATGTGAGTGTGTGAGATAGGGTTAGGTTTAGGTTTGGGCTTACGGTTAGGCTGAGTAAAAGTTTGTGTGTGTTAGGGTTAGGGTTAGGTTTAGGTTTAGGCTTAGGCTGAGGGAGAGGGTGAGGGGTAGGGTTACGGTTAGGGTTACAGTTAGGGTTAGTGTGAGAGTTATGGTTCGGGTTAAGTTTAGGGTTAGGGTGAAGGTTTGGGTAAGGGTTACTGTGAGGGTGAGGGTTAGGGTTAGGTTGAGGGTTAGGGTTAGGGTTAGGGTTAGGGTCAGGGTCAGGGTGAGGGTGAGGGTTAGAGTTAGGTTTAGGGTGAGGGTTAGGTTTAGGATTAGGGTTAGAGTGAGGCTAAGGGTGAGGTTTAGAGTTAGGGTTAGTGTTAGATTTAGGGTTAGGGTGACGTGAGGGTTAGGCTTAGGGTTAGGATTAGGATTAGGGTAAGGTTTAGGTGAGTGTGAGGGTTAGGGTTAGGGTTAGGCTTAGGCTTAGGGTTAGGCTGAGGGTGAGGGTGAGGTTGAGGTTTAGGGTTAGGGGGATGGTTAGGGTTAGGGTGAGGGTGCGGTTTAGGGGTAGAATTAGGGTTATGGTGAGGTTTAGGGTGATTGTTAGGGTTAGTGTGAGCGGTAGTGTTAGCGTTAGGGTTTGTGTTAGGGTGAGGGTAAATATTAGGCTGAGGGTTAGGCATAGGGTGATTGTTAGGGTTAGGGTTAGGGTTATTATTACGGTTAGGTTTATACGGGTACGGTGAGGGTGAGGGTGTGGGTTAGGTTTAGGGTTAGGATGAGGTTTAGGTTTCGGGTTCATGTTAGAGTTAGGGTTAGGGTGAGGCTGAGGTTTAGGGTTAGAGTTAGGGTTAGTGTTAGGGTTAGGGATAGGGTGAGGGTTAGGGTTAGTCTTAGGCTTAGGCTTAGGCTTAGGCTTAGGCCGAGCATGAGGGGGAGGGTTAGGGTTCGGGTTAGGGTGAGGTTTAGGGTTAGGGTTAGCGAAAGTTTTAGGATGAGGTTTACGGTTAGGATTAGGTTTCAGGTGAGGGCTAGGGTGAGGGTTAGGTTGAGGGTTAGGGTTAGGATAGGCTTAGGTATAGGATTTGGGTTAGAGTGAGGGTGAGTGTGAGGGTTAGGGTTGGGTTAGGCTTAGGGTTAGGGTGAGGGTTAGGGTTATGTTTTGGGTTAGTGTGAGGGTGAGGCTGAGGATTAGGTTTAGGTTTAGGGTTTGGTTTAGGGTTAGGGTTTGTGTTAGGGTTAGGGATAGGGTTAGAGTTATGGTGAGGGTTAGGGTTTGTGTTAGGGTTAGGGTTAGCGTTAGGGTTACGGTGAGGGTTAGGGTTAGGGTTAGGGTTAAGTTAGGGTTAGGCTGAGGGTGAGGGTTGGGTTGAGGATTAGGGTTAGGGTTAAGGTTAGGTTTAGGGTTAGGGTTAGGGTTAGGGTTATTGTTAGTGTTATGGTGAGGGTTAAGTTTGCAGGTAGGGTGAGGCTGAGGGTGAGGGTTATGGTTAGGTTGAGGGTTAGGGTTTGGGTTACTGTTATTGTTAGGGTTAGTGTTAGAGTTACAGTGAGGTTGAGGTTGAGGGTGAGGGTTAGGTTTAGGGTTAGGGTGGGGTTTAGGGTTAAGGTTTATCGTGAGGGTGAGGTTTATGGTTAGAGTTAGGGTTTGGGGGAGGGTTACGGTGAGGTTTAGGGTTAGGGTTAGTGTTAGGGTTAGGGTGAGGGTGAGGGTTAGTTTGAGGTTTAGGGATAGGGTTACCTTTAGGACTAGGGTTAGGGTGAGGGTGAGTGTGAGGGTTAGGTTGAGGGTTTGGCTGAGGATTAGGGTTAGGCTGAGGGTGAGGTTGGAGGTGAGTATTAGGGTTAGGGTGATGGTTCGGGTTAAGGTTAGTGTAATTGTTAGTGTTAGGGTTAGAGTTACAGTGAGGGTGAGGGTGCGGGTGAGGGTTAGGTTTAGGGTTAGGGTGGGGTTTAGGGTTAAGGTTAGAGTTAGGATGAGGGTGAGCTTTAGAATTAGGGTTAAGGTGAGGGCTAGGGTGAGGGTGAGGTTTGGGGTTAGGGTTAGGGTGAGATTTAGGTTTAAGGTGAGGGTTAGGGTTAGTGTGAGGTTTAGTGTTAGGATTAGGACTAGTGTTAGGGTGAGGGTATGGGTTAGGGTGAGGGTTATGGTTAGGGTGAGGTTTAGGATTAGGGTTAGCGTTATTGTTAGGATTAGGTTTAGTGTTAAGGTTAGGTTGAGAATGAGGGTGAGAGTTAGGGTTAGGGTTAGGGTGAGGTTTAGGGTTTGGGTTAGTGTTAGAGTTAGGGTTAGTGTGAGGGTGAGGTTTAGGGTTAGAGTAAGGGTTAGGGTGAGGTTTGGGTTGAGGGTTAGGGTTAGGGTTATTGTTTAAGGTTAGGGTGAGAGTTAGGGGTGGGTTAGGGTTAGGGATAGGATTAGGTTTAGGGTGACGGTAAGTGTGTGTGTTAGGGTTAGGTTTAAGTTTAGGCTTAGGGTTAGGCTGAGGGTGAGGTTGAGGGTGAGGGTTAAATTTAGGGGAAGGGTTAGGATGAGGGTTAGGGTTAGGATTAGGGTTAGGGTAAGGGCTAGCGTGAGATTTAGGGTTAGCGTTAGGGTGAAGCTTAGGGTTAGGTTAGGGTTAAGGGTAGGGTGAGGGTGAGGTTTAGGGTTAGATTTAGGGTTAGGGTGAGGCTGAGGGTGAGGGTTAGGGTTAGGGTTAGTGTTAGGTTTAGGGTTAGGGTTAGGGTGAGTGTTAGGCAGTGGGTGAGGGTAGGGTTAGGGTTAGGATTAGGATTAGGTTTAGGGTTAGGGTGAGTGTGAGGGTTGGGGTTAGAGTTAGGGTTAGGCTTAGGGTTAGGGTGAGTGTTAGGGTGAGGTTGAGGGTTAGGGTTAGGGTCAGCGTTAGTTTTAGGGTAATGGGGATTGTTAGGATGAGGATTAGGGTTAGGATTAGAGTTAGGGTGAGGGCTAGCGGAGGGTGAGGTTGAGGTTTAGGGTTAGGGTAAGGTTTAGGTTTAGGGTTAGGTTTAGGGGTAGGGTGAGGGTGAGGTTTAGGGTTAGAGTTAGGGTAAGGTGAGGCTGAGGGTGAGGGTTATGCTTCGGGTTAGGATTAATATTAGGGTCAGGTTTAGGCGGAGTCTTAGGATGAGGGTTAGTTTTAGGATTAGGGTTAGGGTGAGCATGAGAGTGAGGGTGAGGGTTAGATTGAGGATTAGTGTTAGGGTTAGTGTGAGGTTTACAGGGAGGATGAGTGTTAGGGTTAGGGTTAGGGCTAGGGTTAAGTTGAGGTTTAGGGTTAGTGTTAGAGTGAGGTTTAGGGTTAGGGTGATGGATAGGGTTAGTCTGAGGCTTAGTGTTCGGGTTACGGTTATTGTTAAGGTGAGGGTAAGTGTTAGGGTGAGGGTTAAGTTTAGGGTTAGGGTAATGGTTAGGGTTAGGGTTAGGGTTAGGTTTAGTGGTTTTGTTAGGTTTAGTGTTAGGGTTACGGTTACTGTGAGGGTGAGGGTTAGGTTTAGGGTTAGGATTAGGATTAGGGTTAGTGTTAGGTTGAGGGTGTTAGGGAGAGGGTTAGGGTTACGGTGAAGGTTATGGTTAGGTTGAAGTTCAGGGTTAGGGTTAGGGTTACGTTGAGCATGAGGGTTAGGCGTAGGTTGAGGGTTAGGGTTGGGGTTCGGGTTAAGATGAGGTTAGGGTTAGAGTTAGTGTGAGGGTAGTGTTAGGGTTAGGGTTAGTGTTAGGGTGAGGGTAAGTGTTAGGTTGAGGTTTAGGGTTAGGGTGAGGATTATGATTAGGGTGAGGATTAGGGTTATTGTTAGGGTAAGTTTTAGGTTTAGAGTTAGGGTTAGGGTTATTGTGAGATTTAGGGTTAGAGTTAGGTTTAGTGTTAGGGTTAGTGTTAGGGTGAGGGTTAGACATAGGCTTAGCCTTAGGCTTATTCTTAGGCAGAACATGAGGGTGAGGGTTCGGGTTCGGGTTAGGGTGAGGGTTAGGGTTATGATTAGTGTCAGGTTTAGGATGAGCTTTAGGGTTAGGTTTAGGGTTAGGGTGAGGGCTAAGGTGAGGGTTAGGGTTAGTGTTAGGGTTAGGGATAGGGTTAGGTTTACGAATAGGGTTAGGGTGAGGGTGAGTGTGAGGCTTAGTGTTAGGGTTAGGGTTAGGCTTAGAGTTAGGGTGAGGGTTAGGGTTAGGGTTTGGGTTAGGGTGCAGTTGAGCCTGAGGTTTAGGGTTAGGTTTAGGTTTAGATTTAGGGTTAGGTTTAGTGTTAGGGTTAGTGTTAGTGTTAGGGTTAGGGTTAGGCGAAGGGTGACTCTGGGGGTGAGGAATAGAGTTAGTGTAAGGGTTAGGCTTAGGGTTAGGGTTAATGTTAGTGTTATGGTTAGGGTTAAGTTTGCAGTGAGGGTGAGGCCGAGGGTGAGGTTTAGGGTTAGGGCTAGGGTTAGGGTTAGTATTATTGTTAGGGTTAGGAGTAGTGTTATGGTGAGGTTGAGGGTGAGGGTGAAGGTTAGGGTAAGGTTGAGTTTTAGGGTTAGGATTAGGATTAGGGTGAGGTTGAGTTTTAGGGTTAGATTTAGGGTTAGGGTTAGGGTTAAGGTGAGGTTTCCGGTTAGGGTTAGGGTTGGGGTTATGGTGAGGGTTAGGTTTAGGTTTAGAGTTAGTGTTAGGGTGAGGCTGAATATGAGGGTTAGGGTTAGTGTTAGGTTTAGGGTTACGGTTAGGGTGAGGGTTAGGGTGAGGGTGAGGTGAGGGTTAAGGTTAGGATTAGGATTAGGGTTAGAGTTAGGGTGAGTGTGAGGGTTAGGGTTAGGGTTAGTATTAGGGTTAGGCTTAGGGTTAGGCTGAGGGTGACTGTGAGTGTGAGGATTAGGGTTAGGGTGAGGGTTAGCGTTAGGGTTATGGGGAGGGTTAGGATGATTGTTAGGGTTAGGATTAGGGTTAGGTTGAGGGCTAAGGTGAGGGTGAGGTTTAGCGTTAGGGTTAGGGTTAGGGTGAGGGTGAGTTTTAGGGTTAGAGTTAGGCTTAAGTTGAGGCTGAATGTGAGTGTGAGGGTTAGGGTTAATATTAGGATTAGGGTAAGGGTTAGGGTTAGGGTTAGGATTAGGATTAGGGATACACTGAGAGTGAGGGTGAGGGTGAGAGTAAGGGTTAGGATTAGGGTTAGGGTGAGGGTGAGTGTGTGTGTTAGGGTTGGGTTTAGGGTTAGGCTTTGGGTTAGGATGAGTGTGAGCTTGAGGGTGATTGTTAAGGTTAGTGTCAGGATTAAGGTAAGGGTTACAGGGAGGGTTAGGATGAGGGTTAGGGTTAGGATTAGTGTTAGGTTGAGGACTAGGGTGAGGTTGACCTTTAGGTTTAGGGTTAGGTTGAGGGTTAGGGTTAGGGTTAGGGTGAGAGTTAGGATTCGTTTTAAGTTTATGTTTAGGGTGAGGGTTAGGGTAAGGGTTAAGGTGAGGGTGAGGGTGAGGGTTAGGGTTAGGTTGAGGTTTAGGGTTATGATTAGGGTTAGGGTTAGGGTGAGGGTGAGGGTGAGTGTTAGGGTTAGTGTTAGGGTGAGGGTTAGGATGATGGTTAGGATTAGTTTTAGAATGAGGGCTAGGCTGAGGGTGAGGTTTAGTGTTAGGTTTAGGGTGAGGTTTAGGTTTAGGGTTAGGGTTAGGTTTAGGGTGAGGGTGAGTTTTAGGTTTAGAGTTAGGGTAAGGGTGAGGCTGAGGTTGAGGGTTAAGTTTAGGGTTAGTGTTAGAGTTATGGTTAGGGTGAGGGTTAATGTGAGGGTGAGGGTTAGGCTTACGGTTAGGATTAGGATTAGGGTAATGTTTAGGGTGAGTGTGAGGTATAGTGTTAGGGTTGGGCTTAGGCTTAGAATTAGGTTGAGGGAGAGGATGAGGGTGAGGTTTAGCTTTAGGTTGAGGGTTAGGTTTAGGGTTAGCTTGAGAGTTAGGTTTCAGTTTAAGTTTAGAGTTAGGGTGAGGGTTAGGTTTAGGGAACTGTGAGGGTGATGATTAGGGTTAAGTTGAGAGTTAGGGTTAGGGTTAGGGTGAGGGTGAGGGTTAGGATTAGGATTAGGGTGAATGTTAGGATGAGGATTAGGCTTACGATTAGGGTTAGGTTGAGGGCTAGGGTGAGGGTGAGGATTAGGGTTAGTGTTAGTGTAAGGTTTAAGGTTAGGGTCAGGTTTAGGGTGAGGGTTAGGATGAGGGTTAGGGTTATGGTGAGGGTGAGGGTTAGGGTTAGGGTGAGGGTTAGGGTTAGGATTTTAGGGTTAGGGTGAGGGTGAGTGTTAGCTGTAGGGTTAGTGTTAGGGTTAGGTTTAGGGTTAGGATTAGTGTTATTGTTAGGGTTAGGGTTAGATTTATGGTGATGGTGAGGGTGAGGGTTAAGTTTAGGTTTAGGGTGAGGTTTAGGTTTGGGGTTAGGTTTAGGGTTAGGGTGAGGGTGAGGTTTAGGGTTAGTTGGAGCATTAGGTCGAGGGTTAGGTTGAGGGTTAGTTTTAGGGTTAAGGTTAGGGTGAGGGTTAGGTTGAGGTTTAGGGTTAATGTTAGAGTTAGGTTTAGGATTAAGGTTAGGGTGAGGGTGAGTGTGAGGTTTAGGGTTAGGCTTAATCTTAGGCTTAGGTTTAGGCTGAGGGTGAGGGTGGGGGTGAGGATTAGAGTTAGGGTGATGTTTAGGGTTAGGGTTAGGGTGAGGGTTAGGATGAGGGTTAGGATTAGGGGTAGGATGAGGGGTAGGGTGAGGGTGTGGTTTAGGGTAAATATTAGGCTTAGGTTTAGGCTGAGGATTTGGTTGAGGATAAGGGTTAGGGTTAGGGTTAGGGTGAGTTTTAGTGTTAGGGTTAGTGTTAGAGTTAGGGTTAGAGTGAGGGTGAGGTTTAGGGGTAGAATTAGGGTTAGGGTTAGGGTTAGGGTTAGGGTCAGGGTTAAGGTGGGGGTTACAGTAAGGGTAAAGGTGAGGGTTAGACTGAGGGTAAGGGTTAATGTAAGGGTGAGGGTTAGTGTCAGGGTGAGGGTTAGGGTTAGGGTTAGAGTGAGGGTGAGGGTTAGATTGAGGATAAGTGTTAAGGTTAGTGTTAGGGTGAGCTTAGTGTTTGGGTGAGGGTTATGGTTAGGGTGAGGGTGAGGGTTAGGGTTATTGTTAGCGTTAGGGTTAGGGTTATGGTGAGGGTAAGTCTTAGGATGAGGGTTAGGGTTAGGGTGAGGATTATGGTTAGGGTTAGTGTTAGGGTTATTGTTCGGGTTAGAATTACAGTTAGAGTTAGGTTTAGGGTGAGGGTGAGGGTGAGATTTAGGGTTAGAGTTAATGTTAGTGTTAGGGTTAGGGTTAGGGTTCGGGTTAGATTGTGGGTTACGGTTATGATTAGTGTCAGGTTTAGGATGAAGTTTAGGGTTAGGATTAGGGTGAGGGTGAGGGGTAGGGTTAGGGTACGGGTACGGGTTAGGGATAGGGTTAGGTTTAGGTTTAGGGTTAGGGTGAGGGTGAGTGTGAGGCTTAGGTTTAGGGTTAGGGTTAGGCTTAGAGTTAGGGTGACGGTAAGGGTGTGGTTTAGGGTGCAGGTGAGGTTAAGGATTAGGGTTAGGTTTAGGGTTAGATTCAGGTATAGGTTTAGGTTTGGGGTTAGTGTTAGTGTTAGGGTTAGGGTTAGGTTTAGGGTTAGGTTGAGGGTGATTGTGGGGGTGAGGATTAGACTTAGGATTAGGTTTAGGTTTATGGTTAGGATTAATGTTATTGTTATGTTTAGGGTTAAGTTTGCGGTGAGGGTGAGGATGAGGGTGAGGGTGAGGGTTAGGGTTAGGGTTAGTATTATTGTTAAGGTTAGGGGTAGAGTTACATTGAGGTTGAGGGTGAGGGTGAAGTTTAGGGTTAGGGTTAGGGTTAGGGTGAGGGTGAGGTTTAGGGTTAGAGTTAGGGTTAGGGTGAGGCTGAGGGTGAGGGTTAGGGTTAGGGTTAGTGTTAGGTTTAGGGTTAGGGTTAGGGTGAGGGTTAGGGTGAGGGTTAGGGTGAGGGTGAGTTTTAGGGTTAGAGTTAGGCTTAAGGTGAGGCTGAGGGTGAGGGTGAGGGTTAGGGTTAAGATTAGGTTTAGGGTAAGGTTTAGGGTGAGTGTGAGTGTTAGGATTAGGCTTAGGATTACACTGAGGTTGAGGTTCAGGGTGAGGGTAAGGGTTAGGTTTAGGGTTAGGGTGAGGGTGAGGGTTATGGTAAGGGTTAGGGGGAGGTTTAGGATGAGGGTTAGGGTTAGGATTAGGGTTAGGGTGAGGTCTAGGGTGAGGGTGAGGTTTAGGGTTAGGGTTATGGTGAGCGTTAGGGATAGGGATAGGGTTAGGGTGATAGTTAGGATTTGGGTTAAGTATATGTTTGGGGTGAGAGTTAGGTAAGGGTTCCGTTGAGGGTGAGGGTGAGGGTTAGGTTTAGGTTGAGGGTTAAGGTTAGGATTAGGGTTTGGGTGAGGGGTAGGGTGAGGGGTAAGGTTATTGTTAGGGTGAGAGTTAGGATGAGGGTTAGGAATAGGCTTAGGGTGAGGGCTAGGCTGAGGGTGATGTTTAGGGTTAAGATTAGGGTGAGGTTTAGGATTAGGGTTAGGGTGAGAGTGAGGTTTAGGTTTAGAGTTAGGGTAAGGGTGAGGCTGAGGATGAGGGTTAGGGTTAGGGTTAGTGTTAGAGTTAGTTTTAGGGTGAGGGTTAAGGAGAGTGTGAGGGTTAGGCTTAGTGTTATATTTAGGTTTAGGGTAATGTTTAGGGTGAGTGTGAGGTTTAGGGTTAGGGTTAGGCTTAGGCTTAGGGTTAGGCTGAGGGAGAGGGTGAGGGTTAGCTTTAGATTGACGGTTAGGGTTAGGGTTAGCTTAAGAGTTATGTTTCAAGTTAAGTTTAGGGTTAGAGTGAGGGTTAGGATTAGGGTTATGGTGAGGGTGATGTTTAGGGTTAGGTTGAGAATTTGTGTTAGGGTTAGGTTGAGGGTTAGGGTTAGGGTTAGAGTGAGGTTTAGGATGAGGATTAGGTTTACGATTAGTGTTAGGTTGAGGGCTAGGGTGAGGGTGAGTCTTAGGGTTAGAGTTAGGGTAAGGTTTAAAGTTAGGGGATGGTTTAGGGTGATGGTTAGGATGAGTGTTAGGGTTACGGTGAGGGTGAGGGTTAGGGTTAGGGTGAGGGTTAGGCTTAGGATTAGGGTTAGGTTGAGGGTGAGTTTTAGCATTAGGGTTAGGGTTAGGGTTAGGTTTAGGTTTAGGATTAGTGGTATTGTTAGGGTTAGGGTTTGAGTTATGGTGAGGGTGAGGGTGAGTGTGAGGGTGAGGGTTAGGTTTAGGGTTAGGGTGAGGTTTAGGTTTAGGGTTAGTTGGAGGCTTAGGTCGAGGGTTAGGTTTAGGCTTCGTTTAGGGTTAAGTAAGGGTGAGGGTTAGGTTGAAGTTTAGGATTACTATTAGAGTTAGGGTTAGGAATAGGGTTAGGCTGAGGGTGAGGGTGGGCGTGAGGATAAGAATTAGGGTGATGGTTAGGGTTAGGGTTAGTTTGTGAATCAGGCTGAGGGTTAGGGTTAGGATTAGGTTTAGGGTGAGGGCTAGGGTGAGGGTGTGTGTTAGGGTAAGTGTTAGGCTTAGGCTTATGGTTAGGCTGTGCATTTGGTTGAGGATAAGGGTTTGGGTTAGGTTAGGGTATGGTTTAGTGTTAGGGTAAGAGTTAGGGTTAGAGTGAGGGTGAGGTTTAGGGGTAGAGTTAGGGTTAGGGTGAGGGTTAGGGTTAGGGTTAGGCTTAGGCTTAGGGTTAGGACGAGGGAGAGGGTGAGGGTTAGCTTTAGGTTGTCGGTTAGGGTTAGGGTTAGCTTGACAGTTAGGGTTCAGGTTAAGTTTAGGGTTAGGGTAAAGGTTAGGGTTAGGGTTACAGTGAGGGTGCTGTTTAGGGTTAGGTTGAGGGTTAGGTTTAGGGTTAGGGTGAGGGATAGGATTAGGGTTAGGGTGAGGGTTAGGATGAAGATTAGGGTTAAGATAAGGTTTAGGTTGAGGGCTAGGGTGAGGGTGAGGATTAGGGCTAGTGTTAGGGTAAGGTTTAAGGTTAGGGTTAGGTTTAGGGTGAGGGTTAGTATGAGGGTTAGGGTTAGGTGAGGGTGAGGTTTAGGGTTAGGGTGAGGGTCAGTGTTAGGATTAGGGTTAGGGTATGGCTGAGTGTTAGAATTAGGGTTAGGGTTAAGGTTAGGGTTAGGATTAGTGTTATGGTTAAGGTTAGGGTTTGAGTTATGGTGAGGGTGAGGTGAGGGTGAGGGTTAGATTTCGTTTTAGGGTGAGGTTTAGGTTTAGGTTTAGGATTAGGGTTAGGGTGAGGATGAGGTTTAGGGTTAGGTTTAGGGTTAGTTGGAGGGTTAGGTCGAGGGTTAGGTTTAGGGTTAATTTTAGGGTTAAGGTTAGGGTGAGGGTTTGGTTGAGGTTTAGGATTAGTGTTAGAGTTAGGGTTAGGATTAGGGTTAGGGTGAGGGTGAGTGTGAGGGTTAGGGTTAGGCTTAGGCTTAGGCTTAGGGTTAGGCTGAGGGTGAGGGTGGGGCTGAGGATTAGATTTAGGTTGATGGTTAGGGTTATGGTTATGGTGAGGGTTAGGATTAGGATTAGGGTTGGGTGAGGGCTAGGGTGAGGGTGTGGGTTAAGGTAAGTGTTAGGCTTAGGGTTAGGGTTAGGCTGAGCGTTTGGTTGAGGATAAGGTTTAGGGTTAGGGTTAGGGTGAGGTTTAGTGTTAAGGTTAGGGTTAAGTGAGGGTGAGGTTTAGGGGTAGAGTTAGGGTTAGGGTGAGGGTTAGAGTTAGGGTCAGGATTAGGGTGGGGTTTACGGTAAGGGTAAAGGTGAAGGTTAGACTGAGGGTGAGGGTTATGGTAAGGGTGAGGTTTAGGGTTAGGGTGAGGGTTAGGGTTAGGGTTAGAGTGAGTGTGAGGGTAGATTGAGGATAAGTGTTAGGGTTAGTGTGAGGTTTAGGGTAAGGATGAGGGTTAGGGTTAGGGTGAGGGCTACGGTTAGTGTTAGGTTTAGGATTAGTGTTAGGGTGAGCTTTAGGTTTAGGGGGATGGTTAGGGTTAGTTTGAGGGTTAGTGTTAGGGTTAGGGTTAGTGTTAGGTGAGGGTAATTGTTAGGCTGAGGGTTAGTTTTAGGGTGAGGCTTGTGGTTAGGGTGAGGCTTAGGGTTAGGTTTAGGGTTATTTTTAGCGTTATTCTTAGGGTTATGATTACGGTGAGGGTGAGGGTGAGGATGAGGGTGAGGGTTTGTGTTAGGGGAAGTGTTAGGATGAGGGTTAGGGTTAGGATTAGGGTTAGTTAAGGGCTAGGGTGAGGGTGAGCTTTAGGGTTAGCGTTAGGGTGAAGTTTTGGGGTTGGGTTAGATTTAGGGTGAGGGTGAGGTTTAGAGTTAGAGTTAGGTTTAGGTTGAGGCTGAGGGTGAGATTTAGGGTTATAGTTAGTGTTAGGTTTAGAGTTAGGGTTAGGGTGAGGTTTAGGCTGAGGGTGAGGGTTAGGGTTAGGTTTAGGATTTGGTTTAAGGGTAGGGTTAGGGTGAATGTGAGGGTTAGGGGTAGGGTTAGGGTTAGGGTTAGGCTTAGGGTTAGGCTGAGGTTTAGGGTGAGGGTGAGGGTTAGGGTTAGGGTGAAGGTTATGTTTATGGTTATGGGGAGGGTTAGAATGAGGGTCAGGGTTAGTATTAGGGTTAGGGTGAGGGCTAGGGTGAGGGTCAGGTTTAGGGTTAGGTTGAGGGTGAGGTTTCGGGTTAGGGTTAGGTTTAGGGTTAGGGTCAGTGTGAGGTTTAGGGTTAGAGTTAAGGTTAAGATGAGGTTGAGGGTGAGGGTTAGTGTTAGGGTTAGGATTAGGATTAGGGTAAGGTTTAGGGTGATTTTGAGGGTTAGGGTTAGGGTTTGGGTTTGGCTTAGGGTTACACTGAGGGTGATGTTGAGGGTGAGGTTTAGGGTTAGGATTAGGGTTCGGGTGAGTGTGAGTGTGTGTGTTAGGGTTAGGTTTAGGGTTAGGTTTACGGTTAGGCTGAGGGTGAGGGTGAGTTTCAGTTTTAGTTTGAGGGTAAGGTTAAGGGTTAGGGGGAGAGTTCGGATGAGGGTTAGGGTTAGGATTAGGGTTAGGGTGAGGGCTAGGGTGAGGTTGAGGTTTAATGTTAGGGTTAGTGTGAGAGTTAGGGTTAGGGTTACTGTGAGAGTAGGATTCGGGTTAATTTCAGGGTAAGGGTGAGGGTTAGGGTAAGGGTTATGGTGAGGTTGAGGGTTAGGGTTAGGCTGAGGTTTAGGGTTAAGATTAGGGTTAGGGTGAATGTGAGGGTTAGGGTTAGGTAAGGGTTACGGTGAGGGTGAGGGTTAGGTTGACGGTTAGTGTTCGGAGTTGTGTTAGGGTGAGGGCAAGGGTGAGGGTGAGGGTTAGGGTAAGGGTTTGGCTTAGGCTTAGGTTTAAGCTGAGAGTGCAGTTGAGGGTGAGAGTTAGGGTAAGGGTTAGTGTGAGGTTTAGTGTTAGTTTTAGGGTTACAGTTAGGATTAGGGTGAGGGTGAGGTTTAGGTTTAGAGTTAGTGTTAGTTTGAGGGTTAGGGTTAGGATGAGGGTTATGGTGGGGGTGACAGTAAGGGTAAGGTGAGGGTTAGGTTGAGGGTGAGGGTTACGAAAAGGGTGTGGTTTAGGTTTAGAGTAAGGCTTAGGGTTAGGGTTAGGGTAAGGGTGTGGGTTAGATTGAGGATTAGTGTTAGGGTTAGTGTGAGGTTTACCGTGAGGATGAGTGTTAAGGTTAGGGTTAGGGCTAGGATTAGGTTGAGGTTTAGGGTTAGTTTTAGAGTGAGGTTTAGGGTTAGGGTGATGGTTAGGGTTAGTGTGAGGCTTAGTGTTCGGGTTACGGTTAGTGTTAAGGTGAGGGTAATTGTTAGGGTGAGGTTTAGGTTTAGGGTGAGGGTAATGTTTAGGGTGAGAGTTAGGGTTAAGGTTAGGGTTTTTGTTAGGATTATGGTTTGGGTTACTGTTACTGTGAGGGTTAGTGTTAGCGATAGGGTTAGGATTAGTATTAGGGTTAGTGTTAGGATGAGGGTAAGTGTTAGGGTGAGGGTTAGGGTGAGGGTGAGGGCTTGGTTAGGGTGAGGGTCAGGGTTAGGGTTAGGGTTACATTGAGCTTGAGGGTTAGGGTTAGGTTGAGGGTTAGGTTTAGGGTTAGGGTTAGGGTGAGTTTAGGGTTAGGCTTAGTGTGAGGGTTAGTGTTAGGGTTAGGGTTAGTGGTAGGTGAAGGTAAGTGTTAGTGTGAGGTTTACGGTTAGGGTGAGGATTATGTTTAGGGTGAGGGTTAGGGTTATTGTTAGGGTTAGGGTTAGGGTTAGGGTTAGGGTTAGAGTTAGAGTTAGGGTGAGGATAAGATTTAGGGTTAGAGTTAGGGTTAGGGTGAGTGTTAGGGTTAGTGTTAGGCTTAGGCTTAGGCCAAGCATGAGGGTGAGGGTTAGGGTTATGGTTAGTGTCAGTTGAAGGATGAGGTTTCGGCTTAGGGTTAGGGTTAGGGTGAGGGCTAGGGTTAGGGTTAGGTTGAGGGTTAGGGTTAGGGATAGGTTTAGGGTTAGTTTTAGGGTTAGGGTGAGGGTGAGTATGAGGCTTAGGGTTAGGGTTAGGATTAGGCTTAGAGTTAGGGTGAGGGTTAGGGTTAGAGTTTCGGTTAGGGTGCAGGTGAGGCTGAGGATTAGGTTTAGGTTTAGGGTTAGATTTAAGGTTAGGTTTAGTGTTAGGTTTAGGGTTACGGTGAGGGTTAGGGTGAGGGTTAGGTTTAGGGATAGTGTTAGGTTTAGGATTAGGGTTAGGTTTAGGGTGAGTGTGAGGGGTAGGGTTAGGGTGAGTATTAGGGTTAGGCTTAGGTTTTGGCTGAGGGTGAGGGTGAGTGTGAGGATTAGGGTTAGGGTGATTGTTAGGGTTAGGATTATGGGGAGGGTTAGGATGATTGTTAGATTTAGGATTAGGGTTAGGGTGAGGGCTAGGTTGAAGGTGAGGTTTAGAGTTAGGGTTAGGGTTAAGGTGAGGGTGAGTTTTTGGGTTAGAGTTAGGCTTAAGATGAGGCTGAGGGTGAGGGTGAGGGTTAGGGTTAGGATTAGGATTAGGGTAATGGTTAGGATGACTTTGAGTGTTAGGGTTAGGGTTAGGATTAGGCTTAGGGTTACACTGAGGGTGAGGGTGACTGTGAGAGTAAGGGTTAGGTTTAGGGTTAGGTTGAGGGTGAGTGTGTGTCTAAGGGTTAGGTTTAGTGTTAGGCTTAGGCTTAGGTTGATGGCTAGGCTGAGGGTGAGCTTTAGGGTTAGGATTAAGGTGAGGTTGAGGATTAGGGTTAGGGTTAGGTTTAGGGTGAGGGTGAGGTTTAGGTTTAGAGTTAGAGTAAGGGTGAGGCTGAGGGTGAGGGTTAGGTTTAGGGTTAGTGTTAGAGGTAGGGTTAGGGTGAGGGTTAAGGTGAGGGTGAGGGTTAGGCTTAGGTTTATGGTTAGGTTTAGGGTAATAGTTAAGGTGAGTGTGAGGTTTAGGGTTAGGGTTAGGCTTAGACTTAGCTTTAGGCTGAGGGAAAAGGTGAGTGTTAGTTTAGGTTGACGGTTAGGGTTAGGGTTAGCTTGAGAGTTAGGGTTCAGTTTAAGTTTAGGGTTAGTGTGAGGGTTAGGGTTAGTGTGAGGGTTAGGCTTAGGTTTAGGTTTAGGGTGAGGGTGAGTTTTAGCATTAGGTTTAGTGTTAGGGTTAGATTTGGGGTTAGGATTAGTGTTATTGTTAGGGTTAGGGTTAGAGTTATGGTGAGGGTGAGGGTGAGGGTGAAGGTTAAAGTTAGGTTTAAGGTTAGGGTGAGGTTTAGGTTTAGGGTTAGGATTAGGATTAGGGTGAGGGTGAGGTTTAGGTTTAGGTTTAGGGTTAGTTGTAGATCTTAGGTCGAGGGGTAGGTTTATGGTTAATTTTAGGGTTAAGGTAAGGGTGAGGGTTAGGTTGAGGTTTAGAGTTAGTGTTAGCGTTAGGGTTAGGATTAAGGTTAGGGTGTGGGTGAGTGTGAGGGTTAGGGTTAGGCTTAGGCTTAGGTTTAGGGTTAGCCTGAGGGTGATGGTGGGGTTGAGGATTAGAGTTAGGGTGATGGTTAGGGTTAGGGTTAGGGTGAGGGTTAGGATGAGGGTTAGGATTAGGATTAGGGTTAGGGTGAGGTTTAGCATGAGGGTGCGGGTTAAGGTAAGTGTTAGGCTTAGGCTTAGGGTTAGTCTGAGCGTTTGGTTGAGGATAAGGGTTAGGGTTAGGCTTAGGGTGAGGTTAGTGTTAGGGTTAGGGTTAGAGTTAGGGTTAGAGTGAGGGTGAGTTTTAGGGGTAGATTAGGGTTAGGGTGAGGGTTAGGTTTAGGGTCAGGGTTAGGGTGGGGGTTACGGTAAGGGTAAAGGTGAAGGTTAGACTGAGGGTGAGGGTTATGGTAAGGGTGAGGGTTAGGGTTAGCGTGAGGGTTAGGGCAGGGTTAGAGTAAGGGTGAGGGTTAGATTGAGGATAAGTGTTAGGGTTAGTGTGAGGTTTAGGGTAAGGATGAGGGTTAGGGTTATGGTGAGGGCTAAGTTGAGGTTTATGTTTAGGGTTAGTGTTAGGGTGAGTTTTAGGGTTAGGGTGAGGGTTAGGACTAGGGTTAGTGTTATTGTTAGCATTATTGTTAGGTTTATGGTTACAGTGAGGATGAGGGTGAGGGTTAGTGTTAGGGGATTAGGGTTACGGTTAGGATTAGGGTTAGGGTAAGGGCTAGGGTGAGGGTGAGCTTTAGAGTTAGCGTTAGGGTGAACTTTAGGGTTAGGTTTAGGTTTAGGGTGAGGGTGAGGTTTAGAGTTAGAGTTAGGTTTAGGGTGAGGCTGAGGGTGAGGGTTAGGGTTAGGGTTAGTATTAGGTTTAGGGTTAGGGTTAGGGTGAGGGTTAGGCTGAGGGTGAGGGTTAGAGTTAGGTTTAGGATTTGGTTTAGCGGTAGGGTTAGGGTGAATGTGAGGGTTAGGGGTAGGGTTAGGGTTAGGGTTCGGCTTAGCGTTAGTCTGAGGGTTAGGGTGAGGGTTAGGGTTAGGGTTAGGGTTAGTATTAGGTTTAGGTTTAGGGTTAGGGTGAGGGTTAGGCTGAGGGTGAGGGTTAGAGTTAGGTTTAGGATTTGGTTTAGGGGTAGGGTTAGGGTGAATGTGAGGGTTGGGGTAGGGTTAGGGTTAGGGTTCGGCTTAGCGTTAGGCTGAGGGTTAGGGTGAGGGTGAGGGTTAGGGTTAGGGTGAGGGTTATGTTTATGGTTATAGGGAGGGTTAGGATGAGGGTTAGGGTTAGTATTAGGGTTAGGGTGAGGGCTAGGGTGAGGGTCAGGTTTAGGGTTAGGGTTAGGGTGATGTTTTGGGTTAGGGTTAGGGTGAGGGTGAGGTTTAGGGTTAGAGTTAGGGTTAAGGTTAGGCTCAGGGTAAGAGTTAGGGTTAGGGTTAGGATTATGATTAAGGTGAGGTTTAGGGTGATTGTGAGGCTTAGGGTTAGGGTTCGGGTTTGGCTTAGTGTTACACTGAGGGTGAGCGTGAGGTTTCGGGTTAGGATTAGGGTTCAGGTGAGGGTGAGTGTGTGTGTTAGTGTTACGTTTAGGGTTAGGTTCAGGGTTAGGCTGATGGTGCGGTTGAGGGTTATGTTTAGGGTTAGTTTAAGGGTTAGGTTAAGGGTTAGGGGGAGGGTTAGGATGAGAGTAAGGGTTAGGATTAGGGTTAGGGTGAGGGCTAGGGTGAGGTTGAGGTTTAATGTTAGGGTTAGTGTGAGAGTTAGTGTTAGGGTTAGTGTGAGAGTAGGATTCGGGTTAAGTTTAGGGTTAAGGTGAGGGTTAGGGTAAGGGTTACGGTGAGGTTGAGGGTTAGGGTTAGGTTGAGGTTTAGGGTTAAGATTAAGGTTAGGGTGAGGGTTAGGGTTAGGGTCAAGGTTACGTTGAGGGTGAGGGTTAGGGTTAGGTTGAGGGTTAGGTTTGGATTTGTGTTAGGGTGAGGACTACGGTGAGGGTGATTGTTAGGGTAAGGGTTTGTCTTAGGGTTAAGCTGAGCATGAGGTTGAGGGTGAGGGTTAGGGTTAAGGTTAGTGTGAGGTTTAGTGTTAGTTTTAGGGTTACAATTAGGATTAGGTTGAGGGTGAGGTTTAGCGGTAGAGTTAGTGTTAGGGTGAAGGTTAGGGTTAGGGTGAGGGTTAGGGTGCGGGTGACAGTAAGGGTAAGGTGAGGGTTAGGCTGAGGGTGAGGGTTACGGTAAGGGTGAGGTTTAGGTTTAGGGTGAGGGTTAGGGTTAGGGTGAGGGTGAGGGTGTGGTTTAGAATGAGGATTGGTGCTAGGGTTTGTGTGAGGTTTACCATGAGGATGAGTGTTAGGGTTAGGGTTAGGGCTAGGGTTTAGTTGAGGTTTAGGGTTAGTGTTAGGATGAGTTTTAGGGTTAGGGTGATGGTTAGGGTTATTGTGAGGCTTAATGTTCGTGTTAAGGTTAGTGTTAAGGTGAGGGTAAGTGTTAGGGTGAGGGTTTGGTTTAGAGTGAGGTTAATGCTTAGGGTGAGTGTTAGGGTTAAGGTTAGGGTTTTTGTTAGGATTATTGTTAGGATTACTGTTACTGTGAGGGTGAGTGTTAGCCATAGGTTTAGGATTAGTATTAGGGTTAGTGTTAGGGTGAGGGTAAGTTTTAGGGTGAGGGTTAGGGTGAGGGTGAGGGTTAGGGTTAGGTTGAGGGTTAGGGTTAGGGTTAGGGTTAGGGTGAGTTTAGGTTTAGGGTTATTGTGAGGGTTAGTGTTAGGGTAAGGGTTAGTGGTAGGTGAGGGTAAGTGTTAGTGTGAGGTTTAGGATTAGGGTGAGGATTATGGTTAGGGTGAGTGTTGGGGTTATTGTTAGGGTTAGGGTTAGGGTTAGAGTTAGGGTTAGGGTGAGGGTGATATTTAGGGTTAGAATTAGTGTTAGTCTTAGGTTAGGGTGAGGGTAAGGGTTAGGCTTAGGCTTAGGCTTAGGCTTAGGCCGAACATGAGGGTGAGTGTTAGGGTTCGGGTTAGGGTTAGAGTTAGGATTATGGTTAGTGTCAAGTTTAGGATGAGGTTTAGGATTAGGGTTAGGGTGAGGGTGAGTGTGAGGCTTAGGGTTAGGTTTAGGATTAGGCTTAGAGTTAGGGTGAGGGTTAGGGTTATAGTTTGGTTTAGGGTGCAGGTGAGGCTGAGGATTAGGGTTAGGTTTAGGGTTAGATTTAGGGTTAGGTTTAGGGTTAGGGTTAGTGTTAGGTGTAGGATTACGGTGAAGGTTAGGGTTAGGGTTAGGGTTAGGCTTAGGGTTAGGCTGTGGGTGTCTGTGGGTGTGAGAATTAGAGTTAGGGTTAGGGTTAGGCTTAGGGTTAGGTTTATTGTTAGTGTAATGTTTAGGGTTAAGTATCCAGTGAGGGTGAGGCTGAGGGTAAGGTTGAGGGTTAGAGTTAGGGTTAGGGTTAGTGTTATTGTTAGGGTTAGGGCTAGAGTTATGGTGAGGTTGAGGGTGATGGTGAAGGTTAGGGTTAGGGTGAGTTTTAGGGTTAGGGTTAGTGTTAGGGTGAGGGTGAGTTTTAGGGTGAGGGTGAGGTTTAATGTTAGGGTTAGGGTTAGATTTAGGGTTACGGTTAGGGTGAGAGTAGGATTCGGGTTAAGTTTAGGGTTAGACTGAATGTTAGGTTAAGGGTTACGGTGGGGTTGAGGGTTAGATTTAGGTTGAGGTTTAGGGTTAAGATTAGGATTAGGGTGAGGGTGAGGGTTAGGGTTAGGGTAAGATTTACGGTGAGGGTGAGGCTTTGGGTTAGGGTTAGGTTTAGGATTTTTGTTAGGGTGAGGGCTAGGGTGAGGGTGAGGGTTAGGGTAAGGCTTTGGCTTAGGCTTAGGGTTATGCTGAGCGTGAGGTTGAGGCTGAGTGTTAGGGTTAGGGTTAATGTGAGTTTTAGTGTTAGGGTTAGGGTTAGAGTTAGGATTAGGGTGAGGTTTAGGGGTAGAGTTAGTGTTAGGGTAAGGGTTAGGATGAGGGTTAGGATTCGGCTTAGGGTGAGGGCTAGCTTGAGGGTGAGGTTTAGAGTTAGGGTTAGGGTGAGCTTTAGGGTTAGGGTTAGGGTGAGGGTGCGGTTTAGGTTTAGAGTTAGGTTAACGGGGAGGCTGAGGTTGAGGGTTAGGGTTTGGATTAGTGTTAGAGTTAGGGTTAGGGTGAGGGTTAAGGTGAGGGTGAGGGTTAGGCTTAGGGTTAGGTTTAGGATTAGGGTAATGTTTAGAGTGAGTGTGAGGTTTAGGGTTAGGATTAGGCTTAGACTTAGGTTTAGGCTGAGGGAGAGGGTGAGGTTTAGCTTTAGATTGACGGTTAGGGTTAGGGTTAGCTTGAGAGTTATGGTTCAGGTTAAGTTTAGGGTTAGGGTGAGGGTTAGGGTTATGATTACTGTGAGGGTGATGTTTAGGGTTAGTTTGAGGGTTAGGGTTAGGCTTAGGGTGAGGGTTAGTATTAAGGTTAGGGTTAGGGTTAGGATGAGGATTAGGGTTAGGATTAGGGTTAGGTTGAGGGTGAGTTTTAGCATTATTGTTAGGTTTAGGTTTAGGGTTAGGATTAGTGTTATTGTTAGGGTTAGGGTTAGAGTTATGGTGAGGGTGAGGTTGAGGGTGAGGGTTAGGGTTAGGGTTAGTGTGAGGTTTAGTGTTAGTTTTAGGGTTACAGTTAGGATTAGGGTGAGCGTGAGGTTTAGGGTTAGAGTTAGTGTTAGGGTGAGGGTTAGACTTAGGGTGAGGGATAGGGTGGGGTTGACAGTAAGGGTAAGGTGAAGGTTAGGCTGAGGGTGAGTTTTACGGTAAGGGTGAGGTTTAGGGTTAGGGTGAGAGTTAGGGTTAGGTTTAGAGTGTGTTTTAGTGTTAGGGTTAGGGTTAGAGTTAGGATTAGGGTGAGGTTTAGGGGTAGAGTTAGTGTTAGGGTAAGGGTTAGGATGAGGGTTAGGATTAGGCTTAGGGTGAGGGCTGGCTTGAGGGTGAGGTTTAGAGTTAGGTTTAGGGTGAGCTTTAGGGTTAGGGTTAGGGTGAGGGTGCGGTTTAGGTTTAGAGTTAGGTTAACGGTGAGGCTGAGGTTGAGGGTTAGGGTTAGGATTAGTGTTAGAGTTAGGGTTAGGGTGAGGGTCAAGGTGAGGGTGAGGGATAGGCTTAGGGTTAAGTTTAGGATTAGGGTAATGTTTAGGTGTGAGTGTGAGGTTTAGGGTTAGGGTTAGGCTTAGACTTAGGATTAGGCTGAGGGAGAGGGTGAGGTTTAGCTTTAGATTGACGGTTAGGGTTAGGGTTAGCTTGAGAGTTAGGGTTCAGGTTAAGTTTAGGTTTAGGGTGAGGGTTAGGGTTATGGTTACTGTGAGGGTGATGTTTAGGGTTAGTTTGAGGGTTAGGGTTAGGCTTAAGGTGAGGGTTAGGATTTGGGTTAGGGTTAGGGTTAGGATGAGGATTAGGGTTAGGATTAGGGTTAAGTTGAGGGCTAGGTTGAGGGTGAGGTTTAGGGTTAGTGTTAGGGGAAGGTTTAAGGTTAGGGTTAGGTTTAGGGTGAGGGTTAGAATGAGGCTTAGATTTACGGTGAGGGTTAGAGTTAGGGTGAGGGTGAGGTTTAGGGTTAGGATTAAGGTTAGGGTGAGGGTGAGTTTTAGCATTATCGTTAGGGTTAGGGTTAGGTTTAGGTTTAGGATTAGTGTTATTGTTAGGGTTAGGGTTAGAGTTATGGTGAGGGTGAGGTTGAGGGTGAGGGTTAGGGTTAGGGTTAGTGTGAAGTTTAGTGTTAGTTTTAAGGTTACAGTTAGGATTAGGGTGAGGGTGAGGTTTAGGGATAGAGTTAGTGTTAGGGTGAGGGTTAGGCTTAGAGTGAGGGATAGCGTGGGGTTGACAGTAAGGGTAAGGTGAAGGTTAGGCTGAGGGTGAGGTTTACGGTAAGGGTGAGGTTTAGGGTTAGGGTGAGATTTAGGGTGAGGTTTAGGGGTAGAATTAGTGTTAGGGTAATGGTTAGGATGAGGGTTAGGATTAGGCTTAGGGTGAGGGCTAGCTTGAGGGTGAGGTTTAGAGTTAGGGTTAGGGTGAGCTTTAGGGTTAGGGTTAGGGTGAGGGTGTGGTTTAGGTTTAGAGTTAGGTTAATGGTGAGGCTGAGGTTGAGGGTTAGGGTTAGGGTTAGTGTTAGAGTTAGGGTTAGGGTGAGGGTTAAGGTGAGGGTGAGGGTTAGGCTTCGGGTTAGGTTTAGGATTAGGGTAATGTTTAGAGTGAGTGTGAGGTTTAGGGTTAGGGTTAGGCTTAGACTTAGGGTTAGGCTGAGGGAGAGGGTGAGGCTTAGCTTTAGATTGACGGTTAGGGTTAGGGTTAGCTTGAGAGTTATGGTTCAGGTTAAGTTTAGGGTTAGGGTGAGGGTTAGGGTTATGGTTACTGTGAGGGTGATGTTTAGGGTTAGTTTGATGGTTAGGGTTAGGCTTAGGGTGAGGGTTAGGATTAGGGTTAGGGTTAGGGTTAGGATGAGGATTAGGGTTAGGTTTAGGGTTAGGTTGAGGGCTAGGGAGAGGGTGAGGTTTAGGGTTAGTGTTAGGGTAAGGTTTAAGTTTAGGGTTAGGTTTAGGGTGAGGGTTAGGATGAGGCTTAGATTTGCGTTGAGGGGTAGAGTTAGGGTGATGGTTAGGGTTAGGATTAGGGTTAGGGTGAGGGTGAGTTTTAGCATTATCGTTAGGGTTAGGGTTAGGTTTAGGGTTAGGATTAGTGTTATTGTTAGGGTTAGGGTTAGAGTTATGGTGAGGATGAGGTTGAGGGTGAGGGTTAGGGTTAGGGTTAGTGTGAGGTTTAGTGTTAGTTTTAGGGTTACAGTTAGGATTAGGGTGAGCGTGAGGTTTAGGGGTAGAGTTAGTGTTAGGGTGAGGGTTAGGATTAGGGTGAGGGATAAGGTGGGGTTGACAGTAAGGGTAAGGTTAGGCTGAGGGTGAGTTTTATGGTAAGGGTGAGGTTTAGGGTTAGGGTGAGGGTTAGAGTTAGGGTTAGGGTGAGGGTGAGGGTTAGATTGAGGATTAGTGTTAGGGTTAGTGTGAGGTTTACTGTGAGGATCAGTGTTAGGGTTAGGGTTAGGGCTAAGGTTAGGTTGAGGTTTAGGATCAGTGTTAGGGTGAGGTTTAGGGTTAGGGTGATGGTTAGGGTTAGTGTGAGGCTTAGTGTTCGGTTTGCAGTTAGTGTTAAGTTGAGGGTAACTTTTAGGGTGAGGGTTAGGTTTAGGGTGAGGTTAATGGTTAGGGTGAGGATTATGGTTATGGTTAGGTTTTTTGTTAGGATTATAGTTTGGGTTACTGTTATTGTGAGGGTGAGTGTTAGGGTTAGGGTTAGGATTAGTATTAGGGTTAGTGTTAGGGTGAGGGTAAGTGTTAGGGTGAGGGTTAGGGTTAGGGTGAGGTTTATGGTTAGGGTGAAGGTCAGGCTTAGGGTTAGGGTTACATTGAGCGTGAGGGTTAGGGTTAGGTTGATGGTTAGTGTTAGAGTTAGGGTTCGGGTGAGTTTAGGGTTAGGGTTAGTGTGAGGGTTAGTGTTAGGGTTAAGGTTACTGGTAGGGTGAGGTTAAATGTTAGTGTGATGTTTAATGTTAGGGTGAGGATTATGGTTAGGGTGAGGGTTAGGGTTATTGTTAGGGTTACGGTTACGTTTAGAGTTAGGGTTAGGGTGAGGGTGAGATTTACAGTTAGAGTTAGGGTATCTGTTAGGGTTAGGGTGAGGGTTAGGCTTAGGCTTAAGCTTAGGCTTAGGCTTAGGCCGAGCATGAGGTTGAGGGTTAGTGTGCGGGTTAGGGTGAGGGTTAGGGTTATGGTTAGTGTCAGGTTTAGGATGAGGTTTAGTGTTAGGGTTAGGGTGAGGGTGAGGGCTAGGTTGAGGGTTAGGGTGAGGGTTAAGGTTAGGGATAGGTTTAGGTTTAGGATTAGGGTTAGGGTGAGGGTGAGTGTGAGGCTTAGGTTTAGGGTTAGGATTAGGCTTAGAGTTAGGGTGAGAGTTAGGGTTAGAGTTTGGGTTAGGGTGCAGGTGAGGCTGAGGATTAGGGTTAGGTTTAGGGTTAGTTTTAGGTTTAGGTTTAGGGTTAGGGTTAGTGTTAGGTTTAGGGTTATGGTGAGGGTTAGGGTAAGGGTTAGGGTTAGGCTTAGATTTAGGCTGAGGGTGTCTGTGGGTGTGAGAATTATAGTTAGGGTTAGGCTTAGGCTTAGGATTAGGTTTATTGTTAGTGCTATGTTTAGGGTTATGTTTGCAGTGAGGGTGAGGCTGAGGGTAAGTGTGAGGGTTAGGGTTAGGGTTAGTGTTATTGTTAGGGTTAGGGCTAGAGTTACGTTGAGGTTGAGGGTGAGGGTAAAGGATAGGATTAGGGTGTGTTTTAGGGTTAGGGATAGGGTTAGGGTGAGGGTGAGTTTTAGGGTGAGGGTGAGGTTTAATGTTAGGGTTAGTGTGAGAGTTAGGGTTAGGGTTAGGGTGAGAGTAGGATTCAGGATAAGTTTAGGGTTAGAGTGTGGGTTAGGGTAAGGGTTACGGTGAGATTGAGGGTTAGGGTTAGGTTGAGGTTTAGGGATAAGATTAGGTTTAGGGTAGGGTGAGGGTTAGGGTTAGGGTAAGGTTTAGGCTGAGGGTGAGGGTGAGGATTAGGTTTAGAGTTAGGATTTGTGTTAGGGTGAGGGCTAGGGTGAGGGTGAGGGTTAGGGTCAGGTTTTGGCTTAAGATTAGGTTTAAGCTGAGCGTGAGGTTGAGGGTGAGTGTTAGGGTTAGGGTTAGTGTGAAGTTTTGTGTTAGGGTTAGGGTTACAGTTAGGATTAGGGTGAGGGTGAGGTTTAGGGGTAGAGTTAGTGTTAGGGTGAGGATTAGGCTTAGGGTTAGCGTTAGGGTGGGGGTGACAGTAAGGGTAAGGTTAAGTTTATGCTGAGCGTAAGGGTGAGGTTTAGGGTTTGGGTGAGGGTTAGTGTTAGGGTTAGGGTGAGGGTGAGGGTTAGATTGAGGATTAGTGTTAGGGTTAGTTTGAGGTTTACCGTGAGGATGAGTGTTGGGGTTAGGGTTAGTGCTAGGCTTAGGTTGAGGTTCAGGGTTAGTGTTAGGGTGAGGTTTATGTTTAGGGTGAAGTTAGGGTTTGCGTTAGGATTAGAGTTAGGTTTTGGGTGAGGGTGAGGTTTAGGGTTAGAGTTAAGGTTAGGGTGAGGGTTTGGTTGTGGTTTAGGTGAGGGTTAGTGTTAGGGTTGGGGTGAGAGTTAGTAGGAGGGTTAGGGTTAGGGTTAGGGTTAGGGTTAGGGTGAGGGTTAGGTTGAGGGTGAGGGTTAGGGTTAAGGTTAGGATTAGGATTAGGGTTAGGTTTAGGGTGATAGTGAGGGTTAGGGTTAGGGTGAGGGTGAGGTTTAGGGTTATGGTGAGGGTTAGGATGAGGGTTAGGGTTATGATTAGGGTTAGGGTAAGGGCTAGGGTGAGGGTGAGTTTTAGGGTTAGGGTTAGGGTTAGGGTGAGTGTGAGTTTTATGGTTAGAGTTGGCCTTAAGGTGAGGCTTCGGGTGAGGGTGAGGGTTAGGGTTAGGATTAGGATTAGGGTAAGGGTTAGGGTGAGTGTGAGGGTTAGGTTTAGTGTTAGGATTAGACTTAGGGTTACACTGAGAGTGAGGGTGAGGGTAAGGTTTAGGATTAGGGTTAGGGTGAGGGTGAGTGTGTGTGTTAGGGTTAGGCTTAGGTTTATGCTTAGGGTTAGGGTGAGGGTGAGTTGCAGGGTGAGGTTTAGGGTTAGGGTGAAGGTTAGGGCAAGGGTTAGGGGGAGGGTTAGAATAATGGTTAGGATTAGTATTATGGATAGGGTGAGGGCTAGGGTGAGGGTGTGGTTTAGGCTTAGGTTTAGGGTGAGGGTTAGGGTTAGGGTGAGAGTTGGGATTCAGGTTAATTTTATGATTAGGGTAAGGGTTAGAGTAAGCGTTATGGTGAGGGTGAGGGTTAGGGTTAGTTTGAGGGTTAGGGTTAGTTATTAGGGTTAGGGTGATGTTGAGGGTGTGGGTTAGGGTTAGTGTTAGGGTGAGGGTTAGGATGAGGGATAGGATTAGGGTTAGGCTGAGGGTGAGGTTTAGAGTTAGAAGGGTGAGGCTGAGGTTGAGGGTTAGGTTTAGGGTTAGTGTTAGAGTTAGGGTTAGGGTGAGGGTTAAGTTGAGGGTGAGGTTTAGGCTTAGGGTTAGGATTAGGATTAGAGTAAAGTTCAGGGTGAGTGTGAGGTTTAGGGTTAGGGTTAGGCTTAGGCTTAGGGTTTGGCTGAGGGAGAGGGTGAGGGTGAGGGTTAGTTTTAGGTTGAGTGTTAGGGTTAGGGTTAGCTTGAGAGTTAGGGTTCAGGTTAAGCTAAGGGTTAGGGTGAGGGTTAGGGTTGGGGTTTCGGTGAGAGTGAGGGTTAGGGTTAGGTTGAGGGTTACAGTTTGGTTAGGGTAAGGGTTAGGATTAGGGTTAGGGTGAGGGTTAGGATGAGGATTAGGGTTACGATTAGGGTTAGGTTGAGGGCTAGGGTGATGGTGAGGATTAGGGTTAGTGTTAGAGTAAGGTTTAAGGTTAGGGTTAGGTTTAGGGTGAGGGTTAGGATGAAGGTTAGGGTTACCGTGAGTTTGAGGGTTAGTGTTAGGGTGAGGGTTAAGGTTAGGATTAGGGTTAGGGTGAGGGTGAGTGTTAGCATTAGGATTAGGGTTAGGGTTAGGTTTAGGGTTAGGATTAGTGTTAATTTTATGGTTAGTTTTAGAGTTATGGTGAGGGTGATGGTGAGGGTGAGGCTGAGGGTGAGGGTTAGGTTTAGGTTTAGGGTTAGGGTTAGGGTGAGGGTGAGATTTAGGGTTAGATATAGGGTTAGGAGGGCGTTAGGGGCAGGGTTTGTTTTAGGGTTAGTGTTAGGGTTAGGGTGAGGGTGAGGGTTAGAGTTAGGGTTAGGGTTAGGTTTAGAGTGAGCTTTAGGGTTAGGGGTTGGGTTAGGGTTAGTGTTACGGTGAGGGTGAGGGTGCAGGTGAGTGTGAGGGTTAGCGTTAGGTTTAGGTTTATGGTTAGGGTTAGGGTGAGGGCTAGGGTGAGGGTCAGGATTAGGGTTAAGTTTAGGGTGAGGTTTAGTGTTAGGGTTAGGTTTAGAGTTAGGGTGAGTGTGAGGTTTAGGGTTAGAGTTAGGGTTAAGGTGAGGCCGAGGGTGAGGGTTAGGTTTAGGGTTAGGGTTACTGTTAGGTCTAGGTTTAGGGTGAGGGTTAGGGTGAGGTTTAGGGTTTGGGTTAGGATTAGGCTTAGGGTTAGGGTTACGGTGAGTGTGAGAGTTAGTGTTTGGGTTAGGCTTAGGCTTAGGATTAGGCTGAGGGTGAGATTGAGTTTGAGGGTTAGGGTTAGGGTGAGGGTTTGGGTTAGGTTTAGGGTTAGTTGGAGGGTTAGGTCGAGGGTTAGGTTTAAAGTTAGTTTTAGGGTTAAGTTTAGGGTGAGGGTTAGGTTGAGATTCAGGATTAGTTTTAGAGTTAGTGTTAGGATTAGGTTTAGGGTGAGGGTGAGTGTGAGGGTTATGGTTAGGCTTAGGCTTAGACTTAGGTTTAGGCTGAGGGTGAGGGTGGGGCTCAGGATTAGAGTTAGGGTGATGGTTAGGGTTAGGCTTAGGGTGAGGGTTTGGAAGAGGATTAGTTTTAGGATTAGGGTTAGGGTGAGTGCTAGGTTGAGGGTGTGGGTTAGGTTAAGTGTTAGGCTTAGACTTAGGGTTAGGCTGAACGTTTCGTTGAGGGTTAGGGTTAGGTTTAGGGTGAGATTTAGTTTTAGGGTAGGTTTAGAGTTAGGGTGAGGGTGAGGGTGAGATTTAGGGGTAGAGTTAGGGTTAGGGTCAGAGTTAGGTTTAGGGTGAGGGTTAGGGTGGGGGTTACGGTAATGGTAAAGATGATGGTTAGACTGAGGGTGAGGGTTATTGTAAGGGTGAGAGTTAAGGTTAGGGTGAGCATTAGGGTTAGGGTTAGAGTGAAGGTGAGGTTTAGATTGAGGAAAAGTTTTAGGGTTAGTGTGAGTTTTAGGGTGAGGATGAAGGTTAGGGTTAGGTTGAGGGTTAAGGTGAGGGTGAGGTTTAGGGTTAGTTATAGGGTGAGGTTTAGGGTTAGGGTGATGGTTAGGGTTAGTGTGAGGGTTAGTGTTAGGGTTAGGGTTAGTGTTATGGTGAGGGTAATTGTTAGGATGAGGGTTAGTTTGAGGTTAGGGTTAGGGTTACTGTGAGGGTGAGGGTAAGTGTTAGGGTCAGAGTTTGGGATAGGGTGAGGTTTATGGTTAGTTTGAGGGTTAGGATTAGGGTTAGGGTTATTGTTAGGGTTAGGTTTGGGATTAAGGTTACAGTGAGTGTGAGGGTGAGGGCTAGGGTTAGGGTTAGGGTGAAGTTAGGGTTTGCGTTAGGGTTAGAGTTAGGTTTTGGGTGAGGGTGAGGTTTAGGGTGAGAGTTAGGGTGAGGTTTAGGGGTAGAGTTAGGGTTAGGGTGAGGGTTAGGGTTAGGGTGAGGGTTAGGGTGGGGGTTATGGTAATGGTAAAGATGATGGTTAGACTGAGGGTGAGGGTTATTGTAAGGGTGAGAGTTAAGGTTAGGGTGAGCATTAGGGTTAAGCTTAGAGTGAAGGTGAGGTTTAGATTGAGGAAAAGTTTTAGGGTTAGTGTGAGTTTTAGGGTGAGGATGAGGGTTAGGGTTAGGGTGAGGGCTAAGGTGAGGGTGAGGTTTAGGGTTAGTTATAGGGTGAGTTTTAGGGTTAGGGTGATGGTTAGGGTTAGTTTGAGGGTTAGTGTTAGGGTTAGGGTTAGTGTTATGGTGAGGGTAATTGTTAGGATGAGGGTTAGTTTGAGGTTAGGGTTAGGGTTACTGTGAGGGTGAGGGTAAGTGTTAGGGTCAGAGTTTGGGATGGGGGAGGGTTATGGTTAGGTTGAAGGTTAGGATTAGGGTTAGGGTTATTGTTAGGGTTAGGTTTGGGATTAAGGTTACAGTGAGTGTGATGGTGAGGGCTAGGGTTAGGGTTAGGGTGAAGTTAGGGTTTGCGTTAGGGTTAGATTTAGATTTTGGGTGAGGGTGAGGTTTAGGGTTAGAGTTAGGGTTAGGGTGAGTGTTTGGTTGTGGGTTAGGTTAGGGTTAGTGTTATGGTTAGGGTTGGGGTGAGAGTCAGTAGGAGGTTTAGGTTTAGGGTTAGGGTTAGGGTGAGGGTGAGGGTTAGGGTGAGGGTGAGGGTTAGGGTTCAGGTTAGGATTAGGATTAGGTTTAGGGTTAGGGTGAGAGTGAGGGTTAGGGTTAGGGTGAGGTTGAGGTTTAGGGTTATGGTGAGGGTTAGGATGAGGGTTAGGGTTAGGATTAGGGTTAGGGTGAGGGCTAGGGTGAGGGTGAGGTTTAGGGTTAGGATTAGGGTTAGGGTAAGGGTGAGTTTTAGGGTTAGAGTTAGGCTTAAGGTGTGAGGCTGCGGGTGAGGGTGAAGGTTAGGGTTAGGATTAGGATTAGGGTAAGGGTTAGGGTGAGTGTGAGGGTTATGTATAGTGTTAGGATTAGACTTAGGGTTACACTGAGAGTAAGGGTGAGGGTGAGGGTAAGGTTTAGGATTAGGGTTAGGGTGAGGGTGAGGGTTTGTGTTAGGGTTAGGCTTAGGTTTATGCTTAGGGTTTGGGTGAGGGTGAGGTTGAGGGTGAGGTTTAGGGTTAGGGTGAGGGTTAGGGTAAGGGTTAGGGGAAGGGTTAGAATAATGGTTAGGATTAGGATTATGGTTAGGGTGAGGGCTATGGTGAGGGTGAGGTTTAGGGTTAGGTTTAGGGTGAGGGTTAGGGTTAGGGTTGGAGTTGGGATTCAGGTTAAGTTTATGTTTAGGGTAAGGGTTAGAGTAAGGGTTATGGTGAGGGTGAGGGTTAGGGTTAGTTTGAGGGTTAGGGTTAGTTATTAGCGTTATGGTGAGGGTGAGGGTGTGGGTTAGGGTTTGTGTTAGGGTGAGGGTTAGGATGAGGGTTAGGATTATGGTTAGGCTGAGGGTGAGGTTTAGGGTTAGAGTTAGGGTAAGGGTGAGGCTGAGGTTGAGGGTTAGGTTTAGGGTTAGTGTTAGAGTTAGGGTTAGGGTGAGGGTTAAGGTGAGGGTGAGGGTTAGGCTTAGGTTTAGCATTAGGATTAGGGTAATGGTTAGGGTGAGTGTTAGGTTTAGGGTTAGGGTTAGTCTTAGGCTTAGGGTAAGACTGAGGGAGAGGGTGAGGGTGAGGGTTAGCTTTAGGTTGAGGTTTAGGGTTAGGGTTAGCTTGAGAGTTAGGGTTCAGGTTAAGTTAAGGGTTAGGGTGAGGGTTAGGGTTAGGGTTACGGTGAGCGTGAGGGTTAGGGTTCAGGTTAAGTTAAGGGTTAGGTTGAGGGTTACAGTTAGGTTAGGGTGAGGGGTAGCATTAGGGTTAGTTTTAGGGTAAGGTTTAAGGTTAGGGTTAGGTTTAGGGTGAGGGTTAGGATGAAGGTTAGGGTTACCGTGAGTTTGAGGTTTAGGGTTAGGGTGAGGGTTAGGGTTAGGATTAGGGTTAGGGTGAGGGTGAGTGTTAGCATTAGGGTTAGGGTTAGAGTTAGGTTTAGGGTTAGGATTAGTGTTAATTTTATGGTTAGTTTTAGAGTTATGGTGAGGGTGATGGTGAGGGTGAGGCTGAGGTTGAGGGTTAGGTTTAGGGTTAGGGTGAGGGTTAGGGTTAGATATAGGGTTAGGAGAGGGTTAGGGGGAGGGTTTGGTTTAGAGTTAGTGTTAGGGTTACGGTGAGGGTAAGGGTTAGAGTTAGGGGTAGGGTTAGGGTTAGATTGAGCTTTAGGGTTAGGGGGTGGGTTAGGGTTAGAGTTACGGTGAGGTTGAGGTTGCGGGTGAGTGTGAGGGTTAGGGTTAGTTTTAGGTTTAAGGTTAGGGTGAGGGCTAGGGTGAAGATGAGGTTTAGGGTTAGGTTGAGGGTAAGGTTTAGTGTTAGGGTTAGGTTTAGGGTTAGGGTGAATGTGTGGTTTAAGTTTAGAGTTAGGGTTAAGATGAGGCTGAGGGTGAGGGTTAGGGTTAAGGGTAGGGTTACTGTTAAGTTTAGGGTTAGGGTGAGGATTAGCGTGAGGTTTAGGGTTTGGGTTAGGATTAGGCTTAGCGTTAGGGTTAGGGTGAGTGTGAGGGTTAGGGTTTGGGTTAGGCTTAGCCTTAGGGTTAGGCTGAGGGTGAGGGTGAGTTTGAGGGTTAGTGTTAGGGTGAGTGTTACGGTTAGGTTTAGGGTGAGAGTTAGGTTTTGGTTAGGGTTAGGGTTAGGGTTAGGGTTAGGGTTAGGGTTAGGGTGAGGGTGAGGGTTAGGGTGGGGGTTAGGGTTAGGTTTAGGGTGAGGGTTTGGATGAGGGTTAGGTTTAGGATTAGGGTTATGGTCAGTGCTAGGTTGAGGGTGTGGGTTAGGTTAAGTGTTAGGCTTAGACTTAGGGTTAGGCTGAACGTTTGGTTGAGGATAAGGGTTAGGGTTAGGTTTAGGGTGAGATTTAGTGTTAGGGTAGGTTTAGAGTTAGGGTGAGGTTGAGGGTGAGGTTTAGGGGTAGAGTTAGGGTTAGGGTGAGAGTTAGGGTTAGGGTGAGGGTTAGGGTGGGGGTTACGGTAATGGTAAAGTTGATGGTTAGACTGAGGGTGAGGGTTATTGTAAGGGTGAGAGTTAAGGTTAGTGGGAGCATTAGGGTTAGGGTTAGAGTGAAGGTGAGAGTTAGAATGAGGAAAAGTTTTAGGGTTAGTGTGAGGTTTAGGGTGAGGATGAGGGTTAGGGTGAGGGTGAGGGCTAAGTTGAGGGTGAGGTTTAGGGTTAGGGGGATGGTTAGGGTTAGTGTGACGGTTAGTGTTAGGGTTAGGGTTAGTGTTATGGTGAGGGTAATTGTTAGGATGAGGGTTAGTGTGAGGTTAGGGTTAGGGTTACTGTGAGGGTGAGGGTAAGTGTTAGGGTCAGAGTTTGGGTTAGGGTGAGGGTTATGGTTAGGTTGAGGGTTAGGATTAGGGTTAGGGTTAGTGTTAGGTTTAGGTTTGGGATTAAGGTTACGGTGAGTCTGAGGGTGAGGGCTAGGGTTAGGGTTAGGGTGAAGTTAGGGTTTGCGTTAGCGTTAGAGTTAGGTTTTGGGTGAGGGTGAGTTTTAGGGTTAGAGTTTGGGTTAGGGTGAGGGTTTGGGTGTGGGTTAGGTTAGGGTTAGTGTTATGGTTTGGGTTGGGGTGAGAGTTAGTAGGAGGTTTAGGGTTAGGGTTAGGGTTAGGGTGAGGGTGAGGGTTAGGGTGAGGGTGAGGGTTAGGGTTAAGGTTAGGATTAGGATTAGGTTTAGGTTTAGGGTGAGAGTGAGGGTTAGGGTTAGGGTGAGGGTGAGGTTTAGGGTTATGGTGAGGGTTAAGATGAGGGTTAGGGTTAGGATTAGGGTTAGGGTGAGGGCTAGGGTGAGGGTGAGGTTTAGGGTTAGGGTTAGGGTAAGGGTGAGTTTTAGGGTTAGAGTTAGGCTTAAGGTGAGGCTTCGGGTGAGGGTGAGGGTTAGGGTTAGGATTAGGATTAGAGTAAGTTTTAGGGTGAGTGTGAGGGTTAGGTTTAGTGTTAGGATTAGACTTAGGTTTACACTGAGAGTGAGGGTGAGGGTGAGGGTAAGGTTTAGGATTAGGGTTAGGGTGAGAGTGAGTGTGTGTGTTAGGGTTAGGCTTAGGTTTATGCTTAGGGTTTGGGTGAGGGTGAGGTTGAGGGTGAGGTTTAGGGTTAGGGTGAGGGTTAGGGTAAGGGTTAGGGGGAGGGTTAGAATAATGGTTAGGATTAGGATTATGGATAGGGTGAGGGCTATGGTGAGGGTGAGGTTTAGGGTTAGGTTTAGGGTGAGGGTTAGGGTTAGGGTGAGATTTGGGATTCAGGTTAAGTTTATGTTTAGGGTAAGGGTTAGATTAAGGGTTATGGTGAGGGTGAGGGTTAGGGTTAGTTTGAGGGTTAGGGTTAGTTATCAGCGTTAGGGTGAGGGTGAGGGTGTGGGTTAGGGTTAGTGTTAGGGTGAGGGTTAGGATGAGGGTTAGGATTATGGTTAGGCTGAGGGTGAGGTTTAGGGTTAGAGTTAGGGTAAGGGTGAGGCTGAGGTTGAGGGTTAGGTTTAGGGTTAGTGTTAGAGTTAGGGTTAGGGTGAGGGTTAAGCAGAGTGTGAGGGTTAGGCTTAGGGTTAGGATTACGATTAGGGTAATGGTTAGGGTGAGTGTTAGGTTTAGGTTTAGGGTTAGGCTTAGGCTTAGGGTTAGGCTTAGGGAGAGGGTGAGTGTGAGGGTTAGCTTTAGGTTGAGGGTTAGGGTTAGGTTTAGCTTGAGAGTTAGGGTTCAGGTTAAGTTAAGGGTTAGGGTGAGGGTTAGGGTTAGGGTTACGGTGAGCGTGAGGGTTATGGTTAGGTTGAGGGTTACAGTTAGGTTAGGGTGAGGGTTAGTATTAGGGTTAGTTTTAGGGTAAGGTTTAAGGTTAGGGTTAGGTTTAGGGTGAGGGTTAGGATGAAGGTTAGGGTTACCGTGAGTTTGAGGTTTAGGGTTAGGGTGAGGGTTAGGGTTAGGATTAGGGTTAGGGTGAGGGTGAGTGTTAGCATTAGGGTTAGGGTTAGGGTTAGGTTTAGGGTTAGGATTAGTGTTAATTTTATGGTTAGTTTTAGAGTTATGGTGAGGGTGATGGTGAGGGTGAGGCTGAGGGTGAGGGTTAGGTTTAGGTTTAGGGTTAGGGTTAGGGTGAGGGTGAGATTTAGGGTTAGATATAGGGTTAGGAGGGCGTTAGGGGGAGGGTTTGTTTTAGGGTTAGTGTTAGGGTTACGGTGAGGGTAAGGGTTAGAGTTAGGGTTAGGGTTAGGGTTAGAATGAGCTTTAATGTTGGGGTTGGGTTAGGGTTAGAGTTACGGTGAGGGTGAGGGTGCGGGTGAGTGTGAGGGTTAGGGTTAGTTTTAGGTTTAAGGTTATGGTGAGGTCTAGGGTCAAGATGAGGTTTAGGGTTAGGTTGAGGGTAAGGTTTAGTGTTAGGGTTAGGTTTAGGGTTAGGGTGAGTGTGAGGTTTAGGTTTAGAATTAGGGTTAAGGTGAGGCTGAGGGTGAGGGTTAGGGTTAGGGTTAGGGTTACTGTTAAGTTTAGGGTTAGGGTGAGGGTTAGCGTGAGGTTTAGTTTTTGGGTTAGGATTAGGCTTAGGGTTAGGGTGAGTGTGAGTGTTAGGGTTTGGGTTAGGCTTAGGCTTAGGGTTAGGCTGAGGGTGAGGGTGAGGTTGAGGGTTAGGGTTAGGGTGAGGGTTACGGTTAGGTTTAGGGTGAGTGTTAGGTTTTGGTTAATTTTAAGGTTAGGGTGACGATGAGGGTTAGGATTAGGGTTAGGGTGAGGACTAGGGTGAGAGTGAGGCTTAGGGTTAGTGTTAGGGTAAGGTTTAGGGTTAGGATTAGGTTTCGGGTGAGGGTTAGGATGAGGGTTAGAATGAGGGTTAGGGTTACGGTGAGGGTTAGAGTTAGCTTGAGGGTTAGGGTTAAGATTAGTGTTAAGGTTGGTTGAGTGTTAGGATTATGTTTAGGATTTCGGTTAAGGTTAGGTTTAGGGTTAGGATTAGTGATATTTTTAGGGTTAAGTTTAGAGTTATGGTGAGGGTGAGGTTGAGGGTGAGGGTGAGGATTAGTGTTTGGGTTAGGGTCAGGTTTAGGGTTAGGGTTAGGATTAGGATAAGGGTGAGGGAGAGGTTTAGTTTTAGATATAGGGTTAGGGGGAGGGTTACTTTGAGGGTTAGTGTTAGGGTTAGGGTAAGGTTGAGGGTTAGGTTGAGGTTTACGGTAAGGGTGAGTGTTAGGGTTAGGGTTAGGCTTAGGCTTAGGGTTAGGCTGAGGGTGAGGATTAGGGTTAGGGTGATGGTTAGGTTTAGGTTAGGGTGAGGGTTAGGAGGAGGGTTAGGGTTAGGATTAGGGTTAGGCTGAGGGTGAAGTTGAGGTTATTGTTAGGGTGAGGGTTAGGTTTAGGGTTAGGGTGAGAGTTAGGGTTTGGGTTAAGGTTAGGGTTAAGTTGAGGGTTAGGGTAAGGGTTACAGTGAGGGTGAGGGTTAGGGTTAGGTTGAGGGTTAGGGTTCGGATTAGCGTTATGGTGAGTGTGACAGTGAGGGTTAGGTTTAGTGTTAGGGTGAGGGTTAGGATGAGGGTTAGGGTTAGGATTAGGGTTAGGGTGAGGGCTAGGGTCAGGGTGAGGTTTAGGGTTAGGGTGAGGTTTCGGGTTAGGGTTAGTGTTAGTGTTAGGTGAGGGTGAGGTTTAGTGTTAGAGTTAGGGTTAGGTTTAGGCTGAGGGTGAGGGTTAGTGTTAGAGTTAGGTTTATGATGAGGGTTAGATTGAGAGTGAGGGTTAGGCTTAGTGTTAGGATTAGGATTAGGGTAAGTGTTAGGGTGAGGGTGAGGGTGAGGGTGAGGGTGAGGGTTAGGGATAGGGTAAGGCTTAGTGGTAGGGTTAGTTTGAGATTTAGTGTTCGGGTTAATTTTAGGGTTAGGGTGAGGGTTAGGGTTAGGGTTACGGTGAGCGTGACGGTTACGGTTAGGTTGAGGGTTAGGGTTAGGCTTAGGATTAGGGTGAGGGGTAGGGTTAGGGTTAGGGTGAGTTTTAGGGTGAGGTTTTGGGTTAGAGTTAGGTTTAGGGGCAGGGTTAGGGTGAGGGTTAGGGTTAGGGTTAGTGTTAAGTTTAGGGTGAGGTTTAGGGTTAGGGTTAGTGTTATTGTTAGTGTTATGTTTAGGGTGAAGTTTGCGGTGAGGGTGAGGCTGTGGGTGAGGATCATGGTTATGGTTATGGTTAGGGTTAGTGTTAGTGTTATTGTTAGGGTTAGGCTTAGAGTTAAGGTTAGGTTGAGGGTGAGGGTGAGTGTTAGGGTTAGGGTGTGTTTTAGGGTGAAGTTTAGGGTTAGGGTTTGGGTTAGTTTTAGGGTGAGGGTGAGGTTTAGGGTTAGAGTTAGTTTTGAGGGGAGGGTTAGGGTGAGGTTTAGGGTTAGGGTTAGATTGAGGGTGAGGGTTAGGTTGAGGTTTAGGGGTAGGGTTAGGTTTAGGATTAGGTTTAGGGTGAGGGTGAGTGTGAGGGTTAGGGTGAGGGTTAGGCTTAGGCTTAGGGTTTGTCTGAGGGTGATGGTGGGGGTGAGGATTAAAGTTAGGGTGATGGTAAGGGTTAGGGTTAGTGTTATTGTTAGGGTTAGGTTTAGAGTTAGGATTAGGGTGAGGGTGAGTTTTAGGGGTAGAGATAGGGTTAGGGTGAGTGTTAAGCTTAGAGTGAGTGTTAGAGTGGGGGTGACGGTAAGGGTAAAGGTGAGGTTTAGGCTGTGGGTGAGGTTTACGGTAAGGGTTAGGGTTACCGTTAGGGTGAGGGATAGGGTTAGGGTTAGGTTGAAGGTGAGGTTTAGGGTTAGATTGAGGATTAGTGTTAGGGTTAGTGTGAGGTATAGTGTGAGGATGCGGGTTAGGGTTAGGGTGAGGTCTAGGGTGAGGATGAGGTTTAGGATTAGTGTTAGGGTTAGGTTAAGTGTTACGTTTAGGGTTAGGATTAATGTGAGGGTTACACTTAAGGTGAGGGTTAGGGTGAGTGTGAGTTTTAGGGTTAGGGTTTGGATTAGGAATAGGGTTAGGGTTAGGGTGAGTGTGTGGTTTAGGGTTAGCGTTAGTGTTAGGCTTAGGGTTAGGCTGAGGGTGAGGGTGAGGGTTATTGTTAGAGTGAGGGTTAGGGTTAGGGTTAGGTGAGAGTTAGGTTTTGGTTTAAGTTTAGGTTTAGAGTGAGGATTAGGGTAAGGGTTACAGTAAGGGTGAGGGTTAGTTTTAGGTTGAGGGTTAGGGTTAGGGTTAGGGTGAGGGTTAGGATGAGGATTAGGGATTGGATTAGGTTTAGGGTGAGGGCTAGGGTGAGGGTGAGGTTTAGGGTTAGAGTTAAGGTTAGGTTGAGGCTCAGGGTGAGGGTTAGGGTTAGGGTTAGTGTTAGAGTTAGGTTTACGGTGAGGGTTAGGGTGAAAGTGAGGGTTAGGGTTAGTGTTAGTATTAGGATTAGGGTAAGGGTTAGCATGAGGGTGAGGGTGAGGGTGAGGATGAGGGTTAGGGATAAGGTAAGTTTTAGGGATAGGGTTAGTTTGAGATTTAGGGTTCGGGTTAAACTTAGGGTTAGGGTGATGTTTAGGGTTAGGGTTATGGTGAGCGTGAGGGTTAGGGTTAGGTTGAGGGTTAGGGTTTGGTTTAGGATTAGGTTGAGGGTTAGGTTTAAGGTTAGGGTGAGGTTTAGGGTGAGGTTTTGGGTTAGAGTTAGGTTTAGGGGCAGGGTTAGGGTGAGGTTTAGGGTTAGGGTTAGTGTTAAGGTTAGGGTGAGTGTTAGGGTTAGGGTTAGGGTTAGGGTTATTGTTAGTGTTATGGTTAGGGTGAAGTTTGCGGTTAGGGTGAGGCTGAGGGTGAGGGTTATGGTCATGGTTATGGTTAGGGTTAGGGTTAGGGTTAATGTTATTGTTAGGGTTAGGTTTAGAGTTAAAGTTAGATTGAGGGTGAGGCTGAGGGTGAGTGTTAGGGTTAGAGTGAGTTGTAGGGTGAGGTTTAGGGTTAGGGTTAGGGTTAGAGTTAGGGTGAGGGTGAGGTTTAGGGTTAGAGTTAAGGTTGAGGGGAAGGTTAGGGTTAGGTTTAGGGTTTGGTTTAGGATGAGGGTATGGGTTAGGTTGAGGTTTAGGCATAGGGTTAGGTTTAGGATTAGGGTTAGAGTGAGGGTGAGTATGAGGGTTAGGGTGAGGCTTAGGGTTAGGCTGAGGGTGATGTTGGGTGTGAGGATTAAGGTTAGGTTGATGGTAAGGGTCAGGGTTAATGTTAATTTTAGGGTTAGGTTTAGAGTTAAGAATAGGGTGAGTGTGAGGTTTAGGGGTAGATATAGGGTTAGGGTGAGTGATAGGCTTAGGGTGAGGGTTAGGGTGGTTGTGAGGATAAGGGTAAAGGTGAGGGTTAGGCTGAGGGTGATGGTTACGGTAAGGGTTAGTGTTAGGGTTAGAGTGAGGGATAGGGTTAGGTTTAGGGTGAGGGTGAGGGTTAGATTGAGGATTAGTGTCAGGGTTATCGTGAGGTTTAGGGTGAGGATGAGGTTTAGGATTATGGTGAGGTCTAGGGTGAGGATGAGGTTTAGGGTTAGTGTTAGGGTGAGGTTTAGGGTTAGGGTGATGGTTAGAGTTAGTGTTATGGTGTGGTTTAATGTTAGGGTTAGGGTTAGGATTAATGTTAGGTTTAGGCTTAAGTTGAGGGTTAGGGTGAGGGTGAGGTTTAGGGTGAGGGTTAGGATGAGGGTTAAGGTTAGATTTAGGGTTAGGGTGAGGGCTAGGGTGAGGTTGAGGTTTAGGTTTAGGGTTAGGGTGACGTTTAGGGTTAGGGTTAAGGTTACTGATAGGGTGACGGTGAGGTTAAGGGTTATTGTTAGGGTTAGGGTGAGGCTGAGAGTGAGTGTTAGGTTTAGTGTTAGTGTTAGAAATAGGGTCACAGTAAGGATTACGGTGAGGGTGAGGGTTAGGCTTAGTGTTAGGATTAGGTTTAGGGTAAGGTTTAGGGTGAGTGTGAGGGTTAGGGTTACAGTGAGCGTGATTGTTAGGTTTAGGTTGAGGGTTAGGGTTAGGCTTAGGATTAGGGTGACAGTGAGGGTGAGGGTTAGGGTTATGGTAAGGGATAGGGGTAGGGTTAGGATGAGAGTTAGGTTTCAGGTTAAGTTTAGGGTTAGGGTGAGGATCAGGTTTAGGATTAGGGTGAGCATGAGGGTTAGGGTCAGATTGAGGTTAGGGTTAGGCTTAGTATTATTGTGAGGGTTAGGGTCAGGGTTAGGGTGAGGTTTAAGGTGAGTTTTTGGATTAGGGTTAGGGTTAGGGTTAGGGTGAGGATGAGGTTTAGGGATAGAGTTAGGTTTAGGGGCAGGGTTAGGGTGAGGTTTAGGATTAGGGTTAGTGTTAGGGTTAGGGTGAGGGTTAGGGTTAGGGGTATTGTTTGGGTTATTGTTATTGTTAGTGGTATGGTTAGGGTTAACTTTGCAGTGAGGGTGAGGCTGAGGGTGAGGTTTATGGTTAGGGTTAGGGTTAGGGTTAGTGTTATTGTTAGGGTTAGGGTTAGAGTTAAGGTTAGGTTGAGGGTTAAGGTGAGGGTAAGGTTTAGGGTGAGGTTTAGATTGAGGTTTAGGGTTAGGGTTAGGGTTAGGGTTAGGGTGAGGGTGAGGTTTAGGGGTAGAGTTAGGGTTAGGGGGATGGTTAGGGTGAGGTTCACGTTTAGAGTTAGGTTGAGGATGAGGTTTCGCTTGAGGTTTAGGGATAGGGTTAGTTTTAGGATTAGGGTTCAGGTGAGGGTAAGTGTGAGGGTTAGGGTGAGCGTTAGGCTTAGGCTGAGGGTTAGGCTGAGGGTGAGGGTGGGGGTGAGGATTAGTGTTAGCGGGATGGTAAGGGTTAGTGTTAGTGTTATTGTTAGGGTTAGGGTTAGAGTTACTCTTAGTGTGAGGGTGGGGGTCAGGGTTAATGTTAGGGTTAGTGTGAGGTTTAGGTTTAGGGTTATTGTTAGGGTTATTGTGAGGGTGAGGTTTAGGGTTAGTTATAGGGTTAGGGGGAGGGTTAGGGTGAGGGGGAGGGTTAGGGTTAGTGTTAGGTTTATGGTGAGGTTGAGGGTTAGGTTGAGGTTTAGGGTTAGGCTTAGGGTTAGGGTTAGTGTGAGGGTTAGTGTTAGGATTAGGGTTAGTGTTAGGGTGAGGGTTTGGGTTAGGGATAGGGTTATGGTTAGGTTGAGGATTATGGTTAGGGTGAGGGTTAGGGTTAGGATTATTGTTAGGGTTCGGTTTAGGGTTATTCTGAGGGTGAGGGTGAGGGTGAGGGTTAGGGTTAGGGTGAGGGTTTTGGTTATGGTTAGGGTTAGGGTTAGTGTTAGTGTTTTTTAGGGTTAGGGTTAGAATTAAGGTTAGGTTGAAAGTGAGTATGAGTGTTAGGGTTAGGGTGATTTTTAGGGTTAGGGTTAGGGTTAGGGCTAGTGTGAGTGTGAGGTTTACGGTTAGAGTTAGGATTGAAGAGAGGGTTAGGGTGAGATTTAGGGTTAGGTTTAGGATGAGGGTGAGGGTTAGATTGAGGTTTAGGGATAGGGTTAGTTTTAGGATTAGGGTTAGGGTGAGGGGGAGTGTGAGGCTTAGGGTGAGGTTTAGGCTTAGTCTTAGGGTTAGGCTGAGGGTGATGGTGGGTGTACGGATTAAGGTTAGGGTGATGGTAAGTGTTAGGGTGGGTGTGACGGTAAGGGTAAAGGTGAGGTTTAGGCTGAGGGTGAGGGTTACGCTAAGGGTTATTGTTAGGGTTAGGGAGAGGCATAGGGTTTGGGTTAGGGTGAGGGTGAGGGTTAGATTGAGGATTAGTGTTAGGGTTAGTGTGAGGTTTAGGGTGAGGATGAGGGTTAGGATTATGGTGAGGTCTAGGGTGAGGATGAGGGTTATGGTTAGTGTTAGGGTGAGGCTTAGCTTTAGGGTGATGGTTAGGTTAGTGTTAGGGTGAGGTTTAGTGTTAGGTTTAGGGTTAGGATTAATGTTAGGGTTAGGCTTAAGGTGAGGGTTAGGGTGAGGGTGAGGTTTAGGGTTTGGTTTAGGGTTAGGTTAGGGTTAGGGTGAGTGTGAGGTTTAGGGTTAGCGTTATGGTTAGGCTTAGGGTTAGGCTGTGGGTGAGTGTGAGGGTTAGGGTTATTGTTAGGGTTAGGTTTAGGTTTAGGGTTAGGGTGAGAGTTAGGGTTCGGGTTAAGTTTAGGGTTAGAGTGAGGATTAGGGTAAGGGTTACAGTGAGGATGAGGGTTAGGGTTAGGTTGAGGGTTAGGGTTAGGCTTAGGATTAGGTTTAGGGTGAAGGCTAGGGTGACGGTGAGATTTAGATTTAGGGTTAGGGTGAGGTTTAGGTTTAGGTTTAGTGTTAGGGATAGGGTGAGTTTGAGGTTTAGGGTTAGAGTTAGGGTTAGATTGAGGCTGAGGGTGAGGGTTAGGCTTAGGGTTAGTGTTAGAGTTAGGGATACGGTGAGGTTTAGGGTGAGAGTGAGGTTTAGGCTTAATGTTAGGATTACGATTAGGGTAAGGGTTTGTGTGAGGGTGAGGGTAAAGTTTAGGGGTAGGGTTAGGGTGAGATTTAGGGTTCTGGTTAAGTTTAGCGTGAGGGTGAGGGTTATGGTTAGGGTTACGGTGAGCGTGAGGGTTAGGGTTAGGTTGAGGGTTAGGGTTAGGCTTAGGATTAGGGTTACGGTTAGGGTTAGGGTTAGGGTGAGGTTTTGGGTTAGAGTTAGGTTTAGGGGCAGGGTTAGGGTGAGTTTTAGGGTTAGGGTTAGTGTTAAGGTTAGGGTGAGGGTTACGGTTAGGGTTAGGGTTTGGGGTATTGTTAGTGTTATGGTTAGGGTGAAGTTTGCGGTTAGGGTGAGGCTGCGGGTGAGGGTTATGGTTATGGTTATGGTTATAGTTAGTGTTAGTGTTATTGTTTGGGTTAGGGTTAGATTTAAGTTTAGGTTGAGGATGAGGATGAGTTTTAAGGTTATGGTGAGTTTTAGGGTGAGGTTTAGGGTTAGGGTTAGGGTTAGGGTTAGGGTGAGGGTGAGGTTTAGGGTTAGAGTTAAGGTTAAGGAGAAGTTTAGTGTTAGGTTTAGGCTTAGGGTTAAGATGAGGGTGAGGGTTAGGTTGAGGTTTAGGGATAGGGTTAGGTTAAGGATTAGGGTTAGGTTGAGGTTGAGTATGAGGGTTAGGGTTAGGCTTAGGTTTAGACTGAGGCTGATGTTGGGGGTGAGGATTAAGGTTAGTGTGATGGTAAGGGTTAGGGTTAGTGTTATTGTTAGTGTTAAGTTTAGAGTTAGGATTAGGGTAAGGGTGAGTTTTAGGGGTAGAGATAGGGATAGGGTGAAGGTTAGGCTTAGGGTGAGGGTTAGGTTGGGTGTGAGGGTAAGGATAAAGGTGAGGGTTAGGCTGAGTGTGAGGTTAACCGTAAGGGTTAGGGTTAGGGTTAGGGGGAGAGATACGGTTAGGGTTAGGGTGAGGGTGAGGGTTAGGGTTAGATTTAGGATTAGTGATAGGGTTAGTGTGAGGTTTAGGGTGAGGATGCGGGTTAGGATTAGGGTGAGGTCTAGGGTGAGGATGAGGTATAGGGTTAGTGTTAGGGTGAGGTTTAGGGTTAGGGTGATGTTTAGGGTTAGTGTTAGGGTGAGGTTTAGTGTTAGGGTTTAGGTTAGGATTAATGTTAGGGTTAGGCTTAAGGTGAGGGTTAGGTTGAGGGTGAGGATTATGGTGAGGGTTAGGACGAGGTTTAGTGTTAGAATTAGGGTTAGCATGAAGGCTAGGGTGAGGGTGAGTGTTTAGGGTTAGTGTTAGGGTGAACTTTAGGGTTAGGGTTACGGTTAGGGATAGGGTGATGGTGAGGTTTAGGTTTAGAGTTAGCGTTTGGGTGAGGCTGAGGGTGAGTTTTAGGTTCAGGGTTAGTGTTAGATATAGGGTTTCAGTGAGGGTTAGGGTGAGGGTGAGGGTTAGGCTTAGTGTTAGGATTAGGATTAGGGTAAAGCTTAGGGTGCGTGTGAGGATTAGGGTTACTGTGAGAGTGATTGTTAGGTTTAGGTTGAGGGTTAGGTTAGGCTTTGGATTAGGGTGAGGGTGAAGGTGAGGGTTAGGGTTAGGGTAAGGTTTAGGGGTAGGGTTAGGGTGAGAGTTAGTTTTCAGGTTAAGTTTAGGGTTAGGGTGAGGGTTAGGGTTAGGGTTACCGTGAGCATGAGGGTTAGGGTTAGGTTGAGGGTTAGGGTTAGGCTTAGGATTAGGGTGAGAGATAGGGTTAGGGTTAGGGTGAGGTTTAGGGTGAGGTTTTGGATCAGGGTTAGGGTTAGGGTTAGGGTGAGGGTGAGGTTTAGTGTTAGCGTTAGGTTTAGGGACAGGGTTAGGGTGAGGTTTAGGGTTACGATTACGGTGAGCTTGGGGGTTAGGGTTAGGTTGAGTTTTAGGGTTATGGTTAGGGGTAGCGTGAGGGTTTGGGTGAAGGTTAGGTTTAGGGTTAGGCTTCGGGTGTGGGTTAGGGTGTGGGTAAGTGTTAGAGTGAGGGTTAGGGTGAGGCGGAGGGTTAGGAGGAGGGTGAGGGTTAGTATTAGCATTAGGGTTAGGGTGAGGGTGAGGGTTAGGTTTAAGGTGAGGGTTAAGGTGAGGGTTAGGGTTAAGGTTAGGGATAAGGTGAGGAATAGGGTTAGAGTTAGGAATAGGTGGAGGGTTAGGCTGAGGGGTAGTGTTAGGTTTAAGGTGAGGGTTAGGTTTAGTGTGAGGATTAGAGTTAGGTTTAGGGTGAGGTTTAGGTTTAGTGTGAGGGTTAGGGTTAGTGTTAGGGTGAGGGTAAGGGTTAGGGTGAGTTTTAGGGTGAGGGTGAGGCTTAGGGTTATCATTAGGTTTAGGTTTAAGGTTAGGATGAGGGTTAGGGTTAGGGTTAGGGTGAGGGTGAGGGTGAGGCTGATGTTTAGGATGAGGGTTAGGGTTAAGGTGAGGGTTCGTGTTAGGTTTAGGGTGATGGTTAGGGTCAGGGTAAGTGTTAGGGTTAGGGTTAGTGTTATGGTTAGGTTTAGTGTGAGGGTCAGGGTGAGGTTTAGTGTTAGGTTTAGGGTTAGGGTTAGGGTGATGGTAATTGTTAGGGTGAAGGTTAGGGTGATTGTGTGGTTTATGGTTAGCATTAGGTTTAGAGTTAGGGTTAGGATGAATGTTAGGGTTATGTTTAGGGTTAGGGTTAAGGTGAGGGTGAGGGTTAGGGTTAGGTTTAGGGTTAAGGTTAGTTTTAGGGTGAGGGCAAGGGTGAGGGTGAGGTTAAGGGTGAGGGTGAGGGTTAGGGTGAGGTTTTCATTTAAGTAAGTGTTAGGGTTAGAGTTAGGGTGAGGTGTAGGGTGAGGGTGTGGGTTGGTGTTAGGGTTAGGGTGAGGCTCAGGGTCAAGGTTAGTGTTAGGATGAGGATTAGGGTTAGGGTTAGTGTGAGGGTGAGGGTAAGGTTTAGGGTTAGGGTTAGTGTGAGATTTAGGGTTACGGTGAGGGTTAGGGTTAGGGTGAGGAGTAGGGTTAGGGTTACGGTGAGGGTTAGGGTTGGGTGATGTTTAGTGTGAGGGTGACGGTTAGGGTGAGGGTTTGTGTTCTGTTGAGAATTAGGGTTAGGTTTAGGGATTGGGTTAGTGTGAGGGTAAGTGTTCGGGTGAGGGTTAGGGTGAGGGTGAGGTTTAGGGTTAGGGTGAGTGTTAGGTTTAGGGTTATGATGAGTGTGAGGGTTAGGGTGAGCCGTAGGTTTAGGGTTAGGGTTAGTTTGCGGGTTAGGGTGAGGGTAAGGTTTAGGGTGAGGTTAAGGGTGAGGGTGAGTTTTAGGGTTAGGATGAGGGTAAGGTTTATGGTGAGGGTTAGGGTGAGGGTTAGGGTTAGGTTAGTGACAGGGTAAGGATTAGTGTTAGTGTGAGAGTTAGGGTGAGGGTTAGGATTAGTGTTAGTGTGAGTATAAGTGTTAGGGTGAGGGTTAGGGTGAGGTTGAGGGTTAAGGTTAGGGTGATGGTTAGGGTTAGGGTTATGCTTAAGGTGAGGGTTAGGGTGAGCTGTAGGTTTACCGTTAGGCTTATTTTGCGAGTTAGGGCGAGGGTAAGGATTAGGGTGAATTTTAGGTTTAGGGTGAGGGTTATGGTTAGGGTGAGGGTTAGGGTTAGGGTGAGGGTTAGGGTGAGGTTTCGGGTCAGGGTTAGGGATAGGTTGAGGATTAGGGTTAGTGTGAGGGTTAGGATTAAGTTTATTGTGAGGATAAGGGTTAGGGTGAGGATTAGAGTGAGGGTGTGGTGTTGGGTTAGTGTTAGGGATAGGGTGAGCTTAAGGGTGAGGGTTAGGTTTAGGGTGAGGTTTATGGTTAGGTTTAGGGTGAGGGTCAGGGTGAGCTTCAGCATTAGGGTTAGGTTTAGGGTTAGGGTGAGGTTCGGTTGAGGGTTAGGGTTAGGATTAGTGTTAGAGTTAGGGTGAGGGCTAGGGTGAGTGTGAGGTTTGGGTGACAGTGAGGGTGAGTGTTTCAGTTATGTAAGTGTTAGGGTTAGTGTGAGGATTAGGGTGAGGGTGAGAGTTAACCTGAGGTTAGGTTTAGCCTGATGGTTAGGGTTAGGGTTAGGGTGAGGGTTAGGGTTAGGGTGATGGTTAGGGTGAGGGTGAGGCTGAGAGTTAGGATTAGGAATAGGGTTAGTGTTAGGGTCAGGCTGAGGTGAGGGTCAGGGTGAGGGTGAAGGTTCGAGTTAGGGTTATAGTTAGAGTGAGGGTTAAGCTTAGTGTGTGGGTTAGGGTTAGGTTTATGTTTCGGGTGAGGGTTAGGATTTTATTTAGGGTTAGCATAAGGGTTAGGCTGAGGGTTAAGGTTAGGGTTAGTCTGAGGGTTAGGTGTAGGGTTAGGGTAAGTCTAATGTTTAGGGTGAGGGTTAGGGTGAGTGTGAGGGTTATGGTTAGGGTGAGGGTTAGGGTGAAGGTTAGGTTTACGGTTAGGGTTAGGGTGAAAGTTAGAGTGTGGGTTAGTGTAAGGGTGAGGGTTAGGGTGAGGGTTAGGATTAGGGTTAGCATTAAGTTTAGGGTGAGGGTGAGGTTTAGGGTGAGGGTTTGGGTTAAGTTTAAAGATAGGGTGAGGATTAGCTTTAGGGTTAGGTTTAAGTTGAGGGTTAGGAGGAGGGGTAGGCTTAGGGTTAGGGTGAAGTTTAGGTTTAGTGTGAGAGTTAGGGTTAGGGTGATGGTAAGGTTTATTGTGAGGGTTAGGGTGAGTGTGAGGTTTAGGGTTAGCATTAGCTTTAGCGTTAGGTTTAGGATGAGTGTTAGGGTTAGGTTTAGGGTTAGGATGAGGGTGAGGGTTAAGGTTAGAGTTAGGATGAGGGTAGGGGTTAGGGGTAGGGTGAGGGTTAGGGTTAGGGTTACTGTGAGGGTTAGGATTATGGTGAGGTTTAGGGTGAGGGTGAGGGTTAGGTTTAGGGTGAAGGTTAGCTTTAGGGTGATGTTTAGTGTCCGGGTGAGGGTTAGGATGAGGGAGAGTGTTCTGCTGAGAGTTAGGATTAGGGTTAGGGTCAGGGATAAGTTTAGTGTGAGGGTAAGGGTTAGGGTGAGTGTTAGGGTGAGGGTCAAGTTTAGGGTTAGGGTGATCGTTAGGGTTAGGGTTAGGGTTATGTTTAGGGTGAGGGTTAGGGTGAGCAGTAGGTTTAGGGTTAGGTTTAGTTTGCGGGTTATGGTGAGGGTAAGGGTTAGGGTGAGGTTTAGGTTGAGGATGAGGGTTAGGGTTAGGGTAAGGGTAAGGGTTACGTTGAGAGTGAGTGTGAAGGTGAGGGTTAGGGGTAGCATTAGAGTTAGGGTGAGGGTGAGGGTTAAGGTGAGGTTTAGTTTGAGGATGAGGATTAGGGTTAGTGTGAGGGTTAGTGTTAGGTTGAGTGTTAGGTTTAGGGTTAGGGTTAGGGTGAGGTTTAGGGTTAGAGTTAGGGGTAAGGTGAGTTTGAGGGTGAGGGTTAGGTTTAGGTTTAGGCTTAGGGTTAAGGTTATGGTGAGGGTAAGTGTTAGGGTGAGGTTTAGTGTTTGGATGAGGGTTAGGGTTATTATTAGGTCTAGGGTGAGGGTTAAGGTGAGGGTTAGTGTTAGGGTTAGCGTTAGGGTGAGGGTGAGGTATAGGGTGAGTGTTAGGGTTAGGTTTAGGGTGAGTGTGAGGGTGAGAGTTAGGATTAGGAATAGGGTTAGGGTTAGGGTTAGGCTGAAAGTGAGGGTCAGGGTTAGGGTGAGGATTAGGGTTAGTGTGAGGGTTAGGGTGAGTGATAGGGTGAGGGTTCGGGTTAGGGTTTGGGTTAGGGTGATGGTGAGGTATAGGGTGAGGGTTAGTGTTAGGGTGACGGTTAGGGATAGGGTTAGAGTTAGGGTGAGGATGAGGGTGAGTTTTAGGGTTAGGTTTAGGGTGAGTGTGAGGGTGAGTGTTAGGATTAGGAATAGGGTTAGGGTTAGGGTTAGGCTGAGAGTGAGGGTCAGGGTTAGGGTGAGGGTTAGGGTTTGGGTGATGTTTAGGGTGAGGGTGAGGGTTAGGGTGAAGATGAGTGTTTGTGTGAGGGTGAGGGATCTGGTTAGGTTGTGGGTAGGATTAGGGTTATGGTGAGGGTTAGCATTATGTTTAGGGTTAGTGTGACACTGATGGTGAGGGGTAGGGGTAGGGTTAGGTTGAGTGTTAGGGTCAGGTTTAGGGTGATGGTTAGGGAGAGGGGTAATGTTAGGGTTAGGGTGAGGTTTAGGATGAGTGTGAGGGTTAGGGTTAGGTTGAGAGTTAGGTTTAGTGTTAGGGTTAGGGTGAGGGTTAGGGTTAGATTTAGGGGTAAGGTGAATTTGAGGGTGAGGGTTAGGTTTAGGTTTAGGCTTAGGGTTAAGTTTATGGTGAGGTTAAGTGTTAGGGTGAGGTTTAGTGTGTGGATGAGGGTTAGGGTTATTATTAGGGCTAGGGTGAGGGTTAGGGTGAAGGTTAGGGTTAGGGTTAGTGTTAGGGTGAGGGTGAGGTATAGGGTGAGGTTTAGGGTTAGATTTTGGGGTAAGGTGAATTTGAGGGTGAGGGTTAGGTTTAGGTTTAGGCTTAGGGTTAAGGTTATGGTGAGGTTAAGTGTTAGGGTGAGGTTTAGTGTGTGGATGAGGGTTAGGGTTATTATTAGGGCTAGGGTGAGGGTTAGGGTGAGGGTTAGGGTTAGGGTTAGTGTTAGGGTGAGGCTGAGGTATAGGGTGAGGTTTAGGGTTAGGGTGAGGGTTAGGGATAGTGTTAGGTGAGGGTGAGTATTAGGTTTAGGTTTAGGTTTAGAGTTAGGGTGAGGGTGAGGGTGAGGGTTAGGATTAGTGTTAGGGTTAGGGTTAGGATGAGGGTTAGGCTGAGGATTAGGGTTAGCATAATGTTTAGGCTGAGGGTTAGGTTTAGGCTTAGGGATAGGGTTAGGGTGAATGTTAGGCTGACGGTAAGTGTTAGGGTGAGGTTTAGGGTGAGGTTGAGTATTATGCTTAGCATCATTCTTAGGGTGAGGTTTATGTTTAGGTATAGTATTAGGGTTAGGGTGAAGGTTAGGATTAGGGCTAAGGTGAGGGTGAGGTTTAGGGTGAGCATTAGGTTTAGGGTTAGGGTGAAGGTTTGGGTTACGGTGAGGGTTACCTTTCATGTGAGGGTTAGGTTTAGGTTGAGGGTTAGGGTTGGTGAGAGGGTTAGGGTGAGGGTACAGGTTAGGGTTAGCGTCAGCGTTAGGGTGAGGGTGAGGGTTAGGGTTAGGTTAGGATGAGGGTCAGGGTGAGGGTGAGGGTTAGGGTTGGTCTTAGTGTTAGTGTTAAGTTTAGGGTTAGAGTTAGGGTTAGGGTTAGGGTTAGCATTAGGGTTAGGGTTAGGGTTAGGGTGAGCGATCGGGATAGGGTTAGGGTTAGGGTTAGGCTAAAGATGAGGGTGAGGGTGAGGCTGAGGCTGAGTTTCAGGTTTAGGGTTAGTGTTAGGCTTAGGGTTAGGGTGAGTTTAAGGGTTAGAGTGAGGTTTAGGGTGAGGTTGAGGGTTAGGGTTAGGGTTAGGATTAGGGTGAGGGTTAGGGTGAGGGTGAGGGTTAGTGTGAGTTTCAAATTGAGAGTTTCTTTTAGCCAAGGGTTAGGGTTATGTTGAGGAATAGGGTGAGGTTTAGGATTAGGTTTTGGATTAGGGTTAGGGTGAGGGTTAGGGCAAGGGTTAGGGACTCACCCTCACACTCAGTTAGGGTTTGGGTGATGTTTAGAGTGAGGGTGAGGGTTAAGGTGAGGGTGAGGGTTAGGGTGTGGGTGAGGATTAGGGTTAGATTGAGTGTTAGTGTTAGGTTTAAGTTTAGTGTGAGGTTGAGGTTTAGGGGTAGCTTTAGGGTTAGTTTGAGTGTTTGGATTAGGGTTAGAGTTAGTGTGAGTTTTAGGGTGAAGGGTAGGGTTATGGTTAGGGTGAGGGTTAGGGTGAGGTTGAGGGTTAGGGTGAGGGTGTGGGTGAGGGTTAGGCGTAGGTGTAGGCTTAGGGTGAGTTTAAGGGTTAGGTTTAGGTTCAGGAATAGTGTTAGGGTTAGGGTTAGGGTGAGTGTTAGGGTGTGGGTTAGGGTTCCGCTGGGGGTGAGGGTTAGGTTTTTGGTGAGGGTTAGGTTTAGGGTGAGGATTAGGGTCAGAGTGAGGTTTATGGTGAGGGTAAGCGTTAGGGTGAGGTTTAGTGTGAGGGTTAGGGTGAGGGTTAGGGTGAGGGTGAGGTATAGGTTTAGGGATATGGTGAGGGTGAGGGTTAGGGTTAGGTTTAGGTTTAGAGTAAGGTTGAGGGTGAGGGTTAGGGTGTGGGTAAATGTTATGGTTAAGGTTAGGGTTAGGGCTAGGTTGAGGGTTAGTGTGAGGGTGAGGGTTTCGTTTACCTTAGGGTTAGGGTTAGGTTGAGGATTAGGTTAAGGGTGAGGGTTAATCTGAGGTTAGGGTTAGGGTGTGGGTAATGGTTAGGGTGATGTTTATGGTGAGGGTGAGTGTTCAGTGAGGGTGAGGGTGAGGGTGAGGGTTAAAGTTAGAGTTAGGTTTAGGTTGAGGGTGATTGTGAGGGTTAGGAATAGGAATAGGGTTAGGGTTATGGTTAGGGTGAGGGTTACGGTTAGTGTGAGAGTTATGATTAGGGTTAGGGTTAGGGTTACTGTGAGGGTAAGGGTTAGGGTGAGGGTTAGGGTGAAGCTGAGGGTTAGGGTTCGGGTTAGGGTTAGGGTGAGGGCTAGGGTGTGGGTGAGGGTTAGTGTGAGGGTTAGGGTGAGGGTTCCTTTTAGGTCAGGGTTAGGTTTATGGTGAGGATTAGCGTGAGAGTGAGGGTTAGGTTTAGGATGAGGGTTAGGGTTAGGGTTAGCATGAGGGTGAGGGTTTGGGTGATGTTTAGGGTGAGGGTGAGTGTTAAGGTGAGGGTGAACGTTAGGGTGTGGTTGAGGATTAGGGTTAGGGTTTGGGTTAGGGTAATGTTGAGGGTAAGGTATAGGGTGAGGTTTATTGTGAGGATGACGGTTAGGTTTAGTGTTAGGGTTAGGGTGAGGTTTAGGTTGAGCGTTAGGTATTGTTTTAGGGATAGGGTGAGGGTGTGGTATAGGGTGAGTGTTAGTGTTAGGGTGAGGGATAGGGATATGGTTAGGGTTAGAGTTAGAGTTAGGGGGAGGGGGAGGGTTAGGATTAGGGTAAGGATTAGGTTTTGGCTGAGTTTGAGGGTGACTGTAAGAGTGAGGGTTAGGTTTATGGAGGGTTAGGACTAGGGTTAGGGTTAGGGTAAGGGTGAGGGTTAGGGTTAGGGTGAGGGTGTGGGTAAATGTTAGGGTGAGGGTTAGGGCGAGAGTGAGGGTTAGTGTTAGGGTCAGGGTAAGGGTTAGGGTGAGGGTAAGTGTTAGGTTAAGGGTTATGGTGAGGGTGAGGCTTAGGGTTAGCATTAGGGTTAGGGTGAGGGTGAGGGTTAGGTTGAGGGTTAGGGTTAAGGTTAGGGATAGGGTGAGGATTAGGGTTAGGGTTAGGTTTAGGGTGTGGTTTAGGATGAGGGGTAGGGTTAGGGATAGAGTGATTGTTAGGTTTAGTTTGAGGATTAGGGTTAGGGTGAGGTTTAGTTTTACTGTGAGGTTTAGGGTTAGGGTTAATATGAGTGTTAGGGTTATGTTGAGGGTGAGGGTGAGGGTGAGGGCTAGGTTTAGGGTTAGTGTGAGTGTTATTGTTAGGGTGAGGGTTAGGTTTAGGTTGAGAGTTAGGGTTAAAGTAAGGGTTAGGTTTAGGGTTAGGGTTAGGGTTAGGGTTAGGGTGAGGGTCAGGGTGAAGGTTTGGTTTAGGTTGAGGGTTAGGTTTAGGGTGGGGGTTAGGGTTAGGGTGAGCGTTAGGGTGATGGTGAGGGTTAGGGTGAGGGTGAGGGTTAGGTTGAGAGTTAGGGTTAGGCTGAGTGTTAGGGTTAGGGTTAGGGTTAGGGTGAGAGTTAGGGTGAGGTGTCGGGATTCGGTTAGACTGAGGGTTAGGGTTAGTGTGAAGGTTAGGGGTAGGGTTAGGGATAGTTTTAGGATAATGTTTAGGGTGAGGGTTAGTTTGAGGGTGAGGGTTAGAGTGAGCATTAGGGTTAGGTTCAGTGTGAGGTTTAGGCTTAAGGTGATGTTTAGGGTGATGTTGAGGGTTAGTGTGAGAGTGAGGGTGAGGGTGAGGCTGAGGGTGAGGGTTAGGGTGAGGGTGAGGTTAATTTAGGAAAACGATTAGAGTTAGGGTTAGGCTGAGTGTTAGGGTTAGGGTTAGGGTTAGGGTGAGAGTTAGGGTGAGGTGTCGGGATTCGGTTAGACTGAGGGTTAGGGTTAGTGTGAAGGTTAGGGGTAGGGTTAGGGATAGTGTTAGGATAATGTTTAGGGTGAGGATTAGTTTGAGGGTGAGGGTTAGAGTGAGCATTAGGGTTAGGTTCAGTGTGAGGTTTAGGGTTAAGGTGATGTTTAGGGTGATGTTGAGGGTTAGTGTGAGAGTGAGGGTGAGGGTGAGGCTGAGGGTGAGGGTTAGGGTGAGGGTGAGGTTAATTTAGGAAAACGATTAGAGTTAGGGTTAGGCTGAGGGTGAGGGGGAAAGTGAGGGTGAGGGTTAGGGTTAGGGCTAGGGTGAGGGTTAGGGTTAGTGTGAGGGTTAGTGTGATGGTGAGTGTCAGGGTGAAGGTGAGGGTTATAATGACGGTGAGGGTGATTTTGAGGTTTAGGGTTAGGATTAGGGTTAGGGTGAGTTTTAGGGTTAGGGCTAGGGTTAGAATTATTGTTAGGGTTAAGGTTAGGATGAGGGTGAGGGTTATTGTTAGGTTTAGGGTTAGGGTGAGGGTGAGGGTGGGGTTGAGGGTTAGGGTTAGGCTTAGGGTTATGGTTAGGGTAAGGCTAATGGGGAAGGGGAGGTTGAGGGTGAGTGTTAGGGTTAAGTTTAGGGTTAAGGTTAGGGCTTGTGTGAGGATGAGGGTTAGGCTGAGGGTGAGGATGAGGGTTTTGGTTAGGTAAAGGTTAGGGTTAGGTGAGGATTAGGGTGAGGATGAGGATTAAGCTGAGGTTAGGTTCAGGGTGAGGGTTAGTGATAGGGTTAGGGTGAGGGTTAGGGTTAGGGAGATGTTTAGGGTGAGGTTGAGGGTTAGGGTGAGGGTGACGGTGAGGGTGAGGGTGACGGTGAGGGTTAGGTTTAGGGTGAGGGTGAGGGTTAGGATTAGGAATAGGATTAGGGTTAGTGTTAAACTGAGGGTGAGGGTCAGGGTGAGGGTCAAGGTTATGGTCAAGTTTAGGGTTAGGTTTAGAGTGAGGGTTAAGGTTAGTGTGAGGTCTATGGTTAGAGTTAGGGTGAGGGTAAGGGTTAGGGATAGGGTAAGCGTTAGGATGAGTGTGAGGGTTTGGATTCGGCTTTGTGTTAGGGTTAGGGTGAGGGTTAGCTTTTAGGTGATGTTTAGAGTGAGGGTGAGGGTTAGTGTGAGGATGAGGGTTCGGGTCCGGGTGAGGGTTCGGTTGATAGTGAGTGTTAGGGTGAGGGTGAGTGTTCGGGTGAGGGTGAGAATTAGGGTGTGGTTGAGGGTTTGGGTTAGGATGAGAGTCAGGGTGAGGTGTCGGGATAGGGTTAGGGTGAGGGTTAGGGTTAGTGTGAAGGTTAGGGTTAGGGTTAGGTTTAGGGTTAGGATAAGGGTTAGTGTGAGGGTTAGGGTTAGTGTGATGTTTATGGTGAGGTTGAGGGTTAGTGTGAGGGTGAGCGTGAGGGTTAAGGTGAGGGTGAGTGTGAGTGGGAGAGTGACGGTGAGGGTTAGATTTAGGGTTAGGTTTAGGGTGAGGGTAAGTGTTTGGGTTACTATTAGGGTTATGGTAAGGGTTAGGTTGATAGGGAGGGTGAGGGTGAGGGTGAGGGTGAGGGTGAGGGTCTCGGTTACGTAAGTGTTAGGGTTACGTTTAGGTTGATACTGAGGGTTAGGGTTAGCGTTAGGGTTAGGGTGAAGGTTAGTATGGGGGTTAGGGTTCGGGTTAGGTTTCGGTTAGGGTTGGGTGAGGGTAAGGGTGAGCATAAGGTTTAGGGTGAGGGTTAGGTTGAAGGTGAGGGATAGGTTTATCGTGAGGGTAAGGGTGAGGGTTAGGTTGAGAGTGAGGGTGAAGGTAAGGGTAAGTGTTAGGGTCAGAATTAGGGTGAGGGTGAGGGTTAGGGTTACCATTATGGTTAGGTTTAGTATTAGGTTGAGTGTTAGGGTTAGGGTTAGTGTTAGGGTTAGGGCTAGGATGCAGGTTAGGGTTACGGTTAGAGTGAGGGTGAGGGTCAGGGTTAGGGTTACGGTGAGGCTGAGGCTGAGGCTGAGGGTGAAGGTGAGGGTGAGGGTGAGGATTAAGGTTAGGGTTAGGATTAGGGTGAGGACTAATGTGAGGGTGATGCTTTTGTTTAGGAAAAGTTTAGGGTTAGGTTTATGGTGAGGATTAGGGTGAGGGTGAGGTTTAAGGTGAGGGTTAGGGATAGGGTCAGTGTTAGGGTTAGGGTTCGGGTTCGGGTTAGGGTTAAGTTGATGTTTAGGGTGACGGTGAAGGTGAGACTGAGGGTTCGGGTGAGGGTTAGGGTTAGGGTTAGGGTGAGGGTTAGGGTTAGGGTTAGGTTTAGGTTTAGGGTGAGGGTAAGTGTCATGATGATGACAGGTAGGGTGAGGGTGAGGGTTAGGGTTAGGGTTAGGGTTAGGGTGAGGGTTGGGGTGAGGTTTAGGGTTAGGTTTAGGGTAAGGGTTAGGGTGAGGGTTAGGGTGAAGGTTAGGGTTAGGGTTAGGGTTTGGGTAGGGAAAGGGTTAGGGGTAGGGGAAGGGGTAGGTTGAGGGTTAAGGAGAGGGTGAGGGATAGGGTTATGCTGAGGGTAAGGTTTAATCTAAATGTTAGGTTGAGAGTGAGCATTTGTGTTAGCATCAGGGTTGGGTTGAGGGTTAGGGTTAGGGTTAGGCTGAGGGCTAGTTTTAGGTTTATGTTGAGGGTTAGGTTTAGGGTTAGGGTGAGGGTAAGAGTTAGGATGACAGCTAGGGTGAGTGTCAGGGTTAGGGTTAGGTTTAGGGATAGGGTGAGGGTTAGGGTGAGGGTTAGGTTTAGGGTTAGGGTGAGGGTTAGGGTGAAGTTTAGGGTTAGGGTTAGGGTTTGGGGTAGGGTGAGGTTTAGGTGGAGGGGACGGGGTTGAGAGTGAGCTTTTGTGTTAGCATTATGGTTGGGTTGAGGGTTAGTTTTAGTGTTAGTTTGAGGGGTAGTTTTAGAGTTAGGGTGAGGGATAGGGTTAGGGTTAAGGTGAGGTTAAGGGTTTGGGTGAGGGTGAGGGTGAGGGTTAGTGTTAGCCTTAGGGCGAGGGTTAATGTTAGGGTTAGGGATAGGGTGAGTGTGAGTGTGAGGATTAGGTTTAGGATTAGGGTTAGGGTTAGTGTTAGGCTGAGGTTTAGGCTGATGGGTAGGGTTACAGTTAGGGTTAGGGTTAGGTTTAGTGGGAGTGTTAGGGTTAGGTTTAGGGTTAGGGTTAGGGTTCGGGTTCGGGTGAGGGTTCGGGTTAAGGTGTGGATGAGGGTTAGGGTTAGTGTGGGGACTAGCTTTAGGGTTAGGGTTACTGTTAGGATTAGGATTAGGGTGAGGGTAAGGGATAAGGTTAGTTTTATGGTTAGGGTTACTGTTAGGATTAGGATTAGGGTGAGGGTAAGGGATAAGGTTAGTTTTATGGTTAGGTTGAGGGATCGGGTTATTGTGTGGATTAGGGTTAGGGTTAGGTGAAGGATCGGGTAAGGGTTAGGGTGAGAGTTAGGGTGAGGGTGAGTATTATGATTAGGTTAAGGACTGGGGTTAGGCTGAGGGTGAGGGTGAGGTTGAGGTTTATGATTAGGGTTAGAGTGAGGGTTAGGTTTAGGGTGATGTTTAGGGTGAGGGTTAGGGTGAGGGTGAGGGTGAGGGTGAGAGTGAGGATTAGGGTGTGGATGAGGGTTAGCATGAGTGTCAGGTTTACAGTTAGGTTTAGGGTGTGGGTTAGGGTTAGGGTTTGGATTAGGGTGAGGTTTAGGGTGAGGGGTAGGGTCAGGGTTGGGGTGAGGTTTAGGGTTAGTGTGAGGTTTAGGGTTAGGTTTAGGGTAAGTGTGAGGATAAGGGTTAGTGTGAGGGATAGGGTTATTGTTAGGGTTAGGGTGAGGGTGAGGGTGAGGGTTATGGTTAGGGTTAGGGTGAGGGTTAGGGTTAGGCTAAGGCTTAGGGTTGGGGATAGGTTAAGGGTGAGTGTGAGGGTGATGTTTAGAGGTAGGTTTAGGGTGAAGTTGAGGGTTCGGTTTAGGATTAGGGTTAGGGTTATGGTTAGGGTGAGGGTGAGGGTTAGTTTTAGGATTAGGGTTAGGGTTAGGCTTAAGGTGAGGGTGAGGTTGAGGGTTAGGGAGAGGATTAGGCTTAGGTTTATGGTTAGGGTGAGAGTGAGGGTTAGGTGGAGGTGATGGTTCATGTTTGGTGAGGGTTAGGGTGATGGTGTGGGTTAGGGTGAGGGTGAGGTTTAGGTTTAGTGTTAGCTTTAGGGTGAGTGTTAGGATCAGGGTTAGGATTAGGGTAGGGGTGAGGACTAGGTTGAGGGTGAGTGGTAGGGTGAGGGGTAGGGTTAAGGTTAGGGTGAGGGTGAGTGTTAGGTTTAGTGTGAGGGTTAGGGTTAGTGTGAGTTTGACGGTGAGGGTGAGGGTTAGGGTTAGGGTGAGGGTTAGGGTTAGGGGTAGGGGTAGGGTGAGGGTTAGCGTTACGTTTAGATTGAGGGTTAGGGTGTGGGTAAGGTTATGGTAAGGGTGAGGGTGAGGCTTAGGTTTAGTGTGAGGGTTAGGGTTAGTGTAAGGTTAAGGGTTAGGGTGAGGTTTAGGGTAACATTGAGGCTTATTGTTATCGTGAGTTTGAGGGTGAGGGTGAGGTTTAGGGTTAGTTTGAGGGTTAGGGTTAGGGTTAAGGTGAGGGTGAGCCGTAGGGTGAGAGTGAGGGTTCGGGTGAGGGTTTGGGTGAAGGGAGAGGTTTATGGTTAGGGTTGGGTTTAGAGTTAGGGTGAGGCTGTGGGTGAGGGTTAGGTTTAGGATTAGGGTTAGTGTTAGGATTAGGCTGAGGGTGAGTGTGAGGGTGAGGGTGAGGGTGAGGGTTAGGTTTTGGGTGAGGGTTCGGGTTAATGTTAGGGTTGGGGTTAGGTTGAGGGATAGGATTAGGGTTAGTGTTAGGATGAGGGATAGGCTGTGGGGTAGGGTTAGGGTTAGGGTGAGGGTTAGGGTTAGTGTGAGTTTTAGGGTTAAGGTTAGGGTCAGGGATTTGATTAGGTTAGGGGTAAGGGTAAGGGTGAGGGTTAGGATGAGGGTGAGGTTTAAGTTTAGGGATACTGTTAGGATGAGGTTAGGGTGAGGGCTAGGGTGAGTGTGTGGGTTAGGGTTAGGGATAGGGATAGGGAGAGGATTAGGTTTAGGGTTAGGGTTAGGGTTAGGGTCAGTCTTAGGCTGCGGTGAAGGGTTAGGGATAGGGTGAGGGTTAGGTTTAGTGTGAAGGTTAGGGTTAGGTTTAGGGTTAGGATGAGGGTTAGGCTGAGGTTTAGGTTTAGGGTTCGGTAAGGGTAAGGGTTAGGGTGAGAGTGAGGGTTAGGCTTAGGCTTAGGGTTAGGGTGCTGGTTAAGGTGAGGTTTAGTGTTAGTGTTAGGGTTAGGGTTAGAGTGAAGGTTAGGCTTAGGCTTAGGGTTAGGGTGCCGGTTAGGGTGAGGTTTAGTGTTAGTGTTAGGGTTAGGGTTAGAGTGAGGGTTAGGGTGACAGTAAGGGTTAGGTTAGGGTTAGGTTGATGGTGATGGATAATATTAAAGTGAGCGTAAGGGTTAGGGCGAGGATTAGGGTGAGGCTGAGGGTTAATGTTAGCATTAGGGGTATGGTGAGGGTGAGGGTTAGGGTGAGGGTTAGAGTTAGGTTTAGGGATAGGGTGAAGATTAAGGTTAGGGTTAGGTTTAGAGTGACAGTTAGGCTGAGGGGTAGGGTTAGGGTTAGTGTTAGGGTGAGGGTTAGGGAGTGGGTTAATGTTAGGGTTAGGGTTAGGGTGAGGTTGAGGGTGAGGGTTAGGGTTAATGTGAGGGTTATGGAGAGGTTGAGGTTTAGGATTAGACTTAGGATTAGGGTTAGGGTGAGGGTGAGGGCTAATGTTAGTATTAGGGATAGGATTAGGGTTAGGGTGAGGATGAGGTTTAGAGTGAGGGTAAGGGTTAGGGCGAGGTTTAGGGTGAGGTTGTGGAATAATGTTAGCATTAGGGTTACTGGGAGGGTGAGGGTTAGGGTGAGTGTTATGGTTATGCTTAGGGATACAGTTTGGATTAGGGTTACGGTTAGGTTTAGGGTGAGGGTAAGGCTGAGGGCTAGGGTTAGGTTTAGCGTTACAGTGAGGGTTAGGGTTAGGGTGAGAGTTAGGATTAGGATTAGGTTCAGGTTGAGGTTGATAGTGAGGGTAACAGTTATGTTGAGGGTTAGAGTGAGGTTTAGGTTTAATGTTTCGGTTAGGGTAAGGGTGAGGGTAAGGATTACAGTGAGAGTTATTTTAGGGTGAGTGTTAGGGTTAGGGTGAGGGTAAGGGTTAGGGTGAGGGTTATTGTGAGGGTTTGGGTTCGGGTTAGCATTAGGGTTAGTTTGAGGGTGAGGGTTTTGGTGAGGGTTAGGTTTACGGTTAGGGATAGGTTGAGGATTAGGGTTAGTGTGAGGGTTAGGGTCTGGGTAAGGGTTAGGGTTAGATTTAGGGTGAGGGTGAGGGTGAGCATTAGAATTAAGATTAGGGTTAGGGTTAGAGTAAGGTGAGATTGAGGGTGAGGGTTAGGGTTTGGGATAGAATTAGGGTGAGGGTGAGCGTGAGGTTTATGTTTAAGATTAGGGTTAGGGTTATGGTGAGTGTTACGGTGAGGGTGAGAGTGAGGCTTAGGCTTAGAGTTAGGATGAAGTTTAGGTTTATGGTGAGGGCTACGGTGCGGGTGAGTTTTAGGGTGAGTGTGCGGGTGAGGTTGAGGGTTTTGGTTAGGTAAGGGTTATGTTTAGGGTTAGGGTGAGGATTAGGGTGAGGGTGAGGGTTAGGGTGAGGCTCAGGGTTAGGGTGAGAGTTAGAGTTACGGTGAGGGTTAGGGTTAGGTTGAGGCTGAGGGTTAGGTATAGGGTAAGGGTTAGGGTTAGTTTGAGGCTGAGGGTTAGGAATAGTGTAAGAGTTAGGGTTAGTTTGAGGCTGAGGGTTAGGTATAGGGTAAGGGTTAGGGTTATGGTGAGGGTTAGGGTTAGGGTAAGTGTTAGGGTGAGGGTGAGGTTTAGGCTTAGGGTTAGGGTTAGTGTAAGGGTTAGAGTTAGGGTGAAGTTTAGGGTTAGAGTTAGGATTAGGGTTAGGGTAAGGGTTAGGGTGAGGGTGAGGGTTAGGGTTAGGGTTAGGGTGAGGTTGAAAGTGAGGGTTAGGGTGAGTGTGAATGTGAGGGTTTCGGTTATGTAAGGGTTAGGGTTAGGGTTAGGGTGAGGATTAGGGTGAGGGTGAGGGTTATGGTTAGGGTCAGGTTTAGGGTGAGGTTAAGTGTTAGGGTGAGGGTGAGTGTGAGTGTGAGGGTGAAGGTGAGGGTTTCGGTTAGGTAATGTTTAGGGTTATGGTTTGGGTGAGGATTAGGGTGAGAGTGACGTTTAGGGTGAGGTTAGTTGAGGCTGAGGGTTAGGGTGTGGGTGAGGATTCAGGTGAGGTTGAGGGTGAGGGTGAGGGTGAGAGTTAAAGTTAGGTTTAGGGTGAGGGTTAGGGTTGAGGTGAGGGTTAGGGTTAGGGTTAGTGTGAGGAAGAGGATTCAGGTTCGGGTGAGTGTGAATGTTAGGGTGTTGGTGATGTTTAGGGTTAGGGTGAGGGTGATGCTGAGGGATAGGGTTAGGGTTAGTTTGAGGATAAGGGTTAGGGTGAGGATTAAGGTGAGTGTGAGGGTTAGGGTTAGCATAAGGTTTAGGGTGAGGGTTAGGGTTAGGGTTAGGGTAAGGATTAGGGTTAGGTAAGGGTTAGGGTTAGGGTTAGGGTTAGTGTTAGGTTGAGTGTTAGGGTTAGGGTTAGGGTTAGGGTGAGGGTTAGGGTTAAGTTTAGGGTTAGGGTAAGGTTAAGGTTAGCATGAGGTTTAGGGTTAGGGTGATGTTTAGGGTGACGGTGAGGGTTAGGGTGATGTTGGGGTTGAGCTTGAGGGTTAGGGTGAGGGTGAGGGTGAGTGGGAGGGTGACGGTGAGGGTTAGATTTAGGGTGAGGGTAAGATTTAGGGTTAGGATTAGGGTTAGGGAAAGGGTTAGGCTGAGGGTGAGGGTGAGGTTTGGTAAGTGTTAGGATTAGGTTTAGGGTGAGGATTAGGATGAGGGTGAGGGTTAGTGTTAGGTTGAGGTTTAGGGTTAGGGTTAGGGTGAGGGTTAGGGTGAGAGTTAATGTTAAAGTTAGGATGAGGGTTAGGCTTAGTGTGAGTGTTCTGGTTAGGTTTAGGGTTAGTGTGAGGATAAGGGTTAGGGTGAGTGTTAGGTTGAGACTGATTGTTAGGGTTGTTACGGTTAGCGTTAGAGTGAGTTTGAAGGTTAGAGTGGGGGTTAGGGTGAGGGTTAGGTTTCGGGTTAGGGTTGGGTGAGGTTTAGGATGAGGGTAAGGATTAGGGTTACGGTGAGAGTGAGGGTGAGGGTAAGGGTTAGGGTTAGGGTCAGGGTTAGGGTGAGGGTGAGGTTTAGGGTTTGCATTAGGGTTAGGGTTAGGGTTAGGTTGAGTGTTAAGTTTAGGGTTAGGGTGCAGGTTAAGGTTAGGGTTAGAGTGAGGGTGAGGGTCAGGGTTAGGGTTTGGATTAGGTTTAGTGTTAGGGTGAGGCTGAAGGTGAGGCTGAGGGTGAGGGTGAAGGTGAGGGTTAAGTTTAGGGTTAGAGTTAGGGTGAGGGCTAGGGTGAGGGTGATGTTTTTGTTTAGGATAGGTCTAGGGTTAGGTTTAGCGTGAGGATTAGTGTGGGGGTGAGGTTTAAGGTGAGGGTTAGGTTTAGGGTTAGGGTGAGGTTTAGGGTTAGGGTGAGGGTTAGGGTTAGGGTGATGTTTAGGTTGAGGGTGAAGGTGAGAGTGAGGGTTCGGGTGAGGGTTAGGGTTAGGGTGATGGTTAGTGTTAGGGTAACGGTTAGGTTTAGGGGGAGCGTAAGTGTTAGGATGACAGTTAGGGTGAGGGTGAGGGTTAAGGTTAGGTTGAGGATTAGGGTGAGTGTTAGGGTGAGGGTTAGTTTTAGGGTTAGGGTGAGGGTTAGGGTGAAGGTTAGCGTGAAGGTTAGGTTTAGGGTTTGGGTTAGGGTGAGGGTTAGGTGAGAAGGAGTAGGGTGACGGTTAGGGAGAGGGTGAGGGATAGGGTTATGGTGAGGGTAAGGTTTAGGCTGAGGCTTAGGTTGAGAATGAGCATTTGTGTTAGCATCAGGGTTGGGTTGAGGGTTAGTGTTAGGCTGAGGGGTAGTTTTAGGGTTTGGGTGAGGGTTAGGGTTAGGGTTAGGGTTAGGGTGAGGTTAAGGGTTAGGGTGTGGGTGAGGGTGAGGGTTAAGGCTAGACTTAGGGTGACGATGAGGGTTAGGCTTAGGGTTAGGGTGAGTGTGAGTGTGAGGGTTAGGTTTAGGATTAGGGTTAGGTTTAGGGTTAGGCTGAGGTTGAGGTTATGAGTGAGGGTGAGGTCTAGGGTTAGGGGTAGAGGCAAAGTTAGGGTTAGATTTAGGGTTAGTATTAGGGTTAGGGTTAGGATTAGGCTGAGGTTGAGGGTGAGGGTGAGGGTGAAGGTGAGGTTTAGGGTTAGGGTTAGGGGTAGAGTTAGGGTTAGGTTGAGCGGTAGGATGAGGGTGAGGGTTAGGGTTAGCGTTAGTTTTAGGGTGAGGTTTAGGGTGAGAGTTGAGTGTTAGGGTTAGGGTTAGGGTGAGCGTGTGGGTTAGGGTTAGTGTGAGGTTGAGGATCTGTGTTAGGGTTAGGGTTAGGCTTAGATTTAGGATGAGGGTGATGGTGAGGGTTAGACTTAAGATTAGGGTTAGGGTTAGAATTAGGTGAGAGTGAGGATGAGGGTTAGGGTTTGGGTTAGAATTAGGGTGAGGGTGAGCATAAGGGTTAGGGTTAGGATTAGGGTTAGAATTATGGTTAGGGTTAGGGTGAGAGTGAGGGTGAGGCTTATGGTTAGGATTAGGGTTAGGGTTAGTGTGAGGATCAGGGTTAGGGTGAGAATTAGGGTGAGGGTGAGAAGGAGGGTGAGGGTTAGGGTGAGCTTTAAGGTTAGGGTTAGGGTGAGGGTTAGGGTGAGTTGTAGGGTTACGGTGAGGGTTAGGGTTAGGGTTAGGTTGAGGCTAAGGTTTAGGCTGAGGGTTAGGGTGAGGTTTAGGTTTAGGGTGAGGGCTTTGTTGAGGGTGAGTGTTAAGGTGAGTGTGAGGGTGAGGTTGAGGGTTTTGGTTAGGTAAGGGTTACGGTTAGGGTTAGGGTGAGGATTAGGGTGAGGATGAGGTTTAGGTTGAGTGTTAGGTTGAGGGTGAGGGTTAGGGTGAGGGTGAGGGTGAGGGAGAGCATGAGGGTTAGGGTCAGCGTGAGAGTTCGGGTGAGGTTGAGGGTTCGGGTGTGGGTCAGGTTTAGGTTTAGGGTGAGGGTTAGGGTGACGATGAGGGTTAGGGTGAGAGTGAGTTTTAGGATTGGGGTTAGGGTGAGGGATAGGTTTAGGGTGAGTGTTAGGGTGAGGGGTAGGGTTAGGTTTAGGAAGAGGGTTATGGTTAGGGTGAAGGTTCGGGTTAGTTTGAGGGTTAGGGTGAAGGTGAGTGTGAGGTTGAGGGTTAGGGTGAGGGTGATGGTGATGGTGAGGGTTAAGGTTAGGATTCGGGTTAGGGTTAGGTTGAGAGTTAGGGTTAGGTTTAGGATGAGGGTGAGGGTGAGGGTGAGGGTTAGGGTTAGGGTTAGGTTTAGGATTAGGTTTACGTTTAGGGTAAGGGTTAGGGTTAGGGTTAGGGTGAGGGTTAGGTTTAGGGTTAGGGTGAGGGTTAGGGTTAGGGTTATGTTTAGAGTGAGGGATAGGCTTAGGATTAGGACGAGGGTGAGGGTTAGGTTGAGGGGTAGGTTTAGGGATAGGGTAAGGGTTAGGTTTAGGGTGAGGGGTAGGTTTAGGGTTAGGGTTAGTGTGAGGGTGAGGGTGAGGGTGAGGGTTAGGGTTAGGGTTACGGTAAGGGTTAGGTTTAGGGTGAGGATTAGTTTTAGGTTTAGGGTGAGGGTGATGCTGAGGGTTACGGTTAGGGTTAGTGTGAGGATAAGGGTTATGGTGAGGATTAGGGTGAGGGTGAGGGTTAGGATTAGCATAAGGTTTAGGGTGAGGGTTAGGGTTAGTGTTAGGGTTAGGGTAAGGTTTAGGTTTAGGGTAAGGGTTAGTGTTAGGCTTAGGGTTAGGGTTATGGTTAGGGTTAGGGTCAGGGTTAGGCTTAGGGTTAGGGTTAGGGTGAGGGTTAGGGTTAAGTTTAGGATTAGGGTATGGTTAGGGTTAGCGTTAGAGTTAGTGTTAGGGTGATGTTTAGGATGATGTTGAGGTTTAGGGTGAGGGTGAGGTTGAGCGTGGGAGTTAGGGTGAGGGTGAGTTGGAGGGTGACAGTGAGGGTTAGGGTTAGGTTTAGGGTGAGAATAAGAGTTATTGTTAGGATTAGGTTTAGGGTAAGCGTTAGTCTGAGGGTAGGGTGAGGGTGAAGTTTTCGGTTAGGGAAGGGTTAGGATTAGGTTTAGGGTGTGGATTAGGGTCAGGGTGAGGGTTAGGGTTAGAGTTAGGGTTAGGGTGAGGGTTAAGCTTAGGGTTAGGAAGAGGGTTAGGCTTACTGTGAGAGTTACGGTTAGGGTTAGGGTTAGTGTGAAGATAAGTGTTAGGATGAGTGTTAGGTTGAGACTGAGGGTTAGGGTTAGAGTTAGGGTTAGGGTGAAGGTTAAGTTGGGGGTTAAGGTTCTGGTTAGGTTTGGGTGAGGGTTAGGGTGAGCGTAAGGGTTAGTGTGAGGGTTAGGTTGAGGGTGAGGGATAGGGTTATGGTGAGGGTAAGGGTTAGGGTTAGGGTGAGAGTGAGGGTGGGGTAAGGTAAGGGTTAGGGTCAGGGTTAGGGTTAGGCTGAGGCTTAGGTTGCGAATGAGCATTTGTGTTAGCATCAGTGTTGGGGTGAGGGTGAGGGTTAGGGTTAGGCTGAGGGGTAGTTTTAGGGTTGGGTAAGGGTTAGGGTTAGGGTTAGGGTTAGGGTGAGATTAATGGTTAGGGTGTGGGTGAGTGTGAGGGTTAGGGTTAGCCTTAGGGTGAGTGTGAGGTTTAGGGTTAGGGTTAGAGTGAGTGTGAGTGTGAGGGTTAGGTTTAGGATTAGCGTTAGGGTTAGGATTAGGCTAAGGTTGAGGGTGAGGGTGAGGGTGAAGGTGAGGTTTAGGGTTAGGGTTAGGGTTAGAGTTAGATTTAGGTTGTGCGCTAGGATGAGGATGAGGGTTAGGGTTAGTGTTAGGGTGAGATTTTTGGTGAGGGTTGAGTGTTAGGGTTAGGGTTAGGGTGAGGGTGAGGGTTAGGGTTAGGGTGAGGGTGAGGATTAGGAATAGGGTGCGGGTTAGAGTTACAGTGAGGGTGAGGGTGAGGGTGAAGGTTAGGATTATGTTTAGGGTTAGGGATAGGGTGAGGGTGAGGGTTAGAGTGTTTTTGAGGGTTAGGGATAGGGTTAGGATTTGTTTTAGGGTGAGGGTTAGGGTTAGGATTAGGGTTAGGATGAGGGTTAGGGTAAGGGATAGGGTTAGTGTTAGGCTGAATGTTAGGATTAGGGTGAGGGTTAGGGTAAGGTTAAGGGATAGGGTTAGGGTGAGGTTAAGAATTAGGGAGAGGGTGAGGGTTAGCGTTAGGGTTAGGTTGAGGGTTAGGGTGTGGCTTAGGGTTATGGTTAGGTTTAGGGTGAGGGTTAGGGTTAGGGTTAGTGTGAAGTTTAGGTTGAGGGTGAGGGTGAGGGTGAGGGTAAAATTAAGGGTGTGGGTTAGGGTTTGGTTTAGGGTGAGAGTTAGTGTTAAGGTGAGGGTTATTGTGAGGGTGAGATTTAGGTTATGGTTTAGGGTGACGGTTAGGGTTAGGGTGAGGGTTATGGTGAGGGGTAGGGTTAGGGTTAGGGAGAGGGTTAGGGTTTGTGTGAGGGTTAGGGTTACGGTTAGAGTTAGGTTTAGTATGAGGATAAAAGTTAGGGTGAGGTTTAGGGTTAGGGATAGGGTTAGGGTTAAGGTTAGGGTTAGGGTTAGGTTTAGGGTAAGTGTTAGGGTTAGGGTGAATGTGAGGTTTAGGTTGAGGGATAGGGTTAGGGTTAGGGTAAGGGTTAGGTTTAGGGTGAGTATTAGGTTTATGGTTAGGGTTAGGGTGAGGGTGAGGATTAGGGTTAGGGTGAGGGTGAGGGTGAGTTTTAGGGTTAGGGTTACAGTTAGGGTGAGGATTAGGTTTAGGTTTATGGTTAGGGTAAGAGTTAGGATTAGGTTGAGGGTTAGGTTTAGGGTTACGGTTAGGATGAGGGTGAGTCTGGGGGTTAGGGTTAGTGTGAGGATAAGGGTTAGGTTGAGGATTAGGGTGAGGTTGAGGGTTAGGGTTAGCATTAGGGTTAGGGTGAAGGTTAGGGTTAGTTTTAGTTTAAGGGTTAGGGTTAGGGTTAGGGTAAGGGTTAGGTTTAGGCTTAGGGTTAGGGTTAGCTTTAGGGTGAGGGTGAGGCTTAGGGATAGTGTTAGGTGATGGTTAGGGTTAGGCTTAGGGTTAGGGTAAGGGTTAGGGTTAGGGTGAGGGTGATTTTTAGGGTGACGGTGAGGGTTAAGGTGAGGGTGAGCTTGAGCATGAGGGTTAGGTTGAGTGTGAGTGTGAGTGTGAGGGTGATGATGAGGGTTATGTTTAAGGTTAGGTTTAGGGTGAGGGTAAGGTTTAGGGTTAGGATTAGGGTTAGTGTAAGGGTTAGGCTGAGGGTGAGGGTTAGGCTTAGGGTGATTTTTAGATTGACGGTGAGGGTTAGGGTGAGGGAGAGCTTGAGCATGAGGGTTAGGTTGACTGTGAGTGTCAGTGTGAGGGTGACGATAAGGGTTATGGTTAAGTTTAGGTTTAGGGTGAGGGTAAGGGTTAGGGTTAGGATTAGGGTTAGTGTAAGGGTTAGGCTGAGGGTGAGGCTGAGGCTTAGGGTTAGGGTTAGGGTGAGGGTTAGGGGTAGTGTGAGGGTGAGGTTGAGGGTCAGGGTGAGGTTGAGGGTGAGGTTGAGGGTGAGGGATAGGGTTAGGGTTATGGTTAGGGTGAGGGTGAGGGTGAGGTTTAGGTTTAGGGTTAGTGTTATTTTTATGGTTAGGGTTTTAGGGTTAGGATTAGTGTGAGAGCGAGGGTGAGGGTTAAGTTTAGAGTTACAGTTAGGGTGAGGGTGAGGGTGAGTGTTAGGGTTAGGGTTATGTTGAGGGTTAGGGTGAGGGGTAGGATTAGGGTTAGGATGAGGGTTAGCATTAATGTGAGGATTAGTGTTAGGGTTATGGTTAGTGTGAGGATAAGGGTTAGGGTGAGGTTTAGGGTGGGAGTGAGAGTTAGGGTTAGCTTTAGTGTTAGGGTGAGGGTTAGGGTTAGGTTTAAGGTGAGGGTTTGGGTTAGTATGAGGGTGAGGTTTATAGTTCGGATTAGGGTGAAGGTTAGGGCTAGGGTGAGGTTTAGGGTATGGTTAAGGTGAGGGTTCGGGTTCAGGAGAGGTTGAGTTTTAGAGTGAGAGTGATGGTTCGGGTTCGGGTGAGGGTTAAGGTGACAGTGATGGTTAGGGTGATGTTCAGGCTTAGGGTTACTGTGAGGATTAGGGTGAGTGTTATTGTTAGGGTTAGGGTGAGTGTAAGTTTTAGGGTGAGGGTTAGGGTGAGGTTGTGGTTTAGGTTTAGGTTGAGGGTTAGGTTGAGCGTTAGCTTGAGGGTTAGGTTTAGGTTTAGGGGTAGGGTGAGGGTTAGGTTGAGGTTTAGTGTTAGTGTTAGGGTTAGGGTTAGGGTGAGGGTTAGGGTTATGGTAAGGGTTACAGTGCGGTTTAGGGTGAGAGTGAGGGTTACATATAGTATTAGGGTTAAGGTTACGTTTAGGGTGAGGCTTAAGTTTAGGGTTATGTTGAGGGTGAGTGTTAGGGCTAGCATTAGAGATAGGGTTAATGTGAGGGTGAGGGTTAGGGTTAGGGTTAGGGTTAGGATTAGGTGAGGGCTAGGATTATGGTTAGGGTAAGCTTTAGGTTTAGGGTGAGGGTAAGGGTGAGGGTTAGGTGTAGGATTAGGCTTAGGTATAGTGTTAGGCTTAGGGTGACGGTGATGGTGAATGTCAGAGGTAGGTTTAGGGTGAGGGTTAGGGTTATGGTTATGGTTAGGGTGAGGGTGAGGGTGAAGGTTAGGGTGAGGTTGAGGGTGAGGTTGAGGGTGAGGGTGAGGGTTAGGTTTTGGGTGACATTTAGGGTTAGGTTTAATGTTAGGGTGAGGGTTAGGGTTAGGGTTAGGTTTAGGAGGAGGGTTAGGCTGAGGGTTAGGGTTAGGGTTAGAGTGAGCATAAGGTTTATGATGATGTTGAGGGTTAGGTTTAGGATTAGGTTTAGGGTTAGCATGAGGGTTAGGGATAGGGTTAGGATTAGGGTGAGGGTTTTGGTTAGGGTTAGTTTTAGAGCTAAGTTGCGGTTGAGGGTGAGGGTTAGGGTTTAAATTAGGGTTAGGGATAAGGTTAGGCTGAGGGTGAGGTTGAGGGTGAGGGTGAGGGTTAGGGTTAATATGAGGGTTAGGTTTATGGTTAGTGTTAAGGTTAGGGTGAGGGGTAGGGTTAGGGTTAGAGATAGGATGAGGGTTAGGCTGAGATTTAGGGTTCGTGTGAGGGTAAGAGTTAGGGTGAGGGTTAGGGTGAGGGTTAGGATTATTGTTATTGTTAGCTTTAGTGTTATGTTGAGTGTGAGGGTGAGGGTGAGGGTTAGGGTTATAGTTAGGGTGAGGTTTAGGGTTAGGGTTAGAGTTAGGGTAAGGGAGAGGGTGAGGTTTAGGGTTAGAGTTAGGGTTAGTGTTAGGTTTAGGCTTAGCGTTAGGCTGAGGATGAAGGTGGGGGTGAGGATTAGGGTTCGGTTTAGGGTTAGAATTAGAGTTAGGGTTAGGGTTAGGGTTAGGGTTATTGTTAGTGCTATGGTTAGGGTTAAGTTTGCGGTGAGGGTTAAGCTGAGGATGGTTTATGGTTAGGGTTAGGTTTAGGGTTAGGGTTAGGGTTAGTGTTATGGTTAGGGTTAGGTTTAGAGTTACAGTGAGGGTGAGGGTGAGGGTGGGTGTTAGGTTTAGGGTGGGGTTTAATTAGGTTTAGGGTTAGGTTGAGGTTGAGGTTGAGGATTAGGGTTAGAGTAAGGGTTAGTGGGAGGGTTAGGGTGAGGGTTAGGTTTAGGGTTAGTGTTAGACTTAGGGTGAGGTTGAGGTTAGCTTGGGGTTTAGGGATAGGTTTAGGGTTAGTCTTAGGCTTAGGGTTAGGCTGAGGGTGAGTGGGGGGTGAGGGTTAGTGTTACAGTGAGGGTGAGGATTAGGATTAGGGTTAGGGTTAGGATGAGGGTTAGGTTTAGGGTTAGGGTTAGGGTTTGGTTTAGGGTGAGGGTTAGTGTTAGGGTTAGGGTTAGGCTTAGGATTAGGGTTAGGCTGAGGCTGAGGGTGAGGATGAGGGTTAGGGTTAGCATGATGGTTAGGGTTAGGGTTAGGGTGAGGGTTAGGATGAGGGTTAGGGTTAGGGTGAGGGTTACAATAAGGGTGAGGTTTAGGATTAGTGTGAGGATTAGGGTTAGGTTTAGGGTGAGGGTGAGGCTTTGATTGAGTGTTAGGGTTATGTTGAGTGTTATGGTTAGGGTGAGGGTTAGGTTTATGGTTAGGGTTAGTTAAGTTTAGGGTTACAGTTACGGTGAGGGTGAGGGTGAAGGTTAGGGTTAGGGTTAGGGTGAGTTTTAGGTTTAGGGTTAGGGTTTGAGTTAGGCTTAGGGTGAGGGTGAGGTTTAGGGTTAGAGTTAGGGTGATTGTTAGGGTTAGGTTTAGGGTGCGGGTTAGGTTGAGGTTTAGACTTTGGGTTAGGTTTAGGCTTAGGAATAGGCTTAGTCCCAGCGTGAGGGTGAGGGTTAGGGTTAGGGTGAGGGTGAGGGTTAGGGGGATGTTTAGGGTGAGGTTTAGGGATAGGGTTATGTTGAGGGTGAGGGTTAGGTTTAGGGTTAGTGTTAGACTTAGGGTGTGGGTGAGGTTTAGGTTGAGGTTTAAGGATAGAATTAGGGTTAGCATTAGGCTTAGGGTGAGGGTTAGTGTGAGGGTTAGGGTTAGGTTTTAGGCTACGGCTAAGGGTTAGGCTGAGTGAGAGGGTGGGTGTGAGGGTTAGTGTTACGGTGAGTGGGAGAATTAGGGTTAGGGTGAGGTTTATGATGAGGGTTAGGGTTAGGGTTAGGATTTGGTTTAGGGTGAGGGTGAGGGTGAGGATTAGGGTTAGGGTTAGGGTTAGTGTTAGGGTGAGGGCTAGGGTGAGGGTGAGGGTTAGGGTTAGGGTTAGTGTTAGGATGAGGGTAAGTATTAGGGTGAGGGTTAGGGTTAGGGTGAGGATTATAGTTAGGCTGAGGGTTAGGGTTTAGTGTTAGGGTTATTGTTATTGTTAGGTTTAGGTTTACTTTGAGGGTGAGGGTGAGGGTGAGGTTTAGGGTTAGGCTTAGGGTGAGGTTTAGGGTTTGGATTAGGGTAAGATTTAGGGTTAGAGTTAGGGTGAGGGTTAGGGTTAGGGTTTGGGTTAGGGTGAGGGTGAGGGTGAGGATTATGGTTAGGGTTAGTGTTAGGGTTAGGTTTAGTTTTAGGGTTAGTTTTAGAGTTATTGTTAATGTGAGGATTAGGTTTAGGGTTGGGCTTAGTTTTAGTCTGAGTTTGAGGTTGAGGGTGAGGTTTAGGGTTAGGGTGAGTGTTAGGTTTAGGGTTAGTTTGAGGGTTAGGATGAGGGTTAGGGTTAGGATTAGGTTTAGGGTAAGAGCTGTGGTGCCAGTTAGTGTGAGTGTTAGGTTTAGGGATAGGGTTAGGTTTAGGATTAGTGTTAGGTTGAGAGTGAGTGTGAGGGTTACGGTTAGGGTTAGGGTTAGGGTTAGGGTTATGTTTAGGGTTAGGTTTTGGTTTAGGGTGAGGGTGAGGATTAGGGTTAGGGTTAGGGTTAGGGTTACAGTGAGGGTTAGGGTTAGGTTTAGGAATAGGCTTAGGCTTAGGGTTAGGTTGATGCTGAGGGTGGGGATGAGGATTAGGTTTAGAGTGATGGTTAGGGTTAAGGTTACATTGAGGGTTAGGATGAGGGTTAGGGTTAGCATTAGGGTTACGGTGAGGGCTAAGATGAGGGTGAATGTTAGGGTTAGGGTTAGGCTTAGGATTAGGTTTAGGTTGAGGCTGACGCTGAGGGTGAGTGTTAGGGTTAGGCTGATGGTTAGGGTTAAGGTTAGGGTGACGGTTAGGATGAGGGTTAGGGTTAGGGTGAGTGTTAGGGTGAGGGTGACGATAAGTTTGAAGGTGAGGGTTAGGTTTAGGGTGAGGGTTACGGGAAAGGTGAGGGTTAGTGTTTGGGTGAGGTTTAGGGTGAGGGTTAGGGTTAGGGTTAGGGTGAGGGTGAGTGTTAGATTGAGGGATAGGGTTATGTTGAGGGTTATGTTTAGGGTGAGGGTTAGTGTTAGGGTTATTTTTAGTGTTAGGGTTAGGGATACGGTTACGGTGAAGGTGAGGTATAGGGTTAGGGTTAGGGTGAGGTTTAGGTTTAGGGTTAGAGTTAGGGTGAGGGTGTGGTTTAGGGTTAGAGTTAGGGTTAGTGTTAGGTTTAGGTTTAGGCTTAGGCTTCGGGTTAGGCTGATGGTGAGGGTGGGGATGAGGTTTATGTTTAGAGTGATGGTTAGGGTTAAGGTTACGTTGAGGGATAGGATGAGGGTTTGGTTTAGGATTAGGGTTACGGTGTGGGCGAAGGTGACGGTGACGGTCAGGGTTAGGTTTAGGCTTAGGATTAGAGTTAGGTTGAGGCTGAGGGTGAGGGTGAGGATTAGGGTTAGGTTGATGGTTAGGGTTATGGTTAAGGTGAGGGTTAGGATGAGGGTTAGGGTTAGGGTGAGGTTTTGGTAAGGGTGAAGGTAAGTGTAAAGGTGAGGGTTAGGGTTAGGGTGAGGGTTAGGGTTAGATTGAGGGTTAGGGTTATGTTGAGGTTTATATTTAGGGTGAGGGTTAGGTTTAGGGTTAGAGTTATTGTTAGGGTTATATTTACGGTGAGGGTGAGGGTTAGTGTTAGGTTTACGGTGAGGTTTAGGATTAGGCTTAGTGTTAGAGTTAGGCTTAGGGTGAGGGTTAGGTGTAGGGTTAGTTAGGTTTAGTGTTAGGGATAGGGTTAGTGTGAGGGTTATGGTGAGAGTTAGAGTTCGATTTAGGCTTTGGCTTAGGGTTAAGCTGAGCGTGAGGGTGAGGGTTAGGGTTAGGGTTAGGGTTAGGGTTAGGGTTAGATTTAGGGTGAGGGTTAGGATGAGGTTTAGGGTTAGGGTTAGGGTGAGGTTTATGTTTAGCGTTAGGGTTAGGTTTAGGATTAGGTTAGGGTTAGGGTGAGGATTAAGTTTATGGTTTGGGTTGGGGTGAGGGTGAGGGTGAGGATTATGGTTGGGGTTAATTTTAGGGTTAGGTTTAGGTTTAGGTTTAGGGTTAGGGTTACATTGAAGGTTAGGGTGAGGGTTATTGTTATTGTTTTGGTTAGGGTTAAGTTTGCGGTGAGGGTGAGGCTGAGGGTGAGGGTTATGGTTAATGTTAGGATTAGGGTTAGGGTTAGTGTTATTGTTAGGGTTAGGGTTAGAGTTACGGTGAGGGTGAGAGTGAGGGTGAGGTTGAGGGTTAGGGTGAGGTTTAGGGTTAGGGTTAGGGTAAGGGTTAGGGTGCTGGTGAGGTTTCAGATTAGATTTAAGGTTAGGGGCAGGGTTAGGGGGAGGGTTAGGGTTAGGTTTAGTGTTAGCATTAGGGTGAGGGTGAGTGTTAGGTTGAGGTTTAGGGATAGTGTTAGGATTAGGGTTAGGGTGAGGGTGAGTGTGAGTGTTAGGTTTAGTGTTAGGCTTAGGCTTAGGGTTAGGCTGAGGGTGAAGGTGGGCCTGAGTATTAGGGTTAGGGTGATGGTTAGGGTTAAAGTTAGTGTTATTGTTAGGGTTAGGGTTAGATTTACAGTGAGGGTGAGGGTGCGGGTGAGGGTTAGGTTTAGGGTTAGGTTGAGGTTTAGGATTAGGGTTAGACAAAGGGTGAGGGTGAGGTTTAGGATTAGAGTTAGTGTTAGTGTTAGGGTTAGGTTGAGTGTGTGTGAGGGGGTGAGAATTAGGGTTTGGGTTTGGGTTTGGTTTAGAGATAGGGTTAGGTTTAGGATTATTATTAGTGTCATGGTTAGGGTTAAGTTTGCAATGAGGGTGAGGCTGAGGGTGAGGTTTAAGATTAGGGTTAGGTTTAGGGTCCGTGTTATTGTTAGGGTTAGGGTTAGAGTTACGGTGAGGGTGAGTGTGAGGGTGAGGGTGCAGGTTAGGGTTAGGGTGAGTTATAGGGTTAGTTTAAGTGTTAGGGTTAGGTTGAGTGTGAAGTTTAGGGGTAGAGTGACGGTTAGTGGGAGGGTTAGCTTGAGGGTTAGTTTTAGGGTTTGTGTTTGTCTTAGGGTGAGGCTGAGGGTTAGGTTAAGGTTTAGGGATAGGGTTAGGGTTAGGATTAGGGTTAGGGTGAGGGTGAGTGTGAGGGTTAGTCTTAGGTTTAGGCTTAGGCTTAGGTTTAGGCTGAGGGTGAGGGTGAGAGTTAATATTAGGGTGATGTTTAGGATTATGGTTAGGGTGAGGGTTAAGATGAGGGTTAGTGTTAGGGTGATTAGGGTGAGGGTGAAGGTAAGCATAAAGGTGAGGGTTAGTGTTAGGTTGAGGGTTACGCCAAGGGTGAGTGTTAGGGTTAGGGTGAGTGTTAGGGTGAGGGTGAGGGTGAGGGTTAGATTTAGGGTTAGGATTATGTTGAGGGTTATGGTTAGGGTGAGGGTTAGGTTTAGGGTTAGGGTCATTGTTAGGGTTAGGATTAGGGTTAGAGTTAGGGTGAGGGTTAGAGTTCGGATTAGGTTTAGGCTTAGGCTTAGGCCAAGCGTGAGGGTGAGGGTTAGGGTTAGGGTTAGGGTGAGGGTTAGAGTTAGGTTTAGGGTGAGAGTTAGGATGAGTTTTAGGGTTAGGGTTAGGCTTAGGTTTAGGGTTACCGTTAGGGTTAGGGTTAGGATTAGGGTTAGGGTTATTGTTATTGTTATTGTTATGGTTATGGTTAGAGTTAAGTTTGGGGTGAGGGTGAGGATGAGGGTGAGGGTTATGGTTAGTGTTAGGGTTGGGGTTAGGGTTAGGGTTAGTGTTATTGTTAGGGTTAGGGTTAGAGTTATGTTGAGTGTGAGGGTGAGGGTTAGAGTGAGTTTTAGGGTGAGGTTTAGGGTTAGGGTTAGGTGTAGAGTGCTGGTGAGTTTTAGGGTTAGAGTTAGGGTTAGGAGAACAGTTAGGGTGATGGTTAGGTTTAGGGTTAGTGTTAGTCTTAGGGTGAGGGTTAGGTTGTGGTTTAGGGATAGGGTTAGGGTGGGATTAGGGTTAGGGTGGGGGTGAGTGTGAGGGTTAGGGTGAGGGTTAGGGTTAGGGTTAGGGTAAAGTTTAGGGTGAGGCTGAGGGTGAGTGTCAGCTTTAGGTTTAGGGTGAGGTTTATGGTAATGGTTAGGGTTAGGTTGAGGGTGAGGGTGAAGGTTAGGGTGAGAGTGAGGGTGAGGTTTTGTGTGAGGGTGAGGGTTAGGTTTTGGGTTAGGTTTAGGGATAAGTTTAGGGTGAGGGTTATTGTAAGTCTTAGGGTTAGGATAAGAGTTAGGGTGAGGGTTAGGGTGAGGTTAAGGGTTATGGTGAGGGTGAGGGTTAGTTTTAGGATTAGAGTAAGGTTTAGGGTGAGGGTTAGGGATAGGGTTAGTATTAGGGTGAGGGTTTTGGTTAGGGATAGGTTTAGAGTTAGGGTGAGGGTGAGGGTGAGGGTTAGTGTTTGGATTAGCTTTAGGGTTAGGGTTAGGCTGAGGGTGAGGTTGAGGCTGAGAGGGAGGGTTAGGATTAATGTGAGTGTTAGCATGATGGTTAGGGTGAGGGTTATGGTTAGGGTTAGAATGAGGGTTAGCATTAGGGTTCGGGTGAGGTTAAGGTTTAGGGTGAGGTTTATGGTGAAGGTTAGGCTTATTGTTAGGCTTAGGTTTAGGGTGAGGGTTAGGGTGAGGGTTAGTGTTAGGGTTAGGGTTAGCATTATGGTGAGGGTTAGGGTGTTGGTAAGGGTTAGAGTGAGGGTTAGGGTTAGGGTGAGGGTTAGGAATAGCATTAGGGTTAGCGTTAGGGTGAGGGTTAGGGTGTTGGTAAGGATTAGAGTGAGGGTAAGGGTGAGGATGAGGGTTAGGGATAGCATTAGGATTAGGGTTAGGTTTAGGGTGAGGTTTAGGTTTAGGGTTAGGGATAGCATGAGGGTTAGGATTAGGGATAGGGTGAGGGTGAGGGTTAGGGTTAATGTGCGAAATAGGGTTAGAGTTAGGGTTAGTGTGAGGATAAGGGTAAGGGTGAGGGTTAGGGTGAGAGTGAGGTTTAGGGTTAGCATTAGTGTTAGGGTTATGGTTAGGGTGAGGTTTAGGATCAGGGTTATGGTTAGGGTGAGGGTTAGAGTTAGGTTTAGGGTGAGAGTTAGGGTTAGGTTGAGGGTTAGGGTAGGGTTAGGGTGAGGGGTAGGTTTCGGGTGAGGGTGAGTTTTCGGGTTTGGTTGACGGTTAGGGTTAGGGTGAGGTTTTAGGTGAGGTTGAGGGTTAGGGTGACGGTGAGGGTTAAGGTTACGGTGAGGATTAGTGTTAGGGTTAGGTTTAGGGTTATGGTGAGGGTAAGGTTTAGGATGAGGTTTAGGGTGAAGGTGAAGTTTAGGGATAGCGTGATATTTAGGGTGAGGGTTACTGTGAGGGTTAGGCTCCAGGTTAGTTAGGTGAGGGTGAAGGTTAGTGTTAGGATTCGGGTTAGGTTTAGGATGAGGGTATGTTTTAGGGTGAGCGTTAGGGTGAGGGTGAGGGTTAGGGTTAGGTTATGGGTTAGGGTGAGCATTAGGTTTAGGTTTAGTGTTAGGGTGAGGGTTAGGGTGAGGTTTAGTGTTAGTGTTAAGATTAGGGTTAGGGTGAGGTTTAGGGTTAGGGTTAGGGTTAGGGTAAGGGTTAGAGTGAGGTTTAGGGTGAGGGTGAGAGTTAGGGATAGCATTAGGGTTAATGGTAGGTTTAGAGTGAGGATTACGGTTAGGCTTAGTGTTACGGTTATGGTGAGGTTTAGGGTTATGGTTATGGTGAGGGTTAGGTTTAGGGTTAGGGTAAGGTTTAAGTTTAGAGTGAGGGTGAGAGTGAGAGTTAGGTTTAGGATTACGCTTTAGTGTAGGGTTAGGCATAGGGTGAGGGTGAGTGTCAGAGATAGGTTTAGTGTGAAGGTTAGGTTTATGATTATGGTTAGGGTGAGGGTGAGGGTGAGGGTTAGGGTGAGGGTGAGGGTGAGGTTGAGGATGAGGTTGAGGGTTAGGGTATGGTTGAGGGTTAGGTTTAGGGTTAAAGATAGGGTGTGGGTTAGAGTTAGGATTAGGGTTAGGATGAAGATTAGGCTGAGGGTTAGGTTTAGGGTTAGGATGAGGTTTAGTGTTAGGGTTAGGGTGAGTCTGAGGGTTAGGGTTAGCATTAGGGTGAGGGTGAGGGTGAGGGTTAAGTTTAGGTTTAGGGTTAGGGTTAGGATTAGGGTGAAGGTGAGGTTTAGGGTTAGAGTTAGGTTTACGGTTAGGTTTACTGGGAGTGTTAGGGTTAGGTTTAGTGTTACAGTTAGGGTTATGGTGAGGGTAAGTGTGAGGGTGAGGTTTAGTGTTAGGGTTAGGCTTAGGTTTCAGCTGAGGGTTAGGGTGAGGGTTAGGGTTAGGTTAAGGATTAGTGTTAAGATTAGAGTTAGGGTGAGTGTTATGTTTAAGGTTAGGTTAGTGTTAGGTTGAGGATAAGGTTTAGGATTAGGGTTAGGGTGAGGACAAGGGTTAGGGTGAGGGTGACGTTGAGGATGAGGGTTAGGGTTATGGTGAGGGTGAGGGTTAGGGTTAGGGTGAGGGGTAGGGGTAGGATGAGTGTTAGGGTGAGCGTGAGGATTAGGATGAGGGTTAGGGTTACAATTATTGTTACTGTTATGATTATGTCTACGTTTGCAGTGAGGGTGAGGTTAGGGCTAGGATTAGTGTTAGAGTTAGGTTTAGGGTTAGGATTTGTGTTATTGTTAGGGTTAGGTTTAGAGTTACAGTGAGGGTGTGGGTGATGGTACAGTTGAGGTTAGGCTTACGGTTAGGGTGAGGTGAGGGTTAGGGTTAGGATGCGTGTGAGGTTTAGGGTTAGAGTTAGTGTTAGTGGGAGGGTTAGGGTTAGGGTTAGTGTTAGGGTTAGGGATAGGGTGAGGGTTAGGTTGAGGTTAAGGGTTATGGTTAGGGTTAGGGTTAGGATTAGGGTTAGGGTGACGGTGAGTGTGAGGTTTAGTTTTAGGGTTAGGCTTAGGCTTAGGTTAGGCTGAGGGTGAGGTTGGGTGTGAGGATTAGGGTTTGGGTGATGGTTAGGGTTAGGGTTAGGTTGAGGGTTAGGATGAGGATTAGGGTTGGGATAAGTGTTAGGGTGAAGGCTAGGGTGATGTTGAGGGTTAGGTTTAGGTTTAGGCTTAGGCTTATTTTTAGTCTGAGTGTGAGGTTGAGGGTGAGGTTTAGGGTTAGTGTGATGGGTAGGGTTAAGTTTAGGGTGAGGTTTAGGATGAGGGTTAGGGTTAGGCTGAGTATTACGGTGAAGTTGATGGTAAGCGTAAAGGTGAGGTTTAGGCTGTGGGTGAGGGTTAAGATAAGGGTAAGGGTTAGCGTTAAGGGTATGGGTTAGGGTAAGGGTTACTGTTAGAATTATGATTTTGGTGAGGGCTAGAGTGAGGGTGAGGGTTAGGGTTAGGGTGAGGTTTAGGGTTTGGTTGAGGGTGAAGATTAATGTGAGGGTTAATGTTAGGGTTAAGGTTAGTGTAAGGGTGAGGGTAACTTTTAGGGAGAGCGTTAGGTTAGGGTGAGTATTTTGATTAGGGTAAGTGTTAGAGTTAGGGTTAGGGTTATTGTTAGGGTTTGGGTTAGGGTTACCCTTACAGTGAATGTGAGGGTTAGTGTTAGATTTAGGGTTAGTTTTAGGGTTAGGGTGATGGTGAGTGTGTGGGTTAGGGTTATGTATAGGGTTAGGCTGAGGGTTAGGCTAAGGGTGAGGTTGAGGTTGAAGGTTAGGGTTAGGGTGAGGGTTAGGTTTAGGGTTAGGTTGAGGGTGAGTGTATGGGTTAGGTTTAGGTTTAGGTTTAGGCTTAGGGTTAGGCTAAGGGTGAGGTTAAGTTTGAGAGTTAGGGTTAGGGTGAGGGTTAGGTTCAGGTTTAGATTGAGGGTTAAGATGTGGGTTAAGGTTAGGATTAGGGTTAGAGTGAGGGCTAGTGTTAGGGTGAGGGTTAGGGTTAGGGTTAGGGCGAGGTTTAGCGTTAGGCTTAGGTTTAGGGATAGGTTGAGGGATAGGGTTAGGGTTATGTTGAGGGTGAGGTTTAGGGTTAGGTTGAGGGTTTGGATTAGGGCTAGGTTGAGGGTGAGGGTTAGTGTTAGGGTTAGGGTGAGGGTTATCATGAGGGTTACGGTTAGGATTAGGGTTAGGATGAGGGCTAGGTTGAGGGTGAGGTTTAGGGTTAGGGTTACGCTGAGGTTTAGGGTTCAGGTTAGGTTTAGGGTAAGGGTGAGGGTTAGGGTTAGGGTGAGGGTTAGGGTTCACGTTAGGTTTAGGGTTAGGATTAGGGTTAGGTTGAGGGTGAGTGTGTGGGTTAGGGTTATGTATAGGGTTAGGCTTAGGGTTAGGCTAAGGGTGAGTTTGATGGTGAGGGTTAGGGTTAGGGTAAGGGTTAGATTTAGGGTTAGGTTGAGGGAGAGTGTGTGGCTTAGGATTAGTTTTAGGGTTAGGCTAAGGGTAAGGTTAAGGATGAATGATAGGGTTAGGGTGGGGGTTAGGTTTAAGGTTATGGTGAGGGTTAGGATGAGGGTTAAGGTTAGGATTAGGTTTAGTGTGAGGGCTAAGGTGAGGGTGATGTTTAGGGTTAGGGTTAGGGGGAGAGGGAGGGGGAGGTTCAGCATTACCGTTACGGTTAGGGTGAGGGATAGGTTGAGGTTTAGGGTTAGGGTTACTGTTAGGGTTCGGGTTAGGGTGAGGGTTAAGTTTAGGGTGAGGGTTAAGTTTAGGGTTAGGATTAGGATTAGGGTTAGGGTGGGGGTTAGGTTTAAGGTTATGGTGAGGGTTAGGATGAGGGTTAAGGTTAGGATTAGGTTTAGTGTGAGGGCTAAGGTGAGGGTGATGTTTAGGGTTAGGGTTAGGGGGAGAGGGAGGGGGAGGTTCAGCATTACCGTTACGGTTAGGGTGAGGGATAGGTTGAGGTTTAGGGTTAGGGTTACTGTTAGGGTTCGGGTTAGGGTGAGGGTTAAGTTTAGGGTGAGGGTTAAGTTTAGGGTTAGGATTAGGATTAGGGTTAGGGTGAGGGTGAGTGTGAGGGTTAGGGTTAGGGTTAGGGTTAGGCTTAGGCTTAGGGATAGGCTGAGGGTGAGGGTGAGGGTGAGTGTTAGGGTGAGGTTTAGGGTAAGAGTTAATGTTAATGTGAGGGTTAGGGTTAGGGTGAGCTTGAGGGTTAGTGTTAGATTGAGGATTAGTGTTAGGGTTAGTGTGAGGTTTATGGTGAGGGTTACGGTTAGGGTGAGGGCTAGGTTGAAGTTGAGGATTAGTGTTAGGGTTAGGGTGAGGTTTAGGTTTAGGGTGATGGTTAGTGTTAGTGTTAGTGTTAGGGTTAGGATGTGGCTTAGGGTGAGGGTTAGTGTTAGGTATAGGGTTAGGTTTAGGATTAGGGTTTGTGTGAGGGTGAGTGTGAGGGTTATGGATAGGGTTAGGCTTAGGGTTAGGCTGAGGGTGAAGGTGAGGGTTAGGGTTAGAATGAGGGTTAGGGTTAGGGTTAGGGTGAGGGTTAGGATGAGTGTTAGGTTTAGGATTAGGTTTAGCGTGCGGGCTAGCATGCTGGTGAGGGTTAGGGTTAGGGTTAGGGTGAGGTTTAGGTTTATGGTTAGATTGAGATTTAAGATTAGGGCTAGGTATAGGGTAAGGGTTAGGTTAGGTTGAGGGTTAGCATGAGGGTTAGGGTTAGGATTAGGGTTAGGATGAGGGCAAGGTTGAGGGTGAGGGTTAGGTTTGGGGTTATGGTGAGGTTTAGGTTTCGGGTTAGGTTTCGGGTTAGGGTGAGGGTTAGGTTTAGGTTTATGGTGAGGGTCAGTGTTAAGGTTTAGTTGAGGGTTAGAATTAGTTTTAGGGTTAGAGTGAGGGTTAGCGTTAGGATTATGATGAAGGTTAGGATTAGGGTTAGGGTTACAATTTGGATTAGGGTGAGGGCTAAGGTGAGGGGCAGTGTTAGTGTTAGGATTAGGGTGAGGTTTAGGGTTAGGGGTAGGGATAGGGTTAGGGTGAGATTTAGGGTTCGGGTTACGGTGAGGGTGAGGGTTAAGTTGGGGGTGAGGTTTTGGGTGAGGACAAAGGTGAGGTTGAGAGTTAGTGTTAGGGTTAGGGTTAGGGTGAGGGTTAGGTTGAGGTTTAGGTTTAGGTTTAGGGTTAGGGTTAGGATTAGGATTAGGGTGAGGGTTAGTGTGAGGATTAGGGTTAGGGTTAGGCTTAGGCTTAGGTTAGGCTGAGAGTGAGGGTGGGGATGAGGATTAGGTTTAGAATTATGATTCCGGTTATGGTTAGGTTGAGATTTAGCATGAAGCTTAGTGTTAGGATTAGGTTTAGGCTTGAGGGCTAGGATGAGTGTGAAGTTTAGGGTTAGGTTTAGGCTTAGGGTTAGGCTGAGGCTGAAGGTGAGGGTGAGCATTAGGGTTAGGGTGATGGTTAGGATTATGGTTAGGGTGAGGGTTAGGATGTGGGTTAGGATTAGGGTGAGGTTTAGAATGAGTGTGACAATAAAAGTAAAGGTGAGGGTTAGGCTGAGGGTGAGGGTTATGTTAAGGGTGAGGGTTCGGATTAGGGTTAGGGTGAGGGTGAGGGTTAGATTGAGGGTTAGTGTTTGGTTTAGTGTGAGGTTTAGGATGAGGATGAGGGTTAGGGTTTGGGTGAGTGCTAGGGTGAAGTTGAGGGTTAGGGTTAGGGTTACTGTTAGGGTTAGGGTTAGTGTGAGGTTTAGGGTGGGGGTGAGGCTTGGTGTTAGGGTTAGGATTAGGCTTAGGGTTAAGGTGAGGGTTAGTGTGAGGTTTACAGTTAGGGTGAGTGTTGAGGTTAGGGTTAGAGTGAAGGTTAGGGTGAGGGTTAGGCTTAGGCTTAGGGATTGGGTATTGGCTTGGGTGAAGGTGAGGGTTAGGGTTAGGGTTATGGTGAGATTTTGGGTTAGTGTTAGGGTTAGGTTTAGTGTTAGGGTTAGGCTTAATGTTAGTCGGAGGGGGAGGGGGAGGGGGAGGGTTAGGGTTAGGGTGAGGATGAGGTTTAGGATTAGAGTTAGCATTAGGGTGAGGGTTAGTGTGAGAGTTAGGGTTAGGGTTAGTATTACGGTTAGGGTTAGGGTGAGGGTGAGTGTGAGGGTCAGGATTAGTCTTAGGCTTAGGCTTAGGCTTAGGCCGAGCAAGAGGGTGAGGGTGAGGGTGAGGGTTAGGGTTAGGGTTTTAGGGTTAGGGTTATGCTTAGGATGAGGCAGATGTTTAGGGTTAGAGTTAAGGTTATTGTGAGGGTTAGGGCGAGGGTTAGGGTTAGGGTTAGTGTTAGGGTTCGTGTTAGTCTTATGGTGAGGGTGAGGGTTAAGTTGAGGTTTAGGGAAAGCTTAGGGTTAGGATTAGGGTTAGGATGAGGGTAAGTGTGAGGGTTAGGGTTAGGATTAGGTTTAGGGTTAGGGTGAGTATTAGGGTTAGTGTGAGGGTGAAGTTTAGGGTTAGAGTTAGGGTTAGAGGGAGGGTTAGGGGGAGGATTTGGGTTAGGGTGAGTGTTAGGTTGAGGTTTAGGGTTAGGGTGAGTGTGAGTGTGAAGGTTAGGTTGAGGCTTAGGCTTAGGTTCAGCGTTAGGCTGAGGGTGATGGTGGGGGTGAGGATAAGGGTTCGGGTGATGGTTAGGTTTATGATTAGGGTGAGGGTTAGGATGAGGGTGAGTTTGAGGGTGAGGGTTAGGGTTTGGGTGATGTTTAGGGTGACGGTTAGGTTGAAGGTTAGCCTGAGGTTTAGGGATAGGGTGAGGGTTAGGGTGAGGATGATGGTAAGGGTAAAGTTGAGGGTTAGGCTAAGTGTGAGGGTTAAGTTAAGGTTCAGGGTTAGGGTTAGGGTGAGGGTTATGGTAAGGGTGAGGGTTAGGTGTTAGGGTGAGGGTGAGGGTTAGATTGTTTATGAGGGTTAGGGTTAGGGTGAGGGAAAGGGTTAGAATTAGGTTTAGGGTGAGGGCTAGGATGAGAGTGAGGGTTAGGTTTAGGGTTAGGGTGAGGTTAAGTGTTCGGGTGAGGTTTAGGGTTAGTGTTAGGGTTATTGTTATTGTTAGGTTTAGGTTTACGTTTAGGATAAGAGTGAGGGTGAGGTTTAGGGTTACAGTTAGGCTTAGGTTGAGGGTTAGTGTGAGGGTTAGGTTTAGGGATAGGGTTAGGTTTAGGATTAGGTTTAGGTTGAGAGTGAGTGTGAGGGTTAAGGTTAGGGCTAGGCTTAGGTTTAGGGTTAGGGTTTGGTTTAGGATGAGGGTGAGGTTTAGGGTTAGTGTTACTATTAGGGTTAGGGTTAAAGTGATGGTTAGGGTTAGGGTTAGGTTTAGCCTTAGGCTTAGGTTTAGGCTGATGATGAGTGTGGAGATGAAGATTAGGTTTAAAGAGATGGTTAGTGTTATAGTTACCTTGGTTAGGATGTGGTTTAGGGTTAGGATTAGGGTTAGGCTGAGGCGGAGGTTGAGGGTGAGGTTTAGGATTGGGGTGATGGTTAGGGTTACGTTTAGGGTGAGGGTTAGCATGAGGGTTAGGGTTAGGGTGAGGGTGACGGTAAGGGTAAAGGTGAGGGTTAATGTTAGGGTGATGTTTATGGTAAGGGTGAGGATTAGTGTTAGGGTGAGGGTTAGGGTGAGGGTTAGGGTTAGGGTTAGGGTGAGTGTGAGGGTTAGATTGAGGGTTAGGTTTATGTTGAGGGTTATGGTTAAGGTGAGGTTTAGGTTTAGGGTTAGGGTTATTGTCACGGTTATGTTTAGGGTTACGGTTACGGTGAGGGTGAGGGTGAGGGTTAGGCTTAGGGTTAAGGTGAGGTTTAGGTTTAAAGTTAGGGTTAGAGTTAGGCTTAGTGTGAGGGTGTGATTTAGGGTTAGAGTTAGAGTTAGTGTTATGGTTAGGGTTAGGGTGAGGGTTAGGGTGAGTGTTAGAGTTCGGTAAGGCTTAGGCTTAGGCTTCTGCCGAGCTTGAGGGTGAGGGAAAGGGTTAGGTTGAGGTTTATGGATAGGGTTAGGGTTAGGATTAGGGTTAGGGTGAGGGTGAGGGTTAGGGTAAGTGTTAGGTTTGGCTCTGGGTAACCTTTGGGTGAGGGTGAGTGTGAGGATTAGGGTTAGGGTGATGGTTAGGGTTAGGGTTAGTGTTATTGTTAGGGTTAGGGTTAGAGTTAAGGTGAGGGTGAGGGTGCGGGTGAGGGTTAGGTTTAGGGTTAGGGTGAGGTTTAGGGTTAGGGTTAGAGATAGGGTTAGGGTGAGGGTGAGCTTTAGGGTTAGAGTTAGGGTTAGTGTTAGGGTTAGGCTTAGGGTTAGGCTTAGGGTTAGGCTGAGGGTGAGGGTGGGGATGAGGATTAGGGTTACGATTAGGGTTAGGGTGAAATTTAGGTTTAGGGTGAGCTTTAGGTTTAGGGTTAGTTTTAGCCTTAGGGTGAGGGTGAGGGTTAGGTTGAGGTTTAGGGATAGAGTTAGGGTTAGGATTAGGGTTAGGGTGACTGTGAATGTGAGGTTTAGGGTTACGGTTTGGCTTAGGCTTAGGGTAAGGATTAGGGTGAGGGTTAGGGTGAGGGTGAGGGTGAGAGTTAGGGTTAGGGTTAAGATGAAGTTTAGGGTTAGAATACGTGTGATTGTTGGTGTTAGCGTTAGGGTTAGGGTTAGGATTAGTGTTAAGGATAGGGGGAGGGTTAGGGTTAGGATTAGTGTTAAGGATAGGGGGAGGGTTAGGGTTGGGGTTAAGGTTATGGTTAGTCTTAGGGTTAGGATTAGGGTGAGGCTTAGTTTGAGGTTCAGGTTTAGGGTTAGGATTAGGTTTATGAATAGTTTTAGTCTGATGGTGAGGTTGAGGGTGAGGGTCAGTTTTAGGGTGATGGTTAGGGTTAGGGTTAGAGTGAGGTTTAGGATGATGGTTAGGGTTAGGATTAGGATTAGGGTGAGGGCTAGGGTGAGGGTGAGGGTGAGGGTTAGGTTTAGGGTGATGGTTAGGTTTACGGTTAGCTTGAAATTTAGGATGAGTTTTAGGGATAGGGTGAGGGTTAGGGTGAGGGTGATGGTAAGGTTAAAGTTGAGAGTTAGGCTGAGGGTGATGGTTAAGATAAGGGAGAGTGTTACAGTTAGGGTGAGGGTTAGGGCAAGGGTGTGGGTTAGGGATTAGGGTGAGGCTGAGGGTTAGATTTTGGATTAGGATTAGGGTTAGTGTGAGCTTTAGGTTGAGGATGAGTGTTAGGGTTATGTGAAGGTAAGGGTTAGAATTAGGGTTAGAGTGAGAGCTAGGGTGAGGGTGAGGGTTAGGGTTAGTGTTAGGGTTAGGGTGAGGTTTAGGCTTAGGGTGAGGTTTAGGGTTAGTGTGAGGGTTAGTGTTAGGTTTAGGGTTAGTGTTAGGGTGGGGGTTAGGGTTAGGGTGAGATTTATAGTTAGGGTGCGGGTTACGGTTAGGTTTAGGGTGAGGTTCAGGGTTAAGATTAGGGTTAGAGTTAGGGTTAGGGTGAGGGTGAGGTTTATGGTTAGATTTAGGCTTAGGGTGAGGGTTACAGTTAGGGTTCGGTTTAGAGTTAGTGTTAGGTTAGGGTTAGGGTGAGGGTTAGTATGAGTGTTAGGATTAGAGTTAGGGTTAGGGTTATGATTAGGGTAAGGTTGAGGGTGAGCATGTGGGTTAGGGTTAGGTTTAGGGTTAGGCTTAGTGTTAGGCTGAGGGTGAGGTTGAGGGTGAGGTTTAAGGTTAGGGTGAGAGTTAGGATTAAGGTTAGGTTGAGGGTTAGGATGAGGGTTAGGGTTAGTACTAGTGTTATGGTGGGTGCTAGCTTGAGGGTGAGGTATAGGGTTAGGGTTATGGTGAGCTTTAGGTTTAGGATTAGGGTGAGGGTGAAGTTTAGTGTTAGAGTTAGTGTTAGGGTGAGGGTTAGAGTTAGGGTTAGTGTTCAGGTTAGGGTTAGGGTGAGTGTTAGGGTAAGGGTTAGGGTTAGGGTTAGTGTTCAGGTTAGGGTTAGGGTGAGTGTTAGGGTAAGGGTTAGGGTTATGGTTATGTTTAGGATTAGGATTAGGTTTAGGGTTAGGCTGAGGGTGATGTTTACGGTTAGAGTTAGTGTTACTGTGAGGGTTAATGTTATGGTGAGGGTGTGTGTGAGGGTTAGAGTTAGGTTGATGCTTAAGGTTATGGTCAGGGTGAGGGTTAGGATGAGGGTTAGGGTTAGTGTGAGAGTTAGCGTGAGGGTGATAGTAAGTGTAAAGTTGAGGGTTAGGCTGAGAATGAGGATTACGGTAAATGTGAGGGTTAGGGTTAGAGTGAGGGTTAGAGTTAGGGTTAGGGTGAGGGTGTGGTTTAGATTGAGGATTAGTTTTAGGGTTAGTGTGAGGTTTAGGATGAGGATGATAGTTAAGGTTGGGTGAGGGCTAGGGTGAGGGTGAGGGTAAGGTTTAGGGTTAGGGTGAGTGTTAGGGTTAGGGTGAGTGTTAGGGTTAGTGTGAGGGTTAGTGTTATGGTTAGGGTTAGTGTTAGGGTTTGGGTAAGTTTTAGGGTGAGGGTTAGGGTTACGGTTAGGTTTATGGTTAGAATGAGGGTTAGGTTTAGGTTTAGGGTTATTGTTGGGGTTGGGTTTAGGGATAGGATGAGGGTTAGGGTTAGGATAAGGATTAGGGTGAGGGCTAGGGTGAGGGTGAGTGTTAGGGTTAAGCTTAGGCTTAGGTTTAGGATGAGGCTGAGGGTGAGGTTGAGGGTTAGGGTTAGCGTGATGGTTAGGGTTACGGTTAGGCTGAGGGTTAGGATGAGGTTTTGGGTTAGGGTGAGGTTTAGGGTGAGGGTGACAATAAGGGTAAATGTGAGGGTTAGGGTTAGGGTGAGGATTAGGGTTAGGGTAAGGTGAGGGTGAGGGTTAGACTGAGTATTAGTATAAGGGTTAGTGTGAGGTTTAGGGTGAGGATGAGGGGTAGGGTTAGGATGAGGCCTAGGGTGAGGGTGAGGGTTAGGGATAGGGTTAGGTTGAGGTTTAGGGTTAAGGTGATGGTTAGGGATAGTGTGAGGGTTAGCGTTAGGATTAGGGTAAGTTTTAGGGTGAGGGTAAGTGTTAGGGTGACGGTTAGGGTTAGGGTGAGAGTTATAGTTAGGATTAGGATTAGTATTTGGGTTAGTGTTATTTTTAGGTTTAGGGAGAGGGGGAGGGTTAGGGTTAGGGTTAGCGTGAGGTTTAGTTTTAGGTTTATGGTTAGAGTTAGGGTTAGGTTGAGGGTGAGGTTTAGGTTTAGATTTAGGGTTAGGGGAGGGTTAGGGTGAGGGTTAGTGTTAGAGTTAGGGTTAGTGTTAGGATTAGGGTTAGGGTGAGGGCGAGTGTGAGGGTTAGGGTTAGAGTTAGCCTTAGGCATAGGGTTAGGCAGAGGGTGAGGGTGAGGGTGAGGGTTAGGGTTAGGGTGAATGTTAGGGTTAGGGTTTGGGTGAGGGTTAGGATGAGGTTTAGAGTTAGGATTAGGGTTAGGATGAGGGCAAGGGTGAGGGTGAGGTTTAGAGTTAGCATAATGGCGAGGTTAAGTATTAGGATTAGGTTTAGTGTTAGGGTGAGGGTCAGGGTTATGGTTACTGTGAGGATTAGGGTTAGGATTAGTGTGAGGGTAAGGGTTAGGATTAGGGTTAGGGTTATTTTTAGTGTTAAGGTTAAGGTTAAGTTCACAGTGAGGGTGAGGCTGAGGGTGAGGTATAGGTTTAGGGTTAGGGTGTGGTTTAGGGTTAGGTTTAGGTTTAGGGTTAGGGTGAGGGATTGGGTTTAGGTTATGGTTACGGTGAGGGTGAGCGTTAGGGTTAGGGTTAGGGTTATTGTTATTGTTAGGGTTAGGGTTAGAGTTACGGTGAGGGTGAGGTTTAGGTTTAGGGTGAGGGTGAGGTTTAGGGTTAGAGTTAGGTTCAGGGGGAGGGTTAGGGTGAGGGTTAGGGTTAGGGTTAGTGTTAGGCTTAGGGTTAGGGTGAGGGTTAGGTTGTGGTTTAGGGTTGGGTTTAGGTTTAGGATTAGGGTTTTGGTGAGTGTGAGGGTGAGGTTTAGGGTTAGGCTTAGGCTTAGGCTTAGGGTTATGCTGAGGGTGAGTGTGGGGATGATGATTAGGTTTAGGTTGATGGTTAGGGTTAGGGTTAGGTTTAGGGTTAAGATTAGGGTTAGGGTTAGAATTAGGTTTAGGGTGAGGGCTAGGGTGAGGGTGAGGATTAGGGTTAGGGTTAGGCTTAGTGTTAGGGTAAGCGTTAGTGTTAGGGTGAGGGTAAGTGTTAGGGTGAGGGTTAGGTTTAGGGTTAGGGTTAGGGCTAGGGTTAGGGTGAGTGTTAGGGTTAGGGTGATGGTTAGGGTTAAGGTGAGGGTTAGTGTTAAGGTTAGCGTTAGTGTTAGGGTGAGGGTTAAGGTTAGGGTGAGGCTTATGGTTAGAATGAGGGTTAGGGTTAGGGTTAAGGTTATTGTTTGTGTTAGGGTTAGGGTTAGGATGAGGGTTAGGGTTAGGATTAGGGTGAGGGTGAGGGATAGGGTGAGGGTGAGGGTTAGGGTTAGGCCTAGGCTTAGGCTTAGGTTACGGCTGATGCTGAGCGTGAGGTTGAAGGTTAGGGTTAGCATGATGGTTAGGTTATGGTTAGGCTGAGGGTTAGGATGAGGGTTAGGGTTAGGGTTAGGGATAGGTTGAGGGTGACAGTAAGGTTAAAATTGAGGGTTAGGTTTAGCACTAGGTTTAGGGTGAGGGCTAGGGTTAGGGTGAAGTTTTGGGTTAGGGTTAGAGTTATGGTGAGGTTTAGTTTTAAGTTTAGGTTTAGGATTATTGTTCTTCTTAGGGTTAGGGTTAAGGTTAAGGTAAGGGTGAGGGTGAGGGTGAGGTTGAGGGTTAGTTTTAGGGTTAGGATGAGGTTTAGAGTTAGGGTTAGTGTTAGGGTGAGGGTGAGGTTTAGGGTTATGTTTAGGGTTAGGGTTAGGGATAGTGTGAGTGTTAGGGTTAGGTTTAGTGTTATGATTTAGGTTATGGTGAGGGCTAGTGTGAGGGTGAGGGTTAGGGTTAGGGTTAGGTTTAGGCTTAGTATTAAGCTGAGGGTGAGGGTGAGGGTTAGGGTTAACCTTAAGCCTAGACTTATGCTTAGGCTGAGCTTGAGGGTGCAGGTGAGGGTTAGGGTTAGGGTGATTGTTAGAGTTTTAGGGTTAGGGTGAGGTTTAGGGTTAGGGTTAGGGTGAGGCTTAGGGTGATGTTTAGGTTTAAGATTAGGGCATGTCAAAACCAGGTTTACAATGTCGGTGTGGGGGGGGAGGGGGTATAATTGGGTGGGGGGAGGAGGGAGGCTGGGAAGGGAGTTGAAGGGTAAACAAAGGAGGAGGCTGCAATGCTTGGTAAGAAATGTATGCATTATCCTGCCCATGTAATTGTAGCCCCTCTGTACAGTATGTTCTCAAATAAAATAAAATTAAATTAAAAAAGAAAAGAAAAACCAAAAAAAAAAAAAAAAGATTAGGGCTAGGGAGAGTGCTAGGGTGAGGGTGAGGGTTAGGGTTAGAGTTAGGGTGCGGTTTAGGGATAGGGTTAGGTTTAGTGTTAGGGTGAGTGTTACATTGAGGGTGAGCGTTAGGTTTAGGGTGAGAGTTAGGGTTAGTGTGAGGGTGAGGGTAAGATTAAGGTAGGGTTATTGTTATTGTTAGTGTTATGGTTAGGTTTAAGTTTACAGTGAGGGTGAGGCTGAGGGTGAGGGTTAGATTTAGGGTTAGGGTTAGGTTTAGGTTAGGGTTAGAGTAAGGGTTAGGGTGAGGGTTTGGGTCAGGTTTACGATTATGGTGAGGGTGAGTGTTAGGTTTGGGGTGAGGGTTAGTGTTATTGTTAGGATTAGGGTTAGAGTTACTGTGAAGGTGAGGGTGAGTGTGAGGGTTAGGGTTAGGGTGAGGTTTAGGGTTAGGGTTAGGTTTAGGGTGAGGGTGAGGGTGAGGTTTAGGGTTATATTTAGGGTTAGATTGATGGTTAGGGTGAGGTTTAGGGTTATTGTTAGGGTTAGGGTTAGGGTGAGGGTTAGGATGAGGGTGAGAGTTAAGGTGAGCTTTAGAGTTAGGGTTAGGATTAGGATTAGGGTTAGTGTTAGGATGAGTGTTTGGGTTAGTCTCAGGGTTAGGGTTAGGCTTAGCGTTAAGCTGAGGGTGAGGTTGATGGTGAGGATTAGGGTTAGATTTGGGGTTAGGGTTAGCGTTTGGGTGAGAGTTAGTGTTAGGGTTAGGATGAGGATTAGGGTTAGGATTAGTGTTAAGGTTAGGTTTAGGTTGAGGTTTAGGATGAGGGTGATTTTAGGATTAGGGTTAGGGTGAGGGCGAGGGTGAGTTTTAGGGTTAGAGTTAGGGTTAGGGTAAGGGATAGGGTGAGGTTCAGGGTTAGGGTTAGTGTTAGGGTTAGGGTTAGGTTGAGGGTTAGTGTTAGGGTGAGGGTTAGGTTTAGGGTTAGGATTAGGATTAGGGTTAGTGTGAGGGTGAGTATGAGGGTTAGGATTAGGGTTAGGTTTAGGCTTAGGGTTAGGCTGAGGGTGAGGGTGAGGGTGAGGGTTAGCGTTAGGGTGAGGGTGAGGTTTAGGGTTAGAGTTAGTGTTATGTTGAGGTTTAGTGTGAGGGTTAGTGTTAGGGTTAGTGTTAGGGTTAGGGTTAGGGTGAGGGTTAGGGTTAGGGTGAGGGTTAGGGTTAGGGATAGCTTTAGGTTTAGGATTAGGTTTTGGGTGAGGTTGAGTGTGAGGGTTATGATTAGGGTTATGAATATGCTTAGGGTTAGGCTGAGGGTGAGGTTGAGGGTTAGGGTTAGGGTGAGAGTTTTTATGAGTGTTAGATTTAGGATTAGGATTAGGGTGAGGGATAGAATGAGGGTGAGGTTTAGTCTTAGGGTTAGGGAGAGGTTTAGGGTTAGGATTAAGTTTAGGCATAGGGTGAGGGTTAAGGTTAAGGTTATGATCAAGGTTGAGGGTTAGGATTAGGTCTAGGTTTAGGGTGAGTGTTAGGGTTAGGGTGAGGGCTAGGGTGAGGGTGAGGTTTAGGGTTAGGGTGAGCTTTAGGGTTAGAGTGATGGATAGGATTAGTGTGAGGATTAGTGTTAGGGTTGGGGTTAGTGTTAGGGTGAGGGTAAGTGTTATGGTGAGATTTAGGGTTATGTTGACATTTATGGTTACAATGAGGGTTAGGGCTAAATTTAGGGTTATTGTTAGGGTTAGGGTTAGGGTTTCGGTTATTGTTAGGTTGAGGGTTAGGGTTCGGTTTAGGTTGAGGTTTATATTAAGGGTTAGGGTTAGAGTTAGGGTTAGGGTGAGGGTGTGGTTTAAGGTTAGAGTTAGTGTTAGTGTTAGTGTTAGAGTTAAGGTGAGGGTTAGAGTGAGGTTTAGGGTTAGGCTTAATCTTAGGGTTAGTCTTAGGCTTAGGCCAAGACTGAGGGTGAGGGTTAGGGTTAGGGTTAGGTTGAGGGTTAGGGTTAGGGTTAGGGTGAGTGTTAGTATGTGGTGTAGTGTTAGGATTAGGGTTAGGGTGAGCACTAGGGTGATGGTTAATGTGAGGGTTAGTGTTAGGGATAGGGTTAGGTATAGGATTAGGTTTAGATTGAGGGTGAGTGTGAGGGTTAGGGTGAGGATTAGGCTCAGGCTTAGGGTTAGAGTGAGTGTTAGGGTTAGGGTTTGGTTTAGGGTGAGGGTGAGGGTTAGGGTTAGGGTTAGTGTGAGGGTGAGGGTGAGGGTTAGGGTTAGGTTTAGTGTGAAAGTTAGGGTTATGGTGAGGGTTAGGGTTAGGGTTAGGGTGAGGGTGAGGGTGAGGGTTAGGGTTAGGTTTAGTGTGAAAGTTAGGTTTATGGTGAGGGTTAGGGTTAGGTTAAGGTTAGGGTGAGGGCTAGGGTGAGAGTGAGGTTTAGGGTTAGGGTTAGGGTGAGGTTTAGGTTGAGGGTGAGGTTTAGGGTTAGGGTTAGGGTGAGGTTTAGGGCTATGGTTAGGGTTACGGTTAAGGCGAGGTTGAGGGTTAGGATTAGAGTTAGGGTTAGCGTGAGGGTTAGGGTGAGGGTTAGTGTTAGGGTTAGTGTTAGGGGTAGGGTTAGGATGAGGGTTAGGATGAGGGTGAGGGTTAGGGTAAGGCTTAGGTTTAGGATTAGGGTTAAGGTGAGGGTGGGTGTGAGGGTTAGTGTTAGTGTTAGCGGTAGGGTTAGCCTTAGGGTTCGGGTGAGGGTGAGGTTTAGCTTTAGGGTTATGTTTAGAGTGAGCGATAGGGTGAAGGTTATGGTGAAGGTTAGGGATAGGATTAGCGTTACGGTATGTGCTAGAACCAGCAACACTGTTAGGGTTAGGGTTAGAGTGAGGGTTAGGATGAGTGTTACATTTAGGGTTAGTGTTAGTGTTAGGGTTAGGATTAGGGTTACGGTGACTGTGATTGTGACAGTTAAGGTTAGGGTTAGTGTTAGGCTTAGGGTTAGGCTGAGGCTTAGGGAGTGGGTGAGGGTTAGATTTAGGGTGAGGGTTTGGTTTAGGGTTAGAGTGAGGGTTAGGGTGAGGGTTCGGGTTGGATTAGGGTTAGGGTATGTCCTAGGGTGAGGATTAGGATTAGTTTTAGGTTTAGGGTGAGGTTAAGCATTAGGGTTAGGGTCAGGGTTAGGGTTAGGGTGACGGTTTGTGTTAGGGTTAGAGTTACGGTGAGGGTGAGTTTTAAGTTTAGGTTTCGGGTTATGGTTATTCTTAGGGTTAGGGTTAAGGTTAAGGTTAAGGTAAGTTTGAGGGTGAGGGTGATGTTGAGGGTTAGGGTTAGGGTTAGGATGAGGTTTAGAGTTAGGTTTAGTTTTAGGGTGAGGGTGAGGTTTAGGGTTATTTTTAGGGTTAGGGTTAGGGATAGTGTGAGTGTTAGGGTTAGGTTTAGTGTTATGGTTAGGGTTTTGGTGACGGCTAGTGTGAGTGTGAGGGTTAGGGTTAGGGTTAGGCTTAGGCTTAGTGTTAAGCTGAGGGTGAGGATGAGGGTTAGGTTAAGGCTGAGGGTGAGGTTTACGGTTAGGGTTAGCGTTAGAGTGCGGGTTAGTGTGAGGGTTAGGGGTAGGGTTAGTGTTACGGTTACGGTGAGGGTGAGGGTGAGTGTCAGGGTTAGGCTTAGCCTTAGGCTTAGGCTTATGCTTAGGCCGAGCTTGAGGGTGAAGGTGAGGGTTAGGTTTAGGGTGATTTTTAGGGTTTTAGGGTTAGGGTGAGGGTTAGCATTAGGATTAGGGTGAGGTTTAGGGTGAGGTTTAGGTTTAAGACTAGGGCTAGCTTGAGTGCTAGGTTGAGGGTGAGGGTTAGGGTTAGAGTTAGGGTCAGTTTCAGGGATAGGGTTAGGTTTAGGGTTAGGTGAGTGTTATGGTGAGGGTTAAAGTGAGGGTGAGGGATAGGTTTAGGGTGAGGGTTAGGGTTAGTGTGAGGTTGAGGGTAAGTTTAGGGTTACGGTTATTGTTATTGTTAGTGTTATGGTTATGTTTAAGTTTACAGTGAGGGTGAGGCTGAGGGTGAGGGTTAGATTTAGGGTTAGGGTGAGGTTTAGGTTAAGGTTAGGGTAAGGTTTAGGGTGAGGTTTTGGTTTAGTTTTATGATTACGTTGAGGGTGAGTGTTAGGTTTAGGGTGAGGGTTAGTGTTATTGTTAGGGTTAGGGTGAGTTACGGTGAAGGTGAGGGTGAGTGTGAGGGTTAGGGTTAGGTGAGGTTTAGGGTTAGGGTTAGGTTTAGGGTGAGGGTGAGGGTGTGGTTTAGGGTTAGATTTAGGCTTAGGGTGAGGTTTAGATTGAGATTTAGGGTTAGGGTTAGTGTTAGGGTTAGTGTTAGTGTGAGGGCTAGGATGAGGGTGAGGGTTAGGTTGAGGTTTAGAGTTAGGGCTAGGATTAGGGTTAGCATTAGGGTGAGTGTTTGGGTTAGACTTAGAGTTAGGGTTTGGCTTAGCATTAAGCTGAAGGTGAGGGTGAGGGTGAGGATTAGAGTTTGGGTTTGGGTTAGGGTTAGCCTTTGGGTGAGAGTTAGGGTTAGGGTTAGGGTGAGAGTTGGGATGAGGATTAGGGTTAGGATTAGTGTTAGGGTTAGGGTTAGCGTGAGGGTTAGGATGATGGTGATGTTTAGGATTAGGATTAGGGTGAGCTTGAGGGTGAGTTCTAGGGTTAGAGTTAGGGTTAGAGTAAGGGATAGGGTGAGGTTTAGGGTTAGGGTTAGTGTTAGGGTTAGGGTTAGGGTGAGGATCAGTGTTAGGGTGAGGGTTAGGTTTAGGGTTAGGATTAGGATTAGGATTAGTGTGAGGGTGAGTATGAGGGTTAGGGTTAGGGTTAGGTTTAGGCTTAGGTATAGGCTGAGGGTGAGGGTGAGGGTGAGGTTTAGTGTTAGGGTGAGGGTGAGATTTAGGGTTAGTTAGTGTTAAGTTGAGGTTTAGTGTGAGGGTTAGTGTTAGGGTTAGTGTTAGGGATAGGGTTAGGTTTAGGATTAGGTTTTCGGTGAGGTTGAGTGTGAGGGTTATGGTTAGGATTATGAATATGCTTAGGGTTAGGCTGAGGGTGAGGGTGAGGTTTAGGGTTTGGGTGAGTGTCAGGTTTATGGTTATGTTTATGGTTATGGTTATGTTGAGGGTTAGGATTAGGTTTACGATTAGGATTAGTGTGAGGGCTACTATGAGGTTGAGGGTTAGGGTTAGGGTTAGGGTGAGGTTTAGGGTTAGGATTAAGTTTAGGCATAGGGTGGGGGTTATGGTTACGGTTATGATGTGGGTGAGGTTTAGGGTAAGTTTGATGGTTAGGATTAGGTCTAGGTTTAGGGTGAGGTTTAGGGTTAGGTTGAGGGCTAGGGTGAGGGTGAGGTTTAGGGTTAGGATGATGGTTAGTGTTAGAGTGAGGATTAGTGTTAGAGTGAGGATTAGTGTTAGGGTTAGGATTAGTGTTAATGTGAGGGTAAGTGTTAGGGTGAGGGTTAGGTTTATGGTGACGGTTATGGTTACAATAAGGGTTAGATTTAGTTTTAGTGTTATTGTTAGGGTTAGGGATAGGGTTGCGGTTACTGTGAGGGTGAGGGTTAGGGTTCTTTTTAGGGTGAGGTTTATATTAAGGTTTAGGGTTAGAGTTAGGGTTAGGGTAAGTTTTAGGGTTAGAGTTAGCGTTAGTGTTAGTGTTAGGGTTAGGATGAGGCTTAGTGTGAGGGTTAGGGTTAGGCTTAAGCTTAGGGTTAGGTTTAGGCTTAGGCCGAGATTGAGGGTTTCGTTTAGGGGTAGGGTGAGGGCTAGGGTGAGAGTGAGGTTTAGGGTTAGGGTTAGGGTGAGGTTTAGGGTGAGGGTGAGGTTTAGGGTTACGGTTAGTGTGAGTTTTAGGGTTATGGTTAGGGTTACGGTTAAGGCGAGGGTGAGGGTTAGGGTTAGAATTAGGGTTAGGGTGAGGGTTAGGGTGAGGGTTAGTGTTAGTGTTAGTGTTGGGTGTAGGGTTAGGATGAGAGTTCGGGTGAGCGTGAGGGTTAGGGTAAGGGTTAGGATTAGGATTAGGGATAAGGTGAGGGTGAGTGTGAGGGTTAGTGTTAGTGTTAGGGTTAGTGTTAGCATTAGTTTTAGGGTGAGGTTGAGGGTTAACTTTAGGGTTAGGTTTAGAGTGAGGGTACGGGTGAGGGTTATGGTGAGGGTTAGGGATAGGATTAGAGTTAGGGTATGTGCTAGGATGAGCAATAGGGTTCAGGTTAGGGTTAGAGTGAGGGTTAGGTGCAGGTTAAGGTTTAGGTTTAGTGTTAGGGTTAGGGTTGGTGTTAGGTTTAGGAGTAGGGTTATGGTGACTGTGAGTGTGACAGTTAGGGTTAGGGTTAGTGTTAGGCTTAGGTTTAAGCTGAGGCTGAGGGTGAGGATTAGGGTTAGATTTAGGGTGAGGGTTTTGTTTAGGGTTAGAGTGAGGGTTAGTGTGAGGGTTTGGGTTAGATTAGGGTTAGGGTATGTCCTAGGGTGAGGATTAGGTTAGTGTTAGGTTTAGCGTGAGGGTGAGGATGAGGTTTAGGGTTACATGTAGGGTTAAGGTGAGGTTTAGGGTGAGGTTTAGGGTTAGGGTTAGTGTTAGGTTTAGGGTTAAGGTGAGGGTTAGGATGAGGGTGAGGATTAGGGTGAGGTTTAGTGTTAGGGCTAGGATTAGGATTAGGTTTAGCATTAGGGTGAGAGTTTGGATTAGGCTTAGGGTTAGGGTTAGGCTTAGCATTAAGCTGAGGGTGAGGGTGAGGATGAGGGTGAGGATTAGGTTAGGGTTAGTGTTTGGGTGAGAGTTAGTGTTAGGTTTAGGGTGAGAGTTAGGATGAGGATTAGGGTTAGGATTAGTGTTAGGGTTAGGTTTAGTGTGAGGGTTAGGATGAGGGTGATGTTTAGGGTTAGGGTTAGGGTGAGAGTGAGGGTGAGGTTTAGTATTAGAGTTAGGGTTAGGGTGAGGGATAGGGTGAGGTTTAGGGTTAGGGTTAGTGATAGGGTTATGGTTATGGTGAGGGTTAGTATTAGGGTGAGGGTTAGGTTTAGGGTTAGGATTAGGATTAGGGTTAGTGTGAGGGTGAGTATGAGGTTTAGGGTTAGGGTTAGGTTTAGGCTTAGGGATAGGCTGAGGGTGAGGGTGAGGGTGAGGGTTAGAGTTAGGGTGAGGGTGAGTTTTAGGGTTAGAGTTAGTGTTAAGTTGAGATTTACTGTGTGGGTTAGTGTTAGGTTTAGTGTTAGGGTTAGGGTTAGGGTGGGGGTTAGGGTGAGGGTTAGGGTTAGGGATAGGGTTAGGTTTAGGATGAGGTTTTGTGTGAGGTTGAGTGTGAGGGTTATGTTTAGCTTTATGATTATGCTTAAGGTTAGGCTGAGGGTGAGGGTGAGGTTTAGGTTTAGGGTGAGGTTTAGTTTTAGGGTTACGGTGAGGGTTAGGATGAGGGTTAGGTTTAGCATTAGGATTAGGGTGAGGGCTAGCATGAGGGTGAGGTTTAGGGTTAGGGTTAGGGTGAGGTTTAGGATTATTTTTAGGCACAGGGTGGGTGTTAGGGTTAAGGTTATGATGAGGGTGAGGGTTAGGGTAAATTTGAGGGTTAGGATTAGGTCTAGGTTTAGGGTGAGTGTTAGGTTGAGGGCTAGGGTGAGGGTGGGGTTTAGGGTTAGGGTGAGGTTTAGGGTTAGGGTGATGGTTAGGGTTAGTGTGAGCATTAGTGTTAGGGTTAGGGTTAGTGTTAGGGTGAGGGTAAGTGTTAGGGTGAGGGTTAGGGTTATGGTAACGGTTATATTTACAATGAGGGTTAGGTTTAGGTTTAGTGTTATTGTTAGGGTTAGGGTTAGGGTTACGGTTACTGTGAGAGTGAGGTTTAGGGTTCGGTTTAGGGTGAGGTTTATATTAAGTGTTAGGGTTAGAGTTAGGGTTAGGGTGAGGTTTAGGGCTAGAGTTAGCGTTAGTGTTACTGTTAGAGTTAGAGTGAGGGTTAGTGTGGGTTATATTGAGGATTAGGTTTAGGGTTAATGTGAGGGTTATGGTTAGGGTGGGGGTTAGGGTTCGGTTTAGGATTATTGTTAGTTTTAGGGTTAGGGTTACGGTTATGGTCAGGGTGAGGGTGAGGGTTAGGGTTAGGGTGAGGTTTAGTGTTAGGGTTAGGGCGAGGTTGAGGTTTAGGGGTAGAGTTAGGGTTAGGGTGAGGGTTAGGGTGAGGGTTGGGGTTAGGGTGCGGGTTAGGGTGGGGGTAACGGTTAGAGTAAAGGTGAGGGTTAGTCTGAGAGTGAGGGTTATGGTAAGGGTTAGGGTTAGGGTTAGGGTGAGGGTTGGGATTAGGGTTAGGCTTAGGCTTAGGCCCAGCATGAGGGTGAGGGTTAGGGTTCGGGATTGGGTGAGGGTTAGGGTTAGGGTTAGGGTGAGGGTTATGATGAGGTTTAGGGTTAGGATTAGCGTTAGGGTGAGTGCTAGGGTGAGGTTTAGGGTGAGGGTTTGTGTTAGGGATAGGGTTAGGGTTACGATTAGGGTTAGGGTAAGGGTGAGTGTCAGGGTTAGGGTTTGGGTTAAGCTGAGGTTGAGGCTGAGGATTAGGGTTAGGTTTAGGGTTGTGTTTAGGTTTAGGGTTAGTATTAGGGTTAGGGTTAGGGTTAGGGATACCGTGAGGGTTAGTGTTAGGGTTAGGCTTAGGGCTAGGCTTTGGGTTAGTCTGAGGTTGAGGGTGGAGTTGAGGATTAGGGTTAGGGTGATGGTTAGGATTAGGGTTAGGGTGAGGGCTGGGGAGAGGGTGAGGTTCAGGGTAAGACTTAGGCTTAGGCTTAGGGTTAGGCTGAGCATGAGGTTGAGTGTGTGGGTTAGGGTTAGCATGATGGTTAGGATTACCGTTAGGTTGAGGGTTAGGATGAGGTTAGGGTTAGGGTTTGGGTTAGGGTGATGGTAAGGGTAAAGGGGAGGTTCAGGCTGAGGGTGAGGATTAAGATAAGGGTGAAGTTTAGGGTTAGTATTAGGGTTAGGGTAGGGTTAGGTTTAGGGTAAGGGTGAGGTTTACATTGAGGATTAGGTTTAGGGTTAGGGTGAGGGTTATGGTTAGGGTGAAGGTTAGGTTTTGGGTTAGGGTTATTGTTAGTGTTAGGGTTAGAGTTACAGTGAGGTTGAGGGTGAGCGTGAAGGTTAGGTTTAGGGTGGGGTTTAGAGTTAGAGTTAGGGTTGGGTGAGGGTGAGGTTTAGGGTTAGAATTAGGGATACGGGGTGGATTAGGATGAGGTTCAGGTTTAGGGTTAGTGTTAGTGTTAGGTTGAGGGTGAGGATTAGGTTGAGGTTTTGGGATAGGGTTAGGTTTAGGATTAGGGTTAGGGTTAGGGTGAGTGTGAGGGTTAGGCTTAGGCTTAAGGTTAGGCTCAGGGTGAGGGTGGGAGTGAGGATTAGGGTTAGGGTGATGTTTCGGGTTAGGGTTAGTGTTATTGTTAGGGTTAGTGTTATAGATACGGTGAGGGTGAGGGTGCGGTTGAGGGTTAGGGTTAGGGTGGGGTTTAGGGTTAGATATAGGGTTAGGGTGAGTGTTAAGGTGAGGATTAGGTGAGGGTTAGGGTTAAGGTTAGTGTTAGGGTTAGGTTGTGGGTGAGGGTTAGGTTGAGGTTTAGGGTTAGGATTAGGGTTAGGCTTAGTATGAGGGTTAGTGTTAGCGTTAGGGTTACTCTAACTGTGAGGGTAAGTGTTAGGGTGAGGGTATGGGTTAGGGTGAGGGTTATGGTTAGGGTGAGGTTTAGGATTAGGGTTAGAGTTATTGTTAGGTTAGGGTTAGGGTTAAGGTGAGAGTGAGGGTGCGGTTGTGGGTTAGGTTTAGGGTGGGGTTTAGAGTTAGGGTTAGGGTTAGGGTTAGGGTGAGGGTGAGGGTGAGGTTTAGGTTTAGATATAGGGTTAGGATGAGGGTTAGGGTGAGGGTTAGGGTTAGGGTTTGTGTTAGTGTTAGGTGGAGTGTGAGGGTTAAGTTGAGGTTTAGGGTTAGGGTTAGGTTTAGGGTAAATGTGACAGTTAGTGTTAGGGTTAGGGTTAGTCTTAGGGTGAGGGTTAGGATTTGGGTTAGGGTTATTGGTATTGTTAGGTTTAGGGTTATGGTTGCGGTGAGGGTGAGGGCGATAGTTAGGGTTAGGGTTAGGGTGAGGTTCAGGGTTTGGGTTAGGGTTAGAGTTAGGGTTAGAGTGAGGGTGAGGTTTAGTGTTAGGGTTATGGTTTGGGTGAGGGTTAGGTTGAGGGTTAGGGTTAGCGTTAGTGTTAGGGTTAGGGTTAGGTGAGAGATAGGGAGAGGATTAGGATTGGAGTTAGTCTTAGGGAAATGATTAGGGTTAGGGTGAGTGTGAGTGTGTGTGTTAGGGTTAGGTTTAGATTTAGGCTTAGCGTTAGGCTGAGGGATAGGTTGAGGGTGAGGGTTAGGTTTAGGGGGAGGATTAGGATGAGGGTTAGGGTTGGGATTAGGGTTAGGGTAAGGGCTAGGGTGAGGGTGAGGTTTAGTGTTAGGGCTAGGGTGAGGTTTAGGTTTAGGGTTAGGGTTAGTTTGAGGGTGAGGTTTAGGGTTAGAGTTTGGGTTAAGGTGATGCTGAAGTTGAGGGTTAGGGTTATCGTTAGTGTTAGGGTTAGTGTTAGGCTTAGGTTTAGGGTTAGGTTTAGGGTGAGGATTACGCTTAGGCTTAGGGTTAATTTTAGGGTGACTGTGAGAGTTAGGGTTAGGGTTAGGGTTAGGCTTAGGGTTAGGCTGATTGTGACTGTGAGGGTTAGGGTTAGGGTGAGGGTTAGGGTTAGGGTTATGAGGAGCGTTAGGATGATGGTTGGGTTAGGATTAGGGTTAGGCTGAGTTCTAGTGTGAGGGTGAGGTTTAGGTTTAGTTTTAGGGTGAGGTTTAGGGTTAAGGTTAGAGTTAGGGTTAAGGTGATGCTGCGGGTGAGTTTTAGGGTTAGGGTTAGGATTAGGATTAGGGTAAGGGTTAGTGTGAGCATGAGGGTTAGGGTTAGGGTTAGGGTTAGGCTTAGGGTTACACTGATGGTGAGGGTGAGGGTGAAGGTTAGGGTTAGGATTAGGGTTAGGGTAAAGGTGAGCATGTGTGTTAGGGTTAGGTTTAGGGGTAGGCTTAGGGTTAGGCTGAGGGTGAGGTTGAGGATGACAGTTAGGGTTAGGATAATGGTTAGTGTAAGGGTTAGAGGGAGTGTTAGGATGACGCTTAGGTTTAGGAATAGGGTTAGGGTGAGGACTAGGGTGACGGTGAGGTTTAAGGTTAGGTTTATGGTGAGGGTTAGTGTTAGGGTTAGGGTGAGGGTTTTGGTTCGGGTTAAGTTTAGGGTTAGGATAAGGGTTATGGTGAGGGTGAGGGTTAGGTTTACGTTAGGGTTAGGATTAGGGTTAGGGTGATGGTGAGTGTGAGGGTTAGGGTTAGTGTTAGTGTGAGGGTTAGGATGAGGGTTAGGATTAGGGGAAGGGGGAGGGCTAGTGTGAGGGTGAGGTTTAGGGTTAGGGTTAGGGTGAAGTTTAGGTTTAGGGTCAGGGTTAGGGTTAGGGTTAGGGTGAGGGTGAAGTTTAGGGTTAGAGTTATGGTTAGGGTGAAGTGTTAGGTTTAAGTTTAGGGTGATGGTTAGGTTGAGTTTTAAGGTTAGGGTTAGAATTAAGGTTAGGGTGAGGGTGTCTGTGAGGGTTCGGTTTACGGTTAGGCTTAGGGTTAGGGTTAGGCTGAGCGTGAGTGTGGGGTTGATGATTAGGGTTAGGGTGATGGTTAGGATTATGGTTAGGGTGAGGGGTGGGGAGAGGGTGAGGTTTAGGGTAAGTCTTAGGCTTAGGCTTAGGGTTAGGCTGAGCAAGAGGTCGAGTGTGAGGGTTAGTGTTCGCATGATGGTTAATTTTAAGGTTAGGGTGAGGGTTAGAATGAGGTTAGGGTTAGGGTGTGGGTTAGGGTGAGGATGATGGTAAGGGTAAAGTTGACTTTTAGGCTGAGGGTGAGGGTTAAGATAAGGGTGAGGTTTAGGATTAGGTTTAGGGTTAGGGTTAATGATACGGTGAAAGTGAGGGTGAGTTTTAGGATTAGAGTTAGGTTTAAGGAGAGGCTGAGGTTGAGGGTTAGGGTTAGGGGTAGGATTAGGATTAGGGTAAGGGTTAGGGTGAGTGTGAGGGTTAGGGTTAGTGTTAGGGTCAGGCTTTTGGTTACACTGAGGGTGAGGGTGAGGGTGAGGGTTAGGGTTAGGATTTGGATTAGTGTGAGGGTGATTGTGTGTGTTAGGGTTAGGTTTAGCGTTAGGCTTAGGGTTAGGCTGAGGGTGAGGTTGATGTTGAGGGTTAGGTTTAGGGTGAGGGTTGGCTTAAGGGTTAGGGATAGGGTTACGATGAGGGTTAAGGTTAGGATTAAGTTTAGGGTGAGGGCTTGGTTGAGGGTGAGGTTTAGCTTTAGGTTTAGGGTGAGGTTTTAGGTTTGGGTTAGTTTTAGGTTGAGAGTTACGTTTCGAGTTATGTTTAGGGTTAGGGTGAGGGTTAGGGTAAGGATTAAGGTGAGGGTAAGGGTTAGGGTTCGGTTGAGGGTAAGGCTCACGATTAGGGTTAGGATGAGGTTTAGGGTGAGGGTGAGGTTTAAGGTTAGGTTTAGGATTAGGATTATGGTTAGGGTTAGGGTGAGTGTGAGGGTTATGGTTAGATTTAGGGTTAGGCTGAGGGTGAGGGTGAGGGTGAGGTTAGGGTTAGGGTGAGGTTTAGGTTTAGGGTTAGGTTTAGGGTTAGGGTGAGCATGAGGTTTAGTGTTAGAGGTAGGGTTAAGGTAAAGCTGAGGGTGAGGGTTAGGGTTAGGGTTAGGTTTAGGCTTAGGGTTAGGCTGAGGGTGAGGGTGGGGCTGAGGATTAGAGTTAGCCTTAGGGTTAGGCTTAGTGTTAGGTTTATTTCTAGTGTTATGGTTAGGGTTAAGTTTGCGGTGAGGCTGAGGCTGAGTGAGAGAGTTATGGTTAGGGTTATTGTTAGGGTTAGGGTTTGTGTTATTGTTAGGGTTAGGCTTAGAGTTACGGTTAGGTTGAGTGTGAGGGTGAAGTTTAGGTTTAGGGTGCGGTTTAGGGTTATTGTTAGGGTTAGACTGAAGGTGAGCGTGGGGTGAGGATTAGGGTTAGGGTGAGGCTGATTGTTTGTGTTAGGGTTAGTTTTAGGGTTAGGCTTAGGGTTAGGCAGAGTGGGAGGTTGAGGGGGAGGGATAGATTTAGAGGGAGACTTAGTATGAGGGTTAGGTTTAGGATTAGGTTTATGGTAAGGGCTAGGGTGAGGGTGAGGTTTAGGGTTAGGGTTAGGGTGAGGGTTAGGGTTATGGTTAGGGTGAGGGTGAGGGTGAGGGTGAGGTTTAGGTTTAGAGTTAGGTTTCGGGTGAGGATGAGGGTGAGGGTTAGGGTTAGGGTTAGTGTTAGTGTTAGGGATGGGGTTAGGGTGAGGGTTAGGGTGAGGGTGAGGGTTAGGGTTAGGGTTAGGATTAGGATTACGGTTAGGGTTAGGGTGAGTGTGAGGGTTAGGGTTAGGTTTAGGCTGAGGGTGTGGGTGAGGCTGAGGTTAGGATTAGGGTGAGGTATAGGTTTAGGGTTAGGGTGAGCATGAGGTTTAGAGTTAGAGGTAGGGTTAAGGTGAGGCTGAGGTTGAGGGTTAGGGTTAGGGCTAGGATTAGGATTAGGGTAAGGGTTAGGGTGAGCTTGAGGGTTAGGGTTAGGATTAGGGTTATGCTTAATTTTACAGTGTGGATGAGGGTGAGTGTTAGGGTTAGGGTTAGGATTAGGATTAGGATAAGGGTTAAGGTGAGGTTAAGGGTTAGGCATAGGTTAGGGAGAGGGTGTGGTTTAGGGTTTGAATTAGGGTAAGGTGAGGCTGAGGGTGAGGGTTAGGGTTAGGGATAGGATTAGGATTACGGTAAGGGTTAGGGTGAGTGTGAGGGTTAGGGTTAGTGTCAGGTTTAGGGTTAGGGTGAGATTTATGGTTCAGTTTAATCATAGGATTAGAGTGAGGTTTAGGTTTAGGGTTACCTTGAGCATGAGGTTTAGGGTTAGGTTGAGGGTTAGGGTTAGGTTTAGGGTTCTGGTGAGGTTAGGGTTAGGGTTATTGTTAGGGTTAGGGTTAGTGTTAGGGTGAGGGTAAGTGTTAGGGTGAGGGTTTGGTTAGGGTGAGGGTTTTGGTTAGGGTGAGGGTTAGAATTAGGTTTAGGGTTATTGTTTGGGTTAGGGTTAGGCTTAGGTTAAGAGTTGGGGGAGGGTTAGGGTTACGATTAGGGTTAGGGTTAGGATTTGGGTTAGGGTGAGGGTGAGGGTGTGTGTTAGGTTTAGGTTTAGGGTTAGGTTTAGGGTTAGGTTGAGGGTGAGGTTGAGGGTGAGGGTTAGGGTTAGGGTGAGGGTAATGGTAAGGGTTAGGGGGAGGGTTAGGTTGAGGGTTAGTGTTAGGATTAGGGTTAGGATGAGGGCTCGGATGAGCATGAGGTTTAGGGTGAGGGTTAGGGTGAGGGTTGGGGTTAGGTTTAGGGTGATAGTTTTATTTCGGGTTATTTGAGGGTTAGGGTAAGAGTTACGGTGAGGGTCAGGGTTAGGTTTAGGTTGAGGGTTAGGTTTCAGATTAGCATTAGGGTGAGGGTGAGGCTGAGGGTTAGGGTTAGTGTTTTGATGAAGGTTAGGATGAGGGGTAGGGGTAGGATTAGTGTTAGGGTGAGGGCTTGGGTGAGGGTGAGGTTTAAGGTTAGGGTTAGGGTGAGGTTTAGGGTTAGGATGAATTATAGAGATAGGGTTAGGTTTAGGGTTAGTGTCAGGTTGAGGTTTAGGGTTAGAGACAGTTTTAGGGTGAGGCTGAGCATTAGGGTTAGGGTTAGGATTAATGTTAGGGTTAGGCTTAAGTTGAGGGTTAGGGTGAGGGTGAAGTTTAGGGTTAGGGGGAGGGTTAGGATGAGGGTTAGTGTTAGGATTAGGGTTAGGGTTTGGGCTAGGGAGAGGGTGAAGTTTAGGGTTAGGGTTAGGGTGAGGTTTAGGGTTAGGGTTAGGGTTGGGGTTAGGGTGAGGTTGAGGTTTGGGGTTAGAGTTAAGGTTAGGGTTCGCCTGAGGGTGAGGTTTAGGGTTAGGGTTAGGGTTAGGTTGAGGGTGAGGTTTAGTTTGAGGTTTAGGGATAGGATTAGGTTTAGGATTAGGGTTAGGGTGAGGCTGAGTGTGAGGGTTAGGGTGAGGGTTAGGCTTAGGCTTAGGTTTAGACTGAGGGTGAGGGTGGGTGTGAGGATTAGGGTTAGGGTGATGGTTAGGGTTAGTGTTATTGTTAGTGTTAGGGTTTGATTTATCGTGTGAGTGAGGTTGCGGGTAAGGTTTAGAGTTAGGGTTAGTGTGGGGTTTATGGTTATGGTTAGTTTTAGGGTTAGGTTGAGGATGAGGTTGAGGCTTAGATATAGGATTAGAGGGAGAGTTACAGAGAGGATTAGGATTAGGGTTAGGGTGAGGCGGAGTGTTAGCATTAGGGTTATGGTTATTGTTTGGGTTAGGTTTAGGGTTAGGATTAGTGTTATTGTTAGGTTTAGTGTTAGAGTTATGGTGAGGGTGAGTGTGAGGGTGTGGGTTAGGGTTAGGGTTAGGATTAGGCTTAGGCATAGTTTTAGGCTGAGTGTGAGGGTGGGGGTGAGGATTAGGGTTAGGGTGATGTTTAGTGTTAGGGTTAGGGTGAGGGTTAGTGTTAGAGTTAGGGTTAGAGTTAGGGTTAGAGTGAGGGTGTGGTTTAGGGGTACAGTTATGGATAGGGTGAGGGTTAGGATTAGGGTTAGGGTTAGGGTGGTGTTGACCGTAAGGGTAAAGGTGAGGTTTAGGGTGAGGGTGAGGGTTAAGGTATGGGTGAGAGTTAGGGTTAGGGTGAGGTTTAACATTAGGGTCAGGGTGAGGGTGAGGGTTAGATTGAGGATTAGTGTTAGGGTTAGTGTGAGGTTTAGGTTGAGGATGAGGGTAAGGGTTAGGGTTGGGGCTAGAGTGAGGGTGAGGTTTAGGGTTAGTGTTACGGTGGGGTTTAGGGTTAGGGTGATGTTTAGTGTTATTGTGAGGGTTAGTTTTAGAGTTAGCATAAGTGTTAGGGTAAGGGTTAGTGTTAGGGTGAGGGTGAGGGTTAGCGTTAGGGTTAGGATGAGGTTTAGGGATAGGGTTAGAGTTAGAGTTAGGTTCAGGGTTAGGTTCAGTGTTTGAGTTAGGTTTAGGGTGAGGCTGAGGGTGCGGTTGAGGCTTAGGATTAATGTTAAGGTTATTCTTAAGATGAGGGTTAGGTTGAGGGTGAGGGTTTGGGTTAGGGTTAGGAGTAGGATTAGGGTTAGGGTTAGGGTGAGTGTGAGGATTAGGGTAAGGGTTAGGGTTAGGCTTAGGGTTAGGATGAGGGTGAGGGTGAGGGTCAGGGTTAGGGTGAGGGTGATACTTACAGTTAGGATTAGGGTGAGTGTGAGGTTTAGGGTTAGGTTTAGGTTTAGGTTTAGGCTGAGCATGAGGTTGAGGTTTAGGGTTATGGTGAGGTTTAGGGTTAGGGTTATGGGGAGGGTTAGGAGGAGAGTTAGGGTTAGGATTAGGGTTAGAGTTAGGGTTAAAGTGAGGCTGAGGGTGAGGCTTAGCGTTAGGGTTAGGATAAGGATTAGGGTAAGGGCTAGGTTGAGTGTGAGGGTTAGGGTTAGGGTTAGGGTTAGGCTTAGGGTTACGCTGATGGTGAGGGTGAGGGTGAGGGTTAGGGTTAGGATTAAGGTTAGGGTGAGAGTTAGGGTTCAAGTTAAGTTTAGGTTTAGGGTGTGGGTTACGGTTAGGGTTACGTGGAGCGTGAGGTTTATGGTTTGGTTGAGGGTTAGGGTTAGGGTTAGGGTTAGGGTGAGATTACGGTTAGGGTTAGTGTGAGGGTTAGTGTTAGGGTTAGGGTTAGTGTTAGGGTGACGGTAAATGTTAGGGTGAGGGTTTGCGTTAGGGTGAGGGTCATGGTTAGGTTGAGGGTTAGGATTAGGGTTAGGGTTATTGTTTGGGATAGGTCTAGGTTTATGGTTATGTTGAGGGTGAGATTGAGGGTTAGGGTTTGGGTTAGGGTGAGGTTTATGGTTTGGGTTAGGGTTAGAGTTAGGTTTAGGGTGCGGGTGAGGTTTAGGTTTATAGTAAGCGTGAGGGTTAGGTTGAAGTTTAGGTTTAGGGTTAGGGTTAGGATTAGGGTTAGGGTGATGGTGAGTGTGTTTGTTTGGGTTAGGTTTAGGGTTAGGCTTAGGGTTAGGCTGTGGGTGAGGTTTAGGGTTAGAGTTAGGGTAAGGGTGAGGCTGATCTTGAGGTTTAGGCTTAGGTTTAGTGTTAGATTTCGGGTTACGGTGAGGGTTAGACTGAGTGTGAGGGTTATGCTTAGTGTTATGATTAGGTTTAGGGTAAGGGTTAGGGTGAGTGTGAGGGTTAGGGTTAGGTTTAGGCTGAGGCTTAGGATTAGGCTGAGGGTGAGGGTGAGGGTGAGTTTAGGTTTACGGTTAGGGTGAGTGTTAGTGTTCGGTTAAGTTTAGGGTTAGGGTGAGGGTTAGATTTAGGGTAAGGATTAGGGTTAAAGTTAGGGTTAGTGTGAGGGTTAGGATGAGGATTAGGGTTATGATTAGGGTAAGGGTGAGGGCGAGGGTGAGGTTGAGGATTAGGGTTAGTGTTAGGGTAAGGTTTAGTGTTAGGGTTAATGTTAGGGTGAGGGTTAGCATGAGGGTTAGGGTTACCTTTAGGGTGAGGATTAGGGTTAGGATGAGGGTAAGGGTTAGGACTTGTGTTAGTGTGAGGGTGAGTTTTAGGGTTAGATTTAGCGTTAGGGGGACGCTTAGGTCCAGGGTTAGAGTAAGTGTTACGGTTAAGTTTAGGTGAGGGTTACTTTGAAGTTTAGGGTTATGGTTAGTGTTAGGGTTAGGTTTAGGGTTATTGTAAGGGGGAGTGTGAGGGTTAGGCTTAGGGTTAGGCTTAGGTTTAGGGTCAGGCTGAGGGTGAGGGTGGGGGTGAGTATTAGGTTTAGGGTGATTGTTAGGGTGAGGGTTTTGATGAGAGTAAGTGTTAGGATTAGGGTTAGGGTGAGGGCTAGGGTGAGGATGAGGATTAGGAGGAGGGTTAGCGTTATGGTCAGGGTGAGGGTTAGTGTTAGGGTGAGAGTTAGTGTTAGGATTAGGCATAGGGTGAGGGTGAGTGTTAGCATTAGGGTTAGGGTTATGGTTAGGTTTAGGGTTAGGACTAGTATTATTTTTAGGGTTAGGGTTATAGTTATAGTGAGGGTGAGGGTTTGGGTTAAGGTTTCTGTGAGGTTTAGGGTTATTATTAGGATTAGGGTTAGGGTGAGGGTGAGGTTTAGGGTTAGATTTAGGGTTAGTTACAGGGTTAGGTCCAGGGTTAGGGTTATGGTTAGTGTTAGTGCTAAGGTTAGGGTGAGGTTTAGGTTGAGGTTTAGGGTTAGGGTTAGAGTTAAGGTTAGGATTAGGATTAGGGTTATGGTGAGGGTGAGTGTGATGGTTAGGTTTAGGGTTAGGCTTAGGCTTAGGATTAGGCTGAGGGTGAGGGTGTGGGTGAGAATTAGGGTTAGGGTGATGGTTAGAGTTAGGGTTAGGGGCAGGTTTAGGGTTAGAGTTAGGGTTAGGATGAGGCTGAGGTTGAGGGTTAGGTTTAGGGTTAGTGTTAGAGTTAGGGTTAGAGTGAGCGTTAGGGTGAGGGTATGGTTTAGGCTTAGTGTTAGGATTGGGATTAGGGGAAAGGTTAGGGTGTGTGTGAGGGTTTGGGTTTCAGTTAGGGTTAGGCTTAGGGTTAGGATGAGGGTGAGTGTGAGGATGAGGGTTAGGGTTAGGGTGAGGGTTAGTTGTAATGTTAGGGTGAGAGTTAGGTTTCAGGTTAAGTTTAAGGTTAGGGTTAGGGTTAGGTTTAAGTTTAGGGTTAGGGTTAGGGTTTCGTTTAGGGTTAGTGTTAGTGTTAGGGTTAGTTTTAGGGTTACAGTGGGGGTTAGGATTAGAGTTGGGGTTAGGGTTAGGGTTAGGCTGAGGGTGACTGTGGGGGTGAGGATTAGAGTTAGGGTTAGGGTTAGGGTTAATGTTAGTGTTATGGTTAGGGTCAAGTTTCCAGTGAGGGTGAGGCTGACGGTGAGGGTTATGGATATGGTTAGGGTTAGGGTTAGTGTTATTGTTAGGGTTAGGGTTAGTCTTATGTTGAGGTTGAGGGTGAGGGTGAGGGTTAGTGTTAGGCTGAGGTTTAGGGTTAGGGTTAAGGTTAGGTTTAGGTTGAGGGTGAGGTTTAGGGTTACACATAGGTTTAGGGGGAGGTTTAGGTTGAGGTTTGGGTTAGCGTTAGTGTTAGGGTTAGGATGAGGTTGAGGGTTAGGTATAGGGTTAGGTTTAGGATTAGAGTTACAATGAGGGTGAGTGTAAAGGTTAGGGTGAGGTTTAGGCTTAGACTTAGATTTAGGCAGAGGGTGAGGTTGGGGGTGAGGATTAGGGTTAGGGTGATGGTCCGGGTTAGGGTTAGTGTTATTGTTAGGGTTATTGTTAGAGTTATGGTGAAGCTGAGGGTGCGGTTGAGGTTTAGGTTTAGGATTAGGGTGGGGTTTAGGGTTATGGTTAGGGTTACTGTTAGGGTGAGGGTGAGGTTTAGGGTTATATATAGGGTTATGGAGGTGGTTAGCGTGAGGGTTAGGTTTAGGGTTAGTGTTAGGGTTAGGGTGAGGGTGAGGTTTACGGTTAGATATAGGTTTAGGGGAAGGGTTACGGTTAGGATTAGGGTGAGGTTTAGGGTTAGGGTTAGGGTTAGAGTTACAGTGAGGGTGAGGGTGCGAGTGAGTGTGAGGTTTAGTTTTAGGTTTAGGGTTAGGCTTAGGGTTAGGCTTAGGGTTAGGCTGAGGGTGAGGGTGAGAGTTAGTGTTAAGGTAAGGGTTATGATTAGGGTTATGAGGAAGGTTAGCACGAGGGTTAGGGATAGGATTAGGGTTAGGGTGAGGGTGATGTTTAGGGTTAGGATGAGGATGAGTTTTAGTGTTAGGGTTAGCTTTAGGATTAGGTTGAGGGTGAGGTTTAGGGTTAGAATTAGGGTTAAGTTGAGGCTGAGGGTGAGGGTTAGGGATAGGGTTAGGATTAGGATTAGGGTAAGGGTTAGGGTGTGTGTGAGGGTTAGGGTTAGGGTTAGGCTTAGGGTTACAGTGAAGGTGAGGATGAGGGTGAGGTTTAGGGTTAGGGTAAGGTTTAGGTTTAGGGTGATTGTTAGGGTTTATGTTAGGGTGAGGTTTAGGGTTAGGGTGATGGTTAGGGTTAGTTTGAGCGTTAGTGTTAGCCTTAGGTTTAGTGTTAGGTGATGGTTAAGGTTAGGGTGAGGTTTATGAGTAGGGTGAGGGTTAGGGTTAGGTTTAGGGTTTTTGTTAAGTTTAGGGTTACAGTTAGGGTTATGGTGAAGGTGAGGGTGAGGGTTAGGGTTAGTATGAGGGTTAGGTTTGGGTTATGATCAGAGTTAGGTTTAGGGTGAGGGTGAGGTTTAGGGTTAGAGTTAGGGGTAGTGTTAGGGTTAGGGATAAGGTGAGGGTTAGGGTTAGGGTTAGGGTTAGGCTTAGGTTTAGGCTTAGGCTTAGGCCGAGCATGAGGGTGAGGGTTAGGGTTAGGGTTAAGGTGAGGGTTAGTGTTAGGATTAGGTTTAGGGTGAGGGTAAGGATTAGGGTTAGGCTTAGGTTTTGGGTGATGGTTAGGGTTAGGGTTTGGGTTAGGATGAGGGTGCGACTGAGTATTAGGGTTAGGTTTAGTGTTAGGTTTAGCGTTTGGTTTAGGATTAGGGTTAGTGTCAGTGTTGGGGTTTGTGTTAGGGTTACGGTGAGGGTTAGGTTTAGGGTTAGGGTTAGGTTTAGGCGGAGGATGAGGGTGGGTGTAAGGATTAGAGTTAGGTTTAGGGTTAGGGTTAGGGTTATTGTTAGTGTTATGGTCAGGGTTAAGTTTGTAGTGAGGGTGAGGCTGAGGTTGAGGGTTATGTTTAGGGTTAGGGTTATGGTTAGTGTTATTGTTAGGGTTAGGGTTAGACTTATGGTGAGGTTGAGGGTGAAGTTGAGGGTTAGGGTTAGGGTGAGGTTTAGGGTTAGGGTTAGTGTTAGGGTTAGGGTGAGGGTTAGGGTTAGGTTGAGGTTTAGGGATAGGGTTAGTTTTAGGATTAGAGTTAGGATGAGGGTGAGTGTAATGGTTAGGGTGAGGGTTAGGCTTAGGGTTAGGGTTAGGCAGAGGTTGAGGTTGGGGGTGAGGATTACGGTTAGGGAGATGTTTCATTTTAGGGTTAGTGTCATTGTTAGGGTTAGGGTTAGAGTTACAGTGAGGGTGAGTGTGCGGGTGAGGGTTAGGTTTAGGGTTTTGATGGGGTATAGGGTTAGGGTTAGGTTTACAGTTAGGGTGAGGTTGAGGTTTAGGGTTTGATATAGGGTTAGGGAGAGGGTTTGGGTGAGGGTTAGGGTTAGGGTTAGTGTTAGGGTTAGGGTGAGGGTGTGGTTTAGGGTTAGATATAGAGTTTGGGGGAGGGTTAGGGTTAGGGGGAGGTTTAGGGTTAGGGTTAGGGTGAGGGTTAGGGTTAGGGTTAGATTTACAGTGAGGGTGAGGTTGATGTTGACTGTGAGGGTTAGAGTTAGGTTTAGGGGTAGGCTTAGGTTTAGGCTTAGGATTAGGCTGAGGGTGAATGTGAGGGTGAGGCTTAGGGTTAGGGTAAGGGTTAGGGTTAGGGTTATGGGGAAGGTTAGGATGAGGGTTAGGTTTAGGATTAGGGTTAGGGTGAGGGTGTGTGTGAGGGTTAGGGTTAGCGTTAGGCTTTGGTTTACGGTGAGGGTTAGGGTTAGGGATTGGTTTAGGGTGAGGGTGAGGCTGAGGATTAGGCTTAGGTTTAGTGTTAAGTTTAGGGATAGGGTTAGGGTTAATGTGATGGTTAGGGTTAGGTTTAGGGTTAAGCTTAGGTTTAGGCTGAGCTTGAGTGTGTGGTTTGGGGATAGGCTTACGGTTCGGGTTAGGGTTAGGGTTAGGTTTAGTTTTAGGCTTAGACTTAGGGTTAAGGTTAGCGTGAGGTTTAGGGTTAGATATAGGGTTAGGGGGAGTGTTAGGTTAAGGGATAGGAATATGGCTAGTTTTAGGTTTAGGGTGGGGGTGAGGGTTAGATGAGTTTTATGGTTAGAGTTAGGGTTAGGGTTAGTGGGAGGGTAAGTGTTAGGGTTAGAGTTAGTGTTAGGGTGAGGGTAAGTGATCGGGTGAGGGTTTGGGTTAGGGTGACGGTTATGGTTAGGGTGAGGGTTAGGATTAGCTTTAGGGTTATTGTTAGGTTCAGGTTTAGGGTTACGGTTACTGTGAGGGTGAGTGTGAGGGTTAGGGTTAGTGTTAGGGTGAGGTTTAGTGTTCGGGTTAGTGTTAGAGTGAGGGTTAGTGTGAGGGTGAGGTTTCCGTTAGAGTTAGGGTTAGGGTGAGTGTTAGGTTGAGGGTTCGGTTTAGTGTTCGTGTTAAGGTTAGGGTTAGGGTAAGAGTTAAGGGGAGGGTTAGGGTTAGGGTTAGGGTTAGGATTAGTGTTAGGGTGAGGGTGAGTGTGTGTTAGGGATAAGTTTATGGTGAGGCTTATGGTTAGGCTGAGGCTAAGGGTGAGGTTGAGGTTTAGGGTTAGAGTGAGGGTTAGGGTTAGGGTTAGGGTGAGGTTTAGTGTTAGGGTTAGGTTTAGAGTTAGGGTTAGGTTGAGGGTGAGGTTTAGGGGTAGAGTTAGGGTCAGGGTGAGAGTTAGGGTTAGGTTTAGGCTTAGGGTTGAGTTGACGGTAAGGGTAAACATAAGGATTAGGCTGAGGGTGAGAGTTATGGTAATGTTGAAGGTTACATTTAGAGTAAGTTTTAGGGTTAGGGGTAGGTTGAGGGTGACTGTTAGATTAAGGAATAGTGTTAGGGTTAGGGTGAGGTTTAGAGTGAGGATGAGGGTTAGGGTTAGGTTGAGGGCTGGGGTGAAGGTGAGGGTTAGGGTTAGGGTTAGGCTTAGGGTTAGGCTGAGGATGAGGGTGGGGGTGAGGATTACGGTTAGGGTTAGGTTTAGGGTTATTTTTAGTGTTATGGTTAGGGTTAAGTTTGAGGTTAGGGTGAGGTTGAGGGTGGGGTGAGGATTACGGTTAGAGTGATAATTAGGGTTAGGGTTAGTGTTTTTGTTAGGGTTAAGGTTAGAGTTAAGGTGAGGTTGAGGGTGCAGGTGAGGATTAGGGTTAGGGTTACGGAGGGGTTTAGGGTTAGGGAGAGGGTTAAGGTGAGGGTGAGTTTTACAGTTAGATATAGGGTTAGGGGGAGAGTGACGGTGAGGTTTAGGGTTGGGGTTAGTGTTAGGGTTAGGGTGAGGTTGAGGGTTACATTGAAGTTTAGGGTTAGTGTTAGGGTTAGGGTTAGTGTGAGGGTTAGTTTTAGGGTTACGGTTAGTGTTAGTGTGAGGGTAAGTGTTAGGTGAGGGTTTGGGTTAGGGTTAGGATTATGGTTAGAGTGAGGGTTAGGCTTATGGTTAGGGTTATTGTTAGGGTTATGTTTAGGGTTAAGGTTAAGGTGAGGGTGAGGGTGAGGGTTAGGTTTAGGGTTAGGGTGAGGTTTAGGGTTTCAGTTAGGGTTAGATTTAGGTCTAGGGTGAGGGTGAGGTTTAGGATTAGGTTTAGTGTTAGTGTGAGGGTTAGGTTGAGGGTTAGGGTTAGGGTTAGTGTTAGGGTTATGGTTAGGGTGATATTTAGGGGGAGGCTTAGGTTTAGGGTTAGGTTTAGGGTTAGGATTAGGGTAAACCCGAAGGTGATTGTTTGTGTGTTAGGGTTAGGTTTAGGGTTAGGCTTACAGTTAGGCTGAGGGTGAGGTTTAGGATGAGGGATAGGGTTAGGGTGAGGGTTAGTGTTAGGGTTAGGGGGAGGGTTACAATGAGGATTAGGATTAGGTTTAGGGTTAGAGTGAGGGCTAGGTTGAGGGTGAGGTTTAGTGTTAGGTTTAGGATGAGGTTTAGGGTTAGGATTAGGGTTAGGATGAGGGTGAGGTTTAGGGTTAGAGTTATGATTAGGATGAGGCTGAGGGTGAGGTTTAGGGTTAGGGTTAGTGTTAGGGTTAGGGTTAAGGTGAGGGTTAGGGTGAGGTTGAGGTTTAGGGTTAGGGTTAGTATTAGGTTTAAGTTTAGGGTTAGGGTGAGTTTTAGGGTTAGGGTTAGGGTTAGGGTGAGGGTAACGTTTAGGGTTAGTGTTAGGGTAAGGCTTAGGGTTAGGCTGAGGGTGAGGGTGCGGGTGAGGGTTAGGGTGAGGGTTAGGGTTAGGGTGAGGGTGAGAGTGAGGGTTAGGGTCAGTGTTAGGGTGAGGGTTAGGATGAGGGTTATGGTAAGGATTCGGGTTAGGGTGAGAGCTAGGGTGAGGGTGAGGTTTATATTTATTGTTAGGGTAAGATTCAGAGTTATGGTTAGGGTTACGGTAATGTGGAGAGTGAGGTTTAGGGTGAGAGGGTTAGGGTGAGGCTGAGGGCTAGCGTTAGGTTTAGGGTTAGTGTTAGAATTAGGGATAGGGTGAGGCTTAGAGTGAGGGTGAGGGTTAGGCTTAGGGTTAGGATTAGGATGAGGGTAACAGGGTGAGTGTGAGGTTTAGGGTTCGGGTTAGGGTTAGGGTCAGGGCTAGGGTGAATTTGAGAGTTAAGCTCAGGGTTAGGGTGAGGTTTAGGTTTAGGGTGATGGTTAGCGTTGGTGTGCGGGTTATTTTTAGGCTTAATGTTTGTTTTAAGTTGAGATTAAGTGTTAGGGTAAGGTTTAGGTTTAGGGTGAGGTTTACGATTAGGGTTAGGGTTAAGGTTAGGGTGAAGGTGATGTTAAGGGTTAGAGTTAGGGTTAGGATGAGGGTTAGGTTTAGGATTAGAGTTAGGGTTAGGGTGAGATTTAGGGTGGGGGTGAGGATTGGAGTTAGGGTTAATATTAGGATTAGGATTAAGGTGAGGTGAGTGTTATGGTTAGGGTTAGGGTTAGGATTAGAGTTAGAGTGAGGGTGAGGATGAGGGTTATGGTTAGGGTGAGTGTTGGGGTTAGGGTTAGAGTGAGGGTTATGGTGAGGGTTAGGCTTAGGCTTAGTGTTTGGGATGGGCTATGTTGTGGGTGTGGGTTAGGGTTAGGGTTAGTGTGAGCGTTAGGCTGGGGGTTAGGGTTAGTATTAGGGTTTGGGTTGGGGTTAGGTTTAGTCTTAATGTTAGGTAGAGGGTGAGCGTGAGGGTGAGGTTTAGGGTTAGGGTGAGGGTGAGGTTTAGGGTTAGAGTTAGCGTTCAGGTGAGGGTTAGTGTGAGAGTTAGGGTTAGGGATAGGGTTAGGGTTAGGGTTAGTTTGAGGTTGATTGTGAGGGTCAGGGTTAGTCTTAGTCTTAGGCTTAGGCTTAGGCCGATCGTGAAGGTGAGGGTGAGGTTTAGGGTTAGAATTAGTGTTATGGTGAAGGCTAGAGTGAGTATGAGGGTTAGGATTAGCGTTTGGGTGAGGTTTAGGGTTAGGGTTACAGTGAGGGTTAAGGTTAGGGTTAGGGTTATGGTGAGGGTTTGGGTTAGGGTTAGGGTTAGGGTGAGGGTCAGGGTTAGGGTTAGGGTTAGTGTAATAGTTAGGGTTAGGGTTAGAGTTACAGTGAGGGTGAGGGTGAGGGTTATGATCAGGTTTGGGTTAAGTTTAGGGTAAGAGTTATGGTTAGGGTGAGAGTGAGGTTTAGGGTTAGAGTTAGGGTTTCGGGGAGGGTTAGGATTAGGGTTAGTGTTAGGCTTGGGGTTAAGGTGAGGGTTAGTTTGAGGATTAATATTAGGGTTAGGGTTAGGTTTCGGATTAGGTTTACGGTGAGGATATCTGTGAGGGTTAGTGTTAGGGTTCGTTTAGGCTTAGGGTTAGGCTGAGTGTATGGGTGGGGATGAGGATTAGATTTAGAATGATGGTTAGGTTTCTGGTTAGGTTAAGCTTTAGGATGAGGGTTAGGGTTAGAATTAGGGTTAGGATGAGGGCTAGGGTGAGGGTGAGGGTTAGGGTTAGGGTTAGGCTTATGCTTAGGATTAGGCTGAGGCTTAGGGTGAGGGTGATGGTTAGGTTTAGGGTGATGGTTGTGGTTACCTTTAGGGTGAGGGTTAGAATGAGGATTAGGGTTATGGTGAGGGTTAGTGCGAGGGTGACGGTAAGGGTAAAGTTGAGGGTTAGGCTGAGGGTGAGGGTTACGGTCAGGGTGAGGCTTAGGGTTAGGGTGAGGGTGAAGGTTAGATTGAGGATTAGTGTTGATGTTAGTGTGATGTTTAGGGTGAGGATGAGGGTTAGGGTTAGGTTGAGCGCTAGGTTGAGGGTGAGGGTTAGGGTTATGTTTAGGGTTAGGGTTAGTGTTAGGGTTAGGGTTAGGGTGAGGTTTAGGGTGAGGGTGAGGCTAGGGTTAAGGTTAGGATTGGGACTAGTGTTAAGGTGAGGGTGAGTGTGAGGTTTAGGGTTAGGGTTAGGGCTAGGATTAGAGTTAGGATGAGGTCTAGCATGAGGGTGAGGGTTAGTGTTAGGGTTAGGTGAGGTTTAGAGTTAGAATTAAGTTTAGGGATAGGGAGATTGTTAGCGTTAGGTTTATGGTGAGGGTGCGGGTTAGGGTTATGTTGAGGGTTAGGATTAGGGCTAGGTTTAGTGTGAGTGTTAGGGTGAGGGTGAGGGTTAGCATGAGGGTTAGGGTTAGGATTTGGTTTAGGATGAGGGATAATGTGAGAGTGAGGGTTAGGTTTATACTTAGGGTGAGGTTTAGGGTTTGGGTTAGGTTTAGGGTTAGGGTGAGGGTTATGGTTAGGTTACGGTGAGGGTTAGGGTTAGGGTTAGCTTGAGGGTTAGAATTAGGTTTAGGGTTAGGTTGAGGGTTAGGGTTACGGTTAGGGTGAGGGTTAGGATGAGGGTTAGGGTTACAATTAGGGTTAGGGTGAGGTCTAGGGTGAGGATGAGTGTTAGTATTAGGGTTAGGGGTAGGGTTAGGGTGAGGGTTAGGGTTCATGTTTCGGTGAGGGTGAGGCTTAGGTTTAGGTTAGTATTAGGTTATTATTAGGTTTATGGTTAGGGGTAGGGTTAGCGTGAGGGTTAGGGTTCATGTTTCGGTGAGGGTGAGGGTTAGGTTTGGGGTGAGGGTTAGGGTGAGGACTAAGGTGAGGGTGAGGGTTAGGGTTAGGGTTAGCGTTAGGATGAGGGTTAAGTTTAGGTTTAGGGTTAGGTTTAGGTTTAGGATTAAGGTTAAGGTGAGGCTGAGTGTGAGGGTTAGGCTGAGGGTTAGGCTTAGGCTTACGGTTAGACTGAGCGTGAGTGTAGGGATGAGTGATGGTTCTGGTTAAGGTTAGGTTGAGGGTTAGGATGAGGGTTAGGATTAGGGTTAGGGCGAGGGCTAGGGTGAGTGTTAGTTTTGGGGTTAGGTTTAGGCTTAGGGTTAGGCTGAGGCTGAGGCTGAATTTGAAAGTGAAGGTTAGGTTTAGGTTGATGTTTAGGGTTAAGGTTATGGTGAGGGATAGGATGAGGGTTATGGTTTAGGGTGAGGGTTAGGATGAGGGTGACTGTAAGAGAAAAGGTGAGGTTAGGCTGAGGGTGAGGGTTATGGTAAGGGTGAGGTTTCGGGTTAGGGTGATGGTGAGGGTTAGATTGAGGATTAGTGTTAGGGTTAGTGTGAGGTTTAGGGTGAGGATGAGGGTTAGGGTTAGGGTGAGGGCAAGGGTGAAGTTGAGGGTTAGGGTTAGGGTTAGGGTGTGGTTTAGGTTTAGGGTGATGGTTAGCGTTAGTGTGAGGGTTAGGGTTAGGGTTGGTGTTAGTTTTAAGCTGAGGGTAAGTGTTAAGGTAAGTTTTAGGTTTAGGGTGAGGTTTAGGATTAGGGTTAGGGTTAGGATTAGTTTGAGGGTGAGGGTTAGGGTGGAATTTAGTGTGGGGGTGAAGTTGCGAGTTAGGGTTAGGATTAGGATTAGGGTTAAGGTGAGGGTGAGTGTTACCGTTAGGGTTAGGAATAGGATTAGATTTAGGGTGAGGGTGAGGGTGAGGTTATGGTTAGGGTGAGCGTTGGGGTTAGTGTTAGAGTGAGGGTTAGGGTGAGGGTTAGGCTTTGGCTTAGGTTTTTGGCATAGGCTATGTTGAGGGTGAGGGTTAGGGTTAGGGTTAGGGTGAGGGTTAGGGTACGGGTTAGGGTTAGTATTAGGGTTAGGGTTGGGGTTAGGATTAGGCATAATGTTAGGCAGTGGTTGAGGGTGAGGGTGAGGTTTAGGGTTAGGGTGAGGGTGAGGTTTAGGGTTAGAGTTAGTGTTCGTGTGAGGGTTAGGGTTAGGGTTAGGCTTCCGTTTAGGGTTAGGGTGAGGGTGAGTGTGAGGGTCAGGGTTTGTCTTAGGCTTAGGCTTATGCTTAGGCCGAGCGTGAAGGTGAGGGTGATGTTTAGGGTTAGCATTAGGTTTAAGGTGAGGGCTAGAGTGAAGATGAGGGTTAAGGTTAGCGATATGATGAGGTTTAGGTTTAGGGTTACGGTGAGGGTGAGGGTTAGGGTTACGGTTAGGGTTAAGGTGAGGGTTTGGGTTAGGGTTAGTGTTAGGGTGAGAGTCAGGGTTAGGGTTAGGGTTAGTGTAATAGTTAGGGTTAGGGTTAGAGTTACAGTGAGGGTGAGGGTGAAGGTGAGGATTAGGATAAGAGTTAGGGTGAGGTTTAGGGACAGGGTTATGGTTAGGGTGAAGGTGAAGTTTAGGGTAAGTTTTATGCTTTGGGGGAGGGTTAGGCTGAGGGTTAGGATTAGGGTTAATGTGAGGCTTGGGGTTAGGTGGAGGGTTAAGTTGAGGTTTAAAATTATGGGTAGGGTTAGTTTTAGGATTAGGTTTACGGTGAGGGTGAGTGTGAGGGTTAGGGTTAGGGTTCGTTTAGGCTTAGGGTTAGGCTGAGTGTATGGGTGGGGATGAGGATTAGGTTTAGAATGATATTTAGGGTTCTGGTTAGGTTAAGGTTTAGTATGAGGGTTAGGGTTAGAATTAGGTTTAGAGTGAGGGCTAGGGTGAGGGCTAGGGTGAGGGTGAGGTTTAGGGTGAGGATGAGGGTTAGGGTTGAGTGTTAGGTTGAGGGTGAGCGTTAGAGATACAGTTAGGTTTAGATTTAGGGTGAGGGTGAGGTTTAGGGTTAAAGTTAGGGTTAAGGTGAGGGATAGGGTTTAGGTTTACGGTTAGGATTAGTGTTAGGGTTAGGTTTAGGGTGAAGTTTAGGGTTGGAGTTAGGGTTAGTTTTAGGGTTAGGGTTAGGATGAGGGTTAGGGTTAGGCTTAGGCTTTGTCTTAGGCTTAGGCTTACGCCCAGAATGAGGGTGAGGATTAGGGTTAGGATTAGGGTGAGGGTTAGGTTTAGGGTTACAGTGTGGTCAGGGTTAGGGTTAGGTTGAGGGTTAGAATTAGTTTTAGGGTTAGGTTGATGGTTAGGGTTAGGGTTAGGGTGAGATTTGGGATGAGGGTTAGGGTTACAATTAGGTTTAGTGTGAGGGCTATGGTGAGGGTGAGTGTTATTGTTAGGGTCAGAGTGAGGTTTAGGGTTAGGGTTAGGGTTAGGGTTACGGTGAGGGTGAAGGTTAGGGTTAGGGTGAGGGTTAAGTTTAGGTTTAGGGTGAGGGTGAGGGTTAGGATTAGGGTTAGGGTTAGAGTTACAGTGAGGGTGAGGGTGAGGCTGAGGGTTAGGATCAGGTTTAGGGTGAGGTTTAGGTTTAGGGTTATGGTTAGTGTGAGGGTGAGGTTTAGGGTTAGAGTTAGGGTTAGGGTGAAGGTTGGGTTGATGTTTAATGTTAGGGTTAGGGTTACCATTAGGATTAGGTTTACGATGAGGGTTCAGCTTAGGCTTAGGATTAGGCTGAGAGTATGGGTGGGGGATGAGGATTAGGTTTAGAATGTTGGTTAGGTTTATGGTTAGGTTAAGGATAGGATGAGGTTTAGGGTTCGAATTAGGTTTCTGGTGAGGGCTAGGGTGAGGGTGAGGGTTAAGGTTAGGTTTATGCTTAGGCTTACGTTTAGGCTGAGGCTGAGGGTGAGGGTGAGGGTTAGGGTTAGAGAGAGGTTTAGGGTGAGGGTGACGATAAGTGTAAAGGTGAGGATTAGGCTGAGGGTGAGGGTTAGGTTTAGTGTGAGGATGAGGGTTAAATTGAGGATTAGGGTTAGGGTTAGTTTGAGATTTAGGGTGAGGATTAGGGTTAGGGTTAGGGTGATGGTTAGGGTTAGTGTGAGGGTTAGTGTTAGGGTTAGTGCTAGGGTGAGGGTAAGTGTTAGGGAGAGGGTTAGTGTTAGGGTGAAGGTTATGGTTAGGATGAGGGTTAGGGTTAGGGATAGGGTTATTGTTAGGGTTAGGGTTAGGCTTACGGTTACAGTGAGGGTGAGGGTGAGGTGAAGTGTTAGGGTTAGGGTGAGGTTTACCTTTAGGGTTAGGGTTAGGGTTAGGGTTAGGGTTTAGGTGAGGTTTAGGGTTAGAGTTAGGTTTAGTGTTATTGTTGGGGTTAGGGTGAGTTTTAGGGTTAGTTTTAGGCTTAGGTTTAGGCTGAGCATGATGGTGTGGGTTAGGGTTAGTGTTAGGGTGGGGTTTAGGGTTATGGTTAGAGTGAAGGTGAGGTTGAGGGTTAGGGTTAGTGTTTGTGTTAAGGATAGGGTTAGAGTGAGAGTTAAAAAGAGGGTTAGGATTAGGGTTAGGGTTAGGATTAGTGTTAAGGTGAGGGTGAGTGTGTGTGTTAGGGATAGGTTTATGGTTAGGCTTAGGATTAGGGTTACGGTTAAGGTTTAGGGTTAGGGTGAGTGTTAGGGTTTAGGGTGAGGTTTAGTGTTAGGGTTAGGGTTAGAGTTAGGTTTAGGTTGAGGGTTAGGTTTAGGGGTAGAGTTAGGGTTAGGGTGAGGGTTAGGGTTATGGTTAGGGTGAGGGTTAGGGAGAGGGTTATGGTTACGGTGAGGGTTAGGGTGGGGGTGAAGGTAAGGGTAAACGTGAGGTTTAGGCTGAGGGTGAGAGTTATGGTAATGGTGAGGGTTAGGGTTAGAGTGAGTGTTAGGGGTAGGGGTAGGGTGAGGGTGAGGGTTAGATTGAGGATTAGTGTTAGGGTTAGGGTGAGGTTTAGGGTGAGGAGGAGGGTTAGGGTTAGGTTGAGGGCTAGGGTGAAGGTGAGGGTTAGAGTTAGGGTTAGGGTCAGGTTTAAGGTTGGGGTGATGGTTAGGGTTAGTTTGAGGGTTATCTAGTGTTAAGGTAGGTGTTAGGGTGAGGGTAAGTGTTAGGGTGAGGGTTAGGTTTAGGGTGAGGATTATGTTTATTGTAAGGGTTAGGGTTAGGGTTAGGATTATTGTCAGGTTTAGGGTATCGGTTATGGTCACGGTGATGGTCAGGGTGAGGTTTAGGTTTAGGGTTAGGGATAGAGTTAGGGTTAAGGTGAGAGTGAGATTTAGGACTAGAGTTAGGGTTAGTGTTTGGGTTAGGGTTAGGGTGAGGGTTACGGTTAGAGTTAGGCTTAGGCTTAGGCTTAGGCTTAGGCCTAGCATGAGGGTGAGGGTTAGGGTTAGGGTTAGGGTGAGAGTTAGGATAAGATTTAGGGTTAGGAATAGGGTTAGGGTGAGGGCTCGGGTGAGGGTTAGAGTTACAGTGAGGGTGAGGGTTATTGTGAGGGTGAGCGTGAGGTTTGGTGTTAGGGGTAGGGTTAGGGTTAGTGTTAAGGTGACATTTATTGTTAGATTTAGGGTTAAGGAGAGGGTTAGTTCGTGGGTTAGAGTTAGGGTTAATATTAGGGTTCAGGTTAGGGTGAGGGTTATGTTGAGGTTAAGTGTTAGGGGTAGGGTTAGGATTTGGATTAGGGTTAGGGTGAGGGTGAGTGAGAGTGTTAGGGTTAGGGTTAGGCTTCGGCTTATGTTTAGGCTGAGGGTGAGTGTGGGCGTGAGGATTAGGGTTAGGGTGATTGTTAGGTTTAGGCTTAGGTTGAGGGTTAGGATGAGGCTTAGGGTTAGGATTTAGGGTTAGGGTGAGGGCTCGGGAGAGGGTGAGGGTTAGGGTAAAGGTTAGGCTTAGGCTTAGGGTTCGGCTGAGCTTGAGGTTGAGCGTGAGGGTTAGGGTTAGGCTGATGGTTAGGTTTACTGTTAGGGTGAGTTTTAGGATGAGGTTTAGGTTTAAGGGGAGGGTTAGGGTGAGGACGATGGTAAGGGTAAAGTTGAGGTTTCGTCTGAGGGTGAGGGTTAAGATAAGGGTGTGGTTTAGGTTTAAGTTTAGGGTTAGAGTAAGGGTTAGGTTTCAGAATAGGGTGAGGGTTAGATTAAGGATTAGGGTTAGGGTTAGTGTGAGGTTTAGGGGGAAGATGAGGGTGAGGGTTAGGGTGTGGGTGAGGGTTAGAATTAGGGTTAGGGTGAGTGTGATGGTAAGCCTAAATGTGAGGATTAGGCTAAGGCTGAGGGTTAAGATAAGGTTGAGGGTAAGTGTTAGGGTGAGGGTTAGGGTTAGGGTGAGTGTTAAGTTTAGGGTGAGGGTTAGAGTTAGGGTTACGGTTATTGTTAGGGTTAGAGTTAGGGTTACCCTTACAGTGAGGGTGAGGGATAGTGTTAGGTTTAGGGTGAGGTTTAGGGTTAGGGTTATGGTTAGAGTTTGGGTTAGGATTAGGATTAGGGTTAGGGTGAAGGCTAAGGTGAGGGTGAGGGTTAGGGTTAGTGTTAGTTTTAGGTTTAGGGTTAGAGTGAGGGTGAGTGTGTGGGTTAGGGTTAGGTTTAGGGTTAGGCTTAGGGTTAGGCTAAGGGTGAGGTTGAGGGTGGGGGTGAGGGTTAGGGTGAGGGTTAGGTTTAGGGTTAGGGTGAGTGTTAAGATGAGGGTTATGGTTAGCATTAGGGTTAGGTTGAGGGCTAGGGTGAGGGTGAGGTTTAGGGTTAGGGTTAGAGTGAGGGTGAGGTTTAGGGTTAGAGTTAGGGTTAGGGTGAGGAATAGGGTGAGGTTTAGGGTTAGGGTTAGATTTAGGGTTAGGGTTAGGGTGAGGGTTAGGGTTTGGATGAGGGTTGTTTACAATTAAGTTTTGGGTGAGCTCTAGGGTGAGGGTGAGTGTTATTGTTAGTGTTAGGTTTAGGATTAGTGTTAGGGTGAGGGTAAATGTTAGGGTGAGGGTTATTGTTATGGTGAAAGTTATGGTTAGGATGAAGTTTATGGTTATGGTTAAGGTTATTGTTAGGGTTAGGGTTAGGGTTACGTTTACGGTGAGGGTGAGGGTGAGGGTAAGGGTTAGGGTTAGGGTGAGGTTTAGGTTTAGGGTTGGTTTAGAGTTAGGGTTAAGGTGAGGTTGAAGTTTAGGATTAGAGTTAGGTTTAGTGTTATTGTTGGGGTTAGGGTGAGGTTTAGGTTTAGTTTTAGGCTTAGGCTTAGGGTTAGTCTTAGGCCGAGCAAAGGGTGAGGGTTAGTTTTAGGGTTAGGGTCGGGTTAGGGGTTAGGGTTAGGGTGATGGTGAGGTTGAGGGTTCGATATAGGGTTAGGGTGAGGGTTAGAGGGAGGGTTAGGGTTAGTGTTAGGGTGACGGTAAGTGTTAGGGTGAGGGTTAGGAATAGAGTTAGGGTTATTCTTAGGTTTAGGTTTAGGGTTATGGTTACGGTGAGGGTGAGGATGAGGGTTAGGGTTAGGGTTAGGGTGAGTTTTAGGTTTTGGGTTAGTGTTAGAGTTAGGTTTAGGGTGAGGGTGAGGTTTCGGTTAGAGTTAGGGTTAGGGTGAGGGTTAGGTTGAGGGTTAGGGTTAATGTTCGTGTTAAGGTTAGGGTTATTGTGAGAGTTAAGGGGAGGTTTAGGGTTTGGGTTAGGGTTAGGATTAGTGTTAGGGTGAGGGTGAGTGTGTGTGTTTGGGATATGTTTATGGTGAGGCTTAGGGTTAGGCTGAGGCTGAGGGTGAGGGTGAGGTTTAGGTTTAGGGTTAGGGTGAGTTTTAGTGTTAGGGTTAGGGTTAGAGTTAGGGCTAGGGTGAGGGTGAGGTTTAGGTGTAGAGTTAGGGTTAGGTTGAGGAATAGGGTGAGGGTGAGGTTTAGGGTGAGGGTTAGGGTGGGGGTGACGGTAAGGGTAAACATGAGGTTTAGTCTGGGTTCAAGAGTTACGGTAATGGTGAAGGTTAGGGTTAGGGTGAGTGTTAGGGTTAGGGGTAGGGTTAGGGTGAGGGTTAGATTAAGTATTAGTGTTAGGGTTAGGGTGAGGTTTAGGGTGAGGATGAGTGTTAGGGTTAGGTTGAGGGCTTGGGTGAGGGTGAGGATTAGGGTTAGGGTTAGGCTTAGGCTTAGGTTTAGGCTGAGGATGAGTATGGGGGTGAGGATTAAGGTTAGGGTTAGGGTTATTATTAGTGTTATGCTTAGGGTTAAGTTTGAGGTGAGGGTGAGCCTGAGGGTGGGGGTGATGATTAGGGTTACAGTGATGGTTAGGGTTAGGGTTAGTGTTTTTGGTATGGTTAGGGTTAGAGTTAAGGTGAGGTTGAGGGTGCAGGTGAGGATTAGTGTTATGGTTAGGGTCGGGTTTTGGATTAGGGTGAGGGTTAGGTTTACAGTTAGATATAGGGTTAAGGGTGGTGACAGTGAGGTTTAGGGTTAGGGATAGTGTTAAGGATAGGGTAAGGGTGAGGGTTAGGTGGAAATTTAGGGTTAGGTTTAGGGTTAGGGGTAGTGTCACGGTTAGTTTTAGCGTTAGGGTTAGTGTTAGTGTGAGGGTAAGTGTTAGGGTGAGGGTTTGGGTTAGGATGAGGGTTATGGTTAGAGTGAGGGTTAGCATTATGTTTAGGGTTATTGTTAGGGTTAGGTTTAGGGTTAAGGTTAAGGTGAGGGTGAGGGTGAGGGTTAGGTTTAGGGTTAGGGTGAGGTTTAGGGTTTCAGTTAGGGTTAGAGTTAGGTTTAGGGTGAGGGTGCGGTTTAGGATTAGAGTTCGGGTTAGGGGAGGGTTAGGTTGAGGATTAGGTTTAGGTTAGTGTTATGGTTATGGTTAGGGTGAGAGTTAGAGCGAGGCTTAGGGTTAGGGTTAGGTTTAGGTTTAGGATAAGGGTAAAGCTGAAGGTGATTGTGTGTGTTAGGGTTAGGTTTAGGGTTAGGCTTAGGCTTAGGCTTAGGCTGATGGTGAGTTTGAGGGTGATAGTTAGGGTTAGGGTGATGGTTAGGGTTAGGGTTAGGGGGAGGTTTAGGATGAGGGTTAGGATTAGGATTAGGGTTAGGGTGAGGGCTAGGGTGAGGGTGAGGTTTAGGGTTAGGGTTAGGATGAGGTTTAGGTTTATGGTTAGGGTTAGGATGAGCGTGAGGTTTAGGGTTAGAGTTAGGGTTAGGATGTGACTGAGGGTGAGGGTTAGGGTTAGGGTTAGTGTTAGGGTTAGGGTTAAGGTGAGGGTTAGGGTGAGGTTGAGGCTTTGGGTTAGGGTTACTATTAGGATTAAATTTAGGGTTAGGGTGAGGTTTAGGGTTAGGGAGAGTGTAACATTTAGGGTTAGGGTTAGGGTTAGGTTGAGGGTGAGGCTGATGGTGAGAGTTAGGGTTAGGGTGAGAGTTAGGGTTAGGGTTAGGGTGAGGTTTAGGGTAAGGGTTTTGGTGAGGGTGACAGTTAGGATTAGGTTGAGGGTTAGGGTTAGGTTTAGGGTTGGGGTGAGGGTGAGAGTGAGGGTTAAGGTTAGTGTTAGGGTCAGGGTTAGGATGAGGGTTAGGGTGAGAATTCGGTTTAGGGTTATGGCTAGGGTGAGGGTGAGGATTATGGTTAGTGTTAGGGTGAGCTTTAGAGTTATGTGTAGGGTTATGGTTATGGTGAGGGTGAGGTGTAGGGTAGAGTTACGTTTAGGGTCAGGCTGAAGCCTAGCATTAGGGTTCGGGTTAGTGTGAGAATTGGGGTTAGGTTGAGGGTTAGGGTGAGTGTGAGGTTTAGGGTTCGGGTTAGGGTGAGGGTAAGTGTTAGGATGAGAGTTAAGGTTAGATTGAAGGATATGGTTAGGATGAGGGTTAGGGTTAGGTTAGGGTTATTGTAAGTGTTAGTGTTTGGGTTATGGTTACAATGAGGGAGAGGGTGAGGATTAGGATTAAGGTTAGGGTGAGTTTTAGATTTAGGGTTAGGGTTAGAGTTAGGGTTAGGTTTAGGGTGAGGGTTAGCATGAGGGTTAGGGTTAGGATTAGGGTTAGGATGAGGGCTAGGGTGAGGGTGAGGTTTAGGGTAAGGCTTAGGGTGAGGTTTAGTGTTCGGTTTAGGTTTAGGGTTAGGGAGAGGGTTAGGGTCAGGTTACGGTGAGGGTTAGGGTTAGGGTTAGGTTGAGGGTTAGAATTAGGTTTAGGGTTAGGTTGAAGATTAGGGTTAGATTTAGGGTGAGGGTTAGGATGAGGGTTAGGGTTAAAATTAGGTTTAGTGTGAGGGCTAGGTTGAGGGTGAGGGTTAGGGTTAGGGTTAAAGTGAGGTTTAGGTTTAGGGTTAGGGGTAGTGTTAGGGTGAGGGTTAGGGTTCGTGTTTTGGTGAGGGTGAGGGTTAGGTTTGGAGTGAGGGTTAGGGTGAGGACCAAGGTGAGGGTGAGTGTTAGAGTTAGGGTTAGCGTTAGGGTGAGGGTTAGGTTTAGGTTTAGGTTTAGGGTTATGTTTAGGGTTAGGATTAAGGTTAGGGTGAGGGTGAGTGTGAGGGTTAGGCTTGGGGTTAGGCTTAGGATTAGGGTTAGGCTGAGGGTGCGTGTGGGGATGAGGATTAGGTTTAGAGTGATGGTTCTGGTTAAGGTTCGGTTGAGGGTTACGATGAGGGTTACGGTTAGGATTAGGGTTAGGGTGAGGGCTAGGGTGAGTGTGAGGTTTGGGGTTAGGTATAGGCTTAGGGTTAGGTTTACGCTGAGGCTGAAGTTGAGGGTGAGGGTTAGGGTTAAGGTTATGGTTAGGGTTACGGTTAGGGTGAGGGATAGGATGAGGGTTGTGGTTTAGGGTGAGGGTTAGGATGAGGGTGACTATAAGAGAAAAGGTGAGGGTTAGGCTGAGGGTGAGGTTTATGGTAAGGGTGTGGTTTAGGGTTAGCGTGAGGGTGAGGGCTAGACTGAGGATTAGTGTTAGGGTTAGTGTGAGGTTTAGGGTGAGGATGAGGGTTAGGGTTAGTGTGATCACTAGGGTGAAGTTGAGGGTTAGGGTTAGGGTTAGGGTGAGGTTTATGTTTAGGGTGATGGTTAGTGTTAATGTGAGGGTTAGTGTTAGGGTTAGTGTTAGTTTTAAGATGAGGGTAAGTGTTAGGGTAAGGTTTAGGTTTAGAGTGAGGTTTAGGATTAGGGTTAGGGTTAGGGTGAGGGTGAGGTTTAGGGTTAGAGTTAGGGTTAGGGTGAGCGTTAGGGTTACGGTTACGGTTAGCGTTAGTGTTAGGAGAAGGATTAGGGTTAACGTGAGGGTGAGTGTTATGGTTAGGGTTAGCGTTAGGATTAGAGTTACGGTTTGGGTGAGGGTGAGGGTTATGGTTAGCGTGAGCTTTGGGCTTAGGGTTAGAGTGAGGGTTAGGTTGAGGGTTAGGCTTAGGCTTAGGTTTCTGTATGGGCTATGGTGTGGGTGAGGGTTAGGATTACGGTTAGGTTTAGGGTGAGCGTTAGGGTGGGGGTTAGGGTTAGTATTAGGGTTAGTGTTGGGGTTAGGGTTAGGCTTAATGTTAGGCAGAGGGTGAGGGTGAGGGTGAGGTTTAGGGTTAGGGTGAGGGTGAGGTTTAGGGTTAGAGTTAGCGTTCAGGTGAGGGTTAGTGTGAGGATTAGGGTTAGGGTTAAGGTTACGGTTAGGGTTAGGGTGAGGGTGACTGTGAGGGTCAGGGTTAGTCTTAGGCTTAGGCTTAGGCTTAGGCCGAGCGTGAAGGTGAGGGTGAGTTTTAGGGTTAGCATTAGTTTTAGGGTGAGGGCTAGAGTGAGGATGAGGGTTAGGGTTAGCGTTAGGCTGAGTTTAGGGTTAGGGTTACCGTGAGGTTGAGGGTTAGGGTTAGGATTAGGGTTAAGGTGAGGGTTTGGTTTAGGATTAGGGTGATGTTCAGCGTTAGGGTTAGTGTTAGGGTTAGTGTAATAGTTAGGGTTAGGGTTAGAGTTACAGTGAGGGTGAGGGTGAGGCTTAAGATCAGGTTTGGGTTAGGTTTAGGGTAAGGGTTATGGTTAGGGTGAGGATGAGGTTTAGGGTTAGAGTTAGGGTTTCGGGGAGGGTTAGGGTGAGTGTTAGGATTAGGGTTAGGGTCAGGTTTAGGTTTAGGTTTAGGGTTAGGGTTAGAGTTAGGGTTAGGTTTAGGGTTAGGGTTATTGTTAGGGTGAGGGTTAGGGTTATTTTAGTGTTATGTTTAGGGTTAAGTTTGAGGTTCGTGTGAGGCTGAGGGTGAGGGTTATGTTTAGGGTTATGTTTAGGGTTAGGACTAGTGTTAGTGTTAGGGTTAGGGTGAGGTTTAGGGTGAGGGTGAGGGTTATGGTTAAGGTTAGGATTAGGGTTTGGGTTACGGTGAGGGTGAGGGTGAGGTTTAGGGATAGCGTGAGGGTTGGGGTTAGGGTTAGAGTGAAGATTAGGGTGATTTTTAGGCTTAGGCTTAGGTTTAGGGTGTGGGCTAGGGTGAGGTTGAGTGTTAGGGTGAGAGTTAGGGTGAGGGTTTGGGTTAGGGTTAGTGTTAAGGTTAGGGTTGGAGTTAGGGTTAGGCTTTGTGTTAGGGGGAGTGAGAGGGGGAGGGTTAGGATTAAGTGAGGGTGAGGTTTAGGGTTAGATTTAGCGTAAGGTTGAGGGCTAGTGTTAGTGTTAGGGTTAGTGTTACAGTTATGATGAGGGTGAAGGTGAGTGTGAGGGATAGGGTTAGTCTTAGGCTTAGGCTTAGGCTTAGGCCGAGCATGAGGGTGAGGGTGAGGGTTAAGGTTAGTGTGAGGTTTAGGGTTTTAGGGTTAGGGTGAGAGTTAGGATGAGGTTTAGGGTTAGGATTAGGGTTTGGGTGAGGGCTAGAGTGAGGGTGAGGCTTATGGTTAGCGTGAGGGTGTGGTTTAGAGTTAGGGTTAGGTTTAGAGTTACAGTGAGTTTGAGGGTTAGGCTTAGGCTTAGAGTTAGGGTTATTGTTATGGTTAGAGTTAAGTTGAGGGTAGGGGTGAGGGTGCAGATTAGGTTTAGGGTTAGGGTGAGGTTTAGATTTAGGGTTTGGGTTTGTTTGAATGTTTAGTTTAGGGTTAGAGTGAGGTTTAGGATGAGGTTTAGGATTAGGATTAGGGTTAGGTTGAGGGGTTGGGTGAGGGTTAGGGTGAGGGTTAGGGTTAGGGATAGGGTTAGGTTTTTGATTAGGGTTAGGGTGAGGGTGAGTGTGAGGATTAGGGTTAAGTTTAGGCTTAGGGTTAGGGTTAGGCTTAGTGTTAGGGTGAGGGTTAGGGTTCTTGTTTGGGTAAGCATGAGGGTGAGGGTGAGGATTAGGGTTAGGGTTAGGGTTTGGGTTAGGGTTAGGTTTGGGGTTAGGGTTAGTGTTTCGGTTAGGGTTAGGGTTACGGTTAGGGTTTGGGTTACAGTGAGGGTTAGGGTTAGGTTTAGGGTTAGGATTAGGGTTAGGCTGAGTGTGAGGTTGGTGGTGAGGAGTAGGTAAGGTTTAGGGTTAGGGTTAGGGTTAGATTTACGGTTAGGGTTATTGTTAGTGTTATGGTAAGGGTTAAGTTTGCAGTCAGGGTGAAGCTGAGGGTGAGGTTTATGGTTAGTGTTAGGGTTAGGGTCAGGATTAGTGTTAGTCTTATTGTTGGTTTTCGGTTAGAGTTACAGTGAGATTGACATTGAGGGTGAGGATGAGGGTTAGGGTGAGGTTTATGGTGAGGTTTAGGGTTAGGGTTAGGGTTAGGTTGAAGGTAAGTTTTAGGGTTAGAGTTAGGGTTAGGGGGAGGGTTAGGGTGAGGGTTAGGTTTAGGTTTAGTGTTAGGGTTAGGGTGAGGGTAAGGGTTAGGTTGAAGTTTATGGATAGGGTTAGGGTTAGGGTGACGGTGAGTGTGAGGGTTAGGGTTAGGGTTAGGCTGAGGCTTAGGGTAAGGCTGAGGGTGAGTTTGGGGGTTAGGATTAGGGTTAGGGTGATGGTTAGTGTTAGGGTTAGGGTTAATGTTAGGGTTACGGTTAGAGTTACAGTGAGGTTGAGGGTGCGGGTGAGGGTTAGGGCTAGGGTGAGGTTTAGTGTTGGGGTTAGGGTTAGGATGAGGGTGAGGTTTAGGGTTAGAGTTAGGGTTAGGGGAGGGTTAGGGTGAGGTTTACTATAAGGGTTAATTTTAGGGTTATGTTGAGTCTTAGGATTAGAGTTAGGGTTATTGTTAGGGTAAGGTTTATGTTTATGGTTACTGTGAGGATGTGGGTTAAGGTTAGTGTTAGGGTGAGGTTTAGGGTTTGGGTTAGGGTTAGAGTTAGGGTTAGGGTGTGCGTGAGTTTTAGGTTTAGAGTAAGGGTTAGGTTGAGGTTTAGGTTTAGGGTTAGTGTTAGGTTTAGGGTTAGGGTGAGAGTTAGGGGGAGGGATAGTGTTAGGGGTAGAGTTAGGTTTAGGGTTAGGGTGAGGGTGAGTGTGTGGGTTAGGGTTAGATTTAGGTTTAGGCTTAGGGTTAGGCTGAGGGTGAGTTTGTGTGTTATGGTTAGGTTTATGGTTAGGCTTAGGGTGAGGTTGTGGGTGAGAAAGTTAGGGTTAGGGTGAGGGTTAGGCTTAGGGATAGGGGGAGGGTTAGGATGAGGTTTAGGGTTAGGATTATGGTTAGTGTGAGGGCTAGGTTGAGGGTGAGGGTTAGTGTTAGTGTTAGGGTGAGGTTTAGGGTTAGGGTTAGGGTTAGGGTTCGGGTCAGGGTGAGGTTTATTGTTAGAGTTAGGGTTAGGGTGAGGCTGAGGGTGTGAATTAGGATTAGGTTTAATGTTAGGGTTAGGCTTAAGGTGAGGGTTAGGGTGAGGGTGAGTGTTAGGGTTAGGCTTAGAATTAGGGTTAGGATTAGGGTAAGTGTGAAGTTTAGGGTTAGGGTTAGGCTTAGGCTAAGTCTTAGGCTGAAGGTGAGGGTGAGTGTGAGGGTTAGGGTTAGGGTAAGTGTTAGGGTTAGGTTTAGGGTGAGAGTTAATGTTGGGATAAAGTTTAGCGTTAGGGTGAGGGTTAGGGTAAGGGTTACTGTGAGGGTGAGGGTTAGGGTTAGGTTGAGGTTTAGGGTTAGGCTTAGGGTTAGGGTGAGGATGAGTGTTAGGGTTAGGGTGAGGGGGAGTTTTATAATTAGGATTAGAGTGAGGGCTAGGATGAGGGTGAGGGTTATGCTTAGTATTAGAGTTAGGGTGAGGTTTAGGATTAGGGTGAGGTTAGGGTTAGTGTGAGGGTGAGTGTTAGGGTTAGGGTTAGTGTTAGTGTGAGGGTAAGTGTTATGGTCAGGGTTAGGTTTAGGCTGAGGTTTATTGTTACGGTGAGGGTTAGGATTAGTGTTATGGTGAGAGTGATGGTAAGGTTTAGGGTTAGATATAGGTTTAGGGGGAGGGTTAGGGGGAGAGTTATGTTTAGGGTTAGTGTTAGGGTAAGGATGAGGGTGAGGTTGAGGTTGAGGTTTAGGGTTAAGGTTAGGATTAGGATGAGGGTTAGGATGTCGTTTAGGGTTAGGGGTAGCGTTAGGGTTAGGGTTATGGTTAGGTTGAGGGTAAGTGTTATGGTGAGGGTTAGGGTGAGGGTGAGGTTTAGAGTTAGAGTTAGGGTTAGGGTGAAGGTAAGGTTGAGGGTTAGGTTTGGGGTTAGTGTTAGGGATAGGGTTAGGGTGAGAGTTAGGGGGAGGGTTAGGGTTAGGGATAGGGTTAGTGTTATGGTTAGGGTGAGGGTGAATGTGTGTGTTAGGGTTAAGTTAAGGGTTAGGCTTATGGTTAGGCTGAGGGTTAGGTTGAGGGTGAGGGTTAGGGTTAAGGTGTGGGTTAGGGTTAGGTTTAGGGTTTGGGGGAGGGCTAGAATGAGGGTGTGGTTTAGGGTTAGGGTTAGGGTGAGGTTTTGGGTTAGGTTTAGGGTGAGGGTGAGATTTAGGTTTAGAGTTAGGGTTAGGGTGAGGCTGAGGGTGAGTGTTAAGGTTAGGGTTAGTGTTAGGGTTAGGGTTAAGGTGAGGGTTAGCATGAGGGTGAGGCTTAGGGTTAGGGTTAGGATTAGGATTAGGGTAATAGGGTGAGTGTGAGGGTTAGGGTTAGGGTTAGGTTTAGGCTTAGGGTTAGGATGAGGGTGAAGGTGAGGGTGAGGTTTAGGGTTCGGGGTAAGCTTAGGGTTAGTATGAGAGTTAGGGTTAGGGTTACGGTAAGCATGAGGGTTAGGATTAGGTTGAGGATTATTGTTAGGGTTAGGTTTAGGGTGAGTGTCAGGGTTAGGGTTAGGGTGAGGTTTAGGATGAGGATTAGGGTTAGGTTTAGGGTTAGGGTTATTGTTAATATTATGGTTAGAATTAAGTTTGGTGTGAGGGTGTGGCTGAGGGTGAGGTTTAAGGTTAGGGTTACGGTTAGGCTTAGGCTTAGCGTTAGGCTGAGGGTGATAGTGGGGGTGAGGATTAGGGTTAGGTTTAGGGTTTGGGTTAGGGTTAGGGTTATTGTTAGTGTTATGGTTAGGATTAAGTTTGCTGTGAGGGTGAGGCTGAGGGTGACGATTATGTTTAGCGTTGTGGTTTGGGTTAGAGTTAGGGTTATTGTTAGGTTTAGGGTTAGATTTACAGTGAGGTTGAGGGTGAGTGTGAGGGTTAGGGTTAGGGTTAGGGTAAGGGTGAGGGTGAGGTTTAGGGTTAGACTTAGGGTTAGGGGGAGGGTTAAGGTGAGGTTTAGGGCTAGGGTTAGTGTTAGGGTAAGGGTGAGGGAGAGGGTTAGGTTGAGGTTTAGGGATAGTGTTAGGTTTAGGATTAGGTTTAGGGTGACGGTGAGTGTGAGGTTTAGGATGAGGGTTAGACTTAGGCTTAGGGTTAGGCTGAGGGTGAGGGTAGGGGATAAGATTAGGGTTAGGGTGATGGTTAGGTTTAGGGTTAGGTTAAAGTTTAGGATGTGGGTTAGGGTTAGGATTAGGGTAGGGTGAGGGCTAGGGTGAGGGTGAGGTCTAGGGTAAGGCTTAGGGTGAGGTTTAGTGTTCAGGTTAGGTTTAGGGTTAGGGAGAGGGTTAGGGTCAGATTACGGTGAGGTTTAGGGTTAGGGTTAGGTTGAGGGTTAGACTTAGGTTTAGGGTTAGGTTGAAAATTAGGGTTAGAGTTAGGGTGAGGGTTAGGATGAGGATTTGGGTTAAAATTATGTTTAGGGTAAGGGCTAGGTTGAGGGTGAGGGTTAGGGTTAGGGTTAAGGTGAGGATTAGGTTTAGGGTTAGGGGTAGGGTTAGGGTGAGGGTTAGGTTTCGTGTTTTGGTGAGGGTGAGGGTTGGGTTTGGGGTGAGGGTTAGGGTGAGGACTAAGGTGAGGGTGAGTGTTAGAATTAGGGTTAGCGTTAGGGTGAGGGTTAGGTTTAGGTTTAGGTTTAGGATTATGTTTAGGGTTAGGATTAAGGTTAGGGTGAGGGTGAGTGTGAGGGTTAGGCTTGGGGTTAGGCTTAGGATTAGGGTTAGGCTGAGGGTGCGTGTGGGGATGAGGATTAGGTTTAGAGTGATGGTTCTGGTTAAGGTTCGGTTGAGGGTTAGGATGAGAGTTATGGTTAGGATTAGGGTTAGGGTGAGGGCTAGGGTGAGTGTGAGGTTTGGGGTTAGGTTTAGGCTTACGGTTAGGTTTAGGCTGAGGCTGAAGTTGAGGGTGAGGGTTAGGGTTAGGGTGATGGTTAGGGTTACGGTTAGGGTGAGGGATAGGATGAGGGTTGTGGTTTAGGGTGAGGGTTAGGATGAGGGTGACTGTAAGAGAAAAGGTGAGGGTTAGGCTGAGGGTGGGGTTTATGGTAAGGGTGTGGTTTAGGGTTAGCGTGAGGTGAGGGCTAGACTGTGGATTAGTGTTAGGGTTAGTGTGAGGTTTAGGGTGAGGATGAGGGTTAGGGTTAGGGTGAGGGCAAGGGTGAAGTTGAGGGTTACGGTTAGGGTTAGGGTGAGGTTTAGGTTTAGGGTGATGGTTAGCGTTAGTGTGAGGGTTAGTGATAGGGTTAGTGTTAGTTTTAAGATGAGGGTAAGTGTTAGGGTAAGGTTTAGGTTTAGGGTGAGGTTTAGGATTAAGGTTAGTGTTAGGGTTAGGGTGAGGGTGAGGTTTAGGGTTAGAGTTAGGGTTAGGTTGAGGGTTAGGGTTAGGGTTATGGTTAGGGTTAGTGTTAGGATTAGGATTAGGGTTAAGGTGAGGTTGAGTGTTATGTTTAGGGTTTGGGTTAGGATTAGAGTTTGGGTGAGTGTGAGGGTGAGGGTTATGGTTAGCGTGAGCGTTGGGGTTAGGGTTAGAGTGAGGGTTAGGTTGAGGGTTAGGCTTAGGCTTAGGTTTTGAGTATGGGCTATGGTGAGGGTGAGGGTTAGGGTTAGGATTAGGGTGAGCGTTAGGGTGGGGGTTAGGGTTAGTATTAGGGTTAGTGTTGGGGTTAATGTTAGGCTTAATCTTAGGCAGAGGGTGAGGGTGAGGGTGAGGTTTAGGGTTAGGGTGAGGGTGAGGTTTAGGGTTAGAGTTAGCGTTCGGGTGAGGGTTAGTGTGAGGGTTAGGGTTAGGGTTACGGTTACGGTTAGGGTTAAGGTGAGGGTGACTGTGAGGGTCAGGGTTAGTCTTAGGCTTAGGCTTAGGCTTAGGCCGAGCGCGAAGTTGGGGGTTTAGGGTTAGCATTGGGTTTAGGGTGAGGGCTAGAGTGAGGATGAGGGTTAGGGTTAGCGTTAGGCTGAGGTTTAGGGTTATGGTTACCATTAGGGTGAGGGTTAGGGTTAGGGTTAGTGTTAAGGTGAGGGTTTGGTTTAGGGTTATTGTGAGGGTCAGCGTTAGGGTTAGTGTTAGGGTTAGTGTAATAGTTAGGGTTAGGGTTAGAGTTACAGTGAGGTTGAGGGTGAGGGTGAGGATTAGGATCAGGGTTAGGGTGAGGTTTAGGTATAGGGTTATGGTTAGGGTGAGGGTGAGGTTTAGGGTGAGAGTTAGGGTTTCGGGGAGGGTTAGGGTGAGGGTTAGGATTAGGGTTAGTGTTAGGCTTGTGGTTAGGTTGACCGTTAGGTTGAGGTTTAATATTAGGGTTAGGGTTAGTTTTAGGATTAGGCTTAGATTGAGGATGAGTGTGAGGGTTAGGGTTAGGCTTCATTTATGCTTAGGGTTAGGCTGAGTGTACTGGGTGGTGAGGATTAGGTTTAGAATCATGGTTAGGGTTCTGGTTAGTTTAAGGGTTAGGATGCGGGTTAGGGTTAGGATTAGGGTTAGGTTGAGGGCTAGGGTGAGGGCTAGGTTGAGGGTGAGGCTTAGGGTTAGGGTTAAGCTTAGGGTTAGGGTTAGGCTGAGGCTGAGTGAGAGGGTGAGGATTAGGGTTAAGGTGATGGTTGGGGTGATCCTTAGGATGAGGGTTAGGATGAGGATTAGGTTTAGGTTGAGGATTAGGGTGAGGGTGACGGTAAGGGTAAAGGTGAGGGTTAGGCTGAGGGTGAGGGTTACGTTCAGGATGAGTCTTAGGGTTAGGGTGAGGGTGAAAGTTAGATTGAGGATTAGTGTTAAGGTTAGTGTGAGGTTTCGGGTGAGGATGAGCGTTAGGGTTAGGTTGAGGGCTAGGTTGAGGGTGAGCGTTAAGTTTAGGGTGAGGTTTAGCGTTAGGGTGAGAGTTAAGGTTAGTGTGCGGGTTAGTGTTAGGGTTAGGGTTAGTGTTAGGGTGAGGGTAAGTGTTAGGGTGAGGGTTATGGTTAGGGTGAAGGTTATGTTTAGGATGAGGGTTAAGGTTAGGGTTATTGTTAGGGTTAGGGTTACGGTTATGGGGAGGGTGAGGGTGAGGTTTAGGGATAGGATGATGTTTAGGTTTAGGGTCAGTGTTAGAATTAGGGTTAGGGTGAGGGTGAGGTTTCGAGTTAGAGTTAGGGTTAGTGTTAGTGTAAGGGTTAGGGTGAGGGTTAGGTTTAGGGTTAGACTTAGGCTTAGGCTTAGGCCGAGCATGAGGGTGAGGGTTAGGGTTAGGGTTAGGGTGGGGTTTACGGTTAGGGTTAAGGTGAGGGTGAGGTTGAGGTTGAGGGTTAGATATAGGGTTAAGGTGAGGGTTAGGGTTAGGGTTAGGGTTAGTGTTAAGGTGAGGGTGAGGGTGAGGTTTACATTGAGGTTTAGGTTTAGGGTTAGGGTTTGCGTTAGTGTGAGGGTTAGTGTTAGGGTTAGGGTTAGTGTTAAGGTGAGGGTAAATGTTAGAGTGAGTGTTTGAGTAAGGGTGAGTGTTATGGGTATGGTGATGGTTAGGAATAGGGTTAGGGTTATTGTTAGGGTTAGGTTTAGGTTTACAGTTACAGTGAGGGTGAGGATGAGGGTTAGGGTTAGGGTTAGGGTTTAGTTTAGGATTTGGCTTAGGGTGAGAGTTAGGTTTAAGGTGAGGGTGAGGTTTAGGATTAGAATTAGGTTTAGGGTGAGTGTTAGGTTGAGGGTTAGGGTTAGTGTTAGTGTTAGGGTTACGGTTAGGTTGAGAGTTAGGGGGAGGTTTAGGGTTAGGATTAGGATTAGGGTTAGTGTTAGGGTGAGGTTTCGGGTTCGGGTTAGGGTTAGGGTTAGTTTGATCGTTAGGGTGAGGGTAATGTTTAGGGTTAGGGTTAGGGTTAGGCTTAGGGTTAGACTGAGGTTGAGGGTGAGAGTGAGGTTTAGGGTTAGGGTGAGGGTTAGTGTTAGGATGTAAGTTAGGGTTCAGTTTATGTTACGGTTAGGGTGAAGGTGAGGGTGAGCGTTAGGGTTAGTGTTAGGTTGTGGGTTAGGATGAGGGTTATCGTTAGGGTTCAGGTTAGGGTGAGGGCTAAGGTGAGGGTGAGGTTTAGTGTTAATGTTAGGGTGAGGTTTAAGGTTATGGTTATGGTTAGGGTTAGGGAGAGATTGAAGTTTAGGGTTAGAGTTAGGGTTAGGGTGAGGCTGAGGGTGAGGGTTAGGGTTAGGGTAACGGTTAGGGTGAGGGTGAGGTTTAGGCTTAGGAATAGGATTAGGATTAGGGTAAGGTTTAGGGTGAGTTTCAGTAGTAGGGTTAGGGTTATAGTGAGGGTAAGTGTTTGGGTGAGGGTTAGGTTTAGGGTGAAGTATATGGTTAGCATGAGAGTTAGGGTTAGGGTTAGGGTTATTGTAACTGTTAGGGTTAGTGTTATGGTTACTGTGAGGTTGAGGATGAAAGTTAGGATTAGGGTTAGGGTCAGGTTTAGGTTTAGGTTTAGGGTTAGGGTTAGAGTTAGGTTTAGGTTTAGTGTTAGGGTTATTGTTAAGGTGAGGGTTAGGGTTATTGTTAGTGTTATGTTTAGGGTTAAGTTTGCGGTTCGGGTGAGTCTGAGGGTGAGGGTTATGTTTAGGGTTAGGTTTAGGGTTAGGTTTAGCGGTAGTGTCAGGGTTAGGGTGAGGTTTAGGGTGAGGGTGAGGGTTAGGGTTAAAGTTAGGATTGGGGTTATGTTTACAGTGAGGGTGAGGGTGAGGTTTAGGGATAGCATTAGGGTTGGGGTTAGGGTTAGAGTGAAGTTTAGGGTGAGGGTTAGGCTTAGGCTTAGGTTTAGGGTGTGGGCTAGGGTGAGGTTGAGAGTTAGGGTGAGTGTTAGGGTGAGGGTTTGTGTTAGGCTTAGTGTTAGGGTTAGGGTTGGAGTTAGGGTTAGGCTTTGTGTTAGGGGGAGGGGGAGGGTTAGAGTTAGGGTTTGGTGAAGGTGAGGTGTAGCGTTAGATTTAGTATTAGGTTGAGGGCTAGTGTGAGGGTTAGTGTTAGGGTTAGTGTTACAGTTATGTTTAGGGTGAAGGTGAGTGTGAGGGATAGGGTTAGTCTTAGGCTTATGCTTAGGCTTAGGCCGAGCATGAGGGTCAGACTGAGGGTTAGGGTTAGGGTGAGATTTAGGGTTTTAGGGTTAGGGTGAGGGTTATGATGAGGTATAGGGTTAGGATTAGGGTTAGGGTGAGGGCTAGAGTGAGGGTGAGGCTTATGGTGAGCGTTAGGGTGTGGTTTAGAGTTAGGGTTAGGGTTAGAGTTACAGTGAGTTTGAGGGTTTAGGCTTAGGCTTAGAGTTAGGGTTATTGTTATGGTAAGAGTTAAGTTGAGGGTAGGGGTGAGGGTGCAGATTAGGTTTAGGGTTAGGGTGAGGTTTAGATTTAGGGTTTGGGTTAGTTTGAGTGTTAAGGTTAGGGTTAGAGTGAGCTTTAGGATGAGGTTTAGGATTAGGATTAGGGTTAGTTTGAGGGGTTGGGTGAGGGTTAGGGTGAGGGTTAGGGTTAGGGATAGGGTTAGGTTTATGATTAGGGTTAGGGTGAGGGTGAGTGTGAGGGTTAGGGTTAGGTTTAGGTTTAGGGTTAGGATTAGGGTGAGGGTTAGGGTTATTGTTTGGGTAAGCATGAGGGTGAGGGTGAGGATTAGGGTTAGGGTTAAGTTTAGGGTTAGCGTTAGGGGGTTAGGGTTAGTGTTTTGGTTACGGTTAGGGTTACGGTTAGGTTTTGGGTAACAGTGAGGGTTAGGGTTAGGTTTAGTGTTAGGATTAGGGTTAGGCTGAGGGTGAGGTTGGTGGTTAGGAGTAGGTAAGGGATAGGGTTAGGGTTAGGTTTAGAGTTACGGTTAGGGTTATTGTTAGTGTTATGGTAAGGGTTAAGTTTGCAGTCAGGGTGAAGCTGAGGGTGAGGGTTATGGTCAGTGTTAGGATTAGAGTTAGGATTAGTGTTACTCTTATTGTTGGGTTTGGGTTAGAGTTACAGTGAGATTGACGGTGAGGGTGAGGGTGAGGGTTAGGGTGAGGTTTATGGTGAGGTTTAGGTTTAGGGTTAGGGTTAGGGTGAAGGTAAGGTTTAGGGTTAGGGTTAGGGGGAGGGTTAGGATGAGGGTTAAGGTTAGGTTTAGTGTTAGGGTTAGGGTGAGGGTGAGGGTTAGGTTGACGTTTAGGGATAGTGTTAGGGTTAGGGTTAGGGTTAGGGTGACGGTGAGTGTGAGGGTTAGGGTTAGGGTTAGGCTTAGGCTTAGGGTAAGGCTGAGGATGAGTTTGGGGGTTAGGATTAGGGTTAGGGTGATGGTTAGTGTTAGGGTTAGGGTTAATATTAGGGTTAGGGTTAGAGTTACAGTGAGGTTGAGGGTGCGGGTGAGGGTTAGTGCTAGGGTGAGGTTTAGGGTTAGGTTTAGGTTTAGGATGAGGGTGAAGTTTAGGGTTAGAGTTATGGTTAGGGGAGGGTTAGGGTGAGGTTTACTATAAGGGTTAATTTTAGGTTTATGGTGAGTCTTAGGATTAGAGTTAGGGTTGTTGTTAGGGTAAGGTTTATGTTTACGGTTACTGTGAGGGTGTGGTTTAAGGTTAGTGTTAGGGTGAGGTTTAGGTTTTGGGTTAGGGTTAGAGTTAGGGTTAGGGTGAGCGTGAGGTTTAGGGTAAGAGTCAGGGTTAGTTTGAGGTTTAGGGTTAGGGTTAGTGTTAGGTTTAGGGTTAGGGGAGAGGTAGGGGGAGGGATAGTGTTAGAGTTAGAGTAAGGATTAGGGTTAGGGTGAGGGTGAGTTTGTGGGTTAAGGTTAGATTTAGGTTTAGGCTTAGGGTTAGGCTGAGGGTGAGTGTGTGTGTTAGGGTTAGGTTTATGGTTAGGCTTAGGGTTAGGCTGAGGGTGAGGTTGTGGGTGAGAAAGTTAGGGTTAGGGTGGGGGTTAGGCTTAGGGATAGGGGGAGGTTTAGGATGAGGTTTAGGGTTAGGATTATGGTTAGTGTGAGGGCTAGGTTGAGGGTGAGGGTTAGTGTTAGGGTTAGGGTGAGGTTTAGGTTTAGGTTTAGGGTTAGGGTTCGGGTCAGTGTGAGGTTTATTGTTAGAGTTAGGTTTAGGGTGAGGTTGAGGATTTGGGTTAGGATTAGTCTTAATGTTAGGGTTAGGGTTAAGGTGAGGGTTAGGGTGAGGGTGATTGTTAGGGTTAGGCTTAGAATTACGTTTAGGGTTAGGGTAAATGTCAAGGTTAGGGTTAGTGTTAGGCTTAGGCTTTGTCTTAGGCTGAGGGTGAAGGTGAGAGTGAGGATTACAGTTAGAGTTAGTGTGGGGTATTCTGTTAGGATTAGGGTTAGTTTGAGGGTGAAGGTGAAGTTTAGGGTTAGATTTAGGGTTAGTTTTAGTTTGAGGGTTAAGTTTAGGGTTACGGTGAGGTTTAAGTTGAGGGTGAGGTTTAGGGTTAGAGTTAGGTTTAGGTTGAGGGATAGGGTTAGGGTTAGTCTTAGGGTTAGTGTTAGGGTGAGAGTTAGGGGGAGGGTTAGTGTTAGGGTTAGGTTTAGGTTTAAGGTGAGGTTGAGTGTGTGTGTTAGGGTTAGGATTGGGGTTAGCGTAAGGGCTAGGGTGAGGGTGAGAGTTAGGGTAAGGGTTAGGCTTAGGCTTAGGGTTAGGCTGAGCATGAGGTTGAGGTTGAGGGTGAGGGTTACAGTGATGGATAGGTTTACCATTAGGAGAGGGTTAGGCTGAGTTTTAGGGTTACAGGGAGGATTATGGTCAGGTTGATGGTAAGGGTAAAGGTTAGGTTTAGGCTGAGGGTGAGGGTTAAGATAAGGGTGAGGGTTAGGTTTAGGGGAAGGGTGTGGGTGAGGGTTAGATTGAGGATTAGTGTTAGGGTGAGTGTGAGGTTTAGGGTGAGGATGAGTATTAGGGTTAGGGTGAGGGCTAGCGTGAGGGTGAAGTTTAAGTTTAGGTTTAGGTTTAGGTTTAGGGTTAGAGTGATTGTTAGGGTTAGTGTGAGGGTTAGTGTTAGAGTTAGGGTGAGTATTAGGGTGAGGGTAAGTGTCAGGGTGAGGGTTAGGGTTAGGGTGAGGGTATGTTTAGGTTGCAGGTTAGGGTTAGGGTTAGAGTTAGGGTTAGAGTTCGGGTTAGTGTGAGAGTGAGGTTTACGCTTAGAGTTAGGTTTAGTGTAAGGTTAGGGTTCTGGTGAGGGTTAGGGTTAGGATTAGGCTTAGGCTTAGGCTTAGGCCAAGCATGTGGGTGAGGGTTAGCGTTAGGGTTAGGGTTATTGTTAGTGTTAGAGTAAGAGTTACAGGTTGAGGATGAGGTTGAGGGTTAGGGTTAGTGTGACATTTAGGTTGAGGTTTAGGGTTACGGTTATGGTTAGGGGTAGGTTGAGAGTGAGGTTTAGGGTTAGACTTAGGGTTAGTAGGAGTGTTATGGTGAGGTTTAGTGTTAGGGTTAGTGTTAGGGTGAGGGTAAGGGTTAGCTTGAGGTTTAGGGATAGGGCTAGTTTCAGGATTAGGGTTAGGATGAGGGTGAGTGTGAGGGTAAGGGTGAGGTTTAGGGTGAGGATAAGTGTTAGGGTGAGGGTTTGGGTTAGGGTGAGGGTTATGGTTAGGGCTAAGTTTAGGATTAGGGTTAGGGTGAGGGTGAGTATGAGGGTTAGGGTGAGGGTAAGTATTAGGTTTAGAGTGTGGGTTAGGGTGAGGGTGAGTTTTGGGGTTAGAGTTAGGGTTAGGGTGAGGGTTAGGTTGTGGTTTTGGGTTAGTTTTAGGGTTAGGGTTACTGTGAGAGTTAGGGTGAGGTTTAGGGTTAGGGTTAGGATTATGGTTAGGGTTAGCGTTAGGGTTAGGGTGAGGGTGAGGTTTAGGGTTAGTGTTAGGGTTAGGGTTAGTGTTAGGGTGAGGGTAAGTGTTAGGGTGAGGGTTAGGGATAGGGTGAGGTTTATGTTTAGGGTTAGGGTTAGGGTTAGCGTTATTGTTAGCATTAGGGTTAGGGTTATGGTTAGTAAGAGGGTGAGATTGAGGGTTAGGGTTATGGTTCGGATGAGGTTTATGGATAGGGTTAGAGTTAGGGTTAGGATCACGGTGAGGTTTAGGGTTAGAATTAGGGTTATGGTGAGTCTGAAGTTGAGGGTTAGCGTTAGGATTAATATTAGAGTTAGGCTTAAGGTGAGGCTAAGGTTGAGGGTGAGTGTTAGGTTTAGGTTTAGGATTCGGATTAGGGTTAGGGTTAGGGTGAGTGTGAGTGTTAGGGTTAGTGTTAGGCTTAGGGTTAGGCTGAGGGTGAGGGTGAGGGTGAGGGTTAGGGTTAGGGTGAGGGTAAGGGTTAGAGTTATGGGGAGGGTTAGGATGAGGGTTAGGGTTAGGATTAGGGTTAGGGTGAGGGTTAGGGTGAGGGTGAGGTTTAGGATTAGGGTTAGGGTTAGGTTTAGGGTTAGGGTTAGGGTTAGGGTTATTTTTAGGTTTAGGGTTACAGTTATGTTGAGGGTGAGGTTGAGGGTTAGGGATAGGATGAGGTTCAGGTTTAGGGTCAGTGTTAGAGTTAGGGTTAGGGTGAGGGTGAGGTTTAGGGTTAGAGTTAAGGTTAGTGATAGTGTAAGGGTTAGGGTGAGAGTTCGGTTTAGGGTTAGGCTTAGGCTTAGGCCGAGCATGAGGGTGAGGGTTAGGGTTAGGGTGGGGTTTACGGTTAGGGTTAGGGTGAGGGTGAGGTTGAGGTTGAGGGTTAGATATAGGGTTAGGGTGAGGGTTAGGGTTAGGGTTAGCGTTAGTGTTAGGGTTAAGGTGAGAGTGAGGGTTAGGTTGAAGTTTAGGGTTAGGGTTAGGGTTTGCGTTAGTGTGAGGGTTAGTGTTAGGGTTAGGGTTAGTGTTAGGGTGAGGGTAAGTGTTATGGTGAGTGTTTGAGTTAGGGTGAGTGTTATGTTTAGGGTGAGGGTTAGGAATAGTGTTACGGTTATTGTTAGGATTAGGTTTAGGTTTACAATTAAGGTGAGGGTGAGGATGAGGGTTAGGGTTAGGGTTAGGGTGAAGTTTAGGATTTGGCTTAGGGTTAGAGTTAGGGTTAAGGTGAGGCTGAGGTTTAGGATTAGCGTTTGGTTTAGGGTGAGGGTTAGGTTGAGGGTTAGGGTTAGTATTAGTGTTAAGGTTAGGGTTAGGCTGAGAGTTCGGGGGAGGCTTAGGTTTAGGATTCGAATTAGGGTTAGTGTTTGGGTGAGGTTTAGGGTTCCGTTAGGGTTAGGGTTAGTGTGATCGTTAGGGTGAGGGTAATGTTTAGGGTTAGGGTTAGGCTTAGGCTTAGGGTTAGACTGAGGTTGAGGGTGAGGGTGAGTGTTAGTGTTAGGTTGAGGGTTAGGATGAGGGTTAGGGTTAGGGTTCCGGTTAGGGTGAGGGCTAGGGTGAGGGTGAGGTTTAGTGTTAATATTAGGGTGAGGTTTAGGTTTATGGTTAGGGTTAGGGTTAGGGTGAGATTGAAGTTTAGGGTTAGATTTAGGGTTAGGGTGAGGCTGAGGGTGAGCGTTAGGGTTAGGGTGACATTTAGGGTGAGGGTGAGTGTTAGGCTTAGGGTTAGGATTAGGATTAGGGTAATGTTTAGGGTGAGTGTGAGTGTTAAGGTTAGGGTTATGGTGAGGGTAAGTGTTAGGATGAGGGTTAGGGTTAGGGTGAAGTATATGGTTACCATGAGAGTTAGGGTTAGTGTTAGGGTTATTGTAAGGGTTAGGGTTAGGGTTATGGTTACTGTGAGGTTGAGGGTGAGGGTTAGGATTAGGGTTAGGTGTCAGGTTTAGGTTTAGGTGTAGGGTTAGGGTTAGAGTTAGGGTTAGGTTTAGGGTTAGGGTTATTGTTAGGGTGAGGGTTAGGGTTATTGTTAGTGTTATGTTTAGGGTTAAGTTTGCGGTTCGGGTGAGGCTGAGGGTGAGGGTTATGTTTAGGGTTAGGGTTAGGGTTAGGGTTAGTGTTAGGGTTAGGGATAGGGTGAGGTTTATGGTGAGGGTGAGGGTTAGGGTTAAGTTTAGGATTAGGGTTAGGGTTACGGTGAGGGTGAGGGTGAGGTTTCGGGATAGCATGAGGGTTGGGGTTAGGGTTAGAGTGAAGATTAGGGTGAGGATTAGGCTTAGGCTTAGGTTTAGGGTGTGAGCTAGGGTGAGGTTGAGTGTTAGGGTGAGTGTTAGGGTGAGGGTTTTGGTTAGTGTTAGGGTTAGGGTTGGAGTTAGTGTTAGGCTTTGTGTTAGGGGGAGGGGTAAGGGGAGGGTTAGTGTTAAGTGAGGGTGAGGTTTAGGGTTAGATTTAGCGTTAGGTTGAGGGATAGTGTGAGGGTTAGTGTTAGGGTTAATGTTACAGTTAGGTTTAGGGTGAAGGTGAGTGTGAGGGATAGGGTTAGTCTTAGGCTTATGCTTAGGCTTAGGCCGAGCATGAGGGTGAGGGTGCGGGTTAAGGTTAGTGTGAGGGTTAGGGTTTTAGCGTTAGGGTGAGGGTTAGGATGAGGTTTAGGTTTAGGATTAGGGTTAGGGTGAGGGCTAGAGTGAGGGTGAGGCATATGGTGAGCGTTAGGATGTTGTTTATGGTGAGGGTTAGGGTTAGAGTTACAGTGAGTTTGAGGGTTAGGCTTAGGATTAGGGTTAGGGTTATTGTTATGGTTAGAGTTAAGTTGAGGGTAGGGGTGAGGGTGCAGATTAGGTTTAGGGTTAGGGTGAGGTTTAGATTTAGGGTTTGGGTTAGTTTGAGTGTTAAGATTAGAGTTAGGGTGAGGTTTAGGATGAGGTTCAGGATTAGGATTAGGGGTAGGTTGAGGGGTTGGGTGAGAGTTAGGGTGATGGTTAGGGTTAGGGATAGGGTTAGGTTTATGATTAGGGTTAGAGTGAGGGTGAGTGTGAGGGTTAGGGTTAGGTTTAGGCTTAGGGTTAGGGTTGAGCTTAGGGTTAGGGTGAGGGTTAGGGTTATTGTTTGGGTAAGCATGAGGGTGAGGGTGAGGATTAGGGTTAGGGTTCGGGTTAGGGTTAGGGTTAGGTTTGTGATTAGGGTTAGTGTTTCGGTTAGGGTTAGGTTTATGGTTAGGGTTAGGGTTAAAGTGAAGGTTAGTGTTAGGGTTAGATTTAGGATTAGGGTTAGGCTGAGGATGAGGTTGGTGGTGAAGAGTAGGTAAGGGTTAGGGTTAGGGTTAGGTTTAGAGTTACGGTTAGGGTTATTGTTAGTGTTATGGTAAGGGTTAAGTTTGCAGTCAGGGTGAAGCTGAGGGTGAGGGTTATGGTTAGTGTTAGGGTTAGGGTTAGGATTAGTATTAGTCTTATTTTTGGGTTTGGGTTAGAGTTACAGTGCGATTGACGGTGAGGGTGAGGGTGAGGGTTAGGGTGAGGTTTATGGTGAGGTTTAGGGTTAGGGTTAGGGTTAGGGTGAGGGTAAGATTTAGGGTTAGAGTTAGGGTTAGGGGGAGGGTTAGGATGAGGGTTAACGTTAGGTTTAGTGTTAGGGTTAGGGTGAGGGTGAGGGTTAGGTTGACGTTTAGGGATAGTGTTAGGGTTAGGGTTAGTGTTAGGGTGACGGTGAGTGTGAGAGTTAGGGTTAGGGTTAGGCTTAGGCTTAGGGGTAGGCTGAGGGTGAGGGTGGGCGTTAGGATTAGGGTTAGGGTGATGGTTAGTTTTAGGGTTAGGTTGAGGGCTAGGATGTGGGTTAGGGTTAGGATTAGGGTTAGGGTGAGGGCTAGGGTGAGGGTGAGGGTTAGGGTAAGGCTTAGGCTTATGGTTAGGCTGAGGGTGAGGTTATGGTTTTGTGTTAGGGTTAGGGTGATGTTTAGGTTTATGGTTAGGGTGAGGGTTATGATGAGGTTTAGAGTTATATTGAGGGTTATGGTGAGGATGATGATAAGGGTAAAGTAGAGGATTAAGCTGAGGGTGAGGTTTTCGTTAAGGTTGAGGTTTAGGGTTAGTTTTAGGGTTAGGGTAAGTGTTAGGGTTAGGGTGAGGGTGAGAGTTAGATTGAGGATAAAGGTGTGGGTTAGTGTGAGATTTAGGATGAGGATGAGGGTTAGGATTAGGGTGAGGGTGAGGTTTAGAATTACGGTTAGGTTGAGGGCTAGGGTGAGTGTGAGGGTGAGGGTTAGAGTTAGGGTTAGGGTGAGGTTTAGGTTTTGGGTTAGGGTTAGAGTAAGATTTAGGGAGAGGGTGAGGTTTAGGGTTAGAGTTAGGGTTAGGGTAAGGGATAGGGTGAGGATGATGTTAAGGGTAATGGTGAGGTTTAGGCTGAGGTTGAGGGTTAAGATAAGCGTGAGTGTTAGGGTTAGGTTTAGGGTTAGGATAAGGGTTAGGGTTAGGTTAGGGTTAGGGTTAGTGTTAGGTGTTGGTTAGATTGAAGATTAGTTTTAGGGTTAGTGTGAGGCTTAGGGTGAGTGTGAGGGTTAGGGTTAGGCTGAGGGTGAGGGTTAGATTTAGGGTTAGGGTGAGGGCTAGGGTGAGGTTGAGGGTTATGGTTAGTGTTAGGGTTAGGGTGAGGTTTAGGATTAGGGTGAGGGTTAGGGTTAATGTGAGGGTGAGTGTTAGGGTTATGGTGAGGGTTAGGGTTAGGGTGAGGGTTATGGTTAGGGTGAGGGTTTGGGTTAGGTTTAGCGTGAGGGTGAGGGTGAGGTTTAGGGTTAGATATATTGTTAGTGGGAGGGTTAGTGGGAGGGTTAGTGTTAGGGTTAGTGTTACGGTTAGGGTGAGGGTGAGGTTTAGGTTGAGGTTTAGGGTTAGGGTTAGTGTTAGGGTTATGGTTAGGTTAAATTTAGGGTGAGGGGTAAGATGACGTTTAGGCTTAGGTGGAGGGTTAGTTACGTTTAGGTTTAGGTTGAGGGTAAGTGTTATGATGAGCGTTAGGGTGAGGGTGAGGTTTAGGTTTAGAGTTAGGGTTAGGTTGAGGGTTAGGTTGGGGGTTAGGGTTAGAGTTAGTGTTAGGGTTAGTGTTAGGGTGATCGTTAGGGGGTGGTTTAGGGTTAGGGATAGGGTTAGGATTAGGTTTAGGGTGAGTGTGATTGTGTGTGTTAGGGTTAGGTTTATGGTTAGGCTTAGGGTTAGGCTGAGGGTGATGTTGAGAGACAAGTGCTAGGGTTAAGGTGCGGGTTACGGTTAGGTTTAGGTTGAGGGTTAGGATGAGGATTAGGGTTAGGATTAGGGTTAGGGAGAGGCCTAGGGTGATGGTGAAGTTTAGGGTTAGGGTTAGGTTGATGGTGAGATTTAGGTTTAGAGTTAGGGTTATGGTGAGGCTGAGGGTGAGAGTTAAGTTTAGGTTTAGTGTTAGGGTTAGGGTTAAGGTGAGGTTTAGGGTGAGTGTGAGGGTTAGGATTAGGATTAGGCTTAGGCTTAGGATGAAGGTGAGGGATAGTGTAAGGGTTAGTGTTAGGGTGAGAGTTAGGGTTCGAGTTAAGTTTAGGGTTAGGGTGAGGGTTAGGGTAAGGATTAAGGTGAGGGTGAGAGTTAGGGTTAGGCTTAGTGTTAGCGTGAGGTTTAGGATGAGGGTTAGGGTTAGGATTAGTGTTAGGGTGAGGGCTAGGGTGAGGGTGAGGTTTAGGTTTAGGGTTAGGGTGAGGTTAGAGTTAGGGTTAGGGTTAGGGTGAGGGTGAGGTTTAGGGTTAGAGATAGGGTTAGTGTGAGGCTGATTGAGATTGTTAGAGTTAGGGTTAGGGTTAGGGTTAGGGTTAGGGTGAGGAATAGGGTGAGGGTGAGGGTTAGGTTTAGGGTTAGGATTAGGATTAGGGTAATAGGGTGAGTGTGAGGGTTAGGGTTAGGGTTAGGCCTAGGGTTAGGCTGAGGGTGAGGGTGAGGCTGAAAGTTAGGGCTAGGTTGAGACAGAGGGTTTGGGTTAGGGTGAGGGTTAAGGTTCAGGGTAAGTTTATGGTTAGGATGAGGGTTAGGGTTAGTGTTACAGTGAGCTTGAGGGTTAGGGTTAGTTTGAGGGTTAGGGTTGGGGTTAGGTTTAGTTTTAGGGTGAGGATTAGGGTTAGGGTTAGGGTAAGGATTAGGATTAGAATTAGGGTTAGAATTAGGGTGAGGGTGAGGGCTAAGGTGAGGGTGAGTTTACTGTTAGTGTTAGGGTGAGGTTTAGGGTTAGGGTTAGGGTTAGGGTGAGGGTTTGGATGAGGGTTAGGGTTACGGTGAGGGTGAGGGTTAGGGTTTGGGTGACGGTAAGGGTAAAGATGAGGGTTAGGCTGAAGGTGAGTGTTAGGATTAGGGTTAGGGTTAGGGTTAGGATTAGTGTTATTGTTAAGTTTATGGTTAGACTTACGGTGAGGGTGAGGGTGAGGGTCAGGTTGAAGTTTAGGGTTAGGGTGAGGTTTAGGGTTAGGGTTATGTTGAGGGTGAGGTTTAGGGTTAGATTTAGGGTTAGCGGGAGGGTTAGTTCGTGGGTTAGAGTTAGGGTTAGTGTTAGGGTTAAGGTTAGGGTGAAGGTTAGGTTGAGGTTAAGGGTTAGTGTTTGGGATAGGGTATGCTTAGGGTTAGGGTGAGGGTTAGTGTAAGTTTTAGGTTTATTTTTAGGCTTAGGCTTAGGGTTAGGCTGGGGGTGAGGGTGGGGCTGAAGATTAGGTTTAGTGTGATGGTTAGGGTGAGGGTTAGGTTGAGGTTTAGGGTTAGGGTTAGTGTTAGGGTTAAGGTTAGGGTGAGAGTTAGTGGGAGGGTTAGGGTTAGGGATAGGGTTAGTATTGGGGTTAGGATGATTGTCAGTGTGTGCGTTAGGGTTAGGTTTAGGTTTAGGCTTAGGGTTAGGCTGAGGTTGAGGTTCATGGTGAGGGTTAGGGTTAGAGTTAGGGTTAAGGGAGGATGAGGTTTAAGGTTAGAGTTAGGGTTAGGGTGAGGCTGAGGTTGAGGGTTAGGGTTAGTGTTAGGGTTATGGTTAGGGTTAAGGTGATGGTTAGGGTAAGGGTGCAAATTAGGGTTAGGTTTAGGATTTGGATTAGGATTAGACTTAGGGTGAGTGTGAGGGTTAGGGTTAGGCTTAGGCTTAGGCTTGGCTTAGGCTGAGGGTGAGGGTGAGCATGAGGTTTAGGGTTAGCTTGAGGGTTAGGTTTAGGGTTAGGGTGAGGTTTGGGTTAGGGTTAAGTTTAGTGTTAGGGTGAGGGTTAAGGTGAGGGTTTTGGTGAGGGTGAGGGTTAGGGTTAGGTTGAGCGTTAGCATTAGGGTTAGGGTTAGGGTGATGGTTATTTTTAGAGTTAGTGTTAGGGTGAGGGTTAGGATGAGGTTTAGGGTTAGGATTAGAGTTAGGGTGAGGGCTTGGGTGAGGTTGAGGTTGAGGTTTAGGGTTGGGGTGAGGTTTGCCGTTAGGATTAGGGTTAGGTTTAGGTTTAGGTTGAGGGTGAGGTTTAGGGTTAGAGTTAGGGTTAGGGTGAGGCTGATTGTGATTGTTAGAGTTAGGTTTAGTGTTCGACTTAGGGTTAGGGTTAGGGTTAGGTTTAGGGTGAGGGTGAGGGTTAGCATTAGGTTTAGGATTAGAATTAGGGAAAGGGTTAGGGTTTGTTTGAAGGTTAGGGTTAGGGTTAGGGTTAGGGATAGGCTGAGAGTGAGGGTGACGGTGAGGGTTAGGGTTGGGGTGAGTTTTAGGCTTAGGGTTAGGGTGAGAGTTAGGGTTCGAGTTAAGTTTATGGTTAGGGTGAGGCTTAGGGTTAGGGTTACGGTGATCGTGAAGGTTAGGGTTAGGTTGAGGGTTAGGGTTAGGGTTAGGGTTAGGGTGTTGTTTATTGTTAGGTTTAGGGTAAGGGTTAGGAGGATAATTAGGTTTATGATTAGATTTAGGGTGAGGGTGTGTGTTAGGATTAGGTTTAGGGTTAGGGTTAGGGTTAGGGTTAGGGTTAGAGTTAGAATTAAGGTGAGGATGAGGGTTAGGGTTAGGTTTAGGTTGAGTTTTATGTTTAGGAGTAGGATTAGGGTTAGGGAGAGGGTGAGGTTTATGGTTAGATTTAGGGTTAGGGGGAGGGTTAGTTCGTGGGTTACCGTTAGTGTTAGTGTTAGGGTTAAGGTTAGTGTAAGTGATAGGTTGAGGTTAAGGGGTAGGGATAGGGGTAGGGTTAGGATTAGGATTAGGGTGAGGGTGAGTGTGAGGGTTAGGGTTAGGGTGAGGCTTAGTCTTAGCGTTAGGCTGAGGGCGATTGTGGGTGTTAAGATTAGGTTTAGGGAGAGGGCTAGGGAGAGTGTGAGGTTTAGTGTAAGGGTTAGGCTTTGGCTTAGGGTTAGGCTGAGCGTGGGGTTGAGGGTGAGGTTTAGGGTAAGGGTGATGGTTAGGTTTACAGTTAGGGTGAGGGGTAGGTTGACGTTTAGGATTAGGGGGAAGGTTAGGGTGAGAATGATGGTAAGGGTAAAGGTGAGGTTTAGGCTGAAGGTAAGATTTAAGTTAAGGGTGACGATTAGGGTTAGGTTTAGGGTTAGGGTAAGGGTAAGGGTTAGGAGTAGGGTGAGGGTTAGATTGAGGATTAGGGTTAGGGTTAGGGTGCGGTTTAGGATTAGGGTGAGGGTTAGGGTTAGTGTTAGTTTTAGGGTTAGTGTTCGGGTTAGGGTAAGTGTTAGGGTGAGGGTTAGGGTTAGGGTGAGGGTAATGGTTAAGTTGAGGGTTAGGGTTAGGGTTATTGTTAGGGTTAGGGTTAGGGTTATGGTTATGCTGAGGGTGAGGGTGATTGTTAGGGTTCGGGTTAGGGTGAGGTTTAGTGTTAGGGTTAGGGTGAGAGTTAGAGTTAGGGTGAGGATGAGGTTTAGGGATAGTGTTAGGGTTAGGGTGAGGGTTAGTGTGAGTGTTAGGGTTAGAGTAAGGGTTAGGGTGGGGTGACCATAAGGGTAAACGTGAGGGTTAGGCTGAGGATAAGGGTTATGGTCGGATGATTTTTAGGTTTAGGGGGAGGGTTAGGGTTATGGGAAGGATGTGAGTGAGGGTTAGATTGAGGATTAGTGTCAGGGTTAGTGTGTGGTTTAGGGTGATGGTGAGGGTTAGGGTTAGGGTGAGGGCTAGGGTGAGGGTGAGGTTTAGGTTTAGGTTCAGGCTGAGGTTTAGGGTTAGAGTGATGGTTCTGGTTAGTGTGAGGTTTAGTGATAGGGTTAGGGTTAGTGTTAGGGTGAGGGTAAATGTTAGGGTGAGGGTTAGGTTTAGGGTGAGAGTTATGGATAGTTTGAGGGTTAGGCTTACGGTTAGGGTTATTTTTAGGCTTAGGGTTAGGTTTACGGTTACAGTGAGGGTGAGGGTGATGGTTAGGTTTAGGGTTAGGGTGAGGTTTAGGTTTAGGGTTAGGATTAGAGTTAGGGTTAGGGTGAAGGTGAGGTTTACTTTTAGAGTTAGGGTTAGTAATAGGGTTAAGGTTAGGATGAGGGTTAGGGTTAGGGTTAAGCTTAGACTTAGGCTTATGCTTAGGTCGAGTATGAGGGTGAGGGTTAGGGTTAGGGTTAGGGTGAGGGTTAGGGTTAGGGTTAGGGTGAGGGTGAGGATAAGGTTTAGCATTAGGATTAGGGTTAGGGTGAGGGCTAGGCTGAGGGTTAGGGAGATGGTTAGGTTTAGGGATAGGGTTAGGTTTAGGATTAGGGTTAGGGTGAGGGTGAGTGTGAGTGTTGGGGTTAGGCTTAGGGTTAGGCTTATGGTTCGGCTGAGGGTTAGGGTGTGGGTTGGGGTTAGTTTTTGGGTTAAAGTGTGGGTGAGGCTGAGGATTTATGTTATGTTTAGGGTTATGTTTAGGGTTAGGGTTAGGCTTAGGCTTAGGGTTAGGGTTAGGGTGAGGTTTAGGGTTAGATATAGGATTAGGGGAGGGTTAGGGTAAGGGTTAGGTACAGGGTTAGTGTTAGGATTAGGGTGAGAATGAGGGCTAGGTTGAGTTTTAGGGTTAGGTTTAAGTTTAGGGTTAGTGTGAGGGTTAGTGTTAGGGTTAGGGTTAGAGTTACAGTGAGGGTGAGGTTGCGGGTGAGGTTTAGGGTTAGAGTTAGTGTGGGGTATACGGTTAGGGTTAGGGTTAAGTTGAGGGTGAAGGTGAGGTTTAGGGTTAGATTTAGGGTTAGTGATAGTTTGAGGGTTAGGTTTAGGGTTAGGGTGAAGTTTATGGTCAGGGTGAGGTTTAGGGTTAGAGTTAGGTTTATGTTGAGGGTTAGGGTTAGCGTTAGTGTTAGGGTTACTGTTAGGGTGAGAATTAGGGGGAGGGTTAGTTTTAGGCTTAGGATTAGGTTTAAGGGGAGGGTGAGTGTGTGTGTTAGGTTTAGGATTAGGGTTAGGGTAAGGACTAGGGTGAGGGTGAGAGTTAAGGTAAGGGTTAGGCTCAGGCTTTTAGGGTTAGCCTGAGCGTGAGGTTGAGGGTGAGGGTTAGGGTTAGGGTGATGGTTAGGTTTACCATTAGGTGAGGGTTAGGCTGAGTTTTAGGGTTAGGGGGAGGATTAGGGTGAGAATGATGGTAAGGGTAAAGGTGAGGTTTAGGCTTAGGATGAGGTTTAAGGTAAAGGTGAGGGTTAGGGTTAGGAGAAGTGTGTGGGTGAGGGTTAGATTGAAGATTAGTGTTGGGGTGAGTGTGAGGTTTAGGGTGAGGATGAGGATTAGGTTTAGGGTGAGGGCTAGCGTGAGGGTGAGGTTTAAGTTTAGGTTTAGGTTGAGGTTTAGGGTTAGGATGATGGTAAGGGTTAGTGTGAGCGTTAGTGTTAGGGTTAGGGTTAGTGATAGGGTTAGTGTTAGTGATAGGGTTAGGTTTAGTGTTAGGTTGAGGGTAAGTGTTAGGGTGAGGGTTAGGGTTAGGGTGAGGGTTATGTTTAGGTTGCGGGTTAGGGTTTGGGTTAGTGTTAGGGTTAGAGTTAGGGTAAGTGTGAGAGTGAGGTTTACGGTTAGAGTTAGGGTTAGTGTTAGGTTTAGGGTTAGGGTGAGGGTTAGGGTTAGGATTAGGCTTAGGCTTAGGCTTAGGCCGAGCATGAGGGTGAGGGTTAGGGTTAGGGTTAGGGTGATTGTTAGGGTTAGGTTAAGAGTTACAGGTTGAGGATGAGGTTAAGGTTAAGGTTAGTGTGACCTTTAGGTTGAGGTTTAGGGTTACGGTTAGGGTTAGGGGTAAGTTGAGAGTGAGGTTTAGGGTTGGGGTTAGTGTTATGGTGAGGGTGAGAGTTAGCTTGACGTTTAGGGATAGGGCTAGGTTTAGGATTAGGGTAAGGGTGAGGGTGAGTGTGAGGGTAAGGGTGAGGGTTAGGTTGAGGGTAAGTGTTAGGGTGAGGGTTTGGGTTAGGGTGAGGGTTATGGTTAGGGTTAAGTTTAGGATTAGGTTTAGGGTGAGGGTGAGTATGAGGGTTAGGGTGAGGGTTAGGGTGAGGGTAAGTATTAGGGTTAGAGTGTGGGTTAGGGTGAGGGTGTGGTTTGGGGTTAGATTTACGGTTAGGATGAGGTTGAGGTTGAGGGTGAGGTTGAGGGTTATGGTTAGGGTTACGGTGAGAGTTAGGGTGAGGGTTAGGGTTAGAGTTAGGATTATTGTTAGGGTTAGCGTTAGGGTTAGGGTGATGGTGAAGTTTAGGTTTAGAATTAGGGTTAAGGTGAGGTTGAGGGTGAGGGTGAGGGTTAGGGTTAGGTGTAGGATATGGATTAGGGTTAGGGTTACGGTGAGTGTGAGGGTGAAGGTTAGGGTTAGGGTTAGCCTTAGGTTTAGGCTGAGGGAGAGTGTGAGGGTGAGGGTTAGGGTTAGTTTGAGGGTTAGGATTAGGGTTAGGTTGAGGTTTATTGTTAGGTTTACTGTTAGGTTCAGGGTTATGTTGAGGGTGAGGTTTAGGGGTAGAGTTATGGTTCGGTTAAGTTTAGGGTTAGGGTGAGGGTTACGGTAAGGGTTATGGTGAGAGTAAGGATTAGGGTTAGGTTGAGGGTTAGGGTTAGGGTTAGGGTGAGGGTGAGGGTTAGGGTTAGTTTTAGAGTTAGGGTTAGGTTGAGGGTTAGGTTGAGGTTGAGGGTTAGGCTTAGGGTTACGATTAGGATTAAGGTAAGGGTTAGGGTGAGTGACATTAGGGTTAGGGTTAGGCTTAGGCTTAGCGTTAGGCTGAGGGTGAAGGTGAGGGTGAGGGTGAGGGTTCAGGCGAGGGTTACAGTTAGGGTTAGGGTGAGAGTTAGTGTTTGGTTAAGTTTAGGGTTAGGGGGAGGGTTAGGGTTAGGGTTATGGTGAGAGTGAGGGTTAGGATTAGGGTTAGGATTAGTGTTATTGTTACTGTTAGGGTTAGAGTTATGGTGAGGGGCCGGGTGAGGGTGAGTGTGAGGGTTAGGGAGGGTTAGGGTGAAGTTTACGGTTAGGGTTAGGATTAGGGTTAGGGTGTGGGTGAGGTTTACAGTTAGATTTAGGGTTCGTTGGAGGGTTAGGTTGAGGGTTAGGGTTAGGGTGAGTGTTAGGGATAAGGTTAGGTTGAGGTTTAGGTTGAGGTTTAATGTTAGGGTTAGGGTTAGGTTTAGGATTAGGGTTAGGGTGAGGGTGAGTGTGAGGGTTAGGATAAGGATTAGGCTGAGGGATAGGCTGAGGGTGAGGGTGGGGGTGAGGATTTGGGTAGGGTGATGGTTAGGGTTAGGGTTCAGGTGAGTGTTAGGATGAGGGTTAGGGTTAGGATTAGGTTTAGGGTGAGGGCTAGGGTGAGGGTGAGGGTTAGGGTAAGTGTTAGGCTTAGGATTTGGGGTAGGCTGAGCGTGAGGTTGAGGGTAAAGGTTAGGGTTAGGGTAAGGGTGAGGATTAGTGTTAGGGTTATTTTGGGGGTGACGGTAAGTGTAAAGGTGAGGGTTAGGCAGAGCGTGAGGGTTACGGTAAGTGTGAGGTTTAATGTTAGGGTGAGGGTTAAGATTAGAGTTATGTTGAGGGTGAGGGTTAGATTGAGGATTAGTGTTAGGGTTAGTGTGAGGTTTAGGGTGAGGATGAGAATTAGGGTTAGGGTGAGGGCTAGGGTGAGGGTGAGGTTTAGGGTTAGTGTTAGGGTGAGGTTTAGGGTTAAGATGATGATTAGGGTTAGTGTGAGGGTTAGTGTTAGGGTTAGGGTTAGTGTAAGAGTGAGAGTTAGGGTTAGGGTGAGGTTTATGTTTAGGGTGAGTGTTAGGGTTAGGGTTAGGGTTATTGTTAGCGTTAGGGTTAGGGTTACGGTTACTGTGAGGGTGAGGGTGAGGGTTAGGGTTAGGGTTCAGATGAGGTTTAGGGATAGGGTTAGAGTTAGGGTTAGGGTCACAGTGAGTTTTAGCGTTAGAGTTAGGTTTAGGGTGAGGCTGAAGTTGAGGGTTAGGGTTAGGATTAATGTTAGGGTTAGGATTAAGTTGAGGGTAAGTTTGAGGGTGAGGGTTAGGTTTAGGTTTAGGATTCGGATTAGGGTTAGGGTTAGGGTGAGTGTGAGTGTTAGGGTTAGGGTTAGTCTTAGGGTTAGGCTGAGGGTGAGGGTGAGGGTGAGGGTGAGGGTAAGAGTTAGAGTTATGGGGAGGGTTAGGATGAGGGTTAGGGTTAGGATTAGGGTTAGGGTGAGGGCTAGGGTGAGGGTGAGGTTTAGGGTTAGGGTTAGTGTGAGGTTTAGTGTTAGGGTTAGGGTTAGGGTGAGGGTGAGGGTGAGGGTTAAGGATAGGGTTAGGATTAGGATTAGGGTAAGGGATAGAGTGAGTGTGAGGGCTAGGCTTAGGGTTAGGTTTAGGCTTAAGTTTATGCTGAGGGTGAGGGTGAGGGTGAGGGCTTGGTTGAGCGTGAGGTTTAGGGTTAGGGTTAAGCTTAGACTTAGGTTTAGGCTGAGGCTGAGGGAGAGTTTGAGGGTTATGGTTAGGGTTATGGTTGGGGTTACCCTTAGGATGAGGGTTAGGATGAGGATTAGGGTTAGGGTGAGTGTTAGGTTGAGGGTGACGGTAAGGGTTAAGGTGAGGTTTAGGCTGAGGGTGAGGGTTACGGTCAGGGTGAGTCTTAGGGTTAGGGTGAGGGTGAAGTTTATTTGAGTATTAGTGTTAGGGTTAGTGTGAGGTTTAGATTGAGGATGAGAGTTAGGGTTAGGTTGAGGGATAAGTTGAGGCTGAGGGTTAGGTTTAGGGTGAGGTTTAGGGTTAGGGTGAGACTTAGGGTTAGTGTGAGGGTTAGTGTTAGGGTTAGGGATAGTGTTAGGGTGAGGGTAATTGTTAGGGTGAGTTTTATGGTTTGGGTGAAGGTTATGTTTAGGATGAGTGTTAGGGTTAGGGTTAGGGTTATTGTTAGGGTTAGGCTTAAGGTTATGCTGAGGGTGAGGGTGAGGGTTAGGGTTAGGGTTAGGGTGAGAGTTAGGGTTCAGGTTAAGTTTAAGGTTAGGGTGAGGTAGGTTTACGGTTACCTTGAGCGTGAGGGTTAGGGTTAGGTTGAGGGTTATTGTTAGGGTTAGGGTTAGGGTGAGGTTAGGGTTAGAGTTAGGGTTAGTGTTAGGATCAGGGTAGGTGTTAGGGTGAGGGTTTTGGTTAGGGTGAAGGTTATGATTAGGTTGAGGGTTAGGATTAGGATTAGGGTTATTGTTAAGGTTAGGTTTAGTGTTACGTTTACAGTGAGGGTGTGCGTGAGGTTTAGGGTTAGAGTGATGTTTAATGTTTGGGTTCGGGTTAGAGTTAGGGTTAGGGTGAGGGTGAGGTTTAGAGTTAGATTTAGGGTTAGGGTGAGGGTTAGATTGAGGGTTAGGTTTAGGTTTAGGCTTAATGTTAGGCTGAGGGCAAGGTTGGTGGTGAAGATTAGGGTTAGGGTGAGGGTTAGGTTAACGGTTAGGGGGAGGGTTAGGAGTAGGTTTAGCGTTAGGATTGGGGTTAGGGTGAGAGCTAGGGTGAGGTTGAGGTGAAGGATTAGGGTTAGGGTGAGGGTTAGGGTTAGGGTGAGAGTTAGGGTTTGGGTTAAGTTTAGGGTTTGGTTGAGGGTTAGGATAAGGGTTACGGTGAGGGTGAGGGTTAGGGTTAAGTTGAGGGTTAGGGTTAGGATTAGGGTTAGGGTGAGGGTGAGGGTGAGGGTTAGGGTTAGTGTTAGGATGAGGATTAGGTTTAGGATTAGGGTTAGGGTGAGGGCTAGTGTAAGGGTGAGGTTTAGTGTTAGGGTTAGGGTTAGAGTTACTGTTAGCGTGAATGTGAGTTTTAGGTGTAGAGTTAGAGTGAGGGTGCGGGTTAGGGTCAGGGTTAGGGTTATGGTGCGGGTTCGTGTGTGGGTAACGGTAAGGGTAAAGGTGAGGGTTAGGCTGAGGATGAGAGTTACGGTAAGATTGAGTGTTAGGGTTAGGTGGAGGTTTAGTGTTAGGGTTAGGGTGAGGGTGAGGGTCAGATTGAGGATTAGTATCAGGGTTAGTGTGAGGTTTAGGGTGAGGATGAGGGTTAGGGTTAGGGTGAGGTCTACAGTGAGGGTGAGGGTTAGGGTTAGTGTTAGGGTGAGGTTTAGGGTTATTGTGATGTTTAGGGTTAGTGTGAGCCTTAGTGTTATTGTTAGGGTTAGTGTTAGGGTGAGGGTAAGTGGTAGGGTGAGGGTTAGGGTAAGGGTGAGTGTAATGTTTAGGGTGAGGTTTAGGGTTAGGTTTAGGTTTATTGTTAGGGGTAGGGTTAGGGTTAGAGTTAGAGAATGGGTGAAGGTGAGATTTAGGGTTAGACTTAGAGTTAGTGTTAGGGTTAGGGTTAGGGTGAAGGTTAGGGATATGGTTAGGTTTAGGATTATTCTTAGGCTTAGGCTTAGGCCGAGCATGAGGTTGAGGGTTAGAGTTAGGGTTAGGGTGAGGGTTAGGGTTAGGGTTAGAGTGAGGTTTAGGATGAGGTTTAGTGTTAGGAGTAGGGTTAGGGTGAAGGCTAGAGTGAGGGTAAGGGTGAGGGTTAGGGTTAGGGAATGGGTTAGGTTTAGGATTAGGGTTAGTGTGAGGGTGTTTGTGAGGGTTAGGGTTAGAGTTAGGGTTAGGCTTAGAGGTAGGTTGAGGGTTAGGGTGTGGGTTAGGGTTAGGGTTTGGGTTAAGGTGAGGGTGAGGCTGAGGATTAGGGTTACTTTTAGGGTTAGGGTTAGGGTTAGGTTTAGTGTTATGTTTAGGGTTATGGTTAGGCTTAGGGTTAGGGTTAGGGTGAGGTTTAGGGTTAGTTATAGGGTTAGGGGGAGGGTTAGCGTAAGGCTTAGTCATAGGGTTAGTGATAGGGTTAGGGTGATGGTGAGGGTTAGGTTGAGGTTAAGGGTTAGGCTTAAGGTTAGGGTTAGTTTGAGGGTTAGTGTTAGGGTTACGGTTAGTGTTAGGGTGAGGGTAAGTGTTAAGGTGAGGGTTTGGTTTAGGGTGAGGGTTATGGTTAAGGTGAGGGTTAGGATTAGGGTTAGGGTTATTTTTAGATTTAGGTTTAGGGTTAGGGTTACTGTGAGGGTGAGGTTGAGGGTTAGAGTTATGGTTAGGGTGAAGTTTAGGGTTTGGGTTAGGGTTAATGTGAGGGTTAGGGTGAGGTTGAGGTTTAGTGATAGAGTTAGGTTTAAGGTCAGGGTTAGGTTGAGGTTTAGGGTTAGGGTGTTAGTGTTAGGGTTAGGGTGAGCGTTAGGGGGAGGGTTAGGGTTAGGGTTATGTTTAGGGTTAGTGTTAGGGTTAGGGTGTGGGTGAGGTTTAGTGATAGAATTAGGGTTAGGGTGAGGCTGAGGGTGAGGGTTAGTGTTAGTTTTAGCATTAGGGTGAGGGTTAGGTTTAGGGATAGGTTTAGGATTAGGATTAGGGTTAGGGTTAGGGTGAGTATGAGGGTAAGGGTTAGGGTTAGGGTAGGCCTTAGGTTTAGACTGAGGGTGAGGGTGAGTGTGAGGGTTAGGTTTAGGGTGAGGGTTAAGTTTAGGGTTAGGGTGAGTTTTTGTGTTAGGGTTAGGATTAAAGTTAGGGTTAGGGTGAGCATGAGGTTCAGGGGTAGATTTAGGGTTGGGGTTAGGGTTATTTTTAGGGTTAGGGTTAGGGTTAGTGTAGAGTTAGGGTTACAGTTAGGGTTAGGGTGAGCATGAGGTTTACGGTTAGAGTTACGGTTAGTGTTAGGGTTAGGGGTAGGGTGAGGGTTAGGGTTAGGATTAGGCTTAGGCTTAGGCTTAGGCTGAGCATGAGGGTGAGGGTTAGGTTTAGGATTAGGGTGAGTGTTAGGATGAGGTTTAGTGTTAGGATTAGGATTAGGTTGAGGGCTAGGGTGAGGGTTATGGTGATGGTTAGGTTTAGGCATAGGGTTTGGGTTAGGATTAGGGTTAGGGTTAGGGTTAAGGTGAGGTTTAAGGTTAGGGTTAGGGTTACATTTAGGCTTCGGGTTAGGCTGAGTGTGAGGGTGGAGGTGAGGTTAGAGTTAATATTAGTATTAGGGTTAGAGTTATTTTTTGTGTTATGGTTAGGGTTAAATTTGCAGTGAGGGTGAGGCTGCGGGTGAGGGTTATGGTTAGAGTTATGGTTAGGTTTAGGGTTAGTGTTATTCTTAGGGTTAGGTTTAGAGTTAAGGTGAGGGTGAGGGTTAGGGTTGGGTTGAGGTTTAGGGTTTGGTTTAGGGTGAGAGATAGGGTTCGGTTAAGTTTAGGGTTAGAGAGAGGGTTAGGGTTTGGGTTAAGGTGAGCGTGAGGGTTAAGATTATGTTTAGCATTAGGGTTATTGTTACTGTTAGGGTTAGAGTTATGGTGAGGGTGAGGGTGAGGGTGAGGGTTAGGCTTAGAGTTGGGGTGAGGTTTCCGATTAGGGTTAGGATTAGGGTTAGGATGAGAGTGAAGTTTAGTGTTAGATTTAGGGTTAGTTGGAGGATTAGGTCGAGGGTTAGGGTTAGGGTTAGTGTTCAGGATAAGGTTAGGGTGAGGGTTAGGTTGAGGTTTAGTGTTAGGGTTAGGGTTAGGTTCAGGATTAGGTTTAGGGTGAGGGTGAGAGTGAGGGTTAGGGTTAGGTTTACGCTTAGGGTTAGGCTGAGGGTGAGGGTGGGGATGAGGAGTAGGGTTAGGGTGATCGTTAGGGTTAGGGTTAGGGTGAGGGTTAGGGTTAGTATTAGGGTTAGGGTGAGGGCTAGGGTGAGGGTGAGGGTTAGGGTAAAGGTTAGGGTTAGGCTTAGGCTTAGCGTTAGGCTGTGCATGAGGTTGAGGTTGAGGGTTATGGTTAGGGTTAGTGTGAGGTTTAGTGTTAGGGTTAGTGTGGAGGAGATGGTAAGGTTAAAGGTGATGGTTAGGTGGAGGGTGAGGTTTACGGAAAGGGTGAAGGTTAATGTTAGGGTGAGGGTGAGGGTTAGGGTTAGGGTTAGGGTTAGGGTTAGGATGAGGTTTAGGTTTAGATTTAGGGTTAGGGTGATGCAGAAGTTGAGAGTTAGGGTTAAGATTAATGTTAGGGTTAGGCTTAAGGTGAGGGTTAGGTTGAGGGTGAGGGTTAGGTTTAGGGTTAGGATTAGCATTAGGGTTAGTGTTACGGTGAGTGTGAGGGTTAGGGTTAGGCTTAGGGTTAGGCTGAGGGTGAGGGTGAGGGTGAGGTTGAGAGTTAGTGTGCGGGTTAGGGTTAGGGTTATGGCGAGGATTAGGATTAGGTTTACGGTTAGGATTAGGGTTGTTGTGAGGGCTAGGGTGAGGGTGAGGTTTAGGGTTAGGGTTAGGGTGAGGTTTAGGTTTAGTGTTAGGGTTAGGGTGAGATTGAGGTTTAGGGTTAGATTTAGGGTTAAGTTGAGGCTGAGTGTGCAGGGTAGGGTTAGGCTTAGTTTTAGGATTAGGGTAAGGGATAGGTTGAGTGTGAGGGTTAAGTTTAGGTTTAGGATTAGCCTTAGGGTTATGCTGTGGTTGAGGGTTAGGGTGATGGTTAGCTTTAGGGTTAGGGTGAGTGCTAGGATGAGGTTTAGGGGAGGATTAGGGTTAGGGTGAGAGCTAGTGTGAGAGTTATGGTGAGGGTTAGGTTTAGGCATAGGGTTAGGTTTAGGATTAGGTTTAGGTTGAGGGTGAGTGTGAGGGTTAGTGTTAGGGTTAGGCTTAGGGATAGGGTTAGGTTTAGGATTAGGGTTAGGGTTACAGTGACGGTGAGGGTTATGGTTAGGGTTAGGGCTAAGCTTATTGTTAGTGTTATGGTTAGGGTTAAGTTTGTGGTGAGGGTAAGGCTTAGGGTGAGGGTTATGGTTATGTTTAGGGTTAGGGTTAGGGTTAGAGTTACAGTGAGGTTGAGGGTGAGGGTGAGGTTTAGGGTTAGTGTGATCTTTAGGTTGAGGTTTAGGGTTAGGGTTAGTGTTAGGGTGAGGGTGAGGGTTAGGTTGAGGTTTAGGGATAGGGTTAGGTTTATGATTAGGTTTAGGGTGAGGGTGAGTGTGAGGTTTAGGGTGAGGGTTACGGTGATGGTAAGTGTTAGGGTGAGGGTTTGGTTTAGGGTTCGCGTTATTTTTAGGGTGAGGGTTTGGATTAGGGTTAGGGTGAGTTTTAGGATTTGAGTAAGTGTTAGAGTGAGGGTGAGGGTTAGGGTGATGTTTAGGGTTAGAGTTAGGGTTCTGGTGAGGGTTAGGTTGAGGTTTAGAGTTAGTATTAGGGTTAGGGTTACGGTGAGAGTTAGGGGGTGGGTTAGGGTTATGGTTAGGCTTAGCGTTAGGGTTAGGGTGAGGGTGAAGTTTAGGTTTAGAATTAGGGTTAGGGTGAGGCTGAGGGTGAAGTTGAGGATTCGGGTTAGGGTTAGGATTTGGATTAGGGTTAGGGTTAGGGTGAGTGTGAGAGTTAGGGTTAGGGTTAGGGTGTGGTTTAGTGTTAGGGTTATTGTTAGGGTTAGGGTTATGGTGAGGGTGAGGTTTAGATTGAGGATTAGTGTTAGGGTTAGTGTGAGGTTTAGGGTGAGGATGAGAGTTCGGTTTAGGGTGAGGGCTAGGGTGAGGGTAAGGTTTAGGGTTAGTGTTAGGGTGGGGTTTAGGGTTAAGGTGATGATTAGGGTTAGTGTGAGGGTTAGTGTTAGCATGAGGGTAAGTGTTAGGGTTAGCGTTATTGTTATTGTTAGCGTTAAGGTTAAGGTTAAGGTTAAGGTTAAGGTTACGGTTACTGTGAGGGTGAGGGTGACAGTTAGGGTTATGGTTCAGATGAGGTTTAGGGATAGGGTTAGGGTTAGGTTTAGGGTGAGTTTTAGGGTTAGAGTTAGGTTTAGGGTGAGGCAGAAGTTGAGGGTTAGGGTTAGGATTAGTGTTCCGGTTAGGCTTAAGGTGAGGGTTAGGTTGAGGGTGAGGGTTAGGTTTAGGGTTAGGATTAGGATTAGGGTTAGTGTTAGCGTGAGTGTGAGGGTTAGGGTTAGGTTTAGGGTGAGGGTTAAGGTTAGGATTAGGGTGAGTTTTAGTGTTTGGGTTAGGGTTAGAGTTAGGGTTAGGGTGAGAATGAGGTTCAGGGGTAGATTTAGGGTTGGGGTTAGGTTATTTTTAGGGTTAGAGTTAGGGTTAGTGTTAGGGTTAGGGATAGGGTGAGGGTTAGGTTTAGCATTAGGCTTAGGCTTAGGCTTAGGCCAAGAATGAGGGTGAAGGTTAGGTTTAGGGTTAGTGTGAGAGTTAGGATGAGGTTTAGGGTTAGGATTAGGGTTAGGTTGAGGGCTAGGGTGAGGGTTATGGTGAGGGTTAGGTTTAGGCATAGGGTTAGGTTTATGATTAGGGTTAGGGTTAGGGTTGTGGTGAGGTTTAGGGTTAGGGTTAGGGTTAGGGTTACATTTAGTCTTCGGGTTAGGTTGAGGGTGAGGGTGGGGGTGAGGTTAGAGTTACTATTAGGGATAGGGTTAGGGTTATTTTTAGTGTTATGGTTAGGGTTAAATTTGCAGTGAGGGGGAGGCTGCGGGTGAGGGTTATGTTTAGAGTTATGGTCAGGTTTAGGGTTAGTGTTATTCTTAGGGGTAGGTTTAGATTTAAGGTGAGGGTGAGGGTTAGGGTTGGGGTGAGGTTTAGGGTTAGGGTTAGGGACAGATTTAGGGTTCGGTTAAGTTTAGGGTTAGCGTGAGGTTTAGGGTTAGGTTTAAGGTGAGCATGAGGGTTAGGATTATGGTTAGGATTAGTGTTATTGTTACTGTTAGGGTTAGAGTTATGGTGAGGGTGAGGGTGAGGGTTAGGCTTAGAGTTCGGGTGAGGTTTAGGGTTAGGGTTAGGATTAGGGTTAGGCTGAGGGTGAGGTTTAGAGTTAGATTTAGGGTTAGTTGGACGATTAGGTCGAGGGTTAGGGTTAGGGTTAGTGTTTGGGATAAGGTTAGGGTGAGGGTTAGGTTGAGGTTTAGTGTTAGGGTTAGGTTTAGGATTAAGGTTAGCGTGAGGGTGAGTGTGAGGGTTAGGTTTAGGCTTACGCTTAGGGTTGAGGGTGAGGGTGGGGGTAAGGATTAGGGTTAGGGTGATCATTAGGGTTAGGGTTAGGATGAGGGTTAGGGTTAGGATTAGGGTTAGGGTGAGTGCTAGGGTGAGGGTGAGGGTTAGGGTAAGGGTTAGGCTTAGGCTTAGCATTAGGCTGAGCATGAGGTTGAGGGTGAGGGTTATGGTTAGGGTTAGGGTGAGGTTTAGTGTTAGGGTTAGTGTGGAGGAGATGGTAAGGGTAAAGGTGATGGTTAGGCGGAGGGTGAGGGTTACGGTAAGGGTGAGGGTTAATGTTAGTGTGAGGGTTAGGGTGAGGGTTATTGTGAGGATGAGGGTTAGATTGAGATTTAGTGTTAGGGTTAGTGTGAGGTTTAGGGTGAGGATTAGAGTTAGGGTTAGGGTGAGGGCTAGGGTGAGGGTAAGGTTTAGGGTAAGTGTTAGGGTGAGGTTTTGGGTTAAGGTGATGATTACAGTTAGTGTGAGTGTTAGTGTTATGGTTAGGGTTACTGTTAGGGTGAGGGTAAATGTTAGGGTGAGTGTTAGGGTTAGGGTTAGGGTTATTGTTAGCATTAGGGTTAGGGTTAACCTTACTGTGAGGGTGAGGGTGAGGGTTAGGGTTATGGTTTGGATGAGGTTTAGGGATAGGGTTAGGGTTAGGGTTAGGGTTAGGGTGAGGTTTAGTGTTAGATTTAGGGTTAGGGTGAGGCAGAAGTTGAGGGTTAGGGTTAGGATTAATGTTAGGGTTAGGCTTAAGTTGAGGGTTAGGTTGAAGGTGAGGGTTAAGTTTAGGGTTAGGATGAGGATTAGGGTTAGGGTTAGGGTTAGTGTGAGGGTTAGGGTTAGTTTCAGGCTTAGGGATAGGCTGAGGGTGAGGGTGAGGTTGAGCGTTAGGGTGAGTGTTATGGTTAGGGTTATGGGGAGGGTTAGGATTACGTTTAGGTTTAGTATTAGGGTTAGGGTGAGGGCTAGGGTGAGGGTGAGGTTTAGGGTTAGGGTTAGGGTGAGGTTTAGGTTTAGTGTTAGGGTTAGGGTGAGGGTGAGGTTTAGGGTTAGAGTTAGGGTTAAGTTGAGGCTGAGGGAGCGGGGTAGGGTTAGGGTTAATTTTAGGATTAGGGTAAGGGATAGGGTGAGTGTGAGGGTTAAGTTTAGGGTTAGGGTTAGGCTTAGGGTTATGCTGAGGTTGAGGGTGAATGTGAGTGTTAGGGTTAGGGTGAGGGTGAGGGTTAGGTTTATTGTTAGGGTGAGTGCTAGGATGAGGTTTAATGTGAGGATTAGGTTTAGGGTGAGGGTTAGTCTGAGGGTTATGGTGAGTTTTAGGTTTAGGCATAGGGTTAGGTTTAGGATTCGCGTTAGGTTGAGGGTGAGTATGAGAGTTAGGGTTAGGGTTAGGCTTAGGGATAGGGTTAGGTTTAGGATTAGGGTTAGGGTTAGGGTTACGGTGAGTGTTACAGTTAGGGTTAGGGCTAGGGTTATTGTTAGTGTGATGGTTAGGGTTAAGTTTGTGGTGAGGGTAAGTCTTAGGGTGAGGGTAAGAGTTATGTTTAGGGTTAGTGTTAGGGTTAGGTTTAGTGTTATTGTTAGGTTTAGGGTTAGAGTTACAGTGAGTTTGAGGGTGACGGTGAGGGTTAGGGTTAGTGTGACCTTTAGGTTGAGGTGTAGGATTAGCGTTAGGGGTAGGTTGAGGGTGAGGTTTAAGGTTAGAGTTAGGGTTAGGGGGAGTATTAGGGTGAGGTTTAGGGTTAGGGTTAGTGTTAGGGTGAAGGTGAGGGTTAGGTTGAGGTTTAGGGATAGGGTTAGGTTTAGGATTATGTTTAGGGTGAAGGTGAGTGTGAGGTTTAGGGTGAGGGTTAGGGTGATGGTAAGTGTTATGGTGAGGGTTTGGTTTAGGGTTCGGGTTATTTTTAGGGTGAGGGTTTGGATTAGGGTTAGGGTGAGTTTTAGGATTTGGGTAAGTGTTAGAATGAGGGTGAGGGTGAGGGTGAGGTTTAGGGTTAGAGTTAGGGTTCTGGTGAGGGTTAGGTTGAGTTTTAGGGTTAGTGTTAGGGTTAGGGTCACGGTGAGAGTTAGGGTGAGGGTTAGGTTTATGGTTAGGGTTAGCGTTAGGGTTAGGGTGAGGGTGAAGTTTAGGTTTAGAATTAGGGTTAAGGTGAGGCTGAGGGTGAAGGTGAGGATTAGGGTTAGGGTTAGGATTTGGATTAGGGTTAGGGTTAGGGTGAGTATGAGGGTTAGTTTTAGGGTTAGGTTTAGCCTTAGGTTTAGGCTGAGGGTGAGAGTGGGGGTTAGGGTTAGTTTGACGGTTAGGATTAGGGTTAGGGTGAGGTTTAGTGTTAGGGTTAGGGTTAGGGTTATGGTGAGGTTGAGGTTTAGATTGAGGATTAGTGTTAGGGTTAGTGTGAGGCTTAGGGTGCGGATGAGATTTAGGCTTAGGTTAAGGGCTAGGGTGAGGGTAAGTTTTAGGGTTAGTGTTATGGTGAGGTTTTGGGTTAAGGTGATGATTAGTGTTAGTGTGAGGGTTAGTGTTAGGGTGAGGGTAACTGTTAGGGTGAGGGTTAGGGTTAGGGTTATTGTTAGCGTTAGGGTTAGGGTTACAATTACTGTGAGGGTGAGGCTCACCCTCACGGTTAGGGTTATGGTTTGGATGAGGTTTAGGGATAGGTTAAGGGTTAGGGTTAGGGTGAGGTTTAGGTTTAGTGTTAATGTTAGGGTAAGGGTGAGGTTTAGGGTTAGAGTTAGGGTTAAGTTGAGGCTGAGGGTGCGGGGTAGGGTTAGTTTTAGTTTTAGGATTAGGGTAAGGGATAGGGTGAGTGTGAGGGTTAAGTTTAGGGTTAGAGTTAGGCTTAGGGTTATGCTGAAGTTGAGGGTGAATGTGAGGGTTAGGGTTAGGGTGAGGGTGAGGGTTAGGTTTAGGGTTAGCGTGAGTGCTAGTATGAGGTTTAGGGTTAGGATTAGGGTTAGGGTGAGGGTTAGTCTGAGGGTTATGGGGTGTTTTAGGTTAAGGCCTAGGGTTAGGTTTAGGATTAGCGTTAGGTTGAGGGTGAGTGTGAGAGTTAGGGTTAGGATTAGGCTTAGGGATAGGGTTAGGTTTAGGATTAGGGTTAGGGTTAGAGTTATGGTGAGGGTTATGGTTAGGGTTAGGGCTAGGGTTATTGTTAGTGTTATGGTTATGGTTAAGTTTGTGGTGAGGATGAGCCTTAGATTGAGGGTAACGGTTATGTTTAGGGTAGGGTTAGGGTTAGGTTTAGTGTTATTGTTAGGTTTAGGGTTAGAGTAACAGTGAGTTTGAGTGTGACGGTGAGGGTTAGGGTTAGTGTGACCTTTAGGTTGAGGTGTAGGGTTAGGGTTAGGGGTAGGTTGAGGGTGAGGTTTAGGTTTAGAGTTAGGGTTAGGGGGAGTGTTAGGGTGAGGTTTAGGGTTAGGGTTAGTTTTAGGGTGAGGTTGAGGGTTAGGTTGAGGTTTAGGGATAGGGTTAGGTTTAGGATTATGTTTAGGGTGAGGGTGAGTGTGAGGCTTAGGGTGAGGGTTAGGGTGATGGTAAGTGTTAGGGTGAGGGTTTGGTTTAGGGTGAGGGTTATGTTTAGGGTGAGTGTTTGGATTAGGGTTAGGGTGAGTTTTAGGATTTGGGTAAGTGTTAGAGTGAGGGTGAGGGTGAGGGTGAGGTTTAGGGTTAGAGTTAGGGTTCTGGTGAGGGTTAGGTTGAGTTTTAGGGTTAGTTTTAGGGTTAGGGATACAGTGAGAGTTAGAGGGAGGTTAAGGGTTAGGGTTAGGGTTATGGTTAGTGTTAGCGTTAGGGTTAGGTTGAGGGTGAATTTTAGGTTTATAATTAGGGTTAGGGTGAGGCTGAGGGTGAAGGGGAGGATTAGGGTTAGGGTTAGGATTTGGATTAGGGTTAGGGTTAGGGTGAGTGTGAGGGTTAGGGTTAGGGTTAGGGTTAGCCTTAGGTTTAGGCTGAGGGTGAGGGTGAGGGTGAAGTTTAGGGTTAATTTGAGGGTTAGGGTTAGGGTTAGGTTGAGGTTTAGTGTTAGGGTTAGGGTTAGGTTTAGGGTTATGGTGAGGATGAGGATTAGATTGAGGATTATTGTTAGGGTTAGTTTGAGGTTTAGGGTGAGGATGAGAGTTAGGGTTAGGGTGAGACCTAGAGTGAGGGTAAGGTTTAGGGATAGTGTTAGGGTGAGGTTTAGGGTTAAGGTGATGATTAGGGTTAGTGTGAGGGTTAGTGTTAGGGTGAGGGTAAGTGTTATGATGAGGGTACGTGTTAGGGTGAGGGTTTGGGTTAGGGTTACGGTTACTGTGAGGGTGAGGGTGAGGGTTAGTGTTATGGGTCGGATGAGGTTTAGGGATAGGGTTAGGGTTAGGGTTAGGGTTAGGTTTCGGGTTAGAATTAGGGTTAGAGTGAGGCAGAAGTTGAGGGTTAGGGTTACTATTAAGGTGAGCATTAGGTTGAGGGTGAGGGTTAGTTTTAGGGTTAGGATTAGGATTAGGGTTAGGGTTAGGGTGAGTGTGAGGGTTAGGGTTAGGGTTAGACTTAGGGTTAGGCTGAGGGTGAGGGTGAGGGTGAGGGTGAGGATTAGGTGAGGTTTTGTGTTAGGGTTATGGGGAGGGTTACGTTTAGGTTTAGGGTTAGTATTAGGGTTAGGTTGAGGGCTAGGGTGAGGGTGAGGTTTAGGGTTAGGGTTAGGGTAAGGTTTAGGTTTAGTGTTAGGGTTAGGGTGAGGGTGAGGTTTTGGGTTAGAGTTAGGGTTAAGTTGAGGCTGAGGGTGCAAGGTAGGGTTAGGGTTAGGTTTAGGATTAGGGTAAAGAATAGGGTGATTTTGAGGGTTAAGTTTAGGTTTAAGGTTAGGCTTAGGGTTATGTTGAGGTTGAGGTTGAGGCTTAGGTTTAGGGTTAGGGTGAGGTTGATGATTAGGTTTAGGGTTAGGGTAAGTGCTAGGATGAGTTTTAAGGTTAGGTTTAGGGTTAGGGTGAGGGCTAGTGTGAGGGTTATGGTGAGGGTTAGGTTTAGGCTAGCGTTAGGTTTAGGATTAGGGTTAGGTTGAGGGTGAGTGTGAGAGTTAGGGTTAGGGTTAGGCTTAGGGATAGGGTTAGGGTTAGGGTTATGGTGAGGGTTACGGTTACGGTTAGGGCTAGGGTTATTGTTAGTGTTATGGTTAGGGTTAAGTTTGTGGTGAGGGTAAGGCTTAGAGTGAGTGTTATGGTTATGTTTACGGTTAGTTTTAGGGTTAGAGTTATAGTGAGTTTGAGGGTGAAGTTGAGGTTTAGAGTTAGTGTGACCTTTAGGTTGAGGTTTAGGTTTAGGGTTAGGGGTAGTTTGAGGGTGAGGTTTAGGGTTAGGGGGAGTATTAGGGTGAATTTAGAGTTAGGGTTAGTGTTGGGGTCAGGGTGAGGGTTAGGTTGAGGTTTAGGGTGAGGGTTAGGGTGATGTTAAGTGTTAGGATAAGGGTTTGGTTTAGGGTGAGGTTTATGGTTAGGGTGATGGTTTATGGTTAGGGTGATGGTTTGGATTAGGGTTAGGGTGATTTTTACGATTTGTGTAAGTGTTAGAGTGAGGGTTAGGGTGAGGGTGAGGTTTAGGTTTAGAGTTAGGGTTCTGGTGTGGGTTAGGTTGAGGTTTAGGGTTAGTGTTAATGTTAGTGTTACGGTGAGAGTTAGGGGGAGGGTTAGGGTTAGGGTTATGGTTACTGTTAGCGTTAGGGTTAGGGTGAGCGTGAAGTTTAGGTTTAGAATTAGGGTTAGGGTGAGGCTGAGGGTGAAGGTGAGGAATAGGTTTCGGGTTAGGATTTGGATTAGGGTTAGGGTTAGGGTGAGTTTGAGGGTTAGGGTTAGGGTTAGGGTGAGGTTTAGTGTTAGGGTTAGGGTTAGATTTAGCGTTAGGGTGAGGCTTAGGTTTAGGTGTAGAGTTAGGGTTAGGCTGAGGATTAGGGTGAGTGTTAGGGTTACGACGAGGGTGAGGGTTAGGTTTAGGGTGGGAGTTAGGTTTCGGTTAAGTTTAGGGTTAGAGTGAGGGTTAGGGTAAGTGTTACGGTGAGCGTGAGTGTTATTGTTAGGTTGAGGGTTAGGGTTAGGGTTAGCGTGAGGGTTAGTGTTAGGGTTAGTGTTAGAGTTAGGGTTAGGTTGAGTGTTAGGTTGATGTTGAGGGTTAGGCTTATTATTACGATTAGGATTAGGGTAAGGTTAGGGTGAGTGTGACGTTTATGGTTATGGTTAGGTTTAGTCTTAGGCTTAGGCTGTGGGTGAGGGTGAGGGTGAGGGTTAGGGTTAGTGTGAGGATTACGGTTAGTGTTAGGGTGAGAGTTAGGGTTCGGTTAAGTTTAGGGTTAGAGTGAGGGTTAGTGTTTTGGTTAGGGTTAGTGTTAAGGTGATATTTAGGATTAGGGTTAGAATTAGTGTTCTTATTGAGGTTAGGGTTAGGGTTATGGAGAGTGTGAGGGTGAGGGTGAAGTTGAGGGTTAGGGTTAGGGTTAGGGTGAGTTTAGGGTTAGGATTGGGGTTATGGTGACGGTGAGGTTTAGAGTTAGATTTAGGGTTAGTTGGAGTGTTAGGTCGAGGGTGAGGGTTAGGGTTATTGTTAGGGATAAGTTTTGGGTGAGGGTTAGGTTGAGGTTTAGTGTTAGGGTTAGGGTTAGGTTTAGGATTAGGTTTAGGCTGAGCGTGAGGGTGGGGGTGAGGATTAGGGTTAGGGTGATGGTTAGGGTTAGGGTTAAGGTGAGGGTTAGGATTAGGTTTAGGGTTAGGGTGATTGCTAGGGTGAGGGTCAGTGTTAGGTTAAGTGTTAGGCTTAGGGATAGGTTTAGGCTGAGCGTGAGGTTGAGGGTGAGGGTTAGGGTTAGGTTGATGGTTAGGTTTACGGTTCGGGTGAGGGTTAGGATGAGGTTTAGGGTTAGGGTGAGGATGATGGTAAGAGTTAAGTTGAGGGTTAAGCTGAGCGTGACGGTTAAGATAAGGGTGAGGTTTAGGGTTAGGTTTAGGGTTAGGGTGAGGGTTAGATTGGGGATTAGGGTTAGAGTTAGGGTTAGTATGAGGTTTAGGGTGAGGATGAGTGTTAGGGTTAGGGTGAGGGTCTAGGGTTAGAATTAGGGTTAGGGTGAGGTCTAGGGTGAGGGTGAGGGTTAGAGTTAGGGTTTGGGTTAGGATGAGGTTTAGCATTGGGGTGATGGTTAGGGTTAGTGTTAGGGTTAGTGTTAGGGTTAGGGTTAGTGTTATGGTTAGGGTAAGTGTTAGTGTGACTTTTATGGTGAGGATGAGTGTTAGGTTTATGGTGAGGGTTAGGGTTAGGGTTAGGGTTAGGGTTAAGTTTAGGGTGAGGTTTAGGTTGAGGTTTAGGGTTAGGGTTAGGGTTAGGGTTAGGATTAGGGTTAGGGTGAGGGTGAGTGTGAGAGTTAGGGTTAGGATTTGGCTTAGGCTTAGGGTTAGGCTGAGGGTGAAGTTGAGTGTGAGGGTTAGGGACAGGTTTAGGGTGAGGTTTAGTGTTAGGGTAAGGTTTAGAGTTAGGGTTAGGGTGAGGATGAGGTTTAGGGGTAGAGTTAGGGTTAGAGTGAGAGTGAGGGTTAGGGTGAGGGTTGTGGTGCGGGTGACACTAAGGGTAAAGATGAGGGATAAGCTGAGGGTGAGGGTTACGGTAAGGGTGAGGGTTAGGGTTAGGGTTCGGGTTTGGGTTAGGGTTAGGGTTAGGGTGAGGGTTAGATTGAGGGTTAGTGTTAGGGTTAGTGTGAGGTTTAGGGTGAGGATGAGGGTTAGGTTTAGGGTGAGGGCTAGGGTGAGGGTGAGGTTTAGGGTTAGTGTTAGGGTGAGTTTAAGGGTTAGGGTGATGGTTAGGGTTAGTGTGAGCGTTAGTGTTAGCGTTAGGGTTAGTGTTAGGGTGAGGGTATATGTTAGGGTGAGGATTAGTTTTAGGGTTAGGTTTAGGTTTAGGGTCAGAGTTAGAGTTGGGCTTAGTGTGAGGGTGACATTTAGGGTTAGAGTTAGGGTTAGTGTTAGGGTTAGGGATAGGTTGAAGTTTAGGGTTAGGGTTAGGCTTAGGCTTAGGCTTAAGCTTAGGCTGAGCATGAGGAAGAGGGTTAGGGTTCGGGTTAGGGTGAGTGTTAGGGTTAGGTTTAGGGTGAGGGCTAGTATGAGGGTTAAGTTGAGGGTTAGGGTTAGTGATACGGTTAGGTTTAGGATTTGGGTTAGGGTGAGAGTGAGTGTGAGTGTTAGGGTTAAGGATAGGTTTAGGCTTATGGTTAGGGTGAGGATTAGGGTTAGGGTTTGGGTTAGGCTTAGGTTTAGGGTCAGTGTTAGTGTTAGTTTTAGTGTTACTGTTAGGTTTACAGGGAGGGTTAGGGTTAGGGTTAGGCTTAGGGTTAGGCTGAGGTTTAGGGTGGGGTTGAGTGTTAGAGTTATGGTTAATGTGAGGGTGAGGGTTAATGTGACGGTGAGGGTTAAGGTTAGGTTGAGGTTTAGGGTTAGGGTGATGTTTAGGGTGAGGGTGAAGTTGAGAGTGAGGGTTCGGGTGAGGGTTAGGGTTAGGGTGAGGGTTATTGTTAGGTTTAGGGATAGGGTGAGGGTAAGGTTTACGATGACAGTTCCGGTGAGGGTGAGGGTTAGGGTTACGTTTAGGGTTAGGGTGAGGGTTAGGGTGAGGGTTAGGGTTAGGTTAGGGTGAGAGTTAGGGTGAGGGTTAGGGTGAAGGTTAGGGTTAGGTTTAGGGTTTGGGTTAGGGTTAGGCTTAGGGTGGGGGGAAAGTGTAGGGTGCGGGTTAGAGAGAGGGTAAGGGATAGGGTTATGGTGAAGGTAAGGGTTAGGCTGAGGCTTAGGTTGAGATTGAGCATTTGTGTTAGCAACAGAGTTGAGTTAATGGTGAGGGTTAGCGTTAGGCTGAGGGGTAGTTTTTAGGGTTAGGGTGAGGGTTGGGGTTAGGTTTACGGTTAAGGTGAGCTTTAGGTTTAGGGTTAGGATTAGGGTTATGGTGAGGTGAGGTTTAGGGTTAGGTTTAGGGTCAGTTGGAGGGTTAGGTCGACGGTTAGGGTTAGGGTTAGTTTTAGGTTTAAGGTTAGGGTGAGTGTTAGGTTGAGGTTTAGGGTTAGTGTTAGAGTTAGGGTTAGGATTAGGGTTAGGGTGAGGGTGAGGGTGAGGGTTAGGGTGAGGTTGAGGCTTAGGCTCAGGCTTAGGGTTAGGCTGAGTATGAGGGTGGGGTTGAGGATTAGAATTAAGGTGATGGTTAGTTTTAGGGTTAGGGTGAGGGTTAGGATGAGGGTTATGGTTAGGATTAGGGTTAGGTTGAGGGCTAGGGTGAGGGTGTGGGTTAGGGTACGTTTTAGGCTTAGGCTTAGGTTTAGGCTGAGACTTTGGTTGAGGATAAGGGTTAGGGTTAGGGTTAGGGTGAGGTTTAGTGTTAGAGTTAGGGTTAGAGTTAGGGTTAGGTTGAAGGTGAGGTTTAGGGGTAGAGTTAGGGTTAGGGTGAGGGTTAGGGTTAAGGTGAGGGTCAGGGTGGGTGTGACGGTAAGGTTAAAGTTGAGGTTCGGCTGAGGGTGAGGTTTATGGTAAGGGTGAGAGTTAGGGTTAGGGTGAGGTTTAGGGTTAGGGTTAGTGAGAGTGAGGGTTAGATTGAGGATAAGTGTTAGGGTTAGTGTGAGGTTTAGGGTGAGGTTGAGGGTTAGGGTTAGGCTGAGGGCTAAGGTGAGGTTGAGGTTTAGGGTTAGTGTTAGGGTGAAGTTTATGGTTAGGGTGATGGTTAGGGCTAGTGTGAGGGTTAGTGTTAGGGTTACGGTTAGTGTTAGGGTGAAAGTGTTAGGGTGAGGGTTAGGTTTAGTGTGAGGGTTATGTTTAGGGTGAGGGTTAGGGTTAGGGTTAGGTTTATTGTTAGTGTTAGGGTTAGGGTTAGGGTTACGGTGAGGGTGAGGGTGAGGTTTCGGGTTAGGGTTAGGATTAGGATTAGGTTTAGTGTTATGGTGAGTGTGTAAGGATGAGGGTTAGTGTTAGGGTGAGATTTAAGGTTAGGGTTAGGGTGCCGTTTAGCGTGAGGGTTAGGGTTAGGGTGAGGGTTAGGGTTACGGTTAGGGTTAGGGTGAGGTTAAGTTTAGGGCTAGTGTGAGTGTTCGTGTTGGGGTTAGGGTTAGTGTTAGGGTGAGGATATGTGTTAGGGTAAGGGTTTCGGTTAGGGTGAGGTTTATGGTTAGGTTGAGGGTTAAGTTTAGGGTTAAGGTAATTGATAGGGTTAGGTTTAGGGTTAAGGTTACGGTGAGGGTGAGTGTGAGGGTTACGGTTATGGTTAGGGTGAGGTTTAGGGTTTGCATTAGGGTTAGAGTTAGGTTTTGGGTGGGGGTGAGTTTTAGGGTTAGAGTTAGGGTTAGGGTGAGTGTTAGGTTGAGGGTTAGGTTTAGGGTTTGTGTTAGGGTTAGGGTTAGGGTGAGAGTTAGGATTAGGGTTAGGGTGAGGATGAGTGTTAGCATTAGGGTTAGGGTTAGGTTTAGGTTTAGGGTTAGGATTAGTGTTATTGTTAGGGTTAGGGTTAGAGTTATGGTGAGGGTGAGGGTGAGGGTGAGGGTTAGGTCCAGGTTTGGGGTGAGGGTGAGGTATAGGGTTAGGTTTAGGGTTAGTTGGAGGGTTAGGTCAGGGTTAGGGTTAGGGTTAGTTTTAGGGTTAAGGTTAAGGTGAGGGTTAGGTGGAGGTTTAGGGTTAGTGTTAGAGTTAGTGTTAGGATTAGGTTTAGGGTGAGGGTGAGTGTGAGGTTAGGGTTAGTGTTAGGCATAGGCTTAGGGTTAGGCTGAGGGTGAGGGTGGGTGTGAGGCTTAGATTTAGGGTGATGTTTAGGGTTAGGGTTAGGGTGAGTGTTATGATGAGGGTTATGGTTAGGATTAGTGTTAGGGTTAGGGCTAGGGTGAGGGTGTGGTTTAGGGTAAGTGTTAGGCTTAGGCTTAGGGTTAGGCTGAGCGTTTGGTTGAGGATAAGTGTTAGGGTTAGAGTTAGGGTGAGGTTTAGTGTTAGGGTTAGGGTTAGAGTTAGGATTAGAGTGAGGGTGTGGTTTAGGGGTTAGGGTTAGGGTTAGGGTGAGGGTTAGGGTTAGGGTCAGGTTTAGGGTGCGGGTAACGGTAAGGGTAAATTTGAGGGGTAGACTGAGGGTGAGGGTTATGGTAAGGGCGAAGGTTAGGGTTAGGGTGAGGGTTAGGGTTAGGTTTAGAGTGAGGGTGAGGGTTAGATTGAGGATAAGTGTTAGGGTTAGTTTGAGGTTCAGGGTGAGGATGAGGGTTAGGACTAGGGTGAGGGCTAAGTTGAGGTTGAGTTTTAGGGTTAGTGATAGGGTGAGGTTTAGGGTTAGGGTGATGGTTAGGGTTAGTGTGAGGGTTAGTGTTCGGGTTAGGGTTAGTGTTAGGGTGAGGGTATTAGGGTGAGCTTACGGTTATGGTGTGGGTTATGGTTAGGGTGAGGGTTAGGGTAAGGGTTAGGGTTATTGTTCGCGTAAGGCTTAGGGTTACGGTGAGGGTGAGGATGAGGGTGAGGGTTAGGGTTAGGGTTAGGATTAGGATTAGGGTTAGTGTTAGGGTGAGTGTAAGTGTTAGGATGAGGGTTAGGGTTAGGGTGAGGATTATGGTTAGGGTTAGGGTTAAGTTGAGCATGAAGATTAGGCTTAGGTTGAGGGTTCGTGTTAGGGTTCTGGTTAGGGTGAGCTTAGGGTTAGGGCTATTTTAAGGGTTAGTGGTAGCGTTAGGGCAAGTGTTATGTTGAGGTTTAGGGTTAGGGTGAGATTATGGTTAGGGTGGGGGTTAGGGTTATTGTTAGTGTTAGGGTTAGGGTTAGATTTAGTGTTAGGGTGAGGGTGAGGGTGAGATTTAGCGTTAGAGTTAGGGTTAGGGTTAGGGTTAGGGTGAGGGTTAGGCTTAGGCTTAGGCTTAGGCCGAGCATGAGGGTGAGGATTATGGTTCAGGTTAAGGTGAGGGTTAGGGTTATGATTAGTGTCAGGTTTAGTATGAGGTTTAGGGTTTGGGTAAGATTTAGGATGAGGGTTAGTGTGAGGCTGAGGGTTAGGGTTAGGGTAAGGGTTAGGTTTAGGGTTATGGGGAGGGTTAGGATGAGGGTTAGGATTAGGATTAGGGTTAAGGTGAGTGCTAGGGTGAAGGTCAAGTTTACGGTTACGGTGAGGTTCAGGGTTAAGATTAGGGTTAGGGTTAGGGTGAGTGTGAAGGTTAGAGTTAGGGTTAGTATTAATGTTACGCTTAGGGTTTGGCTGAGGGTGAGGGTGAGTCCCTGTGTCTCTTATTCCAATTAAGCAGCAAAAAGCCACCAGTGGATCTGTGGCTCAAATGGTAGAGTACCAGCCATGAACACAAAGACTAAAGTACAAGCTTTAAAACCCAGTACTTCCACCACACACAACCATTAAAACAACAACAACATCCACAAATAGGAGAAGGGAGTTATTATATTCTCTGCTTATGAAATGGCAGCTAAGATACAACAAGTCTATGTGATCTCTCCAAGTCACAAGTAGTGGAGTTGGAAATATGACCACCTGATTGGAAATCTGAATCTTTGCTGGTCTGTTCAGTTTGCACTGGACTTTGAGGATTAGGGTTAGGGTGAGGGTTAGGTTTAGGGTTATGGGGAGGGTTAGGATGATTGTTAGAGTTAGGATTAGTGTTAGGGTGAGAGCTAGAGTGAGGGTGAGGTTTAGGGTTAGGGTTAGGGTTAGGTTGAGGGTGAGTTTTAGGGTTAGAGTTAAGCTTAAGGTGAGGCTGACGGTGAGGGTGAGGGTTAGGGTTAGGATTAGGATTAGGGTAAGGGTTAGTGTGACTGTTAGGGTTAGGGTTAGGGTTAGGGTTAGGATTAGGCTTAGGGTTACACTGAGGGTGAGGGTGAGGTTGAGGGTGATGGTAAGGGTTAGCGTGAGGGTTAGGGTAAGGGTTAGTGGGAGGGTTAGGATGAGGGTTAGGGTTAGGATTAGGTTTAGGGTGAGGGCTAGGGTGAGGGTGAGGTTTAGGGTTAGGGTTAGGGTGAGGGTTAGGGTTAGGGTTAGAATTACGGTGAGAGTTAGGATTCGGGTTAAGTTTATGTTTAGGGTGAGGGTTAGGGTAAGGGTTACGGTGAGGGTGAGGTTTAGGGTTAGGTTGAGGCTTAGGGTTAGGTTTAGTGTTAGGGTGAGGGTGAGGGTGAGGGTTAGGTTAGTGTTAGGGTGAGTGTTAGGATGAGGGTTAGGATTAGGATTAGAGTGAGTGCTAGGCTGAGGGTAAGGTTTAGGGTTAGGGTTAGGGTCAGGTTTAGGGTTAGGGTTAGGGTTAGGGTGAGGGTTAGGTTTAGGTTTCGATTTAGGGTAAGGGTGAGGCTGAGGTTGAGGTTTAGGATTAGGGTTAGTGTTAGAGTTAGGGTTAGGGTGAGGGTTAAGGTGAGGGTGAGGGTTAGGCTTAGGGTTAGGATTAGGATTAGGGTAATGGTTAGGGTGAGTGGGAGGTTTAGCGTTAGGGTTAGGCTTAGGCTTAGGTTTAGGCTGAGGGAGAGGGTGAGGGTGAGGGTTAGCTTTAGGTTGAGGGTTAGGTTTAAGGTTAGCTTGAGAGTTAGGGCTCAGGTTAAGTTTAGTGTTAGGGTGAGGGTTAAGGTAAGGTTGAGTGTTAGGGTTAGGGTTAGGGTTAGGATTAGGTTTAGGGTGAGGGTGAGGGTTAGGATGAGGTTTAGGTTTAGGTTTAGGGCTAGGGTGAAGTTTAGGGTTACAATAGGGTTAGGTTTAGCATTTGGGTTAGGGTGAGGGTGAGTGTGAGGGTTAGAGTTGGGTTAGGCTTAGGGTTTGGGTGAGGTTTAGGGTTAGGGTTTTGGTTAGGGTGAGGGTGAGACTGAGGATTAGCGTTAGGTTTATGTTTTGGTTTAAGGTTATGGTTTGTGTTAGGGTTAAGGTTAGGTTTAGGTTTTCGGTGAGGGTTAGGGTTACGTTTAGGTTTAGGGTTAAGTTATGTTTAGGGTGAGGGAGATGGTGGGGGTGAGGATTAGGGTTAGGGTTAGGGTTAGGGTCATTGTTAGTGTTATGGTTAGAGTTAAGTTTTCAGTGAGCGTGAGGCTAAGGGTGAGGGTTTTGGTTAGGGTTAGGGTTAGGGTTAGGGTTACTGTTATTGTTAGGGTTTGGGTTAGATTTACAGTGAGGTTGAGAGTGAGAGTGAAGGTTAGTGTTAGGGTGAGGTTTAGGATTAGGGTTAGGGTTAGGGTTACGGTGAGGGTTAGGTTTAGGGTTAGTGTTAGGGTTTGGGGGAGGGTTAGGGTGAGGTTAGGGTTACGGTTAGGTTGAGCATGAGCGTGAGTGTGAGGGTTAGTTTGAGGGGTAGGCTAAGACTTAGGGTTAGGCTGAGCATCTGCGTGGGTGTGAGTATTAGGGTTAGGGTGATGGTTAAGGTTAGGGTTAGTGTTATTGTTAGGGTTAGTGTTAGAGTTATGGTGAGGGTGAGGGTGAGAGTGAGGGTTAGGTTTACGGTTAGGGTGGGGTTTAGGGTTAGGGATAAGGTAAGGTTTAGGGTGGGGTTTAGGGTTATTGTTAGGGTTATGGTGAGGGTGAGGTTTAGGGTTAGATATAAGGTTAGGTGGAGGGGTAGGGTGAGGGTTAGGTATAGGGTTATTGTTAGGGTGAGGGTGAGGGTGAGAGTTAGGTTTAGGGTTAGGGTTAGGGTTAGGTTTACAGTTACTGTGTGGGTGAGGGAGCGGGTGAGTGTGAGGGTTAGGGTTAGGTTTAGGGTTAGGCTTAGCGTTAGGCTTAGGGTTAGGCTGAAGTTGAGGGTGAGGATGAGGGTTAGGGTTAGGTTGAGGGTTAGGGTTAGGGTTATGAGGAGGGTTAGGATGAGGGTTAGGGTTAGGATTAGGGTTATTGTGAGGGCTAGGGTGAGTGTGATGTTTAGGGTTAGGTTTAGGGTGACGTTTAGTGTTAGGGTTAGGGTTTGGGTTAGGGTTAGAGTTACTGTGAGTGTGAGGGTGCGGGTGAGTTTGAGGGTGAGGGTGAGGGTGAGGGTTAGGGTTAGGGTGAGGTTTAGGGTTAGTGTTAGGGTGAGAGGTAGGGTTAAGCTTAAGTTTAGGGTTAGGATGTGGTTTAGGGTTAGGGATAGGTTTAGGTTAAGGATTAGGGTTAGGGTGTGGGTGAGTGTGAGGTTTAGGGTTAGGGTTAGACTTAGAGTTAGGTTGCGGTTAGGGTTAGGGTTTAGATTAGGGTGAGGGTGAGGCTGAGGATTATGTTTAGGTTTAGGGTTAGATTTAGGGCTAGGTTTAGGGTTAGGGTTTGTGTTAAGTTTAGGGTTATGGTTAGGCTTAGATTTAGGGTGAGGGTTAGGGTTAGAGTTAGGCTTAGGGTTAGGCTGAGGGTGAGGGCGGGGGTTAGGATTAGTGTTATGGTTAGGGTTATTGTTAGTGTTATGGTTAGGGTTAAGTTTGCGGTGAGGGTGAGGCTGAGGGTGAGGGTTAGATTTAGGGTTAGGGTTAGTGTTATTGTTAGGGTTAGGTTTAGAGTTACCGTGAGGTTGAGGGTGAGGGTGAAGTTTAGGGTTAGGGTGAGGTTTAGGTTGAGCTTTAGGGTTAGGCTTAGAGTTAGGCTGAGGTTGAGGGTGTGGGTTCAGGTTAGGGTTAGGGTGATGGTTCAGGTTAGGGTTAGTGTTAAGGTTAGAGGTCCAGTGAGGTTGAGGGTGCGGGTGAGGGTTAGGGTTAGGGTTAGGGTGGGGTTCAGAGTTAAGTTTAGGGTTAGGGTTGGGGTGAGGTTTAAGTTTAGGATTAGTGTTAGGGTGAGGGCTAGGGTGAGGGTGAGGGTTGGGGTAAGGGTTAGGGTGAGGTTTAGGATTAGGGTGAGGGTTATGATTAGTGTGAGTGTTAGTGTTAGGGTTAGAGTTAGTGTTAGGGTGAGGGTAAGTGTTAGGGTTAGGGTATGGGTTAGGGTGAGGGCTATGGTTAGGGTGAGGTTTAGGATTAGGGTTATTGTTAGGGTTAGGTTTAGGGTTAAGCTTATGGTGAGAGTGAGGGTGAGGGTTAGGGTTAGGGTTAGGGTGAGGTTTAGGGTTTGGGTTAGAGTTAGTGTTAGGGTTAGGGTGAGGGTGAGGTTTAGGGTTAGAGTTAAGGTTAGGGTGATGGTTAGGTTGAGAGTTAGGGTTAGTGTTAGGGTTGGGGTTAGGATGAGAGTTAATGGGTGGGTTAGGGTTAGGGTTAGGTTTAGGGATAGGATTAGGTTGAGGGTGAGGGTGATTGTGTGTATTAGGGTTAGGTTTAGGGTTAGGCTTAGGGTTAGGCTGAGGGTGACGTTGAGGGTGAGGGTTAGGTTTAGGGGAAGGGTTAGGATGAGGGTTATGGTTAGGTTTCGGGTTAGGGTAAGGGCTAGGGCGAGGGTGACGTTAAGGGTTAGCGTTAGGGTGAAGTTTAGGGTTAGAGTTAGGGTTAGGTTTAGGGTTAGTGTTAGGTTTAGGGTTAGGGTTAGGCTGAGGGTTAGTCTGAGGCTGAGTGTATGATTAGGGTTAGGATTAGGATTAGGGTTATGGTTAGAGTGAGTGTGAGTGTGAGGGTTAGGGTTATGGTTAGGGTTAGGCTGAGGGTTGGGGTGAGGGTGAGGGTTAGTGTTTGGGTGAGGGTTAGGGTGAGGGTTAGGCTTAAGCTTAGGTAGGCTGAGCATGAGAGTGAGGTTTAGGGTTCGGATTAGGATGAGGGGTAGGCTTATGCTTAGTGTCAGGTTTACGATGAGGTTTAGGGTTAGGGTTAGGGTTAGGGTGAGGGTTAGGGTGAGGGTTAGGGTTAGGGATAGGGTTAGGTTTAGGATTAGGGTTAGGGTGAGGGTGACTGTGAGGCTTATGGTTAGGTTTAGGTTTAGTCTGAGAGTTAGTGTGAGGGATAGGGTTAGGGTTTGGTTTAGGGTGCAGGTGAGGTTGAGGATTAGGATTACGTTAAGGGTTAAATTTAGGGTTAGGTTTAGGGATAGGGGTAGTGTTAAGGTTAGGGTTAGGGTTAGGGTTAGGCTGAGGGTGACTGTGTGGGTGAGGATTAGAGTTAGGGTTAGGGTTAGGCTTAGGGTTTGGGTTAATGTTAGTGTTATGGTTATGGTTAAGTTTGCGGTGAGGGTGAGGCTGAGGGTGAGGGTTAGGTTTAGGGTTAGTGTGAGGGTGAGGTTTAGGGTTATGGGGAGGGTTAGGATGAGGGTTAGGGTTAGGATTAGGGTCAGGGTGAGGGCTAGGGTGAGGGTGAGGTTTAGGGTTAGGTTTAGGGTGAGGTTTAGTGTTAGGTTTAGGGTTATGGTGAGGGTGAGTTTTAAGGTTAGAGTTAGGTTTAAGGTGCGGGTGAGGGTGAGGGTTAGGTTTGGGGTTAGGGTTACGGTGAGGGTTAGGCTTAGGGTTAGGGTTAGGGTTATGATTTGTGTTAGGGTGAACGCTAGGGTGAGGGTGAGGTTTCGGGTAAGGGTTTGGCTTAGGCTTAGGTTTAAGCTGAGCGTGAGGTTGAGCGTGTGGTTTGGGGTTAGTGTTAGTGTGAGGTTTAGTGTTAGGGTTAGATTTAGAGTTAGGATTAGGGTGAGGGTGAGGTTTAGGGGTAGAGTTAGTGTTTCGGTGAGGTTTAGGCATAGGATAAGGGTTAGGATGGGGGTCAGAGTAAGGGTAAGTTAAGGGTTAGGCTGAGGGTGAGCGTTACAGTAAGGGTGAGGTTTAGGGTTAGGTTGAGGGTTAGTGTTAGGGTTAGGTTGAGGGTGAGGGTTAGATTGAGGATTAGTGTTAGGTTTAGTGTGAGGTTTACCATGAGGATGAGTGTTAGGGTTAGGGTTAGGGCTAGGGTTAGGTTGAGGTTTAGGGTTAGTGTTAGGGTGAGGTTTAGGGTTTTGGTTATGTTTATGGTTATTGTGAGGTTTAGTGTTTGGGTTACGGTTAGTGTTAATGTGAGAGTAAGAGTTAGGGGGAGGGTTAGGTTTAGGGTGAGGGTAATGGTTAGGGTGAGGGTTAGGGTTAAGGTTACTGTGAGGGTGAGGTTTAGGGTTAGGGTTAGGTTTAGTATTAGGGTTAGTGTTAGGGTGAGGGTAAGTGTTAGGATGAGGGTTAGGGTTAGGGTGAAGATTATGGTTAGGGTTAGGTTAAGTTGAGCATGAGGATTAGGCTTAGGTTGAGGGTTCGGGTTAGGGTTCTGGTTAGGGTGAGGTTAGGGTTAGGGTTATTGTGAGGGTTAGTGTTAGGGTTAGGGTTAGTGGTAGGGTGAGGGCAAGTGTTAGGGTGAGGTTTAGGGTTCGGGTGAGGATTATGGTTAGGGTGAGTGTTAGGGTTATTGTTAGGGTTAAGGTTAGGGTTAGATTTAGTGTTAGGGTGAGGGTGAGGGTGAGATTTAGTGTTAGAATTAGGGTTAGGTTTAGGTTTAGGGTTAGTGTGAGGGTTAGGGTTAGGCTTAGGCTTAGGCTTAGGCCGAGCATGAGGGTTCGGGTTAGGGTTCGGGTTAGGGTTCGGGTTAGGGTTTTGATTAGTGTCAGGTTTAGGATGAGGTTTAGGGTTAGGGTTAGGGTTATGGTGAGGGTTAGGGTAAGGGTTAGGGTGATGGTTAGTGTTAGCGATAGGGTTAGGTTTAGTATTAGTGTTAGGGTGAGGGTGAGTGTGTTGCTTATGATTAGGTTTAGGTTTAGGCTGAGAGTTAGGGTGAGGGTTAGGGTTAGGGTTTGGTTTAGGGTGCAGTTGAGGTTGAGGATTAGGGTTAGGTTAAGGGTTAAATTTAGGGTTAGGTTTAGGGATAGGGGTAGTGTTAAGGTTAGGTTTAGGGTTAGGGTTAGGCTGAGGGTGACTGTGGGGGTGAGGATTAGAGTTAGGGTTAGGCTTAATGTTAGGGTTATTGTTAGTGTTATGGTTAGGGTTAAGTTTGCGGTGAGGGTGAGGCTGAGGGTGAGGGTTAGGGTTAGTGTTAGGGTGAGGGTGAGGTTTAGGGTTAGAGTTAGGGTTAGGGTTAGGGTGAGGTTTCGGGTTAGGGTTAGAGTTGGGGTGAGATTTAGGGTTAGGGTTAGGGTGTGGGTTAGGGTGAGGCTAAGGGTTAGGGTGAGGTTTACAGTGAGGGTAGGTTTAGCGTGAGGGTGAGGTTTAGGTTTAGTGTGATGGTTAGGGTTAGGGTTAATTTTAGTGTTATGGTGAGGGTGAGGGTTAGGGTGAGAGTGAGGATTAGGGTTAGCCTTAGGGTGAGTGTGAGGGTAAGGGTGAGGGTTAGGGTTAGGGTTAGGTTTAGGATTAGGATGTATGTTAGGGTGAGAGTTAGGGTTAGGGTGAGGGTTAGGGTTAGGGTTAAGGTTAGGGTGAGTGTTAGGGTGAGAGTGAGTGTTAGCGTTATCGTGAGTGTTATGGTGAGGGTTAGCGTGAGGGTTAGGGTTAGGGTTAGGTTTTGGTTTAGGGTTAGGGTGAGGTTTAGGGTTAAGATGAGGTTTAGGGAGAGGCTTAGGTTTAGTGTTAGGGTGAGGGGTAGGGTTAGGGTTAGGGTGAAGGTTAGGTATAGTGTGAGGGTTAGGGTTAGGGTTAGGGTGAGGGTAAGGTTTAAGGTGAGGGTTAGGGTGAGAGTGAGGGTTAGGGTTAGCCTCAGGGTTAGTGTGAGGGTTAGCATGAGGGTTAGGGTTACGGTTAAGGTTAGGTTTAGGATGAGGTTGAGGGTTAGGGTTAGGGTTAGGTTGAGGGTTAGGGTTAGGGTTCGGGTGAGGGTGAGGTTAGGATTAGGGTTAGGGTTAGGGTGAGGGCTAGTGTGAGGGTAATTATTAGGGTCAGGGTTAGGGTGAGGGTTAGGGTGAGGGTTAGGGTTAAGATTAGCGTTAGTGTGAGATTTAGGGTTAGGGTTAGGGTTAGGGTTAGAGTGAGGGTTAGGGTTACAATTAGTTTAGGGTGAGGGCTAGGTTCAGGGTGAGGGTTAGTGTTAGGGTTAGGGTGAGGTTTAGGGTTAGGGTGAGGGTGAGGGGTAGTGTTAGGTTTCGGGTTACGGTTAGGATGAGGGTTAGGGTTAGGGTGAGGGTTTGGGTTAGGTTTAGGGTGAGTGTGAGGTTTAGGATTAGGGTTAGGTATAGGGTAATTTTTAGGGTTAGAGTTATGGTTACGGTTACTGCTATGATGATGGTGAGAGTGAGGGTGAGGTTTAGGGTTAGGGTTAGGGTGAGTTTTAGGGTTAGGGTTATTGTTAAGGTTAGGGTTAGGGTTAGGATTAGGAAAAGGGATAGGGTGAGGGGTAGGGGTAGAGTTAGCGTGAGGTTTACAGTTAGTGTGAGGGTTAAGGGTAGGTTTAGATTTACGTTAGTATTAGTGTTAGGGTGAGGGTTAAGGTTAGGCATAGGGTTAGATTGAGTTGTGAGGGTGATGGTTAGCATTAGGATTAGGTTTAGGGTTAGGTGGAGGGTGAGGGTGAGTGTGAGGGTTAGATTTAGGGTGAGTGTGAGGTTTAGGGATAGGGTGAGTGTTATGTTGAGGTTGAGGGTTTGGGTTAGGGATAGGGTTATGATGAGGGAGAGGGTTAGGGTTAGGGTTACGGTTAGGGTTATTGTTAGGGTTATGGTTTTGGTTACGGTGAGGGTGAGGGTGAGGGTGATTGTTAGGCTAAGGCATAGGGAGAGGTTTAGGGTTAGGGTTAGGGTTAGGGTGAGGGTGAGGTTTAAGGTTAGAGATAGTGTTAGGGTGAGGGTTAGGGTTAGGGTTAGTGTTAGTGTTAGAGTTAGGGTGAGAGTTACGGTGATGGTTAGGGTTAGGGTGAGGGTTAATGTGCTGGTTAGGCTTAGGCTTAAGGTTAGGGTTAGGATTAAGTTAAGGTTTAGGGTGAACGTTAGGGTGAGTGTGAGGGTTAGGGTTACCGTGAGTTGTAGGGTGAGGGTTAGGGTTAGGGTTAGGTTTAGGGTTAGGGTGAGTGTGAGGGTTAGGTTTAGGTTTCAGGTGAGGGTTAAGGTTATGGTTAGGGTTACGGTTATTGTTATTGTTAAGGTGAGGTTGAGGGTGAGGTTTAGGATTAGGTTTAGGTTTAGGGATAGTGTTAGGGTTAGTGTTAGGGTTACGGATAAGGCGAGGGTGAGGGTGAGGGTGAGGTTGAGTGTGAGGGTTAGGGTTAGGTTTGGGGTGAGGTTTAGAGTTAGTGTTATGGTTAAGATTAGGGTTAGGTTTAGGGTTAGTATGAGAGGTAGGGTGAGGGATAGGGTTAGGTTTAGGGTGAGGGTTAGGGTTAGCGTTAGGTTTAGGGTTAGGATGAGGGTTAAGTTTAGGGTGGAGGTTAGGGTTGGGGTAAGAGAAAGGGTTATGGGCAGGGTTAGGTTGAGTGTGATTGTGAGGATGAGCGTGAGGGTTAGCATTACTGTTTGGGTTTGGGCTAGGTTGAGGGTGAGGTTTAGGATTAAGTTTAGAGTTACCGTGAATGAGAGGTTAGGGTGAGGGTTTGGGTTAGAGTTAAGTTCAGGGAGAGGGATAGGGTTAGGGTTAGTGATAGGGTTAGGGTTAGGGTGAGGGCTATGATGAGGGTTAGGGTTAGGGTTAGGGTTAGGGTTAGGGTTAAGATTAGGGTTTAGGTGGGGGTGAGTATGAGGGTTAGGGTTAGGGTGAAGGTTAGGGTTAGGCTTAGGGTGAGTATTAGGGTTAGTGTGGAGGTTAGGGTTGGGGTGAGGTTAAGGTTTAGGGGCAGGGTTAGATTGAGGGTGAGCGTGAGGGTTACAGTTAAATTAGGGTTAGGTTTAGGCTGAGGGTGAGGGTAAGGCTTAGTGTTAGGGTGAGGGTTAGGGTTAGGGATAGGGTGAGGAAGCGGGTTAGCATTATGGTAAGGTTTAGGTTTATTGTTATGCTTAGGGTTAGGGTTAGGGTGAGGTATAGGTGAGGGTGAAGGTTAGGGTAAAGGGTAGGGTGAGGTTTAGGATGAGGGTGAGTGTTAGGGTGAGAGTGAGTGTTAGGGTTAGGTTTAGGGCTAGTTTTAGGGTTAATGTGAGGGTTAGGGTTAGGTTTAGGTTTAGGGTTAGGGTTAGGCAAAGGTTTAGGGTGAGTGTTAGGATGAAAGTGAGTGCTAGAGTTATTGTGAGTGTTAGGGTGAGGGTTAGGGTTAGGGTTAGGTTGAGGGTGAGGGTTAGGCTGAGTGTGAGGGGTGAGGGTGAGGGTTAGGCTGAGAGTGAGGGGTGAGGATGAGGGTTAGGATTAGGGTTACTGTTAGGGTTAGGCTGAGGGTGAGTATGAGAGTGATGGTTAGCATTAGTGTTAGGGTGAGTGTTAAGTTTAGGGTTTTGGTGAGAGTGAGTGTGAGGTTTAGGATTAGGGTTAGGGATACTGTTAGGCTGAGGTTGATGGTGAGGGTTAGGGTTGGGGTTAGGTTTAGGGTTAGGGTTAGGGTGAGGGTGAGGGCTAGGGTGTGGGTGAGCGTTAGGCTAAAGATTAGTTTGAGTGTGAAGTTGAGGGCGATGTTTAGGGTGAGGGTGAGGGTTAAGGTGAGGGTTAGGTTGCGGGTGAGGTTTAGTGTTAGGGTTAGGTTGAGGGTTAGGTTTAGGGATAGGATGAGGGTTAGGATGAGGGCTAGGGTTAGGGTTAGGTTTAGGGTTATGCTGAGTGTGAGGGTTAGGGTGAGGATTAGGGTTAGGTTGAGGATGAGGGTTAGGTTTAGGGTTGGAGTGAGAGTAAGGGTTAGGGTCAGGGTTAGGTTGAGGGTAAGGTTTACGGTTAAATTAGGGTTAGGTTTAGGTTGAAGGTGGTGGTGAGGATGAGGGTTCGGGTTCGGTTTAGGGTGAGGGTGATGGTGACGTTTAGGGTTAATGTTAGGGTTAGCATTACGGTGAGGGTGAGGTGAGGGTGAGGCTTAGGGTTAGGGTTAGGGTGAGGTTTAAGGTTAGGGTTAGGGTTAGGGTGAGGGTGAGGGTTAGGGTAAGGCATAGGGTTAGGTTGAGGCTGAGGGTGAGTGTGAGGGTTAGGGTTGTGTTAGGATTAGGCTTATGTTTAGAGTAAGGGTGAGTGTGAGGGTTAGGTTCAGGGTTTTGGTTAGGTTTAATGTTAGGCTAAGGGTGAGGGTTAGATTTAGTGTGAGTGTTAGGTTTAGGATTAGGGTGAGGGTTAGGGTTAGGATTAGGGTTGGGTTTAGGTTGCGGGTTAGGGTATGGTTAGGGTTAGGGTTATGGTGAGGGTGAGTGTTTTGCTTAGGGTTAGGGTGAGGATTAGGGCTAAGGTGAGGTTTAAGGATAGGTTTAGGGTTAGGGTTACAGTGAGGGTGAGAGTTAGGGTTAAGGTTAAATTTAGAGACAGGGTGAGGGTGAGGGTTAGGGTTAGGATTAGGTTTAGGGAAAGGGTTACGTTGAAGGTGAGGGTGAGGGTTAGGGTTAAGGTTAGGGTTAGGCTTAGGTTTAGGGTGAGTGTTAGTGTTAGGGTTAGGGTGAGAGTTTGGGTTAGGTTTAGGATTAGGATGAGGGTTAGGCTGAGGGGTAGGGTTAGGGTTATGGTGAGGGTTAGGGTTAGTGTGAGGGTTAGGGTTAGTTTAGGGTGAGCTTTAGGTTAAGGTAAGGGTGGGGTCGGGTTTAGGGTGAGGGTGAGGCTGAGGCTTAGGTTTAGGGTTAGTGTGAGCTCTAGGGTGAGGATGAGGGTTAGGTTTAAGGTTAGGCTGAGGTTTAGGGCTAGTGTTAGGGTGAGGGGTGGAGTTAGGGTTAGTGTGAGCGTTAGGTTTAGTTTGAGGTTTAGGGTTAGGTTGAGGGTTGTGTGAGTTTAAGGCTTAGGGTGAGGTTTAGGGTGAGAGTGAGGGTTAGGGTTAGCTTTAGGGTGAGTGTGAAGGTAAGGGTGCGGCTTAGTTTTAGAGTTAGGTTTAGGATTAGGGTGAATGTTATGGTGAGGTTTAGCGTTCAGTTGAGGGTTATGTTTAGTGTGAGGGTTAGGGTAACGTTTAGGTTTAGGGTTAGGGTGAGGGTAAGGGTTAGGGTGAGTGTTAGGGTTATCGTGAGTGTTAGGGTGAGGGTTTATGGCGAGTGTGAGTGTGAGTGTGAGGGTTAGGGTTAGGGTAAGGGCTAGCATTAGGTTTAGGGTTCGGGTTATGGTTATCGTTATGGTGAGGTTTAGGGTTAGGATTAGGGTCATGGTTAGCATTAGGTTTAGGATTAGTGTGAGAGTTAGGCTGAGGTTAAGGTTTAGGGTGAGGGTAAGTCTTAGGGTGAGGGTTAGGGTGAGAATGAGGGTTAGGGTTAGGGTGAGTGTTAGGGTTAGGGTGAGGGTGACGGTGAGGGTTAGGGTTAAGGTTAGGTTGAGGGTGAGGGTGAGGTTTAGGGGTAGGATTAGAGTTAGGGTTAGGCTTAGGCTGAGGGTGAGTTTGAGGGTGAGGGTTAGGATTAGGGTGAGGTTTAGGGCTAGTGTTATGGTGACGGTGAGGGTTAGGTTTAGGTGATGTTTAGGGTGAGGGTTAGGATGAGGGTGAGGGTTCAGTTGAGACTGAGGTTTAGATTTTGGGTGAGGGTGAGGGTGAGGTTGAGAGTTAGGGTTAGGGTGAGGGTTAGGGTGAGGGTTCGGGTTCAGGTGAGACTGAGGTTTAGGGTGTGAGTGAGGGTTAGCTATAGGGTGAGTGTTAGGTTTAGGATGAGGGTGAGGGTTAGGTTTAGGATAAGGGCTAGGGTGGGGTTAGGGTGAGGTTGCATGTGATTGGTAGGATTAGTTTCAGGGTTAGGCTGACGGTGAGGCTGAGCGTTAGGGTGAGGTTGAGGGTTAGGTTTAGGGTGAGGGTTATTGTGACGGTGAGGGTTAGGGTGAGGGTTAGGGTTAGGGTTAGGGTTAGGCTGAGGGTGAGTGTGAGGGTTAGGTTTAGGGCGAGGGTTAGGGTTTGGTTTAGGGTTCGGGTGAGGGCTAGATTTACGGTTAGGATTAGGTTTAGGTTTAGTTTTAACTGGAGGGTGAGGGTGAGGGTGAGTGTGTAGGGTTAGGGTGAGGGTTAGGCTTAACGTTATGGTGAGGTTAGGGTTAGGGTGATGTTTATGGTGAGGGTGATGGTTAGGGAGAGGGTTAGTGTGCGGTGAGGTTTAGGGTTAGTGTTACGGGGATGGTTAGTTTTAGGGATAAGATGATGGTTAGCATGAGAGCTAGGGTTAGGGTTAGGATAAGGGGTAGCCTTAGTGTGAGGATTAGGGTTAGGTTTAGGGTTAGGGTGATGGTTAGGGTAAGGGTTAGGGTGAGGGTTAGTGATAGGGTTATTATTAGCGTGAGGATTAGAACAAAGCTAAGGCTTAGAGTGAGGGTTAGGGTAAGGCAAAGGGTTAGGGTGAGGGTGAGGGTTCGGTTTAGTGTTAGGGTGAGGTTCATGGTTAGGTTTAAAGTTAGGGTTAGGATCAGGGTTAGCGTGAGGGTTAGGGTTAAGTTTAGGGTGAGGGTTAGGTTTAGTATTAGGGTTAGAGTTATGATTATGGTTAGGGTGAGGGCTAGGGTGAACTTGAGGATTAGGGTTAGGGGTAGGGTGAGGGTTAGGGTTAGGATTACGGTTATGGTGAGAGATAGGGTTAGGGTTAGGGTTAGGGTTAGAGTGAGGTTTAGGGTTAGGATTAGTGTTAGGTGAGGGCTAGGTAGAGGGTTAGGCTTAGGCTTAGGGTTAGGTTGAGATTTCCAATTAGGTTGAGGGTGAGGGTTAGTGTTAGGTTTAGGGTTACAGTTAGATTGAGGGTTAGGGTTAGTGTGAGGGTTAGGGTTAGGGTGAGGGTGAGGGTTAGCATTAGGGTTAGCTTTAGGGTTATTGTTAGGGTTAGGGTTAGGTTTAAGGTTATGGTTACCATTAGGTTGAGAGTGAGGGTAAGGTTTAGGGTTAGGGTTAGTGTGAGGTTATGGTTAGGGTTAGGATAAATGTTAGGGTCAGGGTTAGTATGAGGGATAGGGCGAGAGGTAGGGGTAGGGTTAGGGTGAAGGTTACGGTTAGTCTGAGGGTTATGGTTAGTGTTAGGGTTAGGTTTAGTATGAGGGTTAGCGTCAGGGTGCAGGTTAGGGTTAGGGTGAGGGTTAGGGTTAGGCATAGGGTTTGGTTTTGTGTGAGAGTGAGGGTTAGCGTTAGGATTAGGGTTAGGGTTAGGCTGAGGGTGAGGGTGAAGATGAGGGTGAGTATGAGGGTTAGAGTTAGAGTTAGGGTTAGGTTTAGGGTTAGGGTTAGGGTAAGGGTTTGGTTTAGTTGGAGGGTTAGGGTTAGGGTGAGGGTTGGGGTGAGGTTAAGGCTTTAGATGAGGTTTAGGGTGAGAGTGAGGTTTAGGTTTAGCCTTAGGGCGAGTGTGAGGGTAAGGGTACGGGTTAGGGTTAGGTTTAGGTTTAGGATGAGGGTGATTGTTAGGGTGAGGGTTAGGGTTAGGGTGAGGGTTAGGGTTAGTGTGAACGTTAGGGTTAGGTTTAGGGTTAGGGTTAGCCTGAGGATAAGGGTTAGGGTGAGTGTTAGGGTGAGAGTGAGTGTTAGGGTTATCATGAGTGTTAGGGTGAGAATTAGCGTGAGGGTTAGGTTGACGGTTAGGTTGAGGGTGAGGGTTAGGCTGAGGGTGAGGGGTGAGGGTGACAGTGAGGGTGAGGGTTAGCATTAGGGTTAGGGTGAGGGTTATGTTTAGGGTTACGGTGAGGGTGAGTGGGAGGGTTAGGATTAGGTTTAGGGATACTGTTTGGCTGAGGGTGACGGTGAGGGTTAGGGTTAGGGTGAGGGTTAGGGTTAGGGTGAGGGTGAGGGTGAGGGCCAGAATTACCGTTAGGATTAGGGTTAGGTTTAGTGTTAAGCTGAGGGTCATGGTTTGGGTGAGCACAAGGGTTAGGTTGAGGGGTAGGCTTAAGTTTAGTGTGAGGGTTAGGGTTAGGGTGATATTTAGCGTGAGGGTGAGTGTTAGGGTGCTGGTGAGGTTAACAGTTAGTGTGAGTGTGAGAATTAGGTTTAGTGTTAGGTTGAGGGTTAAGCTTAGTGTGAGAGTTAGGATTAGGGTTAGGGTGATTGTTACGGTGAGGGTTAGGTTGAGGGTTAGTGATACGGTTAGTGTTACGGTGAGGGTTAGGGCAAGGCTAAGGCTTAGGGTGAGGGTTAGGGTAAGGATAAGAGTTAGGGTGAGGGTTAGAGTTAGGGTTAGGGTGAAGTTTAGGTTTAGTGTGAGGGTTAGGGATAGGGTTAGGGTTAGGGTGAGGGTAAGAGTTCGGGTGAGGGTTAGGGTGATAGTGAGGGTTACGGTTAGCTTTAGTCTTATTGTGAGGGTTATGGTGAGGGTTAGGGTTATGGTTATGGTTCGATTTAGGATGAGGTTGTGGGTTAGGGTTAGTGTTAGGTTGAGGGTTAAGCTTAGTATTAGGGTTAGGGTGAGGTTTAGGGTGAGTGTTAGGGTTAGGGTCTGGGTCTGGGTGAAGTTTAGGGTTAGGGTTAGGGTGAGGGTAAAGGTTAGGGTGAGGGTTAGGTTGAGAGTGAGGGTTAGGGTTATCGTGAGGTTTAGGGTGATGGTTAGGGTGATGGTTAAGGTTGGGGTTAGGGTTTGGTTTAGGGTGAGGGTGAGGGTTACTGTGAGGGTGAGGGTGAGGGTTAGGGTTAGGGTTAGGTTTGGGGTGAGGGTGCGGGTGAGGGTTAGGTTTAATGTTAAGGTTAAGGTTAGGTTTAGGTTGAGGGTGAGGTTTAGGTTTAGGGTTAGGGTGAGGGTAAGGTTTAGCGAGAGGGTTAGGGTGAGGTTGAGGGTTAGGCTGAGGATGAGGGTGAGGGTGAGGGTTAGGATTAGAGTTAGGCTTAGGGTTAGGATGAGTGTGAGGGTGAGGGTGAGGGTTAGGGTTAGCGTTAGGGTGAGGGCTAGGGTGAGGTGAGTGTGAGGGTTAGGGTGAGGCTGAGGGTGAGGGTTTCGGTTAGGTAGGGGTGAGGCTTAATGTGAGGATTAGGGTGAGGGTGAGGGTCAGGGTGAGGGTTAGGTTTAGGGTGAGGGTTAGGGTTAGGGTTAAGGTGAGGGTTAGGGTTCGGGTGATGTTTAGGTTGAGGGTGAGTGTTAGCGTGAGGGTGAGGGTTCGCGTGAGGTTGAGGGTTAAGGTGTGGGTGAGGGTTAGGCTTAGGGTGAGTGTTAGGGTGATGGTGATGGTGATGGTTATGGTGATGGTGAGGGTTAGGGTTAGGGTTAGGGTGAGGATTAGGTTTAGGGTTAGGCTTAGAATGAGTGTTAGGTTGAGGGGTAGGTTTATGGTTAGAGTGAGGGTTAGGGTTATTGTGATTGTTAGGGTTAGGGTGAGGGTTAGGATAAGGTTGTGGTTGAGGATTAGGTTTAAGGTGAGGTTTAGGGCTAGGTTTAGGGTTCGTATTAGTGTGAGGGTGAGGGTGAGGGTTAGTGTTAGGGGTAGGAATAGGTTTAGGGTGAAGGTGATGGAGAGGGTTAGGTTAAGGATTAGGGGTAGGGTTATGATTAGGCTTAGGGTGAGGGTGAGGGTGAGGGTGAGGTTTAGGGTGAGTGTTAGGGTTACGGTTAGGGTGAAGGTTAGGGTTAGGGTGATGTTTAGGGTGAGGGTGAGTGTTACGCTGACGGTGATGTTTAGGCTGAGGGTGAGGGTTAGGTTTATGGTTAGTATTAGGGTGAGTGTTAGGGTTAGGGTTAGGGTTAGTGTGAGGATTAGGGTGAAGTTTAGGGTTAGGGTGAGGATTAGTGTGAGGATTAGTTTTAGGGTTAGAGTTAGGGTTAGGTTGAGGGTAATCATTAGGGTGAGGTTTAGGGTGAGGGTTAGGGTTAGGATCTGGGTTAGTGTTAGTGTTAGGGTGAGGATGAATGTTTGGGTTAGGGTTAGGGTGAAAGTTAGGGATAGGGTGAGGTTAAGGGATAAGTTTAGGGTTAGGGTGACGGTAAGGTGAGGTTTAGAGTTAGCATTAGTCTTAGGCTTATGTTTAGGGTGAGGGTTAGGGTTAGAATTAGGTTTAGTGGGAAATTGAGGGTGAGTGTGAGGGTTAGGGTTAGGTTGAGGGTAAGGGTTAGGGTGTGGGTTAGGGTTATTGTTAGGGTGAGGGTTAGAGTGTGAGTTAAGGTGAGGGTGAGTGTAAGGATGAGGGTTAGGGTTAGGATTAAGTTTGGTTTGAGGGCTAGGGTGAGGGTAAGGGTTAGGGTTAGGGTGAGGTTTAGGGTTAGGGTTGGGGTTAGGGTCATGGTTAGCGTCAGGGTTAGAGTGAGGATTAAGGTTAGTGTGAGCGTTAGGCTGAGGGTAAGGGTTAGGATGAGGGTAAGTGTTAGGGTGAGGGTTAGGGTGAGAGTGAGGGTTAGGGTTAGTGTGAGTGTTAGGGTGAGGGTTAGGGTTAGGATTAGAGTTAGGGTTAGGGTTAGCCTGAGGTTGAGGGTGAGGGTGAGGGTGATATTGAGGTTTAGGGTTTGGCTTAGGGTTAGGGTTAGTGTGAGGGCTAGGGTGAGGGTGAGGGTTAGGGTGAGAGTGAGGGTGAGGGTGAGGGTTAGGGTTAGGGTTTGTGTTAGGTTGAGTTTGAGAGTGTGGGTGAGGGTGAGTTTTAGGGTTAGGGTTAGGTTTAGGGTGAGGGCTAGAGTTAGGATGAGGGTTAGGGTGAGTGTGAGGGTGAATGTGAGGGTTATGGTTAGGGGAAGGGCTAGGGTTAGGGTTTGGTTTAGGGTGAGGATAGGTTGAGGTTTAAGGTTAGGGTCAGGGTTAATGTTAGGGTTAGGGTGAGCATGAGGGTTTGGGTTAGGGTTAGGGTGAAGGTAAGGGATAGGGTGAGGTTTAGGGATAGGTTTAGTGTTAGGATTAAGGTGAGGGTGAAGGTTAGATTTAGCATTAGTCTTAGGCTTTGGGTTAGGTTGAGGTTTAGGGTTAGAATTATGGTTAGGGGGAATGTGAGGGTTTAGGGTGAGGGTTAGGATTAGGGTTAGGGTGAGGTTTATGGTTAAGTTGTGGGTTAGGGTTAGGGTTAGGGTGAGGGTGAGTGTGTGATTTAGGGTGAGGGTGAGGGTAAGGATGAGGGTTACGGTTAGGATTAGGGTTGGTTTGAGGGCTAGGGTGCGGGTGAGGGTTAGGGGTAGGGTTAGGGTCATGGTTAGCGTTAAGGTTAGTGTGAGATTTAGGTTTAGTGTGAGCGTTAGGCTGAGAGTAAGGGTTAGGGTGAGGGTAAGTGTTAGGGTGAGGGTTAGGGTGAGAGTGAGGGTTAGGGTTAGTGTGAGTGTTAGGGTGAGGGTTAGAGTTAGGGTAAGGGATAGGGTGAGGTTTAGGGTTAGCGTGAGGTTAGGGTGAGGGTGAAGGTTAGGGTGAGAGTTAAGATTTGGGTGAGGGTTAGGGTTAGGGTTAGGGTGAGTGTTAGTTTTAGGGTGATGTTTTGGGTGAGGGTTAGGGTGAGGGTGAGGGTTCGGGTTAGAGTGAGTGTGAGGGTGATAGTGAGGGTTAGGGTTAGCCTTAGTCTTATTGTGAGGGTTATGGTAAGTGTTAGGGTTAGGGTTAGCTTTCGGTTTAAGATGAGGGTGTGTGTTAGGGTTAGTGTTACATTGAGGGTTAAGCTAAGCATTAGAGTTAGGGTGAGGGTTAGGGTGAGGGTTAGGGTGAGGGTTAGGGTGAGGGTTAGGGTGAGCGTGAGCTTCAGGGTGAGGATTAGGGATATGTTTACAGTTAGGTTGAAGGTGTGGGTGAGGTTGAGCGTTAGGGTTAGGATTAGGGTTAGGTTTAGGGTTAGGCTGAGGGTGAGGGTGAGGGTGAGGTTTAGAATAAGGGGGAGGGTTAGGTTTAAGGTGATGTTTAGGCTGAGGGAGAGGGTTAGGGTGAGGGTATGGGTGAGGGTGAGAATGACGGTTAGGGTTTGGGTGATGGTAAGGTTTAGGGTGAGCATTAGGGTTAGGTTTAATGTGACAATGAGTGTTAAGGTTTTGGTCTGGGTGAGGTTTAGGGTTAGGGTTAGGGTGAGGGTAAGCGTTAAGGTGAGGGTTAGGGTGAGAGTGAGGGTTAGGGTTATCGTGAGGTTTAGGGTGATGGTTAGCGTCAGGGTTAGGGTTGGGGTTAGGGTTTGGTTTAGGGTGAGGGTGAGGGTTACGGTTAGAGTGAGGGTGAGGGTGAGGGTTAGGGTTAGGGTTAGGTTTAGGGTGAGGGTGAGGGTGAGGGTTAGGTTTAGTGTTAGGGTTACGGTTAGGTTTAGGTTGAGGGTGAGGTTTAGGGTTAGGGTTAGGGTGAGGATAAGGTTTAGGGAGAGGGTTAGGGTGAGGGTGAGGGTTAGGCTGAGGGTGAGGGTGAGGATGAGGGTTAGGATTAGAGTTAGGCTTAGGGTTAGGATGAGTGTGAGGGTAAGGGTGAGGGTTAGGGTTAGGGTTAGGGTGAGGGTTAGGGTGAGGGTGAGGGTTTCGGTTAGGTAGGGATGAGTTTTAATGTGAGGATTAGGGTGAGGGTGAGGGTCAGGGTGAGGGTTAGGTTTAGGGTGAGGGTTAGGGTTAGGGTTAAGGTGAGGGTTAGGGTTCGAGTGATGTTCAGGTTGAGGGTGATTGTTAGGGTGAGGGTGAGGGCTCCCGTGAGGTTGAGTGTTAAGGTGTGGGTGAGGTTTAGGCTTTGTTTGAGTGTTAGGGTGATGGTGATGGTTATTGTGAGGGTGAGGGTTAGGGTTAGGGTTAGGATGAGTGTTAGGTTGAGGGGTAGGTTTATGGTTAGAGTGAGGGTTAGGGTTATTGTGATTGTTAGGGTTAGGGTGAGGGTTTGGATTAGGTTGTGGTTGAGGGTTAGGTTTAAGGTGAGGTTTAGGGTTAGATTTAGGGTTCGTGTTAGGGTGAGGGTGAGGGTGAGGTTTAGGGTGAGTGTTAGGGTTAGGGTTAGGGTGAAGGTTAGGGTTAGGGTGATGTTTAGGGTGAGGGTGAGTGTTAGGCAGACGGTGATGTTTAGGCTGCGGGTGAGGGTTAGGTTTATGGTTAGTATTAGGGTGAGTGTTAGGGTTAGGGTTAGGGATAGGGTGAGGATTAGGGTGAAGTTTAGGGTTAGGGTTATGGTGGGGATTAGTGTGAGGATTAGGGTTATGGTTAGGGTTAGGGTTAGGTTGAGGGTAATCATTAGGGTGAGGTTTAGGGTGAGGGTTAGGGTTAGGATCAGGGTTAGTGTTAGGGTTAGGGTGAGGATGAGGGTTTGGGTTAGGGTTAGGGTGAAGGTTAGGGATAGGGTGAGGTTAAGGGATAAGTTTAGGGTTAGGGTGACGGTGAGGGTGAGGGTTAGAGTTAACATTAGGCTTAGGCTTAGGGTGAGGGTGAGGGTTAGGCTTAGAATTATGGTTAGGGGGAAAGTGAGGGTGAGGGTGTGGTTTATGGTGTGGGTTAGGGTTAGTGTTAGGGCGAGGGTTAGAGTGTGATTTAGGGTGAGGGTGAGGGTAAGAATGAGGGTTAGGGTTAGGATTAGGGTTGGTTTGAGGGCTAGGGTTAGGGTAAGGGTTAGGGTAAGGCTGAGGTTTAGGGTTAGGGTCATGGTTAGTGTTAGGGTTAGGGTGAGGGTTAAGTTTAGTGTGAGCGTTAGGCTGAGGGTAAGGGTTAGTGTGATGGTCAGTGTTAGGGTGAGGGTTAGTGTGAGAGTGAAGGTTAGGGTTAGCGTGAGTGTTAGGGTGAGGGTTAGGTTTAGGATTAGGGTTAGGGATAGGGTTAGCCTGAGGATGAGTTTGAGGGTGAGGGTGATGTTGAGGTTTAGGGTTTGGCTTAGGGTTAGGGTTAGTGTGTGGGCTAGGGTGAGGGTGAGGGTTAGGGTGAGTGTGAGGGTGAGGGTGAGGGTTAGGGTTAGGATTAGAGTTAGGGTTTGGGTTAGGCTTAGTTTGAGTGTTTGGGTGAGGGTGAAGTTTAGGTTTAGGGTGAGGGCTAGGGTTAGGATTAGAGTTAGGGTGAGTGTGAGGGTGAATGTGAGGGTTAGGGTTAGGGTAAGGGCTAGGGTTAGGGTTAGGTTTAGGGTGAGGTTAGGTTTAGGGTTAGGGATAGGGTCAGGGTTAGTGTTAGGGTTAGGGTGAGGATGAGGTTTTGGTTTAGGGTTAGGGTGAAGTTAAGGGATAGGGTGAGGTTAGGGATAGGTTTAGGGTTAGGATGATGGTGAGGGTGGGGGTTAGAGTTAGCATTAGTCTTAGGCTTAGGGTTAGGGTGAGGTTTAGGGTTAGAATTAGGGTTAGGGGGAAGGTGAGGGTTTAGGGTCAGGGTTAGGGTGAGGTTTAGGGTTAGGGTGTGTGTAAGGGTTAATGTTAGGGTGAGGGTGGGTGTATGTTTTAGGGTGAGGGTGAGGGTAAGAATGAGGGTTACGCTTGGGATTAGGGTTGGTTTGAGGGCTAGGGTGCCGGTGAGGTTTAGGTTTAGGGTGAGGTTTAGGCGTAGGGTTAGGGTCATGGTTAGGGTTAAGGTTAAGCTGAGATTTAGGTTTCGTGTGAGCGTTAGGCTGAGGGTAAGGGTTAGGTTGAGGGTAAGTGTTAGGGTGAGGGTTAGGGTGAGAGTGAGGGTTAGGGTTAGCGTGAGTGATAGGGTGAGGGTTAGGGTTAGGGTAAGGGCTAGGTTTAGGTTTAGGGTTAGGGTGAGGTTAGGGTGAGGGTGAGGGTTAGGGTGAGAGTTAAGGTTTGGGTGAGGGTTAGGGTTAGGGTTAGGATGAGGGTTAGTTTTAGGGTGATGTTTTGGGTGAGGTTTCGGGTTAGGGTGAGGGTGAGGGTTCGGGATAGGGTGAGGGTGAGGGTGATAGTGAGGGTTAGGGTCAGCCTTAGTCTTATTGTGAGGGTTATGGTGAGGGTTAGGTTTAAGGTTAGGATTCAGTTTAGGATAAGGGTGTGGGTTAGGTTTAGTGTTAGTTTGAGGGTTAAGCTTAGCATTAGGGTTAGGGTGAGGTTTAGGGTGAGGGTTAGGGTTAGCGTTAGAGTTAGTTTTAGGGTGAGGGTGAGGTTGAGGGTTAGGATTAGGGATATGTTTACAGTTAGGTTGAGGGTGTAAGTGAGGTTGGGGGTTAGAGTTAGGATTAGGGTTAGGCTAAGGGTGAGTGTGAGGGTGAGGGTGAGGGTGAGGGTTAGGATAAGGGGGAGGTTTAGGCTTAGGGTGATGTTTAGGCTGAGGGTGAGGGTTAGGGTGTGGGTATGCGTGAGAGTGAGACTGAGGGTTAGGGTTTGGGTGATGGTGAGGTTTAGGGTGAGCATTAGGGTTAGGTTTAGGGTGACGTTGAGCGTTAAAGTTTGGGTCTGGGTAAGGTTTAGGGTTAGGGTTAGGGTGAGGGTAAGGGTTAGGGTGAGAGTTAGGGTGAGAGTGAGGGTTAGGGTTATCGTGAGGTTTAGGGTGATGGTTAGGGTGAGGGTTAGGGTTGGGGTTAGGTTTTGGTTTAGGGTGAAGGTGAGGGTTACGGTTAGGGTGAGGGTGAGGGTGAGGGTTAGGGTTAGGGTTAGGTTTAGGGTGAGGGTGAGGTGAGGGTTAGGTTGAGTTTAAGGTTTAGGGAAAGGGTTAGGGTGAGGTTAAGGGTTAGCTTGAAGGTGAGGGTGAGGGTGAGGGTTAGGATTAGAGTTAGGCTTAGGGTTAGGATGAGTGTGAGTGTGAGGGTGAGGGTTAGGTTTAGCGTTAGGGTGAGGGCTAGGGTGAGGGTGAGGGTGAGGGTTAGGGTGAGGCTGAGGGTGAGGGTTTCGGTTAGGTAGGGGTGAGGGTTAATGTGAGGATTAGGGTGAGGTTGAGGGTCAGGTTGAGGGTTAGGCTTAGGGTGAGGGTTAGGGTTAGGGTTAAGGTGAGGGTTAGGGTTCGGGTGATGTTTAGGTTGAGGGTGAGAGTTAGGGTGAGGGTGAGGGTTCGCGTGAGGTTGAGGCTTAAGGTGTGGGTGAGGGTTAGGCTTAGTGTGAGTGTTAATGTGATGGTGATGGTTATGGTGAGGGTGAGGGTTAGGGTTAGGGTGAGGATTAGGTTTAGGTTTAGGCTTAGGATGAGTGTTAGGTTGAGGGGTAGGTTTATGATTAGAGTGAGGGTTAGGGTTATTGTGATTGTTAGGGTTAGGGTGAGGGTTAGTATTAGGTTGTGGTTGAGGTTTAGGTTTCAGGTGAGGTTTAGGATTAGGTTTAGGGTTTGTGTTAGGGTGAGGGTGAGGGTGAGGTTTAGTGTCAGGTGTAGGGATAGGTTTAGGGTGAAGGTGATGGAGAAAGTTAGGTTAAGGATTAGGGGTAGTGTTAGGGTTAGGCTTAGTGTGAAGGTGAGGGTGAGGGTGAGGTTTAGGGTGAGTGTTAGGGTTAGGGTTAGGGTGAACGTTAGGGTTAGGGTGATGTTTAGGGTGAGGGTGAGTGTTAGGCTGAACATGATATTTAGGTTGAGGTTGAGGGTTAGTTTTATGGTTAGTATTAGGGTGAGTGTTAGGGTTAGTTTTAGGGTTAGGTTGAGGGTAATCATTAGGGTGAGGTTTAGGGTGATGGTTAGAGTTAGGATCAGGGTTAGTGTTAGGGTTAGGGTGAGGATGAGGGTTTGGGTTAGGGTTAGGGTGAAGGTAAGGGATAGGGTGAGGTTTAGGGATAAGTTTAGGGTTAGGGTGACGGTGTGGGTGAGGGTTAGTGTTAGCATTAGGCTTAGGCTTAGGTTTAGGGTGAGGGTTAGGGTTAGAATTAGGGTTAGGGGGAAAGTGAGGGTGAGAGTGAGGGTTAGGGTTAGTGTTAGGGTGAGGGTTAGGGTTAGTGTTAGGGTGAGAGTTAGGGTTAGGGTGTGGGTTAGGGTTAGTGTTAGGGCGAGGGTTAGAGTGTGATTTAGGGTGAGGGTGAGGGTAAGGATGAGGGTTAGTGTTAGGATTAGGGTTGGTTTGAGGGCTAGGGTGAGGGTAAGGGTTAGGGTTAGGGTGAGGTTTAGGGTTAGGTTAAGGGTTAGGGTCATGGTTAGCGTTAGGGTTAGGATGATGTTTAAGTTTAGTGTGAGCATTAGGCTGAGGGTAAGGGTTAGTTTGAGGGTAAGGGTTAGGGTGAGGGTTAGGGTGAGAGTGAGGGTTAGGTTTAGCGTGAGTGTTAGGGTTAGGATTAGGTTTAGGTTAGCGTTAGCCTGAGGATGAGGGTGAGGGTGAGGGTGATGTTGAGGTTTAGGGTTTGGCTTAGGGTTAGGGTTAGTGTGAGGGCTAGGGTGAGTGTGAGGGTTAGGGTGAGTGTGTGGGTGAGGGTGAGGGTTAGGTTTAGGATTAGGGTTAGGGTTTGGGTTAGGCTGAGTTTGAGTGTGTGTGTGAGGGTGAGGTTTAGGGTTAGGGTTAGGGTGAGGGCTTGTGTTTGAATGAGGGTTAGGGTGAGTGTGAGTGTGAATATGAGGGTTAGGGTTAGGGTAAGGGCTAGGATTAGGGGAAGGTTTGGGGTGACGTTAGGTTGAGGATTAGGGTTAGGGTCAGGTTAGTGTTATTGTTAGTGTGAGGATGAGGTTTGGGTTAGGGTTAGGGTGAAGGTTAGGGATAGGGTGAGGTTTAGGGATAGGTTTAGGATTAGGGTGACGGTGATGGTGAGGGTTAGATTTAGCATTAGTCTAAGGCTTAGGGTTAGGGTGAGTTTTAGGGTTTGAATTAGGTTTAGGGGGAAGGTGAGGGTTTAGGGTGAGGGTCAGGGTTAGGATTAGGGTGAGGTTTAGGGTTAGGTTGTGGGTTAAGGTTAGTGTTAGGGTGAGGGTGAGTGTGTGATTTAGGGTGAGGGTGAGGGTAAGGATGAGGGTTAGGATTGGGATTAGGGTTGGTTTGAAGGCTATTGTGTGGGTGAGGGTTAGGGTTAGGGTTAGGTTTGGTGGTAGGTTTAGGGTCATGTTTAGCATTAAGGTTAGGGTGAGATTCAGGTTTAGTGTGAGCGTTAGGCTGAGGGTAAGGTTTAGGGTGAGGGTAAGTGTTAGGTTGACGGTTAGGGTGAGAGTGGGGGTTAGGTTTAGCGTGAGTGTTAGGGTGAGGTTTAGGGTTAGGGTAAGGGCTAGGGTTAGGTTTAGGGTTAGGGTGAGGTTAGGGTGAGGGTGAGGGTTTGGGTGAGAGTTAAGGTTTGGGTGAGGGTTAGTTTTAGGGTGATGTTTTGGGTGAGAGTGAGGGTTAGGGTGAGGGTGAGGGTTCGGGTTAGGGTGAGGGTGAGGGTGATAGTGAGGGTTAGGGTTAGCCTTAGTTTAATTGTGAGGGTTAGGGTTAGGGTTAGGGTTAGGGTTCGTTTTAGGATGAGGGTGTGGGTTAGGGTTAGTGTTAGGTTGAGGGTTAAGCTTAGCATTAGGGTTAGGGTGAGGTTTAGGGTGAGGGTTAGGGTTAGGGTTAGAGTTAGGTTTAGGGTGAGGGTGAGGTTGAGGGTTAGGATTAGGGATAGGTTTACATTTAGGTTGAGGATGTGGGTGAGGTTGAGGGTTAGGGTTAGGAATAGGGTAAAGTTTAGGGTTAGGCTGAGGGTGAGGGTGAGGGTTAGGATAAGGGGGAGGGTTAGGCTTAGGGTGAAGTTTAGGCTGTGGGTGAGGATTAGGGTGAGGGTATGGGTGAGGGTGAGACTGAGGGTTAGGGTTTGGGTGATGGTAAGGTTTATGGTGAGCATTAGGGTTAGGTTTAGGGTGATATTGAGCATTAAGGTTTGGGTCTAGGTGAGGTTAAGGGTTAGGGTTAGGGTGAGGGTAAGGGTTAGGGTGAGGGTTAGGGTGAGAGTGAGGGTTGCGTTTTTCATGAGGTTTAGGGTGATGGTTAGGGTGAGGGTTAGGGTTGGGTTTAGGGTTTAGTTTAGGGTGAGGGTGAGGGTTATGGTTAGGCTGAGGGTAAGGGTTAGGGTTATGGTTAGCGTTAGGTTTAGGTTGAGGGTGAGGGTGAGGTTTAGGTTTAGGGTTAGAGTTAGGGTTAGGTTTAGGTTGAGGGTGAGGATTAGGGTTAATGTTAGGGTGAGGGTAAGGTTTACGGAGAGGGTTAGGGTGAGGGTGAGGGTTAGGCTGAGGGTGAGGGTGAGGGTGAGGGTTAGGATTAGGGTTAGGCTTAGGTTTAGGATGAGGGTGAGGGTGAGAGTTAGGGTTAGGGTTAGGGTGAGGGCTAGGTTTAAGATTAGGGTTAGAGTGTGTGTGAGGTTGAATGTGTGGTTTAGGGTTAGGGTAAGGGCTAGGGTTAGGGTTAGGTTAGGGTGAGGTTAGGTTGAGGGTTAGGGTTAGGGTCAGGATTAGTGTTATGATTAGGGTGAGGATGAGGGTTTGGGTTAGGGTTAGGGTGAAGTTTAGGGATAGGGTGAGGTTTAGGGATAGTTTTAGGGTTAGTGTGACTGTGAGGGTGAGTGTTATAGTTAGCATTAATCTTAGACTTAGGGTTAGGGTGAGGTTTAGGGTTAGAATTAGGGTTAGGTGGAAGGTGAGGGTTTAGGGTGAGGGTTAGGATTAGGGTTATGGTGAGGTTTAGGTTTAGGGTGTGGGTTAGGGATAGTGTTATGGTGAGGGTGAGTGTGTGATTTAGGGTGAGGGTGAGGGTAAGGATGAGGTTTACGGTTGTTTTGAGGGCTAGGGTGCGCGTGAGTGTTTTGGTTAGGGTGAGGTTTCGGGGTAGGATTAGGGTCATGGTTAGCGTTAAGGTTAGGGTGAGATTTAGGTTTAGCGTGAGCGTTAGGCTGGGGGTAAGGGTTAGGGTGAGGGTAAGTGTTAGGGTGAGGGTTAGGCTGAGATTGAGGTTTAGGGTTAGCGTGAGTGTTAGGGTGAGGGTTAGGGTTAGAGTAAGGGCTAGGGTTAGGTTTAGGGCTAGGGTGAGGTTAGGGTGAGGGTGAGGGTTCGGGTTCGGGTTAGGGTGAGGGTGACAGTGAGGGTTAGGGTTAGCCTTAGTCTTATTGTGAGGGTTATGGTTGGGGTTAGGGTTAGGGTTAGGGTTCGTTTTAGGATGAGGGTGTGGGTTTTGGTTAGCGTTAGGTTGAGTGTTAAGCTTAGCATTAGGGTTAGGGTGAGGGTTAGGGTGAGGGTTAGGATTGGGGTTAGGGTTTGGTTTAAGGTGAGGGTGAGGGTTACGTTTAGGGTGAGGGTGAGGGTGAGAGTGAAGGTTAGGGTTATCGTGCGGTTTAGGGTGATGGTTAGGGTGAGGGTTAGGGTTGGGGTGAGGGTTTGGTTTTGTGAGGGTGAGGGTTATGGTTAGGGTGAGGGTGAGGGTGAGGGTTAGGGTTAGGGTTAGGTTTAGGGTGAGGGGGAAGGTGAGGGTTAGGTTTAGGGTTAGGTTTAGGTTTAGGGTGAGGTTTAGGGTTAGGGTTAGGGTGAGGGTAAGGTTTAGGGAGAGAGTTAGGGTGAGGGAGAGGGTTAGGCTGAGGGTGAGGGTGAGGGTGAGTGTTAGGATTAGAGTTAGGCTTAGGGTTAGGATGAGGGTGAGGGTGAGGGTTAGGGTTAGGGTTAGGGTGAGAGCTAGGTTGAGGGTGAGGGTTAGGGTTAGTGTGAGTGTGAGGGTTTTGGTTAGGTAGGGGTGAGGGTTAATGTGAGGATTAGGGTTAGGATGAGGGTCAGGGTGAGGGTTAGGTTTAGGGTGAGGGTTAGGGTTAGGGTTAAGGTGAGGGTTAGGGTTCAGGTGATGTTTAGGTTGAGGGTGATTGTTAGGGTGATGGTGAGTGTTCCCGTGAGGTTGAGGGTTAAAGTGTGGGTGAGGGTTAGGTTTAGGTAGAGGTTGAGGATTACGTTTAGGGTTAGGGTTAGGATGAGTGTTAGGTTGAGGGGTGGGTTTATGGTTAGAGTGAGGGTTAGGGTAATTGTGATTGTTAGGGTTAGGGTGAGGGTTAGGATTATGTTGTGTTTGAGGGTTAGGTTTAAGGTGAGGTTTAGGGTTAGATTTAGGGTTCGTGTTAAGGTGAGGGTGAGGGTGAGGTTTAGGGGTAGGGGTAGGGATAGGTTTAGGGAGAAGGTGATGGAGAGGGTTAGGTTAAGGATTAGGGGTAGGGTTATGGTTAGGCTTAGGGTGAGGGTGAGGGTGAGGGTGAGGTTTAGGGTGAGTGTTAGGGTTAGGGTTAGGGTGAAGTTTAGGGTTCGGGTGATGTTTAGGATGAGGGTGAGTGTTAGGCTGACGGTGATGTTTAGGCTGAGGGTGAGAGTTAGGTTTATGGTTAGTATTAGGGTGAGTGTTAGGCTTAGGGTTAGGGATAGTGTGAGGATTAGGGTGAAGTATAGGGTTAGGGTTTGGGTGTGGATTAGTGTGAGGATTAAGGTTAGGGTTAGGGTTAGGTTGAGGGTAATTTTTAGGGTGAGTTTTAGGGTGAGTGTTAGGTTTAGTATCAGGGTTAGTGTTAGGGTTAGGGTGAGGATGAGGGTTTGGGTTAGGTTTAGGGTGAAGGATAGGGATAGGGTGAGGTTCAGGGATAAGTTTAGGGTTAGGGTGACAGTGAGGTTGAGGGTTAGAGTTAGCATTAGTCTTAGGCTTAGGGTTAGGGTGAGGTTTAGGGTTACAATTAGGGTAAGGGGGAAGGTGAGGTTTTAAAGTTAGGGATAAGGTTAGGGTTAGGGTGAGGTTTAGGGTTAGAGTGTGGGTTAGGGTTATTGTTAGGGTGAGGGTGGTGTTTCGGGTGAGGGTGAGTGTTAGGCTGACGGTGATGTTTATGCTGAGGGTGAGGGTTAGGTTTATGGTTAGTATTAGGGTGAGTGTTAGGGTTAGGGTTAGGGATAGGGTGAGGATTAGGGTGAAGTTTAGGGTTAGGGTTTGGATGAGGATTAGTGTGAGGATTAGGGTTAGGGTTAGGGTTAGGGTTACGTTGAGGGTAATCATTAGGGTGAGGTTTAGGGTGAGTGTTAGGTTTAGGTTCAGGGTTAGTGTTAGGGTTAGGATGAGGATGAGGGTTTGGGTTAGGTTTAGGGTGAAGGATAGGGATAGGGTGAGGTTTAGGGATAAGTTTAGGGTTAGGGTGACAGTGAGGGTGAGGGTTAGAGTTAGCATTAGTCTTAGGCTTACGGTTAGGGTGAGGATTAGGGTTACAATTAGGGTAAGGGGGAAGGTGATGGTTTAGGGTGAGGGTTAGGGTTAGGGTTAGGGTGAGGTTTAGGGTTAGGGTGTGGGTTAGGGTTAGTGTTAGGGTGAGGGTGAGTGTGTGATTTAGGGTGAAGGTGAGGGTAAGGATGAGGGTTAGGGTTTGGATTAGCGTTGGTTTGAGGGCTAGGGTGTGGGTGAGGGTTAGGGTTAGGGTGAGGTTTAGGGGTAGGGTTAGGGTCATGGTTAGCGTTAAGGTTAGGTTGAGATTTTGGTTTATTGTGAGCGTTAGGCTGAGAGTAAAGTTTAGGGTGAGGGTTAGGGTGAGATTGAGGGTTAGGTTTACCGTGAGTGTTAGGGTAAGGGTTAGGGTTATGGTAAGTTCTAGGGTTAGGCTTAGGGTTAGGGTGAGGTTAGGGTGAGGGTGAGGGTTAGGGTGAGAGTTAAGGTTTGGGTGAGGGTTAGGGTTAGGGCTAGGGTGAGGGTTAGTTTTAGGCTGATGTTTTGGGTGAGGTGAGGGTTAGGTTGAGGGTGAGGGTTCGGGTTAGGGTCAAGGTGAGGTTGATAGTGAGGGTTAGGGTTAGCCTTAGTCTTATTGTGAGGGTTATGATGAGGGTTAGGGTTAGGGTTAGGGTTCGGTTTAGTTTGGGGGTGTGGGTTAGGGTTAGTGTTAGGTTGAGGGTTAAGCTTAGCATTAGAGTTAGGGTGAGGTTTAGTGTCAGGTTTAGGGTTTGGTTTAGGGTTTGGTTTAGGCTGAGGGTGAGGGTTACGGTTAGGGTGAGGGTGAGGGTGAGGGTTAGGGTTAGGATTAGGTTTAGGGTGAGGGTGAGGGTGAGGTTTAGGTTTAGGGTGAGGGTAAGGTTTAGGGAGATGGTTAGGGTGAGGGTGAAGGGTTGGGCTGAGGGTGAGGGTGAGGGTGAGGGTTAGGATTAGAGTTAGGCTTAGGATTAGGATGAGTGTGAGTGTGAGGGTGAGTGTAAGGGTTAGGGTTAGGATGAGGGCTAGGGTAAGGGTGCGGGTTATTGTGAGGTTGAGGGTGAGGGTTTCGGTTAGGTATAGATGAGGGTTAATGTGAGGATTAGGGTGAGGTTGAGGGTCAGGGTGAGGATTAGGTTTAGGGTGAGGGTTAGGGTTAGGGTTAAGTTGAGGGTTAGGGTTCGGCTGATGTTTAGGTTGAGGGTGAGTTTTAGGGTGAGGGTGAGGGTTCGCGTGAGGTTGAGGGTTAAGGTGTGGTTGAGGGTTAGGCTTAGGGTTAGTGTTAGGGTGACGGGGATGGTTATGGTGAGGGTGAGGGTTAGGGTTAGGGTTAGGGTGAGGATTAGGTTTAGGGTTAGGCTTAGGATGATTGTTAGGTTGAGGGGTAGGTTTATGTTTAGAGTTAGGTTTAGGGTTATTGTGATTGTTAGGGTTAGGGTGAGGGTTAGAATTAGGTTGTGGTTGAGGGGTAGGTTTAAGGTGAGGTTTAGGATTAGGTTTAGGGTTCGTGTTAGGGTGAGGGGCAGGGGGAGGGTTAGTTTTAGTGGTAGGGATAGGTTTAGGGTGAAGGTGATGGAGAGGGTTAGGTTAAGGATTAGGCTTAGGGTTATGGTTAGGCTTAGGGTGAGGGTGAGGGTGAGGGTGAGGTTTAGGGTGAGTGTTAGGGTTAGGCTTAGGGTGAAGGTTAGGGTTATGGTGATGTTTAGGCTGAGGGTGAGGGTTAGGTTTATGGTTAATATTAGGGTGAGTGTTAGGGTTAGGGTTAGGGATAGGGTGAGGATTAGGGTGAAGTTTAGGGTTAGGGTTAGGGTGAGGATTAGTGTGAGGCTTAGGGTTAGGTTTAGGTTTAGGGTTAGGGTGAGGGTGAGGGTTAGGGTTAGGGTTCAGGGGAGGGTTAAGGTTATGGTTATGGTTAGGGTGAGGGTTAGTATTAGGGTTAGGGTTAAGCTTAGGTTTAGGGTTACGGTTAATGTTAGTGTTAAGGTGAGGGTGAGGGTTAGGATTAGGGTTATATTTTGGGTATGGTTTAGGGTTAGGGTTAGGGTTAAGTTTAGTGTTAGGTTTAGGGTTAGTATGAGAGGTAGTTTGAGGGTTAGGGTTAGGTTTAGGGTGAGGGTTAGGGTTATTGTGAGGGTTAGGTTTAGCGTTAGGTTTAGGGTTAGGGTGAGGGTTAGGTTTAGGGTGGAGGTTAGGGTTGGGGGAAGATTAAGGTTTAGGGGTAGGTTTTGGTTGAGGGTGATGGTGAGGATGAGGGTGAGCGTGAGGTTTCGGTTGAGGGTTTGAGTTAGAATTAGGGTGAGGTTGAGGGTGAAATTTAGGGTATAGGGTTAGGGTTTCGGTGAGTGTGAGGTAAGGGTAAGGGTTAGTGTTAGGGTTAGGGTTTGGGTGAGGTTTAGGTTTTGGGATAGGGTAAGGGTGAGGGTGAAGGTTAGGGTTAGAGTTAAGGTTAAGGTGAGGGATAGGTTTAGGGTTAGTGTTAGGATTAGGGTTATTTTGAGGTTTATGATGAGGTTTAGGGTTAAGTTTAGGCTTAGGGTTAAGATTAGGGTTAGGGTGAGGGTGAGTTTGAGGGTTAGGGTGAGGGTTAGGGTTAGTCTTAGTGTTAATCTGAGGGTCAGGTTTAGGGTGAGGATTAGGGTTAGGGTTAGGGCGAAGGTAAGGTGATGGTGAGGGTTAGGGTTAGGGTTAGGGTGAGATTTAGGGTTAGGCTTAGGGTGAGCATGAAGTTTAGGGTGCAGGTTAGAGTTGGGGTGAGGGTAAGGGTTAGGCACAGGGTTAGGTTGAGGGTGAGGGTGAGGGTTACGGTTAAATTATGGTTAGGGTTAGGCTGAGGGTAAGGGTGAGATGGAGGGCTAGGCTTAAGGTTAGTGTGAGGGTTAGGGTTAGGGTGATGTTTAGGGTGAGGTTTAGGGTTAGGGTGAGGGTTAGGGTGCGGGTGAGGTTTAGGGTGAGTGTTAGGATGAGGGTTAGGTTTAGGGTTAGGATGAGGTTTAGGATGGGGGCTAAGGTTAGGGTGAGGGTTAGGCTTAGTGTGAGGGTTAGGGTTAGGTTAAGGTTTAGGGTGATGGATAAGGTGAGGGTTACCGTGAGTGATAGGGTGAGGGTTAGTGATAGGGTTAGGGTTAGGGTGAGGGTTAGGGCAAGGCTAAAGCTTAGGGTGAGGGTTAGGGTAAGGCTAAGTTTTAAGGTGAGGGTGAGGGTGATTGTTAGGTTTAGGGTTAGGGTGAGGTTCAGCATTAGGGTTATGGTTATGGTTAGGGTTAGGATGAGGCTTAGTGTGAGGGGTAGGGTTAGGGCTAGGTTAAGGTTTAGGTTTAGTGTGAGTGTTAGTGTTAGTGTTAGGGTTAGGGTTAGGGTGAGGGTTAGGTTGAGGGTTAGGGTTTGGGTTAGGGTTACGTTAAGGTTGAGGTTTTGGGTGAGGTTTAGGGTTAGTGTGAGGTTTAGGGTGAGGGCTAGGGTTGGGGGTAGGGTTAAGTTGAGGGTGAGGGTGAGGGTTAGGGTTATGATTAGGGTTAGGGTGAGGGCTAGGGTGAAGGTGAGGATTAGGGTTGGGTTTACAGTGAGTGTTAGGGTGAGGGTTAGGGTTAGGATTAGGGTTATGGTGAGAGTTAGGATTAGGTTTAGTGTTAGGGTCAGAGTGAGGGTTAGGGTTAGAATTAGTTTTAGGTGACGGCGAGGTTGAGGGTGAGGGTTAGGGTTAGGGTTAGGGTGAGATTTCGAGTTAGGGTTAGGGTGAGGGTTTTTGTTCTCTTTAGGGTTACGGTTAGGTAGAGGGATAGGATAGGGCTAGGTTTAGGTTTATTGTTAGGGTTAGGATTAGGTTTAAGTTTACCTTTACAATGTGGGTGAGAGTGAGGGTGAGGTTTAGGGTTAGGGTTAGGATGAGGTTTAGTGTTAGGGTTAGGGTTAAGGTTAGGGTTAGGGTTAGCTTTAGGATGAGGGTTAGGGTGAGGGGCAGCGGTAGGGTTAGGGTGATGGTTAGGGTTAGTGTTAGGGTTAGGGTTAGGGTGGAGTTTAGGTTTATGTTGAGTGTTAGGGTTAGGCATAGGTTTAGGTTGAGGGTGAGGTTGAGGGTTAGCAGTAGGATTAGGTTTAGGTTTAGGCTGAGGTGAGGTTGAGAATGAGGGTGTGTGAGGGTTAGGGTTAGGTTTAGGCTTAGGCTTAGGGTTAGGCGGAGGGTGAGGGTGAGAGTAAGGGTTAGGGTTAGGGTTGGGGTTGGGGTTAGGTTTTGTATTAGGGTTAGGGTGAGGGTTAGGAAGAGGGTCAGGGTTAGGATTAGGGTTAGGGTGAGGGTGAGTGTGAGGGTTATGGTTAGGGTTACTATTAGGCTTATATTTAGGCTGAGAGTGAGGGTGAGGGTGAGGGTTAGATTTAGGGTGAATTTTAGGTTTAGTGTTAGGTTGAAGTTTAGGGTTAGGTTTAGGGTTAGGGTTAGGGTGAGGGGTACGGTTAGGGTTAGCATGAGGGTTAGGTTTAGTTTGAGGTTTAGCGGTAGGGTGAGGGTTGGGGTGAGGTTAAGTCTAAGGGTGAGGTTTAGTGTGAGAGTGAGGTTTAGGGATATCTTTAGGGTGAGTTTGAGTGTAAGTGTGCGGGTTTGGGTTAGGGTTAGGTTTAGGATGAGGGTGAGTGTTAGGGTGAGGGTGAGTGTTATGGTGAGGATTAGGGTTAGTGTGAGGGTTAGGGTTAGGTTTAGGGTTAAGCTTCTGGTCAGGGTAAGTGTTAGGGTAAGTGTTAGGGTGAGAGTGAGTGTTTGGGTTATCGTGAGTGTTAGGGTGAGGGTTATGGTTATGGTTAGGTTGAGGGTGAGGGTTAATCTAAGGGTGAAGGGTGAGGGTGAGGGTTAGGATTAGTGTTACTGTTAGGGTTAGGCTGAGGGTTAGGATGAGGGTGATTGTGAGGGTTAGCATTAGGGTTAGGGTAAGGGTAAGGGTTAGGGTTAGGGTTAGGATGAGGTTTAGGATGAGGGCTAGAGTTAGGGTTAGGGTGAGGGTTAGGCTTAGTGTGAGGGTTAGGGTTAAGTTAAGGGTTAGGGTGATGGTTAGGGTGAGGGTTACCGTGAGGGTTAGGGTGAGGGTTAGTGATAGGGTTAGGGTTAGGGTGAGAGTTAGGGCAAGGCTAAGGCTTAGGGTGAGGGTTAGGGTAAGGCTAATGGTTAGGGTGAGCGGTAGGGTTAGGGTTAGGGTGAGGTTTAGATTTAGTGTGAGGGTTAGGGTTAGGGTTAGTTTTAGGGTGAGGGTAATATTTAGGGTGAGGTTTAGGGTGATAGTGAAGTTTAGGGTTAGCCTTAGTCTTAATGTGAGGGTTATGGTGAGGGTTAGGGTTAGGTTTAGGTTTAGGATGAGGTTGAGGGTTAGTTTTAGGGTTAGGTTGAGGGTTAGGGTTAGTGTGAGGATTAGGGTTAGGGTTAGGGTTAGGGTGAGGGTAAGGTTTAGGGTGAAGGGTAGTGTAAGAATGAGGGTTGGGGTTATTGTGAGTGTTAGGGTGAGGGTTAGGGTGAGTGTTAGGGTTAGGGTTAGGGTGAGGGTTAGCGGGAGGGTAAGGATTATGTTGTGGATTGGGGTTAGGGTGAGATTCAGGGTGAGGGAGAGGGTTAGGGTTAGGTTGAGGTTAAGTGTTAGGGTTAGAGTTAGGGTGAGGTTTAGTCTTAGCATTAGGGTTAAGGTGAGGGTTAGATTGAGGGTTAGGTTTAGGGTTAGAGTTAGGTTTAGGGTGAGGGTGAGGGTTAGGATTAGGGTTATGTTTCAGGTTAGGTTGAGGGTGAGGGTGAGGGTGAGGTTTAGGGTTATGATTAGGGTTAGGTTTAGGGTTAGGCTGAGGGTGAGGTTGAGGGTGAGGGTTAGGGTGAGGGTATGGGTCAGGGTGAGCCTGAGGGTTAGTGTTTGGGTGAGGGTGAGGTTTAGGGTGAAGGTTATTTTGAGGGTGAGTGTTAGGGTTTGGTTTAGGGTGACGGTGAGAGTTAGGGTTTTGGTCTGGATAGGTTTAGGGTTAGGGTGAGGGTGAGGGTAAGGGTTAGGGTGAGGGTTAGGGTGAGAGTGAGGCTTAGGGTTATTGTGAGGGTTCGGGTGATGGATTGGTTGAGGGTTAGGTTTGGTTTTAGGCTTTGGTTTAGGGTGAGGGTTAGGGTTAGGTTTAGGTTTATGTTGAGGGTGAGGGTGAGGGTTAGGTTTAGGATTAGGGTTAGGGTTAGGTTTAGCCAGAGAGTGAGGTTTAGGGTTAGGGTTAGGATGAGGGTTAGGGTGAGGGTGAGGGTTAGGGTTAGGGTTATGTTTAGGGTGAGCTTAGGTGAGGGTGCGGGTGAGGGGTAGGATTAGTTTTAGGGTTAGGCTGAGGGTGAGGGTGAGGGTTAGTGTGATTTTGAGGGTTAGGCTTAGGGTGAGGATTGTTGTGAGTGTGAGGGTTAGGGTGAGGGTTAGGGTTATGGTTAGGTTTAGCGTGAGGGTTAGGGGGAGAGTAAAGTTTTGGGTGAGGTTTAGGGTGAGGGTGGGTTTTAGAGTTAGGGTTAGAGTTAGGGTGAGTGTTATAGTGAGGGTTAGGGTTAGGTTGGAGTGAGGGGCAGTTTGAGGGATAGGGTTAAGTTTAGGGTGTGCGTTAGGTTTAGAGTGAGGGTTAGGGTTAGGGTTAGGGTGAGGGTAAGGGTTAGGGTGAGGATTAGGGTAAGAGTGAGGGTTAGGGTTAGCCTTAGGTTTAGTGTGAAGGATAGGGTGATGGTTAGGGTTAGGTTTCGGGTGAGGGTGAGTGTGAGGGTTAGGGTTAGGGTTAGGTTTAACGTACGGTTTAGGGTGAGGGGTAGGGTGAGTGTGAGGTTTTGGGTTACCGTGAGTGTTAGGGTCAGGGTTAGGTTGAGGGTTAGGGTTTGGGTCTGGTGAGGTTTAGGGTTAGGGTGAGGGTGAGGGTAAGGGTGAGGATGAGGTTTAGGGTGAGAGTGAGGCTTAGGATTATCGTGAGGGTTAGGGTGATGGATTGGTTGAGGGTTAGGGTTGGGATTAGGGTTTGGTTTAGGTTGAGGGTGAGTGTTAGTTTTAGGGTTAGGGTTAGGTTGAGGGTTAGGTTTAGTTTAAGGGTTATGGATAGTGTGATGATGAGGGTCAGGGTTAGGGTTAAGTTTAGGTTTAGGGTGAGGGTGTGGGTGAGGGTGAGGGTTAGGGTTAGAGTTATGGTTAGCGTGAGCTTAGGTGAGGGTGCGGGTGAGGGGTAGGATTAGTTTTAGGGTTAGGCTGAGGGTGAGGGTGAGGGTTAGGGTGAGTTTGAGGGTTAGGCTTAGGGTGAGGGTTATTGTGAGTGTGAGGGTTAGGGTGAGCGTTAGGGTTAGGGTTAGGTTTAGCGTGAGGGTTAGGGAGAGAGTAAGGGTTTGGGTGAGGTTTAGGGTGAGGGTGGGTTTTAGAGTTAGGGTTAGAGTTAGGGTGAGGGTTATAGTGAGGATTAGGGTTAGGTTTGGGTGAGGGGCAGGGTGAGGGTTAGGGTAAGGGTTAGGATGAGGGTTAGGTTTAGGGTGGAGGATAGGGATGGTGTGAGAATAAGGGTTAGAGGCAGGGTTAGGTTGAGGTTGAGGGTTAGGGTTAAATTAGGGTTAGGTTTAGACTGAGGGCGATGGTGAGGATGAGGGTGTGGGTTCGGGTTCGGTTAAGGGTTTGGGTTAGGGTTAGGGGGAGGGGGAGGTTGAGGTTTAGGGTTAGGGTTACGGTGAGTGTGAGGTGAGGATGAGGGTTAGGTTGAGGTTTAGGGTTAGACTTAGGGTTAGGGTTAGTGTGTGGGTGATGGTTAGCGTTAGAGTTAAGGTTAGGTTGAGGGTTAGGGTTAGGGTTATGGTGAGGTTTAGGATGAGGGTTAAGGTTGGTTTCAGAGATAGGGTGAGGGCTAGGTGAGGATGAGGGTTAGGGTTAGGTTTAGTGTGAGGTTTAGGGATAAGCTTAGGGTTAGGTTGAGGGTGAGAGTTAGGTTTAGGGTGGATGTTAGCGTTGGGGAGAAGATAAGGGTTAAGGGCAGGTTTAGTATGAGGGTGAGCATGAGGGTTAGGGTTAAATTATGGTTAGGGTTAGGCTGAGGGTGAGGGTAAGGATGAGCGTGTGTGTAGGGTAAGGTTGAGGGTTTGAGTGAGGTTGAGAGTGAGGGTTAGGTTTAGGGTGACGGTTAGGTTGAGGGTTAGGGTTTGCATTAGGGTTAGTTTGAGGTTGAGGTTTAAGGTTAGGTTTAGGGTTAGGGTTAGGGTTAGGTTGAGAGTTAGGATGGAGGTTAGTGTTAGGGTGAGGGTTAGGATGAAGGTTAGGGTTAGGATTAGGGTTAGGGTGAGGGCTAGGGTGAGGGTGAGGGTTAGGGTTAAGGTTAAGGTTAGGGTTAGGGTGAGGGTTTGGGTTAGGGTTAGGGTTAGGGTTACGGTAAGGAAGAGGGTTTGGTTTAGGGTTAAGGTTAGGGTTAGGGTTATTGTTAGGGTTAGAGTTAGGGTTACGGTGAGGGTGAGTGTGAGGGTGATTGTTAGGCTAAGTTTAGCGAGATGTTTAGGGTTAGGGTTAGAGTGAGGGTGAGGTTTAGGGTTAGATATAGGGTTAGGGTGAGGGTTAGGATGAGGGTTGGGGTTAGGGTTAGTGTTAGGGTTATGGTTAGGGTGAAGATTAGGGTTAGGTTTAGAGTTAGGTTTAGGGTCATTTTTATTGTTAGGGTTAGGCTTACCTTTATGGTGAGGGTGAGGCTGATGGTAAGGTTAAGGGTTAGGTTTAGAGTGAGGGTTCGCGTTAGGGTTTGGGTTAGGGTTATGGTGAGGGTGAGAGTTAGGGTGAGGATGAGAGTGAGGGTTAGGATTAGGTTTAGGTTTAGCGGTTAGGTTTAGGTTTAGGCTTGGTTGAGTGTGAGTTTGAGGGTTAGGGTTAGGCTTAGTATTAGGCTGAAGTTGAGGCTGAGGGTGAGGGTTATGGTTAGGATGAGGGTGAGGTTTAGGTTTAGGGTTACAGTGACGTTGAGAGTTAGGGTTAGGGTGAGGGTGAGGGTTAGGGTTTGGGTACGGTTAGGGTTAGGGTGAGGGTTAAGGTGAGGTTTAGGGTTAGGGTGAGAGTTAGAGTTACGGTTACGGTGAGGTTGAGGATGAGGTTTAGGGTTAGAGTTAGGGTGAAGTTTAGGGTTAGGGTTAGGGTTAGTGTGAGGTTTACGGTTAGGGTTACAGTGAGGGTTAGGGTTATGTTGAGGGTGAGCATGAGGGTTAGGATTAGGGTTAGCTTTAGGGTTATTGTTAGGGTGAGGGTGAGGCTGAAGGTGAGGTTAGGCTTAGGGTTTGGGTGAGCTTTAGGGGTAGGGTTAGGTTGAGGGTTTGCGTTAGGGTTAATGTTACTGTGAAGGTGACAGTTTGGGTTAGTGTTAGTGTTAGGGTTAGGGTTAGGTTTATTGTTAAGCTTACGGTTAGACTTACGGTTACGTTGAGGGTGAGGGTTAGGTTTAGGTTTAGAGTGAGGTTTAGAGTGAGGTAAGAGTTAGGGTGAGGGTTAGGGTTAGGGTGAGGTTAAGAGTTAGGGTGAGGGTTAGCATGAGGGTGAGGGTTAAGGTTAGGGTTAGTGTTAGGGTGAGGGTTAGGGTAAGGGTTAGGTTGAGATTTAGGGTTAGGATTAGGGTTAGGTTTATGCTGAGGGTGAGGATGAGTGTTAGGGTGAGGGTAAGGGTTAGGGTGAGGGATAGTGTGAGGGTGAGGGTTAGGCTGAGGGTGAGGGTCAGGTTTAGAATTAGAGTTAGGGTTAGTGTGAGGGTTAGGGTTAAAATTAGGATGAGGGTTAGGGTTAGGCTTAAGATTAGTGTGAGGGTGAGTTTTAGAATTATTGTTAGGGTGAGGGCTAGGGTGAGGGTGAGGGTTAGGTTTAGGGTTAGGTTTAGGGTCATTTTTATTTTTAGGGTTAGGCTTACCTTTATGGTGAGGGTGAGGCTGATGTTGAGGTTAAGGGTTAGGTTTAGAGTGAGGGTTCGCGTTAGGGTTTGGGTAAGGGTTATGGTGAGGGTGAGAGTTAGGGTGAGGGTGAGAGTGAGGGTTAGGATTAGGTTTAGGTTTAGCGTTATTTTTAGGGTTAGGGTTAGGGTTACCTTTACGGTGAGAGTGAGGCTGAGGGTGAGGTTAGGTTTAGGGTTTGGGTGAGGTTTAGGTTTAGGTTTAGGGTTAGTGTTAAGGTGAGGGTTTGGGTTAGGGTTAGGGTTACGGTCAGGGTGAGGGTTAGGGTTAGGGTTAGGATTAGGGTTAGGGTGAGTGTGAGTGTGAGGGTTAGGGTTAGGGTTATGGTTAGGCTTAGGATTAGGCTGAGGTTGAAGGTGAGGGTTAGCGTTAGGGTGAGGTTTAGGTTTAGGATGAGGGTTAGGGTTAGGATTAGCATTAGGGTGAGGGCTAGGGTGAGGTTGAGGGTTAGTGGTAGCATTAGGGTTATGGTGAGGTTTAGGGTTAAGTATAGGGTTAGGGTTAGGGTGAGGGTTAGGGTTAGGGTAAGGTTTACGGTTATGGTGAGGGTTAGGGTTAGAGTTAGGATGAGGGTGAGGGTGAGGGTTAGGATTAGGTTAAGGGTTATGGCTATTTTGAGTGATAGGTTTAGGGTTACGGTTACAGTGAGGGTGAAGATGAGTGTGAGGGTTAGTGTTAGGGTTAGGGAAAGGTTTAGGGTTAGGGATATGGTTAGGATTATGGTGAGGTTTAAGATGAGGCTTAGGGTAGGGTTAGGGTGAGGGTTAGCATTACTGTGAGGGTTAGGGTTAGTTTAGGGTTAGGTTGAGGGTTAGGATGAGGGTTAGGGTTTGGGTTACGGTTAGGGTGAGGGTGAGGGTAAAGGTGAGATTTAGGGTTAGGGCGAGGGTTAGAGTTACGGTTACGGTGAGGTTGAGGGTGAAGTTTAGGGTTAGGGTTAGGGTGAGGTTTAGGGTTAGGGTTAGGGTGAGAGTGAGGTTTAGGGTTAGGATTACAGTGAGGGTTAGGGTTAGGGTTAGGGTTATGTTGAGGTTAAGCATGAGGGTTAGGATTAGGGTTAGCTTTAGGGTTATTGTTAGGGTTAGGTTTAGGTTTACCTTTACGGTGAGGGTGAGGCTGAAGGTGAGGTTAGGCTTAGGGTTTGGGTGAGCTTTAGGATTAGGGTTAGGTGAAGGGTTAGGTGGAGGGTTTGGGTTAAGGTTAATGTTACTGTGAGGGTGACGGTTAGGGTTAGGGTTAGTGTTAGTGTTAGGTTTAGGGCTATTGTTAAGGTTAGGGTTAGACTTACGATTACGGTGAGGGTGAGGGTGAGGGTTAGGGTTAGAGTGAGGTTTAGAGTGAGGTAAGAGTTAGGGTGAGGGTTAGGGTTAGGGTGAAGTTTAGGGTGAGGTTGAGGGGTAGGGTTAGGTTAACATTAGAGTGATGTTAAGAGTTAGGGTGAGGGTTAGGTTGAGGGTGAGGGTTAAGGTTAGGGTTAGTGTTAGGGTGAGGGTTAGGGTTAGGTCTAGGTTGAGGGTTAGGGTTAGGATTAGGGTTAGGTTTATGCTGAGGGTGAGTGTGAGGGTTAGGTTGAGGGTAAGGTTTAGGGTGAGGGTTCGTGTGAGGGTGAGGGTTAGGCTGAGGGTGAGGGTTAGGATTAGGGTTAGGGTTAGGGTTAAGCTGATGGTGAGGGTGAGGGTCAGGGTCAGGTTTAGAATTAGAGTTAGGGTTAGGTTGAGGGTTAGGATTAAAATTAGGATGAGGGTTAGGGTTAGGGATAAGATTAGTGTGAGGGTGAGTTTTAGGATTAGTGTTAGGGTGAGGGCTAGGGTAAGGGTGAGGTTTAGGTTCATGGTTAGGGTTAGGGTGAGGGGTAGGGTTAGGGTTAGGGTGAGGGTAAGTTTTAGTGTGAGGGTTAGAGTTAGGGTTAGGTTAAGGGTAAGGGTTAGGGTGAGGGTTAGGGTGAGAGTGATGGTGAGGCTTAGGGTTAGGGTTAGGTTTAGTGTGAGGTTGAGAATGTGGGTTAGGTTTAAGATTAGGGTTAGGGTTATACTGAGGGTGAGGGTGAGGGTTAGGGTGAGGGTAAGGGTTAGGTTAAGGGTTAGTGTGAGGGTGAGGTTTAGGCTGAGGGTGAGGGGTGAGGGTGAGTGTTAGGATTTCTGTTAGGGTTAGGGTTAAGCTGAGGGTGATGGTGAGGGCGAGGTTTAGAGTTAGAATTAGGCTTAGGGTGATGGTTAGGTTTAAAATTAGGATGAGGGATAGGATGAGGGTTAGGGTTAGGTTTAAGGTGAGGGTTAGGTTGAGGATAAGCATTAGGTTGAAGTTCAGGGTGAGAGTGAGGGTTAGGGTTATCATGAGTGTTAGGGTGAGTTTTAGGGTGAGGGTTAGGGTTTTAAGGTTATTGTGAGTGTGAGTGTTAGGGTTAGGGTGAGGGTGAGGGTTAGGATTAGGGATAGGGTTTGGCTGAGGGTTAGGGTGAGGGTAAAGGTGAGGGTGAGGGTTAGGTTTAGGGATAGGGTTAGGCTGAGGGTTAGAATGAGGGTTAAGTTGAGGTTTAGGTTTAGGGTGAGGGTGAGGGTGAGGGTGAGGGTTAGCAATAGGGATAGGGTGAAGGTTAGGGTAAGGTTAGGGTGACGGTGAGTGTGAGGGTTAGGATTAGGGTTAGGAATATTGTTAGGCTGAGGGAGAAGGTGAAGGTTATGGTTAGGGTGAGGGTTAGGGTGAGGGTTAGGTTTACTGTGAGGGTGAGGGTTAGGGTTAGTATTAGGGTTAGGTTTAGTGCTAAGCTGAGGGTGAGGGTGAGGGTGAGGTCTAAGTTTAGTGTGACGTTTAGGTTTAGGGTGATGTTTAGGGTGAGGGTGAGGGTTAGGGTGAGGGTGAGGGTTAGTATTAGGGTTAGCGTGAGTGTTAGGGTTAGGGTTAGGGTGAGGTTTAGTGTGAGGGTTAGGATTAGGGGTAGGGATACTCTTAGGCTGAGGGTGAGGATGAGGGTTAGGGTTAGGGTGAGGGTGAGGGTGAGGGTTACAGTTTAGATTAGGGTTAGGTTTAGTGTTAAGCTGAGGGTGAGGGTGAGGGTGAGGGCTAGGGTTAGGGTGAGGGTTAGGCTTAAGGTTAGGGTGAGGGTTAGGGTTAGGGTGATATTTAGGGTGAGGGTTAGGGTTAGGGTGTGGGATAGGGTGCAGGTGAGGGTTAGCGTTCGGGTTAGGATGAGGGTTAGGTTTAGGTTTAGGAAGACTGTTATGAGGGCTAGGCTTAGGGTTAGGGTGAGGGTTAGGCTTAATGTGAGGGTTAGGGTTATGTTTAGGGTTAGGGTGATGGTTAGGGTGAGGGTTAGGGTGAGATTTAGGGTGAGGGCTAATGATAGTGTTAGGGTTAGGGTGAAGGTTGGAGCAAGGCTAAGGCTTAGGGTGAGGGTTAGGGTGAGGCTAAGGGTTAGGGTGAGGGTTAGGGTGAGGGGTAGCGTTAGGGATAGGGTTACTGTGAGGGGTAGGGTTAGGTTTAGGGTTAGGGTGAGGGTTAGGTTGAGGGTTATGTTTTGGGTTAGGGTTAGGTTGAGGGTGAGGATTCAGGTGAGGTTTAGGTTTAGGGTTAGGGTTAGAGTTACGGTTATGTTGTGGTTGAGGGTGAGGGTAAGGATTACGATAAGGGTGAGGTTTAGGTTAGGGTTAGGGTTAGGATGAGGTTTAGGGTTAGGTTTAGGGTTAGGCTGAGGTTTAGGGTTAGGGTTACATTGAGGATTAGGGTTAAGGTTAGGGTTAGGTTTAGGTTTATGTTGAGGGTGAGCTTCAGGGTTAGGATTAGGGATAGCTTTAGGGTTATTTTTACGATTAGGGTTAGGGTTACCTTTACGGTGAGGGTGAGGCTGAAGGTGAGGTTAGGCTTAGGGTTTGGGTGAGGTTTAGGGTTAGGGTTAGGGGTAGGGTTAGGGTGAGAGTTTGGGTTAGGGTTAGGGTTATGGTGAGGGTGATGGTTAGGGTTAGCATTAGTGTTAGGGTTAGGGTTAGGGATATTGTTAGGGTTAGGGTTAGACTTAAGGTTACAGTGAGGGTGAGGGTGAGGGTTAGGGTTAGGGTTAGGGTGAGGTTTAGAGTGAGGTAAGAGTTAGGGTGAGGGTTAGGGTTAGGCTGAGGTTTAGGGTGATGTTGTGGTTTAGGGTTAGGGTTAACGTTAGGGTGAGATAAGAGTCAGGGTGAAGTTTAGGTTGAGGGTGAGGGTTAAGGTTAGGTTTAGTGTTAGGGTGTTGGTTAGGGTTAGGGTTAGGTTCAGGGTTAGGGTTAGGATTAGGGTTAGGATTATGCTGAGGGTGAGGGTGAGGGTTAGGGTGAGGGTAAGGGTTAGGTTGAGGGTTATTGTGAAGGTGAGGTTTAGGATTAGAGTTACGGATAGGGTCATGCTGAAGGTTAGGGTAAGGGGTGAGGGTCAGGGTTAGGATTTGCGTTAGGGTTAGGTTTAAGCTGAGGGTGAGGGTGAGGGTGAAGTTTAGAGTTAGAGTTAGGGTTAAGGTTAGGTTTAGGGTGAGGGTTAGGGTGAGGATAAGTATTAGGTTGAGGTTTAGGGTGAGAGTGAGGGTTAGAATTATCATGAGTTTTAGGGTGAGGGTTAGGGTTTTAGGGTTTTTGTGAGTGTGAGTGTTAGGGTTAGGGTTAGGGTGAGGGTTAGGTTTAGGAATAGGGTTAGGGTGAGGGTTATGGTTAGGGTGAGTGTGAGGGTGAGGGTGTGGCCTTGGGTTAGGTTAGATTGAGGGTGAGGGTGAGGTTGAGGGTTAGTATTAGGCTGAGTTTTAGGGTGAGTGTGAAGGTGAGGTTGAGGGTGAGGGTGATGGTTAGCATTAGGGTTAGGGTGAAGCTTAGGGTTAGGGTAGGGTGAGGCTGAGTGTGAGGGTTAGGTTTAGGGTTAGGTATACTCTTAGGCTGAGGGAGAATTTGAAGGTTATGGTTAGGGTGAGTTTTAGGGTTAGGTTTAATGTGAGGGTGAATGTTACAGTTAGGATTATGGTTAGGTTTAGTGGTAAGCTGAGGGTGAGGGTGAGGGCTAAGGTTAGGGTGTGGGTTAGGCTTAAGGTTAGGGTGAGGTTTAGGGTTAGGGTGATGTTTAGGGTGAGGGTGAGGGTTAGGGTGAGGGTGAGGGTTAGGGTGAGGGTGAGGGTTAGTATTAGGGTTAGCGTGAGTGTTAGGGTTAGTGTTAGGGTGAGGTTTAATGTGAGAGTTAGGATTAGGCGTAGGGATACTGTTAGGCTGATGGTGAGGATGAGGGTTAGGGTTACGGTGAGGATTAGGGTTAGGGTTAGGGTGAGGGTGTGGGTGAGGGTGACAGTATAGATTAGAGTTAGGTTTAGTGTTAAGCTAAGGGTGAGGGTGAGGGTGAAGTCTACCGTTTGGGTGAGGGTTAGGCTTAAGTTTAGGGTGAGGGTTAGGGTTAGGGTGATATTTAGGGTGAGGGTTAGGTTTAGGGTTCAGGTTAAGATGAGGGTTAGGTTTAGGTTTAGGAAGAGTGTTAGGATGAGTGCTAGGGTTAGGGTTAGGGTGAGGGTTAGGCTTAATGTGAGGGTTAGGGTGAGGCTAAGTGTTAGGGTGAGGCTAAGTGTTATGGTGAGGGTTAGGGTGAGGGGTAGGGTTAGGTAAGGTGTAGGGTTAGGGTAAGTGTGAGGGTTAGATTTTGTGTGAGGGTTAAGGTTAAAGTTAGGGTGAGGGTAAAAGTTAGGGTGAGGGTTGGGGAGATAGTGAAGGTTAGGCTTAGCCTTAGTCTTAGTGTGAGGGTTATGGTGAGGCTTAAGGTTAGGGTTCGGGTTAGGGTTAGGCTGTGGGTGAGGGTGAAGATGAGGGTAAGTGTTAGGGTTAGGGTTAGGGTTAGGCTTATGGTTAGGTGTTCGGTGAGGGTGAGGGTGAGGTTTAAATTTAGGGTGAGTGTTAAGTTTAAGGTTAAGTTGAGGGTTACGGTTAGGATTGGGTTTAGGATTAGGGATAGGATGAAGGCTAGGGTGAGGGTGAGGTTTAGTGTTAGGTTTAGGGTGAGGTTTATGGTTACAGTAAGGTTTAGGATTAGTGTGAGGTTTTGGGTTAGGGTTAAGGTTATGGGGAGGGAGAGGGTTAGGGTTAGGGTTAGGCTTATTGTTAGGGTTAGGGTTAGGGTTAAGGTGAGGGTGAGGGTGAAGGTAATTTTTAGGCTAAGGGTTAGGGAGAGGTTTAGGGTTAGGGTTAGGGTTAGAGTTAGGGTGAGGGTTCGGTTTAGAGTGAGGGTTAGGTTTAGGGTTAGGGTTAGGGTTACGGAGAGGATGAGTTTGTGGGTTAGGTTTAGGTTTAGGTTTAGGGTTAGGCTTAGTGTTAGGCTGAGGTTGAGGGTGAGGGGGAGGGTTAGGGTTAGGGTGAAGGTGATGTTTAGGGTTAATGTTACAGTGAGGGTGAGGGTTAGGTTTAGGGTTATGGTTAGGGTGAGTGTGAGGGTTAGGATTAGGGATAGGTTAAGGGTTATTGTTACTGTTAGGGTTAGGGTTAACTTTACGTTGAGGGTGAGACAGAGGGTTAGGTTTAGTGTTAGGGTTACAGTGAGGGTGAGGGTTATGGTTAGGATTAGTGTTACGGTGAGGGTGAGGGTTAGGGTTAGGTTTAGGGTTAGGGTTAGGGTTATTTTTAATGTTTGAGTTAGAGTTACAGTTACGGTTATGGTGAGGTGGTGAGGTTGAGGGTGAGTGTTTCGGTTAGGGTTAGGGTTAGGGTGAGTTTTAGGGTTAAGGTTAGGGTAGGGGTGAGGTTTAGGTTTAGGGTTAGGGTTAGGGTGAGGTTTATGGTTAGGGTTACATTGAGGGTTAGGGTTAGGGTTAGGGTTATGGTGAGGGTGAGGGTGAGGGTTAGGATTAGGGTTAGTTTTAGGGTTATTGTTAGGGTTAGTGTTAGGGTTACCTTTACGGTGAGGGTGAGGCAGAGGGTGAGGTTAGGGTTTGGGTGAGGTTTAGGGTTAGGGTTGTGGGTAGTGTTAGGGTGAGGGTTTGGGTTAGGGTTACGGTTATGGTGAGGGTGAGGGTTAGGGTTAGTTTTAGGGTTAGGATTAGGGTTATTTTTAGTGTTAGGATTAGAGGTACTGTTTCGGTGAGGGTGCGTGTGAGGGTTAGGGTTAGGGTTAGGGTGAGGTTTAGGATGGGGTTAGAGTTATGCTTAGGGTTAGGGTTAGGGTGAGGTTTAGGGTGAGGTTGAGGGTTAGGGTTAGGGTTAACGTTAGGGTGAAGTTAAAAGGGTGAGGGTTAGAGTAAGGTTGAGGGTTAAATTTAGTGTTAGTGTTAGTGTGAGTGTTTGGGTTAGGGTTAGGTTGAGGGTTTGGGGGAAGGTTAAGGTTAGGTTTAGGGTTAGGGTGAGGGTTAGGTTTAAGGTTAATGTGAGGGCGAGTGTTAGGATTAGGGTTAGGGTGAGGGGTAGGGTGAGGGATAGGGTTAGGGTTAGTGTGAGGGTAAGTTTTAGTGTGAGGTTTATGGTTAGGGTTAGGGTTAGGTTGAGGGTAAGGTTTAAGGTGAGGTTTAGGGTGAGAGTGAGGGTGAAGCTTAGGGTTAGAGTTAGGTTTAGGGTGAGGGTGAGGTTGATGTTTAGGGTTAGAATTAGGGTTAGGGTTAAGCTCAGGGAGAGGGGGAGTGTTATGGTGAGGATAAGGGTTAGGGTGAGGGTTAGTGTGAGGGTGAGGGTTTGGCTGAGGGTGAGGCGTGAGTGTGATGGTTAGAATTGGTGTGAGGGTTAATGTTAGGCTGAGGGTGAGGGGGAGCGGGAGCTGGAGGGGGAGGTTTAGTTTTAGGGTTAGGGTTAGGGTGCAGGTTAGTGTTAAGGTTAGGATGAGCCTTAAGTTGAGATTTTGGGTGAGGATTAGGGTGAGGATAAGCATCAGGGTGAGGATTAGGGTGAGAGTGAAGGTTAAGGTTATCATGAGTGTTAGGGTGAGTGTTAGGGTTATGATTAGGTTTAGGGTGAGTGTGAGTGTTAGGGTTAGGTTTAGGGTGAGGGTTAGGGTTAGGTATAGGGTTAGGGTGAGGGTTAGGGTTAGGGTAAGGGTGAGGGTGAGGGTGAGGCTTAGGTTTAGCTTTAGGTTCAGGTTGAGGGTGAGCTTGAGGGTTAGGATGAGGGTTATGCTGAGTGTGAGGGTGAGGGTTAGGGTGAGGGTTAGGGTTAGGGTGAGGTTTAGTGTGACGGTGAAGGTTAGGGTTAGGTTAGGTTCAGGGTTAGAGGGAAGGCTAGGGTGAGGGTTAGGGTTAGGGTTAGGATTAACGTTCGTGTGAGAGTAAGTGTTAGGATTAGGATTAGGGTGAGGGCTAGGGTGAGTGTGAAGGTTAGAGTTAGGGTTTGTGTGAGAGGTAGGGTGAGGGGTAGGGTTAGGGTTAGTGTGAGGGTAAGTTTTAGTGTGAGGGTTAGGGTTAGGCTTAGGGTTAGGTTGAGGGTAAGGGTTAGGGTGAGGATTAGGGTGAGTGTGAGGTTGAGGCTTAGGGTTAGGGTTAGGTTAAGAGTGAGGGTGAGGTTGAGGGTTAGGGTTAGGATTAGGGTTAGGGTTATGCTGAGGGTTAGGGTGAGGGATAGGGAGAGTGTAAGTGTTAGGGTGAGGTTTAGGCTGAGGTTCAGTGGTGAGTGTGAGGGTTAGGATTAGGTTAGGGTTAGGGTTAGGCTGAGGATGAGAATGAGGTTGAGGGTGAGGTTTAGGGTTAGGGTTAGGGTTACGGTGAGGGTTTGGGTCAAGGTTAGGATGAGCGTTAGGGTGAGGGTTAGGGTGAGGATAAGCTTTAGTGTGTGGTTTAGGGTGAGAGTGAAGTTTAGGGTTATCATGAGTGTTAGGGTGAGTGTTAGGGTGAGGGTTAGGATTAGGGTTATGGTGAGTGTGAGAGTTAGGGTTAGAGTTAAGGTTAGGGTGAGGGTTAGGGTTAAGAATAGGGTTAGGATGAGGGTTAGGATTAGGGTAAGGGTGAGTGTGAGCCGGAGGGGGAGGCTTAGAATTAGGGTTAGGTTTAGGATGATGGTGAGGTTGAGGGTTAGGGTTAGGGTTATGCTTAGGTTGAGGGAAAGGGTCAGGGTGAGGGTAAGGGTTAGGATGAGGGTTTGTGTAAGGGTGAGGGTTAGGCTGAGGGTGAGGGTGAGGTTGAGGGTGAGGTTTATGGTTAGGTTTAGGGTTAGGGTGAGGGTGAGGGTTAGGGTGAGTGTGAGGGTGAGGGTTAGCATTAGGATTAGGGTGAGGGTTATGGTTAGGTTAAGGAGAGGGTTAGGATTAGGGTTAGGGATACTTTTACCCTGAGGGTGTGGGTGAGGTTTACGGTTAGGGTGAGGGTTAGGATTAGGGTTTGGATGAGTGTGAGGTGAGGGTAAATGTTAGGATTAGGGTTTGGTTTAGTGCTATGCTGAGGCTGAGGGTGAGGGTGAGGGCTAGGTTTAGGGTGAGGGTTAGGCTTAAGGTAAGTGTGAGGGTTGGGGTTAGGGTGATATTTAGGGTGAGGGTTAGGGTTAATGTGAGGGTTAGGGTGCGGGTGAGGTTTAGGGTTAGGTTTAGGTTAAGGGTTAGGTTTAGGGTTAGGATGAGGGTTAGGATGAGGGCTAGAGTTAGGGTTAGGGTGATGGTTAGGTTGAGGGTTAGCATGAGGGTTAGGGTGAGGGTTAGGGTGAGGGTTAGTGATAGATTTAGGGTTAGGGTGAGGGTAAGGGCAAGGCTAAGTTTTACGGTGAGGGTTAGGGTGAGACTAAGGGTTAGGGTGAGGGTTATGGTGAGGGGTATGTTTAGGGTTAGGGTGAGGGTTAGGTTTAATATTAGGGTTAGGGTTAGAGTTAGGGTGAGGGTAAGAGATAGGGTGAGGGTTGGTGTGATAGTGAGGGTTAGGGTTAGCCTTAGTCTTAGTGTGAGGGTTATGGTGAGGGTTAAGGTTAGTGTTAGGGTTAGGGTTAGGCTGAGGTTTAGGGTGAGGATGAGGGTGAGTGTGAGGGTTAGGGTTAGGGTGAGGGTTAGGCTTAGGGTTAGGCGTAGGGTGAGGGTGAGGGTGAGGGTTAGATTTAGGGTGAGTGTTAGGTTTAGAGTTAGGGTGAGGTTTAGGGTTAGGATTAGGGTTAGGTTGAAGGCTAGGGTGAGGGTGAGGGTGAGGGTTAGGGTTAGTGTTAAGGTTAGTGTTAGGTTTAGGGTTAGGGCGATGGTTAGGTTTAGGGTTAGGGATAGGTTTAGGGGTAGGTTGAGGTTGAGTTTGAGGGTTAGGGTTAGGGTAGGTCTTAGTGTTAGGCTGAGGTTGAGGGTGAGGGTGAAGGTTAGGTTTAGGGTGAGGTTTAGGTTTAGGTTGAGGGTTACAATGAAGGTGAGGGTTAGCGTTAGGGTTGAGGTTAGGGTGAGTGTGACGATTAGGATTAAGGTTAGGTTTAGGGTTATATTTAGGGTTAGGGTTAGGGTTATGTTTACCTTTGTGGTTAGGGTGAGACTGAGGGTCAGGTTTATGGTTAGGGTTACAGTGAGGGTGTGGTGTATGGTTAGGGTTAGGGTTACGGTGAGGGTGAGTGTTATGGTTAGGTTTAGGGTTAGGGTTAGGGTTAGGGTTAATTTTAGAATTAGGGTTAGAGTTACAGTTATGGTGAGGTTGAGGTTGAGTTTAGTGTTAGGGTTAGGGTTAGGGTGAGGTTTAGGGTTAGGGTTAGGGTTAGGGTGAGGTTTAGGTTTAGGGTTAGGGTAAGGGTGAGGATTAGGGTTAGGGTTACAGTGAGGGTTAGGTTTACGGTTATGGTTATGGTGAGGGTGACGGTGAGGGTTAGGATTAGGGTTAGGTTTAGGGTTATTGTTAGGGCTAGTGTTAGGGTTACCTTTACGGTGAGAGTGAGGCTGAGGGTGAGGTTAGGGTTAGGGTTTTGGTGAGGTTTAGAGTTAGGGTTACAGGTAGGGTTAGGGTGAGGGTTTGAGTTAGCGTTTACGGTGAGGGTTAGGGTTAAGGTTACGGTTAAGGTGAGGGTCAGTTTGACGGTTAGGGTGAGGTTTGGGTTGAGGTTAGAGTTAGGGTTAGGGTTAACGTTAGGGTGAGGTGAAAATTTAGGGTGAGGGTTAGAGTAAGGGTGAGGTTTAAGTTTAGGGTTAGTGTTAGCGTGAGCGTTAGGGTTAGGGTTAGGTTGAGGGTTTGGGGGAAGGTTAGGTTTAGTGTTAGGTTTAGGATTAGGGTTAGGTTTAAGGTTAGTGTGAGGGTGAGTGTTAGGATTAGGGTTAGGGTGAGGGCTAGTGTGAGGGTTAGGGTTAGGGTTAGGGTTAGCGTGAGGGGTAGGGTGTGGTGTAGGGTTAGGGTAAGGGTAAGATTTAGTGTGAGTCTTAGGGTTAGTGTTTGGGTTAGGTTGAGGGTAAGGATTAAGGTGAGGGTTAGGGTGAGAATGAGGGTGAGGCTTTGGGTTAGGGTTAGGTTTAGGGTGAGGTTGAGTTTGAGGATTAGGGTTAGTATTAGGGTTATGGTTAAGCTGATGGGGCGGGGGAGGGCTAGTGTGAGGTTAAGGGTTAGTGTGAAGTTTAGTGTGAGGGTGAGGGTTAGGCTGAGGGTGAGGGGTGAGTGTGAGGGTTAGAATTATGGTGAGGGTTAATGTTAGGCTGAGGGTGAGGGTGAGGGTGAGGGTTAGGTTTAGGGTTAGGGTTAGGGTTAGGGTGAGGGTTAGGGTTAAGTTAGGATGAGGGTTAGGTTGAGGGTTATGGTTAGGGTTAGGGTGAGGATAAGCTTTAGGGTGAGGTTTAGGGTGATAGTGAGTGTTAAGGTTGTCATGAGTGTTGAGGTGAGTTTTAGGGTGAGGGTTAGGTTAGGGTTAGGGTTAGGGTGAGTGTGAGTGTTAGGGTTAGGGTTAGGGTGAGGGTTAGGGTTAGGGATAGGGTTAGGGTGAGGGTTAGCTTGAGGGTGTGTGTGAGCTTGAAGGTGAGGTTGAGGCTTAGGGTAAGGGTTAGGTTTAGCGTGAGGGTGAGTTTGAGGTTTAGGGTTAGGGTTATGCTGAGTGTGAGGGTGAGCGTTAGGGTGAGGTTTTGGGTTAGGGTGAGGTTTAGTGTGAGGGTGAAGGTTAGGCTCAGGGTGAGGGGTGAGGGTTAGGGTTAACGTTATGGTGATGTTAAGGGTTAGGGTGAGGGTAAGGGTTAAGGTTATGGTTAGTGTTAGTGTGAGGGTTAGGGTTAGGTTAGGTTGAGGGTTAGAGGGAAGGCTAGGGTTAGGGTTAAGGTTAGGGTTAAGGTTAGTGTGAGGGTGAGTGTTAGGATTAGTATTAGGGTGAAGCCTAGGATGAGGGTGAGGTTTAGGGTTAGAGTTAGGTTTAGGGTGAGGGGTAGGTTGAGCGGTAGTTTTAGTGTTAGGGTGATGGTAAGTTTTAGTGTGAGAGTTAGGTTTAGGGTTAGTGATAGGTTGAGGGTAAGGTTTAAGGTGAGGTTTAGGGTGAGAGCGAGGGTGAGGATTATGTTTAGGTTTAGGTTCAGTGTGAGGGTGAGGTTGAGGGTTAGGGTTAGGATTAGGGTTAGTGTTACGCTGAGGGTGAGGGTGAGGATTAGGGTGAGCGTAAGGGTTAGGTCGAGGTTTAGGCTGAGTGTGAGGGTTAGGATTAGGGTTAGGGTTACGTTTAGGCTGAGGGGGAGGGAGAGGGTGAGGGTTAGTTTTAGGGTAAGGGTTAGGGTTAAGATTAGGATGACGGTTAGGATGAGGGTTAGGGTGAGGGTTAGGGTTAGGATTAGCATTAGGGTGAGGTTTAGGGTGAGAGTGAGGTTTAGGGTTATCGTGAGTGTTAGGGTGAGTGTTAGGGTGAGGGTTAGGGTTAGGGGTAGGGTGAGGGTTAGGGTTAGGGATAGGGTTAGGGTGAGGTTTAGGGTTAGGGGAGGGGGAGGGGGAGAGGGAGGGTGAGGCTTAGAATTAGGGTTAGTTTTAGGGTGAGGTTTAGGTTGAGGGTTAGGGTTAGTGATATGCTGAGGGTGAAGATGAGAGTTAGGGTTAGGGTAAGGGTTAGGGTAAGGGTTAGTGTGAGAGTGAGTGTTAGGCTGAGGATGAGAGGTGAGGGTGAGTGTGAGGGTGAGGTTTAGGGATAGGGTGAGGGTGAGGGTTAGTGTGAGTGTGAGGGTGAGCGTGAGGGTGAGCATTAGTATTAGGGTGAGGGTTAGGGTTAGATTAGGTTGAGGGTGAGTGTGAGGTTTATGATTAGGGTTAGGGATACTTTTAGGCTGAGGGTGAGGGAGAGGTTTAGGGTTAGTGGGAGGGTTAGCGTGCGGGTGAGGTTTAGGGTTTGGGTTAGGATGAGGGTTAGGTTTAGGGTTAGGTTGGGGGTTAGGATGAGGGCTAGGGTTATGGTTAGGGTGAGGGTTAGGCTTTGTATGAGGGTTAGGGTTAGGGTTAGGGTGAGGGTTAGCGTGCGGGTGAGGTTTAGGGTTTGGGTTAGGATGAGGGTTAGGTTTAGGGTTAGGTTGGGGGTTAGGATGAGGGCTAGGGTTATGGTTAGGGTGAGGGTTAGGCTTTGTATGAGGGTTAGGGTTAGGGTTAGGGTGATGGTTATGGTGAGGTTTAGGGTGAGGGTTAGAGTGAGGGTTAGTGATAGATTTAGGGTTACACTGAGGGTTAGGACAAGGCTAAGGCTTAGGGTGAGGGTTAGGGTGAGGCTAAGGTTTAGGGTGAGGGTTAGGGTGAGGGGTATGGTTAGGGTTAGAGTGAGGGTTAGGTTTAGTGTGAGAGGGTTAGACTTAGGGTGAGATTAAGAGTTAGGGTGAGGGTTGGGGGGATAGTGATAGCTAGGGTTAGACTTATTCTTAGTGTGAGGGTTATGGTGAGGGTTAAGGTTAAGGTTAGGGTTAGGGTTAGGCTGAGGGTGAGGGTGAGGATGAGGGTGTGTTAGGGTTAGGGTTAGGGTTAGGTTTAGGCTTAGGGTTAGGCATAGGGTGAGGATGAGAGTGAGGGTTAGATTTAGTGTGAGTGTTAGGTTTAGGGTTAGGGTGAGGGTTAGTGTTAGGGATAGGATTAGGGTTAGGGTGAAGGCTAGGGTGAGGGTGAGGGTTAGGGTTAGGGATAGGGTGAGGTTTACGGTTAAGGTTAGGTTTAGAGTTAGGGTGAGGTTTTGGGTTAGGTTTAGGATTTCGGTGAGCGAGAGGGTTAGCTTTAGTGTTAGGGTTAGGGTTAGGCTTAGGGTTAGGGTTAGGGTTAGGGTTAGGGTTAGGATTAGTGTGAGTGTTAGGGTTAGGGTTAGGGTTAGTTTGAGGCTTAGTTTTAGGGTTAGGTTTAGGGTAAAAGTGAGTTTGAGGGTTAGTGTTAGGATTAAGGGTAACCCTGAGGGTGAGGGTGAGGGTTAGGGTGAGGGTAAGTGTTAGGGTGAGGGTTAGTGTGAGGGTGAGGGTTAGGCTGAGGGTTAGGGTTGATGGTGAGGGTTAGGATTAGGGTTCTGGTTAGGGTTAGGCTGAGGATGAGGGTTAGTGTGAGGGTGAGTGTTAGGCTGAGGGTGAGACTGAGGTTGAGGGTTAGCATTAGGGTTAGGGTGAGGGTTAGGGTTTGGGGTAGTGTGAGGGTGAGTGTGAGGGTTAGGATTAGGATTAGGGATACTTTTAGGCTGAGGATGAGTGTGGGGGTTAGATTTAGGTTGAGGTTTAGGGTTAGGGTTAGGGTGACGTTGAGGCCGAGGGTTACAGTTAGGATTAGGTTTAGGTTTAGTGTTAAACTGTGGGTGAGGTTGAGGGTGAGGGCTAGGGTTAGGGTGAGGGTTAGTGTGAGGCTTATGGTGAGGGTTAGGGTGAGGCTTAGTGATAGGGTTAGGGTTAGGGTGAGGGTTAGGGCAAGTCTAAGGCTTAAGGTGAGGATTAGGGAGAGTCTAAGTGTTAGGGTGAGGGTGAGGGTGAGGGTGAGGGGTAGGGTTAGTGAGGGTGAGGATTACGTATAGTGTGAGGGTTAGGGTTAGGGTTAGGGTGAGTTTAAGATTAAGGGTGAAGGTTAGGGTGATAGGGAGGGTTAGTGTTAGCCTTAGTCCAAGTGTGAGGGTTATGGTGAGGATTAGGTTTAGGGTTAGGTTTAGGTTTAAGATGAGGGTGAGGGTAAGGTTTAGGTAAGAGTGAGGGTTAGTTTTAGTGTGAGGTTTGGGGTTCGGTTTGGGGTGAAGGTAAGGGTTAAGGTGAAGGTTATGGTGAGAATGAGGGTTGGAGTTATCGTATGTGTTAGGGTGAAGGTTATAGTGATCTTTAGGGTTAGGGTTAGGGTTAGCTTTAGGGTGAGGGTTAGCGGGAGGGTAAGTATTAGGGTGAGGGTTAGGGTGAGCATTAGGCTTAGCATTATGGTTAGGGTGAGGGTTAGTTTTAGGGTTAGAGTTAGGGTTAGTGTGAGGCTGAGGGTTAGGGTTAGGATTAGGGTTAGGGTTATGGTTAGGTTGAGGTTGAGGGTGAGGGTGAGGGTTAGGGTTAGGATTAGGCTTAGGTTTATGTTTAGGATTAGGTTGAGGGTGAGGGTGAGGGTTAGTGTAAGTGTAAGGGTTAGGCTTGGGTGAGGTTTAGGGATTGGGCGAGCGTTAGAGTGAGGGTATGCGTGAGGGTGAGACTGAGGATTAGGGTGTGGGTGTGGGCTAGGTTTAGGGTGAGGGTTAGGGTGACAGTGAGCGTTAGCGTGAAGGTTAGGGTGAGAGCGAGGGTTCGGGTTTTCTTGAAGGATAGGGTGAGGGTTAGGGTTGGGGTTAGGGTTTGGTTTAGGGTGAGGGTAAGGTTTAGGTTTAGGGTTAGGGTGAAGTTTAGGATGAGGGTTAGGGTTAGGATTAGGGTTAGGTTAAGGGCTAGGGTGAGGGTGAGCGTTAGGGTTAAGGTGAGGTTTAGGTTTAGGGTTAGGGTGAGGGTTAGGTTGAGGGTTAGGGTTTGGGTTAGGGTTAGGTTGAAGGTGAGGTTTAGCGTGAGGTTTAGGGTTAGGGTTAGGGTTAGGGTGAGAGTTAGGATGGAGGTTAGGGTTAGGGTGAGGTTTAGGGTTAGGAGTAGGTTTAGGTTGAGGGTTAGGGTTAGGATTAGGTTTAGGTTGAGAGCTAGGGTGAGGGTGAGGTTATAGTTAGGTTAGGGTGAGGGTTAGGGTGAGAGTTAGCTTTACGATTAGGGTTAGGGTGAGAGTTAGGGTTACTGTTAGGGTTAAGGTTAGAGTGAGGGTTAGGATTAGGATTAGTTTTAGCGTTAGGGCTAGGTTGAGGGTATGGGTTAGTGTTAGGTTTAGGGTGAGGTTTAGGGTTAGGGTTAGGGTTAGTGTTAGGGTTAGGTTTACGGTTATGTTGATGGTTAGGGTTAGGGTGAGCGTTAGGGTGAGGGTTAGGGTTTGGGTGAGGTTTAGGGTTAGTGTTACAATGAAGGTGAGGGTTAGGGTTAGGGTTAGGGTTAGGGTGAGGGTGAAGGTTAGGGTTAGGGTTAGGGTGAGGGTTAGGTTGAGGGTTAGGGTTTGGGTTAGGGTTAGGTTGAGGGTGAGGTTTAGGGTGAGGTTTAGGGTTAGGGTTAGGGTTAGGGTGAGAATTAGGATGGAGGTTAGGTTTAGGGTGAGGGTTAGAGTTAGGTGTAGGTTTAGGTTGAGTGTGAGGTTGAGGGTTAGGGTTAAGATTAGGGTTAGGGTGAGATCTAAGGTGAGGGTGAGTATTATGGTTAGGGTAGGGTGAGGGTTAGGGTGAAAGTTAGCTTTAGGATTAGGGTTAGGGAGAGAGTTAGGATTAGTGTTAGGGTTAGGGTTAGAGTGAGGGTTAGGGTTAGGATTAGTTTTAGGATTAGGGCTAGGATGAGGGTATGGATTAGTGTTAGGGTTAGGGTGAGGTTTAGGGTTAGGGTTAGTGTGATGGTTAGGGTTAGGTTTACGGTTATGTTGAGGCTTAGGGTTAGGGTGAGGGTTAGGGTTAGCGTTCGTCTTAGGGTGAGGGTGAGGGTTAGGATTAGGGTTAGTTTTAGGATTATTGTTAGGGTTAGGGTTATACTTACGGTTACGTTTAAGGTTTATGGTTATTTTTAGTCTTAGGGTTAGGGTTACAGGTACGGTGGGGGTGAGGATGAGTGTGAGGGTTAGTGTTAGGGTTAGGGTGAGGTTTAGGGTTGGGGTTATTGTTAGGGTTATGGTTAGGGTTAGGATGAGGCTTAGGGTGAGGGGTACGGTTAGGGTTAGGGTGAGTGTTAGTGTTACTGTGAGGGTTAGGGTTAGGTTTAGGGTTAGGGTGATGGTTAGGTTGAGGGTTAGGGTTTAGGTTAGTGTTAGGGTGAGAGTGAGGGTTAAGTTGAGGTTTCCGGTTAGGGTTAGCTTAGGATGAAGTTTAGGGTGACATAAGAGTTAGGGTGAAGGTTAGGTTTAGGGTGAGGTTGAGGGTTAGGGTTAGGGTTAACGTTATGGTGAGATTAAGTGTTAGGTTGACGGTTAGGGTGAGGGTGAGGGATAAGGTTTGGGCTCGTGTTAGAGTGAGGGTTTGGGTTAGGGTTAGGTTGAGGGTTAGATGGGAAGGTTAAGGTTAAGTTTAGGATTAGGTTTATGGTTAAGTTTAGGGTTAAGGTAAGTGTGAGGGTGAGTGTTACGTTTAGGGTTCGGGTGAGGGCTAGGATGAGGATGAGGTTTAGGGTTAGGCTGAGGGTAATTTAGTGTGAGGGTTAGGGTTAGGGTTAGGTTTAGGTTGAGGGTAAGAGTTAGGGTGAGAGTTAGGTTGAGATTCAGGGTGAAACCTAGGGTTAGGGTTAGGTTTAGAGTGAGGTTGAGGATGAGGGTTAGGGTTAGGATTAGGGTTAGGGTTACGCTGAGGGTGATGGTGAGGGTTAGGATGAGGGTAAGGGTTAGGGTGAGGGTTAGTGTGCGGATGAGGATTAGGCTGAGGGTGAGGGTTGAGGGTGAGGGTTAGGATTAGAATTAGGGTTAGGGCTAGGGTGAGAGTGAGGGTGAGTGTGAGTTTTAGGGTTAGGGTTAGGTTTAGGGTGAGGGTTAGGGTTAAGGTTAGGATTAGGGTTAGAATGAGGGTTAGGGTTAGGGTTAGGGTGAGGGTTTGGGTGAGGATAAGCATTAGGTTGAGGTTTAGGGTGAGAGTGAGGGTTAGGGTTATCATGAGTGTTAGGGTGAGTTTTAGGGTGAGGGTTAGGGTTTTAGTGTTAGAGTGAGTGTGAGTGTTAGGGATAGGGTTAGGGTTAGGGTGAGGGTTAGGTTTAGGATATTGTTAGGGTGAGGGTTTAGGTTAGGGTGAGTATGAGAGTGAGTGTGAGTGTGAGGCTTAGTGCTAGGTTTAGGTTTAAGGTGAGTGTGAGGTTGAGGGTTAGGGTTAGGATTAGGTTTAGGGTTATGCTGAGGGTGAATGTGACGGTTAGGGTGAGTGTAAGGGTTAGGGTGAGGGTTACTATGAGGGTGAGTTTTAGGCTGAGGGTGAAGGGTGAAGGTGAGGGTAAGGATTAGGGTTGCGGTTATGTTAAGCTGAGGGTGAGTTTTAGGGTGAGGGTGACATTTAGGCTTAGGTTTAGGGTTAGGGTGAGGGTGAGTGTGAAAGTGAGAGTGAGCATAAGGGATAGGGTGCGGGTTAGGGTTAGGGTTAGGTTGAGGGTGTGTTTGACGGTTAGGGTTAGCGTTAGGTTTAGTGTTAAGCTGAGGGTGAGGTTGAGGGCAAGGTTTAGGGTGAGGGTTAGGCTTAAAGTTAGTGTGAGGTTTAGGGTTAGGGTGATGTTTAGGGTGAGGCTGAGGGTTAGGGTGAGCGGTAGGGTGAGTGTCTGGGTGAGGGTGAGGGTTAGAGTTAGGGTTAGGGTTAGGGTGAAGGGTATGGTGAGGGGTATGGTTAGGGTCACGGTGAGGGTAAGTTTTAGTGTGCGGGATGGGTTTAGGGATAGTGTTAGGTTGAGGGTAAGTGTTAGGGTGAGGGTTAGGATTAAGATTAGGGTTAGGGTTAGGCAGAGGGTGACGGTGAGGGTGAGGGTGAGGTTTAGGGTTAGGGTTAGGATTAGGGTGAGGTTTAGGGTTAGGGTTAGGGTGAGCATGAGTGTGAGGGTTATGTTTAGGGTGACTGTGAGGGTGAGGGTGAGGGTGAGGCTTAGGGTTAGGGTTAGGTTTAGGGTGAGGGCCAGGTTGAGAGTTAGGGTTAGGATTAGGGTAAGGTTTATGCTGTGCGGTAGGGTGAGGGTTGTGGTGAGGGTAAGGGTTAGGGTGAGGGTTAGTGTGTGGGTCAAGTTTAGGCTGATGGTGAGAGGTGAGGGTGAGGGTTAGGATTAGGCTTACAGTTAGGGTTTGGCTGAGTGTGAGTGTGAGGGTGAGGGTGAGGTTTAGGGTTAGGTTTAGGGTTAGGGTGAGGGTTAGGGTGAGGGTGAGGTTGAGGGTAAGCATTAGTGTTAGGGTGAGGTTTCGTGTTAGGGTTAGGGTGAGCATGAGTGTGAGGGTTATGATTAGGGGTAGGGATATTGTTAGCCTGAGGGTGAGGGTGAGGGTTAGGGTTAGGTGAGGGTTAGGTTTAGGGTTAGTTTGAGGGTGAAGGCGAGGGTTACGGTTAGGATTAGAGTTAGGTTTAGTGTTAAGCTGAGGGTGAGGGTGAGGGTGAGGGCAAGGGTTAGAGTGAGGTTTAGACTTAAGGTTAGGGTGAGGGTTAGGGATAGGGTTATGTTTAGGGTGAGCGTGAGGGTTAGGGTGAGGGTTAGGTTTATGGTTATGGTTAGACTTAGGGTTAGGGGAAGGGTGAGGGTGAGGGTAAGGGTCAGATTTAGGTGATTGTTAGGTTTAGGTTTAGGGTGAGGTTTAGGGTTAGGATTAGGGTTAGGATGAAGTCTAGGATGAGGGTGAGGTTTAAGGTGAGGGTGAGGTTTAGGGTTATAGTTAATGTTAAGGTGAGGGTTAGGGTAAAGATCAGGATGAGGGTTAGGGTTAGGGTTCGGGTGAGGATATGCATTAGGGTGAGTTTTAGGGTGAGAGTGAGGATTAGGGTTATCATGAGTGTTATGGTGAATTTTAGGGTGAGGGTTAGGATTTTAGGGTTAGGGTGAGTGTGAGTGTTAGGGTTAGGATTAGGGTTAGTGTAAGTGTTAGGGATAGGGTTAGGGTGAGAGTGAGGGTTAGGGTTATGGTGAGGGTGAGGGTGAGGGTGAGGCCTAGGGTTAGGTTTAAGTTTAGGGTGAGGGTGAGGTTGAGGGTTAGGGTTAGGATTGGAGTTAGGGTTACGCTGAGGGTAAGGTTGAACGTAAGGGTTAGGGTGAGGGTGAGCGTGACGTGAGGGTTAGGCTTAGGGTGAGGTGTGTGGTTGATGTTTAGGATTAGGATTACGGTTATGGTTAGGCTGAGGGTGAGGTTGAGTATGAGGGTGAGGCCTAGGGTTAGGATTAGGTTTAGGGTGCGGGTGAGGGTTAGATGTAGGGTGAGTGTTAGGTTTAGGGTTAGGGTGAGGGTTAGGGTGAAGGTTAGGGTTAGGATTGGGGTTAGGGTGAGGGTGAGGGTGAGGGTTAGCATTAGGGTTAGGGTGAGGGATAGGGGTAGGATGAGGGTGAGGGTGAGGGTGAGGGTTAGGGATAGGTTTAGGTTTAGGGTTAGGGTTATTGTTAGGGTTAGTGTTAGAGTTACGGTTACGGTGGGGATGAGGGTGAGGTTTAGGGTGAGGGTAAGGTTTTGGGTGAGGTTTAGGGTTAGGGTTAGGGTTAGGGTTAACTTTAGGGATAGGGTGAGGGTGAGGTTTAGGGTTATGGTTAGGGTTCTTTTAGGGATAGGGTTAGGGTTAGGGTTAGGGTTAGTGTTAGTTTTAGGATTAGGAATAGAGTTAGTGTGAGTGTGACTATTAGGGTTAGGGTTATGTTTAGGCTTAGGGTTAGGCTGAAGGTGAGGGTGAAGTTTAAGATTAAGGTGAGGGTTAGATTTAGGATGAGGTTTAGGGTTAGGGTTAGGGTTACGGTGAGGGCTAGGGGGATGGTGAGGGTTAGCGTTAGGGTTAGGGTGAGGTTTAGGTTTAAGTATAAGGCTAGGGTTAGGGTGAGGGTTTGGCTTAGGGTAAGGTTTACGGTTAGGGTGAGGGTTAGGTTTAGGATGAGGGTTAGGGTTAGGTTTAGGGTTAGGGTGAGGGTGAGGGTTAGGATTAGGTTAAGGGTTATGTTTATTGTTAGGGTTAGGGTTACAGTTAAGATGAGGGTGAGGATGAGTGTGAGGATTAGTGTTAGGGTTAGGGTGAGGTTTAGGGTTAGGGTTATGGTTAGGGTTAGGATTAGGCTTAGGGTGAGGCGTAGGGTTAGGGTTAGGGTGAGGGTTAGGTTTACTGTGAGGGTTACGGTTAGGTTTAGGGTTAGGGTGCGGGCTAGGTTTTGTGTTTTGTTAGGTTTTGTGTTAGGTTTAGGGTGAGGGTGAGGGTTAAGGTGAGGTTTAGGGTTAGGGTTAGGATTAGGGTTAGAATTAAGGTTTAGGTGAGGTTGAGGGTGAGGGATAGGGTGAGGTTTAGGATTAGGGTGAGGTTAAGGGTTAGGGTTAGGCTTAGTGTTAGGCTTCGGGTTATGGTGAGGGTGAGCGTGAGAGTTTGGATTAGGGTCAACTTTTGGGTTATTGTTAGGGTTAGGGTTACCTTTACGGTGAGGGTGAGGTTAGGGTTAGGGTTTAGGTGAGGTTTAGGGTTAGGGTTAGGGGTAGGGGTAGGGTGAGGGATTGGGTTAGGTTTAGGGTTTTGGTGAGGGTGACGGTTAGGTTTATGGTTAGGTTTATTGTTAGGGTTAGGGTTAGACTTACTATTAGAGTGATGGTGAGGGTGAGGGTCAGGTTTAGGTTTAGGGTGAGGTTTGGTGTGAGGTAAGAGTTATTGTGAGGGTGATATTTAGGGTGAGGTTGAGGGTTAGAGTTAGGGTTAACGTTACGGTGAGGTTAAGAGTTAGGGTGAGGTTTAGGGTGAGGATGAGGGTTAAGGTTAGGGTTAGTGTTAAGGTGAGGGTTAGGGTTAGGGTTATGTTGAGGATTGGGGGAAGTTTAGAGTTAGGTTTAGGGTTAAGGTTAGTGAAAGGGTGAGTGTTAGGATTAGGGTTAGGGTGTGGGGTAGGGTTAAAATTAGGATGAGGGATAGGATGAGGGTTAGGGTTAGGGTTAGGGTGAGGGTTAGGGTGAGGATAAGCATTAGGGTGAGGTTTAGGGTGAGAGTGAGGGTTAGGGTTTTCATGAGTTATGGTGAGTTTTAAGGTGAGGGTTAGGGTTTTAAGATTAGGGTGAGTGTGAGTGATAGGGTTAGGGTTAGGGTTACTGTGACGGTTAGGGTTAGGGATAGGGTTAGGGTGAGGGTTAGGGTTACAGTGAGGGTGATGGTGAGGGTGAGGCCTAGGGTTAGGGTTAGGTTTAGGGTGAGGGTGAGGTTGAGTGCTAGGGTTAGGATTAGGGTTATGGTTAAGCTCAGGGTTCGGGTGAGGGTTACAGTGAGGTTAAGGGTTAGGGTGAGGGTGAGTATGAGGGTGAGTGTTAGGCTGAGGATAAGGGGTGAGTGTGAGGGTTAGGATTAGGGTTAAGGTTAGGGTGAGACTGAGGGATAGGGTAAGGGTGAGTGTGAGGATTAGGGTGAGGTTTGGGGTTAGTGTGAGGATGAGTGTTAGGGTGAGGGTGAGGGTGAGAGTTAGGGTTTTAGTGAGGTGTAATATTAGGGTTAGGGTGAGGGTGAGGATGAGAGTTAGTGTTAGGGTTAGGGTGAGGATTAGGGTTAGGTTAGATTGAGGGTGAGTGTGAGGGTTAGGATTAGGGTTACGGATACTGGTAAGCTGAGGGAGAAGTTGAGGGTTAGTGTTAAGGTGAGGGTGAGGATTAGGGTTAGGTTAGATTGAGGGTGAGTGTGAGGGTTAGGATTAGGGTTACGGATACTGGTAAGCTGAGGGAGAAGTTGAGGGTTAGTGTTAAGGTGAGGGTTAGTGTTAGGGTTAGGGTGAGTCTGAGGGTTAGGATTAGGATTAGGATTAGGGTTAAGGTTAGGTTGCGGTTGAGGGTGAGGGTGAGGGTTTGGGTTAGGATTATGGTTAGGTTTAGGGTTAGGCTGAGGGTGAGGGTGAGGGTGAGAGTTAGGGTAAGGGTGAGGGTTAGGCTTAGGGTGATGTTTAGGGTGAGGGTGAGAGTTAGGGTGAGGGTATGGGTGAGGGTGAGACTGAGGTTTAGGGTGTGGGTGTGGGTTAGGTTTTAGGTGAGGGTTAGGGTAATGGTGAGCGTTAGGGTTAGGTTTAGGGTGAAGGTGAGCGTTATGGTTAGGGTTAGGGTGAGGGATAGGGTGAGAATGAGGGTTAGGTTTTTCGTGAGGGTTAGGGTGTTTGATAGGGTGAGGGTTAGGTTAAGGGTTACGCTTAGGGTGACGGTGAGGGTGAGGGTGAGGGTGGGGGTTAGGTTTTGGATTAGGGTTAGGGTTAGGTTTAGGCTGAGGGTGAGGTTTAGGGTTAGGGTTAGGGTGATGTTAAGTTTTAGGGAGACGGTTAGGGTGAGGGTGAAGTTTAGTTTTAGTGTTAGGGTGAGGGTTAGGGTTCGGGTGATGTTTAGGATGAGGGTGAGTGTTAGGGTGAGGGTTCGGTTTGGGTGAGGGTTAAGATGTGGGTGAGGGTTAGGCTTAGGGTGAGTGTTAGGGTGACGGTGAGGGTTAAATTGAGGGTGAGGCTTAAGGTTAGGGCTAAGGTGAGGGTTAGGTTTAGGGTTAGGGTTAGGGTGAGTGTTAGGTTGAGGGGTAGGTTTATGGTTAGAATGAGGGTTAGGGTTATTGTGATTGTTAGGGTTAGGTTTAGGGTTAGCTTTAGGATGAGGATAAGGGTTAGGGTGAGGGTTAGGGTTAGGGTTAGGGTTAGAGGTAGGGTTAGGGTGAGGGTGAGGGTTAGTGTTAGGGTTAGGGATAGGTTTAGGGTGAGGGTGATGATGAGGGTTAGGTTAAGGTTTAGGGGTAGGGTTAGGGTTAGGCTTAGGGTGAGTGTGAGGGTGATGGTGAGGTTTAGGGTGAGTGTTAGGGTTAGGGTTAGGGTGAAGGTTAGGGTTAGGTTGATGTTTAGGGTGAGGTGAGTGTTAGGCTGATGTTGAGGGTTAGGCTGAGGGTGAGGTTTAGGTTGAGGTTTAGCATTAGGGTGAGTGTTAGGGTTAGGGTTAGGCATAGGGTTATTGTGAGTATTAGGGTTAGGGTTAGGTTTAGGGTTAGGTTGAGGGTAAGCATTAGGGTGAGGTTTAGGGTGAGGGTTAGGGTTAGGGTTAGGGTGAGGGTCAGGGTTTGGGTTAGGGTTAGGGTAAGGGTTAGGGATAGGGTGAGGTTTAGCGATAGGTTTAGGGTTAGGGTGACAGTTAGGATTAGAGACAGGGTGAGGGTGAGGGTTAGGGTTAGGATTAGGGTTAGGGTAAGGGTTAGGTTGAGGGTGAGGGTTAGGGTGAGAGTGAGGTTTAGGTTAGCCTTAGAGTTTCTTTGAGGGTTAGCGTGAAGGTTAGGGTTAGGTTTAGGGTTAGAATTAGTGTGAGTTTGAGGGTTAGTTTTAGGGTTAGGGTGAGGGTGAGGGTTAGGGTGAGGGTTGGGGTTAGTGGGAAGTTTATTCATAGGGCTAGGGTTATGGTTAGGGTGAGGGTAAAGGTTAAAGTTAGGGTTAGTTTGAGGGTTAGAGTTACAGTTAGGGTTAGGGTTATTGTTAGCGTTAATTTGAGGGTGATGGTAAGGGTTACCGGTAGAGTTAGGTTTTGAGTGACGGTGAGGGTGAGGGTGAGGGTTCGATTTAGGTTTAGGTTTTGGATGAGGGTGAGGTTGCGGTTTATGATTAGGGTTAGGGTGAGGGTTAGGGTGAGGGTGAGGGTTTGAGTGAGGGTGAGGCTTAGAGTTAGCATTAGGATTAGGCTTAGGGTTAGTGTGAGGGTTAGGGTTAAGTTTAGGGCTAGGGTGAGGATGAGGGTGAGCGTGAGGGGTAGGGTTAGTGTTAGGGTGAGGGTTAGGGTTAGTGTTAGTGTGAGGGTGATAGTGAGATTTACGGTTAGGGTTAGGGTAAGGGTGAGGGTTAGGGTTAGGATTAGGGTTGGTTTGAGGGCTAGGGTGATTGTGATGATTAGGTTTAGGGGGAGGTTTAGGGTTAGGCTTAGGGTTTGGGTGATGGTTAGCGTTAGGGTTAGGGTGAGGGTTAGGTTTAGTGTGAGTGTTAGGCTTAGGGTAAGGGTTAGGGTTAGGGTAAGTGTTAGGGTGAGGTTTAGGGTGAGAGTGAGGGTTAGGGTTAGTGTGAGTGTTAGGGTTAGGGTTAGGATTAATGTTAGGGTTAGGGTTAGCCTGAGGGAGAGGGGGAGGGGGAGGGTGATGTTGATGTTTAGGGTTTGGGTTAGGGTTAGGGTTAGAGTGAGGGCTATGGTGAGGATGAGGTTTATGGTGAGTGTGAGTGTGAGGGTTAAGGTTAGGATTAGGTTTAGGGTTAGGTTTAGTCTGAGTGTGAGGGTGAGGTTGAGGTTTAGGGTTAGTGTTAGGTTTAGGCTGAGGGCTAGTTTGAGGGTGAGGGTTAGGTTGAGTGTGAGGGTGAGTGTGATGCTTAGGGTTAGGGTAAGGGCTAGGTTTAGGGTTATGGTTAGGGTGAGGTTGGGGTGAGGGTGAGGGTTAGGGGGAGAGTCAGGGTTAGGCTGAGGGTTAGGGTTAGGGTTAGGGTGAGGGTTAGTTTAAGATGATGTGGAGAGTGAGGGTGAGGTTTAGGGGTAGGATTAGGGTTAGGTGAGGCTGAGGGTTAGGTTGAGGGTGAGGGTTAAGGTTAGGGTGAAGTTTAGGTTTAGGGTTATGATGAGGGTGAAGGTTAGGCTTAGGTGATATTTAGGGTGAGGGTGAGGTTTAGGATGAGGGTGAGATTTCGGGTGAGACTGAAGATTAGGGTTTGGGTGAGGGTGAGAGTGAGGTTGAGGGTTAGGGTTAGGGTGAGTTTTAGGGTGAGGGTGAGGGTTTGGTTGAGTCTGAGGGTTAGGGTGTGGGTGAGGGTTAGGTTTAGGTTTAGGGTTAGACTGACAGTGAGGTTTAGGGTGCGGCTGAGGGTTAGTATTAGTTATAGGGTTAGGATTAGTGTTAGAGTGAGGGTTAGGGTGAGGGTGAGGTTTAGATTTAGGGTTAGGGTTCAGTTGAGGTTAGGCTGAGAGTGCGGGTGAGGGATAAGATTCGGTTTAGGGTTAGGCTGAGGGTGAGTGTGAAGGTTAGAGTTAGGGTGAGGGTTAGGCTTAGGGTGAGGGTTATTGTGAGGGCGAGGTTTAGAGTGAGGGTTAGGGTTAGGGTTAGCGTGAGGGTTAGGGTGAGAATGAGGGTTAAGGTTAGCCATAGAGTTAGTGTGAGGGTTAGGGTGACGGTTAGTGTTAGTTTTAGGGTGAGGGTGAGTGTGAGGATGAGGGTAAGTGTTAGGGTTAGGGTGAGGGTTAGGTTTAGTGTGCGGGTTAGTGTTAGGGTTAGAGTTAGGGTTAGGGTAAGGTTTAGGGTGAGGGTTAGGGTGAAATTTAGGGTTGGGGTTACCGTGAGTGTTAGAGTCAGTGTTAGGGTGAGGGGTAGGGTTAGGATTAGATTTAGGGTTAGGGGGAGGGTGAGGGTTTTGGTTAGGGTTCGGGTGAGGTTTAAGGTTATGGTTTTGGTTAGGCTGAGTGTTAGAATTAGGGTTAGGGTTAGGTTTAGGGTTAGGATTAGGGTCATTGTTAAGGTTAGGGTGAGTTTGAGGGTGAGTTTAAGGATTAGGATTAGGGTTAGGTTTAGGTTTAGGGTTAGTGTTAGGGTTAGGGTTAGGGTTACGGTTATGGTGAGCATGAGCTTGAGGGTGAGGGTGAGGGTTAGGGTTGGGGTGAGGTTTAGGGTTAGGGTTAGGGTTAAGATTAGGGTTAGGTTTAGGGTTAGGGTGAGGCATAGGGTGAGGGGTAGCGTGAGGGTTAGGATTACGTTTATGGTGAGGGTTAGGGTTAGTGTGAGGGTTAGGGTTAGCATTGGGGTTAGGGTTAGGGTGAGGGTTAAGTATAGGGTGGAGGTTTGGGTTGGGGTGAGAGTAAGGGTTAGGGCTAGGGTTAGGTTGAGGGTGAAGGTTAGGGTTAAATTAGGGTTAGGGTTAGGCTGAGGGTGATGGTGAGGATGAGGGTTAAGTTGAGGGTTCGGTTGAGGGTTTGGGTTTGGGTTAGGGTGAGGTTGAGGGTGAAGTTTAGGGTTAGGGTTTCGGTTAGGGTTGCAGTGAGGGTGAGGTAAGGGTGAGGGTTAGGGTTAGGGTGAGGGTGGGGTTTAGGGTTAGAGTTAGAGTTTGGGTGAGGGTTTTGGTGAGGGTTAGGTTTAGGGTTAGTGTTAGGGTTAGGGTTAGGGTGAAGGTTAGGATGAATGTTTGGTTTAGGGTTAGGAAAAAGTTCAGGTTTAGGGTTAGGGTGAGGGTGAGTGTAAGCGTTAGGGTTAGGGTTAGTCTTAGCCTTAGGGTTAGGATGAGGTTGAGGGTGAGGGTGAGGGTTAGGGTTACGATGAGGATGAGGTTTAGGGTTAGAGTTAGTGTTAGGGTGAGGTTTAGGCTGAGGGTTAGTGTTAGGGTAAGTGTTAGGTTTAAGGTTAGGGTGAGGTTTAAGGGTGAGGGTTAGGGTTTGGGTTAGGGTTAGGATTAGGGTTAGGGTGAGGGTTAGGGTGAGGCTGAAGTTTAGGGTTAGGATTGGGGTTAGGTTTAAGGTTAGGTTGAGGTTGAGGTTGAGGGTGAGGGTTAGGGTTAGGATTACGGTTAGGATTAGGGTTAGGCTGAAGGTGATGGTGAGAGTGAGAGTTAGGGTAAGGGTGAGGGTTAGGCTTAGGCTGATATTTAGGGTGAGGGTGAGGATTAGCGTGAGGGTATGCGTGAGTGTGAGACTGAGGTTTAGGGTGTGGGTGTGGGTTAGGTTTTAAGTGAGGGTTAGGGTGATGGTGAGCGTTAGGGTTAGGTTTAGGGTGAAGGTGAGCGTTATGGTTAGGGTTACGGTGAGGGTAAGGGTTAGGGTGAGGGTTAGGCTGAGAGTGAGGGTTAGGGTTTTCGTGATGGTTAGGGTGAGGGATAGGGTGAGAGTGAGGGTTAGGGTTTTCATGAGGGTTAGGATGAGGGATAGGGTGAGGGTTAGCTTAAGGGTTACAGTTAGGGTGACGGTGAGTGTGAGGGTTATGGTTAGGTTTAAGTTTAGGGTGAGGGTAAGGGTGAGGGTTAGGTTTAGGATTAGGGTTAGGGTTAGGTTTAGGCTGAGGGTGAGGTTGAGTGTGAGGGTTATTGTTACCGTGAGGGTGAGGTATAGGGTTAGATTTAGCGTTAGGGTGAGTGTTACTGTGAGTGTTAGTGTTAGTGTTACAGTTAGGGTTTGGGTGAGGGTGAGTGTGAGGGTTAGGCTTAAGCTTAGGCTTAGGCTTAGGCTTAGGCCGAGCGTGACGTTGAGGGTTAGGGTGAGGGTTACGGTTAGGGTTATGGTGAGGGTGAGGATGAAGTTTAGGGTTAGGATTAGGGTTAGGGTGAGCGCTAGGGTGAGGGTTAGTGTGAGGTTTAGAGTTTGGTGAGTTTTAGGGTTAGTGTGAGGGTTAGGGTTAGGGTTAGGGTAAGTGTAAGAGTGAGGGTAAGTTTTAGGGTGAGGGTTAGGGATAGGATTAGTGTTAGGGTGAGTGTTAAGGTTAGGGTTAGGTTGAGGGTTAGAGTGAGGGTTAGGTTTAGGATTAGGGTTAGGTTGAGGGCTTCGGTGAGGGTGAGGGTTAGGGTTAGGTTTATGGTGAGGTTCAGGGTTAGGGTCAGGGTGAGGGTTAGGGTTAGGTTTAGGTTTAGGGTTAGGTTTAGGGTGAGAGTGAGGTTTAGGTTTAGAGTTAGTGTTAGGGTGAGGGTTAGGGTTAGGGTTATTTTTAGTGTTATTGTTAGGGTTAGGGTGAGGGATAGGGTGAGTGTTAGGGTTAGGTTTAGGGTTTGGATTAGGATTAGGGTATGGGTTAGGGTGAGGGTGAGTGTGAGGGTTAGGGTTAGGCTTAGGCTTAGGCTTAGGGTTAGGCTGAGGGTGAGGGTTAGGGTGAGGGTTAGGGTTTGGGTCAGCATGAAGTTTAGGGTTAGAGTTAGCATTAGGGTGAGGTTTAGTGTAAGGGTTAGTATTAGGGTTAGTGTTAGGGTGAGGATGAGGTTTGGTGTTAGAGTTAGGCTTAGGGTTAGGGTTAGGGTTAGGTTTAGTGTTATGGTGAGGGTTAGGGTTAGGGTTCCATTGAGGGTGAGGATTAGGGTTAGGATTAGGGTGACTGTGAGGTTCAGGGTTAGGGGTAGGTTTAGGCGTAGTGTGAGGGTGAGTGTTAGCGTGAGTTTGTGGGTTAGGGTTAGGGTGAGGGTTAGAGTTAGGAATAGGGTTAGGGTGATGGCAAGGTTGAGGGTGAGAGTTAGGGTTAGGTTTAGGGTGAGGTTTAGGGTGAGTGTGAGGGTTAGGGTGCCGTTTAGGTTTAGTGTGAGGGTTAGGGTGAGGGTTAGTTTTAGGGTTAATGTTAGGGTGAGGGTTAGGTTTAGTGTCAGGGTACAGGTTGAGGTTACGGTTAGGGTGAGAGTTAGGGTGAGGGTGACGGTGAGGGTTAGGGTAAGGGTTAGGGTTAGGTTGAGGGTTAGGCTGAGGGTTAGGCTGAGGGTAAGGGTTAGGGTGAGGTTTAGGTTGAGGGTGAGCTTTAGGGTTAGGTTTAGGTTTAGGGTGTAAGTTAGGCTGAGTGTTAGGTTTAGGGTGAGGATTAGGGTTAGGATTAGGATAATGGTTAGGGTTAGGGTGAGGATTAGGGTTTGGATTAGGGTTAAGGTTAGGGTTAGGCTGAGGTTGAGGGTGAAGGTGAGGGTTAGGTTTAGTTTAGGGTTACGATGAGGGTTAGGGTGAGGGGTAGGGTTATGGTTAGGGTGAGGGTTAGGGTTAGTGTGAGGGTAAGGCTTAGCATTAGGGTGAGGGTAAGGGTTAGTGTGACGGTTAGTTTGAGGTTGAGGGATAGGGTTAGGGTTAAGGTTAGGGTTAGGGTTAGAATTTGGGTTAGGGTGAGGGTGACTGTTAGCGTGAGGGTTAGGGTTAGGGTGAGGGTAAGGGTTAGGATGGTGGTGAGGGAGAGGGTGAGGGTCAGCGTTACAGTTAGTTTTATGGTTTGTTTGAGGGTTAGGGTGAGACTCAGTGATAGGTATAGGTTGAGAGTTAAGGTTACGGTGAGGGTTAGGGTTAGGTTTGAGGTAGTGTGTGGGTGAGGGTGAGGATTAGGATTAGAGTGAGGTTTAGGGTGAGTGTTAGGCTGAGGTTAATGGTTAGGGTGAAGGTAAGGATGAGGGTGAGGGTTAGGGTTAGGGTTAGGGTTAGGATGATGGTTAGGTTTAGTGTGAAGGTTAGATTTAGGGTTAGGGTTAGATTTAGGGTGAGGATAAGGGTTAGGGTAAGGGTTAGTTTCAGAGTGAGTGTTAGTTTTAGGATTAGGGTGAGTGTGAGTGTTAATATTAGGGTTAGGATTAGGGTTAAGGTTCATGTGAGTGTTAGGGATAGGCTAAATGTTAGGGTTAGGGTGAAGGTGAGGGAGAGGTTTAGGTTTTGGATTAGTTTTAGGGTTAGGGTTAGGCTTAGGATGAGGGTGAGGGTGAGGTTGAGGGTTAGGTTGAGGGTTAGGTTTAGGGTTAATGTGAGGGTTAGTGTTAAGGTTATGTTTAGGGTGAGGTTGAGGGTTAAGGGTTAGGGTGAGGGTGAGGGTTAAGTTGTGGGTGAGCTTTAGGGTTTGGGTGAGGGTTAGGGTGACAGTGAGGAATAGTGTTATGGTGAGGCTTCGGTTGAGGTTGAGTGTTAGGGTGTGGGTGAGGGTTAGTGTTAGGGTGAAGGTTAGGGTTAGGTTTAGGGTTAGGGTGAGGTTGAGGGTGAGAGTTAGGGTTAGGTTTAGGGTGAGCGTTCGGTTTATGGTTAGGCTGAGGGTGAGGGTGAGGGTTAGGGTTAGGGTTAGGGCTAGGAAGAGGGTGATAGTCCGGATTAGGGTTAGGATCATTGTTAGGGTTAGGTTGAGGTTGAGGCTGTGTGTGAGGGTTAGGTTTAGGTTTAGGGTTAGGTTAGGGTTAGGATGAGGGATAACGTGAGGGGTAGGGTTAGGGTTAGTGTTAGGGTTAGGGTTAGTGTGAGGGTTACGGTTAGGGTTAGAGTTAGGGTTAGTGTGAGGGTGACGGTTAGGTTTAGGTTTAGGGTTAGGAAGAGGGGTACTGTGAGGGTAAGTGTTAGGCTTAGGGTTAGAGTGAGGATCAGGGTTAGGTTTAGGGTTCGGGTGAGGGTATGGCTTAGAGTGAGCTTTAGGGTTAGGGTGAGCGTTAGAGTGATGGTTATGCTTACTGTGAGGTTTTGGGTTAGGGTTAGGGTTAGGGTGAGTGTGAGAGTGAGGGTTAGTGTTAGGATTATCGTTAGGGTTAGGGTGAGGTTTAGGGTTAGGGTGAGGGTTAGGTTGAGGATGAGGGTTAGGGTAGGTTGAGGGTTAAGGTTATGATTAGGGTTAGGGTAAGGGCTAGGTTGAGGGTGAGGGTTAGGGTTAGGTTTAGGATTAGGGTGAGGTTTAGGTTTAGGGTGAGGTGTAAGGTTAGGGTTAGGGTGAGTGTTAGCTTGAGGGTTAGGATTAGGGTTAGGGTGAGGGTTAGGTTTACTGTGAGGGTTAGGGTTAGGGTTAGGTTTAGGATGAGGGTGAGGCTTAGGTTTAGGGTGAGGTGTAAGGTTAGGGTTAGGGTGAGTGTTAGCTTGAGGGTTAGGATTAGGGTTAGGGTGAGGGTTAGGTTTAGTGTGAGGGTTAGGGTTAGGGTTATGTTTAGGATGAGGGTAAGCGTTAAGGTGAGGTTTAGGGTGAGAGTGAGGGTTAGGTTTAGCGTGACTGTTAGTGTGAGGGTTAGGGTGAGGGATAGTGTTAGGGTTAGGTTGAAGGTGAGGGTGAGGCTGAGGGTTAGGGTTAGGGTTAGGGTTATCATGAGGGTGAGTGTGAGGGTTAGGGTTAGGGTGAAAGTGAGGGTGAGGGTTAGGGTTAGTTTGAGGGTTAGGGTTAGGATTGGGGTTATGGTGACGGCTAGGTTGAGGTTGAGTGTTAGGGTTAGGCTTAGGATTAGGGTGAGGGTGAGGGTTAGGGTGAGGGATAGGATTAGTGTGAGGGTTAGGCTTAGGATTAGGGTGAGGGTTTGGATTAGGGTGAGGTTTAGGGTGAGGGTGAGTGTTAGGGTTAGGATGAGGGTTGCAGTTAGGTTTAGGGTGGGTGTTAGTGTGAGGGGCAGGGTTAGAGTTAGCGTGAGGGTTAGATTTAGTGTGAGGGTTAGGGTTACAGTGAGGATAAAGGTTAGGGTGAGGGTTAGGGTTAGCTTTAGTGTGAGGGTAAGGGTTAGGGTGTGGGTGAGGGTTAGGGTGAGGAAGACGGTTAGTGTTAGTGTGAGGGTTAGGGTTAGTGATAGGGTTATGGTTAGGGTGAGGGTAAGTGTTAGGGTTAGAGTGAGGGTGAGGTTTAGGGTGAGGCTGAGGGTTAGGCATAGGGTTAGGGTTAGGGTTAGGGTTAGGTTGAGGGTTAAGGTGAGGGCTAGGGTTAGGGTTAAGGTGAGGGCTAGGTTTAGTGTGAGGGTTAGGGTTGGGGTTAGGTTGAGGCATAGGGTTAGGGTGAGGGTGAGGGTAAGCGTTAGTGTGAGGGAGAGGTTTAGGATGAGGGTGAGCTTTAGGGTTAGTGTGAGTGTTAGGTTCAGGGATAGTGTTTGGTTAGGTTGAGGGTAAGGTTTAGGGTTAGGGTGAGGGTTAGGGTGATGGTGAGAGTGAGGGTGATGGTTAGGGTTAGGGTTAGGGTGAGCCTGAGGGTGAGGCTTCGGATTAGCGTTACGGTTAGATTCAGGCTGAGGCTGAGGGTGAGGGTGAGTGTGACATTTATGTTTAGGGTTAGGGTGAGGGGTAGGTTTAGTTTGAGGGTTAGGGTGAGGCTGAGTTTAAGGGTTAGGGTGAGCATTAGGGTGAGGGTGAGGGTTATGTTTAGGATTAAAGTTAGGGTGAGGGTTAGGGTGAGGGTTAGGGTTATTGTTAGGGTGAGGGTTAGGGTTATTGTTAGGGTGAGGGTGAGGGTTAGGGTTAGGATTAGGGTTAGTGTGAGGGCTAGGGTGAGGTTGAGGGATAGTCTTAGAATTAAGGTTAGTTTAGGGTGAGAGTAAGGGTTAGAGTTAGGGTGAGGGTTAGGGTAAGATTTAGGTTTAGGGTGATGGTTAGGGTGAGGGTTAGTTTTAGATTTAGGGTCAGCATGCGGGTTAGGGTGAGGGGTAGGGTTAGGGTTAGGGTGAGGGTGAGCTTTAGGGTAAGGGTGACGGTTAGGGATAGGGTTAGGTTTAGGTTGAGTGTTAGGGTTAGGGTTAGGGTGAGTGTTAGGGTGAGGGTTAGAGTTAGGGTGAGGGTGAGGTTTAGGGTTACTGTGAGTATTAGGGTGAGGGTTAGGGTGAGGGTTAGCTTAGGGTTAGGGTTAGGGTGAGTGTTAGGGTGAGGGTTAGAGTTAGGGTGAGGATGAGGTTTAGGGTTACTGTGAGTATTAGGGTGAGGGTTAGGGTGAGGGTTAGTTTAGGGTTAGGGTGATGGTGAGGGTTAGGGTTAGGGTTAGTGTGAGGGTTAGGTTTGTGGTTAGGGTGAGGGTTAGAGTTAGGCTGAGGGTGAGGGTTAGGGTGAGGTTTACGTTCAGGGTTAGGGTTAGTGTGAGGTGTAGGGTGAGGGTTATGGTTAGATTTAGGGTTAGCATGAGGGTTAGGGTGAGGGGTAGTGTTAGGATTAGGTTTAGGGTTAGGTTTAGGGTGAGAGTTAGGGTTAGGGTTAGGTTGAGGTTTAGGTTTAGGATGAGAGTTAGGTTAGGGTTAGGGTTAGTGTGAGGAAGAGGGCGAGGCTGAGGGTTAGGGTGAGGATGAGGGTTAGGGTTAGGGTTAGGTTGAGGCTGAGGGTGAGGGTTTGGATTAGCGTTTGGGTTCGAGTTAGTCTGAGGGTGAGCTTGAGGTTGAGGGTGACGTTTATGCTTTGGATTAGGGTGAGGGTTAGGGTTAGTGTGAGGGTTAGGGTAAGGCTGAGGTTAAGGGTAAGGGTGAGGATGAGGGTTAGGTTTAGGATTAGGGTTAGGGTGAGGGTTAGGTTGATGGTTAGGGTTAGGCTTAAAGTTAGGGTTAGGTTGAGTTTTAGGGTGAGGGAAAGTGTGATGGTGAGTTTTAGGGTTGGGGTGATGATTAGAGTTAGGTTTTGGGTTAGGGTTAGGGTGAGGGTTATTGTAAGGGTGAGGGTATCGGTTAGGGTGAGGGATATGGTTAGGGTGAGGGTTAGGGATAGGATTAGGGTTAGGGTGAGGGCTAGGTTGAGGGTGAGAGTTAGGTTTAGGGGTATGGTGAGGGTTATGGTTATGGTTAGGATGAGGGTAACGGTGAGGTGTAGAGTTAGGGTTAGGGTGAGTGTTAGGTTTAGTGTGAGGGTTATGGTTAGGGTGAGGGTTAGTGTGAGAATGAGCGTTAGGGTTAACGTGAGTGTTAGGGGGAGTGTGAGGGTTAGGTTTCGGGTTAGTGTGAAGGTTAGGTTTAGGGTTAGGGTGAGGGTTAAAGTTAGGCTGAGAGTGAAGGTTAGGGTGTGGGTGACATTTAGGGTTATGGTTAGGGTGAGGGTTAGGGTTAGTGTGAGGGTTAGGGTGAGGGTGAGGGTGAGGTTAAGGGTTAGGTTGAGGGTGAGGATTAGGGTTAGATTGTGGGTTAGGGTTAGGATTGAGCTTTAGGTTGAGGGTTAGGTTGAGGGTTAGGATTAGTGTCAGGGATAGGAATAGGGTGAGGGTTAGGGTGAGGGGTTGGGTTAGGGTTAGGGTGAGGTTTAGGGTGAGGATGAGGGTTAGGGTTAGTGTGAGGGTTAGGGTGAGTGTGAGTGTGAGGGTTAGGTTTAGTGTGAGGGTTAGGGTTAGGGTTAGGATTAGGATGAGGGTGTGGGTTAGGTTGAGGGTTAGGGTGAGGGTGAGGGTTAGGTTTAGGATTAGGATGAGGGTGAGGGTTAGCCTGAGCTTGAGTGTGATTGTTAGGGTGGGAGTTAGGATTAGGGTTAGGGTTAAGTAGAGGGCTCTGGTGAGGATGAGGGTTAGGGTGAGGGTGAGGGTTAGTATTAGGGTTAGGGTTAAGTTGAGGGCTAAGGTTAGGGTTAGGCTTAGGGTGAGGGTGAAGGTGAGGGTGAGGGTTTCAACTAAGTAAGGTTTAGGGTTAGGGTGATGATTAGGTTGAGGGTGAGGGTTACGGTTAAGGTGAGGGTTAGAGTTAGGGTTAGGGTGAGGGGTAAGGTGACGGTGAGGGTGACAGTTAGGGTGAGGGTTACGGTTAAGGTGAAGTTTAGAGTTAGGGTTAGAGTGAGGGTTAGGTTTAGTTTTATGGTTAGTGTTAGTGTTAGGCTTAGGGTGAGTATAAGGGTTAGGGTGAGTGTGAGGGTGAGGGTGAGGATTAGGGTTAGGGTGAGGTTTAGCTTTAGTGTGAGGGTTAGGTTTAGGGTTAGTGTGGGGGTTAGGTTGAGGGGTAGGCTTAGGGATATGGTGAGGGTTAGGTTTAGTATGAGGGTTAGGGTTAGGGTTAGGGTTAGGGTGAGGGTAAGGTTTAGGGTGAGGGTCAGGGTGACGTTGAGGTTTAGGGTTAGGATTAGGTTTAGGGTTAAAGTTAGTCTCAGGGTGAGGGTGAGGGTAAGGGTGAGGGTTAGGGTTAGGGTTAGTGTGAGGCTTAGGTTTGGGGCTTTATTTAGGGTGATGATGAGGGCTAGGGTGAGTTTGAGGTTTCAGATGAGGGTGAGGGTTCGGGTGGGGTTGAGGCTTAGTGTTAGGGTGAGGGTTAAGTTTAGGGTTAGGGTAAGGGTTAGCTTGAGTGATAGGGTTAGGGTTAGTGTGAGAGTTAGGGTTAGGGTGATGTTTAGGGTTAGTGTGAGGGTTAGGGTGAGTGTGCGGGTTAGGATTTGGGTTAGAGTTAAGATGAGGGTGAGGGTTATTGTTAGGATTAGGGTTAGGTTTAGGCTGAGGGTGAGGGTGAGTGTGAGGGTTAGGGTGAGGGTGAGGGTTAGGTTCAGGTTTAGGGTTATGGTTAGAGTGAGAGTTAGGGTTAGGCTTACAGTTAGGATGAGGGTTAGGGTGAGGGATCGTGTTAATGTGAGGGTGAGGTTTAGTGTTCGTGTGAGGGTTAGGTTTAGGGATAGGGTTAGGGTTAGGGTGAGCGTACGGGTTCGGGTTCAGGTGAGGGTAAGGGTGAGGCTGAGGGTTAGAGTTAGTGTGAGGGTTAGGTTTTGGGATAGGGTTAGGGTTATGGAGAAGGTAAGGGTTACAGTTAGGTTGAGGGTGAGATTCAGGATTAGGGTTTGGTTTAGGCATAGGGTTAGGGTAAGGTTGAGGGTTAGGTTGAGGGTTCGGGTTAAGGTTAGGGTTAGGTTCACTGTGAGGGTGAGGTTTAGGGTGAATGTGAGGATTAGGGCTAGCATTAGGGTTAGGGTGAGGGTTACGTTTAGGGGTTTAGGGTTAGGGTTAGAGTAAGGCTTAGGGTTAGGGTTAGGGTGAGGGTTAGGTTTAGAGTGAGGGTGAGGGTTAGGGTGAGTGTTAGAGTTAGGGTACTGGTTAGGGTTATTGTGAGGGTTATTGTGAGGCTGAGAGTTATGGTTAGGGTGAGGGTAAGGTTTAGAGTGAGGGTTACGGTGAGGATTAGGGTTAGGGTTACGGTGAGGTTTATGGTTAATGTGAGGGTAAGGTTTAAGTTGAGGGTTAGGGTTAAGTTTAGGGTTAGGGTGAGGGCTAGATTGAGGATGAGGGTTAGGTTCAGGGTTAGGGTGAGGGATAGGGTTAGGGTTAAGGTTAGGGTGAGGGTGAGGGATAGGGTTCGGGTTAGGGTGAGGGTTAGAGTTAGGCTGAGGGTATGGGTTAGGGTGCGGGTGACGTTCAGGTTTAGGGTTAGGGTGCGGGTTTGGACTAGGTGACGGTTAGGGTGAGGGTGAGGTTAAGGGTTAGGTTGAGGGTTATGGTGAGGTTTAGTGTTAGGGTTGGGGTTAGGGTGAGGGTTAGGGTGAGGGTTAGGTTGAGGGTTTGGGTTAATGTGAGGGTGAGGGTGAAGTTGAGTGTTACGGTGAGGATGAGGGTTAGGGTTAGGGTTAGGGTGAGGCTGATGGTGAGGCTTTGGATTAGCGTTAGGTTTAGAGTTAGTCTGAGGTTGAGGGTGAGTTTGAGGGTGATGTTTATGCTTAGGGTTAGGTTGAGGGTTAGGGTTAGTGTGAGGGTTTGGGTGATGCTGAGGTTAAGGGTTAGGGTGAGGGTGAGGGTTAGGTTTAGTATTAGGGTTAGGGTGAGGTTAGGTTTAGGCTTAAAGTTAGGGTTAGGTTGAGTTTTAGGGTGAGGGAAAGGGTGTTGGTGAGGTTTAGGGTTCGGGTGAGGATTAGAGTTAGGGTTAGGTTAGGGTCAGGTTATGTGAGTGTGAGGGTAACATTTAAGGTGAGGGTTAGGGTTAAGGTGAGGGTTAGGGAGAGAATTAGGGTTAGGGTGAGGGCTAGCTTGAGGGTGAGAGTTAGGTTTAGAGTTATGGTGAGTGTTAGGGTAAGGGTTAGGATGAGGGTAATGGTGAGGTGTAGGCTTAGGGTTAGGGTAATGATTAGGTTTAGTGTGAGGGTTAGGGTTAAGGTGAGGGTTAGTGTGAGAATGAGCGTTAGGGTTACCATGAGTGTTAGGGTGAGGGTGAGGTTTAGGGTTAGGGTTAGTGTGATGGTTAGGTTTAGGGTTAGTGTGAGGGTTAGGGTTAGGGATAGTGTTAGGGTTAGGGTGAGGGTAAGGGTTAGGGTTAGGGTGAGGGTGAGGTTTAGGGTGAAGGAGCGGGTTAGGGATAGTGTTAGGGTTAGGGTGAGGGTTAGGGTTAGGGTGAGGGTTAGGGTGAGGGTTAGCGTTAGTGTTAGGGTGACGGATATTTTGAGTGTGAGGTTTTGGGTTGGGGTTAGGTTTATGGTGATGGTAAGGGTTAGGGTGAGTGTGAGGGTTAGGGTTAGCATTACGTTTAGGGTGAGGGTTAGGGTGAGGGTTCGGTTTAGGGTTAGCTTTCGGGTGAGTTTGAGGGTGAGGGTTACGGTTAGGGTTAGGGTTAGGGTGAGTGTGACATCGAGGCTGAGGGTTAGGGTGAGGGTGAGGATGAGGGCTTAGGATTAGCGTTAGGCTTAGAGTTAGGCTGAGGGTGAGGGTGAGGGTGAGTTTGACGTTTATGTTTATGTTTAGGTTGAGGGTTAGGGTGAGGGTTAGGGTTAGGGATAGGCTTAGGGTTAGGGTTAGGGTTATGGTTAGGGTGAGGGTTAGGCTTATGGTGAGGGTGAGTGTTAGGGTGAGGATTAGAGTGAGGGTTATTGTGACGGTGAGGGTTATGTTTAGGGTGAGTGTTAGGGTGAAGGTGAGGGTTAGGGTTAGGTTTAGGGTTAGGATGAGGGCTAGTTTGAGGGTGAGAGTTAGGTTTAGGGTTATGGTGTGGGTTAGGGTAAGGGTTAGGATGAGGGTAATGGTGATGTGTAGGGTTAGGGTTAGAGTAAGTGTTAGGTTTAGTATGAGGGTTAGGGTTAAGGTGAGGGTTAGAGTGAGAATGAACGTTAGGGTTACCGTGAGTGTTAGGGTGAGGGTGAGGGTTAGGTTTAGGGTTAGTTTGATGGTTAGTTTTCGGGTTAGTGTGAGGGTTAGGGTTAGGGATAGTGTTAGGTTTAGGGTGAGGGTTAGGGTTAGGGTTAGGGTGAGGGTGAGGTTTAGGGTGAAGGAGAGGTTTAGGGATATTTTTAGGGTTAGATTGAAGGTAACGTTTAGTATTAGGGTGAGGGTTAGGGTTAGGGTTAGGGTGAAAGTTAAGGTGAGGGTAGGGTTATGGTTAGGGTGAGGGCTAGGTTTAGGGTGAGGTTTAGGGCTAGGGTTAGGTTTAGGGACACGATTAGGGTTAGGGTTAGAGTAAGGGATAGGGTGAGTGTGAGGGTTAGGGTGAGGTTGAGGGATAGGGTTAGTGTGAGGGTAAGGGTTAGGGATAGGGTTAGGGTTAAGGTTTTGGTAATGATTATATTTAGGGTGAGGGAGAGGTTTAGGGTTAGGGTGAGGGTAAGGGATAGGGTTAGGGTTAGTTTGAGGGTTAGGTTGAGGGTTACTGTTAGGGTTAGGGTGAGGGTAAGGGATAGGATTTGGGTTAGGTTGAGGGTTAGGTTGAGGGTTACGGTTAGGGTTATGGTGAGGGTTAGCGTTAGGGTTAGGGGGACGGATAGGGTGAGGGTGAGGTTTAGGGTTGGGGTTAGGTTTATGGTGAGGGTAAGTGTTAGTGTGAGGTTTAGGGTGAGTGTGAGGGTTAGGGTTAGCATTACAGTTAGGGTGAGGGTACGGTTTTGGGTTAGCTTTAGGGTGAGGTTGAGGGTGAGGGTTAGGGTTAGGGTTAGGGTTAGGGTGAGTGTGACTGCGAGGCTGAGGGTTAGGGTGAGGTTGAGGGTGAGGGTTCGGATTAGCGTTAGGCTTAGAGTTAGGCTAAGGGTGAGGGTGAGGGTGAGGGTGACGTTTATGTTTAGGTTTAGGTTGAGGGTTAGGGTGAGGGTGAGCATTTTGTTTAGTATTAGGGTTAGGGTGAGGGTTAGGGTTAGGCTTACGATTAGGTTTAGGGTTATGGTTAGGGTGAGGGTTAGGGTTATGTTGAGGGTGAGAGTTAGGTTGAGGGTGAGAGTTAGGTTTAGGATTATGATAAGGGTTAGAGTTACGGTTAGGATGAGGGTAATGTTGAGGGGTAGGGTTAGGGTTAGATTGAGGGTTAGGTTTAGTGTGAGGGCTATGTTTAGGGTGAGGGTTAGGGTGAGAATGAGTGTTAGGGTTACCGTGAGTGTTAGGTTGAGGTTTAGGAAGTGGGTTAGGGTTAGGGGTAGGATAAGGGTAAGGTTTAGGGATAGGGTTAGTTTGAGGGTTAGGGTTAGGGATAGGGTGAGGGTTAGATTGAGGCTGAGGGTGAGGTTTAGGGTGAGGGTGACGTTTAGTGTTAGGGTTAGGGTTAGGGTTCGGGTTAGTGTGAGGTTTAGGGTGAGGGTGACGTTAAGGGTTAGGTTAAGGTTTAGGTTGAGGGTTAGTGTTAAGTTTAGGCTTAGGGTGAGGGTTAGGGTGAGGGTTAGGTTGAGGGTTAGGGTTAGGGATAGTGTTTCTGTGAGGGTTAGGGTTAGGTTTAGGGATATGGTTAGGGTGAGGTTTAGGGTGAGGGTGAGGGTTAGGTTGAGTGTTAGTGTTAGGTGAGGGTTAACGTTAGGATTAGGTTTAGGGTGAGGGCTCTGGTGAGGGTGAGGGATAAGCTTAGGGTTAGATTTAGATTTAGGGTTAAGGTGAGGGTTAGGGTTAGGGTTAGGGTGAGGGTTAGGGTTAGAGGTTAGGGTTAGGGTGAGGGCTAGGTTGAGGGTGATGGTCAAGTTTAGGATTAGGGTGAGGGTTAGGATTAGTGTGAGGGTTAGGGTGAGGGTGAGTTTAAGGGTCAGGGTGAGGGTTAGTGTGAGGTTTAGTGTTAGGGTTAGGGTTAGGGTGAGCGTTAGGATGAGGGTTAGGTTGAGAGTTAGGGTTAGTGTCAGGGATAGGGATAGGGTGAGTGTTAGGGTGAGGTTTAGGGTTAGAGTGAGGTGAGGTTTAGGGTGAAGTTTAGATTTAGGGTTCGAGTTAGGGTTATTTTGAGGGTGATTGTGAGGTTTAGGGTGAGGGTTAGGGTTAGGGTTAGGTTGAGGATGAGAGTTAGGGTTAGGGTTATGGTGAGGGTTATGGATAGGGTTATGGTTAGGGTGAGGGTTAGAGTTAAGCCGAGGGTCTGGGTTAGAGTTAGGTTGAAGTTTATATTTAGGGTTAAGGTGAGGGTTAGGATAAGTGTGAGGGTTTGGGTTAAGGTGAGGTTATGCGTTAGTGTGAGGGTTGGGGTGAGGTTTAGTGTTAGGGTTAGGGTGAGGGTTAGCGTGAGGGGTAGGTTGAGGGTTAGGGTTGGTGTCAGGGATAGGGATAGGGTGAGGGTTAGGGTGAGGGTTAGAGGTAGGGTTAGGGTGAGGTTTAGTTTGAGGGTGAGGGTTAGGGTTGGGGTGAGGGTTAGGGTTAGTGTGAGGGTTAGGGTTAGGATTAGGTTTAGGGTGAGAGCTAGGGTGAGGATAAGGGTTAGGCTTAGGGTTAGGGTGAGGGTTAGGGTGAGGGTTAGGGTTAGGGTTACTGTGAGGGTTAGGTTGAGGTTGAGGGTTAGGGTTAGAGTTAGGTTTACGGTGAGGGTAAGGGTTAGGGTGAGTTTTCGGGTGAGTGTGAGGGTTAGGGCTAGCATTAGGGTTAAGCTGAGGGTTAAGTTTAGGGTTAGGTTTAGGGTGAGGTTGAGGGTGAGGGTTAGGGTTAGGGTTAGGGTGAGTTATAGGGTTAGGGTGAGGGCTAGGGATAGGTTTACGGTGAGGCTGAGGGAGAGGTTGAGGGTTATGGTGAGGGTAAGGATGAGGGTGAGGTTTAGGATTAGGGTTAGTGTGAGTCTGAGGGTGAGGGTTCGGATTAGAGTTAGGTTTAGAGTTAGGATGAGGATGAGGGTTAAGGTGAGGGTTAGGGTTAGTGTAAGGGTTAGATTGGGGCTGAGCTTAAGTTTTAGTGTGAGTGTTAGGGTGAGGTTGAGGGTTAGGTTTAGGATTAGGGTGAGCGTGAAGTTTAGGGTGAGGGTTAGAGTTAGGCTTAGGGTTAGGTTTAGGAAGAGGGTTAGGGTGAGGTTTACGGTTAGATTGAGTGTGAGGTTTAGGGTGAGGGTTAGAGTTAGGGTTTGGGTTAGGGTTATTGTGAAGGTTATTGTGAGGGTGAGGGTTATGGTTTGGGTGAGGGTAAGGGTTAGGGTGAGGGTTAGGGTTAGGATTAGGGTTAGCATGAGGGCTAGGTTGAGGTTGAGGTTTATGTTTAGGGTTAGGGTGAGGGTTAGGGTGAGGTTTAGTGTTAGGTTTAGCATTAGGGTGAGGGTTAGGGTGATGATTAGGTTGAGTGTTAGGGCTTGTGTCAGGGATAGGGATAGGGTGAGGTTTAGGGTGTGGATTAGGTTGAGGTTTAAGGTTAGGGTGAGGGTTAGGGTTAGGATTAGTGTTAGGGTGAGGTTTAGGGTGAAGGTCTGGGTTAGGTTTTTGGTTACGGTGAGCATTAAAGTTAGGGTTAGGGTGAGGGTTAAGTTGAGGGATAGGGTTAGGTTTAATGTGAGGGTTAGGATTACTGTGAGGTTTACGGTTAGGGTTAGGGTTAGGGTTAGAGTTAGGGTAAGGGTTAGGGTGAGGGTGAGTGTTAGGGTGAGGATGAGGGTTAGTGTTAGTGTGAGTGTTAGGGTTAGGGATAGTGTTAGGGTTAGGGTGAGGGTAAGGGTTAGTGTTAGGGTGATGTTGAGGCATAGGGTGAGGTAGAGGGTTAGGGATAGGGTTAGGGTTAGGGTGAGGCTAAGGGTTAGGGTTAGGGTGAGGGTTAGGATTAAGGTGAGGATTAAGGTGAGTGTAGGTTTATGGTTTGGGTGAGGGCTAGTTTTAGTGTCAGCTTTAGATTTAGAGTTAGGTCTAGGGATAGGATTAGGTTTAGGGTGATGATAAGGGTTAGGGTGAAGAAGAGGATTAGGGTGAGGGTGAGGGTTAGGTTTAGTGTGAGGATTAGTGTTAGGGTTAGTGGGAGGGTAAGGATTAGGGTTAGGATGAGGGTGAGGTTTAGAGTTAGTGTGAACGTTAGGGTTAGGGACAGGTTTATGGTTAGGGTGTGGGTAAGATTTAGGGTTAGGGTGAGGGTGAGGTTCAGGGTGAGGTTGAGCGTTAGTGATAGGATTAGGGTTAGGTTGAGAGATAGGTTGAGGGTTATGGTTAGGTTTAGGGTGAGGGTTAGGGTGAGGGTTAGCGTTAGGTTTAGGGTGACAGATAGGGTTAGGGTGAGGGTTAGGGTTGGGGTTAGGTTTACGGTGAGGGTAAGGGTTAAGTTGAGGTTTAGGGTGAGTGTGAAGTTTAGGGTTAGTTTTACAGTTACGGTGAGGGTTAGGGTGAGGGTTAGGTTTAGGGTTACTTTTAGGGTGAGGGTGAGGTTTAGGGTTAGGGTTAGGGTTAGGGTTAGGGAGAGGGTGAGGGAGAGGCTGAGGGTTAGGTTGAGGGTGAGGGTGAGGGTTCAGATTAGCTTAGGGTTAGAGTTAGGCTGAGGGTGAGGGTGAGGTTGAGGGTGACGATTATGTTTAGGTTTAGGGAGAGGGTTAGGGTGAGGCAGAGGTTAAGGGTTAGGGTGAGGGTTAGGGTGAGGGTGAGGGTGAGGGTTGTGTTTAGGATTAGGGTTAGGCGGAGTTTTAGGGTTTGGCTTAGGGTTAGGTTTACGGTGAGAGTTAGGGTGAGGGTTAGGGTTATGGTGAGGGTGAGTGTTAGGGTGAGGATTAGAATTAGGATTAGGGTTAGTGCTAGGGTGAGCGTTATTATGATGGTGAGGGTTATGTTTAGGGTGAGGGTTAGGGTGAGGGTGAGGGTTAGGGTTAGGATTAGGGTTATGGTGAGGGCTAGGTTGAGGGTGAGAGTTAGGTTTAGGGTTATGGTGAGGGTTAGGGTTTCGGTTAGGATGAGGGTAATGGTGAGGCGTAGGGTTAGGGTTAGATTGAGGGTTAGGTTTAGTGTGACGGTTAGGGTGAGAATGAGTTTTAGGTTTAGCGTAAGTTTTAGGGTGAGGGTTAGGGTATGGGTTAGGGTTAGGTTTAGGGTAAGGGTGAGGTTTAGGGTTAGGGTTAGTGTGAGGATTAGGGTTAGGGATAGGGTAAGGGTTAGAGTTATGCTGAGGGTGAGGGTTAGGGTGAGGGTGACATTTAGGGTTAGGGTTAGTGTGAGGGTTAGGTTTAGTGTGAGGGTTAGGGTGAGGGTGAGGTTAAGGGTTAGGGTTAGGTTCAGTGTTAGTGCTAGGCTGAGAGTGAAGGTGAGGGTGATGGTGAGGGTTAGTTTGAGGGTTAGGTTGACATCTAGGTTAATGTGGAGGGTTAGGGTGAGTGTGAGGGTGAGGTTGAGGGTTTCGGTTAGGTAAAGGTAAAGGATAGGGTGAGGATTAGTATGATCTTGAGGTTTAGGGTTAGGGTTAGTGTTAGGGTGAGGGATAGGGTTAGGTTTAGGGTGATTGTTAGGGTGAGAGTGCGGATTAGGTTTAGGGTTAGGGTGAGGGCTAGGGTAAGGGTGAGGGTTAGGGTGAGGGTGAGGGTGAGGTTGTGGGTTTTAGTTAGGTAAGAGTTAAGGTTAGGTTTAGGGTTATTGTGAGGTTTCGGGTTTGGGTGAGGGTGAGGTTTAGGGTTAGGATTAGGGTGAGGCTTAGGATGAATTTTAGGGTTAGGATGAAGGTTAAGTTGAGGGGTAGGGGTAAGGTTATGTTGAGGGTTAGGGTTAGTGTGAGGGTTAGTGTTAGGGATAGGTTTAGGTTAGTGTGAGGGTAAGGATTAAGGTGAGGGTGAGGGTTAGGGTAAGGGTGAGGGTTAGGGATAGGGTTAGGGTTAGGGTGAGGGATAGGTTGAGGTTTAGGGTTAGGGTTAGCATTAAGGTGAGGGTTAGGTTGAGGGTTAGGGTTAGGGTTATGGTTAGGGTACGGTTACTTTTAGGGTGAGGGTGAGGGTTAGGATTAGGTTAACGGTGAGGTTAAGTGTTAGGGTGAGTTTTAGGGTGAGTGTGAGGGTTAGGGTTAGCATTAGGGTGAGGGTGAGGTTTAGGGTGAGGGTTAGGGTTAGGGTTAGTGTGAGGGTGAGGGTGAGAATTAGGGTTAGGTTTCGGGTGAGGTTTAGGGTCATGGTGAGGGTTAGGATTAGGGATAGGTTGAGGTTGAGGGCAAGCGTTAGGGTTAGGGTGAGGGTGAAGGTGAGGGTTAGGGTTAGGGTCAGGGTTAGGGTCAGGTTTAGGATTAACATTAGGTTTAGGGTTAGGCTGAGCGTGAGGCTGAGGGTGAGGGTGATGATAATGCTTAGGGTTAGGGTGAGGGTTAGGGTTAGTGTGAGGGTTAGAGTGAGGCTCAGTTTAAGGGTTAGGGTGATGCTGAGGGTTTGGTTTAAGATTAGGGTTAGGGTGAGGGTTAGGGTGAGGGTTAGGCTTAGGCTTAAAATTATGGTTAGGGTGAGGTTTAGGGTGAGGGTAATGGTGATGGAGAGGTTTAGGGTTGGGGTGAGGATTAGAGTTAGGTTTAGGGTTAGGGTTAGGGTGAGGTTTATTTTGAGGTTGAGGGTAACGTTTAGGGTTAAGGTAGAGTAATGATTATTGGTAGGGTGAGGGCTAGGTTGAGGGTGAGAGTTATTTTTAGTTTTTGGTGAGGGTAAAGTTTAGGGTTAGGATGAGGTTTAGGTTTAGTGTGAGGGTTAGTGTTAGGGTGAGGTTTGGTGTGAGAATGAGCGTTAGGGTTACCATGAGTGTTAGGGTGAGGGTGAGGGTGAGGGTTAGGGTTAGTGTGAGGGTTAGGTTTAGGGTTAGGGTGAGGGTTAGGGTTAGGCTGAGGGTGAGGGTTAGGGTGAGGGTGACGTTTAGGGTTTGGGTTAGGATGAGGGTGAGGTTAAGTTTTAAGGTGAGGTTGAGGGTTAGTGTTAGATTGAGGGTTAAGGTTAGTGTCAGGGTTAGGTATAGGGTTAGTTTTAGGGTAAGGGTAAGGGTTAGGGTTAGGGTGAGGGATAGGGTTAGGGTTAGGGTGAGGGTTAAGGTGAGGGTAGGTTATAGTTCGGGTGAGGGCAAGGTTTAGTGTGAGGTTTAGGGCTAGGGATATGTTTAGGGATAGGATTAGGGTTAGGGAGAGGGTAAGGGTTAGGGTGAGGCTGAGGGTTAGGGTGAGGGTGAGGGTTAGGGTTAGTGTGAGGGTTTGGGTTAGGGATAGGGTTAAGGTGAGGTTAAGGATCAGGGTTAGGGTGAAGGTGAGGTTTAGGGTGAGGGTGAGGGTTAGGGATAGGGTTCGGGTTAGGTTGAGGGTTACCATTAGGGTTAGGGTGAGGGTTAGCGTTAGGGTTAGGCTGCTGGATAGGGTGAGTGTGAGGGTTAGGGTTGGGGTTAGGTTTACGGTTAGCTTTAGGGTGAGGGAGAGGGTTAGGGTTAGAATTAGTGTTAGGGATAGGGTGAGGGTTAGAGTTAGGCTGAAGGTGAGGGTTAGGGTGAGGGTGACATTTAGGGTTAGGGTTAGGGTGAGGGTTAGGGTTATGGTTAGGGTAAGGTTTAGGGTGAGGGTGAGGGTGAGGATTAGGGTGAGTTTTAATGTTAGGTTGAGGGTTCAAGTTAGGATTAGGGTTAGGGTGAGGGCTCTGGTGAGGGTGAGGGTTAGGCTTAGGATTAGTTTAGATTTAGGGTGAAGGTAAGGGGTAGGGTTAGGGTTAGGGTCAGGGCTAGGTTTAGTGTGAGGGTTAGGGTTAGGTTTAGGGTGAGGGTTAGGGTTAGGGTAACAGTTAAGTTTAGGGTTAGGTTTAGAGTTAGGGTTAGGGTTAGGGTTAGGGTTATTGTTAGAGTTAGGGTGAGGGTGAGGGTGAGGGTGACGTTGAGGGTGAGGGAAAAGGTGAGGGCTAGGATTAGGGTTAGGGTTAGAGTTAGGCTGAGGATGAGGTTGAGGGTGAGTTTGATGTTTAAGGTTAGGGTGAAGGCCAGGATTAGGGTTAGGTTTAGATTTAGGCTGTGGGTGAGGGTGAGGGTGACAGTGAGGTTTAGGTTTAGAATGTGGGTGAGGGTTAGGGTGAGGGTTAGGGTAAGTGTGAGGTTTAGGGTGAGGGTGAGGTTAAGAGTTAGGGTGAGGGTTAGGGTGAGGGTGAGGGTTAGGTGTAGGGTTAGAGTGAGGGTAAGGGTTAGGGTTAGGGTTAGGTTGAGGTTTAGGTTGAGGGTTAGGCTTAGGTTTAGGGATACGATTAGTGTGAGGGTTAGGGTGAGGGTTAGTGTTTGGGTGAGCTTTAGGGTGAGGGTGAGGGTTCGGGTTATTGTGAGGGTTATGTTTATGTGATGGTTATGGTTAGGATTAGGGTTAGGGTGAGGGCTATGGTTTGGTTGATGGTTAAGGGTAGGGTTAGGGTTAGCGTGAGGTTTAGGTTTAGGGTTAGGGTGAGGGTTAGGGATAGGGTTAGGGTTAAGGTGAGGGTGAGAGTTAGGATGATGGTGTGGGTTAGTGTGAGGGTGACGTTTAGGTTTAGGTTTAGGGTGAGGGTTAGGGTTAGTGTGAGGATTAGGCTGAGGCTGAGTTTAAGGGTTAGGGTGAGGGTTAGGGTGAGGGTGAGGGTTTTGTTTAAGATTAGGGTTACGGTGAGGGTTAGGGTTAGGCTTAGGTTTAGGTTTAGGGTGAGGGTTAAGGTGAGGGTTAGGGTTATCGTGAGGGTGAGTGTTAGGGTGAGGATTAGGTTTAGGTTTAGGGTTAGGGTTAGGGTGAGGGTTATTGTGACGGTGAGGGTTACGGTTAGGGTGAGGGTTAGGGTGAGGGTGAAAGTTAGGATTAGGGTTAGGATGAGGGCTAGGTTGAGGCTGAGAGTTAGGTTTAGGGTCATGGTGAGGGTTAGGGCTCCGGTTAGGATGAGGGTAATGGTGAGGTTTAGGGTTAGGGTTAAATTGAAGGTTAGGTTAATGTGAGGGTTAGGTTTAGGTTGAGGGTTAGGGTGAGAATGAGTGTTAGGGTTACCGTGAGTGTTAGGGTGAGGGTTAGGGTGTGGGTTAGTGTTAGGGTTAGGGTTCGGGTAAAGGTGAGGGATAGGGTTAGGCTTAGTGTGAGGGTTTGGGTTAGGTTTAGGGTTAGGATTAGGGTGAGGGTAAGTGTTAGGGTGAGGGTTAGGGTGAGGGTGAGGGTTAGGATTAGGGTTAGGCTTAAATTGAGGGCTAGGTTGAGGGTGACGTTTAGGGTTAGGGTGAGGGTTATGATTAGGTTTAGTGTTAATTTCAGGGCTAGGGTGAGGATGAGGCTTAGGGTGAGGGTTAAGGTGAGGGTGAGGGGCTCAGTTAATTTATTGTTAGGGTTAGGGTGAGGATTTGTTTGAGGTTGAGGGTTGGGGTGAGGGTTAGGGTTAAGGTGAGGGTTAGAGTTAGGGTTAGGGTGAGGGGTAGGGTGACGGTGAGGGTGACGGTTAGGGTGAGGGTTAAGGTTAAGATGAGGGTAAGGGTTAGGGTTAGGGGGAGGGTTAGGGTTCGTGTGAGGGTTAGTGTTAGTTTTACTGTTAGGGTTAGGGTGAGAATAAGGGTTAGGGTGAGGTTTAGTGTGAAGGTTAGCGTTAGGGTTAGGGTGAGGGTTAGGTTTAGGATTAGTGTGGGGGTTAGGGTGAGGGTGAGGCTTAGGGTAATGGTGAGGGTTAGGTTTAGTGTGAGGGTTAGGGTTAGGGTTAGGGTTAGGTTGAGGGTAAGGTTTAGGGTGACGGTCAGGGTGAGGTTGAGGTTTAGGGTTAGGATTAGGGTTAGAGTTAAGGTTAGGCTGAGGGTGAGGGTTAGGGTTAGGTTTAAGGTGAGGTTTAGTGTTAGGGTTTTATTTAGGGTGAGGATGAGGGTTAGAATGTGGTTGAGGTTTCAGGTGAGGGTGAGGGTTAGGGTGGGGGTGAGGGTTAGTGTTAGGGTGAGGGTTATATTTAGGGTTAGGGTAAGGGTTAGCTTGAGGGGTATGGTTAGGGTTAGGGTGAGAGTTAGGATTAGGGTGAGGGTTAGGTATAGGGTGAGGCTTAGGGTTAGGGTAACTGTGAGGGTTAGGGAGAGTATGAGGGTTAGGATTAGGGTTAGGGTTAGAGTTAGGATGAGGGTGAGGGTTATGGTTAGGTTTAGTGTTAGTGTTAGGCTGAGGGTGAGGGTGAGTGTGAGGGTTAGGGTTAGGTTAAGGTTTAGGGTTATTGTTAGAGTGAGGGTTAGGGATAGGCTTAAGGTTAGGATGAGGGTTAGGGTGAGTGGTCGGGTTAATGTGAGGGTGAGGTTAAGTGGTAGTGTGAGGGTTAGATTTAGGGAAATGGTTAGGGTTAGTGTGAGGTTACGGGTTCGGGTTCTGGTCAGGGTTAGGCTGAGGGTTAGCGTTCTTGTAAGGGTTAGGTTTTGGGATAGGGTTAGGATGTTAGAGAGGGTAACGGTTAGGGTTAGGGAGAATGTGAGGTTTAGGATGAGGGTGAGGGTTAGGCATAGGGTTAGGGTTAGGTTGAGGGTTAGGTTGAAGGTTCGGGTTAGGGATAGTGTTAGGGTTAGGTTTACGGTGAGGTTAAGGGTTAGGGTGAGGTTTAGGGTGAGTATGAGGGTTAGGGCTAGCATTAGGGTTAGGGTGAGGGTTACGTTTAAGGTTAGGGTTAGGGTGAGGGTGAGGGTGAGGTTTAGGGTAAGGGTTAGGGTTATGGTTAGGGTTACGGTGAGGTTGAGTGCGAGGGTGAAGATTAGGGTTAGGGTCAGTATGAGGGTGAGGTTTAGGGTTAGGGTTAGCGTGAGGCTGAAGGTGAGGGTTTGGATTAGAGTTAGAGTTAGAGTTAGGCTGAGGGTGAGGGTTAGGGTGAAGGTTAGGTTTAGTGTAAGGGTTAGGTTGAGGCTGAGATTAAGGTTTAGGATGAGGGTGAGGGTTAGGGTTAGGGTTAGGGTGAGCGTGAGGATTAGGGTGAGGGTTAGAGTTAGGCTTAGGTTTAGATTTAGGGTGAGGGTTAGTGTTAGAGTGAGGGTGAGGGTTAGTGTGAGGGTTAGGGTTAGGGTTCGGGTGAGTGTTATTGTGAGGGTTATTGTGAGGATGAGGGTTACGGTAAGGGTGAGGGTAAGGGTTAGTGTGAGGGTTAGGGTTAGGATTAGATTTAGGTTGAGGGCTAGGTTGATTGTGAGGGTTAGGTTTAGGGTTAGGGATAGGGTTAGGGTGAGGGTTAAGTTGAGGGTTAGGGTTAGGTTTAGGGTGAGGGCTAGGATTACTCTGAAGGTTAGGGTTAGGGTAAAGTTTAGGGTGAGGGTGAGGGTTAAGTTGAGGGAGAGGGTTAGCCATAGGTTTAAGGTTAGTGTGAGGGTAAGTGTTAGGGTTAGGGTGCGGGATACTGTTAGGGTTAGGGTGAGGGTTAATTTGAGGGTAGGGTTATGGTTAGGGTGAGGGCTAGGTTTAGTGTGAGGTTTAGGGCTAGGGTTAGGTTTACGGAAAAGATTAGGGTTAGGGTGAGGGTAAAGGTTAGGGTGATGGTGAGGGTTAGAGTGAGGGTGAGGGTTAGGGTTAGTGTGAGGTTCAGGGTTAAGGATAGGATTAGGGTTAGGGTGAGGGTAAGGATTACGGTTAGGGTTAAGTTGAGAGTTATGGTGAGGATTAGCCTTAAGGTTAGGGTGACGGATAGGGTGAGGGTGAGGGTTAGGTTTGGGGTTAGCTTTACGGTGAGGGTAAGGGTTAGGGTGAGGTTTAGGCTGAGTGTGAGGGTTAGGGTTAGGGTTAGCATTACAGTTAGAGTGAGGGTTAAGGTGTGGTTTAGGTTTAGGGTTAGCTTAAGGGTGAGGGTGAGGGTGAAGGGTAGGGTCAAAATGAGGGCGAGGGTGAGGGTTAGGGTGAGGTTTACGGTTAGGGTTAGGGTGACAGATAGGGTGAGGTTGAGGGTGAGGGTTGGGTTAGGTTTACGGTGAGGGTAAAGGTTAGGGTGAGGTTTAGGGTGAGTGTGAGGGTTAGGGTTAGCATTACGGTTAGGGTGAGGGTTAGGTTGAGGGTTAGGTTTATGGTTAGCTTTACGGTGAGGGTGAGAGTTAGGGTTAGTGTCAGGGTTAGGGTAAGGATGAGGGTTAGGGTTCAGGTTAGTGTGAGGATTAGGGTTAGGGATAGGATGAGGGTTAGATTTAGGCTGAGGGTGAGTGTTTGGGGGAGGGTGAAGTTTAGTATTAGGGTTAGGGTGAGGATTATGTTTAGTGTGAGGATTATGTTTAGTCTTTGGGTTAGGATGAGGGTGAAGGCGAGGGTGAGGTTAGGGTTAGGTGAGGGTTAGGGTGTGGGTTAGGGTTAAGGATAGGGTTAGGGTTAGGGTTAATGTGAGGTTGAGGCTGAGGATTAGGGTTAGGTTTAGGTTTAGGTTTAGGGTTTGGTTTAGGGTTAGTGTTAGTGTTAGTGTTAAGGTAAGGGTTAGGGCTAGGATTAAGATTAGTGTTAGGGTTAGGCTGAGGGTGATTGTGGGGGTGAGGATTATGGTTAGGGTTAGGGTTAGGAATATTGTTACTGTTATGGTTAGTGTTAAGTTTGTGATGAGGGTGAGGCTGACAGTGAGGGTTCTGGTTAGGGTTAGGGTTAAGATTATTCTTATTGTTAGGGTTAGGGTTAGAGTTATGGTGAGGTTGAGGTTAAGGGTGAGGGTTAGGGTTAGGGAGAGGTTTAGGGTTAGGGTTAGGGTTAGGTTTAGGTTTAGCGTTAGGTGAGGGTGAGGTTTGGGGTTAGAGTTAGGGTTAAGGGGAGGGTTAGGGTGAGGTTTAGGGTTAGGGTTAGTGTTAGGGTTAGGGTTAGGGTGAGGGTGAGGGTTAGGCTGAGGGTTAGGGTTAGGATTAGTGTAAGGGTTAGGTTGAGTGTGAGGGTTAGGGTTAGGGTTAGGCTTAGTCTTAGGGTTAGGCTGAGGATAAAGGTGAGGGTGATTTTAGGGTTAGGGTGAGTGGTAGGGTTAGGATTAGGGTTAGGGTGAGGGCTAGGGTGAGGTTGAAGGTTAGGATTAGTGTTAGGGTAAGGTTTAGAATTAGGGTGAGGTTTAGGGTGAGGGTTAGGATGAGGGTTAGGGTTACAGTGAGGTTTAGGGTTAGGGTTAGGTTGAGGTTTAGGGTTAGGATTAGGATTAGAATGAAGGTGAGTGATAGGATTAGGGTTAGGGTTAGGGTTACGTTTAGGTTTAGAATTAGTATTATGGTTAGGGTTAGGGTTAGGGTTAGAGTTATGGGGAGGGTCAGGGTGAGGGTGAGGGTGAGGGATACGTTTAGGTTTAGGGTTACGGCTAGGATTAGGGTTAGGACGACGGTGAGGTTTAGGGTTAGATTTAGGGTTAGTTGGAGGGTTAATGTTAGGGTTAGAGTTAGGTTTAAGGTTAAGATGAGGGTTAGGTTGAGGTTTAGGGTTAGGGTTAGGATTAGTTTTAAGGTGAGGGTGAGTGTGAGGGTTAGGGTTAGGCTTAGGCTTAGGCTTAGAATTAGGCTGAGATTGATGGTGGGTGTGATGATTAGGGTTAGGGTTATGGTTAGGGTTAGGGTTATGGTGAGAGTTAGGATGAGGGTTAGGGTTATGATTATGGTTAGGGTGAGAGTGAGGGTTAGGGTTAGTGTTAGGGTAAGGTTTAGAATTAGGGTTAGGATTAGGGTGAGGGTCAGGATGATGGTTAGGGTTACAGTGAGGTTGAGGGTTAGGGTAAGTTTGAGGGATAGGTTTAGGATTAGGATTAGAATGACGGTGAGTGGTAGGATTAGGGTTAGGGTTAGGGTTAGGTTTAGGTTTAGGATTAGTATTATGGTTAGGGTTAGGTTTAGAGTTAGGCTGAGGGTGAGGGTGAGGGTTAGGGTTAGTGTTAGGGTGAGGGTTAGGATGATGGTTAGGGTTAGGATTAAGATTAGGGTGAGGGCTAGGGTGAGGTTGAGCTTTAGGTTTAGGGTTAGGGTGAGGTTTAGCGTTAGGGTTAGGGTTAGTGTTACGGTTCGGGATAAGTTAAGGGTTAGGGGGAGGGGAAGGATTAGGGTTACGGTCAGCCTGAGGGTTAAGGTTAGGGTTAGGGTGAGGGTTAGGATGAGGATTATGGTTAGGATTAGGATTAGGGTGTGGGCTATGGTGAGGGTGAGAGTTAGGGTTAGTGTTTGGGTGAGGTTTAGGCTTAGGGTTAGGGTTAGTATTTGGGTTAAGTTGTGGGCTAGTTTTAGGGTTAGATTTAGGTTTAGGGGGAGGGTTTGGTTGAGGTTTAGGGTTAGGGTTAGTGTTAGGGTTAAGGTTAGGGTGAGGGTGAGTGTGAGTTTTAGGGTTAGGGTTAGGCTTAGGCTTTGGTTTAGACTGAGGGTGAGTGTAGGGCTGGGGATTAGGGTTAGGGTTATGGTTATGGTTAGGGTTAGGGTGAGGGTTAGGTTTCGGATTAGGGTTAGGGTGAGGGCTAGGGTGAGGGTGAGGGTTAGGATAAGGTTTAAGCTTAAGCTTAGGGTTAGGCTGAGCATGAGGTTGAGGGTGAGTGTTAGATTTAGGGTGATGGTTAGGTTTATTGTTAGGGTAAGTGTTAGGATGAGGTTTAGGTTTAGGGTGAGGGTTAGGGTGAGGATGATGGTAAGGGTAAAGGTGATGGTTAGGCTGATTGTGAGGTTTACGGTAAGGGTGAGTGTTAGGGTTAGGGTGATTGATAGGGTTAGGGTTAGGGTGAGGGTGAGGGTTAGATTGAGGATTAGTGTTAGGGTTAATGTGAGGTCTTGGGTAAGGTTGAGGGTTAGGGTTAGGGTGAGGGCTAGGGTGAAGTTGAGGTTTAGGATTAGTATTAGGTTGAGGTTTAGGCTTAGGGGGATGGTTAGATTTAGTGTTATGGTGAGGGTTAGGGTTAGGGTTAGGGTTAGGATTATGGTTAGTGTTAGGGTGAGTGTGAGGGTTAGGGTTAGGGTTAGGCTTAGGTTTAGGGTGAGGGCTAAGGTGAGGGTGAGGGTTAGGTTTAGTGTTTGTGTGAGATTTAGGGTTAGGGTTAGGGATTGGGTGAGGATTTGGATTAGGGTTAGTGTTAGGGTGAGTGTGAGGGTTAGGGTTAGGCTTAGGCTTAGGGTTAGGCTGAGGGTGAGGATGAGGGCGAAGGTTAGGGTTAGGGTGAGGGTTAGGGTTAGGGTTAGGGTGAGAATTAGGTTTCGGGTTAAGTTTAGGGTTATGGTGAGGTTTATGGTAAGGGGTACTGTGAGAGTGAGGGTTAGGGTTAGGTTGAGGGTTAGGGTTAGGTTTAGAGTTAGGGTGAGGGTTAGGGTTAGTGTTAGGGTTAGTGTTACAGTTCGGGTTACATTTCGGGTTAGGGTGAGGGTTAGGGTTAGTGTTACGGTCAGCCAGATGGTTAAGGTTAGGGTTAGGGTGAGGGTTAGGATGAGGATTAGGGTTAGGATTATGATTAGGGTGAGGGCTAGGGTGAGGTTGAGAGTTAGGGTTAGTATTTGGGTGAGGTTTAGGTTTAGGTTTAAGGTTTGAGTGAGGGTTAGGATGAGGGATAGATTTACTGTGAGGGTGAGGCATAGGGTTAGGTTGAGTTTTAGGGTTAGTATTTGGGTTAGGGTGAGGTTTAGTTTTAAGGTTAGATTTAGGGTTAGGGGGAGGGTGAGGTTGAGGTTTAGGGTTAGGGTTAGTGTTAGGGTTAAGGTTAGGGTGAGGGTGAGTGTGAGGGTTATGTTTAGGGTTAGGCTTAGGCTTACGGTTAGGCTGAGGGTGAGGATTAGGGTTAGGGTTATGGTTATGGTTAGGGTTAGGGTGAGGGTTAGTGTTAGGATTAGGGTTAGGGTGAGGGTTAGTGTGAGGGTTAGGATAAGGTTTAAGCTTAGGCTTAGGGTTAGGCTTAGCGTGAGGGTGAGGGTGAGTGTTAGGGTTAGGGTGATGTTTAAGTTTACGGTTAGGGTGAGTGTTAGGATGAGGTTTAGGTTTAGGGTGAGGGTTAGGGTGAGGATGATGGTAAGTGTAAAGGTGAGGTTTAGGCTGAGGTTGATGGTTAAGATAAGGATGAAGGTTAGGATTAGGTTTAGGGTGAGGGCTAGGGTGAGGTTTATGGTTAGGGATAGAGTAAGGTTTAGGATTTGGGTTAGGATGAGTGAGTGTGAGTGTTAGGCTGAAGGTTAGGGTTAGGCTTAGGGTTAGGTGAGGGTTAGGTTTAGGGTTTGGGTTAGAGTGAGGGTGATGGTGAGGATTAGAGTTAGGTTTAGGGTTAGGTTTAGGGTTAGGGTTAGTGTTAGTGTTAGGGTTAAGGTTAGGTTTACAGTGAGGGTTAGGGTTAGGGTTAGGGTTAGTGTTAGGGTTAGGCTGAGGGTGATGGTTGGGGTGAAGATTAGGGTTAGGGTTAGGGTTACGATTATTGTTAGTGTTATGGTTAGTGTTAAGTTTGTGGTGAGCGTGAGGCTAACGCTGAGGGTTATGGTTATGGTTATGGTTATGGTTATGGTTAGTGTTAGTCTTATTGTAAGGGTTAAGGTTAGAGTTACTGTGAGGTTGAGGGTGAAGGTGAGGGTTAGGGTAAGTGTTAAGGATAGATTTAGGGTGAAGTTTAGGGATAGGTTTACGTTTAGAATTAGGGTTAGGAATAGGGTCAGTGTGACGGTTAGGGTGAGGGTTAGGCTTAGGCTTAGGGTTAGGCTGAGGATGAGGGTGGGGATGAGGATAAGGGTTAGGGATAGTGTTATTGTTAGGGTTAGGATTAGAGTTACCTTGAGGTTGAGGGTGAGGGTTTGGGTTAGGGTTAGGGTGGGGATTAGGTTTAGGGTTAGGGTTAGGGAAAGGTTGAGGGTGAGGTTTAGGGTTAGATATAGGTTTATGGGGAGGGTTAGGTTGAGGGTTAGGGTTAGGGTTAGTGTTAGGGTTTGGGTGAGGTTTAGGGTAGGGGTTAGGGTTAAGTTTAGAGTTACGGTGAGGGTGAGTGTGCAGGTGAGTGTGAGGATTAGGGTTAGGTTTAGGGTTAGGCTTAGGGTTGGGCTTAGGGTTAGGCTGAGGGTGAGGTTTAGGGTTAGGGTTAGTGTGAGGGTTATGGTGAGGGTTAGATTGAGGGTAGGGTTAGGTTTAAGGTTAGGGTGAGGGTTAGGGTGAGGTTGAGGTTTAGGTTTAGGTTAAGGGTGAGTTTTAGGGTTAGGGTTGGTGTTAGGGTTAGGGTGTGGATGAGGTTTAGGGTAAGAGTTAGGGTTAAGGTGAGGCTGAAGGTGAGGGTTAGGGTTAGGGTTAGGAATAGGATTATGATAAGGTTTGGGTGAGTGTGAAGCTTAGGGTTAAGCTTAGTGTTAGGCTTAGGGTTACACTGAGGGTTAGGGTGAGGGTAAGCGTTAGGGTTAGGGTGAGGTTTAAGGTTAGGGTTAGGTTGAGTGTTAGTGTTCAGTTTATGTTTAGGGTTAGGGTGAGGGTTAGGGTTACAGTTAAGTTTTGCTTGAGGCTTAGGGTTAGGTTGAAGGTTAGGGTTAGGGTTAGGGTCAGGGTGAGGTTTAGGGTTAGGGTTAGGGTGAGGTTTAGGATGAGGATTAGGATTAGGATTAGGGTTAAGGTGAGGGCTATGGTGAGGGTGAGGGTTAGAGTTAGTGTTAGGGTGAATTTTAGGGTTAGGATGAGGGTTAAGATGAGGGTTAGTGTTACGATAAGGGTGAGGGTTAGGGTTAGGGTGAGGGTTACGGTTAGGATTAGGTTTAGGGTGAGGGTGAGGGTTAGAATTAGGGTTAGGGTTAGGGTTATTGTTACAGGTAGGGTTAGGGTTATGGTTACTGAGAGGGTGAGGGTGAGGGTTAGGGTTAGGGTTAGGCTAAGGTTTTTAGTGTTAGGGTTAGGGTTATTGTTAGGGTTAGGGTTAGGATGAGTTTTAGATTTAGGGTTAGGATTAAAATTAGGCTTAGGGTAAGGGGGAGGTTTAGGGTTAGAGTTAGGGTTAGTATTAGGGTAAGGGTTATGGTGAGGTTTTGGGTTAGGGTTAGGCTTTGGTTTAGGCTTAGGCACAGTATATGGGTGAGTGTTCGGGTTAGTGTTAGGGTGAGGGTTAAGGTTAGGGTTAGGGTGAGGGTTAGGATGAAGTTTAGGGTTAGGATTAGTGTTAGGGTGAGGGCAAGGTTGAGGGTTAGGGTGAAGGTTCGGGTTAGGGATAGGGTTAGGTTTAGGATTAGGGTTAGGGTGAGGGTGAATATGAGGGTTAGGATTAGCGTTAGGGTTACGCTTAGGGTTAGGGTGAAGGTTAAGGTTAGGGTTTGGTTAGAGTGAGGGTGAGGCTGAGGAATAGGGTTAGGTTGAGGTTTAGGTTTAGGTTTAGGTTTAGGGTTAGTTTTACTGTTATGTTTCGGATTAAGTTTAAGTTTAGGGTTAGGATTAGTGTTATTGTTAGGGTTAGGATTAGTGTTACTGTTAGGGTTAGGGTTAGAGTTACGGTGAGGTTGAGGGTTAGGGTTAGTGTTAGGGTGAGATTTAGCGTTAGGGTTGGGATTAGGGTTAGGGTTAGGGTGAGGGTTAGGGTTAGGGTTAGGGTGAGGGTTAGGGTTAGGGTTAGTGTGAGGGTCAGGTTTAGGGTTAGGGTTAGGGATAAGGGGAGTGTTACATCGAGGGTTAGGGTTATGGTTCGTGTTAGGGTTAGGGTTAGGTTGAGGTTGAGGTTTAGAGTTAGGTTTAGGATTAGGGGGAGGTTTAGGTCGAGGATTAGCGTTAGGGTTAGTGTTAGGTTTAGGGTTAGGATTAGGGGTAGGTTGAGGGTTAGTGTTATTGTTAGGTTTAGTGTTAGAGTTAGGGTTACGGTTAGGGTTAGGGTTAGGGTTAGGTTTAGGGTTAGGGTGAGTGTTAGGGTGAGGGTTAGATTTAGGGATAGGGTTAGGTTGAGGGTGAGGGTGAGGTTTAGGGTTAGCGTGAGGTTTAGGGTGAGGTTTAGGGTTAGGGTTAGGGTGTTGTTGAGGTTTAGGGTTAGAGTTAGGGTTAGGGGGTTGGTTAGGGTGAGGGTTAGGGTGAGGGTTAGTGTTAGAGTTAGGGATAAGTTGAGTGTTAGGGTGAGGGTGAGGGTAGGCTTAGGGTTAGGATTAGGAATAGGGTAAGGGTTAGAGTTAGTGTGAGGGTTAGGGTTAGGGTTCGAGTTAGGCTTAGGGTTTCGCTGAGGGAGAGGGTGATCATGAGGGTTAGGGTTAGGGTCAGGTTTAGTGTTAGACTTAGGGTTAAGCTTAGGTTTTCGCTGAGGGAGAGGGTGAACATGAGGGTTAGAGTTAGGGTGAGGTTTAGGAGTAGAGTTAGGGTAGAGTGAGGGTTAGGGTTAGGGTGAGGGTGAGGTTTAGGGGTAGAGTTAGGGTTAGGGTGAGTTTGAGAGTGAGGGTTAGGTTTATAGTGAGGGTTACGGTTAGGTTTAGGGTGAGTGTGATGGTTAGATTGAGGATTAGTGTTCAGTTAGTGTGATGTTTAGGGTGAGGATGAGGGTTAGGGTTAGGGTGAGGGTTAGGGTTAGGATTAAGGTGAGGTTTAGGGTTAGGGTGATGGTTTGGTTTAGTGTGAGTGTTTGAGTTAGGTTTAGGTTTAGTGTTAGGGTGAGGATTAGTGTTAGGGCGGGGGTTAGTGTTATGGTGAGGCTTATGGAAATGGTGAGAGTTAGGGTTAGGGTTATTATTAGGGTTAGGTTTAGGGTTACAGTTACGGTGAGGGTGAAGGAGAGGGCTAGGGTAGGGTTAGGATGAAATTTTGGTTTACGGTTAGGGTTAGAGTTAGGGTTAGGGTGAGAGTGAGGTTTACGGTTAGTGTTAGGGTTAGGGTTAGGATGAGGGTTAGGGTTCGGGTTAGGCTTAGGCTTAGGCTTAGGCTTAGGACGAGCATGAAGGTTAGGGTTAGGGTTAGGGTTAGGGTGAGGCTTAGGGTTATGGTTAGGGTGAGGGTTACCATGAAGTTTAGGGTTAGGTTTAGGGTTAGGGTGAAGGCTAGGGTGAGGCTTAGGGTGAGGGTTAGGGTTAGGGATAGTGTTAGGTTTAGGATTAGTGTTAGGGTGAGGGTGAGTGTGAGGGTTAGGGTTAGGGTTAGGTTAGGGTTAGGGGGACCGTTAAAGTTAGTGTTAGGGTTAGGGTGAAGGTAAGGCTGAGGATTAGGGTTAGGTTTAGGGTTTGGGTTAGGGTTATTGTTATTGTTAGTGTTAGGGTTAGAGTTAAGCTGAGGGTTAGGGTGAGGGTTAAGATTAGGGTTAGATTGGCGTTTAGGGTTAGGGTTAAGGTTAGGGTTAGGGTTAGTTTGAGGGTGAGTTTTAGGGTTAGATATAGGTTTAGAGGGAGGGTTAGGGGGAGGGTTAGGGGGAGGGTCAGTGTTAGGGTTAGAGTGAGGGTGAGGATTAGGTTGAAGTTTAGGGTTATGGTTAGGGTTAGGATTAGTGTGATGGTTAGTGTTAGGGTTAGGTTTAGTGTTAGGGTGAGGGTAAGTGTTAGGGTGAGGGTTTGTGTTAGGGTGAGGTTTGTGGTTAGGGTGAGGGTTAGGATTAGGGTTAGGGTTACTATTAGGGTTAGGTTTAGTGTTTGGGTTGCTGTGAGGGTTAGGGTGAGGGTTAGGTTTAGATTAAGTGTGAGGTTTAGGGTTTGGGTTAGGGTTAGAGTTAGGTTTAGGTTGAGTGTGATGTTTGGGGTTAGACTTAGGGTTAGGGTGAGGTTTAGGTTGAGGTTTAGGGTTAGGGATAGTTTTAGGGTTAGGTTTAGGTTTTGTGTTAGGTAGAGGGTTAGGGTTAGGGATAGGGTTAGGAATAGGGTTAGGGTGAGGGTGAGTGTAAGGGTTAGGATGAGGTTTAGGTTTAGGCTTAGGGTTAGGCTGAGGGTGAGGTTGAGGGAGAGGGTTAGGGTTAGGTTGAGCATGAGGGTTAGAGTTAGTGGGAGGGTTAGGATGAGGGTTATGGTTAGGATAAGTGTTAGGGTGAGGGCTAGGTTGTGAGTGAGGTTTAGAGTTAGATTTAGAGTTAGGATTAGGGTCAGGTTTAGGGTGAGGGTGAGGGCGAGGTTTAGGGTTAGTATTAGGTTTAGGGTGAGGGTGAGGGCGAGGTTTATGGTTAGTGTTAGGGTTAGGGTGAGGCTAAGGGTGAGGGTTAGGGTTAGGGTTAGTGTTAGGGTTAGGGTTAATGTGAGGGATAGGGTTAAGGTGAGGGTTAGGATGAGGATTAGGGTTAGCATTAGGGTTAGGGTCAGAGTGAGTGTTAAGATTAGTGTTAGGCTTAGAGTTAGGGTTAGGTTTAGGGTTAGGATTAGTGTTATTGTTAGGGTTAGGGTTAGATTTATGGTGCTGGTGAGGGTGATGGTGAGGTTTAGGGTGGGTTTATGGTTAGGGTTAGGATTAGGGTTAGGGTGAGGGTGAGGTTTTGGTTTAGAATTAGAGTTAGGGCTAGGGTTAGGTCGAGGTTTAGGGTTAGGGTTAGTGTTAGGTTTAATGTTCCGGTGAGGGTTAGGTTAAGGTTTAGGGTTAGGATTAGTGTTAGATTTCGGATTAGGGTTCAGCTCATGGCTAGGGTGAGGGTGAGGGTTAGGGTAAGGCTTAGGCTTAGGGTTAGGCTGAGCATGAGGTTGAGGGTTAGGATTAGGGTTAGGGTCCTCAGTAGTTTTACGGTTTGGGTGAAAGTTAGGATGAGATTTAGTGTTAGGTTGAGGGTTAGTTTGATTATGATGGTAAGGGTAAAGGTGAGGTTTAGGCTGAGGGTGAGGTTTAAGATAAAGGTGAGGGTTAGTGTTAAGTTTAGAGTTAGGGTAAGGTTTAGAGTTAGGGTTAGGGTGAGGGTTAGATTGAGGATTCGGTTTAGGGTTATCGTGAGGTTTACGGTGAGGATGAGGGTTAGTGTTAGGGTGAGGGTGAGGGTTAGAATTAGGGTTATGGTGAGGGCTAGGGTGAGGTTGAGGGTTAGGGTTAGGTTTAAGGTGAGTGTAGGGTGAGGGTTAGGGTTAGGTTTAAGATTAGTGATAGGGATAGGTTTAGGATTAGGTTTAGGGTGAGGGTGAGTGTGAGGGTTAGGGTTAGCGTTAGGTTTAGGCTTAGGGTTAGGGTGAGGATTAGGGTTAGGGTTTGGGGTAGGGTGAGGGTGAGGCTGAGGATTAGGGTGAGGTTTAGGGTTAGAGTTAGGGTTAGGTTTAGGGTTAAGTTAAGGGTTAGGATTAAGGTTATGGTTAGGGTTACAATGAGGGTTAGGTTTAGGGTTAGGGTTAGGCTTAGGGTTAGGCTGAGGGTGATGGTGGGGGTGAGGATTAGGGTTAGGGTTAGTTTTAGGGTTATCGTTAGTGCTATGGTTAGGGTTAAGTTTGCCGAGAGGGTGAGGCTGAGGGTGAGGGTTATGGTTAGGGTTAGGTTTAGGGTTAGTGTTATTGTTAAGGTTAGGGTTAGCATTACGGTTAGGTTGAGCGTGAGAGTGAGGGTTAGGGTTAGGGTGAGGTTTAGAGTTAGGGATAGGGTTAGGGTTAGGGTTTGGGGGAGGTTTAGGGTTAGAGTTAGGGTTACTTTTAGTTTGATTGTTACTTTTATGGTTAGGGTTAGTGTTAGGGTGAGGGTAAGTGTTAGGGTGAGGTTTTGGGTTACGGTGAGGGTTATAGTTAGGCTGAGGGTTAGGGTTATGGTTATTGTTAGCGTTAGGGATATGGTTACAGTGAGGGTGAGGGTGAGGTTTAGTGTTAGGGTTAGTTTTAAGGTCAGGGTGAGGGTGAGGGTTAGGTTGAGGTTTAGGGATATTGTTAGGTTTAGGGTTAGGTTTTGGGTGAGGCTGAGTGTGAGGGTTAGGGGGAGGGTTAGGCTTAGATTTCGAGTTAGGCTGAGGGTGAAGATTGTGGTGAGGATTGGGGTTAGGTTGATGATTAGGGTTAGGATTAGTGTTATTGTTAGGTTTAGGGTGAGGGTGAGCATTAGGTTGAGGTTTAGCTTTAGGGTTAGGGTTAGGATTAGTGTGAGGGTTAGTGTTAGGGTTAGGGTTAGTGTTGGGGTGAGGGTAAGTGTTAGGGTGAGATTTTTAGTTTACGGTGAGCCTTATGGTTAGGGTGAGGGTTAGGGTTATGGTTATTGTTAGGGATAGGGATACGGTTACGGTGCGGGTGAGGGTGAAGTTAGGGTTAGGTTTGGGACGAGGTTTAGGTTTAGGGTTAGGTTAGATTTAGGGTTAGGTTTTGGGTTACGGTTAGGGTGAGGTTTAGGGTAAGGGTTCGGGTAATGGTTAGGGTGAGCGTTAGATTGAGGATTAGGGTTAGGGTTAGTGTGAGGTTTAGGGTGTGGATGAGGATTAGGGTTATGCTGAGGGTGAGGGTTAAGATAAGGGTGAGGTTTAGGGTTACAGTGAGGGTTAGGGTAAGGGTTCGGTTTATGGTTAGTGTGAGGGTTAGATTGAGGATTAGGGTTAGTGTTAGTGTGAGGTTTAGGGTGTGGATGAGGATTAGGGATAGGGTGATGGTGAGGGTTAGAATTAGGGTTAGTGTGAGGGCTAGGTTGAGGGTTAGGTTTAGGGTGAGGTTTAGAATTAGGGTGAGGGTTAGGGTTAGTGTGAGGGTTAGTGTTAAGGTTAGGATTAGTGTTACGGTGAGGGTAAGTAGTAGGTTGAGAGTCAGGGTTAGAGTGAGGGTTATTTTTAGGGTTAGGGTTAGGGTTACGGTTACTGTGAGGGTGAGTGTGAGGGTTAGGGTTAGGGTGAGCTTTAGTGTTAGGGTTTTGGTTAGAATTAGGGTTAATGTGAGGGTGAGGTTTAGGGGTAGAGTTATGTTTAGGGTCGGGGTTTAGGATGAGGATGAGGGTTAGGGTGAAGTTTAGGGTGGGGTTGACGGTAAGGGTAAAGGTGAGCGTTAGGCCAAGTGTAAGGGTTACGGTAAGGGAGAGGGTTAGGTTTAGGGTGAGGATTAGGGTAAGGGTTACGGTGAGGGTGTGGGTTAGATTGAGGATTAGTGTTAGGGTTAGTGTGAGGTTTAGGGTGAGGATGAGGCTGAGGGTTAGGGTGAGGGCTAGGGTGAGGGTGAGGGTTAGGTTTAGTGTTAGGTTGAGGTTTAAGTTTAGGGTGATGGTTAGGGTTAATGTGAGGGTTAGGGTGAGTGTTAGGGTTAGGGTGAGTGTTAGGGTTAGGGTTAGGGTTATGGTTACAGTGAAGGTAAGGGTGAGGGTTAGGGTTGGGCCTAGGATGAGGTTTAGGTTTAGGGTTTGGGTTAGAGTTAGGGTTAGGGTTAGGATGATGTTTAGGGTTAGGATTAGGGTACCGGTGAGGGCTAGGGTGAGGGTTAGGGTCAGGGCTAGGAATAGTGATAGGGTTAGGTTTAGGATGAGCGTTAGGGTGAGTGTGAGTGTGAGAGTTAGGGTTAGGGTTAGGCATAGGCTTAGGCTTAGGGTGAGGGTGAGGGTTAGGGTTAGGGTTTGGGTTAGGGTGAGGATGTGGCTGTTTATTAGGATTAGTTTTAGGATTAGGGTTAGGGTTAGGGTTACGGTGAGGGTTAGGGTTAGGCCTAGGTTAGGCTTAGGGTTAGGCTGAGGGTGAGGGTGGGCGTGAGGATTAGGGTTAGGCCTAGGGTTAAAATTCTGGTTATTGTTAGTGTTTTGGTTTGGGTTAAGTTTGAGTTGAGGGTGAGGCTGAGGGTGAGGTTTACTGTTAAGGTTAGGATTAGGCTTAGGGTTAGGCTGAGGGTGAGGTTGGGAGTGAGGAGTAGGTTTTGGGTAATGTTTAGTTTTAGGGTTAGGGTGAGGGTTAGGATGAGGGTTAGGTTTAGGATTAGTTTTAGGTGAGGGCTACAGTGAGGGTGAGGGTTAGGGTTAGGCTTAGGCTTAGGCTTCGGGTTAGGCTGAGGGTGAGGGTGAGGGTGAGGTTTAGGGTTAGGGTGATGGACTGGGTTAGGGTTAGGGTGAGTGTTAGGATGAGGGTTACGGTTAGGATGAGGATTAGGGTGAGCATAACGGTAAGAGTAAACGTGAGGGTTAGGCTGAGGGTGAGTGTTCCCCAAACGGTGAGGGTTAGGATTAGGGTGTGGGTTAGGGTTAGGGTTAGGGTGAGAGGATGAGGGTGAGGTTTAAGGTTAGGTTTAGGGTGAGGGATAGGGTTAGGGTGATGTTTAGGTTTAGTGTTACGGTGAGGTTTAGGGTTAGGGTTAAGTTTAGGATCAGTGTGAGTTTGAGGTTTAGGGTTAGAGATAGGGTTAGGGTGAGGGTTACGGTGAGGGTTAGGGTTAGGGTTAGGTTTAGGGTTAGGTTTTGGGTGAAGGTTAGGGTGAGGGTGTGTGTTAGTGTTAGGGTTGGGGTGAGGGTTTGGTTTAGGATTAGGGTTAGGGTGAGGGCTGGGGTGAGGGTGAGGTTTAGGATTCGGTTTAGGGAGAGGGTGAGTGTGAGGGTTAGGTTTAGGGTTAGGGTGAAGTTGAGGATGAGGATGAGGGTTAGGTTTAGGGTGAGTGTTAGGGTTAGGGTTAGGGTGAGAGTTAGGTTTTGGGTTAAGTTTAGGGTTAGGCTGTGTGTTAGGTTGAAGGTGTCGGTAAGGTTAACGGTGAGGGTAAGTCTGATGGTCAGGGTTATGGTAAGGATGAGGGTTAGGGTTAGGGTGAAGGTTATGGTTAGGGTTAGAGTTAGGTTTCACCTGAGGGTGAGGGTGAGGATTAGGCTTAGGTTTAGGGTGAGGTTTAAGGTTAGAGTTATGGTTAGGGTGAGGGTTAGTGTGCGGGTTAGAGTTAGGATTAGTGTTAGGGTTGGGTTAGGGTTAAGGTTAGGGTGATGGTTAGGGTTAGGGATAGGGTTACATTTAGGATTATGGTTAGGGTGTGGGTGAGGGTGAGGTTTAGGTTAGGGTTAGGCTTAGGCTTAGAGTTAGGCTGAGGGTGAGGGTGAGGGTTAGGTTTAGGGTGAGGGTTAGGGTTAGGCTTAGGGTGAGGTTTAGGATAAGGTATAGGGTTAGGATTCGGGATAGGTTGAGGGCTAGGGTGAGGGTTAATTTTAGGGTTAGGTTTAGTGTGAGGTTTAGGGTTTGGGTTAGGTTTAGGGTTATGGTGAGGGTTCGGGTTAGGGTTACTGTATGGGTGAGGGTTTGGGTTAGGTTGAGGGATAGGGTTAGGGTTAGGCTGAGGGTTAGGTTGGGGGTGAGGAATAGGTTTTGGGTGATGGTTAGCGTTTGGGTTAGGGTGAGGGTTAGGGTGAGAGTTAGGGTTAGGATTAGGTTTAGGGTGAGGGCTAGGGTGAGGGTGAGGATTAGGGTTAGGGTGAGGTTTAGGCTTAGGGTTATGCTGAGGGTGAGGGTGAGGTTGAGGGTTAGTGTTAGGTTGATGGATAGGGTTAGGGTTAAGGAGAGTGTTAGCATGAGGGTTATGGTTAGTGTGAGGGTTAGGGTGAGCGTGATGGTAAGAGTAAAGGTGAGGGTTAGGCTGAGGTTGAGTGTTCCTCTAATGTTGAGGGTTAGGATTAGGATGAGGGTTACGATAAGTGTTAGGGTGAGGATTAGGGTGAGTGTGAAGGTTAGATTGAGGATTAGGTTTAGGGTAAGTGTGAGGTTTAGGGTGAGGATGAGCGTTAGTATTAGGGTGAGGGTTAGGGTTAGAATTAGGGTTTGGGTTAGGGCTACGGTGAGGGTGAGGTTTAGGGTTAGGGTGAGGTTTAGGGTTAGGGTTACTGTTAGGGTTAGGATTAGAGTTAGGGTTAGGGTAAGGGTGAGGGTAATTGTTAGGGTGAGGGTTAGGTTTAGGGTCAGGTTTATGTTTAGGGTTTTTGTTAGGTTTAGGGTTAGGGTTACAGTGAGGGTGAGGGTGAGGGTGACGGTTAGGGTTAGTGTGAGGTTTAGGTTTAAGGTTAGGGTTTAAATTATGTTTAGTTTGAAGGTGAGGTTTAGGGTTAGAGTTAGGGTTAGGGTGAGGGTTAGGATGAGGGTTAGGGTTAGGGTTAATTTTAGTTTTGTGGTTAGGGTGAGGGTGAGTGTGTGGGTTAGGGTTAGGTTTAGGGTTAGGCTTAAGGTTAGGCTGAGGGTTAGGTTGAGGGTGAGGGTTATTATTAGAATGAGGATTAGCGTTAGGTTTAGTTTGAGGGTTAGGATGAGGGTTAGGTTTAGGTTTAGGGTTAGGGTGAGGGCTAGGGTGAGTTTGAGATTTAGGGTTCGGGTTAAGGTGAGGTTTAGGGTTAGGGTTAGGGATAGGGTCAGGGTGAGTTTGAGGTTTAGGTTTAGAGATAGGGTTAGGGTGAGGGTTAGGGTGAGGGTTCGGATTAGTGTTAGTGTTAGGTTTAGGGTGAGGGTTAGTGTTAGGGTGTGTGTTAGGGTTAGAGTTAGCTTTAGGATTAGGGTTAGGGAGAAGGTGAGTTTGAGGGTTAAGATTAGGGTTAGGTTTAGGGTTAGGCTTAGGGTTAGTCTGAGATTTAGGGTGAGGGTGAGGGTTAAGTTTAGGGATAGGGTTAGGGTTAGTGTGAGGTGTAGGGTGAGGATGAGGTGTAGGGTGAGGATGAGGATTAGGGTTAGGGTTAGGGTTAGGATTAGAATGAGGGTTATGGTGAGCGTTAGGTTTAGGGCTAGGTTTCGGGTGAGGTTTACGTTTATGGTGAGGGTTAGAGTTAGTGGGAGGTTTAGTGTTAGTGTGAGGGTAAGTGTTAGGGTGAGGGTTAGGGTTAGGGTGAGGGTTATGTTTAGGGTGAGGTTTTAGGGTTATGCTAAGGGTGAGGGTGAGGGTTAGGGTTAGGGTGAGGTTTAGGGTTAGGTTTAGGGTTAGATTTAGGGTTACGGTGAGGGTGAGTTTTAGTTTTAGAGTTAGGGTTCAGGTGAGGTTTAGGATGAGGGTTAGGGTTAGGGTTAGTTTTAGGTTTAGGGATAGGTTGAGGTTTAGGGTTAGGATTATGATTAGGATTAGGGTTAGGGTGATGGTGAGTGTGTGGGTTAGGGTTAGGTTTAGGGTTAGGCTTAGGGTTAGGCTGAGGGTTATGTTGAGGGTGAGGATTAGTGTTAGGGTTAGGGTTAGGGTTAGGGTGAGGGTTAGGATGATGGTTAAGTTTAGGATTAGGGTTAGGGTGAGGGCTAGGGTGAGGGTGAGGTTTATAGTTAGTGTTAGGGTGAGGCTTAGGGTTAGGGTTACGGTTAGGATCAGTGTGAGTTTGAGGTTTAGGGTTAGAGATAGGGTTAGGGTGAGGTTTACAGTGAGGGTTAGGGTTAGGGTTAGGGTTAGGGTGAAGGTTAGGATGAGGGTGTGTGTTAGGTTTAGGGTTAGGGTGAGGGTTAGGTTTTGGATTAGGGTTAGGATGAGGGCTGGGGTGAGGGTGAGTTTTAGGAATAGGGTTATGGGGAGGGTGTATGTTAGGTTTAGGGTTAGGGTGAGGGTTAGGTTTTGGATTAGGTTTAGGGTGAGGGCTGGGGTGAGGGTGAGGTTTAGGAATAGGGTTAGGGAGAGGGTGAGCGTGAGGGTTAGGGTTAGGGTGAATGTTAGGGTTAGGGTTAGTTTGAGAGTTAGGTTTCAGGTTAAGTTTAGGGTTAGGGTGAGTGTTAGGTTGAGGGTGTCGGTAAGGTTAAAGGTTAGAGTTAGTCTAAGTTTCAGGGTTACCGTAAGGGTGAGGGTTATGGTTAGGGTGAGTGTTATGGTTAGGGTTAGAGTTAGGGTTCAGCTGAGGGTGAGGGTGAGGTTTAGGGTTAGGGTGTGGGTGAGGTTTAGGTTTAGAGTTAGGGTTGGGGTGAGGTTTACGGTGAGGGTTAGGGTTATGGATAGGGTTACATTTTGGATTATGGTTAGGGTGTGGGTGAGGGTGAGGGTTAGGGTTAGGCTTAGGCTTAGGCTTAGGGTTAGGCTGAGGGTAAGGGGGAGGGTTAGGGTTAGGGTGAGGGTTAGATTTAGGGTGAGGGTTAGGATGAGGTATAGGGTTAGGATTCGGGTTAGGTTGAGGGCTAGGGTGAGGGATAAAGTTAGGATTAGGTTTAGTGTGAGGTTTAGGGTTTGGGTTAGGTTTAGGGTTAGGGTGAGGTTTAGGGTTAGGTTTACTGTATGGGTGAGGGTTAGGGTTAGGTTGAGGGTTAGGGTTAGGGTTAGTCTGAGGGTTAGGTTGGAGGTGAGGAATAGGTTTTGGGTGATGTTTAGCGTTTGGGTTAGGGTGAGGGTTAGGATGAGGGTTAGGGTTAGGATTAGGTTTAGGTTGATAGCTGGGGTGAGGGTGAGCATTAGGGTTAGGGTGAGGCTTAGGCTTAGGGTTAGGTTGAGGGTGAGGGTGAGTGTGAGTGTTAGTGTTAGGTGGATGAATAGGGTTAGGGTTAGGGTGAGCGTTAGGATGACAGTTAGGGTTAGGGTGAGGGTTAGAATGAGAGTGATGGTAAGAGTAAAGGTGAAGGTTAGGCTGAGGGTGAGTGTTCCCCTAAGGTTGAGGGTTAGGATTAGGGTGAGGGTTAGGTTAAGGGTTAAGGTGAGGGTTAGGGTGAGGGTGAGGGTTAGGGTTAGGGTTAGGGTGAGGGCTATGGTGAGGGTTAGGGTTAGTGTGAGGGTTAGGGTGAGGGTGAGGATGATGGTAAATGTAAAGTTGAGGTTTAGGATAGGCTGAGGCTGAGGGTTAAGTTAAGGGTGAGTGTTAGGCTTAGAGTGAGGGTTAGGGTAAGGGTTCGGGTTAGGGTTAGGGTGAGGGTTAGATTGAGGATTAGGGTTAGGGTTAATGTGAGGTTTAGGGTGAGGATGAGGGTTAGGGTTAGGTTGAAGGTTAGGGTTAGACTTATGGTTAGGGTGAGGGCTAGGGTGAGGTTTAGAGTTAAAGTTAGGGTTAAGGTGAGGTTTAGGGTTAGGGTGAGGGTGAGGTTAAGGTTCAGGTTGAGGGTTAGGCTGAGGGTAAGGGTTAGGGTTTGAGTTAGGTTTAAGGTGAGGGTAAGGGTGAAGGTTAGGGTGACGGTGAGGGTCACGGTAAGGGTGAGGTTTAGGTTTGGGGTTAGGGTTAGGGTGAGGGTTAGGGTGAGGAGTAGTGTTAGGGTTAGGGTGAGGATTAGGGATAGTGTGAGGGTTAGGGTTAGAGTGACAGTAAGGCTTAGGGTGAGGGTTAGGGTTAGGGTGAGGGTTAGCATTAGGGTTAGGTTGAGGGTTAGTGTTAGGTTGGAGGTTAGGGTTAGGGTGAGGTTTAGGGTGAGTGTTAGGGTTAGGGTGAGTGATAGGATTAGGGTTAGGGTGAGGGTTAGGCTTAGGGTGATGTGTAGAATGAGGGTAAGGGCTAGGGTGAGGGTGAGAGTAAGGGTTAGGGTATGGGTGAGGGTTAAACTTAGGGTTAGGGTTAAGGTAATGCTGAGGGTTAGGGTGAGGGTGAAGTTAAGGGTTAGGATTAGTGTGAGGGTTAGGGGTAGTTTTAGGCTTCTAGTTAGGGTGAGAAGTAGGATGAGGGGTAGGTTTAGAGTTAAGGTTAGAGTTAGTGTGAGGGTTAGGGTTAGGGTGAGGATAAGTTAAGGGTGAGGGTTGGGGTGAGGGTGAGGGTTAGGGTTACGCAATGTGAGGGTTAGGGTTACGGTTATGGTGAGGGTAAGTGTTAGGGTTATGTTTTGGGTGAGGGTGAGTATTTGAGGATGAGGGTTCTGGAGAGTGTGAGGGTTAGGGTTTCAGTGAGGGTTAGGGTTAAGGTGAGTGTTAGGGTGACGGTGAGTGCGAGGTTTAGGGTTGGGGTTAGGGTTAGAGTGAGGGGTAAGGTGAGGGGTAGGATTATGCTTAGGGTGAGGTTTAGGGTTACTGTGAGGGTTAGGGTTAGGGTGAGGTTTAGGGTTACTGTGAGGGTTCAAGTTAGGGTTAGGCTTAGTATTAGGGTGAAGGTAAGGGTTTGGTTGAGGGTTAGGGTTAGGGTGAGGGTTAGGGTTAATGTGAGGGTCAGGGTTAGGGTGAGAGTTAGGGTTAGGTTGAGGGTTAGGGTGAGGTTGAGGGTGACGGTAAGGCTTAGGGTTAGGGTTAGGGTGAGGGTGAGTGTGAGGGTTAGGGATAGGGTTAAAGTTACGCTTAGGGTTAGGCTGAGGGTGAGGGTGAGGGTGAGACTGAGGGTTAGGGTGTGGGTGAGGGTTAGGTTTAATGTAAGTTTAAGGGTGAAAGTGAGTGTTAGGGTGCAGGTGAGGGTTAGAGTTAGGGTTAGGGTTAGTATCAGGGTTAGGTTTAGGGTTAGGTTGAGAGTTAGGATGAGGGGTAGGGTTAGGGTTAGGGTTAGGGTTAGGGTTAGGGTTAGGCTGAGGGTGAGGTTGAGGGTGAGGTTTAGGGTTAGTTTGAGCGTTAGGGTTGGGAATAGGGTGAGAGTTAGGATGAAGGTTAGGGTGAGGGTAAGGTTTAGCTTGAGGGTTAGGGTGAGTGTGAGGGTTAGGGTTAGGGTTAGTGTTAGGGTGAGGGTAAGTGTTAGTGATAGGTTTAAGTTTACGGTGAGGGTGAGGTTTAGGTTTAGGTTTAGGGTTAGGGTTAGGTTGAGGTTTAAGGTGAGTGTTAGGGTTAAAGTTTGAGTGAGGGTTAGGGTTATTGTGAAGGTTAGGGTTAGGGTTAGGGCTAAGGTGAGGGTTAGGGTGAGTGTAATGTAAAAGTAAGGGTGAGGTTTTTGATGAGGGTGAGGGTTACGGTAAGGGTGATGGTGAGTGTTAGGGTGAGGGTTAGGGTTAGCAATAGGGTTAGTGTGAGGGCTAAGGTGAGAGTGAGGTTTAGGGTTAGGGTTAGGTTTAGGGTGAGGGTTAGGCTTAGGCTGAAGGTTAGGGTTAGTGGGAAGGTTGGTGTTAGGGTTAGGCTTAGTGTTAGGGTGAGCATAAGGTTTAAGGTGAAGGTTAGTGTTAGGGTGAGGGTTAGGGTTAGGGTGAGTGTCAGGGTTAGGGTTAGGGTTAGGCTGAGGGTTAGGTGAGGGTTAGGGTTAGTGTTAGGGTAAGGATTAGTGTTAGGGTGGGGGTTAGTGTTAGTGTTAGAGTTAGGGTTAGTGTTAGGGTTAGGGTTAGGGTTAGGTTGAGGGTTACGTTGAGGGTGAGGGTTAGGGTTAGGTTTAGGTTTATCATGTGGGTAAGTGATAGCGTTAGGGTTAGGGTAAGTGTTAGAATTAGCATTAGGGTTGGAGTGAAGGTTAGGGTGAGGATTAGGTTTAGGGTTAAGGTGAGCTTGAGGGTGAGGTTTAGGGTTAGGGTGAGTTTTAGGGTTAGGGTGAGGGTTAGGGTTAGTGTTAGTGTGACGGTAATGGTGAGGGTGATGGTTAGGGTTAGAGTTAGGGTGAGGGTTAGGTTTAGTGTGAGGTTTAGGGTGAGGATGAGGTTAAGGTTTAGGGTGAGGTTTAGGTTAAGGGTGAGGGTTAGGGTTAGGGTTAGGGTTAGTGTGAGAGTTAGGGTTGGGGTTAGGTTTAGGATTAATGTGAGGGTAAGAATTAGGCTGATGGTTAGGGTGAGGGTGAATTTTAGGGTTAGGAACAGTGATAGGGTTAGTGTTACGCTGAGCATGAGGGTGAGGGTGAGGGTTAGGGTTAGGGTTAGGGTGAGGGTGATGGTAAGGGTAAAGGTGAGGGTTAGGCTGAGGGTGAGGATTAAGATAAGGTTGAGTGTTAGGGTTAGAGTGAGGGTTAGGGTAAGGATTCGGGTTAGGGTTAGGGTGAGGGTGATGGTAAGGGTAAAGGTGAGGGTTTTGCTGAGGGTGAGGGTTAAGATAAGGGTGAGTGTTAGGGTTAGAGTGAGGGTTAGGGTAAGGATTCGAGTTAGGGTTAGGGTGAGGGTTAGATTGAGGATTAGGGTTAGGGTTAATGTGAGGTTTAGGGTGAGGATGCTTGTTAGGGTTATGTTAAGGGTTAGGGTTAGAATTATGGTTAAGGTGAGGGCTAGGGTGAGGTTTAGGGTTAGGGTTAGGGTTAGGGTGAGGTTTAGGGTTAGCGTGAGGGTGAGGTGAAGGTTCAGGTTGAGGGTTAGGCTGAGGGTAAGGGTTAGGGTTAGAGTTAGGTTTAGGGTGAGGGTAAGGGTGAGGGTTAGGGTGACGGTGAGGGTGACGGTAAGGGTGAGGGTTAGGTTTGGGGTTATGGTTAGGGTGAGGTTTAGGGTGAGGGGTAGTGTTAGGGTTAGGGTGAGGATTAGGGATAGTGTGAGGGTTAGGGTTAGAGTGACAGTAAGGCTTAGGGTGAGAGTTAGGGTTAGGGTGAGGGTTAGCGTTAGGTTTAGGTTGAGGGTTATTGTTAGGTTGGAGGTTAGGGTCAGGGTGAGTGTTAGGGTGAGTGTTAGGGTTAGTGTGAGGGTTAGGTTTTGGGTGATGTGCAGAATGAGGGTGAGGGTTAGGGTGAGGGTGACCGTTAGGGTTAGGGTATGGGTTAGGGTTAAGGTTAGGGTGAGGCTTAAGGTAATGCTGAGGGTTAGGGTGAGGGTGAGGTTAAGGGTTAGGATTAGGGTGAGGGTGAGTGTTAGGGTTAGGGTTATAGTTAGGGTGAGGGGTAGGGTTAGAGTTAAGTTTAGAGTTATTGTGAGGGTTAGGGTTAGGGTGAGGATAAGGTAAGGGTGAGGGTTGGGGTGAGGGTGAGGGTTAGGGTTACTCTTAGTGTGAGGGTTAGGTTTACGGTTATGGTGAGGGTTAGGGTTAGGCTTATGTTTAGGGTGAGGGTGGGTGTTAGAGTGAGGATGAGGGTTCTGGAGAGTGTGACGGTTAGGGTTTCGTTGAGGGTTAGGGTTAGGGTGAGTTTTAGGGTTAGGGTTAGGGTTAGGTTTAGGGTGAGGGTGAGGTTTGGGGTTAGAGGTAGGGTTAGGGGGACTGTTAGGGTGACGTTTAGGGTTAGGGTTAGTGTTAGGGTTATGGTTAGGGTGAGGCTGAGGTTGAGGTTTAGGGTTAAGGTTAGTGTCAGAGTTAGGGTTAGGGTGAGTGTGAAGGTTAGGCTGAGGTTTAGGTTTATGATTAGGGTAAGGGTTAGGGTGAGTGTGACGGGTAGGGTTAGGGTTATGCTTAGTCTTAGGTTTAGGCTGAGGGTGAAGCTGAGGGTGAGGGTTAGGGTCAGGGTTAGGGTTAGGATTAGGGTTAGGATTAGGGTTAGGGTGAGGGCTTGGGTGAGGGTGAGGATTAGGGTTAGTGTTAGGGTAAGGTTTAGGATTATGGTAAGGGTTAGGGTGAGGGTTAGGATGAGGGTTAGGTTTACAGTGAGGGTGAGGGTTAGGGTTAGGTTGAGGGTTAGGGTTAGGATTAGATTTGGAGTGAGGGTGAGTGTTAGGATTAGGGTTAGGGTTAAGGTTAGGTTTAGGTTTAGGATTAGTGTTATTGTTACGGTTAGTGTTAGAGTTATGGTGAGGGTGAGTGTGAGGGTGAGGTATAGGGTTAGGTTTAGGGTGAGGATTAGGGTTAGGTCTAGGATTAGGGTTAGGACGACGATGAGGTTTCGGGTTAGATTTAGGGTTAGGTGGAGGGTTAATGTTAGGGTTAGTGTTCATTTTAAGGTTAGGGTGAGGGTAGGTTGAGGTTTAGGGTCAGGGTTAGGGTTAGGGTTAAGTTTAAGATGAGGGTGAGGGTGAGGGTTAGGGTTAGGCTTAGGCTTAAGGATAGGCTGAGGGTGAGGGTGGCGGTGAGGATTAGGGTTAGTGTTATGGTTATGGTTAGGTTTAGGGGGAGAGTTAGGATGAGGGTTAGTTTTAGGATTAGGGTTAGTTTAAGGGCTAGGGTGAGGTTTAGGGTTAGGGTTAGGGTTAGGATTAATTTTAGGTTTGGGCTTAAGGTGAGTGTTAGGGTGAGGGTGAGGGTTAGGTTAGGGTTAGGGTTAGGATTAGGGTTAGTGTTAGGGTGAGTGTGAGGGTTAGGGTTAGGGTTAGGCTTAGGGTTAGGTTGAGGGCTAGGGTGAGGGGGAGGTTTAGGGTTAGTGTTTGCGTGAGGTTTATGGTTAGGGTTAGGGTTTGGGTGAGGGTTATGATTATGGTTATTGTTAGGGTTAGTGTGAGGGTTAGGGTTAGGCTTAGGTTTAGGGTTAGGCTGAGCGTGAGGGTGAGGGTGAGGGTTAGGTTTAGCGTGAGGGTTAGGGTTAGGGTTAGGGTGAGAGCTAGGGTTCGGGTTAAGTTTAGGGTTAACGTGAGGGATAGGGTAAGGGTTACAGTGAGGGTGTGGTTCAAGGTTAGGTTGAAGGTTAGGGTTAGGTTTAGAGTTAGGGTGAGGGTGATGGTGAGTGTTAGGGTTAGTGTTAGGGTGAGGGTTAGGATGACGGTTAGTGTTAGGATTAGGATTAGTGTGAGGGCTAGCATGAGGTTGAGGTTTAGGGTTAGGGTTAGGGTGAGGTTTAGGGTTAGGGTTAGGGTTAGTGTTAGGGTTTGTGTTACGTTACGGGTTAGGGTGAGTTTTAGGGTTATGGTTACGGTCATCTGAGGGTTAAGGTTAGGGTTAGAGTGAGGTTTTGGATGATGATTTGGGTTAGGATTAGGGTTAGGTTGAGGGCTAGCGTGAAGGTGAGGGTTAGGGTTAGTGTTTGGATGAGGTTTAGGATTAGGGTTAGGGTTTGTGTGAGGTTTAGGATGTGGGTTAGAGTTACGGTGAGGGTGAGGGTTTGGGTTAGGTTTAGGGTTAGGGTTAGGATTTGGGTTAGGGTGAGGCGTTAGTTTTAGTGTTAGATTTACGGTTAGGGGGAGGGTTACGTTGAGGTTTAGGGTTAGGGTTATGGTTAGTGTTAGGGTTAAGGTTAGGGTGAGGGTGAGTGTGAGGGTTAGGGTTAGGGTTAGGATTAGGCTTACGGTTAGGCTCAGGGTGAGGGTGGGGATGAGGATTAGGGTTAGGGTTATGGTTAGGGTTAAGGTTAGGGTGAGGGTTAGGGATAGGGTTAGGTTGAGGGTGAGGTTTAGGGGTAGAGTTAGGGTTAGAATCAGGGTTTGGGTCAGGCTGAGGGTTAGGGTGGGGGTGATGGTAATGGTAAAGTTGAGGTTAAGGCTGAAGGTGAGGATTAAGGTAAGGGTTAGTGTTAGTGTTAGGGTGATGATTAGGGTTAGGTTTAGGGTGAGGGTGAGGTTTAAATTGAGGATTAGTGTTAGGGTTATTGTGAGGTTTAGGGTGAGTATGAGGTTTAGGGTTAGGGATACTGATAGGGTGAGGTTGAGGTTTAGGGTTAGTGTTAGGGTGAGATTTAGGGTTAGGGGATGGTTAGGGTTAGTGTTAGGGTGAGGTTTAGTGTTAGGGTTAAGGTTAGGGTGAGGGCTAGGGTGAGGGTGAGGGTTAGGATTAGGGTAATGGTTAGGTTTATGGTTAGGGTGAGTGATAAGATGAGGTTTAGGTTTAGGGTGAGGGTTAGGTTGAGGTTGATGTTAAGAGTAAAGGTGAGGTTTAGGCTGAGGGTGAGGGTTAAGATAAGGGTGAGAGTTAGGATTAGGTTTAGTGTGAGGGCTAGGTTGAGGGTTAGGCTGAGTTTTAAGCTTAGGGATATGGTTAGGTTTAGGATTTGGGTTAGGGTGAGTGAGTGTGAGCATTAGGGTTAGTGTTAGGGTTAGGCTTAGGGATAGGGGAGGGTTAGGGTTTGGGTTTGGGTTAGAGTGAGGGTGAGGGTGAGGATTAGGGTTAGGTTTAGGGTTTGGTTTAGGGTTAGGGTTAGTGTTAGGGTTTGGGTTATGGTTAGGGTTACGGTGAGTGTTAGGGTTAGTGTTAGGGTTAGGCTGAGGATGATGGTGGGGGTGAGGATTAGGGTTAAGATTAGTGTTATTGTTTGGGTTAGGGTTAGAGTTACCTTGAGGTTGAGCGTGAGCGTTAGGGTTAGGGTTAGGGTCGGGTTTGGGTTAGGGTTAGGGTTAGGGTTAGGGTGAGGGTGAGGTTTAGGGGTAGATATAGGTTTAGGGGGAGGTTTAAGGTGAGGGTTAGGGTTAGGGTGAGGTTTACGGTTAGGGTGAGGTTTAGGGTTAGGGTTATGTTTAAGTTTATACTTATGGTGAGGGTGAGTGTGCGGGTGAGTGTGAGGGTTAGGGATAGGTTAGGTTAGGCTTAGGGTTAGGCTTAGGTTTAGGCTGAGACTGAGGTTTAGGGTTAGGGTGAGGACTAGGGTGAGGGTGATGTTTAGGATTAGGGTTAGGGTGAGGGCTATGGTGAGGGTGTGGTTTACGGTTAGGGTTTGGCTGAGGTTTAGGGTTAGGGTTAGGGTTAGGTTTGGGGTGTGGGTGAGGTTTCGGTTAAGGTTAGGGTTAAGTTGAGGCTGAGGGTGAGGGTTAATGTTAGGGTTAGGCATATTATTAGTTTAAGGTTTAGGGTGAGTGTGAGGGTTAGGGTTAGGTTTAGTGTTAGTCTTAGGGTTACACTGAGGGTGAGGTTGAGGGTTAGGGTGAGAGTTAGTGTTCAGATTAAGTTTAGGGTGAGGGTGAGGGTGAGGGTTATGGTTACATTGAGCAAGAGGTTTAGGGTTAGGTTGAGTTAGGGTTTGGGTTAGGGTTAGTGTTAGGGTGAAGTTTAGCATGAGGATTAGTGTTAGGCTTAGGGTTAGGGTGAGGGCTAGGGTGAGGGGGAGGGTTAGGGTTAGTGTTAGGGTGAGGTTTAGGTTTAGGGTGAGGATTAGGATGAGGGTTAGGGTTACAGTAAGGGTGAGGGTTAGGGTTAGGTTGAGGGTTAGGGTTAGGATTTGTGTTAGGGTGAGGGTTAGTTTTAGGGTTAAATTTAGGTTTAGGGGGAGGGTTAAGTTGAGGTTAAGGGTTAGGGTTAGGGTTAGTGTTAGGGTTAAGGTTAGGTTGAGAGTTAGTGTTCAGGTTAAGTTTAGGGTGAGGGTGAGGGTTAGGTTGAGGGTTAGGGTTAGGGTGAGGGTTAGGGTGAGGTTTAGGATGAGGATTAGGGTGAGGATTAGGGTTAGGGTGAGGGCTAGGGTGAGGGATAGTGTGAGGGTGTGTTTTAGGGTTAGTGTTAGGGTGAGTTTTAGGTTTAGGGTGAGGGTTAGGATGAGGGTTAGGGTTACGGTAAGGGTGAGGGTTAGGTTTAGGGTGAGGGTTAGGGTTAAGATTAGGTTAAGGGTCAGGGTGAGGGTTAGGATTAGGGTTAGGGTTAGGGTTATTGTGAGGTTTAGGGTTAGGGTTACGGTTACTGAGAGGGTGAGGGTGAGGGTTAGGGTTAGGGGTAAGGTGAGGTTTTTAGTTTTAGGGTTAGGGTTAGACTTAGGGTTAGGGTGAGGTTAGGGTTAGGGTTAGTGTGAGGTTTAGTTTTAGGTTTAGGGTTAGGGTGAGCCTGAGGAGGAGCGTTAGGGTTAGGGTTAGTGTTAGAGTTAGGGTTACAGTGAGGGTTAGAGTGAGGTTGAGGGTTAGGCTTAGTGTTAGGATTAGGATTAGGGTAAGGATTAGGGTGAGTTTGAGGGTTAGGGTTAGGTTTAGGCTTAGGGTTAGGCTGATGGTGTGGATGAGGGTGAGGGTTAGGGTTAGGGTTTGGGTGATAGTTAGTGTTTGGGTTAAATTTATGGTTAGGGTGAATGTTAGGGTTAGGGTTATGGTGAGCGTGAGGGTTAGGGTTAGGATGAGGATTAGGGTTAGGCTTAGGATTAGGGTGAGGGTTATGGTTAGGGTTAGGGTGAGGGTTAGGATGAGGATTAAGGTTAGGATTAGGGTTAGGGTGAGGACTAGGGTGAGGGTGAGGTTTAGGGTTAGAGTTTGGGTGAGGTTTAGGGTTAGGGTTAGAGTTTGGGTGAGGGTTAGAGTTACGGTTAGGTTGAGGGTTAGGGTTAGGTTGAGGGTTAGGGTTAGGATTTGGGTTAGAGTGAGGGTTAGCTTCAGGGTTATATTTAGGGTTAGTGGGAGCGTTAGGTCAAGGGTTAGGGTTAGGGTTAGGGTTAGTGTTAGGGTATAGTTTAGGGTGAGGGTTAGGTTGAGGTTTAGGGTTAGGGTTAAGGTTAGAGTTAGGATTAGTGTTAGGGTGAGGGTTAGTTTGAGGGTTAGTGTTAGCGTTAGGGTTAGGGTGAGGGTTAGGGTTAGGGTTAGGGTTATTGTTAGTGTTATGGTTATGGTTAAATTTGCAGTGAGGGTGAGGCGGAGGGTGAGGGTTATGGTTCGGGTTTGGGTTAGGGTTAGTGTTAGGGATAGTGTTATTGTTAGGGTTAGGGTTAGCGTTACAGTGAGGTTGAGGTGAGGGTGAGGATTAGGGTTAAGGTGAGGTTTAATTTTAGGGTTAGGGTTAGGCTTAGGGTAGGGTGAGGTTTAGGGATAGATTTAGGTTTAGGGGGGAGGATTAGGGTAAGGTTGAGGGCTAGGGTTAGTGTTAGGTTTAGGGTGAGGGTGAGGGTTAGGTTGAGGTTTAGGGATAGGGTTAGGTTTAGGATTAGGGTTAGGGTGAATGTGAGTGTGAGGGTTAGGATGAGAGTTAGGCTTAGGCTTAGGTTTAGGTTGAGCTTGAGTGTGGGTGTAAGGATTAAGGTTAGGGAGATGATTACGGTTAGGGTTAGTGTTATTGTTAGGGTTAGGGTTATAGTTACAGTGAAGGTAAGGGTGGGGGTGAGGGTTAGCTTTAGGGTTAGGGTGGGGTTTAGGGTTAGGGTTAGGGTTAGGGTGAGGGTGAGGTTTAGGGTTAGATATAGGGTTAGGGGGAGGGTAAGGGTGATGGTTAGGGTTAGGGTTAGTTTTAGAGTTAGGGTGAGGGTGAAGGTTAGGTTTAGGTTTAGTGTTAGGCTAAGGTTTAGGCTGAGGGTGATGGTGAGGGAGAGGGTTAGGGTTAGGTTGAGGGTTAGGGTTAGGTTTATTGGGAGGTTATGATGAGGGTTAGGGTCAGGATTATGGTTAGAGTGAGGGTTAGGGTTACGGAAGGGTGAGGGTTAGGGTGAGGGTGAGGGTTAGGGTTAGGATTAAGGTGAGGGTGATTGTGAGTGTTAGGATTAGGGTTAGGGTTAGGGTTATTGTTAGGGTTAGGGTTAGGGTTATGGTTATGGTGAGGGTGAGGCTTAGGGTTAAGTTTAGGGAGAGGTTTTTAGTGTTAAGATTAAGGTTAGAGTTAGGGTTAGGGTTAGGGTGAGGTTGAGGGTTAGAGTTAGGGTTAGGGTGAGGGTTAGGTTGAGGCTTAGGATTAGGGTGAGGGTTAAGTTGGGGGTGACCGCAAGTTTAAAGATGAGTGTTAGGCCTAGGGTGAGGGTTATGGTAAGGATAAGGGTTAGGGTTAAGGTGAGGGTGAGGGTTAGATTGAGTATTAGTGTTAGGGTTAGGGTGAGGTTTAGGGTGAGGATGAGGGTTAGCGTTAGGGTGAGGGCTAGGGTGAGGTTGAGGATTAGGGTTAGTGTTAGGGTAATGTTAGGGTTAGGGTGAGGGTTATGGTTAGGTTTAGGGTTAGGTTTAGTGTTAGTGTTAGGGGTAGGGTTGGGGTATCTTTAAAGTTAGGGTTAGGGTTATTATTACGGTTAGGGTTAGGATGAGGTTTAGGTTTAGAGTTAGGGTTAGGCTTAGTGTTTCCCTGAGGGAGAGGATGAGCATAAGGGTTAGGGTTAGGGTTATTTTTAGGGTTAGGGTTTGGTCGAGTTTTAGTGTTATTGTTAGGTTTAGTGTTAGAGTTGCGGTGAAGTTGTGGGTGAGGGTGAGGGTTAGGGTTCGGGTGAGGTTTAGCGTTAGTGTTAGGGTGAGGGTGAGGTTTAGGGTTTAGAGTTAGGGTGAGGGCGACGGTTAGGGTGAGGTTTAGGTTGAGGGTTAGTGTTAGATTTAGGGATAGGGTGAGTGTTATGGTGAGGGTGAGGGTTAGGCTTAGGGTTTGGATTAGGAGTAGGGTAAGGTTTAGTGTTAGTGTGAGGGTTAGGGTTAGGGTTCCGGTTAGGCTTAGGGTTTCGCTGAGGGAGAGGGTGAGAATGAGGGTTAGGGTTAGGGTCAGGTTTAGGTTTAGGGTTAGGGTTAGGCTTAGGGTTTCGCTGAGGGAGAGGGTGAGCATGAGGGTTAGGGTTAGGTTGAGGTTTAGGAGTAGAGTTAAGGTAGTGTGAGGATTAGGGTGAGGGTTAGGGTTAAGGTGAGTGTGAGGCTTTGGGTTAGAGTTAGGGTTAGGGTGAGTTTTAGGGTGAGGGTTAGGTTTAGAGTGAGGGTTAGGGTTAGGGTTAGAATGAGAGTGATGGTTAGATTGAGGATTAGTGTTCGGTTAGTGTGAAGTTTATGGTGAGGATGAGGGTTAGGGTTAGGATGAGGGTTAGGGTTAGGATTAGGGTGAGGTTAAGGGTTAGCGTATTGGTTAGGGTTAGTGTGAGTGTTTGTGTTATGTGTAGGTTTAGTGTTAGGGTGAGGGTAAATGTTAGGGTGAGAGTTAGTGTTATGGTGAGGGTTATGTTAAGGGTGAGGATTAGGGTTAAGCTTATTCTTAGGGTTAGGTTTAGGGTTACGGTTAAGGTGAGCATGAGTGTTAGGGTTAGGAAGAGGTTTCGGTTTAGGGTTAGGGTTAGTGTTAGGGTTAGGGTGAGAGTGAGGTTTACGGATAATGTTAGGGTTAGTGTTAGGGTTAGGGTTAGGGTGAGGGTTAGGGTTCGGGTTAGGCTTAGGCTTAGGCTTAGGCTTAGGATGAGCATGAGGGTGAGGGTTAGGGTTAGGGTTAGGGTGACGGTTAGGTTTAGGTTTAGGGTGAGGGGTACCATGAGGTTTAGGGATGGGATTAGTGTTAGGCTAAAGGCTAGGGTGAGGCTTAGGGTGATAGTTAGGGTTAGGTATAGTGTTAGGTTTAGGATTAGGGTTAGGGTGAGGGTGAGTGTGAGCGTTAGAGTTAGGGTTAGTTTTAGGGTGAGGGTAAGGCTGAGGCTTAGGGTTAGGTTTAGGGTTATGGTTAGGGTTATTGTTATTGTTAGGGTTAGGGTTAGAGTTAAGGTGAGGGTGAGGGTGAGGTTGAGGGTTAGGATTAGGGTTAGATTGGGGTTTAGGGTTAGGGTTAAGGTTAATGTTAGTGTGACGGTGAGTTTTAGGATTAGATATAGGTTTAGGGGGAGGGCTAGGGTGAGGGTTAGGGTGAGGGTCAGTGTTAGGGTTAGAGTGAGGGTGAGGGTCAGGTTGAGGTTTAGGGTTAGGTTAGGGTTAGGATTAGTGCGATGTTTAGTGTTAGGGTTAGGGTTAGTTTTAGGGTGAGGGTAAGTGTTAGGGTGATGTTTTGGGTTAGGGTGAGGTTTATGGTTAGGGTGAGGGTTAGGATTAGTGTTAGGGTTACTGTTAGGTTTAGGTTTAGGGTTTGGGTTGCGGTGAGGGTGAGGGTGAAGGTCAGGGTTATGGTTAGTGTGAGGTTTAGGATTTGGGTGAGGGTCAGAGTTAGGTTTTGGGTGAGGGTGAGGTTTAGGGTTAGACTTAGGGTTAGCGGGAGGTTTAGGTTGAGGATTAGGGTTAGGGTTAGTTTTAGGGTTAGGTTTAGGTTGAGAGTTAGGGAGAGTGTTAGGGTTATGGATAGGGTTAGGAATAGGGTTAGGGTGAGTGTGAGGTTTAGGTTTAGATTTAGGTTTAGGGGTAGGGTTATTTCGAGGGTTAGGATTAGGGTTAGTGTTAGAGTTAAGGTTAGGGTGAGGGTTAGGTTGAGGCTTAGGTTTAGGGTTAGTGTTAGGGTTCGGATAAGGCTTAGGGTGAGGGTGAGTGTGAGGGTTAGGGTTAGGGTTAGGCTTAGGCTTAGGGTTAGGCTGAGGGTAAGTTTGGGTGATGATTAGGGTTAGGGTGATGGTTAGGGTTTGGGTTACGGTGAGGAATAGAATATGGTTTATGGTTCGGATTAGGGTTAGGGTGAGGGCTAGGGTGAGGGTGAGGGTGAGGGTTAGGGTTATGGTCCTGGGTAGGTTTACGGTTAGGGTGAGGGTTAGCATGAGATTTAGTGTTAGGGTGATGGTTATGGTGATTATGATGGTAAGGGTAAAGGTGAGATTTAGGCTGAGGATGAGGGTTAAGATAAGTGTGAGGGTTTGTTTAAGTTTAGGGTTAGGTTAAGGTTTAGGGTTAGGGTTAGGGTTAGGTTTAGATTGAGTATTCAGTTTAGGGTTAGTGTGAGGTTTAGAGTGAGGATGAGGGTTAGTGTTAGGATGAGGGTGAGGGTTAGAATTAGGTTTAGGGTGAGGGCTAGGTTGAGGGTGAGGGTTAGGGTTAGGGTTAGGATGAGGGCTAGGGTGAGGGTTAGGTTGAGGTTTAGGGTTAGTGATAGGGATAGGTTTAGGATTAGGGTTAGGGTGAGGGTGAGGATGAGGGTTAGGGTTAGGTTTAGGTTTAGGCTTACGGTTAGGGTGAGGATTAGGTTTATAGTTTGGGTTAGGGTGAAGGTGAGGCTGAGGATTAGGGTTAGGTTTAGGGTTAGGGTTAGGGTTAGGGTTAGGGTTAGGGTTAGGGTTACAGTGAGGGTTAAGGTTAGGGTTAGGCTTAGGGTTAGGCTGAGGGTGAGGGTGGGGGTGAGGATTAGGGTTAGGTTTAGTTTTAGGTTTATCGTTAGTGCTATGGTTAGGGTTAAGTTTGCCGAGAAGGTGAGGCTGAGGATGAGGGTTATGGTTAGGTTTAGGGTTAGGGTTAGTGTTATTTTTAGGGTTAGGGTTAGAGTTACGGTTAGGTTGAGGTTGAGGGTGAGGGTTAGGGTAGGGTGAGGTTTAGGGTTAGGTTTAGGGTTAGGGTTAGGTTTAGGGTTAGGGTATGGGTGAGGTTTAGGGTTAGAGTTAGGGTTAGGGGGAGGGTTAAGGTGAGGTTTAGGGTTAGGGTTAGTGTTAATGTCAGGGTGAGGTTGAGGGTTAGGTTGAGGTTTAGGGATAGAGTTAGGTTTAGGTTTAGGGATTGGGTGAGGGTGAGTGTGAGGGATTGGGTCAGGGGTAGGTTTAGACTTAGGGTTACGCTGAGATTAGGGTTAGGCTGAGGGTGAGGGTTAGGTTTAGGATTGGGGTTAGGTTGATGGTTAGGGTTAGGGTTAGTGTTATTGTTAGGGTAAGGGTGAGGGTGAGGGTTAGGTTGAGGTTTAGGGTTAGGTTTAGGGTTAGGGTTAGTGTGAGGGTTAGTGTTAGGTTTAGGGTTAGTGTTAGGGTGAGGGTAAGTGTTATGGTGAGGCTTTGGGTTACGGTGAGGGTTATTGTTAGGCTGAGGGTTAGGGATATGTTTATTTTTAGGGTTAGGGTTACGGTTACAGTTTCGGTGAGGGTGAGGGTTAGGGTTAGGTTTAGGATGAGGTTTAGGGTTAGGGTTAGGGTTAGAGTTAGGGTTAGTGTTAGGGTTAGGGTTAGGGTTAGGGTGAGGTTTAGGGTAAAGGGTCGGTTTATGGTTAGGGTGAGGCTTATATTGAGGATTAATGTTAGGTTTAGTGTGAGGTTTAGGGTGAGGATGAGTATTAGGGTTAGGCTGAGGGTGAGTGTTAACATAAGGTTGAGGGTTATGGTTAGGGTGAGGGTTAGATTGAGGATTAGGGTTATGGTTAGTGTGAGGTTTAGGGTGAGGATGATGATTATGGTTAGTGTGAGGTTTAGGGTGAGGATGAGAATTAGGGTTAGGGTGAGGGTGAGGGTTAGAATTAGCGTTAGGGTGATGGTCAGGGTTAGGGTTAGGGTTAGGGTTAGAGTGAGATTTAGGATTAGGGTGAGGGCTAGGGTTAGTGTGAGGGTTAGTGTTAGGGTAAGGGTTAGTGTTAGGGTGAGGGTAAGTTTTAGGTTGAGGATTAGGTTTAGGGTGAGGGTTATTGTTAGGGTTAGTTTTAGGGTTTCGGTTACTGTGAGGGTGAGGGTGATGTTTAGGGTTAGGGTGAGCTTAAGTGTTAGGGTTATGGTTAGAATTAGGGTTAGTGTGAGGGTGAGGTTTAGGGGTAGACTTATGTTTAGGGTGAGGTTTAGGGTGAGGTTTAGGGTCAGGGTGAAGTTTAGGGTGGGGGTGACGGTAAGGGTAAAGGTGAGTGTTAGGCCAAGGGTGAGGGTTATGGTAAGGGTGAGGGTTAGTGTTAGGGTGAGGGTTAGGGTAAGTGTTAGGGTGAGGGTCAGGGTTAGATTGAGGATTAGTGTTAGGGTTAGTGTGAGGTTTAGGGTGAGGATGAGGGTTAGGCTTAGGGTGAGGGCTAGGAAGAGGGTGAGGGTTAGGGTTAGTGTTAGGGTGAGGTTTAGGGTTAGGGTTATTGTTAGGGTTAGGGTTAGGGTTACAGTTACGGTGAAGGTAAGGGTGAGGTTTAGGGTTGGGGTTAGGATGAGGTTTAGGTTTAGGTTTTGGGTTAGAGTTAGGGTTAGGGCTAGGGCGAGGGTGAGGTTTAGGGTTGGGGTTAGGATGAGGTTTAGGTTTAGGGTTTGGTTTAGAGTTATGGTTAGGGTTAGGGTGAGGGTGAGCTTTAGGGTTAGAGTTAGGATTAGTGTTAGGTTTAGGCTTAGGGTGAGGGTTAGGATGAGGTTTAGGGTTAGGATTATTGTTAGGGTGAGGGCTATGGTGAGTGTTAGGGTGAGGGTTAGGGTTAAGGATAGGGTTATGTTTAGGATTAGGGTTAGGGTGAGTGTGAGTGTGAGCATTAGGTTTAGGGTTAGGTTTAGACTTTTGGTTAGGGTGACGGTTAGGGCTAGGGTTTGGGTTAGGGTGAGGGTGTGGCTGATTATTAGGGTTAGGTTTAGGATTAGGGTTAGGGTTAGGTTTAGGTTTACGGTGAGGGTTAGGGTTAGGCCTAGGTTAGGCTTAGGGTTAGGCTGAGGGTGAGGGTGGGGGTGAGGATTACTTTTAGGGATAGTGTTAAAATTCGGGTTATTTTAAGTGTTTGGTTTGGGTTAAGTTTGTGGTGAGGGTGAGGCTGAGGTTGAGGGTTAAGTTTAGGGTTAGGTTTAGTGTGAGGTTTAGGCTTTGGGTTAGTTTTAGGGTTAGGGTGAGGGTTAGGGTTAGGGTTAATGTATGGGTGAGGGTTAGGGTTAGGTTGAGGGTTAGGTGTAGGGTTAGGCTGAGGGTTAGTTTGGGGTTGAGGAATAGGTATTGGGTTATGGTTAGTGTTTGGGATAGGATTAGGGTTAGGGTGAGTGTTAGGATGAGGGTTAGGGTTAGGGTGAGGGTTAGGGTGAGCATGATGGTAAGAGTTAAGCTGAGGATTAGGCTGAGTGTGAGTGTTCCCCTCAGGGTGAGGGTTACTATTAGTGTGAGGGTTAGGATAAGGGTTATGGTGAGGGTTAGGGTGAGGGTGAGGGTTATATTGAGGATTATGGTTATGTTTATTGTGAGGTTTAGGGTGAGGATGAGGGTTAGGGTTAGGGTGAGGGTTAGGGTTTGAATTAGGGTTAGGGTGAGGGCTAGGGTGAGGGTGAGGGTTAGGGGTAGGGTGAGATTTAGGGTTAGGGTGAGAGTTAGGGTTACTGTTAGGGTTAGTGTTAGAGTTAGGGTTAGGTTAAGCTTGAGGGTAAGTGTTAGGGTGAGTGTTAGGTTTAGGATGAGGGTCATGGTTAGGGTGAGGGTTAGGTTTAGTTTTAGGGTTATTGTTAGGTTTCGGGTTAGGGTTACAGTGAGGGTGAGGGTGAGGGTTATGGTTAGGGTGAGGTTTAGGTTTAGGGTTAGGGTTTGAATTAGGGGTAGGTTGAGTGTGAGGTTTAGGTTTAGAGTTAGGGTTAGGGTGAGGCTGAGGGTGAGGGTGTGGGTTAGGGTAAGGATTAGGTTTAGGGTTAGGCTTAGTTTTATTGTAAGGGTTAGGCTTATGGTTATGGTTAAGGTAAGGGTTAGGGTTAAGGTGAAGGTTAGGGTGAGGGTTAGGTTTAGGTTTAGGGTGAGGGTTAGGTGAGGGTGAGGGTTAGGTTTAGGTTGAAGGTTAGGTTTAGGGTGAGGGTTAGGGTTAGGATTAGGGTTAGGCTGAGGGCTAGGGTGAGCTTTAGGTTTAGTGTGAGGTTTAGTGTTAGGAATAGGCTTAGTGTTAGGTTGAGGGTAAAGATTAGGTTGAGGGTTAGGGATAGGTTTAGGTTTAGGGTGATGTTAAGGGTTAGAGTGAGGGGTAGGGTCAGGGTGAGTGTTAGGGTTAGCATTATCGTTAGGGTGAGGGTTATTGTGAGGGTTAGGGTAAGGTTAGGGTGAGAATTAGGGTTAGGGTGAGGGTTAGGTAGAGTGTGAGGGTAAGGGTAAGTGTGAGGGTTAGGGTGAGTGTAAGGATTATGGTAAGGGTGTGGATTAGGGTGAGGGTTAGGTTTAGGCTTACAGTAAGGGTGAGGGTTAGGGTGAGTGTTAGGTTTGGGGTTAGGGTTAGGCTGACGGTGAGATTGAGATTTGGAATCAGGGTGAGGGTTAGGTTTAGGGTGAGGGTTAGGATTAGGATTAGGGTTAGGGTGAGGGCTAGGGTGAGGGTGAGGGTTAGGGTTAGGGATAGGGTTAGGGTGAGGGTTAGGGTTAGGCTGAGGATTAGGTTTAGTGTAACGCTTAGTTTTGGTGTTAGGGTTAGTGTTAGGGTGAGCATAAATTTTAGGGTTAGGATTAGGTTTAAGTTGAGGGTGAGGGTTAGGTTAAGGGTGAGGGCTAGGGTTAGGGTGTGGGTGAAGGTGAGGGTTAGGATAAGGGTTAGGGTTAGGGTTATTTTTTTGGTGTAGGGTTAGGTTTATGGTTACGTTGAGGGTGAGGGTGAGGGATAGGGTTAGGGTGATGTTTAGGGTTTGGGTTTGGTTTAGGTTTCTGGTTAGGATGAGATTTATGGTGAGGGGTAGGGTTAAGTTTAGGTTTAGGGTAAGGATTTGTGTGAAAGTTAGGTTTAGGGTGAGGGTTAGGTTGAGGATTAAGGTTTGGATTAGGGTTAGGGTGAGAGTGAGTGTTAGGGTGAGTTTAAGGGTTAGTTTAGGGTTAGGGTTATGGTGAGGGTTAGTGTGAGGGTAAGGGTTAGGTTGAGGGTTAGGCTTAGTGTGAGGTTTAGGGTGAGGTTGAGAGTTAGGGTTAGGGTTAGGGTGAGGTTAAGGTTTAGGTTGAGGTGTAGGGTGAGGGTGAGTGTTAGGGTTAGCATTAGGGTTAGGGTGAGTTTTAGTGTGAGTGTTTTGGTTAGGTTAGGGTGAGGTTTTGGGTTAGTGTGAGGGTTAGGGTGAAAGTAAGGTTTGGGGTGAGTGTTAGGGGTAGGGTGAGGGTTATCGTTAGGTTTAGGGTGAGGGTTAGGTTTAGGTTGGAGGTTAGGGTTAGGGTGAGGGTTAGCGTTAGGGTTAGGGTTAGGGTTAGGTTGGAGGTTAGGGTTAGGTTGTGGGATAGCATTAGGGGTAGGGGTAGGTTGAGGGTGAGGTTGAGGGTTAGGGTTAGGATTAGGTTTAGGGTGAGGCTGAGGGTGAGGGTGAGGGTGAGGGTTAGAGTTAGGGCGAGGGTTAGGCTAACTGTTAGGGTGAGGGTTAGGTTTAGGGTGATGTTTAGGTGGAGGGTGAGAGTTAGGTTGAGGTTGAGGGAGAGGGTTCGGTTGAGGATTGGGGTTAGGGTTAGGTTGAGGGTGAGGGTGAGTGAGAGGGTTAGATTTATGGTTAGGATTAGGTTTAGGGTGATGCGCACTGTGAGGGTTAGGGTTGGGTTATTATTAGGCTTAGGTTTAAGCTGAGGGTGAGTGTGAGTGTGACCGTTAGTGTTATGTTGAGTGTGAGCATTAGGGTTAGGGTTAGGGTGAGGGTGAGGTTGAGGGTTAGGGTGTGGGTTAGGGTGTGGGTTAGGTTGAGGGTTAGATGAGTATGAGGGTTAGGGTTAGGATGAGGGTTAGGGTTCGGGTTCGGGTGAGGTTTAGCATTAGGGTGAGGGTTAGGGTTATGCTGCGGATTAGGGTGAGGATTAGTGTTAGGGTGATGTTTAGGGTGAGGTTAAGGTTTAGGTTGAGGGTGAGGGTGAGGGTTGGTTTGAGAGTTTGCGTTAGGGTTAGGGTGAGGTTGAGGGTGAGGCTGAGGCTTAGGGTTAGGGTTAGGGTGAGGGTGACTGTGAGGGTTAGGTTTAGGGTTAGGCTTAGTCTGAGGGTTAGGCTGAGGGTGAGGGTGAGGGTTAGGGTTAGGGTCAGGGTTAGGGTTAATGATAGCGTGATTTTTAGGGTGAGGGTTAGTGTGAGAGTTAGTGTTAGGTTTAGGATTAGTGTTACAGTGAGTGTAAGGCTTTGTTTGAGGGTTAGGGTTAGGGATCGGGTGAGGGTTAGGGTGAGGGTTAGGGTGAGGTGAGGTGAGGGTGATTGTGAGGTTTTTGGTTAGGGTGAGAGATAGGTTTAGGGTGAGGGATAGGGTTAGTGTTAGGGTGAGCGTGAGCATGAGGGTGACAGTGAGGCTTAGGGTGAGGGTGAGGGTGAGGGTTAGGGTTAGGGTTAGGGTGAGGGATAGGGTGAAGTTTAGGGTTAGGGTTACGGTTAGGGTTAGGGTGAGGGTGAGGGTTAGGATTAGGGTGAGGGTTATTGTTAGGGTTAGGGTTAAGGTTACGGTTAATGTGAGGTTGCGGGTGAGGTGAGGTTTAGCGTGAGGGTTAGCGTTAGGGTGAGGGTTAGGTTGAGGGTAAGTGTTGGGGTAAGGGTTAGGGTTAGGGTGAGGGTTAGGGTTTGGGTTAGGGTGAGGGATAGATGAGGGTGTCGGTTAGGGTTACGTTGAGGTTTGGGCTTAGGGTGAGTGTTATGGTTAGGATTAGGGTTAGGTTTAGGGCTAGGATGAGGGTGAGGTTTTGGGTGAGTGTTAGGGTTAGGGTTAGGGTGAGGGTTAGGGTTAGGGTGAGGGTTAGGGTTAGTGTGAGGGTTACGGTGAGGGTAAAGTTAAAGGTTAGGGTGACGGTGAGGGTTAGGGTTAGGTTTAGGGTAAGGGTTAGGGTGAGGGTGAGTGTGTGGGTTAGGGTAAGGTTTAGGGGTAGGGTGAATTTTATGGTGTCGGTGAGGGTTAGGGTCAGGTTGAAGGTGAGGGTTAGGTATAGGGTTAAGCTCAGGATTTCGGTGAGGTTTAGGGTTAGGAGTACTGTTAGGTTTAGTGTTAGTCTGAGGGTGAGGGTGAGGGTGAGTGTTAGAGTGACGGTGAGGGATCGGGAGAGTGTGAGGGTTAGGGTTTGGGTGCGGGTTAGGGTTGGGTGACTGTGAGAGTGAAGGTGAGGGTGAGGGTTATGGTTGAGTTTAGTGTTAGAGTGAGGGTTAGTGTGAGTGGTAGGGTTACGGTTACGGTTAGGGTGAGGTTTAGGGTTAGTGTGAGGGTTAGGGTTAGGGTGAAGTGTAGGGTTACTGTGAGGGTTCATGTTAGGTTTAGGCTTAGTGTTAGGGTGAGAGTAAGGGTTAGGTTGAGGGTTAGGTTTAGGGTGAGGTTTAGGGTTAGTATGAGTGTTACGGCTAGGGTGAGGGTTAGGGTGAGGGTTAGGATTAGGATTAGGGTTAAATTGAGGGTGAGTGTGAGTGTGTGGGTTAGGGATAGGGTTAAGCTGAGGGTGACTGTGAGCGTGATGGTTAGGGTTAGGGTGAGGGTTAGGTTTAGGGTGAGGCTTAGCGTTAGGGTTAGGGTGAAGGTTAGATTTAGGTTGGAGGATAGGGTTAGGGTGAGGGTTAGCGTTAGGGATAGGGTTAGTTTGAGGGTGAGGGTGACGGTTAGGGTTGGGATTAGATTTAGGGTGAACCTGAGGGTGAGGGTGAAGGTGAGCGTTAGGTTTAGGGTCAGGGTTAGGCTAAGGTTCAGGGTGAGGGTTAGGTTTACCGAGATGTTTAGGTTGAGGTTTAGGGTGATGATGAGGGTTCGGGTTAGGTTGAGGGTTTGGGATAGGATTAGCGTGAGGCTCAGGGTGAGGGTGAGTGAGAGGGTTAAGTTTAGGTTTAGGATTAGGTTTAGGGTAAGGGTGAGTGTGAGGGTTAGGGTTAGGGTTATTGTTAGTCTTAGGTTTATGCTGAGGGTGAGGGAGATTGTGAGGGTTATGGTTAAGTTGAGTGTGTTCATTAGGGTTAGGTTTAGGGTGAGGGGTAGGGTCTGGGTTAGGGTTAGGGTTAGGGTGGTGGTTAGAGTTAGGGATAGGGTTAGGGTTAGAGTTATGGTTAAAGTGAGGGTTAGTGTGAGGGTGACCAATAGGGTTAGCGTTATGGTAAGGGATAGGGTGAGGGTGAGGGTGAGGGTTATGATGACGGTTAGTGATAGGGTTGGGCTAGGGGTTAGGGTTCGGGATAGGATAGGGTGAAGGTTAGGATGAGAGCGAGGTTTAGGGTCATCTTGAGTGTTAGAGTGATGGTTAGAATGAGGATTAGGGTTACGGTTATGCTTAGGGTGAAGTTGAGGGTTAGAGTTTGGGTGAAGGTGAGCGTTAGTGTTATGTTTAGGGTTAACCTTAGGTTGAGGGTGAGGGTTAGGATTAGGGTTAGGGTTAGGATTAGGGTTAGGGTTATTGTTAGGGTTAGGGTGACGGTTAGGGTTAGGGTAAGGGTTAGGGTTAGGGTGAGGTTAAGGATTAGGGTGAGGGTGATGATTAGTGTTAGGTTTAGGGTGAGGGTGAGGGTCAGGGTTAGGATTAGGTTTAGGATGAGTGCTAGGTTGAGGGTTAGGGTTAGGTTTAGGGTGAGATTAAGGGTTAGTGTGATTGTGACGGTTAGGCTTAGGGTGAGGGTAACGGTTAGGGTGAGGGTTAGGGTGAGGCTGAGGATTAGGGTAAGGTTTAGAGTTATGGTGAGGGTTAGGTTGAGGGTTAGGTTTTGGTTGATGGTTAGGGTTAGGCTGAGATTTATGGGGTGGGTTAGGGTTAGGGTTAGGGTTAGTGTTAGGGTGAGTGTTAGTGTGACGGTAAGTGTTAGAGTGAGTGTTAGGGTTAGGGTGAGGGTGAGGGTTAGGGTTAGGATTAGGGTGAGGTTAAGGGTTATTGTGAGTATTAGGGTTAGGTTGAGGGTTAGAGTGAGGGTGAGGATTAGGGTTAAGTTTAGGCTGAGGGTGAGGGTGAGGGTTAGGCTTAGGGTTTGGGTTAGTGTTAGGATGAGGGTTAGGGTGAGGAGTATGGTTAGGGTTAGGGTGAGGGTGAGGGTTAGGTTTATCTTTAGGGTTAGGTTTAGGGTTAGGTTGAGGGTGAGGTTGAGGTGAGTGTTAGGATTTGTTTGAGGGTTAGGGTTAGAGTTAGGGTTAGGGTGAGGGTTAGGTTTAGAGTTAGGGATAGGATGAGGTTTATGGTAAGGGTTAGGGTTAGGTTTAAGGTGAGGATTAGGGTTAGTGTGAGGGTTAGCTTAAGGATTAGGTTTACAGTTAGGGTGAGGTTAAGGTTTAGGGTGAGAGTTTGGGTGAGGGTAAAGTTTAGGTTTAGGGTTAGGTTTAGGGTGACGGTTAGGGTGAGGGCTAGGGTGAGGGTTAGGGTTAGGGATTGGGTGAGGGTTAGGTTGAGGGTAAGAGTTCAGGTGAAGATTAGGGTGAGGTTGAGGTTTAGGTTTAGGGTGAGGGGTAGGGTGAGTTGTAGGATTAGTGTTAGGGTTATTGTAAGGTTTAGGCTGAGGTTTTGGTTAGTGTTATGGTTAGGTTTAGGGTGAGGTTTAGGTTGAGGGTGAGGGTTTGGATTAGGGTAAGTCATAGAGTTAGTTTGAGGGTTGGAGGTAGGTTGAGGGTTATGGTGAGGGCTAGGGTGAGGGTGAGGTTTAGGGTTAGGTTTAGTGATAAGGATATCATTAGGGTTAGGTTTAGGTTTAGGGTTAGGGTAAGGGTTAAGGGGAGGGTTAAGGTGAGGTTTAGGATTAGGGGTAGGGAGAAATTTAGGTTTAGTTTTAGGGAGTGATGTAGGTTTAATGTGAGGGGTAGGGTTAGGTTTAGGGTTAGAGTTAAGGTGAGGGCAAGTGTTCGGGTGAGGGTTAGGGTGATGGTAAGGTTTAGGGTGAACATTAGGTTTAGGTTCAGGGTTAGGTTTAGCTTTAGGTTTAGGGTGAGTGTTAGGGTTAGTGTGAGGGTTAGGGTGAGGTTGAGGGTTAGGGTTAAGCTTAGGCTGAAGGTGAGGGTGAGGTTTAGGGTTAGGGTTAGGGTTAGGATTACGTTGAGTGATAGGGTGAGGGTTAGGGTTAATATTAGTGTTAGGGTGAGGGTGAGGGTTAGGTTTAGGATTAGGGTGAGGTTCAGGGTTATTGTGAGTGTTAGGATTAGTTTGAGAGTTAGGGTGAGGGTGAGGGTTAGGATTAGGCTTAGGCTGAAGGTGAAGGTGAGGTTTAGGGTTAGGGTTTGGGTTAGGGTTAGGATGATGGTTAGCGTGAGGAGTATGGTTAGGGTTAGAGTGAGGGTGAGGGTTAGGTTTAGCTTTAGGGTTAGGGTTAGTGTTAAGCTGAGGGTGAGGGTGAGGGTTAGGGTTAGGGTTAGGATGAGGGTAAGGGTTAGGTTTAGGGTGAGGGTGAGGGTGAGGTTTAGGGTTATGGTTTTTTTTTAGGCTGAGGGTGATGGTGAGGATAAGGGTTAAGGTGAGGGTTAGGTTGAGGTTGAGGGTTAGGGTAAGGGTGAGCTTTAGGGTGAGTGTTAGGATTAGGGTTAGGGTTACGATTAGGTTGAGGGATAGGGTGAGGGTTAGGGTTAATATTAGGGTTAGGGTTAGTGTTAGGGTTAGGTTTAGGTTTAGGGTTAGGGTTAGGGTTAGGGTGAGTGTTAGGTTGTGGGTAAGTGTTAGAGTGAGGGTTAGGATGAGGGTTAAGGTTAGTTTGAGGGTTATAGTTAGGCTTAGGTTAGGGTGAGGGTAAGGATTAGGGTGAGCTTTAGGGTGAGGGTGAGGGTTAGGGTTAGGATGAGGGTTAGGGTTAGTATGAGGGTTAGAGTTAGGGTTAGGGTTAGGGTGAGGCTAAAGCTTAGGGTTAGGTTTAGGTTGACGGTGAGGGTTAGTGTGAGGTTATTGTTAGGTTAAAGGTTTAAGGTGTAAGGTTTATGGTGAGGTCTAATGTGAGTTTGAGGGTTAGGGTGAGGGTGAGGGTGAGGGTGAACGTTTCGGTTAGGTAAGGGTTAATATTAGGGTTAGGGTGAAGATTAGGGTGAGAGTCAGGGATAGGATGAAGTTTAGGGTTAGAGTGATGGTTAGGGTTAGTGTGAGGTTTAGGGTTATGGTTAGGGTTAGGGTGAGGATTAGGGTTCAGGTTTCCATTACGGTTAGGGTTAGGGTTAGGGTGTTTTTGAGGGTTAGCGGTAGGGTTAGGGTTAGTGTTAGCGTGAGTGTTAGGGTTAGGGTTAGGATGAGGGTTAGGGTAAGAGGTAGAGTTATTGTTAATGTTAGGATTAGGGTGACGGTTAGGGTGAGGTTAAGGATTAGGGTGAGGGTGATGGTTAGTGTTATGTTTAGGGTGATGGTGAGGGTGAGGGTTAGGGTTAGCGTGAGGGTGAGGCTGAGGGTGAGGGTTAGGGTTAGGGTAATGGTTAGTGTTAGGGTTAGTTTGAGGATTAGTGTGAGGTTTTGGGTTAAGGTGACCGTTAGGTTTTGACTGAGTGTTAAGTTTAGGGTTAGGGTGAGGGTTAGGGTTAGTGGGATGTTTAGGGTGAGGGTGAGGCTGAGGGTGAGAGTTTGGGTTCTCGTGAGGGTTAGGGTTTGGGTGACGGTTAGGGTTAGGCTGAGGGTTAGTGTGAGGTTGAAGGTTAGGGTGAGCATGAGGGGTAGGGTTAGGGTTAGGGTGAGATTTAGGTTTAGGGTTAGTGTTAGGTGAGGGTTACAGGGAGGGATAGGGTTAGGGTTAGGGTGAGAGTTAGGATTACTGTGTGGGTTAGGGTTATGGTTAGAGTGAGGGTAAGGTTTAGGGTTAGGTTTAGTGTGAGGGTGAGGATTAGGGTTAGGTTTAGGGTTATGGGGAGAGTTAGGGTGAAGGTTAGGGTTAGGTTTAGGGTTAAGTTTAAGGTGAGGGTTTCGATGAGGGTTAGGGTTAGGGCTAGGGTGAGGGTAAGGTTTAGAGTGAGGGTGAGGGTTAGGGTTAAGGTTAGGGTGTGGGATAGGGTGAGGGTTATGGTTAGGTTTAGGGTGAGGGTAAGTGTTAAGGTGAGGGTTAGGGTGAGGTTGAGTGTTAGGGTTAGGGTTAGGGGTAGGGTGAGGGTTAGAGTTATGGTGAGGGTTAATGTGAGGGTTTTGGTTAGTTTTAGAGTTAGGTCTAGGGTAATTTTTAGGGTGAGGTTGAGGGTTAGTGTTAGGGTAAGTGTTACGGTAAGGGTAAGGGTTAGGGTTAGGGTAAGGTTTAGGGTGAGGGTTAGGGTGAGTGATAGGGTGAGGGTTAGTTTGAGGATAAGAGTTGTGGTGAGTTTTAGGGTGAGGGTGAGCTTTAGTGTTAGGGTTAAGATGAGGTTTAGTGTGAGGGTGAGGATTAGGGTTAGGGTTAGGGTGAGGTTAGGGTGAGGGTTTTGGTTAGTGTTAGGGTTAGGGTGTGGGTTAGGGTGAGGGTGAGGGTTAGTATTAGGGTAGGGGTTAGGGTTACGGTGAGGGTTAGGGTTTGATCGAGGGTTAGAGTGAGCGCTAGGGTTAAGGTGAGGATTAGCGTTAAGGTTAGGGTGAGAATTGAGGTTAGGGATAGGTTTAGGTTTAGGGTAAAATTTACAGTGAGGGTTAGGCTGAGGGTTAGGCTTAGGGTTAGGGTGAATATTAGGGTTAGGGGGAAGGTGAGGGATAGGTTTAGTGTGAGGTTTAGTGTTAGGTTTAGTTTTAGGGTTAACGTGAGGGTAAGGGTCAGGGTGAGGGTTAGGGTGAGGGGGAGGTTTAGGGTAAGTGTGAGGTTTAGGATGAGGGTTAGGGGTAGGGGTAAGGTTAGGGTTCGGTTGAGGTTTAGTGTGAGGGTTAGGGTTAATGTTAGGGTTAGGGTTAGGGTGAGGTTTAGGGTTAGGATTAGGGTGAGGATTAGAGTGAGGGTGAGTGTTAGCATGAGGGTTATGCTTAGTGTGAGGGTGACGGTTATAGTTAGGGTTAGGAATAGGATGAGGTTTAGGGTTAGGGAAAAGTTTACGGTGAGGGTTAGGGTGAGGGTTATGGTTAGGGTTACGGTGAATGTTAGGGTTAGGGGTAGGTTGAGTGATAGGTTTTTTTGTGAGGTTTAGGGTCAGGATTAGGGTTAGGGTTAAGGTGAGTATAAGGTTTAGGGTGAGGCTTAGGGTGAGGGTGATGGTTAGGGTTAGCATTAGTGTTAGGGTGAATGTTAGGGTTAGGGGGAAGGTGAGGGATAGGTTTAGTGTGAGGTTTAGTGTTAGGTTTAGTTTTAGGGTTAACGTGAGTGTAAGGGACAGGGTGAGGGTTAGGGTGAGGGTGAGGTTTAGGGTAAGTGTGAGGTTTAGGGTGAGGGTTAGGGGTAGGGGTAAGGTTAGGGTTCGGTTGAGGTTTAGTGTGAGGGTTAGGGTTAATGTTAGGGTTAGGGTTAGGGTGAGGTTTAGGGTTAGGAATAGGGTGAGGATTAGAGTGAGGGTGAGTGTTAGCATGAGGGTTATGCTTAGTGTGAGGGTGACGGTTATAGTTAGGGTTAGGGATAGGATGAGGTTTAGGGTTAGGGAAAAGTTTACGGTGAGGGTTAGGGTGAGGGTTATGGTTAGGGTTACGGTGAATGTTAGGGTTAGGGGTAGGTTGAGTGATAGGTTTTTTTGTGAGGTTTAGGGTCAGGATTAGGGTTAGGGTTAAGGTGAGTATAAGGTTTAGGGTGAGGCTTAGGGTGAGGGTGATGGTTAGGGTTAGCATTAGTGTTAGGGTGAGGGTTAGGGTTAGGTTTAGTGTTAGGGATTGGGTTAGGGTGATGGTGAGGGTTAGGGTTAATATTAGGGTTAGTTTGAGGCTTAGCATGAAGTTTAGGTTTAATATTAGGGTTAGGGAAAGGGTGAGGGTTAGGGTTAGGGTTAGTGTGAGGGTTAGAGTTAGAGTTCTGGTTAGATTTAGGGTGAGGTAAGTGTTAAGGTGAGGGTTAGTGTGAGGTTGAGGTTTATGATTAGCATTAGGGTTAGGGTGAGGGTTCGGGTGACTATTAGGGTTAGGGTTGGGGTGAGTGTGAGTGTGAGTGTTAGGGTGAGAGTGAGGGATAGGGTTGGGTTAGGGATAGAGTGAGGGTTAGGGTGAGGGCTAGGCTTAGGGTGAGTGTTAGGGTGTGGGTGAGGTTGAGGGTGAGGTTTTCTCTTACATAATTTTTAGGGTTAGGGTTAGGTTTAGGGTTAGGGTGAGGGTTAATATTAGGGTTAGGGATAGGATGAGTATTAGCTTTAGGGTTCGGTTAGGGGTTGGGTGAGGGTTAGGATTAGTGTGAGGGTTAGGGTAAGGGTTAGGCTTAGGGTTGGGGTGAGGGTAAGTGTTAGGGTGATGTTTAGGGTGAAGGTGAGGATTAGGGTTAGGGTTAGGGTTAAAGTGTGAGTTAGGTTGAGGGTTAGGGTTAGGGTTCGGGTGAATTTTAGGGTTAGCGTGAGTGTTAGGGTGTGGGTGAGTGTGAGGTTAAGGGTTAGGGTTAGGGTTAGAGTTAGGGTGAGGGTTAGGGTTAGGATTATGGTTAGGGTTAGGGTTAGGTTGAGGATGAGGGTGAGGTTGAGGGTTAGTATTTGGGTGAGGGTTAGGTTTAGATTTAGGGATAGGATGAGGTTTAGGGTACTGGGTGGGGTTAGGTTTACGGTGAGGGTTAGGTTTAGTGTGAGGTTTAGGTTAAGGGTTAGGTTTAGAGTTAGAATGGGGTTAAGGGTTAGGGTGAGAGTTAGGGTGAGGGTAAGGGTTAGGTTTAGGGTTAGAGTTGGGGTGAGGTTTAAGGTGAGGCTTATAGGGTTAGGGTTTGGGTTAGGGTGAGGGTGAGTGTTAGGGTCAGTGATAGGGTGAGTGTTAGGTTGAGGGTAAGAGTTAAGGTGAGGGTTAGGGTGAGGGTGAGGATTAGGGTTTGGGTTAGGGTGAGGGGTAGGGTGAGGGGTAGGATTAGGGTTAGGGTTAGGGTGAGGTTTAGGCTGAGGGTTTTGGTTAGTTGTATGGTTAGGTTTAGGGTTAGGGTTAGGTTGAGCGTGAGGGTTTGGGTTAGGGTAAGTGTTAGGGTTAGGTTGAGTGTTGGGGTTAGGTTGAGGGTTATGGAGAGGGTTTGGGTGAGGGTGAGGGTTAGCTTTAGTGTTAGTGATATGGTGATGATTAGGGTTAGGGTTAGGGTTAGGGTTAGGGTAAGGGTTAAGGTGAGGATTAGGGTGAGGGTTAGGGTTAGGGTAGGGAGAATGTTAGGTTTAGTGTTAGGGTGAGCTGTAGGTTTAGTGTGAGGGGTAGGGTTAGGTTTAGCGTTTGAATTAAGCTGAGGGTAAGTGTTAGGGTGAGGGTTAGGGTGAGGGTGAGGGTTAGGGTGAGCATTAGGTTTAGGGTCAGGGTTATGTTTAGCTTTAGGTTTAGGGTGAGTGTTAGGTTGAGGGTAAGAGTTAAGGTGAGGGTTAGGGTGAGGGTGAGGATTAGGGTTTGGGTTAGGGTGAGGGGTAGGGTGAGGGGTAGGATTAGGGTTAGGGTTAGGGTGAGGTTTAGGCTGAGGGTTTTGGTTAGTTGTATGGTTAGGTTTAGGGTTAGGGTTAGGTTGAGCGTGAGGGTTTGGGTTAGGGTAAGTGTTAGGGTTAGGTTGAGTGTTGGGGTTAGGTTGAGGGTTATGGAGAGGGTTTGGGTGAGGGTGAGGGTTAGCTTTAGTGTTAGTGATATGGTGATGATTGGGGTTAGGGTTAGGGTTAGGGTTAGGGTAAGGGTTAAGGTGAGGATTAGGGTGAGGGTTAGGGTTAGGGTAGGGAGAATGTTAGGTTTAGTGTTAGGGTGAGCTGTAGGTTTAGTGTGAGGGGTAGGGTTAGGTTTAGCGTTTGAATTAAGCTGAGGGTAAGTGTTAGGGTGAGGGTTAGGGTGAGGGTGAGGGTTAGGGTGAGCATTAGGTTTAGGGTCAGGGTTAGGTTTAGCTTTAGGTTTAGGGTGAGTGTTTGGGTTAGTGTGAGAGTTAGGGTGAGGTTGAGGGTAAGGGTTAAGGTGAGGGTTAGGTTGAGGTTGAGGGTTAGGGTAAGGGTGAGCTTTAAGGTGACGGTTAGGGTTAGAGTTAGGGTTAGGATTAGGTTGAGGGATAGGGTGAGGGTTAGGGTTAATATTAGAGTTAAGGTTAGGGTTAGGGTTAGGGCTAGGTTGAGGTAAGTTTTAGAGTGAGGTTTAGGATGAGGGTTAGGGTTAGTTTGAGGGTTAGAGTTAGTGTTAGGGTTAGGGTGAGGGTAAGGATTAGGGTGAGGTTTAGGGTGAGGGTGAGGTTTAGGGCTAGGATGAGGGTTAGGGTTAGTATGAGGGTTAGAGTTAGGGTTAGGGTTAGGGTGAGGGTAAGGCTTAGGGTTACGTTTAGGGTGACAGTGAAGGTTAGTGTGAGGGTTATTTTTAGGTTTAGGGTAAGGTTTATGGTGAGGTCTAATGTGAGGTTGAGGGTTTGGGTGAGGTTGAGAGTGAGGGTGAACGTTTCGGTTAGGTAACGGTCAAGATTAAGGTTGGGGTGAGGATTAGGGTGAGGGTCAGGGATAGGATGAAGTTTAGGGTTAGTGTGATGGTTAGGGTTAGTGTGAGGTTTAGGGTTAGGGTTAAGGTTAGGGTGAGGTTTAGGGTTTGGGTTTGCATTAGGGTTAGGGTGAGGGTTAGGGTGTTTTTGAGGGTTAGGGGTAGGGTTAGGGTTAGTGTTAGGGTGAGGGTTAGGGTTAGGGTTAGGGTTAGGATGAGGGTTAGTGTAAGGGGTAGGGTTAGGGTTAGGGTGAATGTTAGGATTAGGGTGACGGTTAGGGCAAGGGTAAGGGTTAGGGTTATGGTGAGGGTTAGGTTTAGGGTTAGGGTTAGGGTGAGAGTGAGGGTTAGGTTTAGGGTTAGGATTAGGGTGAGGTTTAGGGTTAGGGTTAGGGTTAGTGTAAGGGATAGATTTAGGGTAAAGGTTAGGGTTAGGGTTAGGATTAGGGTTAGGTTGAGGGTTAAGGTTAGGTTTAGGATGAGGGTTTGGGTTATGTTTAGGGTGAGGTTTAGGTTTAGGGTGAGGTCTACGATGAGGATGAGGGTTAGGATGAGTGTGAGAGTGAGGTTGAGGGTTTTGGTTAGGTAAGGGTTAGGGTTAGGGTGAGGATTAGGGTGAGGGTGAGGTTTAGGTTGAGGGTTATGGTTAGGGTGGGGGTTAGCATGAGGCTGAGGTTTAGTTTGAGGTTTAGGGTGAGTGTGAGCTTGAGGGTTCAGGTGAGGTTCAGGGTTCGGGTGTCAGCTAGGGTTAAGTTTAGGGTGAGGATTAGGGTGACTGTGAGGGTTAGGATTAAGGTTAGGGTGAGGGTTAGGTTTAGGGTGAGGCTTAGGATGAGGTGTAGGTTTAGGGTTAGGGAGAGGGTTAGGGTTAGGGTGAAGGTTAGTGTTAGTTTGAGGGTTAGGGTGAAGGTGAGTTTGAGGTTGATGGTTATGGTGAGGGTGATGGTGATGGTGAGGGTTAGGGTTAGGATTCGTGTTAGGTTTAGGGTGAGAGTTAGGGTTAGGGTTTGGGTTAGGGTGAGGGTGAGGGTGAGGGTGAGGGTTAGTGTTAGGGTTAGGGTGAGGGTTAGTGTGAGTGTTAGTTTTAGGGTTAGGGTAATGGTTAGGTTTAGGTTGAGCGTTAGTTTTAGGTTTAGGGTTAGGGTGAGGGTGATGCTGAGGATTAAGGTTAGGGTTAGTGTGAGGATAAGGGTTAGGGTGAGGATTAGGGTGAGGGTTTACGTTAGAATAAGGTTTAGGGTGAGGGTTAGGATTAGGGTTAGGGTTATGGTAAGGGTTAGGGTTAGGGTAAGGGTTAGGGTGAGGCTTAGGGTTAGGGTTAGGGTTAGGGTGAGGGTTAGGCTTAGGATTAGGGTTAGGGTAAGGTTTAGGGTTAAGTTTAAGGTTAGGTTAAGTTTAGGGTTAGTGTGAGGGTTAGGGTTAGGGTGGTAATTAGGGAGACGGTGAGGGTTAGGGTGAGGGTGAGGTTGAGCGTGAGGTTTAGTGTGAGGGTGAGGGTGAGTGGCAGGGTGACGTTGAGGGTTAGGTTTAGGGTGAGGATTAGGGTGAGGGTGAGGGTTAGGGTTAAGTTGAGGGTTAGGGTTAGGTTTAGGGTTAGGGTGAAGGTTAGGGTGAGAGTTAGGTTTAGGGTTAGGATGAGGGTTAGGCTTACTGTGAGGGTTACGATTAGGGTTTGGGTTAGTGTGAGGATAAGTTTTAGGGTGAGTGTTAGGTTGAGACTGAGGGTTAGTGTTAGCGTTAGGGTTAGGGTGTGGGTTAGGGGTCTTGTTAGGGCTGGGTGAGGGTTAGGTTGAGCGTAAGGATTAGGGTGAGGGATAGTTTGATGGTGAGGGATAGGGTAATGGTGAGGGTAAGGATTAGGGTTAGGGTGAGAGTAAGGGTTAGGTTAAGTGTAAGGGTTAGGGTCAGGGTTAGGTTAAGGGTGAGCGTTAGGGTTAGCATTGGGGTTAGGGTTAGGATGATTGTTAGGGTTGGGGTTAGGGTGCAGGTTAGGGTTAGGGTTAGAGTGAGGGTAAGGGTCAGGTTTAGGGTTAGGATTAGGTTTAGTGTTAGGTTGAGGCTGAGGGTGAGGGTGAGTGTGAGTGTGAAGTTTAAGGTTAGGGTTAGGTTTAGGGTGAGGGTGATGTTTTTGTTTAGGAAACGTTAAGGTTAGGTTTAGGGTGAGGATTAGGGTGGGGGTGAGGTTTAAGTTGAGGGTTATGTTCAGGGTGAGGGTTAGGGTTAGGGTTAGGGTGAGGGTTAGGGTTAGGGTGATGTTTAGTGTGACGGTGAAGGTGAGAGTGAGGGTTCTTGTGAGGGTTAGGGTTTCAGTGAGGGTTAGGGTTAGGGTTACGGTTAGGATTAGGGTGAGGGTAAGGGTTTTATTGACATTTAGTTTGAGGGTTAGTGTTAGGGTTAGGTTTAGGCTTAGGGTGAGGGTTAGGTTGAGGGTTAGGGTTAGGGTTAGGGTGAGGGTTAGGGTGAGGATTAGGGTGAAGTTTAGGGTTAGGGTTAGGGTTTGGCTTAGGGTGAGAAGGGGTAGGGTGAGGGTTAGGGAGAGGGTGAGGGATAGGGTTATTGTGAGGGTAAGGTTTAGGCTGAGGCTTAGGTTGAGAATGAGCATTTGTTTTAGCACAGGGTTGGGTTAAGCATGAGGGTTAGGGTTAGGCTGAGGGGTAGTTTTTGGGTTAGGGTTAGGGTTAGGATGAGGTTAAAGTTTAGGGTGTGGGTGAGGGTGAGGGTTAGGGTTAGCCTTAGGACGAGGGTGAGGGTTTGGGTTAGGGTTAGGGTGAATGTGACTGTGAGGGTTAGGTTTAGGATTAGGGTTAGGGTTACAGTTAGCTGAGGTTGAGGGTATGAGTGAGAGTGAGGGCTAGGTTTAGGGTTAGAGAAAGGGTTAGGGTTAGGTTTAGGGTTAGTATTAGAGTTAGGGTTAGGATTAGTCTGAGGTTGAGAGTGAGGGTGAGGGTGAAGGTGAAGTTTTAGTTTTAGGGTTAGAGTTACGGTTAGGTTGAGCACTAGGATGAGGGTGAGGGTTAGGATTAGCATTAGGGTTAGGGTGAGGCTTAGGGTGAGGTTTGAGTGTTAGGTTTAGTGTTAGGGTGAGGGTGAGGGTTAGGGTTAGTTTGAGGATGAGGGTCTGGGTTAGGATTAGGGTTAGGGTTACATTTAGGTTTAGGGTGATGGTGAGGGTTAGAATTAGGATTAGGGTTAGGGTTAGAGTAAGGTGAGAGTGAGGGTGAGGGTTAGGGTTTTGGTTAGAATTATAGTGAGGGTGAGCAGGAGGGTTAGAGTTAAGACTAGGATTATAATTATGGTTAAGGATAGGGTGAGGGTGAGGGTGAGGCTTAGGGTTAGGATTAGGTTTAGTTTTAGTGTGAGGATCAGGGTGAGGGGGAGGGTTAGGGTGAGGGTGAGAAGGAGGGTGAGGGTTAGGGTGAGCTTTCGGGTTAGGCTTAGGGTGAGGGTTAGGGTTAGGGTTAGGTTATGGCTGAGGTTTAGGTATAGGGCAAGTTTTAGGGTTACGGTGAGGGTGAGGGTTAGGGTGATGGTGAGGGTTAGGGTTAGGGTTAGGGTGAGGTTTAGGGTTAGAGTTAGGGTTAGTGTAAAGTTAAGAGTTAGGGTGAAGGGTAGGATTAGGGTTAGGTTTAGGGTTAGGATTAGGGTGAGGGTGAGGGTTATGGTTAGGGTTAGGGTTAGGGTGAGGGTTAGGATTAGGGTAAGTCTTAGGGTTGGGGTTAGCATAAGGGTGAGTGTGAGGGTGATGGTTAGGGTTAGGTTTAGGGTGAAGGTGAGGGTTAGGGTTAAGGTTAGGATTAGGGTGAGGGTGAGGGTGAGGGTTAGGGTTAGGATTAGTTTTAGGGTTAGGTTTAGGATGAGGGATAGGATGAGGCTTAGAGTTAGGGTTAGTGTGAGGGTTACGGTTACGGTTAGGGTTAGGGTAAGGTTTAGGGTGAGGGTTAGATTGAGTTTGAGGGTTAGGGTTAAGGTGAGGTTTAGGGTGAGTTTTAGGATTAATGTAAGGGTTAGGGTTAGGGTGAGGGTAAGGGTTATAGTGAGAGTTATTGTGAGGGTGAGCATTAGGGTTAGGGTTAGGGTAAGGGTTAGGGTGAGCGTTAGGGTGAGGGTTTGGGTTCGGGTTAACATTAGGGTTAGATTGAGGGTGAGGGTTAGGGTGTAGGTTAGGGTTAGGGTTAGGGATAGGGTGAGGATTAGTGTTAGTGTGAGGGTGAGGTTCTGGGTTAGGGTTAGGTTTATGGTTAGATTTAGGATGAGGGTGATGTTGAGGGTTAGATTTAGGATTAGCATTAGGGTTATGGTTAGGGTTAGGGTGAGTGTGAGGGTGAGGCTTAGGGTTATGATTAGGGTGAGGTTTAGGTTTAGGGTGAAGGCTATGGTGAGTGTGAGGGTTAGAGTGAGTGTGACTGTGAGGGTGAGGGTTTTGGTTAGGTAAGCGTTAGGGTTAGGGTTAGGGTGAGGATTAGGTTGAGAGTGAGGTTTAGATTGAGTGTTAGGGTTAGGGTGAGGGTTAGGGTGAGGCTAAGGGTAAAGGTGATTATTCGGGTTCGTGTGAGGGTGAGGGTTTGGGTGAGGTTGAGGGTTCTTGTGTGGGTTAGGGTTAGGTTTAGGGTGAGGGATAGGGTGACATTGAGGGTTAGGGAGAGGGTGAGGTTTAGGATTAGGGTTAGGGTGAGGGTTAGGTTTAGGGTTCGGGTTAGGGTGAGGGGTAGGGTTATGTTTAGGGAGAAGTTTAGGGTTACGGTGAGGGTTTGGGTTAGTTTGAGGGTTAGGGTGAAGGTGAGTTTGAGGTTGAGGGTTAGGTTGAAGGTGATGGTGACAGTGAGGGTTAGGTTTAGGATTCGGGTTAAGGTTAGTGTGAGGGTTAGGTTTATGGTTAGGGTTAGTGTGAGGGTGAGGGTGAGGCTTAGTGTTTGGGTTAAGGTTAGGTTTATGTTTAGGGTGAGGGCTACGGTGAGGGTGAGGGTTAGGGTGAGTGTGAAGGTGAGGTTGAGGGTTAGGGTTAGGGTGAGTCTTAGGGTTAGGTTTAGGGTGAGGCTTATGGTTAGGGTGATGTTTAGGGTGAGGGTGAATGTGAGAGTGAGGCGCGTGAGGGTTAGGGTTAGGGTGAAGGTTAAGGTTAGGGTTAGCATTAGGGTTAGGGTGAGACTTAGGGTGAGGGTTTAGTGTTAGGGTTAGGGTGAGGGTGAGGGTGAGGGTTAGGGTGAGGTTGTGGGTGAGGTTTTCGGTTAGGGTGGGGGTTAGAGTTACAGTGAGGATGAGGGTGAGGTTGAAGGTTAGGATTAGGGTTAGCGTTAGCGATAGGATGAGGGTGAGGTTGAGGGTTAGTGTGTATTTGAGGGTTAGGGATACCGTTAGGGTTAGTGTTAGGGTGAGGGTTAGGGTTAGGGTTAGGGTTAGGATGAGGGTTAGGGTAAGGGGTAGGGTTAGGTTTAGGCTGAATGTTAGGATTAGGGTTAGGGTTATGGTAAGGGTAAGGGTTAGGGTTAGGGTGAGGTTAAGGATTAGAGTGAGTGTGAGGGTTAGTGTTAGTGTTAGGGTTAGGGTGGGATTTAGGGTTATGGTTAGGTTTAGGGTGATGGTTAGGGTGACGGTGAGCGTTAGGGTGAGGGTGATGGTTAGGATAAGGGTTTGGGTGAGGTTTAGGGTTAGGGTGAGAATTAGGGTGAGGGGTAGGGTTAAGGTTAGGGAGAAGGTTAGGGTTTCTGTGAGGGTTAGGGGTAGGGTTAGAGTTAGGTTTAGTATGAGGATAAAGGTTAGGGTTAGCGTTAGGGTAAGGGTTAGGTTTAGGGTGAGGGTCAGGGTTAGGGTTTGGGTGAGGGTGAGTTTTAGGGTGAGCGGTAGGTTTAGAGTTAGGGTAAGGTTTAGGGTTAGGGTGAGGGTTACGTTTAGGGTTAGGGTGAGGGTTTGGCTGAGGGTTAGGTTTAGTGTGAGGATAAGGGTTAGGGTGAGGATTAGGGTTAGGGTTAGAGTTAGGGTAAGGGTTAGGTTTAGGCTTAGGGTTAGGGTTAAGGTTAGGGTGAGTGTGAGGTTTAGGGATATGGTTAGGGTGAGGGTTAGGGTTAGGGTTATGGTAAGGGTTTTGTTTAGGGTGAGGGTTAGGGTTAGGTTGATTTTTAGGGTGTCAGTGAGGGTTAGGGTGAGAGTGAGGTTCAGCGTGAGGGTTATGGTTAGGGTGAGGGTGAGTGTGAGGGTGACGGTTAGGGTTAGTTTTAGGGTGAGGGTAAGGTTTAGGGTTAGGATTAGGGTTAGTGTAAGGGTTAGGCTGAGTGAGAGGGTGAGGTTGAGGGTGAGGGTGAGGGTTAGGGTGAGTGTTAGGGTTAGACTGAGGGTTAGGGTAAGGGTGAGTTTGAGGGTCAGGGTGAGGTTGAGGGTGAGGTTGAGGGTGAGAGTTAGGATTAGGGTTCCAGTTAGGGTGAGGGTGAGGGTGAGGGTGAGGTTTAGGGTTAGGGTTAGGGTTAGTGTTATTGTCAGGGTTATGGTTAGGGTTAGGATTAGGGTGAGAATGAGGGTAAGGGTTAGCATGAGGATTAGAGTTAGGGTTATGGTTAGGGTGAGGGTGAGGGTGAGGGTTAGGTTTAGGGTTAGGGTTAGGGTTAGGATGAGGGTTAGGCTGAGGGTTAGAGTTAGTGTTAGTGTGAGGCTTAGGGTTAGGGTTACGGTTAGGGTGAGGGCAAAGGTTAGGGTGAGGGTTAGGTTGAGTTTGAGGGTTGATGTTAGGGTGAGGTTTAGGGTGAGTTTTAGTGTTAATGTTAGGCTCTGGGTTAGGGTGAGGGTAAGGGTTATAGTGAGAGTTATTTTGAGGGTGAGGGTTAGGTTTAGGGTGAGGGTTAGGGTAAGGGTTTGGGTTCGGGTTAGCATTAGGGTTAGGTTGAGGGTGAGGGTTAGGGTGAGGCTTAGGGTTAGGGTGAGGGATAGGGTTAGTTTAAGGGTTAGGGTGAGTGTTTGGGTGAGGGTTTGGTTTAGGTTTAGGGTGTGGGTGAGGGTTAGGATGAGGGTAAGATTTAGGGTGAAGTTTAAGGTGAGGTTGAGTATTAGGGTTAGCATTAGTCTTAGTGTGATGGTTAGGGTTAGGTGTAGCATTAGGTTAGTGTTAGGATTAGGTTGAGGGTTAGGATTAGGGTTAAGGTGAGGGTGATGTTTATGGTTAGCATTAGGTTTATGGTTAGGGTTAAAGTGAGGGTGAGGGTGATGGTTAAATTTAGGATTAGGTTTAGTGTTAAGGTGAGGCTGAGGTTGAGGATGAGGTTGATGCTTAGGGTTCGGTTAGGGTTAGGCTTAGGGTGAGGGCTAGGCTGAGGGAGAGGGTTAGGGTGAGGGTTAGGGTGAGGGTGGGGTTTTAAGTTAGGAAAGGGTTACGGTTAGGTTTTGGGTGAGGATTAGGCTGAGGGTGAGGTTGAAGGTGAGGGTTAGGGTTAATGTGAGGGTTAGGGTTAGGGTTAGGCTGAGGGTTAGGGTTAGGATTAGGGTTAGGTTTAGGCTGAGGGTGAGAATGAGGGTGAGGGTGAGGGTTAGGTTGTAGGTGAAGGTTAGGGTTAAGGTGAGGGTTAGGGTGATGGTGTGGGTTAGGTTGAGGGTTAGGATTAGTGTGAGGTTTAGGATTAGGGTTAGTGTGAGGAAAAGGGTTAGGGTGAGGATTTGGATGAGTGTAAGAGTTAGCGTAAGGTTTAGCCTTAGGGTTAGGGTGAGGTATAGGGTTAAAGTTCCGGTTAGGGTTAGGATGAGGTTTATGGTTGGGGTGAGTGTTAGGGTTACAGTTAGGGTGAGTGTGAGGATGAGGGTTCGGGTTCGGGTTCGGGTTAGGATGTGGATTAGGGTTAATTTTATGGTGAGGGTAAGGGTTAGGGTGAGGTTTAGGGTGAGGGTTAGGATTACGGTGAGGGTTAGGGTGACAGTGAGGGTTAGAGAGGGTCAAGTTTAGGATTTGGGTGATGGTTAAAGTGAGGATTAGTGTTAGGTTTAGGTTTAGGGTTAGTGTCAGGATTAGGGTTAGTGTTAGGTTTATACTGATATTAAGGGTTAAGGTGAGTGTTAGGCTGATGGGTAGGTTTAAGGTAAGGGTGAGGGAGAGGGTGAGGGTAAGGATTAGGGTGAGGGTTAGGGTGAGGGTGAGGCTCAGGGTTAGCATTAGGGTTAGGGTTTGTGTTAGATTGAGGGGTAGAGGTAGGGTTAAGGTGAGGATGAGGGTTAGGGTTAGCATTAGGTTTAGGGTTAGGGTGAGGATGAGGGATAGGGCTAGTTTTAGGGTGAGTGTGAGTGTGAGGGTTAGGGTTAGGGGTAGGTTGAGGGTTAAGGTTAAGGTGTCAGTTCCGGTTAGGGTGAGGGTGAGGCTAAGGATTAGGGTGAGGTTTAGGGTGTGAGTGAGGGTTAGGGTTTGAATTAGAATTAGTGTTAGGGTTAGGGTGAGGGTGAGGGTGAGGGTGAGGGTTAGGGTTTTGGTTACGGTTTGGATGAGGGACAGGATGAGGATGAGAGTGAGGGTTAGTTTTAAGGATAGGGTTAGGGTCAGGGATAGGATTAGTGTAAGGGTGAGTGCTAGGGTGAGGGTGAGGGTTAGGGTTTGGTTAGGGTGAGGGTAATTGTTAGGGTGAGGGGTAGTGTGAGGGTTAGGGTTAGGGTGAGGGTGAGGGTTAGGTTTAGTGTGAGGGAGTGGCTTAGGATTACGGTTAGTGTTAGGGTAAGGTTAAGGGTTACAGTGAGCGTTAGAGTGAGAGTGAGGTTTAGGTTTAGCGTGAGTGTGAGGGTGAGGGTCAGAGTGAGGGTTCGTATTAGAGTTAGGATTACAGTTGGGGTGAGGGTGAGGGTTATGTTTAGCGTTAGGGTGAGGGTTAGGTTTAGGGTGATGTTTAGGGTGAGGGTGAGTGTAAGGGTGAGGGTGATGGTTCGGGTGAGTTTGAGTATTAGGGTGTGGATGAGGGTTAGGGTGAGGGTGAGGGTTAGCGTTAGGTTTAGGCTGTGGGTTAGGGTTAGGATTAGGGTGAGGGATAGGGTCAGGGTTAGGGTGAGGTTTAGGGTTAGTGTGAGGTTTAGGGTTAGGTTTAGGGTAAGTGTGAGGATAAGTGTTATGGCGAGGGATAGGGTTATTGTTAGGGTTAGGGTGAGGGTTATTGTTAGGGTTAGGGTTAGGGTTAGGATGAGGGTTAGGGTTAGGGTAAAGGTTAGGGTTGGTGTTAGGGTAATGGTTAGTGTGAGGGTGATGGTTAGGGTTAGGTTTAGGGTGAAGTTGAGGGTTCGGATTAGGATTAGGTTTAGGGTTAGGCTTAAGTTGAGGGTGAGGGTGAGGGTGAGGGTTAGGGAGAGGTTTAGCGTTAGGTTTAGGGTTAGGGTGAGAGTGAAGATTAGGTTGAAGTGAGGGTTCGGGTTTGGGTGAGGGTTAGGGTGATGGTGAGGGTCAGGGTGAGGTTGAGGTTTAGGTTTAGTGTTAGCTTTAGAGTGAGGGTTAGGATCAGGGATAGGATTAGAGTGAGTGTTAAGGTGAGGGTTAGGGTTAGGGTTAAGGTGAGCGTGAGGAGTAGGTTTAGGTTTAGGTTTAGGGTGAGGGTGAGGGTGAGGGTTAGGGTTTATGGTTCGGGTTAGGGTAAGGGTTAGGATTATGGTAAGTGTGAGGGCTATGGTGAGGATGAGGGTTAGGGTTAGGTTTAGGGTGATGGTTAGGGTTACGCTGAGGGATAGGGTTAGGGTTAGTGTGAGGGTGAGGGTTAGTTTTAGTGTGAGGGTTAGGGTTTGTGTTAGGTTTAGGGTAAGATTAAGTTTTAGGATGAGGTTTAGGGTAAGAGTGAGGGTTAGGGTTAGCGTGAGTTTAAGGGTGAGGGTTAGGATTATTGTTAGGGTTAGGGTGAAGGTGAGGGTTATGTTTAGGCTTAGGGTGAGGGTTAGGGTTAGAGTGATGTTTAGGGTGAGGGTGAGGGTTAGGGTGAGATTGAGGTTTCATGTGAGGGTGAAGGTTAGGGTGAGGATGAGTTTTAGGGTTAGGGTTAGATTTAGGGTGTAGGTTAGGGTTAGGGTTAGGGTTAGGATGATGGTTAAGTTTGCGTTTAGGGTAAGGGTGAGGGTAACGGTGAGGATTAGGGTTAGGTTTAGGGTGAGTGTGAGGGTTAGGTTTAGGATTAGTGTTAGTATGATGGTGAGGGTGAAGTTTACATTTAGTGTTAGCTTTCGGGCGAGAGTGAGGTTTAGGTTTAGGATTAGGGTTAGGGTTAGGTTTCGGCTTAGGGTGAGAGTAAGGGTGAGGGTGACATTTAGGGTGTGGTTGAGGGTTAGGTTTAGGGTGAGGTTTAGGGTGACGGTGAGCATTAGGTGAGGGTGAGATTTAGGTTTAGTGTTAGAGATAGGCTGAGGGTTAAGATCAGGGTCAGGATTAATGTGAGGGTTAGGGTTAGGGTTAGGTTTAGGTTTAGAGTTAGTGTGAGGATTAGGTTTAGGGTGAGAGTAAGCGTTAGGGTGAGGGTTAGACTGAGGGTGAGGGATAGTTTTAGTGTTAGTGTTAGGGTGAGCATGTGGGTGAGGGTTAGGTTTAGGGTTAAGGTTAGGGTGAGGATTAGGGTGAGGACAAGTGTTAGGGTTAGGTTTAGGTTGAGGGTGAGGGATAGGGTTGTGGTGAGGTGAGGGTGAGGGTGAGTGTGAGGGTTAGGGTTAGGGTTAGCTTTAGGGTGAGGGTGAGGTTTAGGTTTAGGGTGAGGGTGAGGGTTTAGTTTAGGTAAGGGTTAGGGTAATATTACGGTGAGAATTTGGATGAGGTTTAGGGTTAAGGTGAGCGTTAGGGTTAGGGTGAGCATTAGGTTTAGGATTAGGGTGAGGGTTATTGTTAGGGTGTTGTTTAGGGTGAGGGTGAGGGTGAAGGTTCGGGTGAGGGGGAGGGTTAAGGTTAGGGTGAGTGTGAGTGTTATAGTTAGGGTTAGGGTTAGGGTGAGGGTGAGCGTTAGGGTGAGAGTGAGGTTTCGGGTGAGGTGGAGGGGGAGTGGGAGCGTTATGGTTAGGGTTCTGGTTGGAGTTATGGTGAGAGTATGGATGAGGGTTAGGTTTAGGATTAGGGTTAGGGTTAGACTGAGGGTGAGTGTGAGTGTGAGGGTGAGGGTGAGGGTTAGCGTTAGGGTGAGGGTTAGGTTTAATGTTAGGGTAGGGTTAGCATGAGGGATAGGGTTAGTGTTAGGTTTAGGATGAGGGTTAGGCTGTGGGTTAGGGTTAGCGTTAGGGTGAGGGTTAGGGTTAGTGTGACTTTTAGGGTTAAGTTTAGGGTCAGGGTTAGGATTAGGGTTAGGGTGAATGTTAGGGTTTGTGTTAGGGTGAGGGTGAGGTTTAGGGTTAGGGATAGGGTTAGGGTGAGGGCTAGGGTGAGTGTGAGGGTTAGGATTAGGGTTAGGGAGAGGGTGAGAATTAGGTTTAGAATTAGGGTTAGGGTTTGGGGTAGGGTTAGGGTGAGGGCTAGGGTGAGTGTGAGGGTTAAGGATAGGTTTAGGGATAGGGTGAGGATTAGGGTTAGGGTTTGGGTTAGGGTGAGGTTTAGGCTGATGTGTAGGGTTATAGTTAGGGTGAGGGTTAGGTGTAGTGGGAGTGTTAGGGTTAGGATTAGGTTTAGGGTTAGTGTGAGGGTTCGGGTGAGGATTCGGGATAAGGTGTGGGTGACAGTTAGGGTTAGTGTGAGGACTAGGTTTAGGTTTAGGGGTACTGTTAGGGTTAGGGTTAGGGTGCGGGTCAGGGTTAGATTTAGGGTGATTGTGAGGGTAAGGGTTAGGGTTAGTGTTAAAGTTAGGGTGAGGGTTCGGGTTAGTGTGAGGGTTAGGGTTAGGGTTAGGGGGAGGGGGAGGGTTAGGATTAGAGTTAGGGTTAGGATTGGGTTTAGGATGAGGTTGAGGTTTAGTGTTAGGATGAGGGTTAGATTTATTGTTAGGGTTAAGGTTCGGTTGAGGATGAGGATGAGGTTGAGGGGTAGGGTTAGGTTAGGGTTAGGCTTAGGCTGAGGGTGAGGGTGAGGATGAGGTTGATGTTTAGTGTTAGGGTTAGGGTGAGTGTGAGGGCTAGGGTGAGGGTGAGGGCTAGGGTGAGGGTGAGGTTGAGGGTGTCGTTTACTTCAGGGTTAGGGTTAAGCTGAGATTATCGTTAGGCTGAGGGTTATGGTTAGGGTTAGGGTGTGGGTTAAGGTTAAGGTGATGTTTAGGGTGAGGGTTAGGGTGAGAGTTAGGGTGAGGTTTACGGTTTGTGTTAGGATTAGGGTTAATGTGAGGGTGAGGTTTAGGGTTAGAGTTAGGGTTATGGGGAGGGTGAAATTGAAGGTCAGGTTTAGAGTTAGTGTTAGTGTTAGGGTTAGCATGAGGGTTAGGTTGAGGTTTAGGGTTAGGGTTAGGGTTAGGGTTAGGGTTAGGATGAGCGTTAGGCTGAGGGTTAGGGTTAGGGTTAGTGTGAGGGTTAGGTTTAGGTTATGGTTAGGGTTAGGGTTCGGTTAGCGTGAAGGTTAGTTTTAGGTTTAGGGTTAGGATAAGGTTTAGGGTGAGGGTTAGGGTTAGGGTTAGTGTGAGGGTTAGGTTTAGGGTTAGGGTTAGGGTGTGGAATATGGTGAGGGTGAGGGTTAGGGTGAGGTTTAGGGTTAGGGTCAGGGGTAGGTTGAGTGTTAGGATTAGGGTAAGGACTAGGGTTAGGCTGAGGGTGAGAGTGAGGTTGAGGGTGAGGGTTAGGGTTAGAGTGAGAATTAGAGTGAGGGTGAGGGGGAGGGGGAGAGTTTGGTTTAGGGTTAGATTTAGTTTTAGAGTGAGGGTTAGGATTAGGGTAGCACTAGCTTTAGGCTGAGGGTGAGGTTGAGGTTGAAGTTTAGGGTTAGAGTGAGGGTTAGGTTTAGGGGTAGGTTTAGGGTGACAGTTAGGGTTAGGGTTAGGGTTAGGATGAGCGTTAGGCTTAGGGTAAGGTTTAGGGGTAGTGTGAGGTTTAGTGTGAGGGTTAGGTTTAGGGTTAGGGTTAGGGTGTGGGCTAGGGTGAGGGTGAGGTTTAGGGTGATCGTGAGGTTGAGGGTTTAGTTTAGGTAAGGCTTAAGGTAAGGTTAGGTTGAGGATTAGGGTGAGGTTGAGGGTTAAGGTGAGGTTTAGGGTTAGGGTGGATGTTAGGGTTACTGTGAGGTTTAGGGTTACGCTTAGGGTGAGGTTGAGGGTAAGTTTTTCGGTGAGGGTTATGGTGAGCTTGAGGGTTAGTATTAGAGTTAAGGTTAGGATTAGGGTGAGGGTGAGGGTGAGAGTTAGTGATAGGGTGAGGGTTAGGGATGGGGTGAGGGTTAGGGTTAGGTTTAGGGTTGGGGTGAAGGTGAGGGTGAGGGTTAGGGTTATGGTTAGGGGTAGGGTGAGGTTTAGGCTGAGGTTGAGGGTGAGGGTGAGATTGAGGTTGAGGGTTAGAGTTAGGGTTATGCTGAAGTTGAGGGTTAGGGTGAGAGTGAGGTCAGTTTAGGATTACTGTTAGAGTTAGGGTGAGGCTGACGGTGAGAGGGAAAGTGAGGGTGAAAGTTAGGTTTAGGGCTAGGGTGAGGGTTAGGATTAGTGTGAGGGTTAATGTGATGGTGAGGGTCAGCGTGAGGGTGAGGGTTAGAATGAGGGTGAGGGTGTGCTTGAGGGTTAGGGAGAGGATTAGGCTTAGGGTGAGTTTAAGGGTTAGGGTTAGGGTTAGAGTTATTGTTAGGGTTAGTGTTAGGGTTAGGATGAGGGTGAGGGTTATTGTTAGGGTTAGGGTTAGGTGTAGGGTGAGGGTGGGGTTAAGGGTTAGGGTTAGGATTAGGGTTAATGTTAGGGTAAGGCTGAGGGGGAAGAGGAGGTTGAGGTTGAGGGTTATATTTAAGGTTAGGGTTAGGGTGAGGGCTTGGGTGAGGGTGAGGGTTAGGCTGAGGTTGAAGGTGAGGGTTTTGATTACGTAAAGTTTAGGGTTAGGGTGAGGATTAGGGTGAGTGTGAGGATTAAGCTGAGGTTAGGTTCAGGGTGAGGGTTATTGTTAGGGTTAGGGTGAGGGTTAAGGTTTGGGTGAGGTTTAGGGTTAGGGTGATGTTTAGGGTGAGGGTTAGGTTTAGGTTGAGGGTGAGGTTTAGGATTAGGAATAGGATTAGGGTTATGGTTAAACTGAGGGTGAGGGTCAGGGTGACGGTGAAGGCATGGGTCAGGTTAAGGTTTAGGGTTAGAGTGAGGGTTATGGTTAGTGTGAGGGTTATGGTTATGGTTAGGGTGAGGTTAAGGTTTAGGGTGAGGGTAAGGTTAAGGTGAGGGTTAGGGTCAGTGTGAGGGTTTGGATTAGGTTTGTGTTAGGGTTAGGGTGAGGGTTAGGTTTTGGGTGATGTTTAGAGTGAGGGTGAGGGTTAGGGTGAGGATTAGGGTTAGGGTGAGGGTTAGTGTTAGGGGTAGGGTTAGGGATAGGTTGAGGGTTAGGGTTAGCATTAGGGTTAGGGTGAGGAGTAGGGAGAGGGGTAGGGTTAGGTTTAGGGTGAGGTTTATGGTGAGTGTGAAAGTTAGGTTGAGGGTGAGGGGGAGGGTTAGGGTTAGGGTGTGGGTTAGATTTAGGGTGAGTTTTAGGGTGAGGGTTAGGTTTAGGATTAGGGTGAGGGTTAGGGTTAAGTTGAGGATTAGGGATAGTGTTAGGGTTAGGGTAAGGCTGAGGGTGAGTGTTAGGGTTAGGTTTAGGGTTAGAGTTAGTGTGAGGGTGAGCAGTAGGATTAGGTTAGGATTAGGGTTAGGCTGAGGGTAATGGGGAGGGTGAGGGTGAGGGTTAGTGTTAGGGTGAGGTTTAGGTTAGTGTTAGGGTTAGGGTTAGGGTGAAGGTTAAGATTAGGGTAAGGGTTAGGATGAGGGTTATGCTGAGGGTTAGGGTTATGGTTAGGGTGAGATTTAGGGCTAGGTTTAGGGTTAGGATAAGGGTTAGCCTGAGGGTTAGTGTTAGGGTTAGTGTGAGGGTTAGGAGTAGGGTTAGGGTGAGGCTAAAGTTTAGGGTGACGGTTAGGGTGAGTGTGAGGGTTAGGGTTAGGGTGACGGTTAGGGTGAAGGTTAGGTTTAGGGTTAGGCTTAGGGTGAAGGTTAGGGTGTGGGTAGGTTTTAGGGTGAAGGTTAGGGTGAGAGTGAGGGTTAGGGTTATCATTAAGGTTATGGGGAGGGTGAGGGTTAGGGTGAGGATTTGCATTAAGGTTTAAGACAGGGTGCGGACTAGGTTTAGGGTTAGGTTTAGTGTGAGTGTTAGGCGGAAGGGTAGCCTTAGGGTTAGGGTGAGGGTTAGGTTTAGTGTGAGGGTTAGAGTTAGGGTTAGGGTGACGATAAGGGTTAGGTTGAGGGTTAGGGTGAGTGTGAGGTTTAGGGTTAGCATTAGGTGTAGCCTTAGGGTTAGGATGAGTGTTAGGGTTAGGTTTAGGGTTAGGGTGAAGGTGAGGGTGTAGGTTAGTGTTAGGGTGAGGCTTAGGGTTAGGTTTAGGGTGAGGGTGAGGGTTAGGGTGAGGGTAAGTGTCAGGGTGAGGGTTAGGTTGAGTCTGAGGTTTAGGGTTAGCATTAGGGTGAGGGTGAGGGTTAGGGTGAGTGTGAAGTTTAGGGTTAGCATTAGGTGTAGCCTTAGGGTTAGGATGAGTGTTAGGGTTAGTTTTAGGGTTAGGGTGAAGGTGAGGGTGAAGGTTAGTGTTAGGGTGAGGTTTAGGGTTAGGGTTAGGGTGAGGGTGAGGGTTAGGGTGAGGGTAAGTGTCAGGGTGAGGGTTAGGTTGAGTCTGAGGTTTAGGGTTAGCATTAGGGTGAGGGTGAGGGTGAGGGTTAGGGTGTCGTTTTGGGTTAAGGTTAAGGATAGGGTGAGGATAAGTGTTAGGTTTAGGTTGAGGGTTAGGGTTAGGGTGAGGGGTAACATAATTTGGGTGAGGGTTAGGTTTAGTGCGAGGGTTAGGGTTAGGGTTAGGGTGATGGTAAGAGTTAGTGTTACGGTTAGGGTGAGTGTGAGGTAGGGTGAGGGTTAGGGTTAGGGTGAGGGTTAGCGATAGGTTTAGGGTTAGGGTGAGGTTAGGGTTATGTTTAGGATTAGAGTTAGGGTGTGGGTAAGGCTTAGGGTGAGGGTTAGGGTGAGGTTGAGGGTTAGGGTTAGGTTCAGTATTAGGGTTAGGTTAAGTGTGAGGGTTAGTGATAGGGTTAGGGTTATTGTGAGGTTTAGATTTAGGGTTAAAGTGAGGGTCAGTCTGAGAGGTAGGGTTACGGTTAGGGTGAGGGTTAGGCTTAGTGTGAGGAATAGGGTTAGGGTGAGTGTTAGGGTTAGGTATAGGGTTAGGGTGAGTGTGAGTGTTAGGGGGAGGGTTAGGTTGAGGGTTAGGGTTAGGGTGAGGGTGAGGGTGAGGGTTAGTTTTAGGATAAGGGTTAGGGTTAGGGTTAGGGTGAGGATGAGGGTGAGGGTTAGGGTTAGGGTTAGTGTGAGGGTTAGGTTTACGGTGACAGTTATGGTTAGGGTGAGGGATAGGGTTAGGTTTAGGGTGATGTTTAGTGTGAGGGTGAGGGTTAGGGTGAGGGTGAGTGTTCGGGTGAGAATTAGGGTTAGGGTAAGCTTTAGGAATTGGGTTAGGGTGAGGGTAAGGTTTAGGGTGAGTGTGAGGGTGAGGGTGATTTTTAGGGTTAGCGAGAGGTTTAGGGTTAGGGTTAGGTTTAGGGTTAGTGTGAGGGTTCAGGTTAGGATGAGGGTTAGGTTTAGGTTTAGGGTTAGTATAAAGTTTAGGGTGAGGGTTAGGGTTATAGTTAGTGTGATTGTTAGGTTTAGGGTTAGGGTTTGGGTTAGGTTGAGGGTAAAGTTTAGGGTGAGGGTTAGGGTGAGGCTGAGGGCTAGGGTTAGGGTCAGGGTTAGGTTGAGGGTTAGGATTAGGGTTATGGTTAGGGTAAGGCTGAGGGGGAAGGTTGAGGGTGAGGGTTAGGGTTAAAGTTAGGGATAGGGTGAGGATTTGGGTTACAGTTAGATTTAGGGTTAGGGTTAGGCTGAGGGGTAGGGTTAGTGTTAGGGTTGAGTGTTAGGTTTAGTGTGAGTTTTAGGTTTAGGGTTAGTGTGAGGGTTAGGTTTAGTATGTTGGTTAGGGTTAGGGTTAGGCTGAGGGTAAGGGTTACTGTGAGGGTGAGGTTTAGGGTTAGCATTAGGTTTAAGATTAGGGTTAGGATGAGGGTTAGGTTTAGGGAGAGGGTGAGGGTGAGAGTTAGGTTTAGGATGAGGGTTAGGGTTAGTGTGAGGGTTAGGGTTAGGTTTAGGGTGAGGGTTAGGGTTAGGGTAAGGGTTAGGGTGAGGGTTAGAGTGAGGTTTAGGGTTAGGGTTAGGGTATTATTTATTGTGAGAGTGAGTGTTAGGGTGAGGGTGGGTGTTCGGGTGAGGGTGAGGGTTCTGGTGATTGTGAGGATTAGAGTGTGGTTGAGGGATAGGGTTAGGTGAGAGTCAGGGTGAGGTGTAGGGATAGAGTTAGGGTGAGGGTTAGGGTTAGTGTGAAGGTTAGGGTTAGGGTTAGGGTTAGTGTGAGGATAGTTAGATTGTGGGTTAGTGTGAGGGTGAGCATTAGGGTTAGCGTTAGGGTTAGGGTGAGGGTTAGGATGATGTTTAGGGTTAGGGTGAGGGTTAGGATTAGGTTTAGTGTGAGGGTTAGGGATAGGGTGATGTTTAGGGTGAGATTGAGGATTAATGTGAGGCAGAGAGTGAGGGGGAGGGTTAGGGTGCGGGTTCAGGTGAGGGTGAGGCTCAGGGTGAGGGTTAGGTTTAGGTTTAGGGTGAGGGTGAGGGTTAGGGTTAGGATTAGGGTTTTGGTTGCTGAGGGTGATAATGAAATTGAGGGTGAGGGTTAGGTTTAGGGTTAGGGTGAGGTTTCAGGTTAATGTGAGGGTTAGTGTGAGGGTGAGCGTCAGGGTGAGGGTGAGTGTTAGAATGAGGGTGAGGGTGAGGGTGAGGGTTAGGGTTAGGATTAGGTTAGGGTGAGTTTTAGGGTTAGGGTTAGGGTTATTGTTAGGTTTAGGGTTAGGGTTAGTTGAGCGTGAGGGTGAGTGTTAGCATTTGGGTTAGGGTTAGGGTTAGGGTGAAGGTGTGGTTGAGGGTTAGGATTAGGATTACGGTTAGGGTTAGGTGAAGGCTGAAGGGGAAGGGGCGGTTGAGGGTGAGGTTTAGGGTTAGGGTTAGGGTGAGGGTTACGGTTAGGTTTAGTGTTAGTATAAGGGTGAGCCTGAGGGTAAGGGTTAGGGTTAGTGTGAGTGTTAGGTTTAGGGTTAGGGTTTGGGTTAGGTTGAGAGTAAAGGTTAAGGTGAAGGTTAGGGAGAGGGTGAGGTTTATTGTTATGGTGAGCGTTCAGGTGAGGGTTAGGGTTAGGCTTATGGTTAGGTTTAGCGTGAGGGTTAGAGTGAAGGTTAGGTTTAGGTTTAGGGTAAGGGTGAGGTTTAGGGAGAGGGTGAGGTTTAGGGTGAGGGTGAGGCTTAGGTTTAGGATGAGGGTTAGGGTTAGGGTGAGGGTTCGGGTTAGGTTTATGGTGAGGGTTAGGGTCAGGGTAATTGTTAGGGTGAGGTTTAGGGTTATGGTTAGGTTTAGTGTGAGGGTCAGGGTGAGGGTTAAAGGGAGGTTGAAGGTTAGTGTTAGCATTAGGTTTAGGATGAGGGTGAGAGTTAGGGTGAGGGTTAGGGTTAAGGTTAGGGATAGGGTGAGGATTAGGGTTAGGTTTAGGGTGAGGGTTAGGTTTAGTGTGAGGATTAGGGTTAGATTTAGTGTGAGGGTAAGTGTTTGGGTGAGGGTTAGGGAGAGGGTTAGGGTGAGTTTTAGGGTTAGGGTTTGGGTTAGGTTAATTGTTAGGTTTAGGGTTAGGGTGAGGGTGAGGGTGATGGTGAGGGTTAGCGTTAGGGTTAGGGTTAGGGTGAGGGTGGGATTGAAGGTTAGGGTTAGGATTAGGGTTAGGGTTAGCATAATGCTGAGGGGGAAGGGGAGGTTGAGGGTGAGGGTAAGGGTCTGGTTTAGGGTTAGGGTGAGAGCTAGGTTGAGGGTCAGGTTTAGGGTGAGGGTGAGGGTGAGGGTTTCGTTTAAGTAAGTGTTAGGGTTAGGGTGAGGATTAAGGGGAGGTTGAAGGTCAAGCTGAGGTTAGGTTTAGGGTGAGGGTTTGGGTTAGGGTTAGGGTGAGGTTTAGGGTTAGGGTGATGGTTTGTGTCAGGCTGAAGTTTAGGGTAAAGGTGAGAGCTAGGGAGAGGGTGAGGGTGAGGGTGAGTTTTAGGGTTAGGGTTAGGTTTAGGGTGAGTGTGAGGGTGAGAGTTAGGATTAGTAATAGGGTTAGGGTTAGGGTTAGGCTGAGGGGGAGCGTCAGGGTGAGGGTGAAGTTTAAGTTTAGTGTTAGGGTTAGGGTTAAGGTGAGGGTAAGTTTTAGGGTGAGTTTAAGGGTGAGAGTTAGGGATTGTGTCAGGGTTAGGGTGAGGGTTAGGGTTTGGGTGATGTTTAGGGTGAGGGTGAGGGTTAGGGTGAGGATGAGGGTTCGGTTGAGAGTGAGGGTTCGTGTGAGGTGTCGGGTTAGGTTGTGGGTGAGGATTAGGGTTAGGCTGAAGGTTAGCATTGGGTTTAGGGTTAGTGTGATGGTGAGGGTGAGGGGTAGGGTAAGGGTTAGGTTGATGGTTAGGGTTAGGGTTAGGGTGATGGTTAGGAGGAGGGGTAATTTTAGGTTTAGGTTGAAGTTTAGGGTGAGTGTGAGGGTTAGTGTTAGGGGTAGGTTTAGGTTGAGGGTTAGGGTTAGGGTTAGCATTAGGGTGAAATTGAGGGTTAGGGTGAGAGTTTTGGTTAGCGTGAGTTTGAGGGTGAGGGTTAGGTTTAGGATTAGGATTAAGGGTAGGGTTAGGGTGAGTGTTAGGATGAGGGTGAGGGTTAGTGTGTGGGTGAGGGTTAGGTTTAGGGTGAGGATTAGTTTTAGGCTTAGGGTTAAGGTTATGGTGAGGGTAAGGTTTAGGGTGATGTTTAGTGTGAGGATGAGGGTTAGGGTTATTGTTAGGGTTAGGGTGAGGTTTAGGGATAGGGTTAGTGTTAGGGTAAGGGTGAGGTTTAGGGTCAGGTTTAGGGTTAGGGTGAGGGTTAGGGATAGTTTTAGGTTAGGGTGAGGCTGAGGCTGAGTGTTAGGTTTAGGTTTAGATTTACAGTTAGTGTGAGGGTTAGTTTGAGGGTTAGGATTAGGGTTAGGGTTAGGGTTAGATTGAGGGTTAGGCTGAGGGTTAGGGTTAGGGTAAAGGTTAGGTTTAGGTTTAGGGTTAGGGTGAGGGTTAGGGTGTGGGTAAGTGTTAGAGTGAGGGTTAGGGTGAGGGAGAGGAATAGGGGGAGGGGGAAGGTTAGTGTTAGCATTAGGGTTAGGGTGAGGGTAAGGGTTAGGGTTAATGTTAGGGATAGGATGAGTATTAGGGTTAGGGATAGGCAGAGGGTGAGGGTTAGGGTGAGGAGCAGGGTTAGGTTTAGGGTGAGGGTTAGGTTTAGTGTGAGAATTAGGGTTAGGGTTAGGGTGAGGTTTAGGTTTAGTGTGAGGGTTAGGGTTAGGGTTAGGGTGAGGGTAAGGGTTAGGGTGAGGGTGAGGTTTAGGGTTAGCATTAGTTTTAGATTTAAGGTTAGGATGAGGGTTATGTTTAGGGTGAGGGTGAGGCTTAGGTTTAGGGTCAGGTTTAGGTTTAGGGTGAGGGTTAGGGTCAGGTTAAGTGTTAGGGTGATGGTTAGGGTTATGGTAAGGTTTAGTGTGAGGGTCAGTGTGAGGGTTAGGGTTAGGTTGAGGGTTAAGCTTAGGGTGAGGTTTAGGGTTAGGGTTAGGGTTAGCTTTACGGTGAGGGTGATGGTGAGGGTTAAGTTTAGGGTTAGGGTTAGGGTGAGGGTTAGGGTTAGTGTGAGTGTTAGTGTGATGGTGAGGGTCAGGGTGAAAGTGAGGGTTAGAATGAAGCTGAAGATGAGGGTGAATGTTATGGTTAGGATTAGGGTTAGGGTGAGTTTTACGGTAAGGGTTAGGGTTAGGGTTATTGTTAGGTTCAGGGTTAGGGTTAGGGTGAGAGTGAGGGTGAGGTTTTGCATTAGGATTAGGTTTAGGGTTACAGTGAGGGTGGGGTTGAGGGTTAGGGTTAGGATTAGGGTTAGGGTTTGGGTAAGGCTGAGGGGGAAGATGAGGTTGAGGGTGAGGGTTAGGATTAGGTTTAGGGTTAGGGTGAGGGCTAGGGTCAGTGTGAGGGTTTGGGTGAGGGTGAGGATTTGGTTTAGGTTCAGGGTTAGGGTTAGGTTTAGGGTGAGGGTGATGGTGAGGGATAGGTTTAGGGTTAGGGTTAGGGTGAGGGTTAGGTTTCGTGTGAGGGTTAGTGTGATGGTGAGGGTCAGGATGAGGGTGAGGATTTGAATGAGGCCTAAGATGAGGGTGAGGGTTAGGGTTAGGATTAGGGTTAGGGTGAGTTTTAGGTTTAGGTTTAGGGTTAGGGTTATTGTTAGGGTTAGGGTTAGGGTTAGGGTAAGATTGAGGGTTAGGTTTAGCATTAGGGTTAGGTTTAGTGTTAGGGTGATGGTGAGGTTGAGGGTTAGGTTTAGGAATATGGTTAGGGTTAGGGTAAGGCTGAGGGGGAAGGGGAGGTTGAGGGTGAGTGTTAGGGTTAGGGTGAGGACTAGGGTGAGTGTGAGGCTTTGGGTGAGGGTGAGGGTTTCGTTTCTGTAAGTGTTAGGGTGAGGGTGACGATTAAGCTGAGGTTAGGTTTAGCATGAGGGTTAGGGTTAGGGTGAGGGTGAGGGTTAGTTTTAGGGTGATGGTTAGGGTGAGGGTGTGGGTGATACTTAGGATTAGGAATAGGGTTAGTGTTAGGGTTAGGCTGAGGTGAGGGTCAGGGTGAGGGTGAAGGATAGGGTTAGGATTATGGTTAGGGTGAGGGTTAAGGTTAGTGTGAGGATTATGGTTATGGTTATGGTTAGAGTTATGGTGAGGGTAAGGGTTATGGTGAGGGTGAGGGTTCGGGTGAAAGTTAGAGTTAGGGTTAGGGTTAGGGGAGGGTTAGGGTTAAGGTGATGTTTAGGGTGAGGGTGAGGTTTAGTGTGAGGATGAGAATTTGGGTGTGGCTGTGGGTTCAGGTGAGGTTTCGGGTTAGGGTGTGGGTGAGGATTAGGGTTAGGGTGAGGGTTATCATTAGGTTTAGGCTTAGTGTGAGGGTGAGGGTGAGGGGTAGTTTTAGGGTTCAGTTGAGGGTTAGTGTTAGCGTAACGGTTAGGGTGAGGGTCAGGGAGAGGGGTAGGTTTAGGGTTAGTGTGAGGTTTAGGGTGGGTGTGAGGGTTAGGGGTAGGGTTAGGGTTAGGGTTAGGATGAGGGTTAGGCTGCAGGTTAGGTTTAGGGTTAGTGTGAGTGTTAGGGTTAGGTTGAGGTTTAGGGTTAGCATTAAGGTTAGGGTGAGGGTCAGGGTTAGGGTGACGGTTTGGTTTAAGTTTAAGGATAGGGTGAGGATTAGGTTTAGGGTTAGTTTTAGGGTGAGTGTTAGGCGGAAGGGTAGGCTTAGGGTTGGGGTGAGGGTTAGGTTTAGTGTGACGGATAGGGTTGAGTTTAGGGTGATGGCAAGGGTTAGGGTGAGGGATAGGGTGAGGGTGAGTTTTAGGGTTAGCATTTGGTTTAGCTTTAGGGTTAGATGAGAGTTAGGGTTAGGCTTAGGGTTAGGGTGAGGGTGAGGGTGAAGGTTAATGTTAGGATGAGGGTTATGGTTAGGGTTAGGGTGAGGGTGAGGGTGAGGTTTAGGGTTAGGGTTAGTGTGAGGGTGAGAGTTAGGATTAGGAATAGTGTTAGGGTTTGGGTTAGGCTGAGGCTGAGGGTCAGGGTGAGGGAAAAGATTAGGGTTAGGTGAGGGTGAGGGTAAGGGTGAGGGTTAGGTTTAAAGTCAGGTTTAAGGTGAGGGTTAGGGTTTAGGAGATGTTTAGGGTGAGGGTGAGGGTGAGGATGAGGTTTCGGGTGAGGGTTCGGGATCGGGTTCAGGTTCGGGTTAGGGTGTGGCTGAGGGTTAGGGTTAGGGTGAGGGTTAGCATTAGGTTTAGGGTTAGTGTGACAGTGAGGGTGAGGGGTAGGGTTAGGGTTTGGTTGAGGGTTAGGGTTAGGGTTAGGGTTTGGATAATTTTTAGGGAGAGGGATAATGTTAGGGTTAGTGTGAGGTTTAGGGTGTGTGTGAGGGTTAGGGTTTGGTTGAGGGTTAGGGTTAGGGTGAGGGTGAGGGTTAGGGTTAGAGTTAGGTTTAGGGTGAGTTTGAGGGTGAGGGTTAGGTTTAGGATTAGGATTAGGGTTAGTTTCAGCGTGAGTTTTAGTGTGAGAGTGAGGTTTCGGTTGAGACTGAGGGTTAGTGTATGGGTGATGGTTAGGGTTAGGGTCAGGATTAGGTTTAGTCTTAGGATCAAGGTTGTGGTGAGGCTAAGGGTTAGCGTGAGGTTTAGTGTGAGGATGAGGGTTAGGGTTAGTGTTAGGGTTAGGGTGACGTTTAGGGTGAGGGTTATAGTTAGGGTTAGGGTTAGGGTGAGCGTGAGGGTGAGGTATAGGGTGAGGTTTAGGATTAGGGTGAGGGTTAGGGAAAGTGTTAGTTTAGGGTGAGGGTGAGCGGGAGTGTTAGATTTAGGTTTAGAGTTACGGTGAGGGTGAGGTTGAAGGTTAGGATTAGGGTTAGACTGAGGGTTAGGCTGAGGGTTAGGTTTAGGGTTAGGGTTAGGGTGAGGTTGAGGGTGTGTGTAAGTGTTAGGGTGAGGGTTAGGGTGAGGGTTAGGGTGAGGGTGAGGGTTAGGGTTAGAGTGAGCGTTAGGGTGACGGTTAAGTTTAGGGTTAGGGTTAGGGCGAGTGTGAGGGTGTGGGTCAGTGTTAGGGTGAGAGTTAGGATGAGGGTGAGGTTTAGGTTTAGGGTGAGTGTTAGGGTGAGGATGAGGGTTAGGCTGCGGGTTAGAGTTAGGGTTAGTGTGAGTGTTAGGGTTAGGGTTAGTGGGAGTGTTAGGTTTAGGGTTAGGTTTATGGTTAGGGTGAGGGTTACTGTTAGATTTAGGGTTAGCATAAGGGTTAGGCTGAGGGTTAGGTTTAGTGTTAGTTTGAGGGTTAAGTGTAGGGTTAGGTTAAGGGTTAGGGTGAGGGTAAAGTTTAGGATGAGGGTTAGGGTGAGGGTGAGGGTTAGGGTTAGCATTAAGGTTAGGGTGAGGGTGAGGGTTAGGGTGAGGGTTTTTGTAAAGGTTAAGGATAGGGTGAGGAGTAGGTTTAGGGTTAGTTTTAGGGTGAGCGTTAGGCGGAGGGGTAGGCTTAAGTTCAGGGTGAGGGTTAGGTTTTGTGAGAGGTTTAGGGTTAGGATTAGGGTGATGGTAAGGGTTAGGGTGAGGGTGAGGGTGAGGTTTAGGGTTAGCATTAGGTTTAGCGTTAGGGTTAGGATGAGTGTTAGGGTTATGCTGAGGGTGAGGGTGAAGGTTAGTGTTAGGATGAGGTTTAGGGTTAGGGTTAGGGTGAGGGTGAGTGTGAGGGTGAGGGTTATGGTTAGGGTTTGTGTGAAGTTTAGGATTAAAGTGAGGGTTAGTGTTAGGGTGAGGGTTAGGGTTAGCCTTAGGGTGAGGGTTAGGGTTAGGGTTAGGGTTATGTTTAGTGTCCGGGTGAGGGTTAGGATGAGGGTGAGTGTTCTGATGAGTTAGGCTTAGGGTTAGGGTAAGGGATATGTTTAGTGTGAGGGTAAGGGTTAGGGTGAGTGTTATGGTGAGGGTGAGGTTTAGGGTTAGGTTGAGCGTTAGGGTTATGGTTAGGGTTATGATTAGGGTGAGGTTTAGGTTGAGGGTGAGGGTCAGGGTTAGGGTGAGGGTGGGTGTTAGGTGGAGGGTTAAGGTGAAGGTGAGGGTTAGAGTTAGCATTAGAGTTATGGTGAGGGTGAGGGTTAGGGTTCGGGTTCGGGTTAGGGTGAGGTTTAGGGTTAGGTTTAGGGTTAGTATAATGGTTAGGGTGCACGTTAGGGTTAGGGTTAGTGTGAGTGTTAGTTTTAGGGTTAGTGTTTGGGTTAGGTGGAGTGTAAAGGTTAGGGTGAGGGTTAGGGTGAGGGTGAGTGTTAGGGTTAGGGTGAGGGTGAGCGTGAGGGTTGGGGTTAGGGTTAGAGTGAGGGTGAGGGTGAGGTTTAGTTTTATGTTTAGGTTTAGGGTTAAGGTGAGGGTTAGGGTGTGGGTAAGTGTTAGGGTGAGGGTTAGGGTGATGGTAAGGGTTAGGGTGAGTGTTAGGGTGAGGGTGAGGGTTAGGGTGAGTGTGATGGTAAGGGTTAGGCTGAGTTTTAGGGTGAGGGTGAGGGTTAGGGTGAGGGTTAGGTTGTGGGTGAGGTATAGGGTGAGGGTTAGGTTTAGGGTGAGGGTTAGGGATAGAGTTAGGGTTAGGGTGAGGATGAGGGTGTGTGTTAGGGTTAGGTTTAGGGTTAGGGTGAGGTTGAGGGTGAGGGTTTTTAGGGTTAGGATTAGGGTTAGGCTGAGGGTGATGGGGAAGGTGAGGGTTAGAGTTAGGTTTAGGGTTAGGATGAGGGTTAGGTTTAGGATTAGGGTCAGTGTAAGGGTTAGGGTGAGGGTTAGTGTGAGGGAGAGGGTTAGGGTTAGGGTGACGGTAAGGGTTAAGGAGAGTGTTAGGGTAAGGGTGAGGGAGAATTTTAGTGTTAGGATTACGGTGAGGGTTAGGGTTAGGGCGAAGTTTAGGGTTAGGTTTAGGTTTAGGGTGATGTTTAGTGTCAGGGTGAGGGTTAGGATGAGGTTGAGTGTTCTGGTGAGAGTTAGGGTTAGGATTAGGGTTAGGGATAGGGTTAGTGTGAGGCTAATGCTTAGGGTGAGTGAAAGGGTTAAGCTCAGCGTAAGGGTGAGCATTAAGGTTAGGGTTAGGTTTATGGTTAGGATGAGGGTTAGGGTGAGCGGTAGGTTTAGGGTTAGGGTTAGTTTGCAGGTTAGGGTGAGGTTAGGAGTTAGGGTGATGTTAGGGTGAGGGTGAGGGTTAGGGTTAGCATTAGATTTAGGGTGAGGTTGAGGGTTAGGGTTAGGGTGAGGGATAGCGTAAGGATTAGCGTTATTGTGAGGGTTAGGTTTAGGGTTAGTTGAGGATAAAGTAAGGGTGAGGGTGAGGGTGAGGTGTTACATTAGCATTAGGGATATGTTTAGCTTTAGGGTGAGGGTTAGATTTAGGGTGAGGGTTAGGTTTAGGTTGAGGTTGAGGGTTAGGTTTGGGGTGATGTTTAGTGTGAGGGTGAGGGTTAGGTTGAGGTTGAGTGTTCAGGTGAGAGTTAGAGTTAGGTTTAGTGTTAGGGATAGGGTTAGGGTGAGGGTATTGGTTAGGGTGAGGGTTAGGGTAAGGGTGAGTGTTAGGCATAGGGTGAGGGTTAGGGTTAGGGTTAATTTTAGGGTTAGGTTGAGGGTGAGCATTAGGATTAGGGTTAGGATGAGGGTGAGGCTGAGGGTTAGGGTTAGGGTTAGTGTGAGGGTTAGGGTTAGGATTAGGTTTAGGGTAAGGGTTAGGGTTATATTTAGGCTTAGTGTAAGGGTTAGGGTGAGGCTTAGGGTTAGAGTTAGTATGATTGTTAGGTTTAGGGTTAGGGTTTGGGTTAGGTTGAGTTTAAAGGTTAGGGTGAGGTTTAGGGTGATGGTGAGGGGAAGGGTTAGGGTGAGGGTTAGCGTGAGGGATAGGGTTAGGTTTATGGTTAGTGTTAGGGTGAGGGTTAGGGTGAGGGTTAGGTTTAGGTTTAGGGTGAGAGTTAGGGTGTGGATAATTATTAGGGTGAGGGTTAGGGTGAGGTGAGCGTTATGGTTAGGTTGACAGTAAGGGTTATGGTGAGGGTTATGGTGAGGGTGAGGGTTAGGGTTAGCATTAGGGTTAGGGTGAGGGTGAGGTTTAGGGTGAGGGTGAGGGTTAGTTTTAGGGTCAGGGTTAGAGTTAGGATGAGCGTTAGGGTTAGGGTGAGGTTGAGGGTTAGGGTTAGTTGATGATTAGGGTTAGGGTGAGGTTTAGGGTTAGGGTTAGGGTGAGAGCTAGGGTTAGGGTGATGTTTATTGTGAAGGTGAGGGTTAGGGTGAGGGTGAGTGTTAGTGTGAGGATGAGGGTTCGGGTAAGGGTTCGGCTTAGGATGTGGTTGAGGGTTAGGGTTACGGTGAGAGTCAGAGTGAGGTGTCGGGATAGGGTTAGGTGTAGGGTTTGTGTGAGGGTAAGGGTTAGGGTGAGGGTTAGGGTGATGCTGAGGTTTAGTGTTAGCCTTAGGGTTAGGGTGATTGTTATGGTTAGGGTGATGTTTAGGGTGAGGTTGAGTGTTAGTGTGAGGGTGAGGGTGAGGCTAAGGGTTAGTGTTAGGATTAGGGTTAGGGTTAGGGTTAGGCTGAGGATGAGGGTGAAATTGAGGGTGACGGTTAGGTTTAGGATTAGGATGAGGCTTCTGGTTAGTGTGAGGGTTAGTGTGATGCTGAGGGTCAGGGTGAGGGTGAGTGTTAGAATGAGGGTGATGGTGAGGGTTAGGCTTGGGATTTGGGTTAGGGTGAATTTTAGGTTTAGGATTATGTTAGGGTTAGGGTTATTGCTAGGGTTAGGTTGAGGGTGAGGGTTAGGGTGAGGGTTAGCGTTAGGGTTAGGGTTAGGGTGAGGGTGGGGTTGAGGGTTAGGGTTAGGATTAGGGTGAGGGTTAGGGTAAGGCTGAGGAGGAAGGGGAGATTGAGGGTGAGGGTTAGGGTTAGGGTTAGGGTTTGTTTGAGTGTTAGGTTTAGGGTTAGGGTTTGGGTTAGGTTGAGGGTAAAGTTTAGGGTGAGGTTTAGGCTTAGGGTGAGGTTTAGGATTAGGGTGAGGGTTAGGGTGAAGTTTATGTTTAGTTTTAGGGTTAGGGTGAGGGTTAGGTTTATTGTGAGGTTTAGGCTTAAGGTTAGGATGACGGTAAGGGTTAAGTTGAGGGTTAGGGTGAGGGTGAGGTTTAGTGTTAGCATTAGGTTTAGCTTTAGGGTTAGGATGAGAGTTAGGGTTAGGTTTAGGGTTAGGGTGAGGGTGAGAGTGAAGCTTAGTGTTAGGATGAGGGTTAGGGTTAGGGTTAGGGTAAGGGTGAGGGTGAGGTTTAGCGTTAGGGTTAGTGTGAGGGTGAGAGTTAGGATTAGGAATAGTGTTAGGGTTAGGGTTAGGCTGAGGGTGAGGTTCAGGGTGAGGGAAAAGGTTAGGGTTAGGTTGAGGGTAAGGGTAAGTGTTAGGGTGAGGGTAAGTGTGAGGGTTAGGGTTAGAGTCTGGGTTAAGGTGAAGTTTAGGGTTTGGGTGATGTTTAGGTTGAGGGTGAGGGTTAGGCTGAGGATGAGGTTTCGGGTGAGGGTTCGGGTTTGGGTTCGAGTTCGGGTTAGGGTGTGGCTGAGGATTAGGGTAAGGGTGAGGTTTAGCATTAGGTTTAGGGTTAGTGTGACGGTGAGGGTGAGGGGTAGTGTTAGGGTTTGGTTCATGGTTAGGGTTAGAGTTAGGGTTTGGATGATTGTTAGGGAGAGGGTTAATGTTATGTTTAGGGTGAGTTTTATGGTGAGTGTGAAGGTTAGGGTTAGGTTGAGGGTTAGGGTTAGGTTTAGCTTGAGAGTTAGGGTTAGAGTTAGGGTTAGGGTGAGTTTGAGGGTGATGGTTAGGTTTAGGATTAGGATTAGGTTTAGGGTCAGGGTTAGTGTTAGGGTGAGAGTGAGGGTTCGGGTGAGAGTGAGGGTTAGTGTGTGGGTTAAGGTTAGGGTTAGGGTCAGGATTAAGTTTAGGCTTAGGGTCAAGGTTATGGTGAGGGTCAGGTTTAGGGTGAGGTTTAGTTTGAGGATGAGGGTTAGGGTTAGTGTTAGGGTTAGGGTGACGTTTAGGGTGAGGGTTATCGTTAGGGTTAGGGTGAGGGTGAGGGTGAGGTATAGGGTGAAGTTTAGGGTTAGGGTGAGGGTTAGGGATAGTGTTCGGTTTGTATGAGGGTGAGGGTGATTGTTAGGTTTAGGTTTCGAGTTAAGGTGAGGGTGAGGGTTAGGATTAGGGTTAGAATGAGGGTTAGGCTGAGGGTTAGGTTTAGGGTTAGTGTGAGGGTTAGGGTTAGGTTTAGAGTTAGGATGAGGGTTAAGTTTAGATTTAGGATTAGCATAAGGTTTAGGCTGAGGGTTAGGTTTAGGGTTAGAGTGAGGGTTAGGTTTAGGGTTAGGGTAAGGTTTAGGGTGAGGGTAATGGTGAGGGTGAGGGTTAGGCTGAGGGTGAGGGTTAGGGTTAGAGTGAGTGTTAGTGTGAAGGTTAGGTTTAGGGTTAGGGTTAGGGTGAGGGTGAGGGTGTGGGTAAGTGTTAGGGTGAGGGTTAGGGTGAGGGTGAGGTTTAGGTTTAGGGTGAGGGTTAGTGTTAGGGTGAGTGTTAGGGTGAGGGTGAGGTTTACGGTTAGCATTAGGGTTAGGGTTAGGGTGAGGGTTAGAGTGAGGTTTTGCATTAAGGTTAAGGATAGTGTGAGTATTAGAGTTAGGTTTACTGTGTGGTTTAGGCTGAGGGTAAGGGTTAGGGTGAGGGTGAGGGTTGGGTTTAGTGTGAGGCTTAGGGTTAGGGTTAGGTTAAGGTAAGGGTGAGGGTGAAGTTTAGGGTGAGTGTGAGGTTTAGGGTTAGCATTAGGTTTAGAGTTAGGGTTAGGATGAGTGTTAGGGTTTGTTTTAGGGTGAGGGTTAGAATGAGGGTGAGTGTTAAGTTTAGGCTTAGGGTGAGGGTTAGTTTTAGGGTGAGGGCTAGGGTGAGGTTGAGGATTAGGTTGAGGGTGAGGGTGAGGGTTAGGTTTTCATTTAGGTAAGGGTTATGGTTAGGGTTAGGGTGAGGTTTAGTAACGAGGGTGTGTGTTGGGGTTAAGTTTAGGATTAGGGTGAGGGTGAGGTTGAAGTTTAGTGTTAGGATGAGGGTTAGGGTTAGGGTTAGGGTGAGAGTGAGGGTGAAGGTGAGGGTTCGGGATAGGGTTAGGGTGTGGTTTAGGTTTACGGGGAGGGTTAGAGTTAGGGTGAGGTTTAGGGTTAGGCTTACGGTGAGGGTTAGGGTTAGGCTGATGTTTAGTGTGAGGGTGAGGGTTAGGGTGAGGGTGAGTGTTCTGTTGAGAATTAGGGTTAGGGTTAGGGTTAGGGAATGGGTTAGTGTGAGGGAAAGGGTTAGGGTGAGGGTTTGGGTGAGGGTGAGGTTTAGGGTGAGGGTGAGGGTTAGGTTTAGGGTTAGGGTTATGATGAGGGTGAGGGTTAGGGTGAGCCCTAGTTATAGGGTTAGGTTTAGATTGCGGGTAAGGGTGAGGGTAAGGGTTAGGGTGAGGTTTAGAGTGAGGGTGAGTTTTAGGTTTAGGGTGAGGGTAAGGGTTAGGTTGAGGGTTAGGGTTAGGGTTAGGGATCGGCTGAGGATTAGTTTTAGGGTGAGGGTTAGGGTGAGGGTTAGGATTAGGGTTAGTGTGAAGAAAAGGGTTAGGGTGAGGGTTAGGGTGAGGGTGAGGTTTAGGGTTAGGGTTAGGGTGAAGGATAGGGTGTGGGTAAGTGTTAGGGTTAGGGTTAGGGTGACGGTAGAGGTTAAGTTTAAGTATAGGGTGAGGATTAGGTTTAGGGTTAGGTTTAGGGTGAGTGTTAGGCGGAAGGGTAGGCTTAGTGTAAGGGTGAGTGTTAGGTTTATTGTGAGGGTTAGGGTTAAGGTTAGGGTGATGGTAAGGGTTAGGGTGAGGGATAGGGTGAGGGTGAGTTTTAGGGTTAGCATTAGGTTTAGCTTTAGGGTTAGGGTGAGAGTTAGGGTTAGGCTTAGGGTTAGGGTGAGGGTGAGGGTGAAGGTTAGTGTTAGGATGAGGGTTATGGTTAGGGTTAGGGTGAGGGTGAGGGTGAGGTTTAGGGTTAGGGTTAGTGTGAGGTTGAGAGTTAGGATTAGGAATAATGTTAGGGTTAGGGTTAGGCTGAGGGTGAGTGTCAGGGTGAGGGAAAAGTTTAGGGTTAGTGTTAGGGTGAGGGTAAGTGTTGGGGTGACGGTAAGGGTGAGGGTTAGGGTTAGAGTCAGGGTTAACGTGAGGGTTAATGTTTGGGTGATGTTTAGGGTGAAGGTGAGGGTTTTGGATTAGGGTTAGAGTTTGGGTTAGGTTGAGGGTGAGGTTGACGGTGAGCGTTAGGATTAATGTGAGTGTAAGGGTTAGGGTTAGTGTTATAGTTAGGGTGAGGGTTAGGGTTAGGGTTAGGATGAGGTTTAGGCTGAGGGTTAGCGTTAGGGTTCGGGTGAGGGTAAGCGTTAGGGTGAGGGTTAGGCTTAGTGTTAGTATGAAGGTTAGAATGAGAGTTAGTGTTACTGTGAGGGTTAGGCTGTGGGTAATGGTTAGAGTGAGGGTTTTGGTGATGGTGAGGATTAGGGATAGCATTAGGGTTAAGGATAGGTTTAGTGTGAGGGTTAGAGTTAGGTTTAGGGTTACGGTGAGGGTGAGGGTTATGGTAAGCATTAGGATCAGGTTTAGGTTTAGGGTGAGATTTAGGGTTAGGGTTAGAATTATAGTGAAGTTGAGTGTGAGGGTTAGTGTGAACGTGAGTGTTAGGTTGAGGGTGAGGGTGACGGTCAGGGTTTAGGTGAGGGTCAGGTTTAGGGTTAGGGTTAAGGTTAGGGTGAGGGTTAGAGTTAGGTTTAGGGTTACGATGAGGATTAGGGTGAGGGTTAAGTTTAAGGTTAGCGTGAGGGTAAGGGTTAGGATGAGGGTCAGGGTTAGGTTTTGTATTAGGTTTAGGGTTAGGGTGGGGGTTAGGGATAGGGTTAGGATTAGGGTGAGGGTTTTGTTAGGGTTAGGTTTTGACTTAGGGTGAGTTTTAGGGTTCATGTATGGATTAGGGTTAGGGTTAGGGTTAGGCTGAGGGTGAGGTTGAGGGTGAGGGTGAGGGTTAGGGTTAATATGAGTGTTAGGGTTAGCGTTAGCGTTAGGATGAGGGTTAGGCTGAGGGTTAGGGTTAGGTTTCGTTAGGGTTAGGCAGAAATGAACCTACAGACCTATAGCCATCTAATCTTCGATAAGGAAGCTAAAACAATAGAATGGAAGAAAGACAGCCTCTTCAGTAAATGGTGCTGGCAAAATTGGTTAACTACATGAAGAAAACTAAAGCTAGATCCTTATATATCACCCTGCACCAGAATCAACTCCAAATGGATCAAAGACCTTGAACTCAAAGCAGACACTCTGAAAATATTACAGGATGGAATAGGAGAAACCCTAGGTCTCCTTGGCTCAGGCCGAAATTTTCTGAATAGAGACCCGGATCCACAACAAATCAAAGAAAGGTTGGACAAATGGGATTGCATAAGGTTGCAGAGCTTCTGCAGGGCAAATGACATAGCTAGCAAGATCAATAGAAAGCCCACCGATTGGGAGAAGATCTTTACTAGCCATACAATGGACAAGGGTCTCATATCTAAAATATACTTGGAACTCAAAAAATTAAACTCCCCAACAACAAATCCTCAAAGAAACAACTGCCCAATAAATAAGTGGGCGAAAGACTTAAAGAGAAGCTTCTCTGAAGAAGAAAGAAGGATGGCCAATAGACACATGAAGAAATGTTCAACATCCCTAGCCATAAAAGAAATGCAAATCAAAACAACATTGAGATATCACCTCACTCCAGTTAGAACAGCAAAAATCAAGAACTCTAACAACAACAGATGCTGGAGGGGATGTGGACAGAAAGGAACCTTACTTCATTGTTGCTGGGAATGTAAACTTGTTCAACAACTTTGGAAAGCAGTATGGAGGTTCCTCAAAAGATTTCACATAGATCTCCCCTATGATCCAGCAATCCCACTTTTGGGCATTTACCCAAATGTTTACAAACAAGACCACACTAAAGCTACCAGCACAACTATGTTTATTGCAGCATTATTTACCATAGCTAAGATATGGAACCAACCCAGATGCCCCTCAGTAGATGAATGGATCAAGAAAATGTGGTATATATACACAATGGAATTCTATGCCTCCATCAGAAAGAATGACATTTCTCCATTTGTTAGGAAATGGAAAGGTTTGGAAAAAATTATATTAAGTGAAGTAAGCCAGCCCCAAAGAACCATAGGTCCCATGGTTTCCCTTATTTGCAATATCTAGTATAGGTATGAGTCAAGCGGAAAAGGTCAGATAATGTGATGTTAGGAAAATGAACCCTTAAATATGTATTTTAATGTTTTCGTTTCTTTCATGCATGTGTTTCTAACGCATTTATAAGATTATTTCTTTGTTGCTTTGTATGTCCCTCCCCCACAGTGTAACCCCCGCTTTCACTATATTTGATGTCAGTATAACATGTGGAGGAGATGGGGACAAACAAGTCGTTTAAGGATTCAGGTGGACCTGTTGCAACAATGAGAAGTACAAAATGTCATGTCAAAACCAACTTTACAATGTCGGTGTGGGGAGGGGAGGGGGTATAATTGAGTGGGGGGAGGGGGGAGGATGGGAAGGGAGGTGAAGTGTAAACAAAGGAGGAGGCTGCAATGCTTGGTAAGAAATGTATGCATTATCCTGCCCATGTAATTGTAGCCCCTCTGTACAGTATGTTCTCAAATAAATTAAATAAAATAAAAAAAGAAAACAAAAAAAAAAGAGTAAGGGTTAGGGTGAGGTTTAGGGTGAGGGTGAGGGTTAAGTTTATGCTTAGGGTTAGGGTGAGGTTTATGGTTAGGATGAGAGTGAGGGTTAGGGTTAGGGTTTGGGTGAGGGTTAGGGTTAGGTGAGGGTTAGGGATAGGGTTGGGGTTAGGGTGAGTGTGTGGGTTAGGGTTAGGTTTAGGTTTAGGGTTAGGCTGAGGGTGAGGGTTAGGTTTAGGGTTAGGGTTAGTGTTATGGTTGAAGTTTTCTTTTAGGGTTAGGAAGAAGTTTTGGCTGAGGATTAGGGTTGTAGTTAGGGTGAGGTTTAGGGTTAGTGTGAGTGTTGGGATGAAGGTTAGGTTGAGGGTTAGGTTTAGGGTTAGGTTGAGGGTAAAGGTTAGGGTGAGGGTGAGGGTTAGGTTTAGGTTTAGGGTTAGGGTTTGGGTTAGGATTAAGGATAGGGTTAGGGTTAGGGTGAGGGTTAGGGTGAGGGTTAGGGTTAGGTTTAGGGTGAAGATTAGGGTGAGAGTGACGTTTAAGGTGAGGGTTAGGGTTAGGGTGAGGATTAGGGTTAGGGTTAGGGTGAGGTTTAGGATTAGGATGATGTTTAGGGTGAAAGTGATGTTTTGGGTTAGGATGAGGGTGAGGGTGTAGGTGAGGGTTAGGTTTAGGGTGAGTGTTAGGGTGATGGTGACGGTGATTGTTAGGGTGAAGTTGAGGGTTTGGGATAGGGTTAGGGTGAGGGATAGGGTTAGGGTTAGGGTGAGGGGTAGGGTGAGGGTAGGGTTAGGGTTAGGGTGAGGGTTAGGGTTAATGTGAGGATTAGGGTTAGGTTTAGGGTTAGTGTGAGGATAAGGGTAAGGGTGAGGGTTAGGGTGGGTTAGCCTTAGGGTTAGGGTGAGGATTAGGGCGAAGGTTAAGTTGAGGGTAAGGGTTATTATGAGAGTGAGGGTTATATTTATGTTTAGGGTGAGGGTTTGGGTTAGTGTGAGATTTAGGGTAAGGTTAGGGTGTGGGTGAGGGTTCGGGTGAGGGTGATTTTAGGGTGTGGGTGACAGTTAGGTTTAGGGTTAGGTTTAGGGTGAGGGTCATATTTAGGGTGAGGGTTAGGGTCAGGGTGAGGGTTAGGTTGAGGTTCAGGGTTAGGCTGAGCGTTAGGGTGAGGGTTAGGTTTAGGTTTTGGTTTGGGTGAGGGTTAAAGTGAGGTTTAGTGTTAGTGTTAGGGTTAGAGTTAAGGTGAGAGTTAGGGTGAGGGTTAGGGTTAGAGTGAGGTTTAGGGTGAGGGAGAGGGTTAGGGATAGCATTAGGGTTAAAGATGGGTTTAGGGTGAATGTAAGGGTTAGGATGAGGGTGAGGGTTAGGTTTAGGATTAGGGTTAGTGTTAGGGTGAGGGTTAGTTATAGGGTTAGGATTAGAGTGAGGGTTTTGGTTAGAGTTAGGTTTAGATTTAGAGTGCGGGTTAGGGTTACTGTTGGATTAGGGTTAGGGTTAGGGTTAAGGTGAGGGTTAGGTTTAGGTGAGGGTTAGGGATAGAATTGGGTTTAGGGTGAAGATTAGGATTAGGTTTAGTGTTAGAGTTAGAACGAGGGTGAGGGTGAGGTTTAGGGTTAGGTTTAGGGTTAGGGATAGGGTTAGGCTGAGGGTGAGGGTGAGGGTGACGGTGAGGTTTAGGGTTAGGGTGAGGGTTAGGGTTAGGGTTAGGGTTGGGGTTGGGTTGAGTGTTAGGGTTAGGATTAGGATGAGGGTTTGGCTGAGGGTTAGGGTTATGGTTAGGGTGAGGTTTAAGGTTAGTGTAAGGGTTAGGATGAGGTTTAAGCTGAGGGTTAGGGTTAGGGTTAGGGTGAGGGTAAGGGTGAGCGTTAGGGTGAAGGTTAGGTTTAGGTTTAGGTTTAGGGTGAGGGTTAGGATGAGGTTTAGTTTTAGTGTAAGGGATAGGGTTAGCGTGAGGGTTAGAGTGAGGATAAGGGTTAGAGTGAGGTTCAGGGAGAGGGTGAGTGTTAGGGATAGCATAAGGTTTAATTTTAGGTTTAGGGTGAGGCTTAAGGTTAAGGTTACTCTGAGCATGAGGGTTAGGTTTAGCATTAGGGTTAGGGTTAGGGTTAGGGTGAGGGTGAGGGTTAGGGTTTGGGTGAGGTTGAGGGTTAGGGTTAGGGTTAGGGTGAGGGTATGGGATAGGGTTTGGGTTAGGGTTAGGGTGACGGTGAGGGTAAGGGTTAGGGTGAGGGCTAGGGTTACAGTTAGGGTTATGGTAAGGTTTAGGTTTAGGGTGAGGGTGAGGGTGAGGGTTAGGTTTAGGATTAGGCTTAGGTGTAGGGTTAGGTTTAGGGTGAGTGTGAGGCTGAGTGTCAGAGTTAGGTTTAGGGTGAGGTTTAGGGTAATGGTTGGGGTTAGGATGAGGGTGAGGGTGATGTTTTGGGTGAGGGTGAGGGTTAGGGTTTTGGTTAGGTTTAGGTTTAAGGTTAGGGTGAGAGTTATTTTTAAGGTTAGGGTTAGGGTTAGGGTTAGTATGAGGGTGAGAGTTAGGATTAGGGATAGTGTTAGGGTTAGGGTTAGGCTGAGGGTGAGGTTCAGGGTGAGGGTAAAGTTTAGGGTTAGGGTTAGGGTGAGGGTAGGTGTTAGGGTGAGGGTAAGGGTGAGGGTTAGGGTTTGAGTCAGGGTTAAGGTGAAGGTTAGGGTTTGGGTGAGGTTTAGGGTGAGGGTGAGGGTTAGGGTGAGGATAGGTTTCGGGTGAGGGTTAGGTTTAGTGTTTGGATTAGGGTTAGGGTTAGGGTTAAGGTGAGGGTTAGGGTTAGCTGAGGGTTAGGGATAGAATTGGGGTTAGGGTGAAGGTCAGGGTTAGGTTTAGTGTTAGAGTTAGAGCGAGGGTTAGTGTGAGGTTTAGGGTTAGCGTTAGGGTTAGGGTGAGGGTTAGGGTGAAGGTTAAGTTGAGGGTTAGGGTTATTATGAGGGTGAGGGTTAGAGTTAGTTTTAGGGTGAGGGTTGGGGTTAGGGTGAGGTTTAGGTTAGAGTTAGGTTTAGGGTGAGGTTGAGCGTTAGGGTGAGGTTTACGGTTAGGGTTATTGTTGGGGTTAGTGTGAGGGTTAGTGTTAGGGTGACTGTTACTGTTAGAGTGAGTGTAAGTGTTAGGGTTCAGGTTAGGGTTCGGGTTATTGTTAGGGTTAGGGTTAGGGTTACGGTTATGGTGAGGGTGAGAGTGAGGATTATGTTTAGGGTTAGGATGAGGTTTAGATTAAGGGTTAGGGTTAGAGTTAGGGAAGGGGTGAGAGTGAGATTTAGGGTTAGATTTAGGGTAAGTGTTAGGGTTAGGTTTAGGGTGAGGGTTAGGATTAGTGTTAGGCTTAGGATTAGGCTTAGGCTGTGCATGAGGTTGTGGGTTAGGGTTAGGGTTAGGGTGAGGGTTATGGTTAGGGTTATGGTGAGGTTTAGGATGGGGTTTAGGGTTAGCATTAGGGTTAGGGTTAGGGTTAGGTTGAGGGTTAGAGTGAGGGTTAGGGTTAGGAATAGGATTAGGGTTAGCATTATGGTTAGGGTGAGGGTGAGTGTGAGGGTTAGTGTTAGGGTTAGGATTAGCCTTAGGGTTAGGGTGAGGGTTACGTTTAGGGTTTGGGTTAAGGTGAGGGTGAGAATGAAGGTTAGGGTTAGGTTTAGGTTTAGGGTTAGGGTTAGGTTTAGTGCTAAAGGTTAGGATTAAGGTTAGGTTCAGGTTTTCGGTGAGAGTTAGGGTTAGGGTTAGGGTTAGGCTTAGGCTTAGACTGAGGGTGAGGGTGGGGGTGAGGATTAGGGTTAGGGTTAGTGTTAGGGTTAGGTTAAGGTTTATTTTTAGTGTTATGGTTAGAGTTACGGTGAGGGTGAGGGTGCGGTTGAGGGTTTGGGTTAGGGTTAGGGTGAGGTTTAGGGTTAGAGTTAGGGTGAGGGTGAGGTTTAGGGTTAGATATAGCGTTAGGGGGAGGGTTACGGTGAGGGTTAGGGTGAGGTTTAGGGATAGGTTTAGGATGAGGGTAAGGTTTAGGGTTAGAGTTAGGGTGAGGCTGAGTTTGAGGGTGATTGTGAGTGTTAAGATTACAGTGAGTGTTAGGTTTAGGGTTAGATTGAGACTTAGGGTTTGGTTTAAGTTTAGGGTTACGGTGAGTGTTAGGGTTAGGTTGAGGTTTAGGGTTAGGGTTAGAGTTACATTGAGTGTGAACATGAGGGTTAGGATTAGAGTTAGGGTTAGGTTGAGGGTGAGGTTTACGGTTAGATTTAGGTTTAGGGGGACAGTTAGGTCGAGGGTTAGGTTTAGGGTTAGTGTTAGGTTTAAGGTTGGGTGAGGGTTAGGTTTAGGTTTAGGGTTATGGTTAGGTTTAGGGTTAGGATTAGGGTTAGGGTGAGGGTGAGTGTGAGGGTTAGAGTTAGGCTTAGGCTTAGGCTTAAGGTTAGGCTGAGGGTGATGGTGGGCGTCAAGATTAGGGTTAGGGTGATGGTTAGGATTAGGGTTAGAGTGAGGGCTAGAGTGAGGGTGAGGATTAGGGTAAGGCTTAGGCTTAGGCTTAGGGTTATGCTGAGATTGAGGTTGAGGGTGAGGGTTAGGGTTAGGGTCATGGTTAGGTTTACGGTTAGGGTGATTGTTAGCATGAGGTTTAGGGATAGGTTGAGGGTTAGGGTGAGGATGATGGTAAGGGTAAAGGTGAGGTTTACGCTGTGGGTGAGGGTTAAGGTAAGGCTGAAGGTTAGGGTTAGGTTTAGGGTTAGGGTAAGGGTTAGGGTTAGTGTTAGGTGTGGGTTAGATTGAGGATTAGTGTCAGGTTTAGTGTGAGGTTGAGGGTGAGGATGAGGGTCAGGGTTAGGGTGAGGGTGAGGGTTAGGGTTACGTTTAGGGTCTGGGTGAGGTTTAGGATTAGGGTGAGGGTTGGGGTTAGTGTGAGTGTTAGTGTTAGGTTTAGGGTTAGTGTTAGGGTGAGTGTAAGTGGTAGGGTGAGGTTTAGGTTTAGGGTTAGGGTTAGGGTTAAGGTTAGGTTTAGGTTATTGTTAGGGTTAAGGTTATCGTTACAGTCACGGTGAGTTTGAGGGTGAGGGTTAGGGTTAGGGTTAGGGTGAGGTTTAGTGTTAGGGTTAGGGTTAGCATTAGGGTTAGGTGAGGGTTACGTTTAGGGGTACAGTTAGGGTTAGGCTGAGGGTTAGGGTTAGGGTTAGGCGTAGAGTTAGGTTGATGGTAAGTGTTATTGTGAGGGTTTGGGTGAGGGTTAGGGTTAGGTTTAGGGTTAGTTTTAGGATTAGTTTTAGGGTGAGGGTGAGTGTGAGGGTTAGGGTTAGGGTTAGGCTGAGGTTTAGGGTGAGGGTTAGGGTTAGAGTTTGGGTTAGGGTGAGGGTGAGGCTGAGGATTAGGGTTAGGTTTAGGATTAGGTTTAAGGTTAAGGTTAGGTTTAGGTTTAGGTTTAAGGTTAGGATTACAGTGAGGGTTAGGGTTAGGGTTAGGCTTAGGCTTAGGTTTAGGCTGAGGGTGAGGGTAAGGGTGGGGGTGCAGATTAGGTTTAGGGTTAGGGTTAGGGTTATGTTTATTGTTAGTGTTATGGTTAGGGTTAAGTTTGCAGTGAGGGTCAGGCTGAGGTTGAGAGTTATGTTTAGGGTTAGGGTCAGGGTTAGGGTAATGGTTATGGTTATTGTTAGGGTTAGGGTTAGAGTTACTGTGAGGTTGAGGGTGAGGGTGTGGCTCTTGGTTAGGGTGAGGTTTAGGGTGAGGTTTAGGGATATGGGGAGGGTTAGGATGAGGGTTAGGGTTAGGGTGAGGTTTAGGGTGAGGGTGAGTGTGTGTGTTAGGGTTAGTTTTATGTTTAGGCTTAGGGTTAGGCTGAGGGTGAGGTTGAGGGTGAGTGTTAGTGTTAGGGTGAGGGTTAGGGTAAGGGTTAGGGGGAGAGTTAGGAAGAGGGTAAGGATTAGGGTTAGGGTTGGGTATGCTAGGGTGAGGATGAGGTTTAGTGTTAGGGTTAGGTTGAGGGTAACGTTTAGGGTAAGGGTAAGAGTTAGGGTTCTGGTTTTGTTTAGGGGTAGGTTGTGGATTAGTGTAAGGGTTAGTGTGAGGGTGAGGGTTATGGTTAGGTTGAGTGTGAAGGTAGGGTTAGGGTGAGGTTGTGGGTTATGGTTAGTGTTAGGGTGAGGTTTAGGTTTAGAGTTAGGGTTAGGGTTCAGATTAGGTTTAGGGTAAGGGTTATGGTGAGTGTGAGAGTTAGGGTTAGGATTAGGGTTAGGCTTAGGGTTAGGCTGAGGGTGAGGGTGAGGGTTAGGGTTAGGGTAAGGGTGAGGGTTAGGGTTAGGGTTAGGGTGACAGATAGTGTTCGGTTATGTTTAGGGTTAGGGTGAGGGTTAGTGTTAGGGTTATGGTGAGCGTGAGGTTTAGGGTTAGGGTGAGGGTTAGGGTTAGGTTTAGGGTTAGGGTGAGGGTTAAGTTTAGGGTTAGGGTGAGGGTAAGGATGAGGATTAGGGTTAGGGTTAGGGTTAGGGTGAGGTTTAGTGTGAGGGTGAGGGTTAGGGTTAGTGTCAGATTAAGGTTTAGGGTTAGGGTTAGGTTTAGGGTGAGGGTAAGGTTGCGGGTTAGGGTTACAGTGAGGGTGAGGATTAGGGTTAGGGCTAAGGATAGACTTAGGATTAGGGCTAGCTTGAGGGTGAGTGTCAGGATTAGGGTTAGGGTTCAGGTTAGGTTTATAGTTAGAATTAATGTTATTGTTAGGGTTAGGGTTAGAGTTATGGTAAGGGTGATGGTGAGGGTTAGGGTTAGGGATAGTGTGAGGTTTAGGGTTAGGATTAGGATTAGGGTTAGTGTGAGGGTGAGGATTAGGGTAAGATTTATGGTTAGTTGGAGGGTTAGGTCGAGAATTAGGTTTAGGGTAAGTTTTAATGTTAAGGTTAGGGTGAGGGTTAGGTTGAGGTTTAGGGTTAGGGTTAGGGTTAGGGTTAGGATTATGGTGAGGGTTAGGGTTAGTGTTGGGGTGAGGGTTATGATGAGAGTTAGGTTTATGGTTGTGGTGAGGGTTAGGGTTAGGGTGATGGTTAGGGATAGTGTTAGATTAAGGTTTAGGTTTAGGGTTAGGGTTGGGTGAGGGTAAGGTTGAGCGTTAGGGTTACAGTGAGGGTGAGGATTAGGGTTAGGGTAATGTTTAGGGTTAGGATTAGGGTTAGCGTGTGGGTGAATGTTAGGATTAGGGTTAGGGTTAGGGATAGGTTTATTGTTAGAATTAATTTTATTGTTAGAGTTAGGGTTAGAGTTATGGTGAGGGTGAGGGTGAGGGTGAGGGTTAGGGTTAGGGTTAGTGTGAGGTTTAGGTTTAGGGTTAGGATTAGGGTTAGTGTGAGGGTGAGGATTAGGGTAAGATTTACGGTTATTTGGAGGGTTAGGTCGAGAGTTAGGGTTAGGGTAAATTTTAGGGTTAAGGTTAGGGTGAGGGTTAGGTTGAGGTTTAGGGTTATGGTTAGGGTTAGGGTTAGGATTATGGTGAGGGTGAGGGTTAGGGTGAGGGTTAGGATGAGGGTTAGGGTTACGGTTGCTGTGAAGGTTAGGGTTAGGTTGAGTGTTAGGGTTAGGAGAAGGGTTAGGGTGAGGTTTAGTGTTAGCATTAGGGTTAGGGTTTGGGTTAGGTTTAGGTTTAGGTTTTGGATTACTGTTATTGTTAGGGTGAGGGTTAGATTTATGGTGAGGGTGAGGGTGAGGGTGAGTGTTAGGGTTAGGGTGAGGTTTAGGGTTAGATTTAGGTTTGGTTGGAGGATTAGGTTGAGGGTTAGGGTTAGGGTAAGTGTTAGGGTTAATGTTCTGTTGAGGGTTAGGTTGAGGATTAGGGTTATGGTTATGGTTAGGATTAGGGTTAAGTTGAGGGTGAGTGTGAGCATTAGGTTTAGGGTTAGGCTTAGGCTTAGGGTTCAGCTGAGGGTGAGGCTTAGGTTTAGGCTGAGGGTTAGTGTTAGGATTAGGGTTAGCATGAGGGTTAGTGTTAGGATTAAGGTTAGGTTTAGGGTTATGGTTAGGTTTAGGGTTAGGATTAATGTTATTGTTAGGGTTGGGGTTAGATTTATGATGAGGGTGAGGGTGAGGTGAGGGTTCGGTTTAGAGTTAGAGTTAGGGTGAGGTTTAGGGTTAGGGTTAGGGTGAGAGTGAGGTTTAGGGTTATATTTAGGGTTAGTTGGAGGGTTATTTCGAGGTTTAGGGTTCGGGTTACTTTTAGGGTAAAGGATACGGTGAGGTTTAGGTTGAGGTTTAGGGTTATGGTTAGGGTTAGGGTTAGGATTAGAGTGAGGGTGAGTGTGAGCCTTAGGGTTAGGGTTAGTCTTAGGCTTAGGGTTAGGCTGAGGGTGGGGGTGGGGGTGAGGATTAGGTTTAGGGTGATGGTTAGGGATTGGGTTAGGGTGAGGGTTAGGATGAGGGTTAGGATTAGGATTAGTTTTAGTGTGAGGGTTAGGTTGAGGTGAGTGTTAGGGTTAGGGTGATGGTTAGTTTTACGGATAGGGTGAGGGTTAGGATGAGGTTTAGGGTTACGGTGAGGGTTAGGGTGGGGATTGTGGTAAGGGTAAAGTTGAGGTTTAGGCTGAGGGTGAGGGTTAAGTTAAGGTTGAGTGTTAGGGTTAGGTTTAGGTTTAGGGTAAGGGTTAGGGTTAGGTTTAGAATGAGAGTTAGTTTGAGGATTAGTGTTAGGGTTAGTGTGAGGTTTAGGGTGAGGATGAGGGTTAGGGTTGGTGTTAAGGTGAGAGTAAGTGTTAGGGTGAGGGATAGGGTTCGAGTGAGGTTTTTGGTTAGGGTGAGGCTGAGGGTTAGTGTTTGGGTTATTGTTAGGGTTAAGGTTAGGTTTACCGTTACGGGGAGGGTTAGGGTTGGGGTTAGGGTGAGGTTTAGGCTTAGAGTTAGGGTCAGGGTTAGGATGAGGATTAGGGTTAGGGTTAGGATGAGGTTTAGGGTTAGGGTTAGGATTAGGGTTAGGGTGAATTTGAGGTTTATGGTTAGATTTAGGTTTAGTTGGAGGGTTAGGTTGAGGTTTAGGGTTAGTTTTAATGTTAGGGTGAGTTTTAGGTTTTGGGTTAGGGTTAGAGTTAGGGGTAGGGTGAGGGTGAGGTTTAGGGTTAGAGTTAGTGTTAGGGTGAGGTTTAGGTTGAGGTTTATGGTAAGGGTTAGGTTTAGGGTTACGATTAGGGTGAGAGTTAGGGGGAGGGTTAGGGTTAGGGTTAGGGATAGCATTAAGGTGAGAGTGAGGGTGAGTGTGTGTGTTAGTTTTATTTTTCTGGTTAGGCTTAGGGTTATGCTGAGGGTGAGGTTGAGGGTGAGAGTTAGGGTTAGGGGGAGGGTTAGGATGAGGTTTAGGGTTAGGATTAGGGTTAGGGTAAGGGATAGGGTGAGTGTGAGGGTGAGGTTTAAGGTTATGGTTATTGTTAGGGTTAGGGAGAGGGTGAGGTTTAGGGTTCGCTTTAGGGTTAGGGTGAGGCTGAAGGTGAGGGTTAGGGTTAGGGTTAGGATTAGGATTAGGGTAAGGGTTAGGGTGAGTGTGAGGGTTATAGTTAAGCTTAGGGTTAGGCTGAGGTTGAGGGTGAATGTGAGGGTTAGGGTTAGGTGGAGGGTTAGGGATAGGGTTAGGGTGAGAGTTAAGGTTCGGTTATGTTTAGGGTTAGGGTGAGGTTTAGGGTTATGGCGAGCGTGAGGTTTAGGGTTAGGTTGAGGTTTAGGGTTAGCATTAGCGTTAGGGTGAGGGTTAAGGTTAGGGTTACGGTGAGGGATAGGTTGAGGGTGATTGTTAGGGTTAGTGTTAGATTAAGGTTTAGGGTTAGGGTTAGGGTTAAGGTGAAGGTTAGGTTGAGGGTTAGGGTTACAGTGAGGGTGAGGATTAGGGTTAGGATTTGGGTTAGGATTATGATTAGGGTTAGGGTGAGGGTGAGTGTTAGGATTACGGTTAGGGTTAAGGTTAGGTTTAGAGTTAGGATTAGTGTTATTGTTAGGGTTAGAGTTATGGTGAGGGTGAGGTTGAGGGTGAGGGTTAGGGTTTGGGTTAGGGTGAGGTTGAGGGTTAGGGTTAGGAATTGGGTTAGGGTGAGGTTGAGGTTGAAGTTTAGGGTTAGATTTAGGGTTAATTGGAGGATTAGTTCGAGGGTTAGAGTTAGGGTTATTTTTAGGGTTAAGGTTAGGGTGAGGGTTATGTTGAGGTTTAGGGTTATGTTTAGGGTTAGGGTTAGGATTAGGGTGAAGTTGAGGGTGAGTGTGAGGGTTCAGTTTAGGCTATTCTTAGGGTTAGGCTGAGGGCGAGAGTGGGGGTGAAGATAAGGTTAAGGGTGATGGTTAGGGATAGGGATAGGGTGAGTGTTAGGATGAGGGTTAGCATTAGGATTAGGGTTAGGGTGAGGGCTAGGGTGAGGGTGAGGGTTAGATTAAGGGTTAGGCTTAGGCTTAGGTTTAGACTGAGTGTGAGGCTGAGGGTGAGGGTTAGAGTTAGTGTGATGGTTAGGTTTACGGTTACGGTGAGGGTTATGATGAGGTTTAGGATTGCGGTGAGGGTTAGGGTGAGGATGATGTTAAGGGCAAAGGTGAGGTTTAGGCTGAGGATGAGGGTTAAGGTAAGGGTGAGTGTTAGGGCTAGGTTTAGGTTTAGGGTAAGGGTTAGTGTTAGGTTTAGGGTTAGGGTGAGGGTTAGATTTAGGATTAGGGTTAGGGTTAGTGTGAGGATGAGGGTTAGGGTTAGGGGGAAGGTGAGGGTTAGAATTAGGGTTAGGGTGAGGGCTAGGGTTAGGGTTAGGTTTAGGGATAGGTTTAGGGTTAGGGAGAGGTTTAGGGTTAGGGTTAGTGTGAGGATTAGTGTTAGGTTTAGGGTTAGTTTTAGGGTGAGGGTAAGTGTTATCGTGAAGGTTAGGGTTAGGCTGATGTTTATGGTTAGGATGAGGGTGAGGTTTAGGGCTAGGGTTAGGGTGAGGTTTAGTGTTAGGGTTAGGGTTAGAGTTAGGGTTAAGGAGAGGGTGAGGTTTAGGGTTACATTAAGGGTTAGTGTGAGGCTTAGGGTTAGGGTCCGGGTTAGCGTGGGGGTGAATGTAAGGGTAAAGGTGAGGGTTAGGCTGAGGGTGAGGTTTACGTTAAGGGTGAGGGTTAGGGTTAGGGTGAGGGTTAGTGTAGTGTTAGGGTGAGGTGGAGTGTTAGATTGAGTATTATTGTTAGGGTTAGTGTGAGGTTTATGGTGAGGATGAGTTTTAGGGTTAGGGTTAGGGTTAGAGTGAGGGCTAGGGTGAGGGTGACGATTATGGTAAGGTTTAGGCTTAGGCTTAGGGTTAGCCTGAGGGTGAGGTTGAGGTTGAGGGTTAGCGTTAGGGTGATGGTTAGTTTTATGGTTAGGATGAGGGTTACAATGATGTTTAAGGTTAGCGGGAGGTTTAGGGTGAGGATGATAGTAACGGTTAAGGTGAGGTTTAGGCTGACGGTGAGGATTAAGATAATGGTGAGTGTTAGGGTTAGGTTTAGGCTTAGGGTTAGGGTTAGGATTAGGGTCAGGGTGAGAGTTAAATTGAGGTTTAGGGTTAGGGTTAGTGTGAGGTTTAGGGTTAGGATGAGGGTTACGGTTAGGGTTAGGGTTAGAGTTAGGGTGAGCATGAGGTTTTGGGGTGGAATTAGGGTTATGGTGAGGATTAGGGTTAGGGTTAGGTTTAGGGTAAGGGTTAGCATGGGGGTGATGGTAAGGGTAAACTTGAGGTTTAGGCTGAGGGTGAGGGTCACAGTGGGGTGAGGGTTAGGGTTAGAGTGACGGTTAGGTTTAGTGGAAGGGTGTGGGTGAGGGTTAGCTTGAGGATTAGTGTTAGAGTTAGGGTGAGGTTAACGTAAGGATGAGGATTAGGGTTATTGTGAGGGCTAGGATGAAGGTTAGGGTTAGGTTTAGGTTTAGGGTGAGGTTTAGAGTCAGGGTGATGGTTAGGGTTAGTGTGAGGGTTAGTGTTAGAGTTAGTGTTAGTGTTAAGGTGAGGGTAAGTGTTAGGGTGAGGGTTAGGGTTAGGGTTAGGGTTAGGTTGAGGGTTAGGGTTAGGATTAGGGTTATTGGTAGGGTTAGGGTTTGGGTTACGGTTACGGTGCGGGTTAGGGTGAGGTTTAGGATTAGTGTTAGGATGAGGTTTAGGTTTAGGGTAAGGGTTAGAGTTAGGGTTAGTGTGAGAGTGAGGTTTAGGCTTAGAGTTAGGGTTAGCGTTATGTTGAATGTTTGGGTTAGATTTAGGCTTAGGCTTAGGCTTAGGCCAAGCATGAGGTTGAGGGTTAGGTTTAGGGTTAGGATGAGGGTTAGGGTTAGGGTTAGGGTGAGGGTTAGGATGAGGTTTAGTGTTAGGATTAGTGTTAGGGTGAGGGTAAGGGTGAGGGTTAAGTTTAGGGATATAGTTAGGTTTAGGGTTAGGGTTAGGTTGAGGGTGAGTGTGAGGGTCAGGGTTATGGTTAGGCTTAGGTTTAGGGTGAGGGTTAGGGTTAGGGTATTGGTTAGGGTTAGGGTTAGGTTGAGGGTGAGTGTGAGGGTCAGGGTTATTGTTAGGCTTAGGGTTAGGGTGAGGGTTAGGGTTAGGGTTTTGGTTAGGGTGAGGGTGAGGCTGAGGATTAGTGTTAGGTTTAGGGTTAGGTTTAGGGTTACAGTTAGGGTTAGGGTTAGGGTTAGGTTTAGGCTTAGGGTTAGGCTTACGATTCGGCTGAGGGTGAGGGTGGGGTTGAGGATTAGTGTTAGGTTTAGGATTAACGTTATTGTTAGTATTATGGTTAGGGTTAAGTTGGAGCTGAGGGTGATTCTGAAGTTGAGGGTTATGGTTATGTTTATGGTTAGGGTTAGGGTTAGTGTTAGATTTAGGGTTAGGTTTAGAGTTATGGTGAGATTGAGGGTGAGGGTGAGGGTTAGGGTTGGGGTGAGATTTAGGTTGAGGTTTAGTGTTAGGGTTACGGGGAGGGTGAGGGTTAGGTTGAGGTTTAGGGATAGGGTTAGATTTAGTATTAGGGGTAGGGTGAGGGTGAGTGTGACAGTTAGGGTGAGGGTGAGGCTTAGGCTTAGGGTTAGGCTGAGGGTGAGGGTGGAGGTGAGGATTAGGGTTAGGGTGATGGTTTGGGTTAGGGTTAGTGTTACTGTTAAGGTTAGGGTTAGAGTTATGGTGAGGGTGAGGCTGCGGATGAGGGGTAGGGTTAGGGTTAGGGTATGGTTTAGGGTTAGGGTTAAGGTTAGTGTGAGGGTGAGGTTTAGGGTTAGATATGGGGTTAGGAGGAGGGTTAGGGATAGGGTTAGTGTTAGAGTTAGGCTGAGGGTGAGGGTTAGTTTGAGGTTTAGGGTTAGGGTTATGGTTGGGGTTAGTGTGAGGGTTAGTTTTACGGTTAGGGTTAGTGTTAGGGTGAGGGTAAGTTTTAGGGTGAGTGTTTGGGTTAGGATGAGGGTTATGGTTAGGGGGAGGGTTAGGATTAGTGTTAGGGTTATTGTTAGGGTTAGGTTTAGGGTTTTGGTTACGGTGAGGTGAGCGTGACTTTTAGGGTTAGGGTTAGGGTAAGGTTTAGTGTTTGGGTTAGGATTAGAGTGATGGTTAGGATGATGGTGAGGTTTACGGTTAGTGTTAGAGTTAGGGTGAGGTTTAGGGTTAGGGTTAAGGCTTGGGTTATGGATAAGTTTAGGGTTAGGTTTAGGGTTTGGTTATGGTGAGGGTCAGTTTTAGGATTAGGGTTAGGGTCAGTGTGAGGTTTAGGGTTAGAATTAGGGTTAGGGTGAGGCTGAGCGTGAGCGTTCGGGTTAGGTTTAAGGTTAGGATTAGGATTATGGTTCTGGTTAGGGTGAGTGTGAGGCTTATGGTTATGGTTAGGGTTAGCCTTAGGTTTAGGCTGAGGGTTTGCGTGAGGTTGAGGGTTAGGGTTATTCTGAGGGGTAGGGTTACGGTTAGGGTGAGGTTTAGTGTTAGGGTTAGTGTTAGAGTTATGGTTAGTGTGAGGGTGAGGTTTAGGGGTACAGTTAGTTTAGGGTGAAGGTTAGGGTGAGTGTGAGGGTTATGGTGAGGGTTAGGGTAGGGGTGACGGTAAGGGCAAACATGAGGGTTAGGCTGAGGGTGAGGGTTACGGTAAGGTTGGTGGTTAGGGTTAGGGTGAGAGTTAGGGTTTGAGTTAAGTTTAGGGTTAGAGTGAGGGTTAGGGTAAGGGTTAAGGTGAGGGTGAGGTTTAGGGTTAGGTTGAGGGCTAGGTTGAGGGTGAGTGTTAGGGTTAGGATTAGGGTGAGCGCTAGGGTGAGGGTTAGGGTGAGGGTTAGGGTTAGGGATTGGGTTAGGTATAGGATTAGGGTTAGTTTGAGGGTGAGTGTGAGGGTTAGGGTTAGGTTTAGGCTTAGAGTTAGGGTGAGTGTTAGGTTTAGGGTTGGGGTTAGGTTGAGGCTGAGGCTGAGGATTAGGGTTTGGTTTAGGGTTAGTTTTAGGCTTAGTGTTAGGCTGAGGCTGAGGGTGGGGGTTAGGATTAGATTTAGAGTTAGGTTAGGCTTAGGGTTAGGGTAATTTTTAGTGTTATAGTTAGGGTTAAGTTTGCAATGAGGGTGAGGCTGAATGTGAGGGTTATGGTTAGAGTTAGGGTTAGGGTTAGGGTTAGTGTTATTGTTAGGGTTAGGGTTAGAGTTACGGTGAGTTTGAGGGTGAGGGTGAGGTTAGGATTAGGGTGAGGTTTAGGCTGAGGGTTTTGGTTAGGGTTAGGGTGAGGGTGATATTTAGGGTTAGAGTTAGGGTTAGGGGGAGGGTTAGGGTGAGGTTTAGTGTTAGGGTTAGTGTTAGTGTTAGGGTGAGGTTGAGGGTTAGTTTGAGGTTTAGGGACAGGGTTAGGTTTAGGATTAGGGTTAGGGTGAGGGGGAGTGTGAGGGTTTGGGTGAGGGTTTGGCTTAGGCTTATGGTTAGGCTTAGGTTGAGGGTGGGGGTGAGGATTAGGGTTAGGGTGACTGTTCGGGTTATTGTTAGGTGGAGGGTTCGGGTGAGGGTTAGGGTTAGGTTTAGTGTTAGGGTTAGGGTAAGGATGAGGGTTAGGGTTTGGGATAGGGTTAGGGTAAGGGTAGGGGTGAGGTTTAGGGTTTAGGTTAGGGTTAGGGTTAGAGTTACGGTGAGGTTGAGGGTGCAGATGAGTGTGAGGTTTAGGGTTAGATTTAGGGTTAGGCTTACGTTTAGGCATAGGGTTAGGCTAAGGGTGAGGTTGAGGTTTAGGGTTAGGGTGACTGTTAGAGTTAGGGTTATGTGGAGGGATAGGATGAGGGTAATTTGTTTGGATTAGTGTTAGGGTGATGGCTAGTGTGAGGGTGAGGTTTAGGGTTAGGTTATGTTGAGGTTTAGTGTTATGGTTAGGGTTAGGATTAAGGTGAGGTTAAGGTTTAGGATTTGAGTTAGGGTTAAGGTGAGGCTGAGGGTGAGGGTTAGGGTTAGGGTTAGGATTAGGATTAGGGTAAGTGTTAGGGTGAGTGTGAGTGTTAGGGTTAGGGTTAGGTTTAGGCTTAGGAATACACTGAGGGTGAGGGTGAGGGTGAGGTTTAGGTTTAGGATGAGAGTTAGGGTTCAGGTTAAGTTTAGGGTTAGGTTGAGGGTTAGGATTAGGTTTACGTTGAGTGTGAGGGTTAGAGTTAGGTTGAGGGTTAGGGTTATGGTGAGGTTTAGGGTTAGGGTTAGGGTGAGGGTTAGGATGAGGATTAGGGTTAGAGTTAGGGTGAGGGTTAGGATGAGGGTAAGGGTTAAAGTAAGGGTGAGGGTTAGGGTTAGGGTCAGGGTTAGGGTTATGTTTAGGGTTAGGGTGAAGGTTATGGTCAAGGTTAGGTTGCGGGTTAGGATTAGGATTAGGGTTAGGATTAGGGTTAGGGTGAGGGCCAGTGTGAGGGTGAGGGTTAGGGTTAGTGTTAGGGTGAGGTTTAGGGTTAGGGTCACATTTAGGTTGAGGGTTAAGATGAGGGTTAGGTTTACTGTAAGGGTGAGGGTTAGGGTTAGGGTGAGGGTTAGGGTTAGGGTGAGGGTGAGGGTTAGGATTAGGGTTAGGGTTAGGATTATTTTTAGGGTTACAGTTACGGTGAGGGTGAGGGTGAGGGTTGGGTTAGGGTTAGGTTGAGGTTTTTTGTGTTAGGGTTAGGGTTAGAGTTAGGGTTAGGGTGAGGGTAGGGTTAGTGTTACTGTGAGGGTTAGTGTTTGGGTTAGGGTATGGGTTACGGTGAGTGCTGTGGTTATGGTGAGGTTTAGGATTAGGGTTAGGGTTATTGTTAGGGTTAGGTTTTGGGTTAAGGTAACGTTGAGAGTAAGGGTGATCATTAGGGTTTAGGGTTAGGGTCAGGTTTAGGTTTTGCGTTAGGGTTAGAGTTAGGGTTAGGGTGAGGGTGAGGTTTAGAGTTAGAGTTAGGGTTAGGGTGAGAGTTAGGTTAAGGGTGAGGTTTAGGGTTGGGGTTATGGGAAGGTTTAATGTGAGGGTTAGGGTTAGGGTTTGGGTAAGGTTGAGGTTTAGGGTTAGAGTTAGGATAAGGGTGAGGCTGAGGTTGAGGGTTAGGGTTAGTGTTAGAGTTAGGTTTAGGGTGAGGGTTAGGATTAGGGTGAGGGTGAGGGTTAGGCTTAGGTTTAGGATTCGGATTAGGGTAAGGGTTAGGGTCAGTGTGATCATTAGGGTTAGGGTTAGGCTTAGGCTTAGGGTTAAGCTGAGCGTGAGGGTGAGGGTGAGGGTTAGGTTTAGGGTGAAATTTAGAGTTAGGGTTAGGGTGAGAATTAGGGTTCGATTATTTTTAGGGTTAGGGTGAGGGTTAGGGTTAGGATTAGGGTTAGAGTGAGGGCTAGGATGAGGCTGATGTTTAGGGTTAGTGTTAGGGTAAGGTTTAGGTTTAGGATTAGGATTTGTGTTAGGGTTAGGATGAGGGTTAGGGTTACTGTGAGGGTGAGGGTTAGGGTTAGGTTGAGGGTTAGGGTTAAGATTATGTTTAGGATGAGGGTGAGTGTTAGGTTTAGGGTTAGGGTTAGGGTTAGCTTTAGGGTTAGGATTAGTGTTATTGTTATGGTTAGGGTTAGAGATATGGTGAGGGTGAGTGTGAGGTTGAGGGTGAGGTTTAGGGTTAGAGTGATTTTTAGGGCTGGGGTTAGGATTAGGGTTAGGATGAGGGGGCGGTTTAGGGTTAGATTTAGGGTTAGTTGTAGGGTTAGGTCGAGTGTTAATGTTAGGGTTAGTGTTAGGGTTAAGTTTAGGGTGAGGGTTCTGTTGAGGATTAGTGTGAGGGTTAGTGTGAGGTTTAGGGTTTAGGATGAGGTTTAGGGTTAGGGTTAGGGTTAGGATTAAAGTCAGTGTTAGGCTTAAGTTGGGGGTTAGGGTGATGGTGACGTTTAGGGTTAGGGTTAGGATTAGGATTAGGGTTAGGTTTAGGGTGAGGGATAGGATGAGGGTTAGGGTTAAGGATAGGGTTAGGCTTAGGTTTAGGCTGAGGGTGATGGTGAGGTTGAGGGTTAGGGTTAGGGTGACGTTAGGGTCAGGGTTAGGGTGAGAGTTAGAGCTTGGTTTATGTTTAGGGTTAGCGTGAGTGTTAGGGTAATGGTTACAGTGAGAGTGAGGGTTAGGGTTAGGTTGAGGGTTAGGGTTATGGTTAGTGTGAGGGTGAGGGTGAGAGTTAGGGTTAGGGTTAGTGTGAGGATTAGGATGAGTATTAGGTTTAGGATTAGGGTTAGGGTGAGGGCTAGGTTGAAGGTGAGGTTTAGGGTTAAGTTTATGGGGAGGGTTAGGATGAGGGTTAGTGTTAGGATTAGGGTTAGGGTAATGGCTTGGGTGTGGGTGAGGTTTAGGGTTAGGTTAGGGTGAGGTTTAGGGTTAGGGTTAGGGTTAGGGTTAGGCCTAGGGTGAGGTTGAGGTTTAGGGTTAGAGTTAGGGTTAAGGTGAGGCTGAGGGTGAGGGTTAGGGTTAGGGTTAGGATTAGCATTAGGGTAAGGGTTAGGGTGAGTGTGAGTGTTAGGGTTAGGGTTAGGCTTAGGGTTACACTGAGGGTGAGGGTGAGGGTTAGGGTTATGGTGAGAGATAGGGTTCAGGTTAAGTTTAGGGTTAAGTTGAGGGTTAGGGTTAGGTTTACATTGAGTGTGAGGTTTAGACTTATCTTGAGGGTTAGGGTTAGGGTTAGGCTCAAGGTGAGGTTTAGGGTTAGGGTGAGGGTGAGGGTTAGGATGAGGATTAGGGTTAAGATTAGGGTTAGGTTGAGGGCTAGGTTGAGGGTGAGGGTTAGGGTTAGTGTTAGAGTGAGGTTTAGGTTTATGGTTAGAGTTAGAGTGAGGGTTAGGGTGAGGGTAAGGGTTACGGTAAGTGTGAGGGTTAATGTTAGGGTGAGGGTTAGGGTTAGGTTTAATGTTAGGATGAGGGTGAGTGTTAGGATTAGGGTTAGGGTTAGGGTTATTGTTAGGGTTATGGTTATGGTGAGGGTTAGGTTGAGGGTTAGGGTTACGTTGAATTTTTTAATGTTAGCGTTAGTTTTAGATTTAGGGTTAGGGTGAGGTCAGGATTAGGGTTAGTGTGAGGGTTAGTTTTGGGGTTAGGTTATGGGTTACGGTGAGGGTTGTGGTTAGGGTGAGGGTTAGGATTAGGGTTATGGTTATTGTTAGGTTTAGGTTTAGGGTTACGGTTACAGTGAAGGTAAGGGTGAGGGTTAGGGTTTAGGGTTAAAGTGAGGTTTAGGGTTTGGGTAAGGGTTAGAGTTAGGGTTAGGGTGAGGGTGAGGTTTAGGGTTAGAATTAGGGTTAGGGTGATGGTTAGGTTGAGGTTTAGGATTACGGTTAATGTTAAGTTTGGGTTAGGGTTAAGGTGAGGGTTAGGTTGAGGGTGAGGGTTAGGTTTAGGGTTATGGGGAGGGTTAGGATGAGGGTTAGGGTTAGGATTAGGGTTAGGGTGAGGGCTAGGTTGAGGGTGAGGTTTATGGTTACGGTTAGGGTGAGGTTTAGGTTTAAGGTTAGTGTTAGTGTTAGGGATAGGGTTAGGCTTAGGCTTATGGTGAGGGTTAGGGTTAGGGTTAGGTTTAGGCTGAGGGTGCGTGTGGGGTTGAGGATTAGGGTTAGGGTTAGGTTTCGCGTTAGGGTTAGTTTTATTGTTAGGGTTAGGGTTAGAGTTACGGTGAGGTTGAGGTTGAGGGTTTGGGTTAGGGTTAGGGTGAGTTTTAGAGTAAGGGTTAGGTTTAGGTTTATGGTGAGGTTGAGCTTTAGGGTTAGAGTTAGGGTTAGCGGGAGGGTTAGGGTGAGGTTTAGGTTTAGGGTTAGTTTTAGTTTTAGGGTGAGGGTGAGGGTTAGGTTGAGGTTTAGGGAAAGGGATAGGTTTAGGATTAGGGTTAGGGTGAGCATGATTGTGAGGGTTAGGGTAAAGGTTAGGCTTAGGCTTAGGGATAGGCTGAGGGTGAGGGTGGGGTGAGGATTAGGGTTAGGGTGATGGTTAGGGTTAGGGGTAGTGTTATTTTTAGGGTTAGCATTAGAGTTACGGTGAGGGTGAGGGTGCGGGTGAGGTTTAGGTTTATGGTTAGTGTGGGGTTTAGGGTTAGGTTTAGGGTTAGGATGAGGGTGAGGGTGAGGTTTAGGGTTAGATATAAGGTTAGGGTGACGGTTAGGGTGAGGGTTAGGGTTAGGTTTAGTGTTAGGGTTAGGGTGAGGATGAGGGTTAGGGTTAGGGTTAGGTATATGGTAAGGGTGTGGTTTAGGGTTAGGGTTAGGGTTCAGGTTAGAGTAACGGTGAGGGTTAGGGTGCAGAATGAGTGTGATGGTTGTGGGTAGGTTTAGGGTTATGCTTAGGGTTAGGCTTAGGTTTGGGCTAAGGGTGAGCTTGAGCTTTAGGGTTATTGTTTGGGTTAGGGTTAGGGTTATGGAGGGGGTTAGGTTGAGGGTTAATGTTAGGATTAGGGTTAGGGTAATGGCTAGGGAGCAGGTGATGTTTAGGGTTAGGTTAAGGTGAGGTTTATGGTTAGGGTTAGGGTTAGGGTTAGGGTGAGTGTGAGGGTTATGGTTAGGGTTAGCGTTAGGCTTAGGGTTACATTGAGTGTGAGCGTGAGGGTGAGGGTTAGGGGGGGAGTTAGGGTTCAGGATAAGTTTCGAGTTAGGGTGAGGGTTAGGGTTAGGTTTACGTTGAGTGTGAGGGTTAGGGTTAGGTTGAGGGTTAGGGGTAGGTTTAGGGTTAGGGTGAGATTTAGGGTTAGGGTTAGGGTGAGTGCTAGGATGTGGGTTAGGGTTACCGTAAGGGTGAGGGTTAAGGTTAGGGTGAGTGTTAGGTTTAGGTTTAGGTTTAGGGTGAGGGTGAGGGTTAGGATTAGGGTTAGGGTTAGGGTTATTGTTAGGGTTAGGTTTTGGGTTAAGGTAACGTTGAGAGTAAGGGTGAGCATTAGGGTTTAGGGTTAGAGTCAGGTTTAGGTTTTGGGTTAGGGTTAGAGTTAGGGTTAGGGTGAGCGTGAGGTTTAATGTTAGGGTTAGGGTGAGGGTTATGTGGAGGGTTAGGGTTAGGGTTAGGGTTAGTGTTAGGGTTAGGGTGAAGTTTAGGGTGAGGGTTAGGATGAGGGTGAGGTTTAGGATTAGGGTTATGGGGAGGGTTAGGATGAGGGTTAGTGTTAGGATTAGGGTTAGGGTGAGTGCTAGGTTGAGGGTGAGGTTTAGTGTTAGGGTTAGGGTCAAGTTTAGGGTTAGGGTTAGAGTTAGGGTGAGGGTGAGGTTTAGGTTTAGAGTTAGGGTAAGGGTGGGGCTGAGTTTGAGGGTTAGGGTTAGGGTTAGTGTTTGAGTTAAAGTTAGGGTGAGGGTTAGGATTAGGGTGAGTTTGAGCATGAAGGTTAGGCTTAGGCTTAGTGTTAGGATTCGGATTAGGGTAAGGGTTAGGGTGAGTGTGATGTTTATGGTTAGGGTTAGGCTTAGGCTTAGGTTTAGACTGAGAGTGAGGGTGAGGGTGAGGGTTAGGGTTACGGTGAAGGTTAGGGTTAGTGTTAGGGTGAGAGTTAAGTTTTATTATGTTTAGGGTTAGGGTGAGGGTTAGGGTTCGGATTAGTGTTAGAGTGAGGGCTAGGGTGAGGGTGAGGCTTAGGGTTAGTGGTAGGGTAAGGTTTATCGTTAGGGTTAGGGTTTGGGTTAGGGTTAGGATGAGGGTTAGGGTTATGGTGAGAGTGAGGTTTAGGGTTAGGTTTAGGGTTAAGATTATGGTTAGGGTGAGGGTGAGTGTTAGGATTAGGGTTAGGGTAAGGGTCAGGATTAGGGTTAGGATTTGTGTTATTGTTAGGGTTAGGGTTAGAGTTATGGTGAGGGTGAGGTTTAGAGTTAGGGTGAGGTTTAGTGTTAAGTTTAGGATTAGGGTTAGTGTGAGGGGGAGGTTTAGGGTTACATTTAGGGTTAGTTGTAGGGTTAGGTCGAGCGTTAATGTTAGGGTTAGTGTTAGGGTTAATGTTAGGTTGAGGGTTAGGTTGAGGATTAGTGTGAGGGTTAGTGTGATTTTTAGGGTTTAGGCTGAGGTTTAGGGTTAGGGTTAGGGTTAGGATTAATGTTAGGATTAGGCTTAAGTTGAGGGTTAGGTGAGGGTGAGGTTTAGGGTTAGGGTTAGCATTAGGATTAGGGTTAGGGATAGGGTGAGCGATACCATGAGGGTTAGGGTTAGGGATTGAGTTAGGCTTAGTGTTAGGCTGAGGGTGAGGGTGAGGGTTAGGGTGAGGATTAGGTTCAGGGTTAGGGTGAGAGTTAGGTTTCGGGTTAAGTTTTGGGTTAGGGTTAGCGTTAGGGTAACGGTTATAGTGAGAGTGAGGGTTAGGGTTAGGTTGAGGTTTAGTGTTAGGTTTAGGGTTAGTGTGAGGGTGAGGGTGAGTGTTAGTGTTAGGGTTAGTGTTAGGGTGAGGGTTAGGATAAGGGTTAGGGTTAGGATTAGGGTTAGGGTGAGGGCTAGGGTGAGGATGAGGTTTAGGGTTAGGGTTAGGGTGAGGTTTAAGGTTAAGTTTTGGGTTAGGGTAAGGCTTAGGGTGAGGGTTAGATTGATGATTAGGTTTAGGGTTAGGGTTTGTGTGCGGTATAGGGTGAGGATGAGGGTTAGGGTTAGGGTGAGACTGAGGGTTAGAATTAGGTTTAGGGTGAAGGCTAGGGTCAGGGTGAGGGTTAGAGTTAGGTTTAGCATTAGGGTGAGGTTTAGGATTAGGGTGAGGGTTAAGGTTAGTGGGAGATTTAGTGTTAGGGTTAGGGTTAGTGTTAGGTTGAGGGTAAGTGTTAGGGTGAGGGTTAATGTTAGGGTGAGGGCTATGGTTAGGGTGAGGGTTAGTATTAGGGTTAGGGTTACTGTTATGGTTAGGGTTAGGGTTACTGTTACTGTGAGGTTGAAGGTTAGGGTTAGGGTTAGGGTGAGGTTTAGTGTTAGGGTTAGGGTTAGAGTTAGTGTTAGGGTGAGGGTAAGGTTTAGGGTTAGATTTAGGGTAAGGATGAGGCTGAGGTTGAGGGTTAAGTTTAGGGTTAGTGTTAGAGTTAGGGTTTGGGTGAGGGTTGGGGTGAGGGTGAGAGTGAGGGTGAGGTTTAGGCTTAGGGTTAGGATTAGGATTAGTGTAATGGTTCGGGTGAGTGTGAGGGTTAGGGTTAGGGTTACCCTTAGGCTTAGGGTTAGTCTGAGAGTGAGGGTGAGTGTGAGGGTTAGGGTTAAGGTGAGGGTTAGTTTTAGGGTTAGGTTGAGATTTAGGGTTCGGTTACGTTTATGGTTAGGGTGAGGTTTAGGGTTAGGATTAGGGTTAGGGTGAGGGCTAGGGTGATGGTGAGGATTAGAGTTAGTGTTAGGGTAAGGTTTAGGGTTAGGGTTAGGGTTTCGGTTAGGGTTAGGTTGCGGGTTAGTGTAACAGTGAGGCTGAGGGTTAGGGTTAGGTTTAGGATTTGGGTTAGGGTGAGGGTGAGTTTTAGGTTTAGGTTTAGGGTTAGGGGGAGGGTTAGGTCGAGGGTTAGTGTTAGGTTCAGTGTTAGGTTTAAGGTTAGGGTGAGGGTTAGGTTGAGGTTTAGGGTTAGGCTTAGGCTTAGGGTTAGGCTGAGGGTGAGGTTGGGGGTGAGGATTAGGGTTAGGGTGATGGTTAGGGTTAGGGTTAGGGTAAGGGTTAGGATGAGGAAAAGGTTTAGGATTAGGTTTACGGTGAGTGCTATGGTGAGTGTGAGGGTTAGAGTAAGGGTTAGGCTTAGGCTTAGGTTTAGGTTGAGCGTGAGTGTGAGGGTTCGGGTTATGATTAGGGTGAGGTTTAGTGTTAGGGTCACGGTTAGAGTTAGGGATAGGGTGAAAGTGAGGTTTAGGGTTAGAGTTAGGGTAAGGTTGAGGCTGAGGTTGAGGGTTAGGTTTAGGGTTAGTCTTAGAGTTAAGGTTAGGGTGAGTGTTAGAGTGAGGGTGAGGGTGTGGGTGAGGTTTAGGCTTAGGTTTGGGATTAGGATTAGTGTAAGGGTTTGGGTGAGTGTGAGGGTTGCGTTAGGGTTAGGCTTAGGCTTAGGGTTAGGCTGAGAGTGAGCGTGAGGGTGAGGGTTAGGGTTAGGGTGAGGGTTAGGGTTAGGGTTAGGGTGAGAGTTAGGGTTCGGGTTATGTTTAGGGTTACTGTGAGGGTTAGGGTAACGGTTACAGTGAGGGTGAGCGTTAGGGTTAGGTGGAGTGTTAGGGTTAGGTTTAGGGTTAGGGTGAGGGTGAGGATGAGTGTTATGGTTAGTGATAGGGTGAGGGTTAGGATGAGGGTTAGGTTTAGCATTAGGTTTAGGGTGAGGGCTAGGGTGAGGGTGAGGTTTAGGCTTTGGGTTAGGCTGAGGTTTAGGGTTAGGTTTAGGGTTGGGGTTAGGATGAGGGTGAGGTTTAGGTTTAGAGTTAGGGTTAGGTTGAAGCTGAGGGTGAGGGTTAGGGTTAGGGTTAGTGTTAGAGTTAGGGTTACGGTGAGGGTTAGTGTGAGGGTGAGGGTTACACTTAGTGTTAGGATTAGGATTCGAGTAAGGGTTAGGGTGAGTGTGAGGGTTAGGGTTAGGGCCAGGCTTAGGCTTAGGTTTAGGCTGAGCAAGAGGTTGAGGGTGAGTTTTAGGGTTAGGGTGATGGTTAGGATTACGTGTAGGGTGAGGGTTAGGATGAGGTTTAGGGTTAGGGTGAGGGTTAGGGGGAGGATGTTGGTAAGGGTAATGTTGAGGTTTAGGCTGAGGGTGAGGTTTAAGATAAGGTCGAGGGTTAGGGTTAGGATTAGTGTCAGGGTTAAGGTTAGGGTGAGGGTTAGGTTGATGTTTAGCGTTAGGGTTTAGGTTAGGATTAGGATGTATGTGATGGTATGTGAGAATTAGGGTTTCGGGTTAGGCTTAGGGTTAGGGTTATGCTGAGGGTGAGGTTGGGGGTGAGGATTAGGGTTAGGTGATGGTTAGGGTTAGGGTTAGGGGAGGGTTAGTATGAGGGATCGGGTTAGGATTAGGGTTAGGGTGAGGGCTAGGGTGAGGTTGAGGGTTAGAATGAGCGTTAGGCTTAGGCTTAGGGTTAGGCTGAGCATGAGGTTGACGGTGAGGGTTAGGGTTAGGGTGATGGTTAGGTTTAAGTTTAAGTTGAGGGTTAGGATGAGGTTTAGGGTTAGGGTGACGGTTAGGGTGAGGATGATGGTACGGGTAAACTTGAGTTTTAGGCTGAGGTTGAGGGTTAAGCTAAGGATGAGAGTGAGGGTTAGAATTAGGGTTAGGGTGAGGGCTAGGGTGAGGGTGAGGGTTAGAGTTAAGGTTAGGGTTATTGTTAGGGTTAGGTTACGGTTACTGTGATGGTGAGGGATAGGGTTAGGGTTAGGGTGAGTTTTAGTGTTAGGGTTAGTGTTAGAGTTAGGGGAAGGTTGAGGGTTACGTTTAGGGTTAGTGCTAGAGTTAGGGTTACGGTGAGGGTTAGGGTGAGGGTGAGGTTTAGAATAAGGGTTAGGATTAGGATTAGTGTAAGGGTTCGGATGAGTGTGAAGGTTAGGGTTAGGGTTAGGCCTAGGCTTAGGTTTAGGCTGAGGGTGAGGATGAGGGTGAGGGTTAGGGTTAGGGTGACGGTTAGGGTTAGGGTTAGGGTGAGATTTAAGGTTCGGTTAAGTATGGTGTTAGGGTGAGGGTGAGGGTTAGGATTAGGGTGAGGGTGAGGGCGAGGATGAGTGTGAGGTTTAGTGTTAGGGTGAGGATGAGGTTTAGGGTTAGGGATAGGGTTAAGTTTAGGATGAGGCTGAGGTTTAGTGTTAGAGTTAGTGTTAGGGTGAGGCTGAGGATGAGGGTTAGGGTTAGGGATAATCTTAGAGTTAGGGTTATGGTGAGGGTTAGGGTGACGGTGAGGGTAAGGTTTAGTGTTAGGATTAGATATAGTGAACGGGTTAAGGTGAGTGTGAGGGTTAGGGTTAGGTTTAGGGTTAGGCTTAGGTTTAGGCTTACTGTGAGGGTGAGGGTGATCGTTAGGGTTAGGGTGAGAGTTAGGGGTAGGATTAGGGTGAGGGTGAGGGCGAGGATGAGTGTGAGGTTTAGTGTTAGGGTGAGGATGAGGTTTAGGGTTAGGGATAGGGTTAAGTTTAGGATGAGGCTGAGGTTTAGTGTTAGAGTTAGTGTTAGGGTGAGGCTGAGGATGAGGGTTAGGGTTAGGGATAATCTTAGAGTTAGGGTTATGGTGAGGGTTAGGGTGAGGGTGAGGGTAAGGTTTAGTGTTAGGATTAGATATAGTGAACGGGTTAAGGTGAGTGTGAGGGTTAGGGTTAGGTTTAGGGTTAGGCTTAGGTTTAGGCTTACTGTGAGGGTGAGGGTGATCGTTAGGGTTAGGGTGAGAGTTAGGGGTAGGGTTTGGGTTAGATTTAGGGTTCGGGTAAGTTTAGGGTTAGGGTGAGGGTTAGGGTTACAGTGTGGGTTAGGGTTAGGGTTAGGGTGAGGGTTAGGATGAGGATTAGGGTTAGTATTAGGGTTACGGTGAGGGCTAGGGTGAAGGTGAGAGTTAGGGTTAGGTTTAGGGTGAGGTTTAGGTTTAGGGTTAGGGTGAGGTTTAGGATGAGGGTTAGGGTTACGGTGAGGGTGAGAATTAGGGTTAGGGTGAGGGTTAGGTTTAGGTTTAGGGTTAAAGTGAGGGTGAGGGTTATTGTTAGGGTTAGGGGTAGGGTTATGGTTATGGTGAGGGTGTGGGTTAGGGTTAGGTTTAGGGTGAGGTTTAGTGTTAGGGTTGGGGTTAGTGTTAGGCTTAGGGTGAGGCTGAGGATTAGGTTTAGAGTTAGGGTAAGGGTGAGGCTGAGGTTGAGGGTTGGGTTTAGGTTTAGTGTTAGAATTAGGGTTAGGGTGAGGATTAGGGTGAGGGTGAGGTTGAGGGTGAGGTTTAGGCTTAGGGTTAGGATTAGGATTAGGGTAAGGGTTAGGGTCAGTCTTAGGTTTAGGGTTAGGGTTAGGCTTAGGCTTAGGGTTAGGCTGAGAATGAGGGTGAGTTTGAGGTTGAGGGTTAAGTTGAGGGTTATCGTTAGGGTTAGGGTGAGAGTTAGGGTTCAGTTAAGTTTAGGGTTTTGGTGAGGGTTTGGGTTAGAATTAGAGTTAGGGTGAGGGCTATGGTGAGGATTAGGGTTAGGGTTAGTTTTACGTAAGGTTTAGGGTTAGGGTTAGGGTTTGGGTTAGGGTTAGGATGAGGGTTATGTTTAAGATTATGGTTAGGGTGAGGGTGAGTGTTAGAATTAGGGTTAGGGTTAGGGTTACTTTTAGGGTTAGGATTAGTGTTATTAAGGTTAGGGTTAGAGGTATGGTGAGGGTGAGGGTGAGTGTGAGGGTGTGGGTTAGGGTTAGGGTTAGGATTAGGTTTAGGGTTAGGCTTAGGATTAGAGTTAGGGTGAGCGTGAGGTTTAGGGTTAGATTTAAGGTTAGTTGGAGGGTTAGGTCGAGCGTTAATGTTAGGTTTAGTGTTAGGGTTAAGGTTAAGATGAGTTTTAGGTTGGTGTTCAGGATTAGGGTTACGATTAGGGTTAGGATTAGGGTGAGGGTGAGAGTGAGTGTGAGGGTTAGGTTTAGGGTTAGGCTTAGGCTTAGGGTTAGGCTGAGGGTGAGGGTGGAGGTGAGGATTAGGGTTAGGTTGATGGTTATGGTTAGGGTTAGGATGAGGTTTAGGATGGGGGTTAGGGTTAGGATTAGGGTTAGTGTGAGGGCTAGGGTGAGTGTGAGGGTTAGAGTAAGGGTTAGGCTAGGCTTAGGGTTAGGTTGAGCATGAGGTTGAGGGTGAGGGTTAGGGTTAGGGATAGGGTGAGTTTTAGTGTTAGGGTTATGGTTAGGGTTAGGATTAGGGTGAGGGTGAGGTTTAGGAGTAGGTTTAGGGTCAGGGTGAGGGGTAGGGTTAGGGTGAGTGTTAGGGTAGTGTTGAGTGTAAGGGTAAAGGTGATGGTTAGGCTGAGGGTGAGGGTTATGGTAAGGGTGAGAGTTAGGTTTAGGGTGAGGGTTAGGGTTAGGGTTAGGGTGAGAGTGAGGGTTAGATTGAGGATTAGTGTTAGGGTTAGTGTGAGGTTTAGGGTGAGGATGAGGGTTAGGGTTAGGGTGATTGCTAGGGTGAGGGTGAGGTTGAGGGTTAGATTGAGGATTTGTGTTAGGGTTAGTGTGATTTTTAGGGTGAGGATGAGGTTTAGGTTTAGGGTTTGGGTTAGGTTTAGGATTAGGGTTAGGTTTAGGGTTAGTGTTACAGTGAGGGTTAGGGTTACTGTTAGGTTTAGGGTTTGGCTTTGGTTTAGGCTGAGGGTGAGGGTGGGGGTGAGGATTAGGGTTAGTGTTAGGGTTAGGGTTATTTTTAGTGTTATGGTTAGGGTTAAGTTTGCGGTGTGGGTGAGGCTGAGAGTGAGGTTTATGCTTAGGGTTAGGGTTAGAGTTAGTGTTATTGTTAGGTTTAGCGTTAGAGTTACTTTGAGGTTTTGGGTGAGGGTGAGGGTTAGGGTTAGGGTGAGGTTTAGGGTTAGGGTTAGGATTAGGGTGAGGGTGAGATTTAGGGTTAGAGTTAGGGTTAGGGGAACAGTTAGGATGAGGTTCAGAGTTACGGTTAGGGTTAGGTTTAGGGTGAGCGGGAGGTTTAGGTTGAGGTTTAGGGATAGGGTTAGCTTTAGGATTAGGTTAGGGAGAGGTTGAGTGTGAGGGTTATGGTGAGGGTTAGGTTTAGGCTTAGGGTTAGGGTGAGGGTGAGGGAGATAATTGAGGGTTAGGGTTAGGGCTAGGGTTAAGGTTATGGGGAGGGTTTGGATGAGTGTTAGGGTTAGGATTAGGGTTAGGGTGAGGGCTAGTGTGAGGGTGAGTTTTAGGGTTAGGGTTAGGGTGAGGTTTAGCGTTAAGTTTAGGGTTAGGGTTAGGGTGAGGTTGAGGTTTAGGGTTAGAGTTAGGGTTAGGGTGAAGCTGAGGGTGAGGGTTAGGGTTAGGGTTAGTGTTAGAGTTAGGGTTAGTGTGAGGGTTAGGGTGTGGCTTAGTGAAAATATTAGGATTAGGGTAAGGGTTAGGGTGTGTGAGGGTTAGGTTTAGGATGAGGTTTAGGTTCAGGGTTAGGTTAGAGTTAGGTTTAGGGTGAGGGTGAGGTTAAGGGTTAGAGGTAGGTTTAGGGTTAGGGTTAGGGTGAAGGTGAGGGTTCGGGTTAGGGTTAGGCTTAGCTTTAGGCTTAGGAGTAGGCTTTGGCTGAGCATGAGGGTGAGGGTTATGGTTAGGGTTAGGGTGAGGGTTAGGGTTAGGGTTATTGTGAAGGTTATGATGAGGTTTAGGGTTAGGATTAGGGTTAGGGTGAGGGGTAGGTTGAGGCTGAATGTGAGTGTTGGGGTTAGGGATAGGTTTAGGTTTATGATTAGGGTTAGGGTGAGGGTGAGTGTGAGGTTTAGTGTTAGGGTTAGGGTTTGGCTTAGGTTTAGGGTGAGGGTTAGGGTTAGGGTATGGGTTAGGGTGAGGGTGAGGCTGAGGATTAGGGTTAGGTTTAGGGTTAGGATTAGGGTTAGGGTTAGAGTTACAGTGAGGGCGATGGTTAGGGTTAGGGTTAGGTTTAGGGTTAGGGTTAGGGTTAGGGTTAGAGTTACAATGAGGGTTATGATTATGGTTATGGTTAGGTTTAGGTTTAGGGTTAGTGTGGGGGTTAGGGTTAGGGTTTGGTTTAAGTTGAGGTTGAGGCTGAGGATTAGGGTTAGATTTAGGGTTAGGGTTTGTGTTAGGTTTAGGGTTAGGGTTAGGTTTAGGGTTAGGGTTAGGGTAAGGGTTAGGTTTAGGATTAGGGGTAGGGAGAGGGTGAGTGTGAGGTTTAGGTTTAGGATTAGGTTTAGGGTGACGGTTAGGGTTAGGTTTTGGGGTAGTGTGAGGGTGAGGCTGAGGATTAGGGTTAGGTTTAGTGTTAGTGTTAGGGTTAGGGTTAGAGTTACAGTGAGGGCTATGGTTAGGGTTAGGGTTAGGGTTAGGGTTAGGTTTAGGGTTAGGGTTAGGGTTAGGTTTAGAGTTAAAATGAGGGTTATGATTATGGTTATGGTTAGGTTTAGGTTTAGGGTTAGGGTGGGGGTTAGGGTTAGGGTTTGGTTTAAGTTGAGGCTGAGGCTGAGGATTAGGGTTAGGTTTAGGGTTAGGGTTTGGGTTAGGTTTAGGGTTAGGGTTAGGGTGAGGGTTAGGTTTAGGATTAGGGGTAGGTAGAGGGTGAGTGTGAGGGTTAGGTTTAGGGTTAGGTTTAGGATTAGGTTTAGGGTGAGGGTTAGGGTTAGGTTTTGGGGTAGGGTGAGGGTGAGGCTGAGGATTAGGGTTAGGTTTGGTGTTAGTGTTAGGGTTAGGGTTAGAGTTACAGTGAGGGTTATGGTTAGGTTTAGGGTTAGGTTTAGGGTTAGGCTGAGGGTGAGTTTGGGTGTGTGTATTAGGGTTAGGGTTAGGGTTAGGGTTATTGTTTGTGGTATGGTGAGCATTAAGTTAGTGGTGAGGGTGTGGCTGAGGGTGAGGGTTATGGTTATGGTTAGGGTTAGGATTAGTGTTATTGTTAGGGTTAGGGTTATAGTTACGGTGATGTTGAGGATGGGTGTGAGGGTTACGGTTAGGGTGAGGTTTAGGTAGAGGTTTAGCGTTAGGGTTAGGGTTAGGATGAGGGTCAGTGTGACGTTTATGGTTAGAGTTAGCGTTAAGGGGAGAGTTAGGGTGAGGTTTAGGGTTAGGGTTAGTGTTAGGGTTGGGGTGAGAGTGAAGTTTAGGTTGAGGTTTATGGATAGGGCTAGGTTTAGGATTAGGGTTAGGGTGAGGGTGAATGTGGGGCTGAGCATTAGGGTTAGGGTGATGGTTGGGGTTAGGGTTAGTGTTATTGTTAGGGTTAGGGTTAGAGTTACGGTGAGGGTGAGGGTGCGGGTGAGGTTTAAATTTAGGGTTAGGATGGGGTTTAGTGTTAGGGTTAGTGTTAGGATGAGGGTGAGGTTTAGGGTTAGATATATGTTTAGGGCGAGGGTAGGGGGAGGGTGAATGTGAGGGTTAGGGTTAGGGTTACGGTTAGGCTTAGGGTTAGGCTGAGGGTTAGGGTAAGTGTGAGGGTTAGTGTTAGGGTTATGGTGAGAGTTAGGATTCGGGTTAAGTTTATGGTTAGGGTGAGGGATAGGGTTAGGGTTAGGGGGAGGGTGAGAGTTAGGCTTAGATTTAGGGTTAGGGTTATTGTTAGTGTTATGGTTATGGTTAAGTTTGTGGTGAGGGTGAGGATGAAGGTGAGGTTTATGGTTTTAGAGTTAGAGTTACTTTGAGGTTGAGGGTGAGGGTGAGGTTTAGGGTTACAGTTAGGTTTAGGGGGACTGTTAGGGTGAGGTTAAGGGTTAGGGTTAGTGTTAGGTTTAGGGTGAGGGTGTGGTTTAGGTTGAGATTTAGGGATAGGGTTAGGTTTAGGATTAGGTTTACTGTTAGGGTGAATGTGAGGATTAGGGCGAAGGTTAGTGTTAGGCTGAGGGTGAGATTGATGGTGAGGGTTAGGTTGAGGTTGAGGGCTAGTGTTAGGGTTATGGGGAGGGTTTGGATGACCTTTAAGTTTAGGATTAGGGTTAGGGTGAGGGATAGGGTGAGGGTGAGGTTTAGGGTTAGGTTTAGGGTGAGGGTTAGGATGAGGGTTAGGGTTAGGATTAGGGTTAGGTTTAGGGCTAGTGTGAGGGTTAGGGTGAGGGTGAGGGTTAGGGTTAGGGTGAGGGTGAGTGTGAGGCTTAGGGTGAGGATTAGGCTTAGGGTTAGGGTGAGGGTTAAGTTTAGGGATTGGGCTAGGGTGAGTGTGAGGATGAGGATTAGGGTTAGGTTTAGGGTTAGGGTTATGTTTAGGTTTAAGTTTAGGTTTAGGGTTAGGGTTAGGGTTAGAGTGAGTGTAAGGGTTAGGTTGAGGGTTAAGCATAGGCTTATAGTTAGGCTGAGGGTGAGGGTGGGGGTGAGGATTAGTGGTAGGTTGATTGTTCTGGTTAAGGTTAGTGTTATTGTTATGGTTAGGTTTAGAATTACAGTGAGGGTGCAGGTGCGGGTGAGGGTTAGTGTTAGGGTGAGGTTTAGGTTTGTGTTAGGGTTAGAGTTAGGTTTAGGGTGAGGGTGAGGTTTATGGTTAGAATTACGGTTCGGGTGAGGGTTAGGTTGAGGTTTAGGGTTAGTGTTAGTGTTAAGGTTAGGTTTACGGTGAGAGTTAGGGGGAGGGTTAGGGTTAGGATTAGAGTTAGGGTGAGGGAGAGTGTGTGTGTTAGGGTTAGGTTTAGGGTTAGGCTTAGGGTTAGGCTGAGGGTGAGGTTGAGGTGAGGGTTAGGATTAGTTTGAGGTTTAGGTTTAGGTTTAGGGTGAGGGTGAGGATGAGTGTTAGGCTTATGGTGAGGGTTAGGATGAGGGTTAGTTTTAGGATTAGGGTTAGGGTGAGGGCTATAGTGAGGGTGAGGTTTAGGGTTAGGGTTAGAGTTAGGGTTAGGATGAGTGTGAGGTTTAGGTTTAGAGTTAGGGTTAGGTTGAGGCTGAGGATGAGGGTTAGGTTTAGGGTTAGTGTTAGATTAAGTCATAGGGTGAGGGTGAGGGTTAGGCTAAGGGTTAGGATTAGGATTAGGGTAAGTGTTAGGGTGAGTCTGAGGGTTAGGGTGAGGCTTAGGTTTAGGCATAGGTTTAGGCCGAGGGTGAGGGTGAGGGTGAAGTTTAGGGTTAGGTTGAGGTTTAGGGTTAGGGTTAGGGTGAGATTTAGGGTTCAGCTTTTTAGGGTTAGGGTGAGGGTTACGGTTAGTCTTACAGTGAGCATGAGAGTTAGGGTTAGTTTGAGGGTTAGGATTAGGGTTAGGTTTATTGTGACAGTTAGGGTTAGAGTTAGGGTGAGGGTTAGGATGAGGATTAGGGTTAGGATTAGGGTTAGGGTACGGGATAGTGTGAGGTTGAGGGTTAGGATTAGTGTTAGGGTGAGGATTAGGTTTAGGGTTAGGGTTAGGGTGAGGGTTAGGATGAGGGTTAGGGTTATGGTGACATGAGGGTTAGGGTTAGGGTTTAGGTTAGGGTTAGAATTAGTGTTAGGGTGAGGGTGAGTGTTAGGATTAAGGTTAGGGTTAGGGTTAGGTTTAGGCTTATGGTTAGGATTAGTCTTAATTTTAGTGTTAGAGTTACAGTTAGGGTGAGGCTGAGGGTGAGGTTAAGTTTTAGGTTTGGGGTGACGTTTATGGTTATGGTCAGGATTATGGTTATGTTGAGGGTGAGGTTTAGGGTTAGATTTAGGGTTAGGGTGCGGGTTATGTGGAGGGTTAGGATTAGGGTTAGTGTGAGGGTTAAGGTTAGGGTGAGGGTTAGGTTGAGTTTTAGGGTTAGGGTTAGGTTTAGGGTTTGGATTTGGGTTAGTGTGAGGGTGAGTGTGAGGGTTACGGTTAGGTTTAGGCTTAGGCTGAGGGTGAGGGTGGGGTGAAGGATTAGGTTTAGGGTGATGGTTAGGATTAGGGTTAGTGTTGGATAGGGTGAGGGTAAGGATTAGGGTAAGGCTTAGGATTAGGCTTAGGGTTAGACTGAGTGTGAGGTTGAGTGTGAGGGTTAGGGTTAGGGTGATGTTTAGGTTTACGGTTAGGGTGAGGGTTAGGATGAGTTTTAGGGTTACAGTAAGGATTAGGGTGAGGATGATGGTAAGGGTTAAGGTGAGGTTGAGACTGAGGGTGAGGGTTAAGATAAGGGTGAGGGTTAGTGTTAGGATTAGGGTGGGGTTTAGGGTTAGGGTTAAGGATAGGGTTAGGTGGAGGGGGAAGTTTAGGGTTAGATCCAGGGTTAGGTGGAGGGTTAGGGGGAGGGTTAGGGTTAGGGTTTGTGTTAGGGTTAGGGTGAGGGTGAGGGTTAGGTTTAGGGTTAGGGTTAGGGTGAGGTTTAGGGTTAGGGTTAGGGTTTGGTTTAGAGTTATGGTGAGGGTGAGGGTGCGGGTGAGTGTGAGGATTAAGGTTAGGTTTCAGGTAAGGCTTGTGGTTAGGCTTAGGGTTAGGCTGAGTGTGAGGGTGGGTTTGAGGGTTAGGGTTAGGTTGAGGGTTTCGGATAGGGTTATAGGGAGGGTTAGGATGAGGGTTAGGGTTAGGATTAGGGTTAGGGTGAGGGCTAGGGTGAAGGTGAGGTTTAGGGTTATGGTTAGGTTGAGGTTTAGGTTTAGGGTTAGGGTTAGGGTTAGGGTGAGCGTGGGGTTTAGGGTTAGAGTTAGGGTTAAGGTGAGGCGGAGGTTGAGGGTTAGGGTAAGTGTTAGGATTAGGATTAGGGTAAGGGTAGGGTGAGTGTGAGGGTTAGGGTTAGGGTGAGGGTTAGGGTTAGGGTTAAGTTGAAAGTTAGGGTTCAGGTAAAATTTAGGGTTAGGGTGAGGGTTAGGGTTAGCTTTAAGTTGAGCGTGAGGATTAGGGTTAGGTTGAGTGTGAGCTTTAGGTTTAGGGTTAGGGTGAGGCTTAGGGTTAGGGTGAGGGTTAGGATGAGAAGTACGGTTAGAATTAGGGTTAGGATGAGGGCTAGGTTGAGGGTGAGGGTTAGGTTTAGTGTTAGGGTGAATTTTAGTGTTAGGGTTAGGGTTAGGGTGAGGGTTAGGATGAGGGTTAGGGTTAGAGTAATTGTGAGGGTTAGGGTTAGGTTGAGGGTTAGGTTTAGGATTAGGGTTAGTGTGAGGTTGAGGATTAGGATTAGGGTTAGGGTTAGGGTTATTGTTAGGGATAGGGTTAGGGTTACGATTATGGTGAGGTTGAGGTTTAGAATTAGGGTTAGGGTGAGGTTTTTAGTGTTACGGTTAGGGTTAGAGTTAGGGTTAGCGTGAGGTTCGGGTTATTGTGAGGGTTAGTGTTAGGGTTAAGTTTTGGGTTGCGGTGAGGGTTATGGTTAGGGTTAGGGTTAGGATTAGGTTTAGGGTTATTGTTATGGTTAGGTTTAGGGTTACGGTTAGGGTGAGGGTAAGTGTGAGGTTTAGGCTTAGTGTTAGGTTTAGGCCTAAGGTTAGGGTTAAGGTTAGGATTACGGTTGGGGTTAGGGTGAGATTTAGGTTTTGGTTTACTTTACAGTTAGGTTTAGGGTGAGGGTGGGATTTAGGGTTAGAGTTAGGGTTAGGGTGAGGGTTAGAGTGGGGGTTAGGGTTAGGTTTCGGATTAGGCTGAGGGTTAAGATGGGGGTCACGGTAAGGTTAAAGGTGAGGGTTAGGCCTAGGGTGAGGGTTACGGTAAGGGTCAGGGTTAGGGTTAGGGTGAGGGTTAGGCTGAGGGTTAGGCTGAGGCTGAGGGTTAGACTGAGGATTAGTGTTAGTGTTAGTGTGAGATTTATGGTGAGGGTGAGGTTTAGGGTTAGGGTGTGGGCTAGGGTGAGGGTGAGGATTACGGTTAGTGTTAGGATTAGGCTGAGGGTGAGGTTGAGGGTAAGGGTTAGGGTTAAGGTAAGTGTTAGGTTTAGGGTTAGGGGGAACGTTCAGATGAGGATTAGGGTTAGGATTAGGGTTAGGGTAAGGGTAGGTTTAGAGTTAGGGTTAGGGTCAGGTTTAGGGTTAGTGTTAGGCTAAGGGTTATGGTGAGGGTGAGGTTTAGGGTTTGAGTTAGGGTTAGGGTGAGGCTGAGGGTGAGGTTTAGGGTTAGGCTTAGTGTTAGGGTTAGGGTGAGGGTTAAGGTGAGATTGAGGGTTAAGGTTAGTGTTAGGGTTAGGCTTAGGATTAGGCTGAGTGTGAAGTTGAAGCTGAGTGTTAGGGTTAGGGTGAGGGTTAGGGTTAGGGTTATGGGGAGGGTTAGGATCAGGGTTAGGGTTAGGATTAGGTCTAGGGTGAGAGCTAGGTTGAGGTTGTGGTTTAGGGTTAGGTTTAGGTTGAGGTTTAGTGTTAGGGATAGAGGGAGGGTTAGGATGAGTGTTAGGTTTAGGATTAGGGTTAACCTGAGGGCTAGGGTGAGGTTCAAGATTAGGGTAAGCGTTAGGCTTAGGCTTAGGTTTAGGCTGAGCAGGTGGTTGAGGGTGAGGATTAGCTTTAGGGTTGGGTTGAGGTTTAGTGTTAGGGTTAGGGATAGAGTTCGGGTTAGCATGATGGTGAGGTTTAGGGGTAGAGTTAGGGTTAGGATGAGGGTTAGGTTTAAAGTGAGGGTTAGTGTGGGGGTCACGGAAAGGGTAAATGTGAAGTTTAGGCTGAGGGTGAGGGTTACGGTAAGGGTGAGGTTTAGGGTTAAGGTGATGGTTAGTGTTAGTTATAGTGTGAGGTTTAGGGTTAGGGTTAGGGTTGGGATTAATGTTAGGGTTAGGCTTAAGGTGAGGCTTAGGGTGAGGGTGAGAGTCAGGGTTAGGGTTTGATTGGGATTTGGGTTAGGATGAATGTGAGGGTTAGGGTTAGGGATAGGGATAGGCTTAGGTTTAGGCTGAGAGTGAGGGTAAGTGTGAGGATTAGAGTTAGGGTGAGGGAAAGGGTTAGGGTGAGAGTTAGGGTTTGGGTTAAGTTTAGGGTTAGGGTGAGTGTTAGGGTAGGGGTTACAGTGAGGGTTAGGGTTAGGTATAGGCTTAGGTTTAGGCTGAGGGTGAGGGTGAGTGTGAGGATTAGTGTTAGGATGAGGGATAGGGTTAGGGTGAGAGTTAGGGTTTGGGTTAAGTTTAGGGTTAATGTGAGTGTTAGGGTAGGGGTTACAGTGAGGGTGAGGGTTAGGTTTAGGTTGAGGTTTAGGGTTAGGGTTAGGGTTAGGGTGAAGGTGAGGGTTAGGATTAGGGTTATTTTTAGGATGAGGTTTAGGATGAGTGTTAGGGTTAGGATTAGGGTTAGGGTGAGGGCTAGCTTGAGGGTGAGTTTTAGGGTTAAGGTTAGGGTGAGGTTTAGGGTTAGGATTAGGGTTAGGGTTAGGGTGAGGGTGAGGTTTAGGGTTAGAGGTAGTGTTAGGGTGAGGCTGAGGGTGAGGGTTGGGTTAGGGTTAGGGTTAGGTTGACAGTGAGTGTTAGGATTAGGGTTAGGATTAGTGTTAGGTTTAAGGTTAGGATTACTGTTATTGTTAGGGTTAGAGTTAAGGTGAGGTTGAGGGTGAGGGTGAGGGTGAGGGGTAGGTTTATTGTTAGGGTGAGTTTTAGGGTTAGGGTTAGTGTTAGGGTGAGGGTTAGGATGAGGGTTAAGGTTACGGTAAGTGTGAGGGTTAGGGTTAGAGTGAGGGTTAGGGTAAGGATTAGGGTTAATGTGAGGTTGAGGGTTAGGATTAGGGTTAGTGTTAGGGTTACGGTTTCAATGAGGTTGAGGGTTAGAGTTAGAGTTAGGGTGAGGTTTTTAGTGTTAGGGTTAGGGTTAGAGACAGTGTTAGGGTGAATGTGAAGTTTAGGGGTAGAGTTAGGGTTAGGGTGAAGGTTAAGGTGAGGGTTAGTGTTAGGGTGAGGGTTAAGGTGGGCGTGACGGTAAGGGTAAAGTTGAGGGTTAGGCCTAGGGTGAGGGTTACAGTAGGGTGAGGGTTAGGTTTATGGTGAGGGTAAGGGTTAGGGTGAGGTTTATGGTTAGGGTTAGGGCTAGGTTTAGGTGTAGGTTTAGTGTTAGGGTTAGGGTTTGAGTTAGGGTAGGGTTAGGGTAAGTGTTTTTGTTAGGGTTGTTATTAGGGTTAGGGTGACAGTTAGATTGAGGATTTGTGTTAGGGTTTGTGTGAGTTTGAGGGTGAGGATGAGGGTTAGGCTTAGGGTGAGGGCTAGGGTGAGGGTGAGGATTAGGTTTAGTGTTAGGGTGAGTTTAGGGTTAGGGTGAGGGTTATGGTTAGGGTTAGGGCTAGGTTTAGGTGTAGGTTTAGTGTTAGGGTTAGGGTTTGAGTTAGGGTAGGGTTAGGGTAAGGGTTTTTGTTAGGGTTGTTATTAGGGTTAGGGTGACGGTTAGATTGAGGATTTGTGTTAGGGTTTGTGTCAGTTTGAGGGTGAGGATGAGGGTTAGGCTTAGGGTGAGGGCTAGGGTGAGGGTGAGGATTAGGTTTAGTGTTAGGGTGAGTTTAGGGTTAGGGTGAGGGTTATGGTTAGGGTTAGGGCTAGGTTTAGGTGTAGGTTTAGTGTTAGGGTTAGGGTTTGAGTTAGGGTAGGGTTAGGGTAAGGGTTTTTGTTAGGGTTATTATTAGGGTTAGGGTTAGGATGACGTTTAAGTTTAGGTTTCGGTTTAGAGTTAGGGTTAGTGTGAGGGTGAGGTTTAGGGTTAGAGTTAGGGTGAGTGTTAGGGTTAGAGTTAGGGTGAGCATTAGCGTTAGGGTTAGGCTTAGGCTTTGGCTTAGACTTGGGCCCAGCATGTGGGTGAGTGTTAGGGTTAGGGTTAGGGTGAGGGTTAAGGTTAGGGTTAGGGTGAGGATTAGGATGAGGTTTAGGGTTAGGATTAGGGTTAGGCTGAGGGCTAGGGTGAGGGTTAGGGTGAGGGTTAGGCTTAGGGATAGGTTTAGGTTTAGGATTAGGTTTAGGGTGAGGGTGAATGTGAGGGTTAGAATTAGGGTTAGCTTTAGGCTTACAGTTAGGGTGAAGGTTAGGGTTAGGGTTTTGTTAGGGTGAGGGTGAGGCTGAGGATTAGGGTTAGGTTGAGGGTTAGGTTTAGGTTTAGGGTTAGTGTTAGTGTTAGGGTTAGGGTTAGAGTGATGGTTAGGGTTAGGGTTAGGGTTATTGTTAAGGTTAGGGTTAGGGTTACAGTTACAATGAGGGTGAGGGTGAGGATTAGCGTTAGCATTATGGTTAGATTTAGTGTTAGGGTTAGGGTTAGAGTTAGGGTTAGGGTGAGGGGGAGGTTTAGGGGTAGAGTCAGGGTTAGGGTGAGTGTTAGGTTGAGTGTTAGGGTTAGGGTGAGGGTTAGGGAGGGAGTGACGGTACGGGTAAACGTGAGGGTTAGGCTGAGGGTGTGGGTTATTTTAAGAGTGAGGGTTAGTGTTAGCGTGAGAATTAGGGTTAGGGGTAGTGTGAGGATGAGGGTTAGATTGAGGATTATTGTTAGGGTTAGTGTGAGGTTTAGGGTGAGGATGCGTGTTAGGGTTAGGGTGAGGGCTAGGGTGAGGGTGAGCGCTAGGGTTAGGTTTAGGGTGAAGTTTAGAGTTAGGGTGATGGTTAGATTTAGTGTGAGGGTTAGTGTTAGGGTTAGGGTGAGTGTTCGGTTGAGGGTAAATGTTAGGGTGAGGCTTAAGGTAAGGGTGAGGGTTAGGGTTAGGGTTATTGTTAGGGTTAGGTTTAGGGTTATGGTTAAGTTGAGGGTGAGGGTGAAGTGTAGGTTTAGGGTTGAGGATGAGGTTTAGGTTTAGGGTTAGTTTTAGAGTTAGGGTTAGGGTGAGAGTGAGGTTTAGGGTTAGAGTTAGTGTTAGGGTTAGGGTTAGGGTCAGGGTGAGGGTTAGGGTTAGGGCTAGGCTTAGGCTTAGGCTTAGGCTTAGGCCAAGCATGAGGGTGAGGGTTAGGGTTAGGGTTAGAGTGAGGGTTAGGGTGAGGGTTAGGATGAGGTTTAGGGTTAGGATTAGGGTTAGGCTGAGGGCTAGGGTGAGGGTTAGGGTAAGGTATAGGGTTACATTTAGGATTAGGGTTAGGTTGAGGGTGAGGGTGAATGTGAGGGTTAGGGTTAGGGTTAGTGTTATTGTTAGGGTTAAGGTTAGCGCTATGGAGAGGGTGAGGGTGCGGGTGAGGGTTAGGTTTAGGTTTAGGGTGGGGTTTACGGTTAGGGTTAGGTTTAGGGTTAGTGTGAGGGTGAGGTTTAGGGTTAGATATAGGGTTAGGGGGAGGGTTAGGGTGAGGGTTAGGGTGAGGCTTAGTGTTAGGGTTAGGGTGAGGGTGAGGGTTAGGTTAAGGATTAGGGTTAGGGTTAGGGTTAGGGTTAGTGTGAGGCTTAGTGTTAAGGTTAGGGTTAGTGTATGAGTGAGGTTAACTTTTAGGGTGAGGGTTTGGGTTAGGGTGAGGGTTATGCTTTTGGTGAGGTTTAGTGTTAGTTTTAGGGTTAGGGTTAGGGTGAGGCTGAGGCTTAGGGTTAAAGTTAGGGTTAGAGTGAGGCTGAGGGTGAGGGTGAGGGTTAGGGTTAGGGTTATTGTTAGGGTTAAGGTTAATGTGATGGTTAGGTTGACGGTTAGGTTTAGTGTTAGGGTTAGGATTAGGATTAGGCTTAGGGTTAGAATGAGTGTGAGGTTTAGGGTTAGGGTTAGAGTTAGGCTTAGGGTTAGGCTTAGGGTGAGGGTGAGGGTTAGGTTTAGGGTGAGGTTTAGGGTTAGGTTTAGGGTGAGAGTTAGGGTTCGGGTTAAGTTTAGGTTAAGGGTGAGGGTTAGGATACGGGTTAAGGTGAGGGTGAGCGTTAGGTTTAGGTTGAGCTTTAGGGTTAGGTTAGGATTAGGGTGAGGGTGAGGGTGAGGGTTAGGGTTAGTGTTAGGGTGTGGGTTAGGATGAGTGTTAGGGTTAAGATTAGGGTGATGGTGAGGTTTAGGTTTAGGTTGAGTTTTAGGGTTAGGGTTAGGGTTAGGGTGAGGGTGAGGTTTAGGATTAGAGTTAGGGTTAGGGTGAGGCTGAGGGTGAGGGTTCATGTTTTGGTTAGTGTTAGAGTTAGGGTTAGGTTGAGGGTTAGGGTGAGATTGAAGTTTAGGCTTAGATTTAGGATTAGGATTAGGGTAAGGGTTAGGGTGAGTGTGAGGGTTAGGGTTAGGGTTAGTCTGAGGGTTAGTCAGAGGGTGAGGGTTAGGCGTAGGTTTAGGATTAGGTTAAGCGTTAGGGTAAGTGCTAGGGTTAGGTTTAGGGTTAGGCTTTGTCTTAGGGTTAGCCTGAGGGTGAGGGTAAGGGTGAGGGTTAGGGTTAGGGTGATGATTAGTGTTAGGTTTAGGGTGAGAGTTTGGGTTCCGCTAAAGTTTAGGGTTAGGGTGAGGGTTAGGGTTAGGTTTAAGGTTAGGTTTAGGGATAGTGTGATGGTTACGGTTAGGGTTAAGTTTAGGGTTAGGATGAGGATTAGGGTTAAGCTTAAGTTTAGGGTGAGGACTAGGGTGAGGTTGAGGATTAGTGTTAGTGTTAGGGTTTGGGTTAGTGTTAGGGTTACGGTTAGGCTGAGGTTTTGCATGAGGGTTAGGTTTACAATGAGGTGGAGGATTAGGGTTAGGTGTAGGGTTAGGGTTAGGATTAGGGTTAGGGTGAGGGTGAGTGTTAGGATTAGGGTTAGGCTTAGGTTTAGGGTTAGGTTTAGGGTTAGGATTACTGTTATTGTTAGGGTTAGGGTTAGATTTATGGTAACGGTGAGGGTGAGGGTGAGGGTGAAGTTTAGGGTTAGGGTTAGGGTGAGGTTCATGATTTGTGTTAGGATTATGGTTAGGGTGAGGGTGAGGTTTAAGGTTAGATTTAGGGTTAGGGTGAGGATTAGGGTTAGGATTAGGGTGAGAGTTTGGGTTCCACTTATGTTTAGGGTTAGGGTGAGGGTTAGGGTTAGGTTGAGGCTTAGGTTTAGGGATAGTGTGATGTTTAGAGTTAGTGTTTGGGTTAGGTTTAGGATGAGGATTAGGGATAGGGTTAAGGTTAGGGTGAGGACTAGGGTGAAGTTGAGGGTTAGGGTTAGGGTTAGGGTGATGGTTTGGATGAGGGTTAGGGTTACAGTGAGGGTCAGTATTAGGATTAGGTTGAGGGTTACTGTTAGGATTAGGGTTAGGTTGAGGGTGAGTGTTAGGATTAGGGTTAGGCTTAGGTTTAATGTTAGGATTAGTATTATTATTAGGGTTAGGGTTAGATTTATGGTAAGGTGAGGTGAGGGTGAGGGTGAAGGTTAGGGATAGGGTTAGGGTGAGGTTTTTGGTTAGGGTTAGGATTAGGGTTAGGGTGAGGGTGAGGTTTAGGGTTAGATTTTGGGGTAGGGGGAGTGTTAGTTCGAGGGTTATGGTTAGGGTTAGGGTTACGGTTAAGGGTAGGTTTATGGTTATGTTGAGGTTTTTTGTTAGGATTAGGGTTAGGGTTAGGATTAGGGTTAGGGTGATGGTGAATGTGAGGGTTAGGGTTAGGGTTAGGCTTAGGCTTAGGGTTAGGCTGAGGGTGAGGGTGGGGGTGAGGATTAGGGTTACGGTGAAGGTTAGGGTTAGGGTTATGTTGAGGGTTAGAATGAGGTTTAGTGTTAGGATTAAGATTAGGGTGAGGGCTCCGGTGAGGGTGAGGATTAGGCTTAGAGTTAGGCTGAGCTTGAGGTTGAGGGTGAGGGTTTTGGTTAGGGTGATGGTTAGGTTTACAGTTAGGGTGAGGGTTAGTATGAGGTTGTGGGTTAGGGTGTGGGTTAGGGTGATTATGATGGTAAGGGTAAAGGAGAGGTTTTGGCTGAGGGTGAGTGTTAAGATAAGGGTGAGTGTTAGGGTTATTTTTAGGGTTAGGGTAAGGGTTAGTGTTAGGGTTAGGGTGAGGGTAAGATTGAGGATTCGGTTTAGGGTTAGTGTGAGGTTTAGGTTGAGGTTGAGGTTTAGGGTTAGGGTGAGGGTGAGGGATAGAATTAGGGTTAGTGTGAGGGCTAGGGTTTGGATGAGGTTTAGGTTTCGGGTTAGGGTGAGGGCTAGGGTGAGGTTTAGGTTGAGGTTTAGTGTTACGGATAGGGTTAGGTTTAGGATTAGGGTTAGGGTGAGGGTGAGTGTGAGGGTTTGGGTTAGGGTTAGGATTAGGCTTAGGGTTAGGGTGAGGATTAGTGTTAGGGTTTGGGTTAGGGGGAGGGGGAGGCTGAGGATTATGGTTATGTTTAGGGTTAGGGTTATGTTTAGCGTTAGGGTTATGTTTAGGGTTAGGGTTAGGGTTAGGGTTAGGGTTAGGGTTAGGGTTATGGTGAGGGTTATGTTTAGGATAGGGTTAGGCTTAGTGTTAGGCTGAGGGTGAGGGTGGAGGTGAGGATTAGGGTTAGGGTTAGGGTTTGGGTTAGGTTATTGTTAGGGTTAGGGTTAAGTTTGCGGTGAGGGTGAGGCTGCGGGTGAGGGTTATGGGTAGGGTTAGGGTTAATGTTATTGTTAGGGTTAGGGTTAAATTTACGGTGAGGTTGAGGGGAAGGGTGAGCGTTTGGGTTAAGGTGAGGTTTACGGTGAGGTTTAGGGTAGGTTTAGGGTTAGGGTTAGGGTGAGGGTGAGATTTAGGGTTAGATATAGAGTTAGGGGTAAGTTTAGGGTGAGGGTTATGGTTAGGGATAGTGTTAGGCTTAAGGTAAGGGTGAGGTTTAGGTTGAGTTTAAGGGTAAGGGTTAGGGTTAGTGTTAGTGTGAGGGTTAGTGTTAGGGTTAGAGTTAGTGTTATGGTTAGCGTAATTGTTAGTTTGAGGGGTTGGGTTAGGGTGAGGGTTATGGTTAGGGTGAGGGTTGGGGTTAGGGTTAGGGTAATTGTTAGGGTTAGGTTTAGGGTTACTGTTACAGTGAGGGAGAGAGTGAGGGTTAGGGTAAGGGTTAGGATGAGGTTTAGGGTTATGTTAGGGTTAGAATTAGGTTTAGGATGAGAGTGAGGTTTAGGTTAAGAGTTAGGCTTAGTGTCAGTTTTACGGTTAGGGTGAGGGTTAGGGTTAGGCTTAGGCTTAGGCTTAGGCTTAGGTTTAGGCCGATCATGAGGTTGCAGGTGAGGGTTAGGATGAGGTTTAGGGTTAGGATTAGGTTTAGGGTTAGGGCTAGGGTGAGGGTTAGGTTGAGGGTTAGGTTTAGGGTTAAAGTTAGGTTTAGGATTAAGGGTAGGATGAGGTTGAGTGTGAGGGTTAGGGTTAGGGTTAGGTTTAGGCTTAGGGTTGGGTGAGGGTAAAGATTAGGGTTTGGGTTATGGTGAGGGTGAGGCTGAGGATTAGGGTTTGGTTTAGGGTTAGGTTTAGGGTTATTGTTAGGGTTAGGGTTAGAGTTACTGTGAGGTTGAGGGTGAGGGTGAGGGTTTAGGCTTTGGGTGAGGTTTAGGGTGAGGTTAAGGGTTAGGTTTAGGGTTAGGTTTAGTGTGAGGGTGAGGTTTAGGGTTAGATTTGGGGTAAGGGGTAGGCTTAGCGTTTGGTTTAGGGTTAAGGTGAGGGTTAGAATGAGGGTTAGGTTTAGGATTGGGGTTAGAGTGAGGGCTAGGGTGAGGTTGAGGTTTAGTGTTAGGATGTTGTTTAGGGTTAGGTTTAGGGTTAGGGTCAGGGTGAGTTTGAGGTTTAGGGTTAGAGATAGGTTTAGGAGGAGGGTTAGGGTGTGGGTTAGGTTTAGGGTTAGTGTTAGGGGTAGGGTTAGGGTGAGCGTTAGGGTGAGGGTTAGGGTTAGGGATAGTGTTAGGTTTAGGATTAGGGTTAGGGTGAGGGTGAGTCTGAGGGTTAGGGTTAGGGTTAGGTTTAGGCTTAGGGTTAGGCTGAGGTAGAGTGTAAGTGTGAGATTTAGGGTGCGGGTTAGGGTTAGGGTTAGGTTTAGAGTTAGCCTTAAGGTGAGGTTTAGTGTTAGGGCTAGGGTTAGGGTGAGGGTTAGGTTTAGGGTTACGGTGAAGCTTAGGGTTAGGCTTAGGATTAGGCTTATGGTTAGGCTGAGGGTGGGGGTGGGGGTGAGGATTAGGGTTAAGGTTAGGGTTAGGGTTAGCTTATTGGTATTTTTATAGTTAGGGTAAAGTTTGCAGTGAGGTTGAGGTTGAGGTTGAGTGTTAGCTTTAGGGTGAGGTTTAGGGTTAGGTTTAAGGTTAGGTTGAGGGTGAGTTTGAGAGTTAGGGTTAGGCTTAGGTTTAGGGTGATGATTAATGTTAGTGTTTGGGTTAGGATGAGGCTGAGGATTAGGGTGAGGTTTAGGGTTAGGCTTAGGCTTAGGCTTAGGGTTAGGCTTAGGTTGAGGGTGAGTTTGTGGGTTTGGGTTAGGGTGATGGATAGGGTTAGGGTTAGGTTGAGTGTTAGGATGAGGGTTAGTGTTAGGGTGAGGGTTAGCCTGAATGTGACGGTAAGAATAAAGGTGAGGGTTAGGCTGAGGGTGAGTGTTCCCCTAAGGGTGAGTGTTAGGATTAGGTTGAGGTTTAGGGTAAGGATTAGGATGAGGGTTAGGGTGAGGGTGAGGGTTAGATTGAGGATCAGGGTTGGGATTTGTGTGAGGTTTAGGTTGAGGATGAGGGTTAGGGTTAGGGTGAGGGTTAGGGTTAGAATTAGGGTTAGGGTGAGGGCTAGGGTGAGGCTGAGGGTTAATGTTAGGGTTTAGGTGAGGTTTAGGGTTCAGGTGAGAGTTAGGGTTACTGTGAGTGTTAGTGTTAGATTTAGGGTTAGTGCTAGGGTGAGGGAAGTGTTAGAGTGAGGGTTAGTGTTAGGGTGAGGGTTATGTTTAGGGTGAGGGTTAGGGTTAGGTTTAGGGTGATTGTTAAGTTTAGAGTTAGGGTTACGTTGAGGGTGAGGGTGAGGGTTAGGGTTAGGGTGAGGTTTAGGTTTAGGGTTAGGGTTAAAGTTTTTTTTTTTGTCGGTCATGGGGCTTGAACTGCAGGCCTGGGCGCTGTCCCTCAGCTCTTCAGCTCAAGGAGAGCACTCTACCACTTGAGCTACAGCGCCACTTCTGGTTTTCTGGTGGTTTATTGGAGATAGGAGTCTCATGGTCTCTCCTGCCCGGGCTGGCTTTGAACCGCGATCCTCAGATCTCAGCCTCCTGAGTAGCTAGATTACAGGCGTGAGCCACCAGCGCCCGGCTAAGGGTAAAGTTACGGTGAGGGTGAGGGTGAAGTTTAGGGTTACAGTTAGGGTTCAAGTGAGGGTTAGGATGAGAGTTAGGGTTAGGGTTAGTTTTAGGTTTAGGGTTAGGGTGAGGTTTAGGGTTAGGGTTATGGTTAGGATTAGGGTTAGGGTTATGGTTAGGATGAGGTTTAAGATGAGGGTTAGTTTTAGGATTATGGTTATGGTGAGGGCTAGGGTGAGGGTGAGGTTTAGGGTGAGGTTTAGGGTTAGGGTTAAATTTAGGGTCAGTGTGAGTTTGAGGTTTAGTGTTAGAGATAGGGTGAGGGTGAGGGTGTGTGTTAGGGTTAGGGTTAGGATTCAGATTAGGGTTAGGGAGAGGGTGAGTGTGAGGGTTAGAGTTAGGGTTAGGTTTAGGCTTAGGGTTAGGCTGAGGGTGAGGGTGAGGGTGAGTGTTAGGTTTAGGGTGAGTGTTAGGGTTAGGGTTAGGCTTAGGGTTAGGGTTAGGGTGAGAATTAAAGTTCGGCTTTAGGGTTAGGGTGAGGGTTAGGTTGAGGGTGTATGTAAGGTTAAAGTTGAGGGTTACGCTGAGGGTGAGGTCTTTGGTAAGGGGGAGGGTTAGGGTTAGGGTGAGGGATAGGGTAAGGGTAAGGGTTAGAGTTAGGGTGAGGGTGAGGGTTAGATTGAGGATTAGGGTTAGGGTTAGTGTGAGGTTTAGGGTTTCGGTGAGGGGTAGGCTTAGTGTGACGGTTAGTTTTAGGGTGAGGGTAGGTGTTAGGTTGAGGTTGAGGGTTAGGTTGAGGGTTAGGATGAGAGTTCGGGTTAGGGTGAGGGTTACGATGAGCGTGATGGTAAGAGTAAAGTTGAGGGTAAGGCTAAGGGTGAGAGTTACTGTAAGGGTGAGGGTTAGGGATAGGGTGAGTGTTAGGGTAAGGGTTAGGGTTAGGGTTAGATTGGGGATTAGGGTTAGGGTTAGTGTGAGGTTTAGGGTGAGGATGAGGGTTAGGGTGAGGGTTAGGGTTAGAATTAGGATTAGGTTGAGGGCTAGGGTGAGGGTGAGGGTTAGGTTTTGGGTTAAGTTTATGGTGAGGTTTAGGGTGAGGGATAGGTTTAGGTTTAGGGTGAGGGTTAGGATTAGTGTGAGGGTTACGGTTAGGGTGAGAGTGACGGTGAGGCTAAGGGTTATGGTCAGGATTAGGGTGAGGGTTAGGGTTAGGGTTAGGATTAGGGATAGGGTTAGGGATAGGCTGAGGTAGAGGGTGAAGGTGAGGGTGAGGTTTAGGGTTAGGGATATGTTTAGGGTGAGGGTGAAGGTTAGGGTGAAGGTGAGGGTGAGGATGAGGTTCTTGGTTAGGTAACGGTTAGGGATAGGGTGAGGATTAGTTGAGGGTTAGGGTAAGGGTGAGCTTGAGGTTTAGGGTATGGGTGAGCATTGGGGTTAGGGTGAGGGTGAGGGTGAGGTAGAAGGTTAGGGTTAGGGTTAGGTGAGTGTTAGTTTTAGTGTTAGGGTTAGGGAGAGGTTTAGGGTTAGGCTTAGCGTGAGGGTGACGGTGAGCGTGACGGTTAGGGTTAGAGTTACGGTGAGGATTCGGTTAAGTGTGAGGTTTAGGGTGAGGATGAGGGTAAGTGTGAGAATGAGGGTTAGGGTGAGGGTTAGGGTGAGGGTTATGCTTAGGGTTAGGGTGAGGGTTAGGCTGAGGGTTAGGGTTATGATTAGGGTGAGGGTTAGGGTGTGGTTTAGGGTGAGGGTTAAGGTGAGGGTGAGGGTGAGGGTTAGGGTTGTTATAAGGGTTAAGGTCAGATTTAGGGTGACAGTGAGGTTTTGGGTGAGGGTTAGGTTGAGGGTTAGAGTTAGGGTTAAGGTGAGGGTTAGGGTAAGGGGTAGGGTTACGGTAGGGTGAGGGTTAGGTTTACTGTGAGAGTTAGGTTTAGGGTTAGGGTTAGGATTAGTGTGAGGGTAAAAATTAGCTGACTGTTAGGGTGAGGGTGAGGTTTAGGGTTAGGAATAGTGATAGGATTTGTGTAAAGCTGAGGGTGATGGTGAGGTTTAGGGTTAGTGTTAGGGTGAGGGCTTGGGTGAGCGTTAGGTTAAGGTTGAGGGTTAGGGTGAGAGTGATGGTAAGGGTAAAGTTGAGGGTTAGGCTCAGGGTGAGGGTTAATATAATGGTGAGGGTTAGGGTTAAGATGAGCGTTAGGTTAAGGGTTCGGGTTAGAGTTAGGGTGAGGGTTAGATTGAGGATTAGGATTAGGGTTAGTGTGACGTTTATTGTGAGGTTGAGGGTTAGGTTTAGGTTAAGGGTTAGGGTTAGAATTAGGGTTAGGGTGAGGGCTAGGGTGAGGGTAAGGTTTAGGTTAGGGTTAGGGTTAAGTTTAGGGTGAGGTTTAGGTTTACTGTGAGAGTTGGGTTTAGTGTGAGGGTTAGTGTTAGGGTGAGGGGAAGTGTTAGGGTGGGGGTTTGGGTTAGGGTGAGGGTTATGTTTAGTTTGAAGGTTCGGTTTAGGGTTTGGTTGAGGGCTAGGGTGAAGGTGAGCTTTAGGGTTATGTTTAGTGTGAGGTATAGGGTTAGGGTTAAGTTTAGGGTTAGGGTTAAGGTGAGGGTGAGGTTTAGGTTTAGAGTTAGGTTTAGGGTGAGTGTTAGGGTTAGGGTTAGTGTTAGGTTTAGGGTTAGGGTGAGGGTTAGGGTTAGGGTGAGGGTTAGGGTTAGGGCTGAGATTAGGAAAAGTGTTTTTGTGAGGGTGAGTGTGAGTTTGAGTGTTAGGGTTAGTGTTAGGGTTAGTGTTAGGCTTAGGTTTACACTGAGGTTGAGGGTGAGGGTTAAGGTGAGGGTGAGCTTGAGGTTTAGGGTTAGAGTTAGGGTTAGTGTGAGGGTTAGCGTTAGGGTTGGTGTTAGGGTTAGTGTTAGGGTGAGGGTTAGGTTGAGCGTTATGGTTAGGGATCGGATTAGATTTAGGATTAGGGTTAGCGTGAGTGTGAGTGTGAGGGTTAGTGTTAGGGTTAGGTTTAGGGTTAGGCTTAGGGTTAGGTTGAGGGTGTAGGTTAGGGTGAGGGTTTGGTTTAGGGTTAAGGTGAGGGTTAGAATGAGGGTTAGGTTTAGGATTGGGGTTAGGGTGAGGGCTAGGGTGAGGTTGAGGTTTAGTGTTAGGTTGTGGTTTAGGGTTAGGTTTAGGGTTAGGGTCAGGGTGAGTTTGAGTTTTAGGGTTAGAGATAGGTTTAGGAGGAGGGTTAGGGTGAGGGTTAGGTTTAGGGTTAGTGTTAGGGTTAGGGTTAGGGTGAGCGTTAGGGTGAGGGATAGTGTTAGGTTTAGGATTAGGGTTAGGGTGAGGGTGAGTGTGAGGGTTAGGGTTAGGGTTAGGTTTAGGCTTAGGGTTAGGCTGAGGTAGAGTGTAAGTGTGAGAGTTAGGGTGCAGGTTAGTGTTAGGGTTAGGTTTAGAGTTAGCCTTAAGGTGAGGTTTAGTGTTAGGGTTAGGTTTAGGGTGAGGGTTAGGTTTAGTGTTAAGGTGAGGCTTAGGGTTAGGCTTAGGATTAGGCTTATGGTTAGGGGGTGGGGGTGAGGATTAGGGTTAAGGTTAGGGTTAGGGTTAGCTTATTGGTATTTTTATAGTTAGGGTAAAGTTTGCAGTGAGGTTGAGGTTGAGGGTGAGTGTTAGCTTTAGGGTGAGGTTTAGGGTTAGGTTTAAGGTTAGGTTGAGGGTGAGTTTGAGAGTTAGGGTTAGGCTTAGGTTTAGGGTGATGATTAATGTTAGTGTTTGGGTTAGGATGAGGCTGAGGATTAGGGTGAGGTTTAGGGTTAGGTTTAGGTTTAGGGTTAGGGTTAGGGTTAGGCTGAGGGTGAGGGTGGGGGTGAGGATTAGGGTTAAGGTTTCGGTTAAAATTAGGGTTATTTTTAGTGTTATGGTTTGGGTTTAGTTTGTGGTGAGGGCGAGACTGAGTTTGAGGGTTATGGTTAGGGTTAGGCTTAGTCTTAGGGTTAGGCTGAGGGTGAGTATGGGGGTGAGGAATAGGTTTTGGGTGATGGTTAGGGTTAGGGTTAGGTTGAGGGTGAGGATGAGTCTTAGCGTTAGGATTAGGTTTAGGGTGAGGGCTAGGGTGAGGGTGAGGGTTAGGGTTAGGCTTAGGCTTAGGCTTAGGCTTAGGGTTAGGCTTAGGGTGAGGGTGAGTTTGAGGGTTTGGTTTAGGGTGATGGATAGGGTTAGGGTTAGGTTGAGTGTTAGGATGAGGGTTAGGGTTAGGGTGAGGGTTCGCCTGAATGTGACGGTGAGGGTTAGGCTGAGGGTGAGTGTTCCCCTAAGGGTGAGTGTTAGGATTAGGTTGAGGTTTAGGGTAAGGATTAGGATGAGGGTTAGGGTGAGGGTGAGGGTTAAATTGAGGATCAGGGTTGGGGTTTGTGTGAGGTTTAGGTTGAGGATGAGGGTTAGGGTTAGGGTGAGGGTTAGGGTTAGAATTAGGGTTAGGGTGAGGGCTAGGGTGAGGCTGAGGGTTAGTGTTAGGGTTTAGGTGAGGTTTAGGGTTCAGGTGAGAGTTAGGGTTACTGTGAGTGTTAGTGTTAGAGTTAGGGTTAGTGTTAGGGTGAGGTAAGTGTTAGGGTGAGGGTTAGTTTTAGGGTGAGGGTTATGTTTAGGGTGAGGGATAGGGTTAGGTTTAGAGAAATTGTTAAGTTTAGAGTTAGGGTTACGTTGAGGGTGAGGGTGAGGGTTAGGGTTAGGGTGAGGTTTAGGTTTAGGGTTAGGGTTAAAGTTACGGTGAGGGTGAGGCTGAGGTTTAGGGTTACAGTTAGGGTTCAAGTGAGGGTTAGGATGAGGGTTAGGGTTAGGGTTAGTTTTAGGTTTAGGGTTAGGGTGAGATTTAGGGTTAGGGTTATGGTTAGGATTAGGGTTAGGGTGAGGGTTAGGGTTATGGTTAGGATGAGGTTTAAGATGAGGTTTAGTTTTAGGATTATGGTTATGGTGAGAGCTAGGGTGAGGGTGAGGTTTAGGGTTAGGTTTAGGGTGAGGTTTAGGGTTAGGGTTAAATTTAGTGTCAGTGTGAGTTTGAGCTTTAGTGTTAGAGATAGGGTTAGGGTGAGGGTTAGGGTGAGGGTTAGGGTTAGGGTTAGTGTTACGGGTAGGTTGAGGGTTAGGGTGAGGGTATGTGTTAGGGTTAGGGTTAGGATTCAGATTAGGGTTAGGGAGAGGGTAAGTGTGCGGTTTAGAGTTAGGGTTAGGGTTAGGCTTAGGGTTAGGCTGAAGGTGAGGGTGAGGGTGAGTGTTAGGGTTAGGGTGAGTGTTAGGGTTAGGGTTAGGTTTAGGGTTAGGGTTAGGGTGAGAATTAAGGTTCGGCTTTAGGGTTAGGGTGAGGGTTAGGTTGAGGGTGTATGTAAGGTTAAAGTTGAGGGTTACGCTGAGGGTGAGGTTTTCGGTAAGGAGGATGTTTAGGGTTAGGGTGAGGGATAGGGTAAGGGTAAGGGTTAGAGTTAGGGTGAGGGTGAGGGTTAGATTGAGGATTAGGGTTAGGGTTAGTGTGAGGTTTAGGGTTTCGGTGAGGGGTAGGCTTAGTGTGACGGTTAGTTTTACGGTGAGGGTAAGTGTTAGGTTGAGGTTGAGGGTTAGGGTGAGGGTTAGGATGAGAGTTCGGGTTAGGGTGAGGGTTACGATGAGCGTGATGGTAAGAGTAAAGTTGAGGGTAAGGCTAAGGGTGAGAGTTATGGTAAGGGTGAGGGTTAGGGTTGGGGTGAGTGTTAGGATAAGGGTTAGGGTTAGGGTTAGATTGGGGATTAGGGTTAGGGTTAGTGTGAGGTTTAGTGTGAGGGTGAGGGTTAGGGTGAGGGTTAGGCTTAGAATTAGGGTTAGGGTGAGGGCTAGCATGAGGGTGAGGGTTAGGTTTTGGGATAAGTTTATGGTGAGGTTTTGGGTGAGGGGTAGGTTTAGGTTTAGGGTGAGGGTTAGGTTTAGTGTGAGGGTTACGGTTAGGGTGAGAGTGAGGGTGAGGGTAAGGGTTATGGTGAGGTTTAGGATGAGGGTTAGGGTTAGGGTTAGGATTAGTGATAGGGTTAGGGATAGGCTGAGGTAGAGGGTGTGGGTGAGGGTGAGGTTTAGGTTTATGGTTATGGTTAGGGTGAGGTCTAGGGAGAGGGTGAGGGTTAGGGTGATGATGAGGGTGAGGGTGAGGGTCTTGGTTAGGTAATGGTTAGGGTTAGGGTGAGGATTAGTTTAGGGTTAGGGTAAGGGTGAGCTTGAGGTTTAGGGTGTGTGTGTGCGTTAGGATTAGGTGAGGGTTCGTGTGATGGTGAGGGTTAGGGTGAGGTAGAAGGTTAGGTTTAGGGTTAGGTGAGGGTTAGTGTTAGGGTTTGGATTAGGGTGAGGGTTAGGATTAGGTTTAGGGTTAGGGTGAGGTTTAGAGTGAGGGTGAGGGTTAAGGTTAGGGTTAGGTTTGTGGTGTGGATAAGTGATAGTATGAGGTTTAGGGTGAGTGTTAGACTTAGCATTAGGGTTAGGGTGAGGGTTAGGGTGAGGATTAGGGTGAGTTTTAGGGTTAGGGTGTGGGTTAGGGTTAGGCTTAGCGTGAGGGTGACGGTGAGGGTCACGGTTAGGTTTAGAGTTATGGTGAGGATTTGGTTAAGTGTGAGGTTTAGGGTGAGGATGAGGTTAAGTGTTAGGGTGAAGGTTAGGGTGAGGGTGAGGTTTAGGGTTAAGGTTTGGGTTAGGGTGAGGGTTAGGGTTAGGGTTATGCTTAGGGTTAGGATGAGGGTTAGGCTGAGGGTTAGGGTTATGATTAAGGTGAGGGTTAGGGTGAGGGTGAGGGTTAGGGTTGTTATAAGGGTTAAGGTCAGAATTAGGGTGACGGTGAGGTTTTGGGTGAGGGTTAGGTTGAGGGTTAGAGTTAGGGTTAAGGTGAGGGTTAGGGTAAGGGGTAGGGTTACGGTTAGGGTGAGGTTTAGGTTTATTGTGAGAGTTAGGGTTAGGGTTAGGGTTAGGATTAGTTTGAGAGTAAGAATTAGCTGACTGTTCGGGTGAGGGTGAGGTTTAGGCTTAGGAATAATGACAGGATTAGTGTAAATCTGAGGGTGAAGGTGAGGTTTAGGGTTAGGGTTAGGTTGAGGGCTTGGGTGAGGGTTAGGGTAAGGTTGCAGGTTAGGGTGAGAGTGATGGTAAGGGTAAAGGTGAGGGTTAGGCTGAGGGTGAGGGTTAAGATAAGGGTGAGGGTTAGGGTTAGGGTGAGGGTTAGGTTAAGGGTTCAGGTTACGGTTAGGGTGAGTGTTCGTTTGAGGATTAGGTTTAGGGTTAGTGTGAGGTTTAGGGTGAGGTTGAGGGTTATGGTTAGGGTTAGGGTTAGAATTATTGTTAGGGTGAGGAGTAGGATGAGGGTGAGGTTTAGGTTAGGGTTAGGCTTAAGGTTAGGGTGAAGTTTATGGTTACTCTGAGGGTTAGGGTTAGTGTGAGGGTTAGGGTTAGAGTTAAGGTTAGTGTTAGGCTGAGGATAAGTGTTAAGGTGAGGGTTTGGGTTAGGGTGAGGGTTATGTTTCCGTTGAGAGTTAGGTTTAGGGTTAGGGTTATTGTTAGGGCTAGGATTAGGATTAGGGTTAGGGTGAGGTGAGTGTGTTGGTTAGGGTTATGTTTAGGTTTAGGCTTAAAGTTAGTCTGAGGGTGAGGTTGAGGTTGAGGATTAGGGTTAGGGTGATGGTTAAGGTTTGGGTTAGGGTGAGGGTTAGGATAAGGGTTAGAGTTAGGATTAGGGTTTGGGTGAGGGCTAGGCTGAAGGTGAGGTTTAGGGTTATATTTAGCGTGAGGTTTAGGGTTAGGGTTAGGGTTAAGGTGAGGCTGAGGTTTAGGTTTAGAGTTAGGGTTAGGGTGAGGGTTAGGTTTAGGGTTAATGTTCGGTTTAGGTTTAGGATGAGGGTTAGGGTTAGGGTGAGGGATAGGGTTAGGGCTGGGAGTAGGATTAGTGTTAGTGTGAGGGTGAGGGTGAGTGTAAGGGTTAGGGTTAGGGTTAGGGTGAGCCTTAGGTTTAGGCTGAGGTTGAGGGTGAGGCTTAAGGTGAGGGTGAGGGTGAGGTTTAGAGTTAGAGTTAGGATTAGTGTGAGGTTTAGTGTAAGGATTGCTGTTAGGATTAGGTTTAGGATGAGGGTTAGGGTGAGGGTTATGTTTTAGGATCGGGTTAGATTTAGGATTAGCTTTAGCGTGAGTGTGAGTGTGAGGATTAGGGTTAGGGTTGGACTGAGAGTGAGGGTGAGGGTTAGGGTTAGGGTGAGGGTTAGGGTTAGGTTTAGGGTGAGGGTTAGGATGAGGTTTAGGGTTAGGATTATGTTTACGGTGAGGGCTAGGGTGAGGGTTAATGTTAGGTTTAGGTTTAGGTTTAGGATTAGGGTTGGGGTTAGGTTAGGGTTAGGGTTAGGGTGCGGGCTAGGGTGAGGGTGAGGGTTAGAGTTAGGGTTAGTCTTAGACTTAGGGTTAGGCTGAGTGTGGGGTGGGGAATAGGGTTTGGGTGATGGTTAGGGTTAGGGTTATGGTGAGGTTTATGATGAAGGTTCGGGTTAGGATTAGGTTTAGGGTGAGGGGTAGGGTTAATGTGAGGGTTATGGTTAGGCTTAGGCTTAGGGTTAGGCTGAGGATAAGGGTGGGGGTGAGGAATAGGTTTCGGGTGATGGTTAAGGTTAGGGTTAGGGTGAGGGTTAGGATGAGGGTTGGGGTTAGGATAAGTTTTAGGGTGAGGGCTTGGGTGAGGGTGAGGTTTAGGGTTAGGGTTCGGCTTAGGCATAGGTTTAGGCTGAGGGTGAGGGTGAGTGTGATTGATAGGGTTAGGGTTATGGATAGGGTTAGGGTTAGGGTGAGAGTTAGGATGAGTGTAAGTTTTAGGGTGAGGGTTAGGGTGAGCATGACGGTAACAGTAAAGGTGAGGTTTAGGCTGAGGGTGAGTGTTCCATTAAGGGTGAGGGTAAGGATTAATGTGAGGGTTAGCATAAGGGATAGGGTGAGGGTTAGGGTGAGGGTGAGGGTTAGGGTGAGGGTGAGGGTTAGATTGAGGATTAGGGTTAGGGTTAGTGTGAGGTTTACGGTGAGGATGAGGGTTAGGCTTAGGGTGAGGGTTATGGTTAGAATTAGGGTGAGAGTGAGGGCTAGGGTTTGGGTGAGGGTTAGGGTTAGGGTTAGGGTTAGGGTGAAGTTTAGGATTAGGGTGAGAGTTAGGGTTACTGTGAGGGTTAGTGTTAGAGTTAGGGTTAGGGTAAGGGTTAGGGTAAGTGTTAGGGTGAGGGTTAGGGTTAGGGTGAGTGTTATGTTTAGGGTGAGGTTTAGGGTTAGGTTTAGGGTTATTGTTAAGTTTAGGGTTAGGGTTACAGTGAGGATGAGGGTGAGGGTTAGGGTTAGGGTGAGGTTTAGTTTTAGGTTAGGGTTTTAGTTAGGGTTAGGGTGAGTTTTAGGGTTAGGGTTAGGGTGAGGGTTAGGATGAGGATTAGGGTGATGATTAGGGTTAGGGTGAGGGCTAGGGTGACGGTGAGGTTTAGGGTTAGTGTTAGGGTGAGTTTTAGGGTTAGGGTTAGGTTTAGGGTTAGCTTTTGGATGAGGTTTAGGGTTACAGTGAGGGTGAGGGTTAGGGTTAGGTTGAGGGTTAGGGTTAGGATTAGGATTAGGGTGAGGGTGAGTGTTAGCATTAGGGTTAGGCTTAGGGTTAGGGTTAGTTTTAGGGTTAGGATTAGTGTTAATGTTAGGGTTAGGGTTAGACTTACGGTTTGGGTGAGGGTTAGGGTGAGGGTGTGGGTTAAGGTTAGGGTTAGGTTTGTGCTGTGGATAAGTGATAGCATGAGGGTTAGAGTGAGTGTTAGACTTAGCATTAGAGTTAGGGTGAGGTTTAGGATGAGGATTAGGGTGGGTTTTAGGATTAGGGTGAGGGTTAGGGTTAGGCTTAGTATGAGGGTGACGGTGAGGGTGACTGTTAGGGTTAGAGTTACGGTGAGGATTCGGTTAAGTGTGAGGTTTAGGGTGAGTATGAGGTTAATTTTTAGGATGAGGGTTAGGGTGAGGGTGAGGGTTAGGGTTAAGTTTTGGGTTAGCGTGAGGGTTAGGGTGAGGGTTAGGGTTAGGGTTATGCTTAGGGTTAGGATGAGGGTTAGGCTGATGGTTAGGGTTATGATTAGGGTGACGGTTAGGTTGAGGGTTAGGTTCAGGGTGAGGGTTAGGGTTCGGGTGAGGGTTAGGGTTGTTATTAGGGTTAGGGTCAGATTTAGGGTGATGTTGAGGTTTTGGGTTAGGGTTAGCGTGAGGGTTAGAGTTAGGGTTAAGATGAGGTTTATGGTAAGGTTTAGGTTTACGGTTAGGTTGAGGTTTAGGTTTAGTGTGAGAGTTAGGGTTAGGGTTAGTGTTAGGATTAGTGTGAGGTTAAGAATTAGCTGACTGTTAATGTGAATGTTAGGTAAGTTTGAGGGTTAGGGTGAGAGTGATGGTAAGGGTAAAGGTGAGGGTTATGCTGAGGGTGAGTGTTAAAATAAGGGTGAGGGTTAGGGTTAGGGTGAGGGTTAGGGTTATGGTTAGGGTGAGGGTTAGATTGAGGATTAGGGTTAGGGTTAGTGTGAGGTTTAGGGTGAGGTTGAGGGTTAGGGTTAGGGTTAGAATTAGGGTTAGGCTGAGGGCTATGATGAGGTTGAGGTTTAGGTTAGGGTTAGGGTTAAGGTTAGGATGAGGTTGAGGGTTACTGTGAGGATTAGGGTTAGTGTGAAAGTTGGGCTGATGCTTACGGCTAGTGTTAGGGTCAGGGTAAGTGTTAGGGTGAGGGTTTGGGTTAGGGTGAGGTTTATATTTAAGGTGAGGGTTAGCTTTAGGGTTAGGGTTATTGTTAGGTTTAGGATTAGGATTAGGGTTAGGGTGAGGGTGAGTGTGTGGGTTAGGGTTAGGTTTAGGTTTGGGCTTAATGTTAGGCTGCGGGTGAGGGTAAGGTTGAGGCTGAGTGTTAGGGTTAGGGTGATGGTTAGGGTTAGGGTTAGGGTTAGGGTTCGGATGAGGGTTAGAGTTAGGATTAGGGTTTGAGTGAGGGCTAGGGTGAAGGTGAGGTTTAGGGTTATGTTTAGGGTGAGGTTTAGGGTTAGGGTAAGGGTTAGGGTTAGGGTTAAGTTGAGGGTGAGGTTTAGGTTTAGATTTAGGGTTAGGGTGAGCATTAGCATTAGGGTTAGTTTTAGGTTTAGGGTTATTGTGAGGGTTAGGGTTAGGGTGACGGTTAGGGTTAGGGCTGGGATTAGGATTAGTGTTAGGGTGAGGGTGAGTGTGAGTGTGAGGATTCAGGTTAGGGTCGGGCTTAGGTTTAGGCTGAGGTTGAGGGTCAGGATTAAGGTGAGGGTGAGGTTGAGGTTTAGGGTTAGAGTTAGGGTTAGTGTGAAGGTTAGTGTTAGGATTGGTGTTATTGTTAGGTTTAGGGTGAGGGTTAGGTTGAGGGTTATGGTTAGGGATCGGGTTAGATTTAGGATTCGGGTTAGCTTGAGTGTGAGTGTGAGGGTTAGTGTTAGGGTTAGGTTTAGGGTTAGGCTGAGTGTGAGGGTGAGGGTTAGGGTTAGGTTGAGGTTTAGGTTTAGGTTTAGGGTGAGGTTTAGGATGAGGTATAGGGTTAGGATTAGGGTTAGGGTTAGGGTTAAGGTGAGGGTTAATGTTAGGGTTAGGGTGATGGTTAGGGTTATTGTTAGTGTTATGGTTAGGGTTAAGTTTGTGGTGAGGGTGAGGCTGAGGGTGGGTATAAGGGTTAGGATTAGGATTAGGGTTAGTGTTAGGGTTAGGATTAGTGTTATTGTTAAGGTTAGGGTTAGAGTTATGGTGAGGGTGAGAGTGAGGGGGAGAGTGAGGGTGAGGGTTAGAATTAGGGTTAGGGTGAAGTTTAGGGTTAGGTTTAGGGTAGGGTGATGGTTACGGTTAGTGTGAGGTTTAGTGTTTGGGTTACGGTTAGTGTTAGGGTAAGGTAAGTGTTAGGGTGAGGGTAAGGGTTAGGGTGAGGGTTAGGGTGAGGGTTAGGGTTAGAATGAGGGTTAGATTTAGGGTTAGGGTTATTGTTAGCGTAAGGTGTTTGGGTGAGGATCAGGGTTAGGGTGAGGTTTAGGGTTCGAATGTGGGTTTGGGTTAGGTTTAGTGTTATTTTTAGGGTTAGGGTTAGGATTATGGTTAGGGTGAGGTCTAGGGTGAGGGTGAGGTTTAGGGTTAGGGTTAGGCTTATGCTTAGGTTTAGACTGAGGCTGAGTGTGAGGTTGAGGGTTACGGTTAGCGTGATGGTTAGGGTTATGTTTAGGGTGAGGGTTAGAATGAGGGTTAGGGTTAGGGTGAGGGTTAGGGTGAGTGTGACAGTAAGGGTAAAGGTGAGGGTTAAGGTTAGGGTGAGAGATAGGGTGAGGATTAGGGTTAGGGTTAGGATGAGGGTGAGGTTAAATTGAGTATCAGTGTTAGGGTTAGTGTGAGGTTTAGGGTGAGGATGAGGGTTAGGGTTAGTGTGAGGGCTATGGTGAGGGTGAGGGTTAGGTTTAGGGATATGTTGAAGTTTAGGGTTAAGGTGATGGTTAGGGTTAGTGTGACAGTTAGTGTTAGTATTAGGGTTAGTTTTAGTTTGAGGGTTAGCATTAGGGTGAGGTTTATGTTTAGGGTTAGTGATAGCGTTAGGGTTAGGGTTATTGTTAGGGTTAGGGTTACTGTTACGGTGAGGGTGAGGGTTAGGGTTAGGGTTAGGGTGAGGTTTAGGTTTAGGTTCAGTGTTAGAGTTAGGGTTAGGGTGAGGGTGAGGTTTAGGTTTAGGGTTAGGATTAGTGGGAGGGTTAGGTTGAGGGTTAGGGTTAGGGTTAGTGTTTGGATTAGGGTTTTGTTGAGGGTGAGTGTGAGGGTTAGGGTTAGGCTTAGGTTTATGGTTAGGCTGAGGCTGAGTGTGAGGGTGAGGGTGAGTGTTAGGGTTAGCTTCAAGGTTAGGGTTAGGGTTAGGTTGAGGGTTAGGGTTATGGTTAGAGTCAGGGTTAGGATGAGGTTTAGGGTTAGTATGAGGGCAAGGGTGAGGGTGAGGGTTAGGGTTACCATTATGGCGAGGTTTAGGATTAGGGTTAGGTTTAGGGTTAGGGTGAGGGTTAGGTTAGGGTTACGGTGAGAGTGAGGGTTAGTGTTAGGGTGAGGCTGAGGGTTAGGATTAGTGTTATGGTTAGGGTTTTTGTTAGTGTTATCATGAAGGTTAAGTTTACAGTGAGGTTGAGGCTGAGGGTGAGGTTTAGGGTTAGGTTAGGGTAAGGTTTAGGGTTAGGATTAGTGTTAGTGTTAGAGTGAGGGCTTGGTTTAGGTTGAGGTTTACTGTCAAGGTGAGGGTTAGGGTTAGGGTTAAGGTTCGGGTTAGTGTTATTGTTAGGGGTAAGGTTAGAGTTACTGTGAGGATGAGGGTGAGGGTGAGTGTGAAAGTTAGGGTTAGGGTTAGCCTTAGTCTTAGGTTTAGTCCTAGCGTGAGGGTGAGGTTAAGGGTTAGGATTAGGGTGATTGTTAGGGTTTTAGGGTTAGGGTGAAGGTTAGGGTGAGGTTTAGGTTTAGGATTAGGGCTAAGGTGAGGGCTAGGTTGTGGGTGAGGGTTAGGGTTAGCATTAGGGTGACGTTTAGGGTTAGGATTAAGTTTAGGGTTAGGGTGAGTGTTAGTGTGAGGGTTACGGTGAGGGTGAGGGTTAGGGTTAGGGTGAGGGTTAGGGTTAGTGTTAGGGTGAGGGTGAGGGTTAGATTAGGTTAGGGTTAGGGTTATTGTTAGTGTTATGGTTAGGTTTAAGTTTATGGTGAGGTTGAGGCTCAGGGTGAGGGTTAGGGTTAGGGTTAGGGTGAGGTTTATGTTAGGGTTAAGGTTAGGGTTAGGGTGAGGTTTTGGGTTAGGGTTAGGGTTACGGTGAGGGTGAGGGTGAGGTTTAGGGTTAAGGTTAGTGTCATTGTTAGGGTTATGGTTAGAGTTACACTGAGGGTGAGGATAAGGGTTAGGGTTAGGGTGAGTTTTAGGGTTAGGATTAGGGTTAGGGTGAAGTTGAGGGTGAGGTTTAGGGTTAGAATTAGGGTTAGGTTGAGTGTTAGGGTTAGTGTTAGGGTTAGGGTGAGGGTGAGGGTTAGGATGAGTGTTAGGGTTAGGGTTAGGATTAGGATTAGGGTTAATGTTAGGGTGAGTGATTGTGTTAGGCTTAGGGATAGGGTTAGGCTTAGCCTTAACCTGAGGGTGAGGGTTAGGGTGAGGGTTAGAGTTAGGCTTACGTTGAGTGTGAGGGTTAGGGTTAGGGTGAGGATCAGTGTTAGGATTAGGGTTAGGGTTATTGTTAGTGTTATGGTTAAGGTTAAGTTTACGGTTAGGTTGAGGCTGACGTTGAGGTTTTGGGTTAGGCTTAGGGTGAGGTTTAGGGTTAGGGTTAGGGTTAGGGTGATGGTTAGGGTTAGTGTTATTGTTAGAGTTAGGGTTAGAGTTATGGTGAGGGTGAGGGGGAGGGTTAGATTTAGGTTTAGGGTGAGGGATAGGGTGAGGATGAAGTTTAGGGTTAGAGTTAGAGTTAGGGGGAGGGTTAGGGGGAGGGATAGGTTGAGGTTTAGGGTTAGTGTTAGGGTTGGGTTTAGGATTAGGGTTATGGTGAGGCTGAGTGTGAGGGTTAGGGTTAGGATTAGGCTTAGGCTTAGGGTTAGGCTGAGGGTGAGGGTCGGGTTGAGGATTATTTTAAGGGTGATGGTTAGGGTTAGGGTTAGGTTAAGGGTTAGGATTAGGGTTAGGATGATATCTAGGGTGAGGGTGAGGGTTAAGGTTAGGGTTAGGCTTAGGGTTACGGTCAGGGTGAGTGTTAGGATGAGGGTTAGGCTTAGGGTGAGGTTTAGGGTGAGGGTGCAGGTAAGGGTAAAGGTGAGAGTTAGGCTGAGAGTGAGGATTAAGTTAAGGGTGAGGGTTAGGTTTAGGGTGAGTGTTAGGGTTAGGGTTAAGGTGAGGGTGAGGTTTATATTGAGGATTAGTTTTAGGGTTAGTGTGAGGTTTAGGATGAGAATGAGGGTTAGGGTTAGGGTGAGGGCTAGGGTGAGGGTGAGGGTGAGGGTTAGTGTGAGTGCTACTGTTAGGGTTAGGTTTAGTGTTAGGGTGAATTTAAGTGTTAGGGTGAGGGTTAGGTTTAGAGTGAGTGTTATGTTTAGAATGAGGGTTAGGGTTAGGGTTAGGGTTAGGGTTACTATTAGGGTTAGGATTAGGTTTACTTTTAACTTGAGTGTGAGGTTTAGGGTTAGGTTGAGGGTTAGGTTTATGTTTAGTGTTAGGGTTAGAGTTAGGGTTAGGGTGAGCGTGAGGTTTAGGGTTAGAGTTAGCTTTTGTGTTAGGGTTAGGGTTAGGTTGAGTGTTAGTGTGAGAGTTAGGTTTAAGCTTAAGCTTAGGATTAGGGTTAGGCTTAGGCCGATCATGAGGGTGAGGGTTAGATTAGGGTTAGGGTGAGGGTTAGGGTGAGGTTAAGGTTTAGGATTACGGTTAGGGTGAGGGCTAGGTTGAGGGTTACTGTGAGGGTTAGGGTTAGGTTTAGGATTAGGTGTAGGTTGAGGGTGAGTGTCAGGGTTAGGGTTAGGGTTAGGCTTCGGGTTAGGGTGAGGGTTAGGGTTAGGATTTGGTTTAGGGTGAGGGGGAGAGTTTGGGTTAGTGTGATTGCTAGTGTTATGGTTAGGTTTAGTGTTAGGGTGAATTTAAGTGTTAGGGTGAGGGTTAGGTTTAGCGTGAGTATTATGGTTAGAATGAGGATTAGGGTTAGGGTTACTGTTAGGGTTAGGATTAGGTTTACTGTTAAGGTGAGTGTGAGGTTTAGGGTTAGGTTGAGGGTTAGGTTTATGTTTAGGGTTAGGGTTAGATTTAGGGTTAGGGTGAGGGTTAGGTTTAGGGTTAGAGTTAGCTTTTGTGTTAGGGTTAGGGTTAGGTTGAGGGTTAGTGTGAAAGTTAGGTTTAGGCTTAAGCTTATGCTTAGGGTTAGGCTTAGGCCGAGCATGAGGGTTAGGGTTAGGGTTAGGGTTAGGGTGAGGGTTAGGGTTAGGGTTATTGTGAGGGTTAAGATGACATTTAGGGTTAGGATTAGGGTTAAGGTGAGCGCTAGTTTGAGGGTTACTGTGAGGGTTAGGGTTAGGTTTAGGATTAGGTGTAGGTTGAGGGTGAGTGTGAGGGTTAGGGTTAGGGTTAGTGTTAGGGTGAGTGTTAGTGTTAGGGTTTGGTTTAGGGTGAGGGGGAGGGTTAGGGTTAGGGTTAGGGTGAGGGTGAGGGAGAGGTTTAGATTTAGGTTTAGTGTGAGTGTTAGGGTTATGGTGAGGATTATGGTTAGGGAGAGTGTTAGGGTTAGGTTTAGGTTTAGGGTGAGCACTAGGGTGAGGGTGAGCTTTAGGGTTAGGGAGAGTGTTAGGGTTAGGGTTAGGTTTAGGGTGAGCACTAGGGTGAGGGTGAGCTTTAGGGTTAGGGTGAGGGTGAGGTTTAGGGTGAGGGTGAGATTTAAGGTTAGTGTGAGGGTTATGGGTAGGGGTAGGGTGAGGGTTAGCGTTAGGACGAGGGTTAGTGTTAGGGTGAGGGTTAGGTTTAGGGTTAGGTTTAGAGTGACGGTTAGGGTGAGCGTTAGGGTTAGGATTAGTGTTAGGGTATGTGCCAGGGTGAGTGTTAGGGTTAGGGTTAGGTTCATGTTGAGGGTTAGTGTTAGGGTTAGGGTTAGGTTTAGGGTTGGGGTTAGGGTTAGGATTAGGGTTAAGGTGATGGTGAGTGTGAGAGATAGAGTTAGTGTTAAACTTAGTGTTAGGCTGAGTCTGAGGCTGAGGGTGAGGGTTAGATTAAGGGTGAGGGTTAGGTTTAGGGTTAGAGTGTGGGTTAGTGTGAGTGATAGGTTTAGGATTTGGGTTAGGATATATGCTAGGGTGAGGGTTGGGTTTAGGGTTAGGGTGAGGTTTAGGGTTAGGGTTAGGGTCAGTGTTAGGGTTAGGGTGAAGGTTTGGGTTAGGGTTAGAGTTACGGTGAGGGTGAGGTTTAGGGTTAGGTTTATGGTTAGTTTTATTCTTAGGTTTAAGGTTAGGGTTAAGGTTAAGGTAAGGGTGAGGGTGAGGGTGATGTTGAGGGTCAGGTTTAGGGCTAGGATGAAGTTTAGAGGTAGGGTTAGGGTTAGGGTTAGGATGATTGTGAGGGTTAGTGTTAGGGTTAGGGTGAGGTTTAGGATTAGGGTTAGGGGTAGCGTTAGGATGAGGGTGAGGGTTAGGGTTCGGGTTTGGGTGAGGGTGAGGGTTAGGTTTGGGGTGAGTGTTAAGGTGAGGACGAAGGTGAGGGTGAGGGTTAGGGTTAAGGTTAGGCTTAGGGTGAGGGTTAGGTTGAGGTTTAGGTTAAGGGTTAGGGTTAGGGTTAGGATTAGGGTTAGGGTGAGGGTGAGTGTGAGGGTTATGGTTAGGGTTAGTCTTTGGCTGAGGTTTAGGCTGAGGGTGAGGGTGGGGTTGAGGTTTAGGTTTAGAGTGATGGTTCAGGTTATCGTTAGGTTGAGGGTTAGGATGTGGGTTAGGGTTAGGATTTGGGTTAGGGTGAGGGCTAGGGTGAGGGTGAGGTTTAGGGTTAGGGATAGGGTGAGGTTTAGGGTTACAGTTAGGGTGAGGTTGAGGTTTTTGGTTAAGGTGAGGCTGAGGCTGGGGGTTAGAGTTAAGGTTAGGATTAGGATTAGGGTAAGGGTTAGGGTGAGTGTGAGGGTTAGCGTTAGGGTTAGGGTTCGGCTTAGGGTTACAATGAGGGTGAGGGTGAGGGTGAGGTTTAGGGTTTGAGTGAGGGTTAGGGTTATGTTTAGGGTGAGAGTTAGGGTTCAGGTTAAGTTTAGGGTTAGGGTGAGGGTTAGGATTGCGGTTACCTTGAGCTTGAGGTTTAGGTTTAGGTTGAGCATTAGGGCTAGGTTTACGTTTAGGGTGAGGGCTAGGGTGAGGGTGAGGGTTAGGGTTAATGTTAGGGTGAGGTTTTGGGTTACGGTTACGTTTAGGATGAGGGTTAGGATGAGGGTTAGGGTTACGGTAAGGGTGATGGTTAGGGTTAAGGGGAGGGTTATTGTTAGTGTTAGTGTTAGGGTGAGGGTAAGTGTTAAGGTAAGGTTTAGGTTTAGGGTGACGTTTAGCATCAGGCTTAGGGTTAGGGTTAGGGGGTGGGGGAGGTTTAGGGTTAGAGTTAAGGTTAGGGTGAATGTTAGGTTTAGGGTTAGGGTTAGGGATAGGGTGAGGTTTAGGGTTTGGTTAAGGTTAGAGTTAGGGTTAGGGTGAGGGTGAGATTTAGGGTTAGATTTAGGGTTAGGGTGAGGTTTAGGTTGAGGGTTAGGGTTAGTGTGAGGGTGAGAGTTAGGGGGAGGGTTAGTATTAGGGTTACGGTTAGGGTGAGGATTAGTGTTATGTTAAGGTTGAGTGTGTGTGTTAGGTTAGGTTTAGGGTTAGGCTTAAGTTTAGGCTGAGGGTGAGGTTGAAGGTGAGGGTTAGGGTTAGGGTTAGTGTTAGGGTTAGGGTTAGGGTGAGGGTGAGGTTTAGTGTTAGGGTTAGGTTTCGAGTTAGGTTTAGTGATTAGTGTTATGGTTAGGTTGAGTGTTAGGGGGAGGGTTAGGGTTAGGGTTAGGTTTAGCGTTAGGGTGAGGGTGAGGTTTAGGGTTATAATTAGGGTTAGGGTGAGGCTGAGGGTGAGGCTTAGGGGTTAGATTTAGTGTTAGGGTTAGGGTTAGTGTGAGGGTTAGGATGAGTGTGAGGGTTAATGTTAGGGTTAGGGTTACCCTTAGGTTCAGGCTGAGGGTGAGGGTGAGGGTGAGGTTTAGGTTTAGAGTTAGGGTTAGTGTTAGGGTTAGGGTTAGCATGAGGGTGAGATTAATGGTTAGGGTGAGGTTTAGGGTGGGGTTGACAGTAAGGGTAAACGTGAGGTTTAGGCTGAGGGTGAGGGTTACTGAAAGTGTGAGGGTAAGGGTTAGGGTGAGGTTTATGGTGAGGGGTAGAGTGAGGCTGAGGGTTAGATTGAGGATTAGTGTTAGGGTTAGGGTGAGGTTTAGGGGGAGGATGAGTGTTAGGGTTAGGGTGAGGACTAGGCTGAGGGTGAGGGTTAGGGTTAGGCTTAGTTTTAGGGTTAGGGTGATGGTTAGGGTTAGTTTGAGGATCAGTGTTAGTGTTAGGGTTTGTTTTAGGGTGAGGGTAAGTATTAGGGTGAGGGTTAGGGTTAGGTTGAGGGTTATGGTGAGGGTGAGGGTGAAGGTTAGGGTTAGGGTTAGGATGAGGTTTAGGTTTAGGTTTAGAGTTAGAGTTAGGGTTATGGTGAGAGTTAGGTTTAGGTTTAGAGTTAGGGTTAGTGTTAGGGTTAGTGTTAGGGTGAGGATCAGGTGTACCGTTAGGCTTAGTCTTAGGCTTAGGCTTAGTCCGAGCATGAGGGTGAGGGTTAGCTCGAGGGTGAAGCTGAGGATTAGGGTTAGGTTTAGTGTTAGGGTTAAGTTTAGGTTTAGGTTTAGGGTTAGGTTTCGGGTTACGGTGAGGGTTAGGGTTAGGGTTAGGCTTAGGCTTAAGGTTAGGCTGAGGATGAGGGTGGGGGTGAGAATTAGGGTTAGGGTTAGGGTTATTGTTAGTGTTATGGTTAGGGTTAACATTGTGGTTATGGGGGCTGGGAAGGTGGCTCAGTGGTAGAGCGCTTGCCTTGCATGCTCGAGTCCCTGGGTTCGATTCCTCAGCCCCACATAAGCAAAAAGAAAAAAGCCGGAAGTGGCACTGTGGCTCAAGTGGTAGAGTGCTAGCCTTGAGCTGAAGAGCTGAAGGACAGCGCCCAGGCCCAGAGTTCAGGCCCCACGACCGGACCCAAAAAAAAAAAAAAAAAAAAAAAAAAAAAAAAAAAAAAAAAGATTGCGGTTAGGTTGAGGCTGAAGATGAGGGTTATGGTTAGGTTTAGGGTTAGTGTTAGGGTTATGGTTAGTGTTAGGGTTAGTTTTATTGTTAGGGTTAGGGTTAGAGTTACGATGAGGAGGAGGGTGAGGGTGAGGGTGAGCTTTAGGGTGAGGTTTAGGTTTAGGGTTAGGTTTAGGGTGAGGGTGAGGTTTAGGGTTAGCGTTATGGTTAGGGGGACAGTTAGGGTAAGGTTTAGGGTTAGGGTTAGTGTTCGGGTTAGGGTGAGGGTGAGGGTTAGGTTGAGGTTTAGGGATAGGGTTAGGGTTAGTTTTAGGCTTAGGGTGAGGTTGAGTGTGAGGTTTAGTGTGAGGGTTAGGCTTAGGCTTAGGGTTAGGCTGAGTGTGAGGGTGGAGGTGAGGATTAGGTTTGGGTGATGGTTAGGGTTAGTGTTAGGGTTATTGTTAGGGTTAGGGTTATAGTTATGGTGAAGTTGAGGGTGCGGGTGAGGATTAGGGTTAGGGTTACGCTGGTGTTTAGGGTTAAGGTTAGGGTTAGTGTGAGGGTGAAGTTTACGTTTAGATATAGGGTTACGGGAAGAGGGATGGTGAGGTTTAGGGTTACGGTTAGTGATAGGGTTAGGGTGATGGTGAGGGTTAGGTTGAGGTTTAGGGTTAGGGTTAGGGTTAGGGTTAGTGTGAGGGTTAGCTTTAGGGTTAGGGTTAGTGTTAGGTTGAGGGTAAGATTTAGGGTGAGGGTTTGGGATAAGGTGAGGTTGATGGTTAGGTTGAGGGTTAGGATTAGGGTTAGGGTTATTGTTAGGGTTAGGTTTAGGGTTACAGTTACGGTGAGGGTGAGGGTGAGAGAGTTAGGGTTAGGGTGAGGTTGAGGGTTAGGGTTTGGGTTAGGGTTAGAGTTAGGTTTAGGGTGAGGGTGAGGTTTAGGGTTAGATTTAAGGTTAGGGTGAGGGTTGGGGTGATGGTTAGGGTTAGGATTAGTGTTAGGCTTAGGGTGAGGGCTAGGGTGAGGGTTAGGGTTAGGGTGAGGGTTACCGTTATGGTTAGGGTGAGAGTTAGTGTTCAGGTTAAGTTTAGGGTTAGGTTGAGTATTAGGGTAAGGATCATGGTGAGTGTGAAGGTTAGGGCTAGGTTGAGGGATAGGGGTTAGCTTTAGGGTTAGGGTGAGTGTGAGTGTGAGGGTTAGGCTTAGTGTTAGTGTGAGGGTTAGTGTGAGGGTTAGGGTTAGTGTTAGGGTTATTGTTGGGTTTAGGGTTAGGGTGAGTGTGAGGTTAATTTTAGAGTTAGGGTTAGGGTGGGGCTGAGGTGAGGGTTAGGTTTAGGGTTAGTGTTGGAGTTAGGGTTAGGGTGAGTGTTAGGGTGAGGGTGAGGGTTAGGTTTAGGGTTAGGATTAGGATTAGGGTAAAGGTTAGGGTGAGTGTGAGGGTTAGGGTTAGGGTTGGGGTGAGGGTAAGTGTTAGGGTGAGGGTTAGGATTAGGGTGAAGGATATGGTTAGGATGAGGGTTAGGGTTAGGTTTTGGTTTATTGTTAGGGTTAGGGTTAGGGTTATTGTTAGGGTAAGGTTTACATTTAGGGTTACTGTGAGGGTGAGGGTTAGGGGTAGGGTTAGGCTGAGGTTTAGGGTTTGGATTAGGGTTAGAGTTAGGGTTAGGGTGATTGTAAGGTTTAGGCTTAGAGTCAGTGTTAGAGTGAGGGTTAGGTTGAGGGTTAGGGTTAGGGTTAGTGTTAGGGTTAGGGTTACGGTGAGTGTTAGGGGGAGGGAGAGGGTTAGGGTTAGGTTTAGGATTAGGGTTAGGGTGAGGGTGAGTGTGTGGGTTAGGGTTAGGTTGAGAGTTAGACTTAGGGTTAGGCTTAGGGTGAGTTTGTGTGTTAACGTTAGGTTTAGGGTTAGGCTTCGGGTTAGGCTGAGGGTGAAGTTGAGGGTGAGAGCGTTAGGGTTAAGGTGAGGGTTATGCTTAGGTTTATGGGGAGGGTTAGGATGAGGATTAGGGTTAGGATTAGGGTTAGGGTGAGGGCTAGGGTGGGGGTGAGTTTTAGGTTTAGGGTTAGGGTGAGGTTTATTATTAGGTTTAGGGTTAGGGTCAGGGTGACGTTTAGGGTTAGAGTAAGGGTTAGGGTGAGGCTGTGGGTGTGGGTTAGGTTTAGGGTTAATATTAGGGTTAGGGTTATGGTGAGGGTTATGGTGAGGGTGAGGGTTAGCGTTAGTGTCAGCATTAGGATTAGTTTTAAGGTTAGTGTGAGTGTGAGGGTTAGGGTTAAGGTTAGGCTTAGGCTTAGGCTGAGGGTGAGGGTGAGGGTGAGGGTTAGGGTTAGGGTTAGGGTGAGGGTTAAGATTAGAGTTAGGGGGAGTGTTAGGATGAGGGTTAGGCTTAGTATTAGGGTTAGGGGGAGGGCTAGGCTGAGGGTGAGGTTTATGTTTAGGGTTAGGGTGAGGTATAGGGTTAGGTTTAGGTTGAGGGTGAGATTATGGTTAGTGTTAGGGTTAGGTTGAGGCTGAGGGTGAGGTTTAGGGTTAGGGTTAGTGTTAGGGTTAGGGTTAAGGTGAGGGATAGGGTGAGGGTGAGGGTTAGGGTTATGGTTAGGATTAGGATTAGGGTAAGGGTTAGGGTGAGTGTGAGGGTTATTGTTACGGTTAGGCTTAGACTTAGGCTGAGGGTGAGGGTGAGGGTGAGGTTTAGGCATAGGGTGAGGGTTAGGGTTAGGGTTAGGTTTAGGGTGAGTGTTAAAATGGGGGTTAGGCTTAGGATTAGGGTGAGGGTGAGGGCTAGGGTGAGGATGAGGTTTAGGGTTAAGGTTAGGGTTAGGGTGAGGTTTAGGTTTAGAGTTAGGGTGAGAAGGAGGTTTAGGTTTAGAGTTAGGGTTAGGGTGAGGCTGAGGGTTTGGGTTAGGTTTAGTGTTAGATTTAGGGTTAGGGTAAGGGTTAGGGTGATGGTGAGGGTTAGGCTTAGTGTTAGGATTAGGGTTAGGGTAAGGTTTAGGGTGAGTGTGAGAATTAGGATTAGGTTTAGGGTTAGGCTGAGGATGATGGTGAGGGTGAGGGTTAGGGTTATGCTGAGGGTTAGGTTTAGGGCTAGGGTGAGAGTTAAGGTTCTAGTTAAGTTTAGGGTTAGGGTGAGGGTTAGGGTTAGGTTTACGGTGAGAGTGAGGGTTAGGATTAGGTTGAGTGTTAGGGTTAGGGTTAGGGCTAGGGTTAGTGTGAGGGTTAGGGTTAGGGTTAGGGTGAGAGTTAGGATGAGATTTAATGTTAAGATTAGGGTTAGGGTGAGGGCTAGGGTGAGGGTGAGGGTTAGGGTTAGGATGAGGTTTAGAGTTATGCTTAGGGATAGGGTTAGGTTGAGGGTGAGGTTTAGGGTTAGAGTTAGGGTTAGTGTTCGGGTTAGGGTCAGGTGAGGGTTCAGGTTAGGCTTAGGCTTAGGCTTAGGCTTAGGCTTAGGCAGGGCATGAGTTTGAGGCTTAGGGTTAGGGTCAGGGTGAGGGTTAGGGTTAGGGTGAGTTTGTGGGTGACGGTGAGGGTTAGTGTTAGGCTTAGTGTGAGTGTTAGGGTTAGGGTGAGGGTTATGGTTAGGGTGAGGGTTAGTGTTAGGGTTGGGCTTAAGCTTAGACTTAGTTTAAGGCTGAGTGTTAGGGTGAGGGTGAGTGTGAGGGTTAGGGTTAGTGTTAGGGTTAGGCTTAATGGTAGTCTGAGGGAGAGGGTGAGGGTGAGGTTTAGGGTTAGGGTGAGGGTGAGTGTGAGGGTTAGGGTTAGGATTAGGTTTAGGATGAGGGCTAGGGTGAGCGTGAGGATTAGGTTTAGGGTTAGGTTGAGGTTTATTGATCGGGTTAAGTTTAGAGTTAGGGTGAGGATTAGGGTTAGGGTTATGGTGAGGCTCAGGGTTAGGTCTAGTTTGAGGGTTAGAATCAGGTTTATGGTTAGGGTGAGGGTTAGGGTTAGGGTTAGGGTGAGGGTTAGGATGAGGTTTAGGGTTACAATTAGGGTTAGGGTGAGGGCTAGGGAGATTGTGAGTGTTAGTGTTAGGGTTAGGGTGAGGTTTAGGGCTAATATTAAGGGTAGGGTTAGGGTGAGGGTTAAGGTTCAGGTTTGGGTGAGGGTGAGGCTTAGGTTTGGGGTGAGGGTTAGGGTGAGGAATAAGGTAAGGGTGAGGTTTAGGGTTAGGGTTAGTTTTAGGGTGAGGGTTAGGTTGAGGTTTAGGTTTAGGGTTAGCGTTAGGGTTAGGATTAGGGTTAGGGTGAGGGTGAGTGTGAGGGTTAGGTTTAGGGTTAGGCTTAGGCTTAGGCTTAGTGTTAGGCTGAGGGTGAGTGTGGGGATGAGGATTAGGTTTAGAGTGCTGGTTTAGTTTATGGTTAGATTTAGTGTTAGGATGAGGGATTGGGTTGGGATTAGAGTTAGGGTGAGGGCTAGGGTGAGTGTGAGGTTTAGGGATAGGTTTAGGCTTAGGCTTACGGTTAGGCTGAGGTTGAAGGTTAGGGTGAGGGTTAGGGTTACGGTTAGGGTGAGGGTTAGGATGAGGGTTAGGGTTAGGGTGAGGGTTAGGATGAGGGTGACAATTAGAATAACGGTGAGGGTTAGGCTGAGGGTGAAGTTTAAGGTAAGGGTGAGGTTTCGGGTTATGGTTAATGTGAGGGACAGGGTTAGATTGAGGATTAGTGTTAGGGTTAGTGTGAGTTTTAGTGTGAGGGTGAGGGTTAGTCTTAGGGTGAGGGCTAAGTTGAAGTTGAGGGTTAGAGTTAGGGTTAGGGTGAGGTTTAGGTTTAGGGTGATGGTTAGCATTAGTGTGAGGGTTAGTGTTAGGATTAGTGTTAGTGTTAGGAAGAGGGTAAGTGTTAGGTTAAGGTTTAGGTTTAGGGTGAGGTTTAGGATTATGGTTAGGGTTAGGGTTAGGGTGAGGGTGAGGTTAAAGGATAGAGTTAGGGTTAGGGTGACGGTTAGGATTAGGGTTAGGGTTAGTGTTAGGGTAAGGGTTAGGGTGAGGTTTAGTTTGGGGGTGAGGTTTAGTGATATGGTTAGGATTAGGATTAGGGTTAAACTGAGGGTGCGTGTGAAGGTAAGGGTTAGGTTTAGGGTTAGGATTAGAGTTAGGGTGAGGGTGAGGATGAGGGTTAGTGTTAGGGTGAGGGTTAGTGTTAGAGTTAGGGTTAGGCTGAGGGTGAGGTTGAGGGTGAGGGTTAGGATTAGGGTTAGGCTTAGGGTTAGGCTGAGGGTGAGGTTGAGGGTGAGAAAGTTAGGGTTAGGGTGAGGGTTAGGCTTAGGATTATGGGGAGGTTTAGGATGAGGTTTAGGGTTAGGATTAGGGTTATGGTGAGGGCTAGGCTCATGGTGAGTTTGAGTTTTAGGGTTAGGGTGAGGTTTAGGTTTAGGGTTAGGGTTAGGGTGAGGGTCAGGGTGACGTTTATTGTTAGAGTTAGGATTAGGGTGAATCTGAGGGTGTGGGTTAGGTTTAGGGTTAATGTTAGGGTTAGGGTTAAGGTGAGGGTTCAGGTGAGGGTTCGGGTTAGGGTTAGGATTAGGGTTAGGTTTAGGGTGAGGGTGAGGGTGAGGGTTAGGGTTAGGTTGAAGGTTAGAGCTATGTTTAAGGTGAGAGTTAGGGTTCGGGTTAAGTTTAGGGTTAGGGTGTAAGTTAGGGTAAGGGCTACGGTGAGGGTGAGGGTTGGGGTTATGTTTAGGGTTAGGGTTAGGTTTAGGGTTAGGGTGAGGGTGAGGGTAAGGGTTAGGGTGAGGGTGAGTTTTTGGATTAGGGTTAGGTTTAAGGTTAGGGTTAGGTTTAGGGTTAGGATTAGTGTTATTTTTAGGGTTAGGGTTAGAGTTACCGTGAGGGTGAGGGTGAGGGTGAGGGTTAGGGTTAGGGTTAGGGTGAGATTTAGGGTAAGGGTGAGAGCGAGGTTTATAGTTAGATTTAGGGTTAGGGGGAGGGTTAGGTCGAAGGTTAAGGTTAGGGTTAGTGTTAGGGTTAAGGTTAGGGTGAGGTTCATGTTGAGGTTTAAAGTTAGGCTTAGGTTTAGGTTTAGGATTAGTGTTAAGTTTAGAGTTACGGTGAGGTTGAAGTTGAGGGTGAGTGTGAAGGTTAGGGTGAGGTTTAGGGTTAGGGTTAGGATTAGGGATAGGGTGAGGGTGAGGGTGAGGTTGATGTTTAGGGTTAGGGTTAGGGTTAGGGTTAGGATTAGGATTAAGGTGAGGGTGAGTGTGAGGGTTAGTGATAGGTTAGGCTTAGGCTTAGGGTTAGGCTGAGGGTGAGGTTGGGGGTGAGGATTAGGGCTAGGGTGATGGTTACGGTTAGTGTTAAGGTGAGGGTTAGTTTGTGGGTTAGGGTTAGGGTTAGGGTTATGGTGAGGGCTAGGATGAGGATTAGGGTAAGTCTGAGGATTTGACTTAGGCTTATTCTGAGTGTGTGTTTGAGGTTGAGGGTTAGGTTTAGGGTGATGCTTAGGTTGATGGTTAGAATGAGGTTTAGGTTTAGGGTGAGGGTTAGGGTGAGGTTTATGTTAAGGGTAATGGTTAGGTTAAGGCTTAGGGTGAGGGTTAGGATAAAGTTGAGGGTTAGGGTTAGGTTTAGGGTTCTGGTAAGGGTTAGGGTTAGGGTGAGGGTCTGGGTTAGAATTAGGGTGAGGTCTAGGGTGAGGGTAAGGGTGAGGGTTAGGATTAGGGTTAGGGTGAGATTTAGGATTAGGGTGAGGCTTATGGTTAGTGTGAGGGTTAGCGTTTGTGTTAGGTTTAATGTTAGGGTTAGGGTTACGGTTACAGTTACAGTGAAGGTGAGGGTGAGGTTTAGGGTTAGGGTTAGAGTTAGGGCTAGGGTGAGGGTTAGGTTGAGGGTTAGGGTTAGGGTTAGTGTTAGGGTTAGGGTTAGTGTGAGAGTTAGGGGGACGTTCAGGGTTATAGGGTTAGGGTTTGGATTAGAGTTAGGGTGATGGTGAGTGTGTGTGTTAGGGTTTGGTTTTGGGTTAGGTTTAGGGTTAGGGTGAGGTTTTGGATGAAGGTTAGGGTTACAATGAGGGTGAGGGTAAGGTTTAGTGTGAGGGTTAGGGTTAGGGTTAGGGTGAGGGTGAGTGTTAGGATTAGGGTTAGGGTTAGGGTTAAGGTTAGGTTTAGGGTTAGGATTAGTGTTATTGTCAGGGTTAGGGTTAGAGTTACAGAGAGCATGAGGATGAGAGTTACGTTTAGGGTTAGGGTGAGGTATAGGGTTGGGGTTATGGTGAACGTGAGGTTTAGGCTAAGATTGAGGGCTATTGTTAAGGTTAGGGTGAGGGTTAGGGTTTGGTTTAGGGTGATGGTTAGGATGAGGATTAGGGTTAGGATTAAGATTAGGGTGAAGGCTTCGGTGAGGGTGAGGGTTAGAGTTAGTGTTAGGGTGAGGTTTAGGGTTAGGGTTATGGTTAGGGTGAGGGTTAGGATGAGGTTTAGGGTTAAGGTAAGTGTGAGGGTTAGGGTTAGGTTAGGTTTGGGGTTAGGGTTAGGTTTAGGTTTAGGATTAGTGTTATTGTTAGGCTTAGGGTTAGATTTAAGGTGAGGGTGACGGTGAGGTTCAGGCTTAGGCTTACGCTTAGGGATAGGCTGAGTGTGAAGTTGAGGGTGAGGGTTAGGGTTAGGGTGATGGTTAGGTTTACGTTTAGGGTTAGCATTAGGATGAGGTTTATGGTAAGGGTAAATGTGAGGTTTAGTCTGTGGGTGAGGATTAAGTTTAGGATGAGGGTAAGGGTTAGATTTAGGTTTAGGGTAAGGATGAGGGTTAGGGTTAGGATGAGTGTTAGATTGAGGATTAGGGTTAGGGTTAGTGTGAGGTTTAGGGTGAGTATGAGGGTTAGGGTTAGAGTGAGGGTGAGGGTTAGATTTAGTGTTAGGGTGAGGTTTAGGATTAGGGTGAGGGTTAGGGTTAGTGTGAGTGTTAGAGTTAGGTTTAGGGTTAGTGTTAGGGTGAGGGTAATTGTTAGGGTGAGCGTAATTGTTATGGTGAAGGTGAGGGTTTGTGTTAGGGTTATTGTTAGGGTTAGGGTTAGGGTTACGGTTACAGTGAAGGTGAGGGTGAGAGTTAGGGTTAGGGTGAGAGTTAGGGTTAGGGTGAAGATTAGGTTGAGGTTAAGGGTTAGGATTACTGTTAGGGTTAGTGTTAGTGTGAGAGTTAGGGTGACGTTCAGGGGTAGGGTTAGGGTCAGGATTAGAGTTAGGGTGAGGGTGAGTGTGTGTGTTAGGGTTCGGTTTTGGGTTAGGGTTAGGTTTAGGATTAGGGTTATGATTAGGGTTATGGTGAGGGTGAGGTTCATGGTTAGACTTAGGGTTAGGGGGAAGGTTAGGGTTATTGTTAGTTTTATGGTTGGTTTTAGGGTTAGAGTTAGGGTTAGGGTGAGGCTGAGGGTGAGGGTTAGGGTTAGGGTTAGTGTTAGAGTTAGGGATAGGGTGAGGGTTAGGGTGAGGGTGATGGTTAAGCTTAGGGTTAGGATTAGGATTAGGATAAGGGTGAGTGTGAGGGTTAGGTTTAGGGATAGGGTTAGGCTTAGTGTTTTGCTGAGGGCGAGGGTGAGGGTGAGGATTTGGTTTAGGTTGAATGATAGGATTAGGGATAGAGTGAGAGTTAGGGTTCGGTTTAAGTTTAGGTTTAGGCTGAGGGTTAGGGTTAGCGTTAGGTTGAGGTTTAGGGTTAGTTTTAGGATGAGGGTTAGGATGAGGCTTATGGTTTGGATTAGGGTTAGGGTGCGGGCTAGGGTGAGTATGAGGGTTAGGGTTAGGGTTAGGCTTAGGCTTAGGGTTAGGCTGAGGGTGAGGTTGGAGGTGAGAAATAGGTTTTGGGTGGTGGATAGGGTTAGGGTTAGGGTGAGGGTTAAGATGAGGATTAGAGTTAGGATTAGTTTTAGGTTTAGGTCTAGGGTGAGGGTGAGGTTTAGTGTTAGGATTAGGCTTAGGCTTAGGGTTAGGCTGATGGTTAGGGTAAGGGTGAGGGTTAATGTTTGGGTGATGGATAGGGTTAGGGTTAGGGTGAGTGTTATGATGAACGTGACGGTAAGAGTAAATGTGAGGGTTAGGCTGAGGGTGAATGTTCCCATAAGGGTGATGGTTAGGATTAGGGTGAAGGTTAGGATAAGGGTTAGGTTGAGGGCTAGGGTGAGGGTGAGGGTTAGGATGAGGTTTAGGGTTAGGATTAGAGTGAGTTTTAGGGTTATGGTGAGGGTTAGTGTTAGGGTGAGTGTTAGGGTGATGGTTAGCATTAGGGTTATCCTTAGGGTTAGGGTGAGGGTTAGGCTGAGGGTTAGGGTTAGGATTAGGGTGAGGGTTAGGGTGAGGGTGAAGGTTAGGGTTCTGGTGAGGGTTGGTGTTATTATTAGGGTTAGGGACAGGTTTAGGGTGACGGTGAGGTTTAGGGTGAGGGTTGGGGTGAGGGTTAGGGTTAGGGTTAAGGTGAGGGTTAGGATAAGGGGTAGGGTTAGGGTTAGGGTGAGGGTTAGATTGAGGATTAGGTTTAGGGTTAATATGAGGTTTAGGGTGAGGATGAGGTTTAGGGTTAGGTTGAGGATTAGGGTTAGAATTAGGGTTAGGGTGAGGGCTAGGGTGAGGTTTAGGTTTAGGGTTAGGGTTAGGGTAGGGTTTAAGGTTAGGGTGAGGGTGAGTTTAAGGTTTAGGGTGAGGGTTAGTGTGGGGGTGAGGGTTAGGGTTAGGGTTAGGGTGAGGGTAAGGTTGAGGGTTAAGGTGAGTGTTAGGGTGACGGTGATGGTGAGGGTTAGGGTTGGGGTTAGGGTTAGAGTGAAGGTTAGGTTGAGGGGTAGTGTTAGGTTAAGGGTGAGGATTAGGGATAGTGTGAGTGTTAGGGTTTGAGTGAGGGTTAAGGTCAGGTGAGGTTTAAGGTTAGGGTGAGGGTTAGCATTAGGGTTATGGTCAGGTTTAATGTTAGGTTGGAAGTCAGGGTTAGGGTGAGTGTTAGGGTGAGTGTTAGGGTTAAGGTAAGTGATTGGGTTAGGGTTAGGGTGAGGGTTATGTTTAGGGTGATGTGTAGAATGAGGTTGAGGGTTATGGTGAGGGTGACAATGAAGGTTAAGGTATGGATGCGGGTTAGTGTTAGGATAAGGGTTAATATTACGGTGAGGGTTAGGGTGACGGTGAGGGTAAGGGTTAGGTTTATGGTGAGGGTTAGGGTTAGAGTTAGGGTGAGGGGTAGGGTGAGGGGTAGGGAAAGAGTTAAGGTTACGGTTAGTGTGAGGGTTAGGGTTTGGGTAAGGATAAGGTAAGCGTGAGGGTTGGAGTGAGGGTGAGGTTTACGGTTACTGTTAGGGTGAGGTTTAGGCTTAGGGTTATGTTTATTTTGAGGGTGAGTGTTTGAGTTAGGATGAGTGTTTTTGAGAGTGTGAGAGTTAGGGTTTGGGTGAAGGTTAGGGTTAGGGTGAGTGTTAGGGTGATGGTGAGGGTGAGGGTTAGGGTTGGAATTAGGGTTAGAGTGAGAAGTAGGGTGAGGTTTGGGTTAGGGTTAGGGTGAGAGTTAGGTTTACTGTGAGGGTTAGGGTTAGGGTGAGGTTTAGGGTTACTCTTAGAGTTCAAGTTAGGATTAGGCTTAGTGTTAGGGTGAGGGTAAGTGTTAGGTTGAGGGTTAGGGTTAGACTGAGGGTTAGGGTTAATGTGAGGGTTAGGGTTAGGGTTAGGGTTAGGCTTAGGCATAGGTTTAGGCTGAGGGTGATGGTGAGGGTGAGGGTTAGTGTTATGGTGATAGATATGGTTAGGTTTAGGGTGAGGGTTAGGATGAGGGTTCGTGTTAGGGTGAGGGTTAGTATGAGCCTGAGGGTTACAGTAAGGGTGAGGGTTAGGTTTAGGTTGAGGGTTAGTGTAAGGGTTAGGGTTAGGGTTAGATTGAGGATTAGGTTTAGGGGTAGTTGAGGTTTAGGGTGACGATGAGGGTTAGGGTGAGGTTTAGGGTTAGAATTAGGGTTATGGTGAGGGCTAGCATGAGGCTGAGGGTTAGGGTTAGGGTTAACTTTAGTTTGAGAGTTAGGGTGAGGGATAGGGTTAGGTTTAGGGTGAGGGTTAGGTTTAGGGTGAGGGTTACGGTTAGGGTGAGGGTGAGGGTGAGGGTAAGGGTTATTGTGAGGGTTAGGGTGAGGGTGAGGTTTAGGGTGAGGTTGAGCGTTAGGATTAGGTTTAGGGTTAGGGTGAAGTTTAGGATGAGGTTTAGGGTTAAGGTTAGGGTTAGGTTTCTGGTGTCGGTAAGTGATAGCCTGAGGGTTAGGGTGAGTGTTACATTTAGCATTAGGGTTAGGGTGAGGGTTAGGTTTAGGTTTAGGGTGAGGTTGCAGGTGAGAGTGAGGTTTAAGGTCAGGATTAGGGTGTGGTTTAGGGTTAGGGTGAGGGTTAGGGTTAGGGTTAGTGTGAGGGAAGCGGTGAGGGTGACGATTAGGGTTAGAGTTACGGTGAGGGTTCAGTTAAGTTTGAGGTTTCGGGTGAGGATGAGGTTAAGGGTTAGGGTGAGGTGTTATTGTTAGGGTTAGGGTTAGGCTTACCGTTACTGTGAGGGTGAGTGTGGGGGTTAGGGCTAGGGTGACGTTTAGTGTTAGGGTTATGGTTAGAGTTAGGGTTAGTGTGAGGATGAGGTTTAGGGGTAGAGTTATGTTTAGGTTGGGGGTTAGTGTGAGGGTTAGGTTTAGAGAAAGGTTTATGGTGGGGGTGACGGTAAGGTTAAAGGTGAGAGTTAGGCCGAAGGTGAGGGTTACGGTAAGGGTGAGGGTTAGGGTTATGGTGAGGGTTAGGGAAAGTGTTATGGTGAGGGTGAGGGTTAGATTGAGTATTAATGTTAGGGTTAGTGTGAGGTTTAGGGTGAGGATGAGGGTTAGGGTTAGGGTGAGGGCGAGGTTGAGGGTGAGGGTTATTGTTAGTGTTAGGGTGTGGTTTAGGGTTAGGGTGATGGTTAGGGTTAGTGTGAGGTTTAGTGTTAGGGTTAGGTTTAGTGTTAGGTTGGAGGTTAGGGTTAGGGTGAGGGTTAGGGTGAGTGTTAGGGTTAAGTTAAGTGATAGGTTTAGGGTTAGGGTGAGGGTTATGTTTAGGGTCATGTGTAGAATGAGGGTGAGGCTTAGGGTGAGGGTGACAGTGAAGGTTAAGGTATTGATGAGGGTTAGTGTTAGGGTGAGGGTTAATGCTACAGTGAGTGTTAGGGTGAGGGTGAGGGTAAGGTTTAGGTTTATGGTGAGGGTGAGGTTTAGAGGTATGGTGAGGGGTAGGGAAAGAGTTAAGGTTAGGGTTAGTGTGAGGGTTAGGGTTAGGGTGAAGAGAAGGTAAGCGTGAGGGTTGTAGTGAGGGTGAGGTTTAGGGTTACTGTTAGTGTGAGGGTTAGGGATACGGTTAGGGTGAGGGTTAGGCTTAGGGTTATGTTTATTTTGAGGGTGAGTGTTTGAGTTAGGATGAGTGTTCTTGAGAGTGTGAGAGTTAGGGTTTGGGTGAGGGTTAGGGTTAGGGTGAGTGTTAGGGTGACGTTGAGGGTGAGGTTAGGGTCGGGGTTAGGGTCAGAATGAGGGGTAGGGTGAGGTGTAGGGTTAGGGTTAGGGTGAGTGTTACGTTTACTGTGAGTGTTAGGGTTAGGGTGAGGTTTAGGGTTACTGTGAGGGTTCCAGTTAGGATTAGGCTTAGTGTTAGGGTGAGGGTAAGGGTTAGGTTGAGGGTTAGGGTTAGAGTGAGGGTTAGGGTTAATGTGAGGGTTAGGGTTAGGGTGAGGGTTAGGGTTAGGGTGATGCTTAGGGTGAGGTTGAGGGTTAGTGTGAGTGTGAGTGTGAAGGTTCGGATGAGTGTTTGGGTTAGGTTTAGGTAGAGGTTGAGGGTGAGGGTGAGGCTTAGGGTTAGTTTTAGGGTAAGGCTAAGTGTGAGGGTTAGGGATAGGCTTAGGCTTAGGCTAAGGGTGAGGGTGAGGGTTAGGGTTAGTGTTAGGTTTAGGGTTAGTGTTAGGGTTATGTTGAGGCTTAGGGTTAGGTTAGAGGTTACGGTTAGGGTGAGGGTTAGGGTTAGGGATAGGTTTAGGTTGAGGATGAGGGTGAGGGTTAGGGTTAGGATTAGGGTCAGGGTGAGCCTGAGGGTGAGGGTGAGTGTGAGGTTTAGGGTTAGGGTGAGGGTTAGGCTAAGGGTTAAGGTGAGCGTTAGGTTTAGGGTGATGTTTAGTTTGAGGGTGAGGGTTAGGGTGAGATTGAGTGTGAGGTTTAGGTTGAGGGATTGGTTTAGGGTTAAGGTGAGGGTGAAGGTGAGGGTGAGGGTTAGGTTTAGGGTTAGGGTTAGGCTTAGGGTGAGGGTGATTGTGAGTTTTATGGTTAGGGTTATGGTTAGGCTTAGGTTTAAGCTGAGGTTGAGGTGAGTTTGAGGGTTAGGGTTAGGTTGACTGTGAGCATTAGGGTTAAGGTTAGGGATAGGATGAGGGCTAGATGAGGGTGAGGGTTAGGGTTAGGGTGAGTGTTAGGCTTAGGGTTAGGGTGAGGGTGAGGGTGGGGGTGAGTGTTAGGCTTAGGGTGATGGTTAGCATTAGGGTTAGGGGGAGGGTTAGGATGAGGTTTAGCAGAAGGATTAGGGTTTGGGTGAGGGCTAGGGTGACAGTGAGTGTTAGGGTTAGGCTTAGGCTTAGGCATAGGTTTAGGCTGAGGGTGATGGTGAGGGTGAGGGTTAGTGTTATGGTGATGGATATGGTTAGGTTTAGGGTGAGGGTTAGGATGAGGGTTCGTGTTAGGGTGAGGGTTAGTATGAGCCTGAGGGTTACAGTAAGGGTGAGGGTTAGGTTTAGGTTGAGGGTTAGTGTAAGGGTTAGGGTTAGGGTTAGATTGAGGATTAGGGTTAGGGTTAGGGTGAGGGTTAGTGTTAGAATTAGGGTTAGGGTGAGGGTTAGGGTTAGGGTTAGGGTTAGGGTGATGTTTATGTTTATGGTGAGGGTTAGGTTTAGTGTGAGGGTTAGTGTTAGGGTGAGGGTAAATGTTAGGGTGAGGTTTAGCGTTAGGGTGAGGGTTATGGTTAGGGTGAGGTTTAGGGTTAGGGTTAGGGTTATTGTTAGGGTTAGGGTTAGGTTTATATTTATGGAGAGGTTGAGGGTGAGGGTGAGGTTTAGGGTTAGGGTTAGGGTGAGATTTAGGGTTAGGGTTAGGGTTAGATTTAGGGTTAGGGTGAAGTTGAGGTTTAGGGTTAGATTTAGGGTTAGGGTGAGGGTTAGGGTGAGTGTTAGGGTTAGGGTTAGTGTTAGGGTTAGGCTTAGGGTGAGGGTTAGGGTGAGGGTTAGGGTAAGTTTAGGATTAGGGTTAAGGTGAGGGTGAGTGTGAGGGTTAGGGTTAGTGCTAAGTTTAGGCTTAGAATTAAGCTGAGGGTGATGGTGAAGGTGAGGGTTAGGGTTAGGGTGAGGGTTAGGGTTAGGTTTAGGGTTAGAGTTAGCCTTAAGGTGAGGTTTATGGTTAGGTTTAGGGTTCTGGTAACGGTGAGGGTTAGAGTTAGCATCAGGGTTAGGGTGAGGGTTTGGGTTATGGTTAGGGTGAGTGTTGGGGTTAATGTGAGGTTTAGGGTTATGGTTAGGGTTAGGGTGAGGGTTAGGTGGAGGGTTGGGGTTTGGGTTAGGATTAGGCTGAGGGTGAGGATTAGGGTGAGATTTAGGTTAGGCTTAGTGTTAGGAGTAAGATGAGGTTAAGGGTTAGGGTGAGGGTTGGGCTTAGGGTTAGGGTGAGAGTTAAGATGAGGGTTAGGGTTTCAGTGAGGGTGAGGGTTAATGTTAGCGTGACGGTTAGGGTTAGGATTAGGGTTAGGGAGTGGGTGATGGTTAGGATTACGGTTAGGGTTGTTGTAAGTGTTATGGTTACTGTTACATTTCCAGTGAGGGTGAGGCTGAGGGTGAAGGTTAGGGTTAGGGTTAGGGTTAGTTTTAGGGTTAGGGTTAGTTTTAGGGTTAGGATTAGTGTTAATGTTAGGGTTAGGGTTTGACTTTCGGTTTGGGTGAGGGTGAGGGTGAGGGTGAGGGTTAATTTTAGGGTTAGGGTGAGGTTGAGGCTTAGGGTTAGGATTAGGGATAGGGTCAGGGTGAGGTTTAGGGTTAGATTTAGGTTGAGGGGGAGGGTTAGGGTGAGGGTCAGGGTTAGGGTGAGTGTTAGGGTTAGCATTAGGTATAGGGTGAGGGTTAGGTTGAGGTTTAGGGTTAGGTTTGGGATTAGGTTAGGGTGAGGGTGAGTGTGAGGTTTAGGGTTAGGATTAGGCTTAGGCTTAGGGTTAGGCTGAGGGTGAGGGTGGATATGAGTATTAGGCTTTTTGTGATGTTTATCCTTAGGGTTAGTGTGAGGGTTAGCATGAGGGTTAGGGATAGGATTAGGGTTAGGGTGAGGGCTAGGGTGAGGGTGAGGGTTAGGGTTAGTGTTAGGTTTAGGCATAGGTTTAGGCTGAGGGTGATGGTGAGGTTGAGGGTTAGGGTTATGGTGATGGATATTTTTATTGTTAGGGGGAGGTTTAGGATGAGGGTTCGTGTTAGGGTGAGGGTTAGTATGAGCGTGATGGTAAGAGTATAGTTGAGGGTTAGACTGAACGTGAGGGTTACAGTAAGGGTGAGGGTTAGTGTTAGGGTGAGGGTTAGGGTAAGTGTTAAGGTTAGGGTTAGATTGAGGATTAGGGTTAGGGTTAGTGTGAGGATGAGGGTTAGGGTTAGAATTAGGGTTAGGGTGAGGGCTAGCATGAGGGTGAGGGTTAGGGTTAGGGCTAAGTTTAGGGTGAGGGTTAGGGTGAGGTGTAGGGTTAGGTTTAGGGTGAGGGTTAGGTTTAGTGTGAGGGTTATGGTTAGGGTGAGGGTGAGGGTGAGGGTAAGGGTTATGGTGAGGGTTAGGTTGAGGGTGGGGGTTAGGGTTATGATTAGGTTTAGGGTTAGGGTGAGGTTTAGGGTGAGGTTGAGGGTTCAGGTTCGGGTTAGGTTTGTGGTGTGGGTGATAGCATGAGGGTTAGGGTGAGTGTTAGAGTTTGCATTAGGATTAGGGTGAGGGTTAAGTTTAGTGTTTGGGTGAGGGTGAGGGTGAGAGTTTGGTTTAAGTTGAGGATTAGAGTGAGTTTTAGGGTTAGGGTGAGTGTTAGGGTTAGAGTTAGCGTGAGGGTGACGGTGAGGGTGACGGTTAGGGTTAGAGTTATGGTGAGGGTTCGATTAAGTGTGAGGTTTAGGGTGAGTATGAGGTTAAGGGTTAGTGTGAGGGTTAGGCTGCGTGTGAGGGTTAGGGTTAGGGTTTGGTTTAGGGTGAGGTTTAGATTTAGGGTTAGGGTTTGGGTTATGCTTAGGGTTAGTTTGAGGGTTATGCTGAGGGTTAGGATTAGGATTCGTGTGAGGGTTAGGTTGAGGGTTAGGGTGAGGTTGAGGGTTAGTATTAGGGTGAGGGTTACGGTTATTATTAGGGTTAGGGTTAGGTTTAGGGTGACGGTGAGGTTTAGGGTGAGGGTTAGAGTTAGGGTTAATGTGAGGATTAGGATAAGGGGTAGGGTTATGGATAGGTTTAGGGTTAGGATTAATGTGAGGTTAAGAATTAGGGTGTGGGTGAGGTTTAGGGTTAGGAATAGTGATAGGGTTGATGTTACGCTGAGGGTGAGGGTGAGGGTGAGAGTTTTGTTTAGGGTTGGGTGAGGGCTATGGTTTGGGTTAGGGTATGGGTGAGGATTAGTGTGAGGGTGATTGTAAGTATAAAATTGAGGGTTAGACTGAGGATGAGAGTTAAGATAAGGGTGAGGGATAGGGTTAGGGTGAGGGTTAGGTTAAGGGTTAGGGATAGGGTGAGGGTTAGATTGAGGATTAGGTTAGGGTTAGTGTGAGGTTTTGGGTGAGGATGAGGGTTATGATTAGGTTGAGGGTTAGGTTTAGAATTAAGGTTACAGTGAGGGCTTGGGTGAGGGTGAAGTTTAGCTTTAGGGTTAGGGTGAGGTTTAGGGTTAAGGTGAGAGAGGGTTAGTGTGAGGGTTAGTGTTAGAGTTAGGGTTAGTGTTAGGGTGAGGGGAAGTGTTAGGGTGAGGGTTAGTGTTAGGGATAGGTTATGCTTAGGGTTAAGGTTAGGGTGAGGGTGATTGTGTGGGTTAGGGTTAGGTTTAGGTTTAGGGTTAGGGTTATGCTGAGGGTGAGGTTGAGCTTGAGGATTAGGGTTAGGGTGATGTTTAGGATTAGGGTTAGGGTGAGGGTTAGGATGAGGGTTAGGATGAAGGTGAGGTTTAGGGTTAGGTTTAGGGTGAGGTTTAGGGTTAGGGTTAGGGTTAGGTTGAGGTTGAGGTTTAGGTTTAGAGTTAGGGTTAGGGTGATGGTTAGTGTTAGGGTTAGTGTTAGGTTTAGGGTTTGGGTGAGTGTTAGGGTTAGGGTTAGGGTTAGGGTTATGGTGAGGGTGAGGTTTAGGGTTATAGTAAGTCTTAGGGTTAGTATGAGGGTTAGTGTTAGGGTGAGGGTAAGTGTTAGGGTGAGGGTTAGGATTAGGTTTAGGGTTAGGGTGAGGTTTAGGGTGAGGGTGAGTTTTAAGGTTAGGGATAGGTTTGTGGTGTGGGTAAGTGATAGCATGAGGGTTAGGGTGAGGGTTAGAATTAGCATTAGGGCTAGGGTGAGGGTGAGGGTGAGGATGCAGGTGAGAGTGAGGGTTAGGGTGAGGATTAGAGTGAGGTTTAGGGTTAGGGTGAGGGTGAGGGTTAGGGTGTGTGTTAGGATTAGTGTTATCCTTAGGGTTAGGGTGAGGGTTAGGCTGAGGTTTAGGCTGAGGTTTAGGCTTAGGATTAGGGTGAGGGTTAGGGTGAGGGTGAAGGTTAGAATTCTGGTGAGGTTTAGGATTATTATTAGGGTTAGAGTCAGCTTTAGGTTGACGGGGAGGTTTAGGCTGAGGGTTGGGGTGAGGTTTAGGGTTAGGGTTAAGGTGAGTGTTAGTATAAGGGGTAAGGTTAAGGTTATGGTGAGGGTTAGGTTTAGTGTGAGAGTTAGATTTAGGGTTAGGGTTAGGATTAGTGTGAGGGTAAGAATTAGGGTGATGGTTAGGGTGAGGGTGAGGTTTAGGGTTAGGAATAGTGATAGGGTTAGTGTTAGGCTGAGGGTGAGGGTGAAGGTGAGGGTGAGGGTTAGGGTTAGGTTTAGGGTGAGGGCTAGGGTGCGGGTTAGGGATAGGTTGAGTGTTAGGGTGAGGGTGATGGTAAGGGTAAAGGTGAGGGTTAGGCTGAGGGTGAGGTTTAATATAAGCGTGAGTTTTAGTGTTAGGGTGAGGGTTAGGGTAAGGGTTCGGGTTAGAGTTAGGGTGAGGGTTAGACTGATTATTAGGGTTAGGGTTAATGTGAGGATGAGGGTTAGGGTTAGGGTGAGGGTGAGGGTTACTATTAGGGTTAGGGTGAGGGCTAGGGTGAGGGTGAGGGTTAGAGATAGAGTAAGGGTTAGGGCTAGGTTTAGGATTAGGTTGAGGGTTAGGGTTAGAATTAGGGTTAGGGTGAGGGCTAGGGTGAGGTTTAGGGTTAGGTTTAGGGTTAGGGTGAGGTTTAGGTTTAGGGCGAGGGTGAGGTTAAGGTTTAGGATGAGGGTTAGGGTGAGGGTTAGGCTTAGGGTTAGGGTTAGGGTGAGGATAAGGTTGAGGATTAGGCTGAGTGTTAGGGTGACGGTGAGGGTGAGGGTGAGGGTTGGGGTTAGGGTTAGAGTGAGTGTTAGGGTGAGGGGTAGAGTTAGGGTTAATGTGTGGATTAGGGTTACTGTGAGGGATAGGTTTAGAGTGAGGATAAAGGTTAGGGTGAGGGTTAGGGTAGGGTGAGGGTTAGCGTTAGGGTTAGGGTGAGGGTTAATGTTAGGTTGGAGGTTAGGGTTAGGTTGAGGGTTAGGGTGAGTGTCAGGTTTCGTGTGAGTGATAGGGTTAGGGTTAGAGTGAGGGTTATGGTTAGGGTGATGTGTAGAATGAGGGTTAGGGTTAGGGTGAGATTTAAGGAAAGGGTAAGGTTTAGGTTGAGGGTGAGGGTAAGGGTTAGGATTAGGGTGAGGGTTAGTGTTAGGGTTACGGTTAGAGTTAGGGAGAGGGGTAGGGTGAGGAGTAGGGTTAAAGTTAAGTTTAGGGTTAGTGTGAGGGTTAGGTTTAGGGTGAGGATTAGCTAAGGGTGAGGGTTGGGGTGAGGGTGAGTGTTAGAGTGAGGATGAGGGTTCTGGAGAGTGTGAGGGTTAGGGTTTGGGTGATGGTTAGGGTTAGTGTGAGTGTTAGGGTGATGGTGAGGGTGAGTGTTAGGGTTGGGATTAGAGTTACAATGAGGGGTAGGGTGAGGGGTAGGGTTAGGTTTAGGGTGAGAGTTAGGGTTACTGTGAGGGTTAGCGTTAAGATGAGTTTTAGGGTTACTGTGAGGGTTCAAGTTAGGGTTAGGCTTAGTGTTAGGGTGAGGGTAAGGGTTGGGTTGAGGGTTAGGGTTAGGTTGAAGGTTAGGGTTAATGTGAGTGTTAGGTTTAGGGTGAGGTTAGGGTGAGGGTTAGTGTTAGGGTGATGTTTAGGGTGAGGGTGAGGTTTAGGGTGAGGGTGAAGGTGAAGGTTGGGTTGAGTGTTTGGGTTAGGGTTAGGATGGGGTTGAGGGTGAGGGTGAGGCTTAGGGTAAGGTTGTGTGTGAGGGTTACGGATAAGGTTAGTCTTAGGCTGAGGGTGAGGGTGAGGCTGAGGTTTAGGGTTAGGGTTAGGGTTATGGTGAAGGTTAGGGTTAGGTTGGAGGTTACGGTTAGGGTGAGGGTTAGGGTTAGGGATAGGTTTAGTTTGAGGGTGAGGATGAGGGTTAGGGTTAGGATTAGGGTTAAGGTGAGCCTGAGGTTGAGGGTTAAGTTGAGGGTTAGTGTTACGGTAGGGTTAGGCTAAGGGTTAGAGTGAGGTTTAGGTTTAGGGTGATGTTTAGGTTGAGGGTGAGGGTTAGGGTGAGGTTGAGGGTGAGGTTTCGGTTGAGGGTTTGGGTTAGGGTGGTGAGGGTGAAGGTGAGCGTGAGGGTTAGGTTTAGAGTTAGGGTTAGGCTTAGGGTGAGGGTGATTGTGAGGGTTAGGGTTAGGGTTATTTTTAGGCTTAGGTTAAAGCTGAGGGTGAGTGTGAGTGTTAGGGTTAGGGTGAGTGTTAGCGTTAGGGTTAGGGTTAGGGATAGGCTGAGGGTTAGATGAGGGTGAGGCTTAGGGTTAGGGCGAGTGTTAGGCTTAGGGTTAGTGTGAGGGTTAGGGATAGTTTGATGGTTAGGGTGAGGTTTAGAGTAAGGGTGAGGGTGAGGGTGAGCGTGACTGTTAGGGTGCAGGTGAGGTTTAGGGTTAGGTTTAGGGTTAGGGTGAGGGTTTAGTGTTAGTGTTAGGATGATGGTTAGGATGAGAGGTAGGGTTAGGGTTAGGGTGAGCTTCAGGGTTAGATTAAGGGTTACCGTTAGGGTTAGGGTTAGGGGGAGGTTTAAGGTGAGGGTTAGGGTTAGGTTTAGTGTTAAGGTGAGGGTTAGGGTGAGGGTAAGTTTTAGGGTGAGGGTTAGGGTGAGTGTGAGGTTAGGGTTAGGTTATGGAGTGGTTTAGGGTTAGATTTAGGATGAAGTTGAGGGTGAGAGTGTGGGTTAGGGATTAGTTTTAGGGTTAGGGTTAGTGTTATTGTTAGGGTTAGGGTTACGATTACAGTGAGGTTGCTGGTGAGGTGAGGTTTAGCGTTAGGGTTAGCGTTAGGGTGAGGGTTAGGGTGAGGGTAAGTGTTGGGGTGTGAGTTAGGGTTAGGTGAGGTTAAGGGTTAGGGTTAGGGTTAGGTTGAGGGTTAGGGTTATCATTAGGTTTACCTTGAGGACTAGGGTGAGGGATAGGGTTAGGTTAGGGTGAGGGTTAGGGTTAGGGTGAGCATTAGGGTGAGGGTAAGAATAAGGGTAAGGGTGAGGGTTAGGGTGAGTTTGAGGGTTACAGTAAGAGTGAAGGTTATGATGAGGGTGAGGTTTAGGTTGAGGTGTAGGATTAGGGTGAGGGTGAGATTGAGGGTTAGGGTGAGGGTAAGGGTTAGGGTTAGGGTGAGGGTAAGATAAGGTTGAGGGTTAGGGTTAGGTTTAGGGTGAGGGTTAGAGTGAGTGTGAGGTTTAGGGTTAGGGTTAGTGTTAGGGTGAGGGTAAGTGTTAGGGTTTTGTATAGGTTTACGGTGAGGGTGAAGGATAGGTTTCGGGTGAGGGTTAGGGTTAGGGTTAGGGTGAGGGTGAGGGTTAGTATAAAGTTTAGGGTTAGGGTTATTTTTAGGTTTAGGTTTAGGTTTATGATTACGTTGACGGTGAGGGTTATGGTTAGGGTGAGGTTTAGGATTAGGGTTAGTTTTAGGGTTAGGGTTAGCATGAGGTTTAGGGTAAGTGGTAGGGTTAAGGTTAGGGTGAGGGTAAGGGTTAGTTTGAGGGTTACGGTTAGAGATAGGGTGAGGGTTAGGATGAGGGTTAGGGTGAGGGTAAGTTTTAGGGTGAGGGTTAGAGTGAGTGTGAGGTTTAGGGTTATGGTTAGTGTTAGGGTGAGGGTAAATGTTACGGTTAGGTTTAGGTTTACGGTGAGGGTGAGGGTTAGGTTTAGGGTGAGGGTTAGTGTTAGGTTAGGGTTAAGGTGAGGGTGAGGGTTAGGATAAAGTTTAGGGTTAGGGTTATTTTTAGAATTATGTTTATGTTTATGGTTATGTTGAGGGTGAGGGTTAAGGTTATGGTGAGGTTTAGCATTAGGGTTAGGTTTAGGGTTAGGGTTAGGATGAGGTTTAGGATGAGTGGTAGTGTTAAGGTTAGGGGGAGGGTTAGGGTTAGGGTTAGGGTTAGGTTGAGGGTTAGGATTAGTGTTAGAGTTAGGGTTAGGGTAAGGATGAGGGTTTCGAGTTAGGGTTAGGGTTAGGGTTAGTTTGAGGATTTCGGTGAGGGTTATGATTAGGGTTAGGTTAAGGGTTAGCGTTAGGGTGAGGGTTATGGTTAGCATTAGTGTTAGAGTTAGTGTTAAGTTTAGGGTGAGGGTTATGGTGAGGGTGAGGTTTAGGGTTAGGTTTAGGTTTATCATGTGGGTGAGTGACAGTGTGAGGGTTAGGGTGAGTGTTAGAGTTAGCATTAGGGTTAGGGTGAAGGTTATGGTGAGGGTTAGGTTTAGTGTGAGTGTTAGGTTTAGGGTTAGGTTTAGGATTAGTGTGAAGGTAAGAATTAGGGTGATGGTTAGGGTGAGGGTGAGGTTTAGTGTTAGGATTTGGGTTATCGTTAGTGTTACGCTGAGGGTGATGGTGAGGGTGAGGGTGAGGGTGAGTTTTAGGGTTAGGGTTAGGGTGAGGGCGAGGATGAGGGTTAAGGTTAGGGTGAGGTATAGGGTTAGGGTGAGGGTTAAGTTTAGAGTTATGGTTAGGTTTAGGGTGAGTTTGAGGGTGGTATGAGGGTGAGGTTTAGGGTGAGGGTTAGGGTTAGGGTTAAAATTAGGGTGAGGTTTAGGGTTACTGGTAGTGTTACGGTTATGGTTAGTATTAGGGTTAATGTGTGGGTTAGGGTTAGGGTGAGGATAAAGTAAGGGTTAGGGTTAGGGTGAGGGTGAGGTTTATGGTTACTGTTTGAGTGAGGGTTAGGGTTTGGTTTAGTGTTAAGGTAAGGTTGAGGGTGAGGGTTAGGGTTAGGCTTATGGTTAAGGAGAGGGTGAGGGTGAGTGTGAGGTTTAAGGTTAGGTTTAGGGTTAGGGTGAATGTTAGGGTTAGAGTGGAGGTTAGGATTAGGGTTAGAGTGAGGGTTAGGTTTTGGGTTAGGCTGAAGGTTAAGGTTAAGATTAGGGTGAGGTTTAGGGTGAGGGTTAGGGGGAGGGGGAGGGTTAGGTTTAGAGTGAGACTTAGGGTTAGGATTAGGGTTAGGGTCATAGTTAGGGTGACTGTGAGGTTTAGGGTGAAGTTTAGAGTGAGGGTTATGTTTAGGGTGAAGGTGAGGGCTAGGGTAAGGGGTAGGGTTACGGTTAGGGTGAGGTTTAGGTTTAGTGTGAGAGTAAAGGTTAGGGTTAAGGTTAGGATTAGAGTGAGGGAAAGAATTTGGGTGATGGTTAGGGTGATGGTGAGGTTTAGGTTTAGGAATAGGGATAGGGTTAATGTTACACTGAGGGTGAGGATGAGGGTGAGGGTGAGCGTTAGGTTTAGGGTTAGGGTGAGGGCTAGGGTGAGGGTTATTAACGGTTAGGGTGAGGGCTAGGGTTAGGGTGAGGGTAAGGGTTAGGTTTAGTTTGAGGGTGGTGTGAGGGTGAGGTTTAGGGTGAGGCTTTGGGTTAGGGTGAGGGCTAGGTTGAGGGTGAACTTTAGGGTTATGATGAGGGTTAGCGTTAGGTTTAGGGTGAGGGTTAGGTTTAGTGTGAGGTTTACGGTTAAGGTTAGGTTGAGGTTGCGGGTAAGGGTTATGGTGAGGTTTCGGGTGAAGGTGAAGTTTAGGGTTATGACGAGAGATAGGGTTAGGTTTAGGCTGAGGGTGAGAGTGAGGGTGCGGGTGAGGTTTAGGGTTAGGGTTAGGGTTAGGGTGAGGGTGAGGGCTAGGGTGAGGGTCAGGGTTAGGTTGAAGGTGAGGTTGAGGATGAGGCTGAGCGTTAGGGTGAGGGTGAGGGTTTGGTTTAGGGTTAGGCTTAGGGTGAGGTTGAGGTTTAAGATTAGGTTTAGGGTTATTGTTAGGGTTAGAGTGAGGGTTACAGTTCAGTTTAGGGTGAGGGTGAACGTTAGGGTTATGGTTAGGGTTAGGGTGAGGTTTAGGTTTAGGGTTAGGGTTAGTGTTAAGATGAAGTTTATGGTGAGTGGTAGGGTTAGGGTTAAGGTGAGGGTTAGGGTTAGTGTGACGGTTAGAGTGAGGGTTAGGGTTAGGGTTAAGGTGAGGGTTAGGGTGAGCGTTAGGGTTTTGGTTAGTGTTAAGGTGAGGGTGAGGGTTAGGATGAGGTTTAGGGTAAGGGTGAGGGTTAGGGTTAGGGTGGAGTTTAGGATTAAGGTTAGGGTTATGGTTAGGTTGAGAGTTAGGTTTAGGGTTAGGGTTAGGTTTACGCTGAGGGTGAGGGTTAGGGTTATGGTGAGGGTTTGGTTTAGAGTAAGGGTTAAGGTGAGGGTGAGTTTTAGGATTAGGATTAGGGTTAGGGTTAGGGTGAGGGTGAGGGTTACGGTTAGGGTTAGTGTTATAGTGAGGGTGAGGGTTAGGTTTAGGGTGAGGTTTAGGGTTAGGGTTAGGGTTAAGGTGTGGGTTTGTGTTAGGATTAGAGTTAGGGTCAGGGTTATTGTTAGGGTTAGGGTTAGTGTTAGGGTTAGGTTTAGGGTGAGGGTGAGGGTTACCGTTAGGTTTAGGTATAGTGTTAGGGTTAGGATTAGAGTGAGGGTGAGGGTGTGGGTTAGGGTTAGGGTTAATGTGAGGGTGAGGGTTAGTGTGAGGGTTAGGGTTAGGGTGAGGGTGAGGGTGAGGTTGAGGGTGAGTGTTAGGGTTAGTATGAGGTTTAGGGTTAGGGTTAAGGTTAGGCTTAGGTTGAGGGTTTGGCTTAGGTTTAGGGTTAGGTTGAGGGTTAGGCTGAGGGGTATGGTTAGGTTTAGGGTGAGGATTAGGTTTAGTGTGAAGGTTAGGCTTAGGGTTAGGGTGAGGTTAAGGATTAGGGGGAGTGTTAGTGTCAGGGTTAACGTTAGGTTTAGGTTTAGGGTGAGGCTTAGGGTTAGGGTTAGGGTTACTCTGATGGTGAGGGCTAGGTTTAGGGTGAGGGTTAGGGTTAGGGTTAGGCTTAGGCATATGGTTAGGATTAGGGTGATGCTGAGGGTGGGGCTTAAGGTTATGGTGATGGATAGGGTTAGGGTTAGGGTGAGGGTTAGGATGAGGGTTCGGTTTAGGGTGAGGTTTAGGATGAGAGTGACGGTAAGAGCAAAGGTGAGGGTGAGACTGAGGGTGAGGGTTATGGTAAGGGTTAGGCTTAGGGCTAGGGTGAGTGTTAGGGTAAGGGTTAGTGTTAGGGTTAGATTGAGGATTAGGTTTAGGGATAGTGTGAGGTTTAGATTGAGAATGAGGGTTAGGGTTAGAATTAGGGTTAGGGTGAGGGCTAGCGTGAGGGTGAGGGTTAGGGTTAGGGTTAAGTTTAAGATGAGTGTTAAGGTGAAGAGTAGGGTTAGTATTAGGGTTAGTGTTAGTGTTATTGTTTGAGTTAGGGTTACAGTTACGGTGAGGGTGAGGATGAGGGTTAGGGTTAGGGTTAGGGTGAGGTTTTTAATGTTAGGGTTAGGGTTAGAATTAGGGTTAGGCTGATGGTTAGGGTTAGGGTTAAGGGGAGGGATAGGATGAGGATTAGGATTATGGTTAGGGTAAGGGCTAGGTTGAGGGTGAGGTTTAGGGTTAGGGTTAGGGTGAGGTTTAGGGTTAAGTTTAGGGTTTGGGTTAGGGTGAGAGTAAGGTTTAGTGTTAGAATTAGTTTTAGCATGAGGCTGAGGGTGAGGGTTAGGGTTAAGGTTAGTGTTAGGGTTAGGGTGAGGGTGAGGTTTAGGGTGAGGTTGAGTTTTAGGCTTAGGGTTAGGATTAGGATTATGGTAAAGGTTAGGATGAGTGTGAGGGTTAGGGTTAGGGTTAGGCTTAGGCTTAGGATTAGACTGAGGGTGAAGGTGAGGTTGTAGTTTGGGGTTAGGGTGAGTGTTATGGTTAGGCTTAGGGTTAGGATTAGGATTAGGGTAAGGGTTATGGTGAGCGTGAGGTTTAGTTTTAGAATTAAGTTAAGGGGGAGGCTGAGGTTGAAGGTGAGGGTTAGGGTTAGTGTTAGGGTAAGGTTTAGGGTTAGGGTTAGGGTGAGGGTTAGGATGAGGGTTAGGATTACGGTCAGGGTGAGGGTTAGGGGTAGAGTGAAGGATAGGGTTAGGATTAGGGTTAGGGTGAGTGTTAGGGTTAGTGTTAGGGTGAGGTTTAGGATGAGGGTTAGGATTAGGGTTAGGGTGAGGCCTAGAGTGAGGGTGAGGTTTAGTGTTAGGGTTATTGTGAGGTTTAGGGTTAGGGATAGGGTTAGGGTGAGGGTGAGATTTAAGGTTAGAGTTAGGGTAAGGGTGAGGCTGAGGTTGAGGGTTAGGGTTAAGGTTAGTGTTATTGCTAGGGTAAGGGTGAGGTTTAGGGTGATGGTGAGGGTTATGCTTAGGGTTAGGATTAGGATTAGGGTAAGGGTTAGGGTGAATGTGAGGGTTAGGGTTAGGGTTAGGGTTCAGCTTATGGTTAGGCTGAGGGTGAGGGTTAGGGTTAGGGTGAGGGTAAGTGATAGGGTTAGTGTGAGAGTTAGGGTTCTGTTAAGTTTAGGGTTAGGGTGAAAGTTACGGTTAGGGTTACGGTGAGCGTGAGCGTTAGGGTTAGGTTGAGGTTTAGCGTTAGGGTTAGGGTGAGGGTTAGGATGAGGATTAGGTTTAAGATTAGGGTTAGGGTGAGTGCTAGGGTGAGGATTAGGTTTAGTGTTAGGGTAAGGTTTAGGGTTAGGTTTAGGGTTAGGGTGAGGGTTAGGATGAGGGTTAGGGTTATAGTGAGGTTGAGCGTTACATTAAGGTGAGGGTTAGGATTAGGGTTAGGGTGAGGGTGAGTGTTAGCATTAGGGTTAGGGTTAGGTTTAGAGTTAGGATTAGTGTTATTTTTAGGGTAAGCGTTTGAGTTATGGTGACGGTGACGGTGAGGGTGAGGGTTAGGGTTAGGGTTAGGGTGAGGTTTAGGGTTAGGGTTAGGTTTAGGGTTAGGGTGAGGGTGAGGTTAAGGGTTATATTTAGGGTTTGTTGGAGGGTTAGGTCGAGGGTTGGGGTTAGGATTAATGTTAGTGTTAGGCTTAAGTTGAGGGTTAGGTTGAGGGTGATGGTTAGGGTTAGGGTTAGGATTAGGATTAGGGTAAGTGTTAGGGTGAGTGAGAGGGTTAAGGTTAGGATTAGGATTAGGTTAAGTCTTCGGCTGAGGATGAGGGTGAGGGTGAGGGTTAGGGTTAGAGTATGGTTTAGGTTTATGGTTAGGTTGATTGGGAGGGTTAGGGTTAGGGATAGGATTAGGGTTAGGCTGAGGCTGATGGTGTGGGTGAGGGTTCGGTTTAGGGTGAGCATTATCGTTAGGGTTATGGGGAGAGTTAGGATGATGGTTAGGGTTAGGATTAGGGTTAGGGTGAGGGCTAGGTGAGGGTGAGGTTTCGGGTTAGGGATAGGGTGAGGTTTTGGGTTAGGGTTAGGGTGAGGTTGAGGTTTAGGTTTAGAGTTAGGTTTAAGGTGAGGCTGAGTGTGAGGCTTAGAGTTAGGGTTAGGATTAGGATTAGGGTAAGGGTTAGGGTGAGTGTGAGGGTTAGGGTTAGGTTTAGCGTTCGGCTTAGGGTTACACTGAGGGTGAGGATGAGGGTAAGGGTTAGTGTTTGAGTGAGGGTTAGGGTTACATTTAGGGTGAGAGTTAGGGTTCAAGTTAAGTTTAAGGTTAGGGTGAGGGTTAGGGTTAGGGTTACATTTTGCTTTAGGGTTAGGGTTAGGTTGAGTGTTAGGGTTAGGTTTAGGGTTAGGGTGAGGTTTAGGGTTAGGTTTAGGGTGAGGATTAGGATGAGTGTTAGGGTTACAGTAAGGGTAATGGTTAGGGTTAAAGTGAGGGTTAGGGTTAGGATTAGAGTTAGGGTGACGGTGAGGTTTAGTATGTGGATTAGGGTTAATGTTATTGTTAGGGTTATGGTACCGGTTAAGGTGAGGGTGAGTGTGAGTGTTAGGATTAAGGTTAGGGTTAATGTTATTGTTAGCGTTAGGGTTACAGTTATGGTGAGGGTGAGGATGAGGGTTAAGGTTAGGGTTAGAGTGAGGTTTTTAGTGTTAGGGTTAGGGTTAGAATTAGGGTTAGAGTGAGGGTTAGCGTTAGGGTTAGGGGGAGGGTAAGGATGAGGATTAGGGATAGGATTAGTGTTAGGGTAAGGGCTAGGGTGAGGGTGAGGTTTAGGTTTAGGGTTAGGGTGAGGTTTAGGGTTTGGGTTAGGGTGAGGTTAAGGTTTAGTTTTAGTTAGGGTTAGGGTGAGGCTGAGGGTGAGGGTAAGGGTTAGTGTTAGTGTAAGGTTAGGGTGAGAGTGAGGGTGAGGGAGAGGGTTAGGGTGAGGGTAAGGGTTAGGCTTAGGATTAGGATTAGGATTAAGGTAAAGGTTAGGGTGAGTGTGAGGGTTAGTGTTAGGGTTAGGCTTAGGCTTAGGATTAGACTGATGGTGAAGGTGAGGGTGAAGTTTAGGGTTAGGGTGAATGTTATGCTTAGGCTTAAGGTTTAGTTTTAGTTAGGGTTAGGGTGAGGCTCAGGGTGAGGCTTAGGGTTAGTGTTAGTGTTAGGTTAGGGTGAGAGTGAGGGTGAGGGAGAGGGTTAGGGTGAGGGTGAGGGTTAGGCTTAGGATTAGGATTAGGATTACGGTAAAGGTTAAGGTGAGTGTGAGGGTTAGTGTTAGTTTTAGGCTTAGGCTTAGGATTAGACTGATGGTGAAGGTTAGGGTTAAGGTTAGGATTAGAGTTATGGTGAGGGTGAGGTGAGGGTTAGGGTTAGGGTGAGGGTTGGGGTCAGGGTTAGAGTGAGGGGTAGGGTGAAGGGTAGGTTTAGAGTGAGGGTGTGTTTGAGGGTTAGGGTTAGTGTTAGGGTAAGGTTTAGGGTTAGGGTTAGGGTTATGGTTAGGGTTAGGCTTAGGGTGAGTGTGAGGGTTAGGGTTTGAGTAAGGATTAGGCTTAGAGTTCGGCTGAGGGTGAGGGTGAATGAGAGTTTTAGGGTTAGAGTGAGGTTTAGGTTTAGGGTTAGTGTGAGTGTTAGGGTTAGGGATAGGATTAGAGTTAGTCTGAGGGTAATGGTGTGGGTGAGGATTAGGTTTAGGGTGAGGGTTAGGGTTAGGGTTATGGGGAGGGTTAAGATGAGGGTTAGTGTTAGGATTAGGGTTAGGGTGAGGGCTAGGGTGAGAGTGAGGTTTAGGCTTAGGGTTAGGGTGAGGTTTAGGATTAGGTTTAGGGGAGGTTGAGGTATAGGTTTAGAGTTAGGGTTAAGGTGAGGCTGAGGGTGAGGGTTAGAGTTAGGGTTAGGCTTAGGATTAGGGTAAGGGTTAGGGTGAGTGTGAGGGTTAGGGTTAAGATTAGGGCTTGGCTTAGGGTTACACTGAAGGTGAGGGTGAGGTTGTGAGTTAGGGTTTGGGTGAGGGTTAGGGTTAGTTTTATGGTGAGAGTTAGGGTTCAGTTTAAGTTTAGTGTTAGGGTGAGGTATAGGGTTAGGTTTAGGTTGAGGTTTAGGGTTAGGGTTAGGTTGAGGGTTAGGGTTAGGTTTAGGGTTAGGGTGAGGTTTAGGATTAGGGTTAGGGTGAGGGTTAGGGTTAGGGTGAGGGTTAGGATTGGAGTTAGGGTGAGGGCTAGGGTGAGGGTGAGGGTTAGGGTTAGTTATAGGGTGAGGTTTCAGGTTAGGTTTAGGTTTAGCATGAGGGTTCGGATGAGGGTTAGGGTTACGGTAAGGGTTATGGTTAGAGTTAAGTTGAGGGTTAGGGTTAGGATTAGGTTTAGGGTGAGAGTGAGGTTTAGGATTAGGATTAGGGTTAATGTTGTTAGGGTTAGGGTTATGGTTACGGTGAGGGTGAAGGAGAGGGGTAGGATTAGGGTTAGTGTTAATGTTATTGTTAGGGTTAGGGTTAGGGTTACAGTGAGGGTGAGGATGATGGTTAGGGTGAGGTTTTTAGTGTTATGGTTAGGGTTAGAATTAGGGTTAGGGTGAGTGTTAGGGTTAGGGTTAGGGTTAGGGTTAGGGTTAGTGCTAGGGTGAGAGTCAGCAGGAGGGTTAGGGTTAGGGTTAGGGTTAGGATTAGGGTTAGGGTGAGTGTGAGGGTGTGGTTTAGGGTTAGGGTTGAGGTTAGGCTTAGGGTTAGGCTGAGGGTGAGTTTGAGTGTGAGGGTTAGGGTTAGGGTGAAACTGAGGGTGAGGGTTAGGGTTAGTGTTATCATTAGGTTTAGGGTTAGAATAATGGTGAGGGTGAGGAGTATGGTTAGGTTTAGGATGAGGTTAAGGGTTAGTGTTCCTATTAGTGTTAGGGTTAGGGTTATGGTGAGACATAGGAGGAGGGTTAGGGCTAGGGTTAGGTTTAGGTTTAGGGTTAGGGTGAGGGTGAGGGCGTGGTTTAGGGTTAGGTTTGGTGTTAGGCTTAGAGTTAGGCTGAGGGTGAGGTTGAGGGTAGGGTTAGGGTTAGGGTGAGGCTGAGTGGGTGAGGTTTAGGCTTAGGTTTAAGATTAGGATTAGGATTAGGATTACTGTAAAGGTTAGGGTGAGTGTGAGGGCTAGGGTTAGGGTTAGGTTTAGGATAAGGATTACACTGAGCATGAAGGTGAGGGTGAAGTTTAGGGTTAGGGTGAATGTTAGGGCTAGGCTTAGGGTTAGGATTAGGATTAGGGTAAGGTTTAGGGTGAGGGTGAGGTTTAGTTTTAGAGTTAGGGTAAGGGTGAGGCTGAGGTTGAAGTTGAGGGTTGGGGTTAGTGTTAGGATAAGGTTTAGGGTTAGGGTTAGGGTGAGGGTTAGGATGAGGGTTAAGGTAATGATCAGGGTGAGGGTTAGTGGTAGAGTGAGGGTGAGGGTTAGGATTAGTATTAGGGTGAGGGTGAGTGCTAGCATTAGTTTTAGGGTTAGTGTTAGGGTTAAGTTTAGGGTTAGGATTAGCGTTATTTTTAGGGTTAGGGTTAGAGTTATGGTGAGGGTGAGTGTGAGGGTTAGGATTATGGTTATGGTGAAATTTAGGGTTCAGGTTAGGATTAGGGTTAGGGTGAGGGTGAGGTTTAGGGTTCGATTTAGGGTTATTTGGAGGGTTAGGTAGAGGGTTAGGTTTAGAGTTAGTGTTAAGGTTAAGGTTAGGATGAGGTTTAGGTTGAGGTTTAAGGTTAGGGTTAGGCTTAAGATTAGGATTAGGGTTAGGGGAGGGTGAGTGTGAGGGTTAGGGTTAGGGTGATGGTTAGGGTTAGGGTTACAGAGAGGTTTAGGATGAGGGTTAGGCTTAGGATTAGAGTTAGGGTGAGGGCTAGGGTGAGGGTGAGGGGTGGGGTAAGTGTTAGGCTTAGGCTTAGGCTTAGGCTGAGCATGAGGTTCAGGGTGAAGGTTAGGGTTAGGTTTAGGGTGAGGTTCAGTGTTAGGGTTAGGGTTAGAGTTAGGGGTAGAGTGAGGGTGAGGTTTAGGAGTAGAGTTAAGGTTAGGGTGAGGATTAGGGTTAGGGTGAGGCTTAGGGTTAGTGTTAGTGTTAGGTTGAGAGTGAGGTTTAGATTGAGGTTTAAGGTTAGGGTTAGGGTTAGTGTGAGGGTTAGGGTTAGGGTTACTGTTAGTGTGAGGGTAAGTGTTAGGGTGAGGGAATGGTTTAGGTTGAGGGTTATGGTTAGGGTGAGGGTTTGGATTAGGGTTAGGCTTATTTTTACGGTTAGGTTCATGGTTAAGGTTACTGTGAGTGTGAGGGTGAGGGTTAGGGTTAGGGTTAGGGTGAGGTTTAGGGATTGTGTTAGGGTTAGATTAAGGGTTAAGGTGAGGGTGAGTGTGAGGGTTAGGGTTAGAGTTAGACTTAGGCTTAGGGTTAGGCTGAGGGTGTGGGTTGGGTGAGGATTAGGTTTAGGGTGATGGTTAGGGTTAGGGTTAGGGTTAGGGTTAGGGTGGGGTTTAGGGTTACGGTTAGGGTTTGGTTTAGGGTGAGGGTGAGTTTTAGGGTTAGATATAGGGTTAGGGGAACTTTAGGGTGAGGGTTAGGGTTAGGGTTAAGTTTAGATTTAGGGTGAGTGTGCGGGTGAGTGTGAGGGTTAGGTTTAGGTTTAGGGTTAGGCTTAGGGTTAGGCTGAGGGTGAGGATTAGGGTTAGGGTGAGGGTTAGTGTTAGGGTTATGGTGAGGGTTAGATTGAGTTTAGGGTTAGGATTAGGGTTAGGGTGAGGGCTAGGTTGAGGGTTATGTTTAGGGTGAGGTTTAGGGTGTGGTTTATGGTTAGGGTTAGGTTTAGTGTTAGGGTTTGGGTGAGGTTTAGGGTAAGAGTTAGGGTTAATTTGACGCTGAGGGTGAGGTTTAGGGTTAGCTTTAGGAATAGTATTAGTGTAAGGTTTAGGGTGAGTGTGATGGTTAGCGTAAGGTTTAGGGTTAGGCTTAGGGTTACACTGGGGTGAGTTTAAGGGTTAGGGTGAGGGTTAGGGTTAGGATTAGGGTGAGAGTTAGTGTTCAGGTTAAATTTAGGGTTAGGGTGAGGGTTAGGGTTAGGGTTAAGTTGAGCTGAGGGTTAGGGTTAGGTTGAGGGTTAGGGTTAGGCTTAGGATTAGGGTGAGGTTTAGGGTTAGGGTTAGGGTGAGGTTTAGGATGAGGATTAGGGTTAAGATTAGGGTTAGGGTGGGGGCTAGGGTTAGGTTGAGGGTCAGGGTTAGTGTTAGGGTGAGGTTTAGGTTTAGGGTGAGGGTTAGGATAAGGGTTAGTGTTATGGTAAGGGTGAGGATTAGGGTTAGGGTGAGGGTTAGTGTTAGGATTAGGTTTAGGGTGAGGGTGAGAGTTAGGAATAGGGTTAGGGTTAAGGTTATTGTTAGGGTGAGGGTTAGGGTTACGGTTACTGAGAGGGTGAGGGTTAGGGTTAGTGTTAGATTTAGGGTTAGGTTTTTAGTGTTAGATTTATGGTGAGACTTAGGGTTAGGGTTAGTGTAAGAGTTAGTGTTAGGGTTAGTTTTAGGGTGAGGCTGAGGATGAGGGTTAAGGTTAGGGTTAGTGTTAGAGTTAGGGGTAGGGTTAGGATTAGGGTTAGGTTTAGGTTTAGGGTTAGGGTTAGGGTTAGGGTCTGGGTGAGAATTAGGGTTCGGGTTAGGTTTAGGGTTAAGGTGAGTTTTAGGGTTAGGGTTATGGTGAGCATGAGTGTTAGGTTTTGGTTGAGGGTTAGGGTTAGGCTTAGGATTAGTGTGAGGGTTAGGTTTAGGATTAGGGTCAGGGTTAGTATGAGGATTAGGGTTAGGATTAGTGTTATTGTGAGAGCTAGGGTGAGGGTGAGGGTTATTGTTAGTGTTTGGGTGAGGTTTAGGGTTAGGGTTAGAGTTTGGGTGAGGGTTAGGATGAGTGTTATATTTACAGTGAGGGTGAGGGTTAGGGTTAGGTTGAGGGTTAGGGTTAGGATTTGGGTTAGGGTGACGGTTAGTTTTAGGGTTAGATTTAGGGTTTGGGGGAGATTTATGTCCAGGGTTAGGGTTAGGGTTAGGGTTAGTGTTAGGGTTAAGATTAGGGTGCAGGTTAGTTTGAGGTTTATGATTAGGGTTAGGGTAAGAGTTAGGATTAGGTTTAGGGTGAGGGTGAGTGTGAGGGTTAGGGTTAGGGTTAAGCTTAGGCTTAGGTTTAGGTTGAGCGGGAGGGTGGGGGTGAGGATTAGGGTTAGGGTTATGGTTAGGGTTAGGGTTAGGGTGAGGGTTAGGATGAGGGTTAGGGTTAGGATTAGGGTTAGGGTGAGGGCTAGGGTGAGGGTGAGATTTAGGGTGAGGTTTAAGCTTAGGCTTAGGGTTTTGGCTGACTGTGAGGTTGAGGGTGAGGGTTAGAGTTAGTGTGATCGTTAGGTTTTCGGTTAGGGTGAGTGTTAGGATGAGGTTTATGTTTAGGGTGAGGGTTTCGGTGAGGATGATGGTAAGTGTAAAGGTGAGGTTTAGGCTGAGGGTGAGGGTTAAGATAAGGGTGAGGGTTATGTTTAGGGTTAGGGTTAGGGTAAGTGTTAGTGTTAGATTTAGGTTTAGGGTTAGACTGAGGATTAGGGTTAGGGTTAGGGTTAGTGTGAGGGTTATGGTGAGGATGAGGTTTATGGTTAGGGTGAGGTTGAGGGTTAGAATTAGGGTTAGGGTGAGGGCTAGTGTGAGGTTGAGGGTTAGAGTTAGGGTTAGGGTGAGGTTTAGGATTAGGGTGAGGGTTTGGATTAGTGTGAGGGTTAGGGTTAGGGTGAGGGTAAATGTTAGGGTGAGGGTTAGGTTTAGGGTGAGGGTTATGGTTAGGGGGAAGGTGAGGGTTAGGTTTAGCGTTAGGGTTAGGGTTGGAATTAGGATTAAGGTGAGGGTGAGGTTTAGGGGTTGAGTTAGGGTTAGGATGAGGGTTAAGTTTAGGGTGAGGGTTATGGTGGGTATGATGCTAAGGGTAAAGTTGAGGATTAGGCTTAGGGTGAGGTTTACGGTAATGGTGAGGGTTAGGATTAGGGTTAGGTTGAGGGTGAGAGTTAGATTGAGTATTAGAGTTAGGGTTAGTGTGAAGTTTATGGTGAGAATTAGGTTTAGGGTCCGGGTGAGGGCTAGGGTGAGGTTGAGGGTTAGGGTTAGTGTTAGGGTGAGGTTTGGGGTTAGGGTGATGTTTGGGTTAGTGTGAGCGTTAGTGTTAGCGTTTCCGTTAGTGTTAGGGTGAGGTTAAATGTTAGGGTTAGGGTGAGGTTTATGCTTAGTGTGAGGTTGAGTGTTAGAGTTATGGTTAGGATGAGGTTCAGTTTAGGGTTAGGGTTTGAGTTAGGGTTATGGTGAGGGTGAGATTAGGGGTAGTGTTAGGGTTTGTGTTAGGGTGAGGGTTAGGTTTAGGGGTAGGATTAGGCTTAGGCTTGGGCTTAGGCCGAGCATGAGGGTCAGTGTTAGGGTTCAGGTTAGGGTTCAGATTAGGGTTAGGGTTAGTGTGAGTGTTAGGATGAGGTTTAAGGTTAGGATTAGGTTTAGGGTGAGGGCTAGGCTGAGGGTTAGGTTGAGGTTTAGTGTTAGGGATAGGGTTAGGTTTATGATTTGGGTTACGGTGAGGGTGAGTTGAGGGTTAGGGTTAGGGTTAAGTTTAGGGTCAGGGTGATTGTTAGTGTTATGGTTACAGTTAAGTTATGCTTAGGGTTAGGAATAGGGTTAGTGTTAGGGTTAGTGTTATTGTTAGGGTTAGGGTTAGGGGGATGGTTACTGTGAGGTTTAGGGTTAGGGTTAGTGTTAGCGTTAGGGTGAGGGTGAGGTTTAGGTTGAGGTTTAGGGTTAGGTTTAGGGACAGGGTTAGGTTTAGAGTTATGGTGAGGGTGAGGGTGCGGGTGATTATGAGGGTTAGGGTTAGGGTTAGCATTAGGCTGAGGGTTAGGCAGAGGGTGATGGTGAGGCTGAGGGTTAGGGTTAGGGTTAGGATGAGGTTTAGATTTAGGATTAGTTTTAGAGTTAGAGTTAGTGTTAGGGTTATGGTTAGGGTGAGGTTTAGGGTAAGGGTTCGTGTTATGGTTAGGGTGAGGGTTAGATTGAGGATTAGTGTTAGGGTTAGTGTGAGGTTTAGGGTGAGGATGAGGATTAGGGTTAGGCTGAGGCTGAGGGTTAAGATAAGTGTCAGGGTTAGGGTTAGGGTGAGAGTTAGGGTTAATGTAAGGTTTAGGGTTAGGTTTAGGGTTAGGGTTAGGGTGAGGGTTAGGTTGATCGTTAGGTTTTGGGTTACAGTTAGGTTGAGGGTGAGGGTTAGGGTGAGTTTTTGTTTAGGCTTAGTGTTAGGATTAGGGTGAGGTTAAGGGTTAGGGTGAGGGTGAGGCTTAAGATGATGGTGAGGGTTACAGTGAGGGTCAGGGTTATGGTTAGGGTCTGGGTTAGGGTGAGGATTAGGGTTAGGGTGAGGGTGATGGTTAGGATCAGGGTTAGGATCATTGTAAGTGTTATGGTTAGGTTTACATTTGCAATTAGGGTGAGGCTGAGGGTAAAGTTTAGCGTTAGGGTTAGGGTTAGTTTTAGGGTTAGGATTAGTGTTAATGTTAGGGTTAGGGTTAGAGTTACGGTTTGGGTGAGGGTGAGGGTGAGATTTAGGGTTAGGGTTATTGTGAGGTTTAAGGATAAGGTTAGGATTAGGGATAGGGTGAGGGTGAGGTTTAGAGTTAGAGTTAGGTTGAGGCTGAGGGATATGGTCACTGTTAGGGTTAGTGCTAGTGTTAGTGTTAGCGTTAGGTTTAGGGTGAGGGTTAGGTTGAGGTTTAGGGTAGGTTTAGGGTTAGGATTAGGTTTAGGGAGAGGGTGAGTGTGAGGGTTAGGATTAGTATTAGGCTTAGGCTTAGGGTAAGGTTGAGGGTGATCGTTGGGGAGAGGATTAGGCTTAGGGTGATGTTTAGCCTTAGGGTTAGGGTGAGAGTTAGGGTTAGGGTTAGGGTTAGATTAGGGTTCGGGTGAGGGCTAGGGTGAGGGTGAGGGAAAGGGTTAGGGTTAGGCTTAGGCATAGGGTTACGATGAGGGTGATGGTGAGGGTGGGGGTTAGGGTTATAGTGATGGATTAGGTTAGGTTTAGGGTGAGGGTTAGGATGAGAATGACGGTAAGAGGGTTAGCCTGAAGTTGAGGGTTAGGGTAAGGGTTAGGGTTAGGGTTAGACTGAGGATTTGGGTTAGGGCTAGTGTGAGGTTTAGGGTGAGGATAAGGGTTAGGGTTAGTATTAGGGTTAGGGTGAGGTCTAGTGTGAGGGTGAGCTTTAGGGTTAGGGTTATGTTTAGGGTGAGGGGTAGGGTTAAGTTTAGGATGAGGTTTAGGTTTAGTGTGAGGGTTACCTTTAGGGCGAGGGTGAGGGTGGGGGTAAAGGTTATGGTGAGGCTTAGATTGAGGGTGAGGGTTAGGGTTATGATTAGGGATAGGGTTAGGTTTAGGCTGAGGGTGAGCCTGAGGGTGAGGGTAAGGTTTAGGGTTAGGGTTTTGTTTATGGTTAGGGTGAGGTCTAGGGTGAGGGTGAGGGTTAGGGTGAAGTTGAGGGTTAGGCTGAGGGTCTTGGTTAGGTAATGGTTAGGTTAGGGTGACGATTAGATGAGGTTTAGGGTGAGGGTGAGCTTGAGCGTTAGGGTGTGGGTGAGGGTTAGGGTTAGGGTTCGGGTTCGGGTAATGGTGAGGGTTAGGGTGATGTTGAAGGTTAGGGTTAGGGTTATGTGAGGGTTAGGGTTAGGGATAGGGTGAGGGTGACGGTTAGGATTAGGTTTAGGCTTAGGGTGAGGTTTAGTGTGAGGGTGAGGTTTAAGGTTAGGCTTAGGTTTGGGGTGTGGGTAAGTGATAGCATGAGGGTTAGGGTGAGTGTTAGAGTTAGCATTAGGGTTAGGGTGAGGGTTAGGGTGAGGGTGAGTGTGAGAGTGAGGGTTAGGGTGAGGATTAGGGTGAGTTTTAGGGTTAGGGTGAGGGTTAGGTTTAGGGTGAGTGTTAGGGTGAGGGTTAGGTTTATGGTTAAGCTTAGGGTTAGGGTGAGGTTTAGGGTTAGGATTAGGGTGAGGGTTAGTGTGACGATTAGTTGAGGTTTAGGGTGAGGGTGAGCTTGAGCGTTAGGGTGTGTGTGAGGTTTAGGGTTAGGGTTCAGGTTCGGGTAATGGTGAGGGTTAGGGTGACGTTGAAGGTTAGGGTTAGGGTTATGTGAGGGTTAGGGTTAGGGTTAGGGATAGGGTGAGGGTGAGTGTTAGAAATAGGTTTAGGTTGAGGTTGAGGGTGAGGGTTAGGGTTAGGGTGAGGATTAGGGTTAGGGCGAGCCTGAGGGTGAGGTTGAGTGTGAGGGTTAAGGTTAGATTGAGGGTTAAGCTAAAGGTTAGTTTGAGGGTTAGGTTTAGGGTGATGTTTAGGTTGAGGGTGAGGGTTCGGTTGAGGGTTTGGGTTAGGGTTAGGGTGAGGGTAAGTTTGAGTGTTAGGTTTAGGGTTAGGCTTAGGCTTAGGATGAGGGTGATTGTGAGGGTTATGGTTAGGGTTATTGTTAGGCTTAGGTTTAAGCTGAGGGTGAGGGTGAGTTTGAGGGTTAGGGTTAGGGTGAGTGTGAGCGTTAGGGTTAGGGTTAGGGATAGGCTGAGGGTTAGATGCGCGTGGGGGTTAGGGTTAGGGTGAGTGTTAGGCTTAGGGTTAGGGTGAGGGTTAGGTATAGGTTGATGTTTAGGGTGAGATTGAGGGTTAGGGTGAAGGTGACGGTGAGCGTGACTCTTAGGGTGTTGGTGAGGTTTAGGATTAAGTTTAGGGTCAGGGTGAGGGTTTAGAGTTAGGGTTAGGATGATGGTTAGGATGAGGGGCAGGGTTAGGGTTAGGGTGAAGTTCAGGGTTAGTTTAATGGTTACGGTTAGTGTTTGGGTTAGGGTGAGGTTTAGGGTTAGGTTTAGAGTTAGGGTGAGGGTTAGGGTGAAGATAGGTTTTAGGGTGAGGGTTAGGGTGAGTGTGAGGTTAAGGTTAGGGTGAGGGTTAGTGTTATTGTTAGGGTTAGGTTTAGGGTTACGGTTACGGTGAGTTTGCGGGTGAGGTGAGGTTTAGCGTCAGGGTTACTGTTAGGGTGAGGGTAAGTGTTTGGGTGAGGGTTAGGCTTAGGGTGAGGTTTAGGGTGAGAGTGAGGGTTAGTTTTAGGGTTAGGTTTAGGGTGAGGTTAAGGGTTACGGTTAGGGTGAGTGTTAGGGTTAGCATTAGCTTTAGGTTGAGGGCTAGGGTGAGGGTTCAGGTTAGGTTAGGGTGAGGGTTAGGGTTAGGGTGAGGGTTAGGGTGAGAGGAAGAATAAGGGTAAGGGCGAGTGTTAGGGTGAGATTGAGGGTTACGGTAAGAGTGAAGGTTATGGTGATGGTGAGGGTTAGGGTGAGGGTTAGGGTTAGAGTGTGGGTGAGGTTGAGTTTTTGTGTGAGTGTTAGGGTTAGGTTTAGGGTGAGGGTTAGGATTAGGGTAAGGATGATGTTTAGGGTGAGGGTTAGGTTTAGGGTTAGTGTTAGGGTGTGGGATAGGCTGAGGGATAGTGTTAGGATTAGGATGAGGTTTAGGGTGAGGGTTAGGGTCAGAGTGAGGGTTAGGGTTAGGGTGAGGGTTAGCGTTAGGATTAGGGTTAGGGTCAGGTTTAGGGTGACTGTGAGGTTTAGGGTGAGGATTTGTTTTAGGGTTAAGGTGAGGGTTAGGGTTACAGTTAGTGTGAGGGTTAGGTTTAGTGTGAGAGTTATGGTTAGGGTTAGGGTTAGGATTTGTGTGAGGGTAAGAATTAGGGTGATGTTTAGGGTGAGGGTGAGGTTTAGGTTTAGGAATATGGATAGGATTAGAGTTACGCTGAGGGTGAGGATGAGGGTGAGGGTGAGAGTTAGGTTTAGGGTTAGGGTTAGGGTGAGAGTTAGGGTTAGGTTTAGTTTGGGGCTGGTCTGAGGGTGAGGTTTAGGCTGAGGCTTGTGGTTAGGGTGAGGGCTAGGTTGAGGGTGAACTTTAGGGTTATGATGAGGGTTAGGGTTATGTTTAGGGTGAGGGTTAGGGTGAGGGTTAGCTTTAGTGTAAGGTTTACGGTTAAGGTTAGGGTGAGTGTTAGGGTAAGTGTTATGGTGTGGGTTAGGGTGAGGGTGAGGGTTAGGGTTATGATTAGAGATAGGGTTAGGTTTAGGCTGAGGGTGAGGGTGAGGGTGCAGGTGAGGTTTAGTGTTAGGGTTAGGGTTAGGATGAGCGCTAGTGTGAGGGTGAGGTTTAGGTTGAAGGTGAGGTTGAGGGTGAGGCTGAGGGTTAGGGTGAGGGTGAGGATTTGGGTTAGGGTTAGTGTTAGGGTGAGGGTGAGGGTTAAGATTAGGGTTAGGGTTAGAGTTATTGTTAGGGTTAGAGTGAGGGTTACAGTTCAGTTTAGGGTGAAGGTGAACGTGAGGGATATGTTTACGGTTAGGGTGAGGTTTAGGGCTAGGGTTAGGTTAGTGTTAGGAGGAAGTTTAGGGTGAGGGGTAGGGTTAGGGATAGGGTGAGGGTTAGGGTATTGGTTAGGGTTAAAGTGAGGGTTCGGCTTAGGTTGAAGTTTAGGGTTAAGGTTAGAGTTAGGGTGAGGGTTAGGTTTAGCAATGGGATTGGTGTGAGGGCTAAGGTGAGGGTGAGGGTTAGGGTTAGGGTTATGGTTAGGCTGAGGTTTAGGTGAGAGTTAGGGTTAGGGTTAGGGTAAGGGTTAGCGTTAGGGTGAGGGTTAGGTTTAGGATTAGTGTAAGAGTTATGGTTAGGGTTAGGGTGAGGCTTTCGGGTTAGGGTTAGGGTTAGGGTTAGGTTGAAGGTTAAGGTGAGGGTGACGGTTAGGGTTAGTTTTAGGTTTATCGTGTGGGTAAGGGATAGTGTGAGTGTTAGGGTGAGTGTTAGAGTTAGCATTAGGGTTAGAGTGAAGTTTAGGGTGAGGGATATGGTTAGGGTTAAGGTGAGCTTGAGGGTGAGGGTTACGGTTAGGGTTAGGGTTGGTTTTAGGGTTAGGGTGAGGGTTAGGGTTAGTGTTAGCATGAGGGCAAGGGTAAGGGTGAGGGTGACGGTTAGGGTTAGAGTTAGGCTGAGGGTTAGGTTTAGTATGAGGTTTAGGGTGAGGATGAGGTTAAGGCTTATTTTGAGGTTTAGGGTAAGGGTGAGGGTTAGCGTTAGTGTTAGGGTGAGGGTTAGGGTTAGGGATAGGGATAGGGTTACGGTTAGGGTGAGGGTTAGGGTAATGGGTATGGTTATGGTTAGGGTGAGGGTTAGGTTTAGTGTAAGTATTAGGGTTATGGTTAAGGTTAGGATTAGTGTGAAGGTAAGAATTAGGGTGACGTTTAGGGTGAGGGTGAGGTTTAGGGTTAGGATTAGGGTTATGGTTAGTGTTACTCTGAGGGTGATGGTGAGGGTGAGGGTGAGTGTGAGTTTTAGGGTTAGGGTTAGGTTGAGGGTTAGGGTGAGGATTAGGGTTAGGGTGAGATTTAGGGTTAGGGTGCGGTTTAGGGTCAGGGTTAATTTGAGGGTGAAATGAGGGTGAGGTTTAGGGTGAGGGAAAGGGTTAGATTGAGGGCCTGGGTGAGTGTGAGGGTTAGGGTTAGGGTGAGGGTTTGAGTTAGGTTTAGTGTAAGTGTTATGATGAGGGGTAGGGTTAGGTTTAGGGTGAGGTTAGGTTTAGTGTGAGGGTTACTGTTAGGGTTACGGTGAGGGTGAGGTTAGGGGTTATGGTGAAGGTTAGGGTGAGGGCGAGGGTTAGGGATAGGAATAGGGATAGTGTTAGGGTTAGGCTGAGGGTGAGGATGAGGGTGCGGGTGAATTTTTGGGTTAGGGTTACGGTTAGGGTGAGGGCTAGGGTGAGGGTGAGGGTTAGGGTGAAGGTGAGTGTGAGGGTGAGGGTCTTGGTTAGGTAATGTTAGGGTTAGGGTGAGGATTGGGTGAGGGTTAGGGTGAGGGTGCAGGTTCAGGTGATGGTGAGGGTTAGGATGAGGTTGAGGGTTATTAACCATAACCGGGTTAGGTGAGGGTGAGGGTTAGGAGCTGGTTAGGGTTAGGCTAAAAGTTAGGGTGAGGGTTAGGGTTAGGGGTAGGGTTAAGGTTAGGGTGAGTATTAGGGTTAATGTGAGGGTTAGGGTTAGGATGAGGATAAAGTAAGGTTGAGAGTTAGGGTGATGGTGAGGTTTAGGGTTACTATTAGAGTGAGGTTTAGGGTTAGGTTTAGTGTTAAGGGGAGGGTTAGGGTGACGGTTAGGGTTAGGCTTAGGGTTAAGGAGAGGGTGAGTGTGAGCGTGAGGCTTAGGGTTAGGATTAGGGTTAGGGTGAACTTTAGGGTTAGGGTGGAGGTTAGTATTAGGGTTAGGGTTAGGGTTAAGGTGAGGGTTTGGGTTAGGCTTAGGGTTACGGAGAGGGTGAGGGTGAGCGTGAGGGCTAGGGTTAGGGTTAGGGTTAGGGTGAACGTTAGGGTTAGGGTGGACGTTAGTATTAGTGTTAGTTTGAGGTTTATGGTGAGGGTTTTGTTTATTGTTAGGGTGTGGGTTAGGCTGAGGGTTAGGGTTAGGATTAGAGTGAGGTGTAGGGTGAGGGTTAGGGTGAGGGTGAGGGTTATGGTTAGGGTTAGCATTAGGGTTAGGGTCAGGTTTAGGGTGACTGTGAGGTTTAGGGTGAGGTTTAGGTTGAGGTTTAGGGTTAGGGTTAAGGTGACAGTTAGGGTAACGTGTAGGGTTACAGTTAGGGTGAGGGTTAGGTTTAGTGTGAGAGTTAGGGTTAGGGTTAGGGTTAGGATTAGTTTGTGGGTAAGAATTATCTTGGTGGTTAGGGTGAGGGTGAGGTTTAGATTTAGGAATATGGATAGGATTAGTGTTATGCTGAGGGTGAGGATGAGGGTGATGGTGAGGGTTATTTAGGGTTAGGGTGAAGGCTAGGCTGAGGGTTAGGGTTAGGGTGAGGGTTAGGGATAGGGTGAGGGTTAGGGTTAGGTTTAGTTTGAGGCTGGTGTGAGGGTGAGTTTTAGGGTGAGGCTTGGGGTTAGGGTGAGGGCTAGGTTGAGGGTGAACTTTAGGGTTATGATGAGGGTTAGGGTTATGTTTAGGGTGGGGGTTAGGGTGAGGGTTAGCTTTAATTTGAGGTTTACGGTTAAGGTTAGGGTGAGGGTAAGGGTAAGGGTTAGGGTGAGGGTTAGGTTGAGGGTGAGGGTGAGGGTTATGATTAGGGATAGGGTTAGGTTTAGACTGAGGGTTAGGGTGATGATGCGGGTGAGGTTTAGGGTTAGGGTTAGAATTAGGGTGAGGGCTAGGGTGAGGGTGAGGGTTAAGGTGAAGGTGAGGTTGAGGGTGAGGCTGAGAGTTAGGGTGAGGGTGAGGGTTTGGGTTAGGGTTAGTGTTAGGGTGAGGGTGAGGGTTAAGATTAGTGTTAGGGTTAGGGTTATTGTTAGGGTTACAGTTCAGTTTAGGGTGAGGTTGAAGGTGAGGGATATGGTTACGATTAGGGTGAGGTTTATGTTTAGGGTTAGGGTTAGTGTTAGGAGGAAGTTTAGGGTGAGGGGTAGGGTTAGGGTTAGGGTGAGGGATAGTGTTAGTGTGACGGTTAGGGTGAGGGTTAGGGTTAGGGTTAGGTTGAGGGTTAGGGTTTTGGTTAGGGTTAAGGTGAGGGTGAGGGTTAGGGTGAGGTTTAGGGTTAGGGTTAGGGTGAGGGTTAGGGTTGGGGTGGAGTTTAGGATTAGTGTTAGGGTTATGGTTATGGTGAGGCTCAGTGTTCGGCTCAGGGTTAGTGTTAGGAGGAAGTTTATTGTGAGGGTTAGTGTTAGGGTGAGGGTTAATGTTAGCAATAGGGTTAGTGTGAGGGCTAAGGTGAGGGTGAGGTTTAGGGGTAGGGTTAGGTTTAGGGTGAGGCTTAGGCTTAGGCTGAGGGTAGGGTTATTGGGAGGGTTGGTGTTAGGGTTAGGCTTAGTGTTAGGGTGAGGGTAAGGCTTAGGGTGAGGGTTAGGGTTAGGGTGAAGTTAAGGGTTAGGGTGAGGGTAAGGGTTAGGTTTAGGGGTAGGCTGAGTGTTAGGTTAGGGTTAGGGTAATGGTTTGCATTAGGGTTAGGGTTAGGGTTAGGATTAGTGTTAGAGTTAGGGTGAGGGTTAGGGTGAGGGTTTCGGGTTAGGGTTAGGGTTAGGTTGAGGGTTACGGTGAGGGTGAGGGTTAGGATTAGATTTAGGTTTATCGTGTTGGTAAGTGATAGTGTGAGTGTTAGGGTGAGTGTTAGATTTAGCATTAGGGTTAGAGTGAAGTTTAGGGTGAGGGTTAGGGTTAGGTTTAAGGTGATCTTGAGGGTGAGGGTTAGGGTTAGGTTTAGGGTGAGTTTTAGGGTTAGGGTGAGGGTTAGGGTTAGTGTTCGTGTGAGGGTAAGGGTGAGGGTAACTGTTAGGGTTAGAGTAAGGTTGAGGGTTTGGTTTTGTGTGAGGTTTAGGGTGAGGATGAGGTTAAGGCTTAAGGTGAGCTTTAGGGTAAGGTTGAGTGTTAGGGTTAGGGTTAGCGTGAGGGTGAGGGTTAGGGTGAAGGTTAGGGTTAGGGATAGGTTTAGGTTTAGGGTGAGGGTTAGGGTAAGGGGTAGGGTTATGATTAGGGTGAGGGTTAGGTTTAGTGTGAGTGTTAGGGTTAGGGTTAGGGTTAGGATTAGTGTGAAGGTAAGAATTAGGGTGACTTTTAGGGTGAGGGTGAGGTTTAGGGTTAGGATTAGGGTTATGGTTAGTGTTATGCTGAGGGTGATGGTGAGGGTGAGGGTGAGTGTGAGTTTTAGGATTAGGGTTAGGGTGAGGGTTAGGGTGAGGATTTGGTTTAGGGTGAGGGAGAGGTTTAGGCTGAGGATTAAGTGTAGGGTTAGGTGAGGGTAACGGTTAGTATGAGGGTTAGGTTTAGGGTTAGGTTGAGGGTAAGGATTAGTGTGAGGGTTAGGGTGAGGGTGAGTGTTAGGGTTAGGCGGACGGTAAGGTTTAGGGTGAGGGTTAGATTGATGGTGAGGTTTATGGTTAGCATTAGTGTTAGGGTTATGGTGAGGGTTAGGTTTGGGGTTAGGGTCAGGTCTAGGGTGAGGGTGAGGGTTATGGTTAGGGTTAGGGATAGGGTGAGTATTAGAGTTAGGATTAGGGTTAGGGTGAGCATTAGGCTGAGGGGTAGGGTTAGGGTTAGTCTTAGTCTTAGAGTTAGGCTTAGGGTGAGGGTGGGGTTGAGGATTATGTTTAGGGTGATGGTTAGGGTTAGGGTTCGGGTGAGGGTTAAGATGAGGGTTAGGGAGAGGGAAAGTGTTAAGGTGAGGGTTAGGGTGAGGGTGAGGGTTATGGTTACCATTAGGGTTAGGGTTAGAGTTAGCGTGAGGGTTAGGTTTAGGTTTAGGGTTAGGGTGAGTGTGAGGGTGAGGGTTAGGTTTAGGGTTCGGGTGAGGGCTAGGTTTAGCGTTAGGGTTAGGGTGTTGGTTACGGTTAGGGTTCGTGTGAGGGTGAGGGTGAGGTTTTGGGTGTGGGTGAGGGTGAGGTTTAGGGTTAGGAATAGGGTGGGGTTGAGTGTGAGTGTGAGGGTTAGGGTGAGGAATAGGGATAGGGTGAAGGTGAGTTTTAGGGTGAGGTTTAGGGGTAGGTTAAGGTGAGGGTTAGAATTAGGGTGATGGTTTGTATGAGGGTTAGTTTAAGGTTAAGGGTGAGGTTTAGGGTGAGGGTTCGTGTTAGGATTAGGTTAGGGTTAGGGTTAGGGTGAGCGCTAGGGTTAGCGTTAGGGTTAGTGATAGGTTTAGGTTTAGGGTGAGGTTTAGGATGAGGGTTAGGATTAGGGTTAGGGTTAGGATTAGGGTGAGGGGTAGGGTCAGGGTTAGCTTTACGGTGAGCGTAAGGGTTAGCATGAGGTTTAGGGTGAGTGTGAGGGTTAGAGTTAGCATTAGGGTTAGGGTGAGGTTTAGGGTGAGTGTTAGGGTTAGGTTTATGGTTAGGGTGAGGTGAGGGTGAGGGTCATTGTGAGGTTTATGGTTAGGGTGAGCGATAGGTTTAGGGTGAGGGTTAGGCTTTGGTTTAGGGTGTGGGTTAGCGTGAGGGTGACAGTGAGGCTTAGGGTGAGGGTGAGGGTGATTGTGAGGGTTAGGCTTAGAGTTAGCTTTAGGGTTAGGGTTAGTGTGAGGGTGAAGGTGAGGGTTAGGGTTAAGAGTAGGGTTAGGTTTAAATTTAGGCTGAGTGTGAGCGTGAGGGAGAGGGTAACGGTTAGTCTTAGGGTTAGGGTTGTTGTGAGGATTAGGGTGAGGGTAAGGTTAAAGGTTAGGGTGAGGGTGAGGGTTAGGGTTACTGTTAGGGTGAGGGTTAGGGTTAGGGTGAGGTTAGAGTTAGGGTGAGGTTTATTGTTAGTGTGAGGCTTAGTGTTAGTGTTAGTTTGAGGGTAAAGGTTAGGTTGAGGGTTAGGGATAAGGATAGGTTTAGGGTGAGGTTTCGGGTTATGGTGAGGTTTAGGGTCAGAGTGAGAGTTAGGGTTAGCATTATGGTTAGTGTGAGGGTTAGCGTAAGGTTAGTGTGAGGGTTAGGGTTAGGGTGAGGGTTAGGTTGAGGGTCAGAGTAATGTTAAGTGTGAGGGTTAGGATTATGGTAAGCTTGTGGGTTAGGGTGAGGGTTAGGTTTAGGTTTACAATAAGGGTGAGGGTTAGGGTGAGTGTTTGGTTTGGGGTTAGGGTAAGGGTGAGGGTGAGATTGAGGGTTGGGAATAGGGTGAGGGTTAGGTTTAGGGTGAGGGTTAGGATTAGGATTAGGTTTAGGGTGAGGGCTAGGGTGAGGGTGAGTGTTAGGGTTAGGGACAGGGATAGGTTGAGGGTTAGGGTTAGGCTGAGGATTAGGGTTAGTGTAATGGCTAGTTTTAGGTTTAGGGTTAGTGTTAATATGAGACTAAGTTTTAGGGTTAGGTTTAGGGTTACGGTGAGGTTGATGGTTAGGTTAAGGTTGAGGGTTAGGGTTAGGGTGAGGGTGAAGGTGAGGGTTAGGTTAAGGGTGAAGGTGAAGGTTAGGATAAGGGCTAGGAATAGGGTTATTTTTAGGTTTAGGGTTAGGTTTATGGTTACGTTGAGGGTGAGGGTGAGGGTGAGGGTTAGGGTTAGTGTGAGGTTTAGGGTTAGGGTTAGGTTTAGGGTTAGGTTTAGGATGAGGTTTAGGGTGAGGGGTAGGGTTAAGGTTAGGGTGAGGGTTAGGGTTAGTGTGAAGATTAGGGATAGGGTTAAGATGAGGTTTAGGTTGGGGTTGAGGGTTAGGGTTAGTGTTAGGTTGAGGTGAAGGTTTAGGTTGAGGTTAGGTTAGGGTTTAGATTAGGGTTAGGGTGAGTGTGAGGGTTAGGGTGACGTTAAGGGTTAGCTTAGGTTTACGGTTAGGGTGAGGGTAAGGGTTAGGGTTATTGTTAGGCTTAGGGTGAGGTTGAGGGTTAGGGTTACTGTTAGGTTGAAGTGAAGGTTTAGGTTGAGGTTTAGGGTGAGGGTGAGTGTTAGGGTTAGCATTAGGGTTAGGGTGAGGTTTAGTGTGAGTGTTTTGGTTAGTTTAGGGTGAGGTTTTGGGTTAGTGTGAGGGTTAGGGTGAGGGTAATGTAAGGGTAAGGGTGAGGTTTTTGGTGAGGGTGAGGGTTAAGGAACGGGAGAGGGTTAGTGTTAGTGTGAGGGTTAGAGTTAGGGTTAGGAAAAGGGTTAGTGTGAGGGATAAGGTGAGGGTGAGGATTTGGGTTAGGGTTAGGTTTAGGTTGAGGGTTAGGTTTAGGCTGAGGGTTAGGATTAGTGTGAGTGTTGGTGTTAGGTTTAGGCTTAGTATTAAGGTGAGGGTTAGGTTTAGGGTGAGGGTTAGAGTTAGGTTGAGGGTGAGGGTTAGGGTTAGGGTGAGGGTAAGGGTTAAGGTAAGGTCTAGGTTTAGGGTAACTGTGGGTTTTGTTGAGGTTTAGGTTTAGGGTTAGTGTACAGGTTAGGGTTAGGGTTAGTGTGAGGATTAGGTTGACGGTTGGCTTGACGGTTAGGTTTAGTGTGAGGGTTAGGGTTAGGCTGAGGGTGAGGGTGAAGTTGAGAGTTAGGGTTAGGATTAGGGTTAGGGAGAGGTTTTGGGTTTGGTTTAGGGTTAGGATGAGGCTTAGGGTGAGGGGAAAGTTTAGGTTTAGAGTGAGGTTAGATTTATTGTGAGGGTTAGCGTTAGGGTTAGGGTCAGGGTGAGGGTGAGGATATGGTTTAGGGTGCGGTTTAGATTGAGGGGTAGGGTTAGGGATAGGGTTAGGTTTAGGGTGACTGTTAGCTTGAGGGTTTGGTTTAGGTTTAGGTTTAAGGTTTCTGGTGAGGGTTCGGGTTCAGTTTAGGGTTAGGTTAAGGGTTTCGTGTTTGGGTTACTGTTAGGGTTAAGGTGAGGTTTATGGTGAGGGTGAGGTTTAGGGTCAGGTTTAGGTTTATGGTGTGTTTAAGTGATAGCGTGAGGGTTAGGGTGAGTGTTAGAGTTATTAGTAGGGTTTGGGTGAGGGTGAGGGTGAGGGTGAGGGTTAGGGTTAGGGTTAGCCTGAGAGTGAGGGTGAGGGTGACGGTTAGGGTTAGAGTTAGGGTGAGGGTTAGGTTTAGTGTGAGGTTTAGGGTGAGGATGAGGTTAAGGGTTAGGGTGAGGGTTAAGGTAAAGGTGAGGGTTAGGGTTAGGGTTAGTGTTAGGGTGAGGGTTAGGTTGAGGGTTAGGGTTAGGTTTAGGGTTAGGGTGACGGGGAGGGTTAGGGTTAAGTTTAGGGTGAGGGCTAGGGTGCGGGTTAGGGTTAGGGTGAGGGTTAGGCTTAGGGTGAGGTTTAAGGTTAGGGTTAGTTTGTGGGTGGTGTGAGCGTGAGGTTTAGGATGATGGTTAGGATTAGGGTGAGGGCTAAGGTGAGGGTTAGGGTTAGCATTAGTGTGAGGGTCAGGGTTAGGTTTAGGTTGAGGTTTGGGGTGAGGGGTAGGGTTAGGTTTAGGGTTAGTTTTAGGTTTCGTGAGAGCGTTACAGTTAGGCATATGGTGAGGGTGGGGGTAAGAGTTATGGTGAGGGTTATGATGGGTTGATGGTTAGGGTTAGGATTAGGGGTAGGGTTAGGGTAAGGCTGAGCATGAAGGTGATAGTGCGGGTGAGGTTTACGGGTAGGGTTACGTTTAGGGTGAGTGCTAGGGTGAGGGTGAGGGTTAGGGTGAAGGTGAGGGTGAGGGCCTTTTTAGATAATGGTTAGGGTTAGGCTGAGTATTAAGTGAGGGTGAGGGTGAGGGTGAGGGTTAGGCTTAGGGTTAAGGTTAGGGTGATGGTGAGGATGAGGGTTAGAGTGAGGGTTAGGGTTAGGGTGAGGGTTAGGTTTAGGGTTAGGGTTAGGGTTATTTTTAGGGTCAGATTTAGGGTGAGGGTGAGGATGAGGGTGAGGGTGAGGGTGTGGGTTAGGGTTAGGGTTAGGTTTCGGGTGAGGGTGAGGATTAGGGTTAGGGTTAATGTTAGGCTTAGGGTGATTGTTAGGGTTAGTGTGAGGTTTAGTGTTAGGGTTAGGGTTACTGTTAGGGTGATTGTAACTTTTAGGGTGAGGGTTAGGGTTAGGGTGAGGGTTAGGTTTAGGTTGAGGGTTAGGATTAGGGTTCTGTTTAAGGTGAGAGTGAGGGTGATGCTTAGGGTTAGGGTTAGGTTGAGGGATAGGGTGAGGGTTAATTTTAGGGTAAGGGTTAGGTTTAGGGTGAGAGTTAGCCTTAGTGTTAATTTGAGGGTGGGGTTAGGGTCAGGTTTAGGGTGTGGGTGAGGGTTAGGGTGATGGCTAGATTAGGATGATGATTAGGGTTAGGGTGAGGGTAGGGTTAGGTTTAGGGTGAGGGTTAGGTTTATTGTGAGGGTTACAGTTAGGGTTAGGGTGAGGGTGAGGGTAAGGGTTTAGGGTGAGGGTTAGGGTTATGCTGAGGGTTATGTTTAGTATTAGCTTTAGAGTTAGGGTTAGGCTGCGGGTGAGGGTGAGGGTGAATTTGAGGTTTAGGATTAGGGGTAGGGTTAGGGTGAGGGGTAGTGTGAGGGTGAGTGTTAGGTTAAAGATGAGGGCGAGGTTGAGGGTGAGGGTCTTGGTTAGGTAGATGTTAGGGTTAGGGTGAGGATTAGGTGAGAGTTAGGGTGAGAGTGAGGGTTAGGGTTAGGGTTAGAGTGAGGGTTAGGTTAGTGGTTAAGGTTAGAATTAGGGTGAGGGTTAGGGTGAAGGGTAGGGTTAGGGTTAGGGTGAGCATAAAGGTTAATGTGAGGGTTAGGTTTAGGGTGAGGATAAAGAAAGGGTGAGGGTTAGGTTTACTGTTAGGGTGAGGTTTAGGGTTAGGACTAGTGTTAAGGTGAGTGTAAGGGTGAGGGTTATGGTTAGGCTTAGGTTTAAGATGAGGGTGAGGGTGAGGGTGAGGGTTAGCGTGAGGTTTATGGTTAGGTTGAGGGTTAGGTTCAGGGTTAGGGTTAGGGTTATTTTTAGGGTTAAAGTTCGGGTGAGGGTGAGGATAAGGTTGAGTGTGAGGGTTAGGATTAGGATTGGGGTTAGGGTGAGCCTGAGGGTGACTGTGAGGGTTAGGGTGAGGGTTAGACTAAGGCTTACGGTGAGGCTTAGGTTTAGTGTGATGTTTAGGGTGAGGGTGATGTTTAGGGTTAGAGTGAGGGTGAGGTTTTGGTTGAAGGTTTGGGATAGGTTCAGGGTGAGGGTGAGTGTGAGGGTTAGGGTTAGTGTAAATATTAGGCTTAGGTTTAGGCTGAGGGTGAGGGTGAGTGTGAGAGTTAGGGTTAGGGTGAGTGTGAGTTTTAGGTTTAGAGTTAGGGTGAGGGTTAAGGTGAGGGTTAGGGTTAGGATTAGGGTTCGGGTTAGGCTGAGGGTGAGGGTGAGGGTGAGGGTTAGGGTTACTCTGAGGCTTAGGCTTAGGGTGAGGGTGACCGTTGGGGATAGGTTGATGGTTAGGGTGAGGGTGAGTGTTAAGGTGAGGGTTAGGGTGAGTGTTATGGTGCGGGTGAGCTTAAGGGTTAGGTTTAGGGTTAGGATTAGTTTTAGGGTGAGGGTGAGTGTAAGGGTTAGAGTTAGCTTTATTGTTAGGCTTAGGATTAAGCTAAGGGTGAGGGTGAGTATGAGGCTTAGCGTTAGGTTGAGTGTGAGCATTAGGGTTAGGGTTAGGGTGATTGTTAGGGTAAGTGTTAGGGTGAGGGTTAGATTTAGGGTTAGGATTAGGGTTAGGTTTAGGCTGAGGGTGAGGGTGAGGGTGAGGGTTATGATTAGGGTGAGTGTTAATCTTAGGGTTAGGGTGAGGGTTAGGGATAGGGTGATGGTTAGGGTGGGTGTGAGGGTGAGGCTTAGGGTGAGTGTGAGGGTGAGTGTTAGGGTGCGGGTAAGTTTTAGGGTTAGATTTAGGGTTAGGGTGAGGGTTAGGATGATGGTTACGATGAGGGGCAGGGTTAGGGTTATGGTGAGGTTCAGGGTTAGTTTGAGGGTTAACGTTACGGTTGGGTTTAGGGTGAAGGATAAGGTGAGGGTTAGAGTTAGGTTTAGGGTTAGGCTGAGGGTTAGGGTGAGGGTAAGTTTTAGGGTGAGGGTTAGGGTGAGTGTGAGGGTTAGGTTTAGGGATAGGTTTAGGTTTATGGAGAGGATTAGGGTTCGGTTTAGGGTGAAGGTGAGGGTGATGGTGTGGGTTAGGGTAAGGATTAGGTTTAGGGTTAGGGTTAGGGTAATTGTTAGGGTTAGGGTTAGGTTTACGGTTAAGGTGAGGTTGCGGTGAGGTGAGGTTAAGCGTTATGGTTAGCGTTAGAGTGAGGGTTTTGGTGAAGGTAAGTGTTGGGGTGAGGGTTAGGGTTAGGGTGAGGTTGAGGGTGAGGTTGAGGGTTAGTGTTAGGGTTAGGTTTAGGGTGCGATTAAGGGATAGGTTGAGGGTTAGGGTGAGTGTTAGGGTTATGTTAGGGTGAGGATTAGGGTTAGGGTGAGGTTTAGGGTTAGTGAGGGTTAGTGTTAGGGTTAGGCTTAGTGTTAGGTTGAGGGTAATGTTTAGATTGAGGTTTAGGTTTAGGGTGAGGGTTAGGGTTAGGGTGATGGTTAGGGTAAGGGTGAGGATTAGGGTGAGGTTTAGGGTTAGGGTGATGTTTAGGGTGAGGGTTAGGCTGAGGTTGAGGGTGAGGGTTGGTTTGAGGGTATGGGTTAGAGTTAGGGTGAGGTTGAGGGTGAGGGTGAGAATTAGGCTTAGGGTTAGTGTGAGGGTGAGTTTGAGGGTTAGCGTTAGGGTTAGGCTTAGGCTTTGGGTTAGGCTGAGGGTGGGGGTGAGTGTGAGGGTTAGGGTTAGGGTGAGGGTTAGGGTTAGGGTTAGGGATAGGGTGATGTTTAGGGTGAGGGTTATTGTCAGAATTAGTGTTAGGGTTTCGCTTAGTGTTAGGGTGAGTGTAAGGTTTAGGTTGAGGGTCAGCATTAGGGTGAGGGTTAGGGATAGTGTGAGGGTTAGGGTTTTGGTAAGGGTGAGGTTGAGGGTGATGGTGAGGCTTAGGGTAGGGTTTGTGTGAGGGTGAGTGTTAGTGTTAGGGTTAGGTTTAGGCTTAGGCTGAGGGTAAGGCTGAGGGTGATGGTGAGGGTGTGGGTGAGGATTAGAGTTAGGGTGAGTGTTAGGGTTAAGGTTAGCGTGAGGGTTTGGGTTAGGCTTAAGTTTAGGATGAGGGTTAGGTTGAGGGGTACGGTTACAGTTAGTGTGAGCGTTAGGCTTAGCGTTAGGGTTAGGGATAGGTTTAGGGTTAGGGTGAGGTTTAGGATGAGGTTTAGGGTTACGGTAAGGGTTAGGGTTAGGGTTAGGATGAGGGTTAGGGAGAAGGTTAGGATGAGGGTTAGGGTGAGGGTTCGGTTTAGGGTTCGGGTTAGGGTTATGGTGAGGGTGGGGGTGAGGGTGAGAGTGAAGGTTAGGGTTAGAGATAGGATGCGGGTGAGGATTAAGGTTAGGGTTAGGGTTAGGGTTAGGTTTAGGCTGAGGATGTGGCTGAGGGTGTGGGTGAGGATTAGGGTTAGGTTGAGTGTTAGGGTTAGTGTTAACGTAAGAGTTAGTTTGAGGGGTACGGTTACAGTTAGATTGAGCATTAGGGTTAGCTTTAGGGTTAGGGATAGAGTTAGGGTTAGGGTGAGGTTTAGGATGAGGGTTAGGTTTAGGGTGAGGGTTAGGGTGAGGGTTAGGGTGAAGGTTATGGTTAGGGTTAGGGTTAGGGTAAGGGATAGGGTCAGTGCGAGGGTTAGGGGTAGGGTTAGATTTATGCTGAGAGTAAGTGTTAGCGTGAGGTTTAGCGTGAGAGGGTTAGAGTTACATAAGGGTTAGGGTAGGTTTAGGGTGAGGGTTAGGGTTAGGTTTAGGTTTAGGGTGAGGTGAGAGTGAGGGTGATTGTGAGGTTTATTGTTAGGGTGAGGGATAGGTTTTAAGTGAGGGTTAGGTTTAGGGTGAAGGTGAGCGTGAGGGTGACAGTGAGGCTTAGGGTGAGGGAGAGGGTGAGTGTGAGGGTTAGGATTAGGTTTAGGTTTAGGGTTAGGGTTAGTGTGAGGGTAAAGGTGAAGGTTAGTGTTAGGAGTAGGGTTATGTTTAAAGTTAGGCTGAGGGTGAGCGTGAGGGTGATGGTTAGGGTTAGGGTTAGGTTGAGGGTTAGAGTTAGTGTGAGGGTTAGGGTGAGGGTAAGGTTAAAGGTTAGGGTGAGGGTTAGGGTTAGGGTTAGGGTGAGGATTAGGGGTAGGGTTACGGTTAGGGTTAGGGTGAGGGTGAGGTTTAGGGTGAGGGTAAGGGTGAGTGTTATGGTGAGGGTTAGGGTTTGGATTAGGTTTAGGGTGAATGCTAGGTTGTCAGTGAGGGTTAGGGTTAGGGTGAAGGTGAGGGTTAGGTTTAGGTTTAAGTTGAGGGTTTGGGTGAGGTATAGGTTTAGAGTTAGGCTGAGTGTGAGGGTGAGGGTGAGCGTGACTGATAGGGTTAGGGTTAGGGTGAGGGTTAGGGTGAGGATGAGGGTAACGGTTAGAGTGAGGCTTAGGGTTCGGGAGAGTATGAGGGTTAGGGTTTGGGTGAGGGTTAAGATTGGGTGAGTGTTAGGATGATGGTGAGGTTGAGGGTTAGGGTTGGGTTTAGGGTCAGAGTGAGGGTTAGGGTGAGGGGTAGTGTTAGGTTTAGGGTGAGGGTTAGGGTTAGGGTGAGGATTACTATTACTGTGAGGTTTCATGTTAGGTTTAGGCTTAGTGTTAGGGTAAGAATAAGGGTTAGGTTGAGGGTTAGGTTTATGGTGAGGTTTAGGGGTAATATGTGGGTTAGGGCTAGGGTGAGGGCAATGGTGAGGGTTAGGTTTAGGGTGATGTTTAAGGTGAGGGTGAGTATTAGGGTGAGGGTGAAGGAGAGGGTTCAGTTGTGGGTTTGGGTTAGGGTGAGGTTGAGGGTGAAGGTGAGACTTAGGGTTAGGTTTAGGGTGACGGTGAATGTGAGGATTAGGGATAGGGTCAGGCTTAGGTTTAGGGTTAGGCTGAGGGTGACTGTGAGCGTGAGGGTTAGGCTTCGGTTGAGGGTTAGAGTTAGAGTGAGGGTTAGGTTGAGGGTGAGGGTTAGGGTTAGGATTACATTTAGGGTGAGCCTGTGGGTGAGGGTGAGGGTGAGGGTTAGGGTTAGGGTGAGGGTTAGGCTAAGGTTTAGGGTGAGGGTTAGGTTTAGGGTGATGTTTAGGTTGAGGGTTTTGGTTAGGGTTAGGGTGAGATTGAGACTTAGGGTTAGGTTTAGGGTGAGGGTGAGTGTGAGGTTTAGGGTTAGGGTTAGGCTTAGGTTTAGGGTTAGGCTGAGGGTGACTATGAGCCTGAGGTTTAGGGTTATGGTGAGCATTAGGGTTGGGGTTCGGGTGAGGGTAAGTGTTCGGGTGAGTGTTAGGGTTTGGGTGAGTGTTAGCGTTAGGTTTAGGGTTAGTGTTAGGTTGGAGGTTAATGTTAGGGTGAGGGTTAGCGTTAGGATAAGGGTTAGGTTGAGCGTGAGGGTGAGGGTTAGGATTAGGTTTAAGGTGAGCCTGAGGGTGAGGGTGAGGGTGAGGGTTAGGGTTAGGGTGAGGCTTAAGCTAAGGGTTAGGGTGAGTGTTAGGTTTAGGGTGATGTTTAGGTTGAGGGTTTGGGTTAGGGTTAGGGTGAGTGTGAGGGTGAGTGAGAGGGTTAGGATTAGTGTCAGGGTTAGTTTTAGGGTGAGGGTGAGTGGGAGGGTTAGGTTTCGGGTTATTGTTAGGCTTAGGTTTAAGCTGAGGGTGAGGGTGAGTGTGAGGGTTAGGGTTATGTTGAGTGTGAGCATTAGGGTTAGGTTTAGGGTGAGGGTGAGGTTGAGGGTTAGGGTGAGGGTTAGGGTTTGGGTTAGGGTGAGGGTTAGATGAGGGTGAGGGTTAGGGTTAGGGTGAGGGTTAGGGTTAGGGTGAGGGTGAGGATTAGCGTTATGGTGAGGGTTAGGGTTCTGGTGCAGATTAGGGTGAGGGTTAGGGTGAGGGTGATGTTTAGGGTAAGCGTGAGTTTGGTTTGAGGGTTTGCATTAGGTTTAGGGTGAGGTTGATGGTGAGGGTGAGGCTTAGAGTTAGGGTAAGGGTGAGGGTGACTGTGAGGGTTAGGGTTAGGCTTTAGGCTGAGGGTTAGGCTGAAGTTGAGGGTGAGGGTGATGTTTAGAGTTAGGGTGAGGGTTAGGGTTAGGGTTGGGGTGAGGGTTAGGGATAGTGTGAGGGTTAGGTTTAGGGTGAGGTTTAGGGTTACTGTGAGGGTTCATGTTAGGTTTAGACTTAGTGTTAGGGTGAGGGTAAGGGTTAGGTTGAAGGTCAGGTTTAGGGTGAGGTTTAGGGTTAGTATGAGGTTTAGGGCTAAGTTGAGGGTAAGGGTGATGGTTTGGTTGAGGGTGATGTTTAGGGTGAGGGTGAGGCTTAGGGTGAGGGTGAGGGTGAGGGTTCAGTTGAGGGTTTGGATTAGTGTTAGGGTGAGGTTGAGTGTGAGGTTTAGGGATAGGGTTAGGCTTAGTTTCGGGTTAGGCTGAGGGTGACTGTGAGCTTGAGTGTTAGTATTATGGTGAGCATTAGGGTTGGGGTTAGGGTGAGGTAAGTGTTGGGGTGAGTGTTAGGGTTTGGGTGAGGGTTAGCGTTAGGTTTAGGGTTAGGGTTAGGTTGGAGGTTAGGTTAGGGTGAGGGTTAGCGTTAGAGGTAGGGTTAGGTTGAGCTTGAGATTGAGGGTGAGGGTTAGGATTAGGTTTAAGGTGAGCCTGAGGGTGAGGGTGAGGGTGAGGTTTAGGGTTAGGGTGAGGGTTAGGCTAAGGGTTAGGGTGAGGGTTAGGTTTAAGGTGATGTTTAGGTTGAGGGTTAGGGTTAGGTTGAGGGTGAGGGTGAGTGAGAGGGTTAGGTTTAGGGTTAGGATTAGGTTTAGGGTGAGGGTGAGTGTGAGGGTTAGGGTTAGGGTTATTGTTAGGCTTAGGTTTAAGCTGAGGATGAGGGTGAGTGTGAGGGTTAGGGTTATGTTGAGTGTGAGCATTAGGGTTAGGTTTAGGGTGAGGGTGTGTTTGAGGGTTAGGGTTTGGGTTAGGGTGAAGGTTAGATGAGGGTGAGGGTTAGGGTTGTGGTGATGGTTCGGGTTAGGGTGACGGTGAGGGTTAGTGTTAGGGTGAGGGTTAGGGTTATGGTGCAGATTAGGGTGAGTGTTAGGGTTACTCTGATGTTTATGGTGAGGGTGAGGGTTGGTTTGAGGGTTTGCATTAGTTTTAGGTTGAGGTTGGGGGTGAAGGTGAGGCTTAGGGTTAGGGTAAGTTTGAGGGTGACTCTGAGGGTTAAGGTTAGGGTTAGGCTTAAGCTGTTGGTTAGGTTGAGGGTGAAGGTTAGTTTTAGGATTAGGGTTAATGATAGGGTGATATTTAGGGTGAGGATTAGTGTGAGAGTTAATGTTAGGGTTAGGCTTAGTGTTAGAGTGAGTGTAAGGGTTAGGTTGAGGGTTAGGGTTAGGGATTGGGTGAGGGTTGTGATGACAGTTAGGGTGAGGGTAAGGTTTAGGGTGAGGGTTATGGTGAGTGTGAGGGTTAGGGTTAGGGTTAGGGTGAGGGTGAGGGTGAGGGTGAGGATTCAGTTGAGGGTTTGTGTTAGGGTTAGGGTGAGGTTGAGGGTGAGGGTGAGACTCAGGGTTAGGTTTAGGGTGATGGTGAGTGTGAGGATTAGGGATAGGGTTAGGCTTAGGTTTAGAGTTAGGCTGAAGGTGACTGTGAGCGTGAGGGTTAGGGTTTTGTTGAGGGTTAGGGTTAGGTTGAGGGTTAGCGTTAGGGTTAGGGTTAGGGTTAGGTTGGAGGTTAGGTTTAGGGTGAGGGTTAGCGTTAGGGGTAGGGTTATGTTGAGGGGGAGAGGGAGGGCTAGGGTTAGGATTAGGTTAAGGGTGATCCTGTGGGTTTGGGTGAGGGTGAGGGTTAAGGTTAGGGTGAGGGTTAGGCTAAGGGTTAGTGTGAAGGTTAGGTTTAGGGTGATGTTTAGGTTGAGAGTTTGGGTTAGGGTTAGGGTGAGTGTGAGGGTGAGTGAGAGGGTTAGGATTAGGGTTAGGCTTAGGTTTAGGGTGAGGGTGAGTGTGAGGGTTAGGGTTTGGGTTATTGTTAGGCTTAAGGTTAAGCTGAGGGTGAGGGGGAGAGTGAGGGTTAGGGTTATGTTGAGTGTGAGCATTAGGGTTAGGTTTAGGGTGAGGGTGAGGTTGAGGGTTAGTTTGAGGATTAGTGTTAGGGTGAAGGTGACGGTTAGCGTTAGGGTGAGGGTTAGGTTTATGGTGCGGATTAGGGTGAGTGTTAGTGTTACGGTGATGTTTATGGTGAGGGTGAGGGTTGGTTTGAGGGTTTGCGTTAGGTTTAGGTTGAGTTTGAGGGTGAGGGTGATGCTTAGGGTTAGGGTTAGTGTGAGGGTGACTCTGAGGGTCAGGGTTAGGGATAGGCTTTAGGCTGAGGGTTAGGCTGAGGGTGAGGGTGAGGGTTAGGGTTAATGATAGGGTGATATTTAGGGTGAGGGTTAGTGTGAGAGTTAGTGTTAGGGTTAGGCTTAGTGTTAGAGTGAGTGTAAGTGTTAGGTTGAGGGTTAGGATTAGGGATAGGGTGAGGGTTGGGATCAGGGTTAGGGTGAGGGTAAGGTTTAAGGTGAGGGTTATGGTGAGTTTGAGAGTTAGGGTTAGGGTGAGTGTTAGGGTGAGGGTAAGGGTTCAGTTGAGGGATTGGGTTAGGGTTAGGGTGAGGTTGAGGGTGAGGGTAAGACTTAGGGTTAGGTTTAGGGTGATGGTGAGTGTGAGGATTAGGGATAGGGTTAGGCTTAGCTTTAGGGTTAGGCTGAGGGTGACTGTGAGGTTGAGGGTTAGGGTTAGGATGAGGGTTAGGTTTAGGGTGAGGCTTAGTGGTAGGGTTAGGGTTAGGGTTAGGTTGGAGTTTAGGTTTAGGGTGAGGGTTAGCGTTAGGGGTAGGGTTAGGTTGAGTGTGAGGGTGAGGGCTAGGGTTAGGATTAGGTTTAGGGTGAGGGTTACGGTCAGAGTGAGGGTTAGGGTTAGGTTTAGATTAAAGTTGAGAGTAAGGGTTAGCGTGAGGTTAAGGGTGAGTGTGAGGGTTAGAGTTAGCATTAGGGTTAGGGTGATGTTTAGAGTGAGGGTTAGGTTTAGGTTTAGGGTTAGGGTGAGGTGAGGGTGAGGGTGATTGTGAGGTTTATGGTTAGGGTGAGAGATATGCTTAGCGTGAGGGTTAGGGTTAGGGTTAGGGTGAGGATGAGCGTGAATGTGACAGTGAGGCTTAGGTTGTGGGTGAGGGTGAGTGTGAGGGTTAGGCTTAGGGTTAGGGTTAGGGTTAGTGTGAGGGTGAATTTGAGGGTTAGTGTTAGGAGTAGCGTTAGGTTTAAATTTAGGCTGAGGGTGAGAGTGAGGATGAGGGTGACGGTTAGGGTTAGGGTTAGGGTGAGGGTTAGGTTTAGTGTGAGGGTTAGGGTGAGGTTAAGGCTAAAGGTTAGGGAGAGGGTGAAGGTTAGGTTTAGGGTTAGGGTGAGGGTTAGGGTGAGGTTCAGGGTTAGGGTTATGGTTAGCGTTAAGATGAGGATGAGGTTGAGGGTGAGGTTGAGGGTGAAGGTTAGTGTGAGGGTTAGGGTTAGTGTGAGGGTTATTGTTAGGTTTAGTGTTAGGGTTACGGTTAAGGTGAGGTTGCGGGTGAAGTGAGGTTTAGCGTTAGGGTTAGCGTTAGGATGAGAGTTAGGGTGAGGGTAAGTGTTGGGGTGAGGGTTAGGGTTTGGCTGAGGTTTAGGGTGAGGTTGAGGGTTAGTGTTAGGGTTAGGGTTACTGTGAGTTTAAGGGTTAGGTTGAAGGGTTAGTGTGAGGGTGAAGGTTACGGTTAGCATTAGGTCTAGTGTGAGGGTTAGGGTGAGTGTTAGGGTTAGGTTAGGGTGAGGGTTAGGGTTAGGGTGAGGGTTAGGATGAGGGTTAGGGTTGGGTTAGGGTGAGGGTTAGATGAGTGTGAGGGTTAGGGTTAGGTTGAGCTTTAGGTTTAGGGTGAGGGTTATGGTTAGGATTAGGGTTAGCATTAGGGTTAGTGTGAGGGTTAGGATGAGTGTTAGGGTTTGTTTAGTGTCAGGGTTAGGGTTAAGGTGAGGGTTAAGGTGAGGGTTAGGGTTGGGTTAGGGTGAGGGTTAGATGAGGGTGAGGGTTAGGGTTAGGTTGAGGGTTAGGTTTAGGGTGAGGTTTAGTGTTAGGATTAGGGTTAGGGTGAGGTCTATGGTGAGGGTGAGGGTTAGGGTGAGGGTTAGGGTTAGGGTGAGGGTTAGGGTTAGTGTGAGGGTTAGGGTGTGGGTAAGGTTAAAGGTTAGATTGAGGGTGAGTGTTAGGGTTAGGGTTAGGGTGAGGTTTAGGCTTAGAGTTATGGTTAGGGTTAGGGTGAGGGTGAGTGTGAGTGTGAAAGTGAGGCTTAGGGTCAGGGTGACTGTGAGGGTGAGTGTGAGGCTTAGACTTAGGGTTAGGTTTAGGATTAGGGTTAGTGTGAGGGTGAAGGTGAATGTTAGTATTAGGAGTAGGGTTAGGTTTACAGTTAGGCTGAGGGTGAGCGTGAGGGTGAGGGTGACGGTTAGAGTTAGGGTTAGGTTGAGTGTTAGGGTTTGTGTGAGGTTTAGGCTGAGGGTAATGTTAAAGGTTAGCGTGATGGTGAGGGTTAGGCATAGGGTTAGGGTGAGGATTAGGGTGAGGTTTAGTGTTAGGGTTACGGTTAGTGTTAGGTTGAGGGTGAGGGTTAGGTTGAGGGTAAGGATGAGGTTAGGGTGAGGGTTAGGGTTAGAGTGAGGTTTAGGTTGAGGATGAGTGTGAGTGATAGTGTGAGGCTTAGGGTTCGGGAGAGTATGAGGGTTAGGGTTTGGTTGAGTGTTAGGGTTGGGTGAGTGTTAGGGTGACGGTGAGTGTGAGGGTTAGGGTTGGGTTTAGGGTTAGAGTGAGGGGTAGGGTGAAGGGTAGGTTTAGTGTTAGGGTTAGGGTGAGGGTTAGGGTTAGTGTGAGGGTTAGGGTTAGGGTGAGGTTTAGGGTTACTTTGAGGGTTTATGTTAGGTTTAGTCTTAGTGTTAGGGTTAGGGTTAGGGTTAGGTTGAGGTTTAGGGTTAGGGTGAGGTTTAGGGTTAGTATGAGGGTTAGGGCTAGGGTGAGGGAAAGGGTGAGTATTAGGGTTAGGGTGATGTTCAGGGTGAGGGTGAGGGTTAGGGTTAGTGTGAGGGTGAGGGTTAATTTGAGGGTTTGGGTTAGCGTTAGGGTGAGGTTGAGGGTGAGGGTGAGTCGTAGGGTTAGGTTTAGTGTGAGGATGTGTGTGAGGGTTTGGGATGGCGTTAGGCTTAAGTTTAGGGTTAGGCTGAGGGTGACTGTGAGCGTGAGAGTTAGGGTTAGGGTGAGGTTTAGGGTTAGGGTGAAGGTAATGGTTGGGTTGAGTGTTAGGGTTAGGGTGAGGGTTCACGTTAGGGTTAGGGTGAGCGTTAGCGTTAGGTTGGAGGTTAGGGTTAGGGTGAGTGTTAGCGTTAGGGTTAGGGATCGGATTAGGTTGGAGATTAGGGTTAGGATGTGTGTTAGCATTAGGGGTAGGGTTAGGTTGAGGGTTAGGGTGAGGGTTAGGTTTAGGTTGAGGGTGAGAGTGAGGGTTCGTTTGAGGGTTTCGGTTAGGGTTAGAGTGAGGGTGAGGGTGAGTGTGAGGGTTAAGTTTATGGTTAGGTTTAGGTTTAGGGTGAAGGTGAGTGTGAGGTTTAGGGTTAAGGTTATTTTTAGGCTTATGTTTAAGCTGAGGGTGAGTGTGAGTGTGACCGTTATTTTTATGTTGAGTGTGAGAATTAGGGTTAGGTTTAGGGTGAGGGTGAGATTGAGGGTTAGGGTGAGTTTTAGTTTGAGGGTTAGTGTGAGAGTTAGGTTTAGGGTTAGTGTTAGGGTTAGGGCTGGGGTTAGGGATAGGCTTAGTGATAAGCAGAAGGTGAAGGTGAGGGTTAGGGTTTGGGTAAGGTGAGGTTTAGGGTTAGAATTAGCATTAGGGTGAGGGTTAGTGTTAGGGTTAGGGTTAGTGTTACAATTAGGTTTAGGATGAGGGTGAGTGTGAGGGTTAGGGTTAGGATTAGAGTTAGGGTGAGGATGAGAATGAGGGTAAGGGTGAGGGTTAGGTTTAGGCTTAGGTTTCTAGTATTGGCTAAGGTGAGGGTGAGGGTTAGTGTTAGGTTTGGGGTGAGGGATAGGATGAGTGTGAGGGTTATGGTTAGTCTTAGTCTTAAACTTAGGCTTAGGCCGAGCATGAGTGTGAGGGGGAGAGTGTTAGGGTTAGGATGAAGGTCAGGGTTTTAGGGTTAGGGTGAGGGTTAGGATGAGGTTTAGGGTTAGGATTAGGGTTAAGTGAGGGCTACAGTGAGGGTGAGGGTTAGGGTTAGCGTTAGGTTGAGGTTTAGGGTTAGGGTTACGTTGAGGGTGAGGGTTAGTGTTAGGGTGAGCGTTAGGGTTAGGGTTAGGGTGAGGGTGAGGTTTAGGATTAGGTTTAGGGTTAGGGTTAGGTTTAGGATTAGGGTTACAGTGAGGGTGAGTGTGTGGATTAGGGTTAGGATTAGGCTTAGGCTTAGGATTAGGCTGAGGGTGATAATGGGGATGAGAATTCGCTTTTGAGTGATGGATAGGGTTATGGTTAGGTTGAGGGTTAGGATGAGGGTTAGGGTTAGGATTAGGGTTAGGGTGAGGGCTAGGATGAGGGTGATGTTTAGGGTTAGGGTTAGGCTTAGGCTTAGGGATAGGCCTAGGCTGAAGGTGAGGGTGAGGGTTATGGTTAGGGTGATGGTTAGGGTTACAGTTAGGGTGAGTGTTAGAATGATGATTACGGTTAGGGTGAGGGTTAGGGTGAGGGTGACAGTAAGGGTAAAGGTGAGGGTTAGTCTGAGGGTGAGTGTTATGGTAATGGTGAAGGTTAAGGGTTAGGGTGAGGGTTAGGTGAGGGTTAGGGATAGGGTTACTGTTAGCGTTAGGGTGAGGGTTAGTTTGAGGGTTACGGTTAGAGTTACAGTTACGATTAGGGTGAGGGTGAGGGTGAGGGTGAGGGTTCAGGTTAGTCTTAGGCTTATGCTTAGGCTTAGGCCCAGCTTGAGGTTGAGGGTGGGGGTTACGGTTAGGGTGAGTGATAGGGTTAGGGTAATGGTTAGGGTTAGGGCAAGGTTGAAGTTTAGGGTTAGGGTTAGGTTGAGTTTTAAGTTTAGGTTGATGGTTAGGGTTAGTGTGAGGGTTAGTGTTCGGGTTATGGTGAGTTTTAGTGTGAAGGTAAGTGTTAGGGTGAGGTTTAGGGTTAAGGTGAGGTTTAGGGTTAGAGTTAGTGTAGGGTGAGTGTTAGGGTTATGGTTAGTGTTAGGGTTAGGGTTAGCGTGAGGTTTAGGGTGGGGGTGAGTGTTAGGGTTAGGGTTAGGATTAAGATTAGGGTTAAGGTGAGGGTGAGTGTGAGGGTTAGGGTTAGGGTTAAGGTTAGGATTAGAGTTATGGTGAGGGTGAGGTGAGGGTTAGGGTTAGGGTGAGGGTTGGGGTCAGGGTTAGAGTGAGGGTTAGGGTGAGGGTTAGGTTTAGGGTTAGTTTTAGGGTTAGGGTTGGGGTTAGGGATAGTCTTAGTGTTAGGCGGAGGGTGAGGGTGAGGGTGAGGGTTAGGGTTGGGGTTTGGGTGAGGTTTATGGTTAGTGTTAGTGTTACGGTGAGAGTTAGTGTGAGGGTTAGGGTTAGGGTGACTGTTACTTTTAGGGTTAGGGTGAGGGTCTGTGTAAGTGTAAGGGTTAGTTTTAGTCTTAGGCTTAGGCTTAATCCAAGCCTAAGGGAGAGGGTGAGGGTTAGGGGTAGGGTCAGGGTTAGGGTTAGGATGAGGGTTATGGACAGGGTGAGGGTTAGGGTCAGGGTTAGGGATAGAGTGAGGGTTAGGGTGAGGGATAGGGTTAGGGTTAGTGTGAGGGTTAGGGTTAAAGTGAGGTTTAGGCTTAGGGTGAGTTTTAGGGATAGTGTGAGGGTTCATGTTAGGTTTAGGCTTAGTGTTAGGGTGAGGGTAAGTGTTAGGTTGAGTGTTAGGTTTAGGGTGAGGTTTAGGGTTAGTATGAGGGTTAGGGCTAGGGTGAGGGTATGGGTGAGGGTTAGGGTTATGGTGATGTTAGGGTGAGGGTGAGACTTAGGGTTGGGTTCAGGGTGAGGGTGAGGGTTAAGTTGAGGGTTTGGGTTAGGGTTAGGCTTAGGTTTAGTGTTAGGCGGAGGGTGACTGTGAGCATGAGGTTTAGGGTTAGGGTGAGGTTTAGGGTTAGGTTGAGGGTTACGTTAATTGTGAGGTTTAGGGTTAGGTTGGAGGTTAGGTTTAGAGTGAGGGTTAGCATTAGGGGTAGGGTTAGGTTGAGGATGAGAGTGAGTTTTAGGGTTAGGAATAGGTTTAGTGTGAGCCTGTTGATGAGGGTGAGGGTGTGGGTTAGGGTTAGGGTGAGGGTTAGGCTAAGGTTTAGGGTTAGGGTTAGGTTTTGGGTGATGTTTAGGTTGAGGGTTTGGGTTTGGGTTAGGGTGAGTCTCAGGGTGAGTGAGAGTGTTAGGATTAGGGTTAGGGTTAGGTTTAAGGTGTGGGTGAGTGTGAGGGTTAGGGTTAGGGTTATTGTTTGGCTTAGGTTTAAGCTTAGGGTTAGGGTGAGTGTGAGGGTTAGGGTTATGTTGAGTGTGAGCATTACGGTTAGTTTTATGGTGAGGTTGAGGTTGAGGGTTAGGGAGAGTTTTAGGGTTTGGGTTAGGGTGAGGGTTAGATGACGGTGAGGGTTAGAATTAGGGTGAGGGTTAGGGTGAGGGTGAGGGTGAGGGTTATCGTTAGGGTGAGGGTTAGTGTTTTGGTGCCAATTAGGGTGAGTGTTAGGTTTACGGTGATGTTTATGGTGAGGGTGAGAGTTGGTTTGAGGGTTTGCGTTAGGTTTAGCGTGAGGTTGAGAGTGAGGGTGACGCTTATGGTTAGGGTTAGGGTGAGGGTGATTGTGAGGGTTAGGGTTAGGCTTAAGGCAGAGTGTTAGGGTGAGAGTGAGGGTGAGGATGATGATTAGGGTTAGGATGAGGGTTAGGTTAGGGTTAGGGTGAGGGTTAGGCATAGTGTGATGGTTAAGTTTAGGGTGAGGTTTAGGGTTACTGTAAGGGCTCATGTTAGGTTTAGGCTTAGTGTTAGGGTGAGGGTAAGGGTTAGGTTGAGGGTTACGTTAGGGTGAGGTTTAGGGGTAGTATGAGGGTTAGGGCTAGGGTGAGGGTAAGGTTGAGGGTTAGGGTTAGGGTGATGTTTACGGTGAAGGTTTGGGTGAGGGAGAAGGTGAGGGTGAGGGTTCAGTTGAATATTTGGGTTAGGTTTAGGGTGAGGTTGATGCTTATGGTTAGGTTTAGGGTGAGGGTGAGTGTTAGGGTTAGGGTTAGGGTTAGTGTTATCGTTAGGGTTAGGGTTAGAATAACGTTGAGGGTGAGGATTAGGGTTAGGGTTAGGGTGAGATTTAGGCTTAATGTTAGTGATTGTGTTAGGGTTAGGGTTAGGGTGAGAGTTAGGAGGAAGGTTAGGGTTAGGGTTAGGATTAGGGTTAGGGTGAGGGTGAGTGTGAGGTTTAGGGATAGGGTTAGGCTTATGTTTAGGGTTATGCTGAGGGTGACTGTGAGCTTGAGTGTTAGGGTTATGGTGAGCATTGGATTTGGGATTAGGGTGAGGGTAAGGGTTGGTGTGAGTGTTAGGGTTTGGGTGAGGGTTAGCGTTAGGTTTAGGGTTAGGGTTAGTTTGGAGGTTAGTGTTAGGGTGAGGGTTAACGTTAGGGGTAGGTTTAAGTTGAGGGTGAGGGTGAAGGTTAGGGTTAGGATTAGGTTTAAGGTGAGCCTGAGGGTGAGGGTGAGAGTGAGGGTTAGGTTTAGAGTGAGGGTTAGCCTAAGGTTTAGGGTGAGGGTTATGTTTAGGGTGATGTTTAGGTTGAGCGTGAGGTTTAGGGTTAGGGATAGGGTGAAGTTTCGGTTGAGGGTTTGGGTTAGGGTTAGGTTGAGGGTGAGGGTGAGTGAGAGGGTTAGGTTTAGGGTTAGGATTCGGTTTAGGGTGAGGTTGAGTGTGAGTGTTAGGGTTAGGTTTATTGTTAGGCTTAGGTTTAAGCTGAGGTTGAGGGTGAGTGTGAGGTTTAGGGTTATGTTGATTGTGAGAATTAGGGTTAGGATTATGGTGAGGGTGTGGTTGAGGGTAAGGGTGAGGGTAGTGTTTGGGTTAGGGTGAGGGTTAGATGAGGGTGAGGGTTAGGGTTAGGGTAAGGGTTTGGGTTAGGGTGAGGTTGAGGGTTAGCGTTAGGGTGAGGGTGAGGGTTATGGTACGGATTAGGGTGAGTGTTAGGGTTACGGTGATGTTTATGGTGAGGGTGAGGGTTGGTTTGAGGGTTTGCGTTAGGTTTAGGGTGAGGTTGAGGGTGACGGTGAGGCTTAGGGTTAGGGTTAGGGTGAGGGTGAATCTGAGGGTTAGGGTTAGGGTTAGGCTTTAGGCTGAGGGTTAGGCTGAGGGTGAGGGTGAGGTTTAGGGTTACGGTGATTATTAGGGTTAGGGTTAATGATAGGGTGATATTTAGGGTGAGGGTTGATGTGAGAGTTATTGTTTGGGTTAGGCTTAGTGTTAGAGTGAGTGTAAGGGTTAGCTTGAGGGTTAGGGTTAGGGATAGTGTGAGGGTTGGGATGAGGGTTAGGGTGAGGGTAAGGTTTAGGGTGAGGATTATGGTGAGTGTGAGGGTTAGGGTTAGGGTTAGGGTGAGGGTGAGGTTTAGGGTCATGTAAGGGCTAAGGTTAGGTTAGGATGAGGGTTAGGGAGAGGTTTAGGATCAGAGTTAGGGTGAGGGTTCGGGTTGGGGTTCAGTTTAGGGTTATGGTGAGGGTTAGGGTTACGGTTAGGGTCAGGGTGAGGGTGAGGTTTAGGGTTATGATAAGGGCTAGGGTTAGGGTTAGGATGAGGGTTAGGGAGAGGGTTAGGATGAGGGTTAGGTTGAGGGTTCGGTTTATGGTTCGTGTTAGGGTTAGGGTGAGGGTGGGAGTGAGGGTGAGAGTGAAGGTTAGGGTTAGAGTTAGGATGAGGGTGAATTTTAGGGTTAGGATTAGGGTTAGGGTTAGGTTTAGGCTGAGGATGAGGCTGAGGGTGTGGGTGAGGATTAGGGTTAGGTTGAAAGTTAGGGTTAGGGTTAGGGTGAGGGTTTGGCTTAGGGTTAAGTTTAGGATGAGAGTTAGTTTGAAGGGTATGGTTATGGTTAAGCTGAGCGTTAGGGTTAGCGTTAGGGTTATGGTTAGGGTTAGGGTTAGGGTGAGGTTTAGGGTCAGTGTGAGGGTTGGGGTTAGTGTTAGCTTTATGGTGAGAGTAAGGGTTAGCGTGAGGTTCAGGGTGAGTGTGAGGGTTAGAGTTAGCATTAGGCTTAGGGTGAGGTTTAGGGTGAGGGTTAGGGTGAGGTTTAGGGTTAGGGTGAGGTGAAGGTGAGGGTGATTGTTAGGTTTATGGTTAGGGTGAGAGATAGGTTTAGCGTGAGGGTTAGGGTTAGGGTTACAGTGAGTGTGAGCGTGAGGGTGACACTGAGGCTTAGGGTGTGGGTGAGGGTGAGTGTGAGGGTTAGGTTTAGGGTTAGGGTTAGTGTGAGCGTGAACTTGAGGGTTAGTTTTAGGCGTAGTGTTAGGTTTAAATTTAGGCTGCGGGTGGGCGTGAGGGTGAGGGTGACGGTTAGGGTTAGGGTTCGGGCTAGGTTGAGGGTTAGGGTTAGTGTGAGGGTTATGATGAGGGTAAGGCTAAAGGTTAAGTTTAGGGTTACAGTGAGGGTTAGGGTTAGGGTTAGGGTTATTGTTAGTGGTAGGTTAGTGTTACATTTGCGGTGAGGGTGAGGCTGAGAGTGAAGTTTATGGTTAGGTTTAGGGTTAGGTTTATTGTTAGGGTTAAGGTTATGGTGAGGTTTAAGGTGAGGTTTAGGGTTAGGGTTAAGATTAGTGTTATGATGCAGGTGAGGGTGAGGGTTATGTTTAGGGTGAGTGTTGGTGTTAGGGTTAGAGTTAGCGTTAGGTTGATGGTTAGGATTAGGCTTACGGTTAGGGTATGGGCTAGGGTGAGGTTAAGGGTTAGGGTGAGGGTTAGGTTTAGGGTTAGTGTTAGGTTTAGGGTTGGTGTGAGGGATAGGCTTAGTGTTAAGCGGTGGGTGAGATTGAAGGTGAGGGTTAGGGTTAGGGTGCGGGTGAGGTTTAGGTTTAGTGTTAGCATTAGGGTGAGGGTTAGTGTAAGGGTTAGGGTTAATGTGAGTGTTACTGTTAGGGTTAGGGTGAGGGTGAGTGTAAGGGTAAGGGTTAGTCTTAGGCTTAAGCTTAGGTTTAAGCTGAGCCTAAGAGTGAGGGTGAAGGTTAAGGTTAGGGTGAGGGTTATGGACAAGGTGAGGGTTAGCGTTAAGGTTAGGGTTATTGGTAAGATTAGGTTTAGGTTTAAAGTTACTGTGACGGTGAGGGTTAGGGATATGGATAGTGTGAGGTTTAGGTTTAGGGATAGGGTTAGAGTTAGGGTTAGGGTAAGGGTGAGGTTTGGGGTTAGATTTAGGATTAGTTTTAGGGTGAGGGTGACTGTTACGATTAGGGTTAGGATTAGGAGTAGGGTTAGGTTTATGGTTAGGATTAGTGTTATTTTTAGGGTTTGGTTTATAGTTATGGTGAGGGTGAGGGGAGGGTGAGGATTAGGGTTAGGATTATTGTCAGGTTCAGGATTAGGCTTAGGATTAGTGTTAGGGTGAGGGTGAGGTTTAGTTTTAGATTTAGGGTTAGTTGGAGGTTTAGATGGGGGTTAATGTTAGGGTTAGTTTTATGGTTAAGTTTAGGGTGAGGGTTAGGTTGAGGTTAAGGGTTAGGGTTAGGGTTAGTGTTAGGATTAGGGTTAGGGTGAGGGTTAGTGTGAGGGTTAGGCTTAGGATTAGGCTTAGGCTTAGGGTAAGGCTGAGAGTGAGTGTGGGGGTGTGGATTAGGTTTCGGGTGATTGTTAGGTTTAGGCTTAGGGTGAGGGTTAGGATGAGAGTTAGGGTTAGGATTAGGGTTAAGGTGAGGGCTTGGGTGAGGGTGAGGGTTAGGGTAAGTGTTAGGCTTAGGCTTAGGGTTAGGCTGAGAATGAGGTTGAGGGTGAGGATTAGGGTTAAGGTGAGATTTAGTGTTAGGGTTACGGTTAGAGTTAGGATTCGGGTGAGGGTGAGGTTTAGGGGTAGAGTTAGGGTTAGGGTGAGTGTTAGGTTTAGGGTGACGGTTAAGGTGGGAGTGATGGTAAGGTAAAGGTGAGGGTTAGGCTGAGTGTGAGGGTTATTGAATGGGTTAGCGTTAGTGTTAGGGGGAGGGATAGGAGGGATAGGGGGAGGGTTAGATTGAGGATTAGTGTTAGGGTTCGTGTGAGGTTTAGGGTGAGGATGAGGGTTAGGGTTAGGGTACGGACTAAGGTGAGGATGAGGGTTAGGGTTACTGTTAGGGTGAAGTTTATGGTTAGGGTTAGGGTTAGGATTAATGTTAGAGTTAGGCTTAAGGTGAGGGTTAGGGTGAGGGTGAGGTTTAGGGTTAGGGTTAGGATTAGGATGAGGTTTAGGGTTAGGGTAAGTGTGACTTTTAGGGTTAGGGTTAGGGTTAGGCTTAGGTTTAGTGTGAGGGTGATGGTGAGGGTGAGGGTTATTGTTAGGGTGAGGGTTAGGCTTAGTCTTAGGGTAAGAGATAGAGTTCCGGTTATGTTTAGGTTTAGAATGAGTATTGGGTAAGGGTCACAGTGAGGGTGAGGGTTAGGGTTAGGTTGAGGTTTCGGGTTAGGGTTTGGTTTAGGGTGAGGGTGAGGGTGAGGGTAAGGGTTAGGGTTAGTGTTACGGTAAGGGTTAGGATGAGGGTTAGGGTTAGGATTAGGGTTAGGGTTAGGGTTAGGGTTAGAGTTAAGGTTAAGTTGAGGGTGAGGGTGAGGGTTAGGGTTAGGGTGGAGGTTAGGGTTAAAGTTATTGTTAGGGTTAGGGTTAGAGTTAAGGTTAGGTTGAGGATGAGGGTGAGGGTTAGGTTTAGGGTGAGGTTTAGGGTTAGGGTTAGGGTTAGAGTTAGCGTGAGGGTGAGGTTTAGGGGTAGAGTTAGGGTTAGCGGGAGGGTTAGAGTCAGGTTTAGGTTTAGGGTTTGGGTGAGGATGAAGGTTAGGTTGAGTTTTAGGGATATGTTTAGGTTTAGGATTAGGTATCGTGTGAGGGTGAGTGTGAGGGTTAGGGTGATGGTTAGGCTTAGGGTGAGGGTTAGGCTGAGGGTGAGTCTGGGGGTGACGATTAGGGTTAGGGGGATAGTAAGGGTTAGGGTTAGTGTTATTGTTAGGGTTAGAATTCGAGTTACTGTGAGGGTGAGGTTGGCGGTGAGCGTTATGGTTAGGGTTAGGGTGGGGTTTAGGTTTAGGGTTAGTGTTAGGGTTAGTGTGATGTTGAGGTTTAGGTTGAGGTTTAGGGTTAGGGTTAGGGTTATTGTGAGGGTTAGGGTTAGGGTTAGAGTTAGGGTTAGGGTTACGGTAAGTGTTAGGGTGAGAGTTTGGGTTAGGTTTAGGGTGAGGGTTAGGATGAGGTTTAGGGTTAGGATTAGGGTTAGGGTTAGGGCTAGGGTAAGGGTTAGGGTTAGGGTTAGGGTTAGGGTTATGGATAGGGTTAGGTTTAGGATTAGGATTAGAGTGAGGGTGAGTGTGAGGGTTAGGGTTAGGTTTAGGGTTAGGATTAGGCTTCAGGTTAGGGTGAGGGTTAGGGTTAGGGTTTGGGTTAGGGTGAGGTTGAGGCTGAGGATTAGGGTTTGGTTTGGTGTTAGGGTTAGGGTTAGGTTTAGGGTTAGGGTTAGGTTTAGCGTTAGGTTTTGGCTGAGGTTGAGGGTGGTGGTGAGGATTAGGGTTAGGTTTATGGTTCTGGTTATTGTTAGTGTTATGGTTAGGGTTAATTTTGCAGTGGGGTTGAGTTTGAGGTTGAGTGTTATGGTTAGACATTGGGTTATGGTTAGGGTTAGTGTTATTGTTAGGGTTAGGTTTAGAGTTACGGTGAGCTTGAGGGTGAGGGTGAGAGGGTTAAGATGAGGTTTAGGGTGAGATTTGGGGTTAGGTTTAGGGTTAGGGTTAGGGTGAGTGTGAGGTTTAGGGTTAGAGTTAGTTTTAGGGGGAGGGTTAGGGTGAAGTTTAGGGTTAGGGTTAGTGTTAGGGTTAGGGTGTGGGTGAGTGTAAGGGTTAGGGTGTAAGGGTTAGGCTTAGGCTTAGGGTTAGGCTGAGAGTGAGGATGAGGGTGAGATTTAGCGTTAAAATTAGGGTGGTGTTTAGGTTTAGGGTTAGGGTTAGGGTTTGGGTGAGGGTGAGGTTTAAGTTTAGATATAGGGTTAGGGGGGTGGTTAGGGTGAGTTTTATGGTTAGGGTTAGTTTTAGGGTTAGGGTGAGGGTGAGGATGAGGGTTAGGTTTAGGGTTAGGATTAGGTTTAGGGTGAGGGTGAACGTGTGTGTTAGGGTTAGGTTTAGGGTTAGGCTTAGGATTAGGCTGAGGGTGAGTTTGAGGTTCAGGGTTAGGTTTAGGGTGAGGGTTAGGGTTCGGGTTAAGTTTAGGGTTAGGGTGAGGGTTGGGGTAAGGGTTATGGTGAGGGCGAGGGTTAGCGTTAAGTTGAGTGTTAGGGTTAGGGTTAGGGTGCGTGTGCGGGTGAGGGTTAGGGTTAGGGTGAGATTTAGGATGAGTGTTAGGGTTAGAGTTAGATTTAGGGTGAGTCTGAGGGTGAGGGTTAGGGTGAGGGTTAGTGTTAGATTTAGGGTTAGGGTGAGGGTGAAGGTGAGGGTGAGTGTTAGTGTTAGGGTTAGGGCAAGGTTTAGGGTTAGTGTTATGATTAGGGTTAGGATGAGGTTGAGGTTTAGGGGTAGAGTTAGGGTTAGGTTGTGGGTTAGGGTGAGGGTTAGGGTTTGTGTGAGGGTTAGGGAGGGGGTGATGTTGAGGGTAAATGTGAGGTTTAGGCTGAGGTGTGAGTTTTACCATAAGGGTGATGGTTAGGGTGAGGATGAGTGTTAAGGTTAGCGTGAGTCTTAGGGTGAGGGTGAAGGTTAGGGTTAGTTGGAGGGTTAGGTCGAGGGTTAGGGTTAGGGTTAGTTTTAGGGTTAAGGTTAGAGTGAGGGTTAGGTTGAGGTTTAGGGTTCGTGTTACAGTTAGGATTAGGATTAGGGTAAGGGTTTGGCTGAGTGTGAGTTTTAGGGTTAGGGTTAGGGTTAGATTTAGGTTTAGGCTGAGGGTGAGGGTGAGGGTGATGGTTAGGGTTAGGGTGAGGGTTAGGGTTAGGTTTAGGGAGAAAGATAGGGTTTGGGTTAAGTTTAGGGTTAGGGTTAGTTTGAGATTTAGAGTTAGGTTTAGGGTGAGGGTGAGGGTTAGGGTTAGGATGAGGGTTAGGATGAGGATTAGGGTTATGATTAGTGTTAGGGTGTGGGCTAGGGTGATGGTGATTTTTAGGGTTAGGGTTTGGGTGAGGTTTAGTGTTAGGGTTAGGGTTAGAGTGAGTGTTAGGATGAGAGTTAGTGTTACCATGAAGTTAGGGTTAGGGTTATGGTGAGGTTGAGGGTTAGAATTAGGTGTAGTGTGAGGGTGAGTGTTACGATTAGGGTTAGTGTTAATTTAGGTTTAGGATTAGTGTTATTGTTAGGGGTAGGGTTAGACTTATAGTGAGGGTGAGGGTGAGGGTGAGGGTTAGGGTTAGGGTGAGTGTTAGGATTGGGGTTATGGGGAGGGTTATGATGAGGGTTAGGTTTAGGATTAGGTTTAGGGTGAGGGTTACACTTACGGAAGGGTGAGGCTTAGGGTTAGGGTTAGGATTAGGGTTAGGGTTAGGGTTATTGTTAGGGTTAGGGTTAGGGTTATGGTTACGCTGAGGGTGAGGGTTAGGGTTAAGTTTAGGGTGAGGTTTTTAGTGTTAGGGTTAGTGTTAGAGTTAGGGTTAGGGTGAGGGTGATGTTTAGGGGTAGAGTTAGGGTTACGGTGAGGGTCAACATGAGGGTTAGGGTTACGGTGAGGGTTAAGATGGGGGTGATGGTAAGGGTAAAGATGAGGATTAGGCCTAGGGTGAGGGTTATGGTAAGGGTGAGGGTTACGGTTAGGGTGAGGATGAGAGTTAGGTTTAGGGTGAGTGCTAGGGTGAGGGTGAGGACTAGGTTTAGTGTTAGGGTGAGGTTAGGGTTAGTGAGGGGTATGGTTAGGGTTAAGGATAGGGTTAGGTTTAGGTTTATTGTTAGGGTTAGGTTTAGGGTTAGGGTAGGGTTAAGGTTAGGGTTAGGGTTATTGTTAGGGTTAGGGTTATGATGAGGTTTAGGTTTAGGGTTCGGGTTAGAGTTAGGCTTAGGGTAAGGGTGAGGTTTAGGGTTAGAGTTAGGGTTAGTGTTAGGGTTAGGGTTAGCATGAGGGTTCGGTTTAGGGTTAGGCTTAGGCTTTGGTTTAGGCTTAGGCCCCGCATGTGGGTGAGGGTTAGGGTTAGGGTTAGGGTGAGGGTAATCGATACGGAAGGGTGAGGGTTTGGGTTAGGGTGAGGGTTAGGGTTAGAATTAGGGTTAGGGTGAGGGTGAGGGTTAGGATTAAGGTTAGGGTTAGGGTTATTGTTAGGGTTAGGGTTAGCGTTACGGTGAGGGTGACGGTTAGGGTTAAGTTTATGGTGAGGTTTTTAGTGTTAGTGTTAGGGTTAGGGTCAGGGTTAGGGTGAGGTTTAGGGGTAGAGTTAGGGTTAGGGTTATGGTTAGGGTGAGGGTTAGGGTTAGGGTGAGGGTTAAGGTGGGGTGACGGTAAGGGTAAAGATGAGGGTTAGGCCTAGGGTGAGGGTTATGGTAAGGGTGAGGGTTAGGGTTAGGGTTAGGATTAGGGTGAGAGTCCGTGTTCAGGTTAAGTTTAGTGTTAGGGTGCGGTTTAGGGTGAGGATGAGGGTTAGGGTTAGGGTGAGGACTAGGGTGAGAGGGAGGATTAGGATTAGTGTTAGGGTGAGGTTAGGGTTAGGGTGAGGGTTATGGTTAGGGTTAGGTTTAGGGTTAGGTTTAGGTTTAGTGTTAGGGTTAGGGATAGGATTAGGGTAGGATTAAGGTTAGGGTTAGGGTTATTGTTAGGGTTAGGGTTAGGATGAGGTTTAGGTTTAGAGTTTAGGGTTAGTGTTAGGGTTAGGTTAAGGGTGAGGTTTAGGGTTACAGTTAGGTTTAGTGTTAGGGTTAGGGTTAGGGTGAAGTTTAGGGTCAGGGTTAGGCTTCAGCTTTGGTTTAGGCTTAGGCCCAGCATGTGTGTGAGGTTAGGGTGAGGTTTAGGGTGAGGGTTAAGGTTAGGGTTCGGGTGAGGTTTAGGATGATTTTTAGGGTTAGGATTAGAGTTAGGGTGAGGGCAAGTTTTAGGGTTAGGATGATTATTCGGGTTAGGGATAGGGTTAGATTTAGGATTAGGGTTAGGGTGAGGGTTAGTGTGAGGGTTAGGGTTAGCATTAGGGTTAGGCTTAGGGTTAAGGTGAGGGTTAGGGTTAGGGTTTGGTTAGGGTGAGGGTGAGGCTGAGGAGTAGGGTTAGGTTGAGGTTTAGGTTTAGGGTTAGGTTTAGGGTTAGTTTTAGTGTTATATTTAGTGTTAAGGTTAAGTTTAGGGTTAGGATTAGTGTTATTGTTAGGGTTAGGGTTACAGTTAAGGTGAGGTTGAGGGTGAGGGTGAGGTTTAGGTTTAGGGTGAAGTTTAGGGTTAGGGTTATGGTTAGGGTTAGGGTGAGGTTTAGGGTTAGAGTTAGATTGAGGGGGGAGGGTTAGGGTGAAATTGAGTGCTAGGTTTAGTGTTAGGGTTAGGGTGAGGGTGAGGTATAGGTTGAGGTTTAAGGATAGGGGTAGGTTTAGGATTAGTGTTAGGGCGATGGTGAGTGTGAGGGTTAGGGTGAGGGTTAGGCTTAGGCTTAGGTTTAGGCTGAGGGTGAGGGTGGGGGTAAGGATTAAAGTTAGGGTGATGATTATTGTTAGGGTTAGTGCTGTTGTTAGGTTTAGGGTTAGAGTTACAGTGAGTTTGAGGGTGCGGGTGAGGGTTAGCATTAGGGTTAGGGTGGGGTTTAGGGTTAGGCTTAGTGTTAGTGTTAGGGTGAGGTTTAGGGTTAGATATAGGGTTAGGGGGAGGGTTACGGTGATGGCTAGGGTTAGGGTTAGTGTTAGGGTTAGGGTGAGGGTGAGGGTTAGGTTTAGGTTTAGGGTTAGGCTTAGGGTTAGGCTGAGGGTGATGGTGAGGGTGATGGTTAGGGTTAGGGTGAGGGTTAGGGTAAGGGTTATGGGGAGGGTTATGATGAGGGTTAGGGTTAGGATTAGGGTTAGGGTGAGGGTTAGGATTACTTGAGGGGGAGGGTTAGGGTTAGGGTGAGGGTTAGGTTTAGGATTAGGGTTAGGGTGAGGGTTAGGTTTAGGAATAGGGTTAGGGTTAGGGTTATTTTTAGGGTTAGTGTTAGGGTTATGGTTACTGTGAGGGTGAGGTTTAGGGTTAAACTTAAGGTGAGGTTTATAGTTTTAGGGTTAGGGTTAGAGTTAGGGTTAGGGCGAGGGTGAGGTTTAGGGTTAGAGTTAGTGTTAGTGTTAGGGTTAGGGTTAGGGTGAGGGTTAGTGTTAGGTTTAGGCTTAGGCTTTGGTTTAGGCTTAGGCCCAGTATGTGGGTGACGTTAAGGGTTAGGGTTAGGTCGAGGGTTAGTGTTATTGGTAGGTTTAGTTTTAGATTTGCGGTGAGGTTGAGGCTGAGGTTTAGGGTTAAGTTTAGGGTTAGGTTTTTAGTGTTAGGGTTAGTGTTAGAGGTAAGGTTAGGGTGAGGGTGAGGTTTAGGGGTAGAGTTAGGGTTAGGGTGAGTGTTAGGGTTAGGGGTAGGGTGAGAGTGAAGGGTAGATTGAAGATTAGTGTTCGGTTAGTGTGAGGTTTAGGGTGAGGATGAGGGTTAGGTTTAGGGTGAGGGTTAGGTTTAGGATTAGGGTGAGGTTTAGGGTTAGGGTGATGGTTAGTGTTAGAGTGATTGTTTGTGTTAGGATTAGGGTTAGTGTTAGGGTGAGTGTAAGTGTTAGGGTTAGGGTTTGTGTGAGGATGAGGGTTATGGTAAGGGTGAGGGTTAGGATTAGTGTTAGGGTTACTGTTAGGGTTAGGGTTAGGATTTGGGTTGCATTGAGGTTGAGTGTGAGGGTTAGTGTTAGTGTTACTGTGAGGTTTAGGGCTTGGGTTAGGGTAGAGTTAGGTTTAGGGTGAGGGTGAAGTTTAGGGTTAGACTTAGGGTTACGGTGAGGGTTAGGATGAGGGTTAGGTTTAGGGTTAGTTTTATGGTTTGGTTAGTGTTAGGCTTAGGCTTAGGACGAGCATGTGGGTGAGGGTTAGGGTTAGGGTTAGGGTGAAAGTTAGGTTTAGGGTTAGGGTGAGTGTTAGGGTGATGTTTATCGTTAGGATTAGGTTTAGGGTGAAGGTTAGGGTGAGGCTTTGGTTGAGGGTTAGGGTTAGGTATAGTGTTAGGTTTAGGATTAGGGTTAGGGTGAGTGTGAGTGTGAGGGTTAGGGTTAGGGTTTGGCTTAGGTTTAGGGTGACCGTTATGGTTATGGTTAGGGTTAGGGTGAGGTTAAGGCTGAAGATTAGGGTTAGGTTTAGGGTTACGGTTAGGGTTAGTGTTATTTTTAGGGTTAGGGTTAGAGTTACGGTGAGGGTGAGGGTGAGCGTTAGGATTAGGATTAGATTGGGGTTTTGGGTTAGGGTTAGGGTTAGTGTTAGTGTGAGGGTGAGGTTTAGGGTTAGATATATGGTTAGGAGGAGGGTTAGCGTGAGGGTTATGGTGAGGGTCAGTGTTAGGGTTTGGGTTAGGGGGAGGGGGAGGCTGAGGATTAGTGTTAGGTTTAGGGTTTGGTTTAGGGTTACAGTTTGTGTTAGGTTTAGGGTTAGGTTTAGGGTTACGGTGAGGGTTAGGGTTTGGGTTAGGGTTAAGTTAGGGTCAGGATGAGGGTGAAGGTGGGGGTGCGGATTAGGTTTATGGTTATGGTTAGGGTTAGGGTTATTGTTAGTGTTATGTTTAGGGTTAAGTTTGCAGTGATGGTGAGGCTGAGGGTGAGGGTTTGTTTAGGGTTAGGGTGAGGGTTAGGGTTACTGTTATTTTTAGGGTTACAGTTAGAATTACAGTGTGGTTAAGTTTGAGGGTGAGGGTTAGGGTTAGGGTTAGAATGAGATTTAGGATTAGGGTTAGGGTTAGGGTGAGGGTGAGGGTGAGGTTTAGTGTTAGATTTAGGGTTTGGGGTAGGGTTAGGGTGAGGTTTAGCGTTAGGGTTAAAGTTAGGGTGATGGTGAGGTTTAGGTTGAGGTTTAGGGATAGGGCTACATTTAGGTTTAGGCTATGGGTGAGCGTGAGTGTGTGGGTTAGGTGGAGAATTAGGCTTAGTCTTAGGGTTAGGCTGAGGGTCAGGGTGGGGTTGAGGATTAGGGTTAGGGTGATGTTTAGGGTTAGGGTTATTGTTATTGTTAGGGTAAGGGTTAGAGTTACAGTGAGGGTGAGGGTGCTGGTGAGAGTTAGGGTTAGGGTGGGGTTTAGGTTTAGGGTTAGAGTTAAGGTGAGGGTGAGGGTTAGGGTTAGTACTAGCGTTAGGGTTAGAGTGAGTTGTAGGCTTAGGTTTTGAGTTAGGGTTAGAGTTACTGTGAGGGTGAGGGTGCGGTTGAGTGTGAGGGTTAGGGTTAGGTTTAGATTTATGGTTAGGGTTAGGGTGAGGGCTATTGAGAGGTTTAGGGTTAGAGTTAGGGTGAGGTTTCGAGGTAGGGTTAGATTTAGGGTTAAGGTGAGTGTGAGGTTTAGGGTTAGATTTAGTGTTAGGGTGAGGATGAGGGTGAGGTTTAGGGTTAGGGTTAGTGTGAGGCTGAGGTTTAGGATTAGTATTAGGGTGAGGTTTAGGGTGAGGGTGAGGTTTAGGGTTAGGGTTAGTCTTAGGGTTAGGTTTAAGGTGAGTGGAGGGTTAGGTTTAGGGTTAGGGTTAGGGTTAGTGTTAGGGTTAGGGTTAGGATTAGGGTTAGGGTTAGGGTGAGTGTGAGGGTTAGGGATAGGGTTAGGGTGAGGGTTAGGGTTAGGGTTAGGGTGAGAGTTATGGTTCAGTTAAGTTTAGGTTTAGGGTGAGGATTAGGGTTAGGATTAGGTTTAGGGTGGGGGCTAGGGGGATGGTGAGGGTTAGGGTTAGTTTTAGGGTAAGGTTTACGGTTAGGATTAGGGTTCGGGTGAGGGTTAGGACGAGGGTTAGGGTTATGGTGAGGGTGAGGGTTAGACTTAGGTTGAGGTTTAGGGTAAGGCTTAGGCTTAGGGTTAGGCTGAGCATGAGGTTGAGAGTGAGGGTTAGTGTTAGGGTGTTGTGTAGGTATTAGGGTGATTGTAAGGATGAGATTTAGGGTTAGGGTGAGGTTTAGGGTAATTATGATGGTAAGAGTAATGGTGAGGTTGAGGCTGAATTTGAGGTTTAAGAGAAGGGTGAGGGTTAGGGTAAAGTTTAGGGTTAGGTTAAGGTTTAGGGTTAGGCTTAGGGTGAGGTTTAGATTGAGGATTCGGTTTAGGGTTAGTTTGAGGTTTAGGGTGAGGATGAGGGTTAGGATTAGGGTGAGGGTGAGCATTAGAATTAAGTTTAGGGTGAGGGCTAAGGTGAGGGTGAGGGTTAGGGTTAGGGTTAGGTTGAGGGCTAGGGTGATTGTTAGGGTGAGTTTTAGGGTTAGTGGTAGGGTTAGGTTTAGGGTTAGGGTTACGGATAGGGTCAGGTTTACGGTGAGGCTTAGTGTTAGGGATAGGGTTAGGCTTAGGGTTAGGCTGAAGGTGAGGGTGGGGGTGAGGATTAGGGTTAGGGTTAGTTTTAGGGTTATCGTTAGTGCTATGGTTAGGGTTAAGTTTGCCGTGAGGTTGAGGCTGAGGGTGAGAGTTATGGTTAGGTTTAGGGTTAGGTTTTAATGTTATTGTTAGGGTTAGCGTTAGAGTTATGTTTAGGTTGAGGATGAGGGTGAGGGTTAGGGTTAAGTTGAGGTTTAGGGTTAGGGTTAGGTTTAGGGTGAGGGTAAGGGTAAGGGTTAGGGTATGGATGAGGTTTAGGTTTGAGTTAGTGTTAGGGGGAGTGTTAGGGTGAGGTTTAAGTTTTGGGGTAGTGTTAAGGTTAGGGTGAGGGTGAGGGTGAGGGTTTAGGTTTAGGGTTAGGTTTAGTGTTAGGGTTAGTGCGAGGGTTAGGGTGAGGGTTAGGCTTAGACTTAGGGTTAGGCTGAGGGTGAGGGTTGGGGTGAGGATAGGGGTTAGGTTGATGGTTAGGGTTAGTGTTTGTGTTATTTTTAGGGTTAGGGTTAGGGTTATGATGAAGGTGAGGGTGCAGGTGAGGTTTCGGGTTAGGGTTAATGTGGGCTTTAATGTTAGTGTTAGGGTGAGGGTGAGGGTTAGATTGAGGATTAGTGTTAGGGTTAGTTTGAGTTTTACCGTGAGGATTAGTGTTGGGGTTAGGGTTAGTGCTAGGGTTAGGTTGAGGTTTAGGGTTAGTGTTAGGGTGAGGTCTAGGGTTAGGGTGATGGTTAGTGTTAGTGTGAGGCTTAGTGTTCAGGTTACGGTTAGTGTTAAGGTGAAGGTAAGTGTTAGGGTGAGGGTTAGGTTTAGGGTGAGGGTAATGGTTAGGGTGAGGGTTAGGATTAGGGTTTTTGTTAGGATTATGGTTAGGGTTACGGTTACTGTGAGGGTGAGTGTTAGGGATAGCGTTAGGATTACTATTAGGGTTAGTGTTAGGGTAAGGGTAAGTGTTAGGGTGAGGGTTAGGGTTAGGGTGTCGTTTATGATTAGAGTGAGGGTCAGGGTTAGGGTTAGGGTTACATTGAGCGTTAGGATTATGGTTAAGTTGAGGGTTAGTGTTAGGGTTAAGGTTAGGGTGAGTTTAGGGTTAGGGTTAGTGTGAGGGTTATTGTTAGGGTCAGGGTTACTGGTAGGGTGAGGGTAAGTGTTAGTGTGAGGTTTAGGTTTAGGCTGAGGTTTATGGTTAGGGTGAGAGTTAGGGTTATTGTTAGGGGTAGGTTTAGGGTTAGAGTTAGGGTTAGGGTGAGGGTGATATTAAGTGTTAGAGTTAGGGTGAGTGTTAGGGTTAGGGTGAGGTTTAGGGTTAGGGTTAGGCTTAGGCTTAGGCTTAGGCCGAGCATGAGGGTGAGGGTTAGGGTGCGGGTTAGGGTTAGGGTTAGGCGTATGGTTTGTGTCAGGTTTAGGATGAGGTTTAGGGTTAGGGTTAGGGTTAGGGTGAGGGCTAGGGTGAGGGTTAGGGTGAGGGTTAAGGTTAGGGAAAGGGTTAGGTTTAGGATTAGGGTTAGGGTGAGGGTGATTTTGAGGCATAGGGTTAGGGTTATGATTAGGCTTAGAGTTAGGGTGAGGGTTAGGGTTAGATTTTGGGTTAGGGTGCAGGTGAGGCTGAGGATTAGGTTTAGCTTTATGGTTAGATTTAGGGTTAGGTTTAGTGTTAGGTTTATGGTTACGGTGAGGGTTAGGGTAAGGGTTAAGGTTAGGCTTAGGGTTAGGCTGAGGGTGTCTGTGGGGGAGAGAATTAGAGCTAGGGTTAGGGTTAGGCTTAGGGTTAGGTTTATTGTTAGTGCTATGGTTAGGGTTAAGTTTGCAGTGAGGGTGAGGCTGAGGGAAACGGTGAGGGTTAGGGTTAGGGTTAGGATTAGTGTTATTGTTAGGGTTAGGGCTAGAGTTACGTTGAGGTTGAGGGTGAGGGTGAATGTTAGGGTTAGGGTGAGTTTTAGGGTTACGGTTAGGGTTAGGGCAAGGGTGAGTTTTAGGGTGAGGGGAAGGTTTAATGTTAGGGTTAGGGTGAGAGTTAGGGTAGGGTTAGGGTGAGAGAAGGATTCAAGTTAAGTTTAGGGTTAGAGTGTGGGTTAAGGTAAGGGTTACGGTGAGGTTGAGGGTTAGGGTTAGGTTGAGATTTAGGGTTAAGATTAGATTTAGTGTTAGGGTGAGGGTTAGGGTAAGGTTTAAGGTGAGGGTGAGGGTTAGGGTTAGGGTTAGAGTTAGGATTTGTGTTAGGGTGAGGGCTAGGGTGAGGCTGAGGGTTAGGGTAAAGGTTTGGCTTAGGCTTAGGTTTAAGCTGAGCGTGAGGTTGAGGGTGGGGGTTAGGGTTAGGGTTAGTGTGAGGTTTAGTGTTAGGGTTAGGGTTAGAGTTAGCATTAGGGTGAGGTTTAGGGGTAGAGTTAGTGTTAGGGTGAGGTTAGGGTTAGGGTGAGGGTTGGGTTGTGGGTGACTGTAAGGGTAAGGTGAGGGTTAGGCTGAGGGTGAGGGTCATGGTAAGGGTGAGAGTTAGGGTTAGGGTGAGGGTTAGGGTTAGGGTTAGGGTTAGGGTGAGGGTTAGATTGAGGATTAGTGTTAGCTTTAGTGTGAGGTTTACCGTGAGGATGAGTATTAGGTTTAGGGCTAGGGTTAGGTTGAGGTTTAGGGTTAGTGTTAGCGTGAGGTTTAGGGTTAGGGTGATTGTTGGATTTAGTGTGAGGCTTAGTGTTCGGGTTAAGGTTAGTGTTAAGGTGAGAGTAAGTGTTAGGGTGAGGGTTAGGTTTAGGGTGAGGGTAATGATTAGGGTGAGGTTTAGGGTTGGGTTTAGGGTTTTTGTTAGGTTTAGGGTTAGGGTTGTTGTTAGTGTTATGGTTAGGGTTCCGGTTAAGGTGAGGGTGAGGTTTAGGGTTAGGGTTAGGATTAGGGTTAGTGTTAGGGTGAAGGTAAGTGTTAGGGTGAGTGATAGGGTTAGGGTGAGGGTTATGGTTAGGGTGAGGATCAAGGTAAGGTTTAAGGTTATTTTGAGCGTGAGGGTTAGGGTTATGTTGAGGGTTAGGGTTAGGGTTAGCGTTAGGGTGAGTTTAGGGTTAGGGTTATTGTGAGGGTTAGTGTTAGATTTAAGGTTAGGGGTAGGGTGAGGGTAAGTGTTAGGGTGAGGTTTAGGGTTAGGGTGAGGATTATGGTTAGGGTGAGGGTTAGGGTTATTGTTAGGGTTAGGGTTAGGTTTAGATTTAGGGTTAGGGTGAGGGTGAGATTTAGGGTTAGAGTGAGGTTTATTTTAGGGTTATTGTTAAGGTGAGGGTTAGGGTTAGGTTTAGGCTTAGGCTTAGGCTTAGGCCGAGCATGAGGGTGAGGGTTAGCGTTCGGGTTAGGGTTCGGGTTAGGGTTATGGTTAGTGTCAGGTTTAGGATGAGGTTTAGGGTTAAGGTTAGGGTTAGGGTGAGGGCTAGGCTGAGGGTTAGGGTTAGGGATTGGGTTAGTTTTAGGATTACGGTTAGGGTGAGGGTGAGTGTGAGGCTTAGGGTTAGGGTTAGGGTTAGGCTTAGAGTTAGGGTGAGGGTTTTGGTTAGGGTTTGGGTTAGGGTTAGGGTTAGGGTTACCGTGAGGGTCAGGGTTCGGTTAGGGTTAGTCTTAGGATTAGGCTTATTGTTAGTGTTATGGTTAGGGTTAAGTTTGCAGTGAGGGTGAGGCTGAGGGTGAGGGTGAGGTTTAGGGTTAGGCTTAGGGTTAGTGTTATTGTTAGTGTTAGGGCTAGCGTTACGGTGAGGTTGAGGGTGAGGTTGAAGGTTAGGGTTAGGGTGAGTTTTAGGGTTAGGGTTAGTGTTAGGGTGAGAGTGAGGTTTAGGGTTAGAGTTAGGCTTAGGGTTAGGGTTAGGGTGAGGTTTAGGGTTAGGGTTAGGTTTGGGGTTATGGTAAAGTTGAGGTTTAGGGTTAGAATTAGGGTTAGGGTGAGGCTGAGTGTGAGGGTTAGGGTTAGGGTTAGTGTTAGCTTTAGGGTTAGGGTTAGGGTGAGGGTTAGGGTGAGGGTGAGGGTTAGAGTTAAGGTTAGGATTAGGATTAGTGTAAGGGTTAGGGTGAGTGTGAGGTCTAGGGTTAGTGTTAGGATTAGGGTTAGGCTTAGGGTTAGCCTGAGGGTTAGGGTGAGTGTGAGGGTTAAGGTTAGGGTGAGCGTTAGGGTTAGGATTATGGGGAGGGTTAGGATGACTGTTAGGGTTAGAATTAGGGTTAGCATGAGGGGTAGGGTGAGGGTGAGGTTCAGGGATAGGGTTAGGGTTAAGGTAAGTATGAGGGTGAGGGTGAGGGTTAGGGTGAGGATTAGGATTAGGGTAAGGGTTAGGGTGAGTGTGAGTGTTAGGGTTAGGGTAGGATTAGGTTTATGGTTACTCTGAGTTTGAGGGTGAGGGTGAGGGTAAGGGTTAGGATTAGGGTTAGGGTGAGCGTGACTGTGTGTGTTTGGGTTAGTTTTAGGTTTAGGCTTAGGGTTAGGGTGACGGTGAGGTTCAGGGTGAGGGTTACGGTTAGGGTGAGGTTTAGGCTAAGGGTTAGGGGTAGGGTTAGGATGAGGGTTAGGGTTAGGATTAGGGTTAGAGTGAGGGCTAGGGTGAGGTTGAGAGTTAGGGTGAGGGTTAGGGTTAGGGTTAGGGCGAGAGTTAGGATTTGGGTTAAGTTTATGTTTAGGGTGAGGGTTAGGATAAGGGTTACGGTGAGGTTGAGGATTAGGGTTAGGTTGGGGGTTAGGGTTAGGATTAGGGTTAGGGTGAGGGTGAGGTATAGGGTTAGTGTTAGGATGAGGGTTAAGATGAGGTTTCGGATTAGGGTTAGTGTGAGGGTAGGCTGAGGTTGAGGTTTAGGATTAGGGATTTTTGAAGTTTAGGGTTAGGGTTATGGTTAGGGGTAGGGTGAGTGTGAGGTTTAGGGTTAGAGTTAGGGTAAATGTGAGGCTGAGGTTGAGGGTTAGGTTTAGGGTTAGTGTTAGAGTAAGAGTTAGGTTGAGGATTAAGGTGAGGGTGAGGGTTAGGCTTAGGGTTATAATTAGGATTAGGGTAATGGTTAGGGTGAGTGTGAGGGTTAGGTTTAGGCTTAGGCTTAGGGTTAGGCTGAGGTAGAGGGTGAGTGTGAGGGTTAGCTTTAGGTTGAGGGTTAGGTTTAGGGTTAGCTTGAGAGTTAGGGTTCAAGTTATGTTTAGGGTTAGGGTTAGGGTTACAGTGAGGGTTATATTTAGGGTTAGGTTGAGGGTTAAGGTTAGGGTTAGGGTGAGGGTTAGGATTAGAGTTAGGGTGAGGGTTAGGATTAGGATTAGGGTTACAATTAGGGTTAGGATGAGGGCTAGGGTGAGGGTGAGGATTAGGGTTAGTGTTAGGGTAAGGTTTAAGGTTAAGTTTAGGTTTACAGTGAGGGTTAGTATAAGGGTTAAGTTTACGGTGAGGGTGAAGGTTAGGGTTAGGGTGAGGGTTAGGGTTAGGATTAGGGTTATGGTGAGGGTGAGTTTTAGCATTAGGGTTAGGGTTAGGGTTAGGTTTAGTGTTAGGATTAGTGTTAGTGTTAGGGTTAGGGTTAGAGTTAAGGTGAGGGTGAGGGTGGGGGTGAGGGTGAGGGTTAGGTTTAGGGTTAGGGTGAGGTTTAAGTTTAGGGTTTGGATTAGGGTTAGGGTGAGTGTGAGATTTAGGGTTAGGTTTCGTGTTAGTTGGAGCGTTAGGTAGAGGGTTAGGTTTAGTTTTAGGGTTAAGGTTAGGGTGAGGCTTAGGTTGAGTTTTAGGGTTAATTTTAGATTTAGGGTTAAGATTAGGGTTAGGCTGAGCGTGAGTGTTAGGGTTAGGGTTAGGCTTAGGCTTAGGCTTAGGGTTAGGCTGAGGGTGAGGGTGGGGGTGAGGATTAGAATTAGGGTGATGGTTAGGGCTAGGGTTAGGGTGAGGGTTAGGATGACGTTTAGCGTTAGGATTAGGGTTAGGGTGAGGGCTAGGGTGAGGGTGTGGGTAAGGTAAGTGTTTGGCTTAGGCTTAGGCTTAGTTTTAGGCTGAGGGTGAGGGTGGGGGTGAGGATTAGAGTTAGGCTGATTGTTAGTGTTAGGGTTTGGGTGAGGGTTAGGATGAGGGTTAGGGTTAGGATTAGGGTTAGGGTGAGGGTTAGGGTGAGGGTGTGGGTAGGGTAAGTGTTAGGCTTAGGCTTAGGGTTATGCTTAGCTTTGGATTGAGGATAAGGAATGGGGTTAGGGATAGGGTGTGTTTTAATGTTAGGGTTAGGGTTAGAGTTAGGGTTAGGGTGATGGTGAGGTTTAGGGGTAGAGTTAGTGTTAGGGTGAGTGTTAGGGTTAGGGTGAGGGTTAGGTTGTGGTTGACGGTAAGGGTAAAGGAGAGCGTTAGGTGAGGTTGAGGTTGAGGGTGATGGTAAGGGTGAGGGTGAAGGTTAGGGTGAGGGTTATGGTTAGGGTTAGGGTTAGAGTCATGGTGAGGGTTAGATTGAGGATAAGTGTTCGGGTTAGTGTGAGGTTTAGGGTGAGGATGAGGGTTAGGGTTAGGTTGAGGGCTAAGGTGAGGGTGAGGATTAGGGTTAGTGTTAGGGTGAGATTTAAGGTTTGGTGATGTTTAGGTTTAGTGTGAGTGTTAGTGTTAGGGTTAGGGTTAGTGTTAGGGTGAGGGTAATTGCTAGGGTGAGCTTAGGTTTAGGGTGAGGATTATGGTTAGGGTGAGGGTTAGGGTTAAGTTTAGCGTTATTGTTAGTGTTAGGGTTAGGGTTACGGTTATGGTGAGGGTGAGGGTGAGGGTTAGGGTTAGGGTTAAGATTAGGATTAGGGTTAGTGTTAGGGTGAGGGTAAGTGTTAGGATAAGGGTTAGGGTAAGGGTGAGGGTTATGGTTAGGGTTAGGGTTACGTTGAGCGTAAGGGTTACTGTTTGGTTGAGGGTTAGGGTTACGGTTAGGGTTAGGGTGAGGTTAGGGTTAGGTTTAGTGTTAGGGTTAGGTTTAGGGTTAGGTTTAGGTTTCGTGTTTGGGTTAGGGTTAGTGTTAATGTGATGGTAAGTGTTAGGTTCAGGATTTGGGTTAGGGTGAGTGTTATGGTTACATTGAGGTTAAGGATTAGGTTTAGGGTTATTGTTAGGGTTATGTTTAGGGTTAAGGTTACGGTGTGGGTGAGGGTGAGGGTTAGGTTTAGGGTTAGGGTGAGGGTTAGGGTTAGGGATAGGGTGAGAGTTAGTGTTCGGTTTAAGTTTAGTGTTAGGTTGAGGTTTAGGGTGAGGGTTATGTTGAGGGTGAGGGTTAGGGTTAGGTTGAGGGTTAGGGTTACGATTAGGGTTAGGGTGAGGGTGAGGGTGAGGGTTAGGGTTAGTGTTAGGGTGAGGATTAGGATGAGGGTTAGGGTTAGGATTAGGGTTAGGGTTAGGGTTAGCGTGAGTGTGAGGTTTAGGAATAGGGTTAGGGTTAGCCTTAGGTTTAGGCTGATGGTGAGGGTGAGGGTGTGGGTTAGGGTTAGGGTGAGGGTTAGGGGTGGGCTTAGGGTGAAAGTTAGGGTTCATTTTAAGTTTAGGGTTAGGGTAAGTGTTAGGGTTAGGATTACGGTGAGCATGATGATTAGGGTTAGGTTGAGGGTTAGGTTTAGGCTTAGGATTAGGGTGAGGGTTAGGGTTAGGGTGAGGGTTAGGATGAGGATTAGGGTTAGGGTTAGGATTATGTTTAGGGTGGGGGCTAGGTTCAGGGTGAAGTTTAGGGATAGAGTTTGGTTTAGGATGAGGGTTTGGGTTACTGTGAGGGTGAGGTTTAGCGTTAGGGTGAGGGTTAGGGTTAGGATTTGGGTTAGGGTTAGGATGAGTTTAGGGTAACATTTAGGGTTAGGGGGAGGTTTAGGTTGAGGGTTAGGGTTAGGATTTTTGTTACGGATAAGGTTAGGGTGAGGTTTAGCTTGAGGTTTAGGGTTAGGTTTAGGATTAAGGTTAGGGTGATGGTGAGCGTGAGGTTTAGGGTTAGGGTTAGGCTTAGGCTTAGGGTTATGCTGAGGATGAGGGTGTGGATGAGGATTAGGGTTAGGGTGATGGTTAGGGTTAGGGTTAGTGTGAGGGTTAGGATGATGGTTAGGTTTAGGATTAGGGTTAGAGGGAGGGCTAGGGTGAGGGTTAGGGTAAGGTTTAGGCTTAGGCTGAGTGTTAGGCTGAGGGTGAGATTGAGGGTGAGGGTTAGGTTTAGGGTGATGGTTAGGTTTAAGGTTAAGGTGAGGGTTAGGATGATGTTTCGGGTCAGGATGAGGATGATAGTAAGGGTAAAGGTGTGGTTTAGGCTGAGGGTGAGGGTTAAGATAAGTGTGAGGGTTAGGGTTAGGTTTAGGGCTAGGGTAAGGGTTAGCGTTAGGCTGAGGCTTAAATTGAGTATTAGGGTTAGGGTTAGTGTGAGTGTTAGTGTTAGGGTTAGGGTTAGTGTTAGGGGGAGGGTTATTGTTAGGGTGAGGTTTAGGGTTAGGTTTATTTTTATGGTTATGGTTACGGTTACGGTTATGGTGACGTTGAGCGTGAGGGTTAGGGTTAGGGTTAGGGTAAGGTTTAGTGTTAGGGTTAGGGTGAGGATTAGGTTTAGGTTTAGGGTTACGGATACGGTGAGGTTGAGGTTTAGGGTTAGAGTTAGGGTTAGGTTGAGGCTGAGGGTGAGGGTTAGGGTTAGTGTTAGAGTTAGGTTTACGGTGAGGGTTAGGGTGAGAGTGAGGGTTAGGCTTAGTGTTAGGATTAGGATTAGGGTAAGGGTTAGCATGAGGGTGAGGTTGAGGGTGAGGGTGAGGGTTAGGGATAGGGTAAGTTTTAGGTGTAGGGTTAGTTTGAGATTTAGGGTTCGGGTTAAGTTTAGTGTTAGGGTGAGGGTTATTGTTAGGGTTAGGGTTACGTTTAAGGTGAAGGAGAGGGTGAGGTTTACATTTAGGGTTAGGATGAGGTTTAGGTTTAGGGTTAGGGATAGAATTAGGGTTAGGGTGACAGTGAGGTTTAGGGTTAGAGTTAGGGTTTGTGATAGGGTTAGGGTTATTGTGAGGGTTAGGGTTTGTCTTACGCTTAGGCTTAGGCTTAGGCTGAGCATGAGGGTGAGGGTTAGGGTTAGGGTTAGGAGTAGGATTAGGGTTAGGGTTAGGGTGAATGTGAAGGTTAGGTTTAGGGATAGGCTTAGGGTTAGGCTGAGGTTGAGGGTTAGGGTTAGGGTTAGTGTGAGGTATATCGTTAGGGTTAGGGTGAGTGTTAGTGTTAGGTTTAGGGTTAGGCTGAGGATTAGGCTGAGGATGAGGGTGTGGGTTAGGGTTAGGATGAGGGTTAGGGGAGCGTCAGTGTTAGTGTTAGGGTTAGGGATAGGATTAGGTTTAGGCTTAGGGTGAGGGTCAGTGTGTTTGTTAGGGTTATGTCTAGAGTTAGGTTTACGTTTAGGCTGACGGTGAGGGTGATGGTTAGTGTTAGGGTTAGGGTTATTGTTAGGGTTAGGGTAAGTGTTAGGGTGAGGGTTAGTTTTAGGGTGAGGGTTATGGTTAGGGTGAGGTTTAGGGATATGGTTAAGGTTATTGTTAGGGTTAGGGTTACGGTTAAGTTGAGGGTGAGGGTGAGGGTTATGGTTAGGGTTAGGGTGAGTGTTAGGGTTAGGCTTAGGCTGTTTAGGCTTAGGCCGAGCATGAGGGTGACTTTTAGGGTTAGGGTGATGGTTCTGTTTAGAATCAGTGTTATTGTTAATGTTAGGCTTAGAGTTACTGTGAGGTTTAGCGTTAGGTTGCCATTTAGGGTTAGGGTTAGTGTTAGGGTTAGGGTGAGGGTGAGGTTTACTATTAGAGTTAGGGTTAGGGTGAGGCTGAAATTGAGGGTTAATTTTAGGGTTAGTGTTAGAGATAGGGTTAGTGTGAAGGTTATGTTGAGGGTGAGGGTTAGGCTTAAGGTTAGGATTAGGATTAGCATAAGGGTTAGGGTGAGTGTGAGCGTTAGGGTTAGGGTTACGCTTATGGTTAGGCTTAGGGTGAGGTTGAGAGTGAGGGTTAGGGTTAGGTTTACGGTGAGAGTTAGGGTTCGGTTAAATTTAGTTTTAGGGTGAGGGTTAGGGTTATATTTATGGTGAGCTTGAGTTTTAGGGTAAGGTGGAGGCTTAAGGTTAGGATTAGGTTTAGGGTAAGGGTTAAGGTTAGGGTTAGGGTGAGGTTAAGAATGAAGATTGAGGATAGTGTGAGGGCTAGGTTGAGGGTGAGGTTTAGGGTTAGTGTTAGATTAAGGTTGAGGGTTAGAGTTAGGATTAGGGTGAGGGTTAGGTTGAGGGTTAGGGTTACGGTGAGGGTGAGGGTTAGGGTTAGGGTGAGGGTTGGGGTGAGGATGATGGTAAGGGTAAAGGTGAGGTTTAGGCTGAGGTTGAGGGTTAGGGTGAGGGTTAGTGTTTGGTTTAGGGTTAAGGTAAGGGTGAGGGTTAGGGTCAGGCTGGTTGTTAGATTGAGGATTAGGGTTAGGGTTAGTGTGAGGTGTAGGGTGAGGATGTGGGTTAGGGTTAGGGCGACGGTGAGGGTTAAATTAGGGTTAAGGTGAAAGCTAGGGTTAGGTTGAGTGTTAGGGTTAGGGTTAGGGTTAGGGTGAGGGTTGGGATTATGGGGAGGGTTAGGATGAGGGTAGGGTTAGGATTAGGGTTAGGGTGAGGGTGAGTGTGTGTGTTAGGGTTAGGTTTAGGGTTAGGCTTAGGGTTGGGCTTAGGCCGAGCATGAGGGTTCGGGTATGGGATCGGGTTCGGGTTCGGGTTCGGGGTAGGTTGAGGTTTAGGGTTAGGATAAGTTTAAGGGTCAGGGCTAGGCTGAGGGTTAGGTTGAGGGTTAGGGTTAGGGATAGTGTTAGGTTTAGGATAAGGGTTAAGGTGAGTGTGAGGGTTAGGATTAGGGTTAGGGTTAGGCTTAGAGTTAGAATGAGGTTTAGGGTTAGGGTTTGGGTTAGGATGAGGTTGAGGCTGAGGATTAGCCTTAGGTTTAGGGTTAGGTTTAGGGGTAGTGTTAGTGTTAGGGTGAGGGTTAGGGTTAGGGTTAGGGTGAGGTTTAGATATAGGGTCAGGGGTAGGGTTAGGGTGAGGGTTAGGGTTAGGGGTAGTGTTAGATTTAGGTTGAGGGTGAGGGTTAGGTTGACGTTTAGGGTTAGGGTTAGGGTTAGGGTCAGTTTGAGGGTTAGTGTTAGTGTTAGGGTTAATGTTAAGGTGAGGGTAAGTGTTAGGGTGAGGTTATGGGTTATGGTGACTGTTATGGTTAGGGTGAGGGTTAGGGTTAGGGTTAGGGTTATTGTTAGGTTTAGGTTTAGGGTTATGGTTACGGTGAGGGTGAGGATGAGGGTTTGGGTTAGGGTTAGGTTGAGGTTTAGAGTTTGGGTTAGGGTTAGGGTTAGGGTGAGGGTGAGGATTAGGGTTAGAGTTAGGGTTAGGGTGACGCCTCGGGTTAGGGTTAGGGTTAGAGTTAGGGGGAGGGTAAGTGTTAGTGTTAGGGTTAGGGATAGGATTAGGTTTAGGGTTAAGGTGATGGTCAGTGTGTTTGTTAGGTTTAGGTCTAGGTTTAGGCTTAGGTTTAGGCTGAGGGTGAAGGTGATGGTTAGGTTTAGGGTTAGGGTTAAGGATAGGGGGAGGGTTAAGATTAGGGTTAGGGTTAGGATTAGGGTTAGGGCAAGGGCTAGGGTGAGGGTGAGGTTTAGGGTTAGAGTTAGGGTGAGGTTTATGGTTAGGGTTAGCGTTAGGGTGAGGGTGAGGTTTAGGGTTAGAGATAGGATTAGGCTGAAGCTAAGGGTGAGGGTTAGGGTTAGGGTTAGTGTTAGCTTTAGGGTTAGGATTAGGGTGAGGATTAGGGTGAGGGTTACGGTTAGGTTTAGCTTTAGGGTTAGGCTGAGGGTGAGCGTGAGGGTGAGGGTTAGGGTGAGGATGAGGGTTAGGGTTAGGGTGAGGGCTAGGTTTGTGTGAGCATTAGGGAATGGGTTAGCGTGAGCTTTAAGGTTAGGGTGATGGTTATTGTTAGTGTGAGGGTTAGTGTTAGGGTTAGGGTTATTGTTAGGGTTAGGGTAAGTGTTAGGGTGAGGGTAAGGGTTAGGGTGAGGGTTATGTTTAGGGTGAGGATTAGGGTTATGGTTAAGGTTATTGTTAGTGTTAGGTTTAGGTTTATGGTGAGGGTGAGGGTGAGTGTTACATTTAGGGTTAGGATGAGGTTTAGGTTTAGGTTTAGGGATAGAATTAGGGTTAGGGTGACAGTGAGGTTTAGGGTTAGAGTTAGGGTTTGTGATAGGGTGAGGGTTAGCGTTAGGGTTAGGCTTAGGCTTTGGCAGAGCATGAGGGTGAGGGTTAGGGTTAGGGTGATGGTTCTCGTTAGGATTAGTGTTATTATGAGTGTTAGGGTTAGAGTTACGGTGAGGATGAGGGTGCAGGTGAGGGTTAGGGTTAGGGTTAGGCTGGGGTTTACGGTTAGGGTTAGGGTTAGGGTTAGGGTGAGGCTGAGGGTGAGGGATAGGGTTAGGATTAATTTTAGGGTTAGGCTTAAGGTGAGGGTTAGGTTGAGGTTTAGGGTAAGGTTTAGGGTTAGGAGTAGGGTTAGGGTGAATGTGAGGGTTAGGATTAGGGTTAGGGTTAGGCTTAGAGTTAGGATGAGGTTTAGGGTTTGGGTTTGGGTTAGGGTGAGGTTGAGGCTGAGGATTAGGGTTAGGTTTAGGGTTAGGTTTAGGGGTATTGTTAGTGTTAGGGTTAGGGTTAAGGTTAGGGTGAGGGTTAGGTTTAGATATAGGGTTAAGGGGAGGGATAGGGTGAGGGTTAGGGTTAGGGGTAGTGTTAGGTTTAGGTTGAGGGTAAGGGTTAGGTTGAGGTTTAAGATTAGGGTTAGGTTTAGGGTCAGTGTGAGGGATAGTGTTAATGTTAGGGTTAATGTTAGGGTGAGGGTAATTGTTAGGGTGAGGTTATGGGTTGGGGTGACGGTTATGGTTAGGGTGAGGGTTAGGGTTAGGGTTAGGGTTATTGTTAGGTTTAGGTTTAGGTTTACGGTTACAGTGAGGGTGAGGGTGAGGGTTAGGGTTAGGGTTAGGTTGAAGTTTAGGGTTTGGGTTAGGGTTAGATTTAGGGTTAGGGTGAGGGTGAGGTTTAGGGTTAGGGTGACGCTTAGGGTTAGGTTAGGATCAGACTTTTGGAGGGTAAGTGTTAGTTTTTGGGTTAGGGATAGGATTAGGTTTAGGGTTATGGTGAGGGTCAGTGTGTGTGTTAGGGTTAGGTCTAGATTTAGGCTTAGTTTTAGACTGAGGGTGAGGGTGATGGTTAGGGTTAGGGTTAGGGTTAAGGTTAGGGTGAGGGTTAGGATTAGGGTTAGGGTTAGGATTAGGGTTTCGGCAAGCGCTAGGGTGAGGGTGAGGCTTAGGGTTAGAGTTAGGGTGAGGTTTATGATTAGGGTTAGGATTAGGGTGAGGGTGAGTTTAACGGTTAGAGTTAGGGTTAGCGTGAGGCTGAGGGTGAGGGTTAGGGTTAGGGGTAGTGTTAGGTTTAGGATGAGGGTTAGGGTGAGTGTTAGGGTGAGGGTTAGGTTTAGGGTTAGGGTTAGGCTGAGGGTGAGGATGAGGGTGAGGGTTAGTGTGAGGATTAGGTTTAGGGTTAGGGTGAGGGCTAGGGTTGGGTGAGGGTTAGGGATGGGGTTAGCGTGAGGTTTAGGGTTACGGTGATGGTTAGGGTTAGTGTGAGGGTTAGTGTTAGGGTTAGGTTTATTGTTAGGTTTAGGGTAAGTGTTAGGGTGAGGTTTAGGTTTAGGGTGAGGGTTATGGTTAGGGTGAGGGTTAGGATTATGGTTAAGGTTATTGTTATGGTTAGGGTTACAGTTAAGGTGAGGGTTAGGGTAAGGGTTACGGTTAGGGTTAGGATAAGGTTTAGGTTTAGGGTTAAGTATTGAATTAGGGTTAGAGTGAAAGTGAGGTTTAGGGTTAGAGTTAGGGTTTGTGATAGGGTTAGGTTTAGGGTGAGGGTTAGGCTTAGGCTTAGGCTTAGGCTTAGGCTTAGGCTGAGCATGAGGGTGAGGGTTAGGGTTAGGGCGATGGTTCTGTTTAGGATTAGTGTTATTGTTAGTGTTAGGTTTAGAGTTACGGTGAGGGTGAGGGTGCAGGTGAGGGTTAGGGTTAGGGTAAGGGTGGGGTTTACTGTTAGGGTTAGGGTTAGGGTTAGGTTGAGGGTGAGGTTTAGGGTTAGATTTAGGGTTAGTGTTAGGATAAGTTTTAGTGTTAGAGTTTGGGTTAGGGTGAAGCGGAGGGTGCGGGTTAGGGTTAGGATTAATATTAGGGTTAGGGTTATGGTGAGGGTTAGTTTGAGGGTGAGGGTTAGGATTAGGGTTAGGAGTAGGATTAGGGTTAGGATTAGGGTGAGTGTGATGGTTAGGGTTAGGGTTAGGGATAGGCTTAGGATTAGGCTGAGATTGAGGGTTAGGGTTAGGGTTAGGCTTAGGGTTAGGTTTAGGCGTAGTGTTAGTGTTATTGTTAGGTTTATTGTTAGGGTGAGGATGAGGTTTAGATATAGGATTATGGGGAGGGATAGGGTGAGGGTTAGTGTTAGGGGTAGTGTTAGGTTTAGGTTGAGAGTGAGGGTTAGGTTGAGGTTTAAGTTTAGGGTTAGGGTTAGGGTCAGTGTGAGGGAGAGTGTTAGTTTTATGGTTAGTGTTAGGGTGAGGGTAAGTATTAGGGTGAGGTTTTGGGTTAGGGTGAGTGTTAGGGTTAGGGTTAGGGTAATTGTTAGGTTTAGGTTTAGGGTTACATTTACGGTGAGGGTGAGGGTGAGGGTTAGGGTTAGGGTTATGTTGAGGTTTAGGGTTTGGGTTAGGGTTAGATTTAGGGTTAGGGTGAGGGTGAGGTTTAGGGTTAGGTTGACGCTTAGGGTTAGGGTTAGGGTGAGAGTTAGTCGAGGGTAAGTTTTAGTATTAGGGTTAGGGATAGGATTAGGTTGAGGTTTAGGGTGAGGGTCAGTGTGTTTGTTAGGGTTAGGTCTAGAGTTAGGCTTAGGTTTAGGCTGAGGGTGAGAGTGATGGTTAGGGTTAGGGTTAGGGTTAGGGGGAGTGTTAGGATTAGGGTTAGGGTTAGGATTAGGGTTAGGGCAAGCGCTAGGGTGAGGGTGAGGCTTAGGGTTAGATTTATGGTGAGGTTTATGGTTAGGGTTAGGCTTAGGGTGAGGGTGAGGTTTAGGGTTAGATTTAGGGTTAGGGTGAGGCTGAGGGTGAAGGTTAGTTTTAGGGTTAGTTTGAGGTTTAGCGTTTGGGTTAGGGTTAGAGTTAGGGTTAGGGTGAGGGTGATGTTTAGCTTTAGAATTACGTTTAGGGTGACGCTTAGGGTTAGGGTTAGCGTGAGAGTTAGGGGGAGGGTAAGGTTTAGTGTTAGGTTTTGGGATAGGATTAGGGTTAGGTTTACGGTGAGGGTCAGTGTGTTTGTTAGGATTAGGTCTGGGGTTAGCCTTAGGTTTAGGCTGATGGTTAGGGTGATGGTTAGGGTTAGGTTTAGGGTTAGGGTTTGGGGGAGGATTAAGATTAGGGTTAGGGTTAGGATTAGGGATAACGCCATGGCTAGTCTGAGGGTGAGGTTTAGGGTTAGAGTTAGGGTGAGGTTTATGGTTAGGGTTAGAGTTAGGCTGAGGTTGAGGTTTAGGTTTAGAAATAGGGTTAGGGTGAGGCTGAGGGTGAGGGTTAGGATTAGGGTTAGTGTTAGGTTTAGGTTTAGGGTTAGGGTGAGGGTTAGGGTTAGAGTTAGGCTGAGGGTGAGGGTGAGGGTTATGGTGAGGATGAGGGTTAGGTTTAGGGTGAGGGCTAGGGTTGGTTGAGGGTTAGGTATAGGGTTAGTGTGAGGTTTACGTTTAGGGTGATGGTTAGGTTTAGTGTGAGGGTTAGTGTTAGGTTTAGGGTTATTGTTAGGGTTAGGGTAAGTGTTAGGGTGAGGGTTAGCTTTAGGGTGAGTGTTATGGTTACGGTGAGGTTTAGAGTTATGGTTAAGGTTGTTGTTAGGTTTAGGGTTAGGCTTACGGTTATGGTGGGGGTGAGGGTGTGTGTTACAATTTGGGTTAGGATGAGGTTTAGGTTTAGGGTTAGGGTTAGATATATGGTTAGGGTGAGGGTTAGGTTTAGGGTTAGGCTTAGCCTTAGGCTGAGCATGAGTGTGAGGGCGAGGGTTCCGGTGATGTTTAGAGTTAGGTTTAGGGTCATGTTTAGAGTTAGGTTGAGGTTTAGGGTTAGGATAAGTTTAAGGGTGAGGGCTAAGCTGAGGCTTAGGGTGACGGTTAGGGTTATGGATAGGGTTAGGTTTAGGATTAGGGTTAGGGTTAGGGTGAGTGTGAAGATTAGGATTAGGGTTAGGGTTAGGCTTAGAGTTAGGATGAGGCTTACGGTTTGGGTTAGGGTGAGGTTGAGGCTGAGGCTTAGGGTTAGGTTTAGGGTTAGGTTTAGGGTTAATGTTAGGGTTAGTTTTAGGGTTAGGTTAGGGTGAGAGTAAGGTTGAGGTTTTGATATAGGGATAGTGGGAGGGTTAAGGTGAGGATTAGGGTTAGGGGTAGTGTTAGGTTTAGGTTGAGGGTGAGGGTTCGGTTGATTTTGAGGGTTTGGTTTGAGTTAGGGTCAGTGTGAGGGTTACTGTTAGTGTTAGATTTAGTGTTAGGGTGAGGGTAAGTGTTAAGGTAAGGTTATGGGTTAGGGTGACGGTTATGGTTAGGGTGAAGGTTAGGGTTAGGGTTTTGGTTATTGTTAGGTTTAGGTTTAGGGTTACGGTTAAGGTGAGGGTAAGGGTGATGGTGAGGGTTAGGGTTAGGTTGAGGTTTAGGGTTTGGCTTAGGTGTAGAGTTAGGGTTAGGGTGAGGGTGAGGTTTAGGGTTAGAGTTAGAGTTAGGGTGATGGTTAGGGTTAGGGTTAGGGTTAGAGTTAGGGGGAGAGTAAAGGTTAGTGTTAGGGTTAGCGTTAGGGTGAGGGTGAGTTTGTTTGTTAGTGTTAGGTCTTAGGTTAGGCTTAGATTTAGGCTGAGGGTGAGGCTGATGGTTAGGGTTAGGGTTAGGGTTAGTGTTAGGGGGAGGGATAGGTTTAGGATTAGTGTTAGGGCAAGGGCCCTGGTGAGGGTGAGGTTTAGGGTTAGAGTTAGGGTGAGGTTTATGGTTAGGGTTAGGATTAGGGTGAGGGTGAGGCTTAGGGTTAGAGTTAGGGTTAGGTTGAGGCTGAGGGTGAGGGATAGGTTTAGGATTAGTGTTAGGTTTAGGGTTAGGGTTAGGGTGAGGGTTAGGGTTAGGGTGAGGTTTAGGGTTAGGGTTAGAGTTAGGCTGAGGGTGAGGCTGGGGGTGAGGGATAGGGTGAGGATGAGGGTTAGGGTTAGGGTGAGGGCTAGGGTTGGGTGAGGGTTAGTGAATGGGTTAGCGTGAGGTTTAGGGTTAGGGTGATGGTTAGGGTTAGTGTGAGGGTTAGTGTTAGGGTTAGGATTATTGTTAGGGTTAGGCTAAGTGTTAGGGTGAGGGTTAGGGTTAGGTTGAGGGTTATGGTTAGGGTGAGGGTTAGGGTTATGGTTAAGGTTATTGTTAGGGATAGGGTTAGGGTTACAGTTTCGGTGAGGGTGAGGGTGAGGGTTACAGTTAGGGTTACGATGAGGTTTCGGTTTAGGTTTATGGTTAGAATTAGGGTTAGGGTGACAGTGAGTTTTAGGGTTAGAGTTAAGGTTTGTGATAGCATTAGGGTTAGGGTGAGGGTTAGGGTTAGGCTTAGGCTTAGGCATAGACCAAGCATGAGGGTGAGGGTTAGGGTTGGGGTGATGGTTCTGGTTTGGATTAGTGTTACTGTTAGGGCTAGGTTTAGATTTACGGTGAAGGAGATGGTACAGGTGAGGGTTAGGTTTAGGGTTACTGTGGGGTTTATAGTTAGGTTTAGGGTTATTGTTAGGGTTAAGGTTAGGATTAGGGTTAGGCTGAGGGTGAGTGTGTGTGTTAGGTTTAGGTTAGGGTTAGGGTTAGGGTTAGGGTTAGAAATAGGATTAGGTTTATGGTGAGTGTGAGTGTGAGGTTTAGGTATAGGGTTAGGCTTAGGCTAAGGGTTAGGCTGAGGGTGAGGGTGGAGGTGAGGATTAGGGTTAGGGTGATGGTTAGGGTTAGGGTTAGGGTGAGTGTTAGTGTTAGGGTTAGGGTTAGAGTTAGGGTTAGGGTGAGCGTGAGGTTTCAGGGTAGAGTTAAGGTTAGGGTGAGCGTTAGGGTTAGAGTGAGGGTAAGGGTGGGGGTGACGGTAAGTGTAAAGGTGAGGGTTAGGCTGAGGTTGAGGGTTACAGTAAGGGTGAGTGTTAGCGTTATGTTGAGGGTTAGGGTTAGGGTTAGGGTGAGGGTAAGGGTTAGATTGAGGATTAGTGTTAGGGTTAGTGTGAAATTTAGGGTGAGGTTGAGGATTAGGGTTAGGGCGAGGTCTATGTAGAGGTTGAGGTTTAGTGTTAGTGTTAGTGTTAGTGTTAGGGTTAGGGTTAGGGTTATGGTGAGGGTTATGTTTAGGGTGAAGGTTAGGGTTAGGTTTAGGGTTATTGTTAGTGTTAGGGTTAGGGTTAAGGTTATGGTGATGGTAAGGTTGAGTGTTAGGTTTAGGTCTAGGATGAGGTTTAGGGATAGGGCTAGTGTTAGGGTTAGGGTCAGGGTGAGCTTTAGTGTTAGGGTTAGGGTGAGGCTAAGGGTCAGGGTTAGGTTTAGGATTAATGTTAGGGTCAGGTTTAAGGTGAGGGTTAGTTTGAGTGTGAGGGTTAAGGTTAGGATTAGGGGCAGGCTTAGGGTTAAGCTGAGGTTGAGGGTGAGGCTTAGTGTTAGGGTGAGGTTTAGGTTTAGTGTCAGGGTTAGTGTAAGTGTTAGGGTTATTGTTAGGCTTAGGATTAGGCTGAGGGTGAGGGTGTGGATTAGGGTTAGGGTTAGTGTTAGGGTGAGGTTTAGGGTTTGGGTTAGGGTTAGAGTTAGGTTTAGGGTGAGGGTGAGGTTTAAGGTTAGAGTTAGGGTTAGGGTGAGGTTTAGGTTGAGGGTTATGGTAAGGGTTAATTTTAGGGTTAGGTTTAGGGTGAGAGTTAGGGGAAGTGTTAGGGTTAGGGTTAGGGTTAGGGATAGGATTAGGGTTATAGTAAGGGGGAATGTGTGTGTTAGGTTTAGGTTTAGGGGTAGGCTTAGGGTTAGGCTGAGGGTGAGTTCAGTGTGAGGGTGAGTGTTAAGCTTAGGCTTAGGGTTAGGCTGTGGGTGACGGTGGGGGTGAATATTAGGTTTAGGGTGATGGTTAGGGTTGGGGTTATGGTGAGTGTTAGGATGAGTGTTAGGTTTAGGATTAGGGTTAGGGTGAGGGCTAGGGTGAGGGTATGGGTAAGTGTAAGGGTTAGGCTTAGGTTTAGGGTAAGGCTGAGCATGAGGTTGAGGGTGAGGGTTAGGGTTAGGGTGATGGTTAGGTTAACGGTTAGGGTGAGGATTATTATGAAGTTTAGGGTTAGCATGAGTGTTAGGGAGGATGATGGTAAGGGTAAAGGGGAGGTTTAGGCTGAGGGTGAGGTTTAAGATAAGGGTGAGGGTTAGCAATAGGGTTAGTGTAAGTGTTAGGGTTAGAGTTAGAGTGAGGGTGAGGGTTAGATTGATTATTAGGGTGAGGGTTAGTGTGAGGTTTAGGGTGAGGATGAGGGTTAGATTGATTATTAGGGTGAGGGTTAGTGTGAGGTTTAGGGTGAGGATGAGGGTTAGGGTTAGGGTGAGGTTGAGGGTTAGAATTAGGGTTAGGGTGAGGGCTAGTGTGAGGATGAGGATTAGGGTTAGGCTTAGATTTAGGGTGAGGTTTAGGATTAGGTTGAGGGTTAGGATGAGGGGTAGGGTTAGGATTAGGTTTAGGGTGAGGGCTAGGGTGAGGGTGAGGTTTAGGGTTAGGGTTAGGATTAGGGTTAGGGAGAGGGAGAGGTTAATGGTTAGATTTAGGTTTAGTTAGAAGGTTAGGTAGAGGGTTAGGGTTAAGTTAAGTGTTAGGGTTAAGGTTAGGTTGAGGATTAGGATGAGGTTTAGGGTTAGGTTTAGGGTTTGGATTAGGGTTAGGGTGAAGGTGAGTGTGAGGTTTAGGGTTAGGGTGAGGCTTAGGATTAGGTTAAGGCTGACGGTGAGGGTGGGGTGAGGATTAGGGTTAGGGTGATGGTTAGGGTTAGGGTTAGGGTGAGGTTAGTTTGAGGGTTAGGATTAGGATTAGGGTTAGGGTGAGGGCTCCGTTAAGGGTGATGGTTAGGGTTAGGGTGATGGTTAGGTTTACGGTTTGCGTGAGGTTTAGGATGAGGTTTAGGGTTAGGGTGAGGGTTAGAGTGAGGGTGATGGTAAGGGTAATGTTGAGGTTTAGGCTGACGGTGATGTTTAAGATAAGGGTGAGTGTTAGGGTTAGGTTTAGGGTTAGGGTAAGGGTTAGGGTTAGGATTAGGGTGAGGGTTAGATTGAGGATTAAAGTTAGGGTTAGTGTGAGGTTTAAGGTGAGGATGAGGGTTAGGATTAGGTTGAGGTTGAGGGTTAGATTTAGGGTTAGGGTGAGGGCTAAGATGAGGGTGAGGATTAGGGTTAGGGATAGGCTTAGGGTGAGGTTTAGGATTAGGGTGAGGTTTAGGGTTAGTGTGAGGGTTAGTGTTAGGTTTAGGGTTAGTGTTAGGGTGAGGGTAAATGTTAGCGTGAGGGTTAGGTTTAGGGTGCGGGTTATATTTAGGGTGAGGGTTAGGGTTAGGTTTAGGGTTATTGTTAGGTTTTGGGTTAGGGTTAAGGTTACAGTGAGGGTGAGGGTTAGGGTTAGGGTTACAGTGAAGTTTAGTATTAGGGTTAGGGTTAGAGTAAGGGTTAGGTTAAGGGTGAGGTTTAGGGGTACAGTTTTGTTTAGGGTGAGTTTTAGGTTTAGGGTGCGGGTTAGCGTGGGGGTGACGGTAATGGTAAAGCTGAGGGTTAGGCTGAGGGTGAGGTTTACGGTAAGGGTGAGGGTTAGGGTTAGGGTGACGTTTAGTGTTAGCGTTAGGGTGAGGTTGTGGGTTAGATTGAGGATTAGGGTTAGGGTTAGTGTGAGGTTTAGGATGAGGATGAGCATTAGGGTTAGGGTGAGGGTGAGGGTAAGAATTAGGGTTAGGGTGAGGTTTAGGATTAGGGTGAGGTTTAGGGTTAGTGTGATGGTTAGTGTTAGGGTCAGGGTAAGTGTTAGGGTGAGGGGTAGAGTTAGGGTGAGTGTTATGTTCATGGTTAGGTTTTGGGATAGGTTTAGTGTTATTGTTAGTTTTAGGGTTAGGGTTACGGTTACGGTGATGGTGAGGGTTAGAATTAGGGTTACAGTGAGGTTTAGTGTTAGGGTTAGGGTTAGAGTAAAGGTTAGGGTGAGTGTGAGGTTTAGGGGTACAGTTTTAATTAGGGTGAGGGTTAGGGTTAGGGTGCGGTATAGTCTGGGGGTGACGGTAAGGGTTAGGTGAGTGTGAGGCTGAGGGTGAGGGTTACGGTTAGGGTGAGGGTTAGGGTTAGGGTGAGGGTTAGTGTTAGCGGTAGGGTGAGGTTGAGGGTTAGATTGAGGATTAGTGTTAGGGTTAGTGTGAGGTTTATGGTGAGGATGAGGGTTAGGGTTATTCTGAAGCCTAGTGTGAGGTTGAGGGTTAGAGTTAGTGTTAGGGTGAGTTTTAGGGTTAGGGTGATGTTTAGCGTTAGTGTGAGGGTTAGTGTTAGGTTTAGTGTTAGGGTGAGGGTAAGTGTTAGGGTGAGGGTTAGGGTTAGGGTGAGGGTTATGGTTAGGGTGAGGGTTAGGGTTAGGATAAGTGTAAGGGTTAGGGCTAGGCTGAGGGTTAGGGTGAGGGTTAGGGTTAGGGATAGGGTGAGGTTTAGGATTAGGTTTATGGTGAGGTTGAGTGTGAGGGTTAGGATTCGGGATAACATTAGCCTTAGAGTTAGGATGAGGGTTAGGGTTAGGGTTTGGGTTAGGGTGAGGGTGAGGCTGAGGATTATTGTTACGTTTAGGGTTAGTGTTAGTGTTAGGTTTAGTTTTAGCATTACAGTGATGGTTGGGGTTAGGGTTAGGGTTAGGGTTAGGCTTAGAGTTAGGGTGAGACTTAGGATGAGGATTAGGTTTACGATTAGGTTTAGGGTGAGGGCTAGGGTGAAGGTGAGGATTAGGGTTAGTGTTAGGGTAAGGTTTAGGGTTAGGTTTAGGGTTAGGGTGAGGGTTAGGATGAGGGTTAATGTTAGAGTGAGGGTGATGGTTAGGGTTAGGGTGAGGGTTAGGGTTAGGATTAGGGTTAGGGTGAGGTTAAGTGTTAGCTTTACAGTTAGGGTTAGGGTTATGGTTAGGATTACTGTCATTGTTAGGGTTAGGATTAGAGTTATGGTGAGGGTGAGGATGAGGGTGAGTGTTAGTGTTGGGTGAGGTTTAGTGTTAGGGTTAGGTTTAGGGTTAGGATGAGAGTGAGTTTTATGGTTAGATTTAGCTTATTTGGAGGGTTAGTTCGAGATTTAGGGTTAGGGTAAGTGTTAGGGTTAAGGTTAGGTTGAGGGTTAGGTTGAGGCTTAGTGTTAGGTTTAGGGTTAGGGTTAGGATTAGGGTTAGGGTGAGGGTGAGGGTAAGGTTTAGGGTTAGGCTTAGGCTTAGGCTTAGGGTTAGGCTGAGGGTGAGGGTGGGGGTGAGGATTAGGGTTAGGGTGATGGTTACGGTTAGCGTTAGGGTGAGGGTTAGTGTTAGGGTTAGGGTTAGAGTTATGTTTATGCTGAGGGTGAGGTTTCAGGGTAGAGTTAGGTTTATGGTGAGGGTTAGGGTTAGAGTGAGGGTTATCGTGGGGGTGACGGCAAGGGTAAATTTGAGGTTTAGACTGACGTTGAGAGTTACGATAAGGGTGAGAGTAAGGGTTAGGATCAGGGTTAGTGTTAGTGTTAGGGTGAAGTTGAGGGTTAGATTGAGGATTAGTGTTAGGGTTAGTGTGAGGTTTATGGTGAGGATGAGAATTAGGGTTAGGGTAAAGGCTAGGGTGAGGGTGAGGATTAGGTTTAGTGTTAGGGTGAGGTTTAGGGTTAGGGTGATGTTTAGGGTTAGTGTGAGTGTTAGGGTCTGTGTTGGGTTGAGGGTAAGCGTTAGGGTGAGGGTTAGTGTTAGGGAAAGGTTTATGGTTAGGGTGAGGGTTAGGGTTAGGATAAGTGTATGGGTGAGGGCTAGACTGAGGGTTAGGGTGAGTGTTAGGGTTACGGAAAGGCTTAAGTTTAGGATTAGGTTTAGGGTGAGGGTGAGTGTGAAGGTTAGGATTAGGGTTAGAGTTAGGCTTAGAGTTAGGAGGAGGGTTAGGGTTAGGGTTTGTGTTAGCGTGAGGGTGAGGCTGAGGATTAGGGTTAGGTTTAGGGTTAGGTTTAGGTTTAGTGTTAGTGTTAGGGTTAGTGTTAGTGTTACAGTGCGGGTTGGGCTTAGGATTATCGTTAGGGTTAGGCTTAGAGTTAGGGTGAGGGTTAGGATGATTATTAGGTTAAAATTAGGGTTAGGGATAGGGCTAGGGTGAAGGGTTTAGGGTTAGTGTTAGGGTAAGGTTTAGGTTTAGGGTTAGGGTGAGGGTGAAGGTTAGGATGAAGGTTAGGGTTACAGTGAGGGTGATGGTTAGGGTTAGGATTAGCATGAGGGTTAGGATTGGGGTTAGGGTGAGGTTGAGTGTTAGCATTAGGGTTAGGGTTAGGGTTAGGGTTAGGATTACTGTTATTGTTAGGGTTAAGGTTAGAGTTATGGTGAGGGTGAGGTTGAGGGTGAGTGTTAGTGTTAGGGTGAGTTTGAGGGTTAGGGTTAGGGTTAGGAGTAGGATTAGGGTTAGTGTAAGGGTGAATGTGAGGGTTAGGGTTAGGGATAGGCTTAGGGTTAGGCTGAGGTTGAGGGTGAGGGTTAGGTTTAGGGTGAGGTTTAGGGTTAGGGATTGGGTGAGTGTGAGGGTTAGGTTTAGGGTTAGGCTTAGGATTAGGCTGAGGGTGAAGGAGTGGGTTAGGTTTAGGGTTAGTGTTAGGGTGAGGTTTAGGTTTTTGTTTAGGGTTAGAGTTAGGGTTAGGGTGAGTTTGAGCTTTGGGGTTATAGTTAGGGTTAGGGTGAGGTTTAGGTTGAGGGTTATGGTAAGGGTTAGTTTTAGGGTTAGGGTTGGGGTGAGACTTAGGGGGAGGGTTAGTTTTAGGGTTATGTTTAGGGATAGGATTAGGGTTAGAGTGAGGGGGAGTGTGTGTGTTAGGTTTAGGTTTAGGGTTAGTGTGAGCTTTAGGCTGAGGGTGAGATTGAGGGTGAGGGTTAGGTTTAGGGGGAGTGTTAGGGTAAGGGTTAGGGTTAGGGTAAGGGCTAGGGTGAGTGTGAGGGTGAAGTTTAAGGTTCGGCTTAGGTGTAGGGTTAGGGTGAGGGTGAGGTTTAGGGTTAGAGTTAGGGTTAGGGTAAGTGTGAGGGTTAGGGTTAGGGTTAGGCTTAGGATTAGGCTGAGAGTGAGGGTGAGGGTTAGGCTTAGGTTGAGGGTTAGGGTTATGGGGAGGTTTAGGATGAGGGATAGGTGTAGGATTAGGGTTAGGGTGAGGGTGAGTGTGTGTGTTAGCGTTAGGTTTACGGTTAGGCTTAGGGATAGTCTGAGGGTGAGTTTGAGGGTTAGGGTTAGGGTGAGGTGAGGGTTAGGGTAAGAGTTAGGGGGACCTTTAGGAAGAGGGTTAGGGTTATGATTAGGGTTCGGTGAGGGCTAGGGTGAGGGTGAGGTTTAGGTTTAGGTTTGGGGTGAGGGTTAGGGTTAGGTTATAGATGATAGTTAGGGTTCGGTTTAAGTTTAGGGTTAGGTTGAGCGTTAGGGTAAGGGTTATGGTGAAGGTGAGGGTTAGCGTTCGGTTGAGGGTTAGGGTTCAGATTAGGGGTTGAGTGAGGGTGATGGTGAGGCTTAGGTTTAGTGTTAGGTTGAGGGTTAGGATGAGGTTTACGGTTAGGATTAGTGTGAGGGTGAGGACTAGGCTGAGGGTGAGGTTTAGGGTTAGGGTTAGGGTTAGGGTGAGGTTTAGGGTTAGGGTTAGTTTTAGATTTAGGGTGAGGGTGATGTTTAGGGTTAGAGTTAGGGTTAGGGTGAGGCTGAGTTTGAGGGTTAGTTTTAGTGTTAGTGTTAGATTTAGGGTTAGGGTGAGGGTTAGGTTGAGTGTGAGGGTTAGGCTTAGGGTTAGGATTAGGTTTAGGGTAAGGGTTAGGGTGAGTGTGAGCGATATGGTTAGGGTTCGGTTTAGGCTTAGGGTAAGATTGAGGGTGAGGGTGGCGGTGAGCGTTAGGTTTAGGGTGAGTGTGAGGGTTAGGGTTAGGTTGAGGGTTAGGGTTAGGGTTACGGTGAGCGTGAGGGTTAGGGTTAGGTTGAGAGTTAGGGTTAGAGTTAGGGTTAGGGTGAGGGTTAAGGTTAGGGTTAGGGTGAGGGTAAGGATGAGGATTAGGGTTATGATTAGGGTTAGCGTGAGGGCTAGGGTGAGGTTGAGGGTCAGGGTTAGTGTTAGATTAAGGTTTATGGTTAGGGTTCGGGTTAGGGTGAGTATTAGGTTGAGGGTTAGGGTTACAGTGAAGGTGAAGATTAGGGTTAGGGTGAGGGTTAGGGTTAGGGTTAGGCTTAGGTTTAGGCTTAGGCTTAGGCCGAGCATGAGGGTGAAGGTTCGGGTTCAGGTCCGGGTAAGGGTTAGAGTTAGGTTGAGAGTTAGGTTGAGGTTTAGGTTTAGGATAAGTTTAAGGGTCAGGGCTAGGCTGAGGATTAGGGTGAGGTTTAGGGTTAGGGATAGGTTTAGGTTTAGGGTTAGGGTTAAGGTCAGTGTGAGGGTTAGGATTAGGTTTAGGGTTAGGCTTAGAGTTAGGATGAGGTTTAGGGTTAGGGTTTGGTTTAGGGTGAGGTTGAGGCTGGGGATTAGGTTTAGGTTTAGGGTTAGGTTTAGGGGGAGTGTTAGTGTTAGTGTTAGGGTTAGGGTTAGGGTGAGGGTGAGGTTTAGATATAGGGTTAGGGGGAAGGATAGGGAGAGGGTTAGGGATAGGGGTAGTGTTAGGTTTAGGTTGAGGGTGAGGGTTAGTTTGAGGTTTAAGGTTAGTGTTAGGGTTAGGGTCAGTGTGAGGGATAGTGTTAGTGTTAGGGTTAGTGTTAGGGTGTGGGTAAGTGTTAGGGTGAGGTTATGGGTTAGGGTGATGGTTAGGGTTAGGGTTAGGTTTATTGTTATGTTTAGGTTTAGGGTTACGGTTATGGTGAGGGTGAGGTTGAGGGTTAGGTTTAGGATTATGTTGAGGTTTAGGGTTTGGGTTAGGGTTAGATTTAGGGTTAGGGTGAGGGTGAGGTTTAGGGTTAGGGTGACGCTTAGGGCTAGGTTTAGGGTGAGTGTTATGGGGAGGGTAAGGGTTAGTGTTAGGGTTAGGGATAGGATTAGGTTTAAGTTTAGGGTGAAGGTCAGTGTGTTTGTTAGGGTTAGGTCTGGGGTTAGGCTTAGGTTTAGGCTGAGGGTGAGGGTGATGGTTAGGGTTAGGGTTAGGGTTAGGGTTAGGGTGAGGATTAAGATTAGGTTTAGGGTTAGGATTAGGGTTAGGGAAAGGTCTAGGGTGAGGGTGAGGTTTAGGGTTCGAGTTAGAGTGAGATTTATGTTTAGGGTTAGGGTTAGGGTGAGGGTGAGGTTTAGGGTTAGATTTAGGGTTAAGGTGAGGCTGAGGGTGAGGGTTAGGTTTTGGGTTAGTTTGAGGTTTAGGGTTTGGGTTAGGGTTAGAGTTAGGGTTAGGGTGAACTTGAGGTTTAGGTTTAGATTTAGTGTTAGGGTGATGCTTAGGGTTAGGTTTAGGGTGAGAGTTAGGGGGCGGGTAAGCGTTAGTGTTTGGGTTAGGTATAGGATTAAGATTAGGGTGAGGTTGAGGGTCAGTGTGTTTGTTAGGGTTAGGTCTGGGGTTAGGCTTAGGTTTAGGCTGAGGTTGAGGGTGATGGTTAGGGTTAGGGTTAGGGTTAGGGGAAGGATTAAGTTTAGGGTTTGGGTTAGGATTAGGGATAGGGCCAGGGCTAGGATGAGGGTGAGGTTTAGGGTTAGAGTTAGGGTGAGGTTTATGGTTAGGTTTAGGGTTAGGGTGAGGGTGAGGTTTAGGGTTAGATTTAGGGTTAGGGTGAGGCTGAGGGTGAGGGTTAGGGTTAGGGTTAGTGTTAGTTTTAGGTTTAAGTTTAGGCTAAGGGTGAGGGTGAGGGTTAGGGTGAGGATGAGGGTTAGGGTTAGCGTGAGGGCTAGGGTTTGGTGAGGGTTAGGGATAGGGTTAGTGTGGGTTTTAGGGTTAGGGTGATGGTTAGGGTCATTGGGAGGGTTAGTGTTAGGTTTAGGGTTATTGTTAGGGTTAGGGTAAGTGTTAGGGTGAGGGTTAGCTTTAGGATGAGTGTTATGGTTAGGATGAGGGTTAGGGTTATGGTTAAGGTTGTTGTTAGGGTTAGGGTTAGGGTTACGGTTACGGTGTTGGTGAGGGTGCAGGTTACGATTAGGGTTAGGTTGAGGTTTAAGTTTAGGGTTAGGAATAGAATTAGGGTTAGGGTGACAGTGAGGTTTAGGGTCAGAGTTAGGGTTTGTGATAGGGTTAGGGTTAAGGTGAGGGGCAGGGTTAGTCTTAGTTTTAGGCTTAGGCTTAGGCCTAGCATGAGGGTGAGGGTTAGGGTTAGGGTGATGGTTCTGTTTCAGATTAGTGTTATTGTTAGTGTTAGGGTTAGAGTTACGGTGAGAGTGAGGGTGCAGGTGAGGGTTAGGGTTAGGGTGGGGTTTACGGTTAGGGTTAGGGTTAGGGTTAGGTTGAGGGTGAGGTTTAGGGTTAGATTTAGGGTTAGTGTTAGGAAAAGGTTTAGTGTTAGAGTTAGGGTTAGGGTGAGGCTCAGGGTGAGGGTTAGGGTTAGGATTAATGTTAGGGTTAGGCTTATGGTTAGGGATAGTTTGAGGGTGAGGATTAGGGTTAGGTTTAGGAGTAGGATTAGGTTTAGGATTAGGGTGAGTGTGAGGGTTACGGTTAGGGTTAGGGATAGGCTTAGTGTTAGGCTGAGGTTGAGGGTTAGGGTTAGTGTTGGCATGAGGTATAGGATAAGGGTTAGGGTGAGTGTGAGGGTTAGGGTTAGGGTTAGGCTTAGGATTAGGCTGAGGTTGAGGGTGTGGGTTAGGGTTAGGATGAGGGTTAGGGTTATGGGGAGGGTTAGGATGAGGGTTAGGGTTAGAATTAGGGGTAGGATGAGGGTGATTGTGTTTGTTAGGGTTAGGTTTAGGGTTAGGCTTAGGGTTATTCTGAGGGTGAGTTTGAGGATTAGGGTTAGGGTTAGGGTGAGAGTTTGGGTAAGGGTTAGGAGGAGGGTTAGTAAAAGTGTTAGGGTAAGGATTAGTGTTTGGTGAGGGCTAGGGTGAGGGTGAGGTTTATGGTTAGGTTTGGAGTGAGGGTTAGGTTTAGGGTAAGGGTGAGAATTAGGTTCGTGTTAAGTTTAGGTTTAGGTTGAGGGTTAGGGTAAGGGTTATGGTGAGGGTGAGGGTTAGCGTTAGGTTGAGGGTTAGGGTTCGGATTAGGGTTAGGGTGAAGTTGAGGGTGAGGGTTAGGTTTAGTGTTAGGGTGAGGGTTAGGATGAGGGTTAGGCTTAGGATTAAGGTTTTGGTGAGTGCTAGGGTTAGGGTGAGGTTTAGGGTTAGTGTTAGGGTGAGGTTTAGGGTTAGGGTTAGTGTTAGGGTTAGGGTGAGGGTGAGGTTTAGGGATAGAGTTAGGGTTAGGGTGAGGCTGAGTTTGAGGGTTAGTATTAGTGTTAGTGTTAGATTTAGGGTTAGGGTGAGGGTTAGGTTGAGTGTGAGGGTTAGGCTTAGGGTTAGGATTATGTTTAGGGTAAGAATTAGGGTGAGTGTGAGCGATATGGTTAGGGTTAGGGTTAGGCTTAATGTTAGTCGGAGGGTGGGGGTGGGGGTGAGGTTTAGGTTTAAGCTGAGTGTTGGGGTTACGGTTAGGTTGAGATTTAGGTTTAGAGTTAGGGTTAGGGTGAGGGTTAAGGTTAGGTTTAGGGTGAGGGTAAGGGTGAGTACTAGGGTTAGTATTATGGTTAGGGTGAGGGCTAGGGTTGGGTAAGGGTTCGGGATAGGGTTAACGTGAGTTTTAGGGTTAGTGTGATGGTTAGGGTTAGTGTGAGGGTTAGTGTTAGGGTTAGAGTTATTGTTAGGTTAGAGTAAGTGTTAGGGTGAAGTTTAGGTTTAGGGTGATTGCTTATGGTGAGGGTGAGGGTTAGGGTTATGGTTAAGGTTATTGTTAGGTATAGGGTTACGGTTATGGTGAGGGTGAGGGTGAGGGTTACGGTTAGGGTTAGGATGAGGTTTAGGTTTAGGGTTAGGGATAAAATTAGGGTTAGGTTGACAGTGAGGTTTAGGGTTAGAGTTAGGGTTTGTGATAGGGTTAGGGTTAGGGTGAGGGTTAGGATTTGTCTTAGTCTTAGGCTTAGGCTTAGGCCGAGCATGAGGGTGAGGGTTAGGGTTAGGGTGATGGTTCTGTTTCGGATTAGTGTTATTGTTAGTGTTAGGGTTAGAGTTACTGTGAGGGTGAGGGTGCAGGTGAGGGTTAGGGTTAGGGTTAGGGTTAGGTTGAGTGTGAGGTTTAGGGTCAGATTTAGGGTTAGTGTTAGGATAAGGTTTAGTGTTAGAGTTAAGGTTAGGGTGAGGCTGAGGGTGAGGTTTAGGCTTAGGATTAATGTTAGTGTTAGGATTCTGGTGAGGGTAAGTTTGAGTGTGAGCGTTAGGGTTAGGGTTAGGAGTAGGATTAGTGTTAGGATTAGGGTGAGTGTGAGGGTTAGGGTTAGGGTTAAGGATAGGCTTAGGGTTAGGCTGAGGTTGAGGGTTAGTGTTAGTGTTAGCGTGAGGTATAGGGTTAGGGTTAGGGTTAGTGTGTGGGTTAGGGTTAGGGTTGAAAGACCCCAGACCCCAGTGCATGCTCACCCATTAGGTACTTTAAGAAAAACTGCTGCCCCTTCCCCTGCATACCTAAGAGATTGGGGCAGGATACGGGCGAGCCGCTAAACGAAACCTTGGGCTTCTGAGTCACCGCCTGCAGACCCCAGCATGACCCTAATACATGCCTTAAAACCAGACATTCCTGGAAAATAGCCGACCCACCCGTCCCTTCCTGTAAAACTTAGCCCTAATAGCAGGGTAAGGCAGGATGTAGTAAATCACTTGTCAAAACTAGGGAATGAACAGTTTCTGTGCATAACGACCAGCACAGGCCTGTCAAGACAAGTACCGACAAGTCAACTTTCCCCCGACCCCGCCTACCCCATCTGGCCAACTTAACCTAACCAATCCTCACCCTGAGCGTAATTTGAAATTAACCAATCAATACCCTGTAACCAGGCATCTCGCTTCTGTAACCTCGCTTCTGCTGCCCATAAAATAGGGTGCTTTTCAGACACTTGGCGCGCAAGTCTCCCGATAGACTCTGTCGCCCCGGGTACCCGTGTAACCGGTTCCCAGACACTCGACCCAAACCTTGTGGATCTCGAGGTTGAGTGCACCTGGGAGCCGAGGCATGCCCGAATAAACCTCTTGCTGTTTGCATCCGCACAAGTGGTCTCGTTGTTCCTTGGGGAAGGGTCTCTTCAGATCGAAGGGCACCCCACGTCGTCGGGGGTCTTTCAGGGTTAGGTTTACGATTAGGCTGAGGGTGAGGGTGAGGATTAGGCTTAGGTTGAGGGTTAGGGTTATGGGGAGGTTTAGGATGAGTGTTAGGGTTAGGATTAGCGTTAGGTTGAGGGTGAGTGTGTGTGTTAGGTTTAGGTTTAGGGTTAGGCTGAGGGTGAGTTTGAGGCTTAGGGTTAGGGTGAGGGTGAGGGTTAGGGTAAGGGTTAGGGGGAGGGTTAGGAAGTGGGTTAGGGTAAGGATTAGTGTTTGGTGAGGGCTAGGGTGAGGGTGAGGTTTAGGGTTAGGTTTGGAGTGAGGGTTAGGGTTAGGGTAAGGGTGAGAATTAGGGTTCGGTTTAAGTTTAGGGTTAGGTTGAGGGTTAGGGTAACGGTTATGGTGAGGGTGAGGGTTAGGGTTAGGTTGAGGTTTAGGGTTCGGATTAGGGTTGGGGTGAAGGTGACGGTGAGGGTTAGGTTTAGTGTTAGGGTGAGGGTTAGGATGAGGGTTAAGCTTAGGATTAAGGTTTTGGTGAGTGCTAGGGTGAGGGTGAGGTTTAGGGTTAGGTTTAGGGTGAGGTTTAGGGTTAGGGTTAGTGTTAGGGTTAGGGTGAGGGAGAGGTTTAGGGATAGAGTTAGGGTTAGGGTGAGGCTAAGTTTGAGGGTTAGTGTTAGTGTTAGTGTTAGATTTAGGGTTAGGTTGAGGGTTAGGTTGAGTGTAAGGGTTAGGCTTAGGGTTAGGATTATGTTTAGGGTAAGGGTTAGGGTGAGTGTGAGCGATATGTTTAGGGTTAGGGTTAGGCTTAAGATTAGACTGAGGGTGAGGGTGGGGGTGAGGTTTAGGTTTAGGGTGAGTGTGAGGGTTACGGTTAGGTTGAGAGTTAGGGTTAGAATTAGGGTTAGGGTGAGGGTTAAGGTTAGGGTCAGGGTGAGGGTAAGGATGAGGACTAGGGTTAGGATTAGGGTTAGGGTGAGGGCTAGGGTGAGTTTGAGGGTTAGGGTTAGTGTTAGATTAAAGGGTTAGGGTTAGGTTTAGGGTGAGGATTAGGTTGAGGGTTAGGGTTAGAATGAGTGTGAGGATTAGGGTTAGGCTGAGGGTTAGGGTTAGGATTAGGGTTAGCTTGAGTGTGAGTATTAGCATTAGGGTTAGGGTTAGGGTTAGGATTAGTGTTATAGTTAGGGTTAGTGTTAGAGTTATTGTGAGGGTGACAGTGAGGGTGAAGGTTAGGGTTAGGGTTAGGTTGAGGTCTAGGGGTAGGGTTTAGGATTAGGGTTAGGGTGAGGGTGAGTTTTAGGGTTAGATTTAGGGTTAGTTGAAGGGTTAGGTCGAGGGTGAGGGTTAGGTTTAGTTTTAGGATTAAGGTTAGGCTGAGTGTTAGGTTGAAGTTTAGGGTTACGGTTAGGGTTAGGTTTAAGATTAGGGTGAGGGTGAGGGTGAGTGTGAGTGTTAGGGTTAGGGTTAGGCTTAGGCTTAGGGTGAGGATTAGGGTTAGTGTTAGAGTAAGGTTTAGGGTTAGGGTTAGTATTAGGGTAAGGATTAGGATGAGGGATAGTGTTACGGTGAGAGTTAGGGTTAGGGTTAAGGTTAGGGTTAGGGTTAGGTTTAGGTTGAGGTGAGTGTTAGCATTAGGGTTAGGTTAGGGCTAGGGTTAGGTTTAGCGTTAGGATTACTGTTACTGTTAGGGTTAGGGTTAGAGTTATGGTGAGGGTGAGGGTCAGGGTGAGTGTTAGGATTAGGTTGAGGTTTAGGTTGAGGCTTAGGGTTAGGGTTAGTGTTGGGGTTAGGATTAGGTTAGGGTGAGTCTAAGTGTGAGGTTTAGGGTTAGGCTTAGGCTTAGGCTTAGGGTTAGGCTGATGGTGACGGTGGGGGTGAGGATTAGGGTTAGGGTGATGGTTACACTTAGGGTTCAGATGAGGGTTAGTTTTAGGCTCAAGGTTAGAGTTAGGGTTAAGGTGAGGTTGAGGTTTAGCTGTAGAGTTAGGGGTAGGGGGAGGGTTAGGGTTAGAGTGAGGGTTAGGGTGAGGGTGACGGTAAGGGTAAAGTTGAGTGTTAGGCTGAGGGTGAGGGTTACGGGAAGGGTGAGGTTTAAGGTTAGGGTGAGTGTTAGGGTTAGGGATAGGGTGAGGGTGAGGGTTAGATTGAGGATTAGTTTTAGGGTTAGTGTGAAGTTTAGGGTGAGGATGAGGGTTAGGGTTAGGGCGACGTCTAGGGAAAGGGTGAGTTTTAGGGTTAGTGTTAGGGTTAGGTTTATGGTTAGGGTAATGTTTAGGGTTAATGTGAGGTTTAGTGTTAGGGTTAGTGTTAGTGTTAGGGTGAGGGTAAGCGTTATGTTGAGGGTTAAGGTGAGGGTTAGGGTTAGGGTTAGGGTTATTGTTAGTGTTAGGGTTATGGTTAAGGTAATGGTAAGAGTGAGGGTGAGGTTAAGATTAGGGCAAGGATGAGGTTTAGTTATAGGGTTAGCGTTAGGGTTAGGTCAGGGTGAGTTTTAGGGTTAGAGTTAGGGTTAGGGTGTGGCTGAGGGTGAGAGTTAGGGTTAGGATTAATGTTAGGGTTAGGCTCATGGTGACGATTAGGTTGAGGGTGAGGGTTAGAGTCAGGTTTAGGAGTAGAATTAGGGTTAGTGTTAGGGTGAGTGTGAGGGTTAGGGTTAGGGTTAGGGATAGGCATAGGGTTAGGCTGAGTTTGAGGTTGAAGGTTAGTTTAAGGGATAGTTTTAGGGTTAGGGTTAGGGTGAGTGTGAGTGTTAGGTTTAGGGTTAGGCTTAGGGCTAGGCTGAGGGTGAGGTTGATGGTAAGTTTTAGGGTTAGGTTGAGGCTTAGGGTAAGGGTTAGGGGGAGGGGGAGGAAGAGGGTTAGGGTTAGGATTAGGGTTGGGTGAGGGCTAGGGTGAGGGTGAGGTTTAGGTTTAGGTTTAGGGTGAGGTTTAGGGTTAGGGTTACGGTGAGAATTAGGGTTCGGATTAAGTTTAGGGTTAGGTTGAGTGCTAGGGTAAGGTTTTCTGTGAGGGTGAGGGTTAGGTTGAGGGTTAGGATTCAGATTAGGGTTAGGGTGAGGGTGAGGGTGAGGTTAAGTTTTGTGTTAGGCTGTGGGTTAGTTTGAGGGTTAGAGTGAGGATTAGGGTTAGGTTGAGGGCTAGGGTGAGGGTGAGGTTTAGGGTTAGGTTTAGGGTGAGGTTTAGGGTTAGGGTTAATGTTAGGTTCAAGCTGAGTTTTAGGTTTAGAGTTAGGGTTAGGTTGAGGCTGAGGTTGAGGGTTAGGTTTAGAATTAGTGTTAGATTTAGGTTTAGGTTGAGGTTGAGGGTTAGGCTTAGTGTTAGGATGAGGTTTAGGGTAAGGGTTAGGGTGAGTGTGTTCGTTAGGTTTAGGGTTAGGGTTAGGCTTAGGGTTAGGCTGAGGGTGAGGTTGAGTGTGAGGGTTAGGGTTAATTTGAGGGTTAGGGTTAGGGTGAGAGTTAGGGTTCGGTTATGTTTAGGGTTAGGGTGAGGGCTAGGGTCAGGGTTACGATGAGCTTGAGGTTTAGTGTTAGGTTGAGAGTTAGGGTTAGGGTTAGGGTATGGCTGAGGGTTAAGTTTAGGTTTAGGGTGAGGGTTAAGGATAGGATTAGGCTTAGGGTAAGGGCTAGGGTGAGGGTGAGGGTTAGGGTTAATGTTAGATTAAGGTTTAGGGTTTGGTTTAGTGTTAGGTTTGGGTTAGGTTGAGGTTTAAGGTTAAGGTGAGGGTGAGGATTAGGGTTAGGGTGAGGGTTAGGGTTAGGATTAGTGTTAGCATGAGGGTGAGTGTTAGTATTAGGGTTAGGGTTAGGGTGAGGGTTATGTTTAGGGTTAGGATTAGTGTTATTGTTAGGGTTAGGGTTAGAGTTATGTTGAGGGTGAAGGTGAGGGTGAGGGTGAGGGTTAGGGTTAGGGTGAGGTTTAGGGATAGGGTTAGTATGAGGGTTAGGGTAAGCTTGAGGTTTAGGGTTAGATTTAGGGTTAGTTGGAGGGTTAGGTCGAGGGTTAGGGTTAGGGTTAGTTTTAGGGTTAAGGATGGGGTGAAGTTTAGGTTGAGGTTTAGGGTTGTGGTTAGGGTTAGGGTTAGGATTAGGGTGAGGATGAGGGTGAGTGGGAGGGTTAGGGTTAGGGTTTGGCTTAGGCTTAGGTTTAAGCTGAGGTGAGGGTGGGGGTGAGGATTAGGTTTAGGGTGATGGTTAGGGTTAGTGTTAGGGTGAGTGTTAGGATGAGGGTTAGAATTAGGATTAGGGTTAGGGTGAGGTATAGGGTGAGGGTGAGTGTTAAGTTTAGGGTGATGTTTAGGTTTATGTTTAGGGTGAGGGTTAGGATGAGGTTTAGGGTTAGGGTGAGATTTAGGGTGAGGATGATGGTAAGGGTAAAGGTGAGGTTTAGGCTGAGGGTGAGGGTTAAGTTAAGGGTGAGGGTTAGGATTAGGTTTAGGGTTAGGGTGAGGTTTAGATTGAGGATTAGTGTTAGAGTTAGTGTAAGGTTTAGGGTGAGGATGAAGGTTAGGGTTAGTGTGAGTGTGAGGGTTAGTGTTAGGGTTAGGGTGAGGTCTAGGGTGAGGGTGAGGGTTAGGATTAGGGTTAGGGTTAGGGTGAGGTTTAGGATTAGGGTGAGGTTTAGTGTTAGTGTGAGGGTTAGTGTGAGGTTTAGGGTTAGATTTAGGGTGAGATTTAGTGTTTGGGTGAGGGTTAAGTTTAGGGTGAGAGTTATGGTTAGGGTGCGGGTTAGGGTTATGGTTAGGGTTATTGTTAGGTTTAGGATTATGGTTAGGTTGAGTGTGAGGGTTACGGTTAGGGTTAGGGTTTGCCTCAGTTTTAGGCTGAGGGTTTGGGTGAGGGTGAGGGTTAGGGTTAGTTTGAAGGTAAAGGTTAGGGTTAGGTTTAGTGTTAAGGATACGGTTAGAGTTATTGTTAGGGTGAGGGTGAGGTTTAGGGGTAGGGTTAGTTTTAGACTGAGGTTTAGGGTGAGTATTAGGGTTACGTGATGGTTAGGGTAGGGGTGATGGCAAGGGTAAACGTGAGGGTTAGGTTGAGGTGAGGGTTACGGTAAGGTTGACTATTAGGGTTTAGTTGAGGGTTAGGTTTAGGGTTAGGGTGCGAGTTAGGGTTTGCGTTAAGTTTAGGGTTAGGGTGAGGTTTAAATTAAGGATTACAGTGAGGGTGAGGGTTAGGGTTATTTTGAGGGTTAGGGTTAGGATTAGGGTTAGGGTTAGGGAGAGGTTTAGGGTTAGTGTTAGGGTGAGGGTAAGGAAGAAGTATTGGGTTAGAATTAGGGTTAGGGTGAGGCCTAGGGTGAGGATGAGGTTTAGGGTTAGGATTAGCGTGAGGTTTAGGGTTAGGGTTATTGTTAGGGTGAGGGTGAGGGTCAGGTGTAGGGTTAGTGTTAGGGTTAAGGTTAGGGTGAGAGTTAGGTTGAGGTTTAGGGTTAGGGTTAGGATTAGGGTTAGGGTGAGGGTTAGGGTTAGATTGAGGATTAGTGTTAGGGTTAGTGTGAGGTTTAGTGTGAGGCTGAGGGTTAGGGTTAGGGTGAGAGCTAGTGTGAGGCTGAGGGTTACGGTTAGTGTTAGGGTGAGTTTTAGGGTTAGGGTTATGTTTAGGGTTAGTGTGAGGGTTAGTTTTAGGGTGACGGTTAGTGTTAGGGTGAGGGTTACGGTTAGGGTGACGGTTATTTTTAGGGTGAGGGTGAGGGTTAGAGTTAGGATTAGGGTTATTGATAGGGTTCGGGTTAGGATGAGGGTGAGATTTAGGGTTAGAGTTAAGGTTAGTGTAAGGGTTAGGATTAGGGTAAGAGTTAGGGTTAGGATTAGGCTTAGGCTTATGCTTAGGCCGAGCATCAGGATGAGGGTTAGGGTTCGGAATAGGGTGAGGGTTAAGGTTAGGGTTAGGGTGAGTGTTAGGATGAGGTTTAGGGTTAGGATTAGGGTTAGAGTGAGGGCTAGGGTGAGGGTTATTGTGAGGCTTAGGTTTAGGGATGTGGATAGGTTTAGGATTAGTGTTTGGGTGTGGGTGAGTGTGAGGGTTAGGGTTAGGGTAAGGGTTAGGGTGAGAGTTAGGGTTCGGTTTAAGTTTAGGGTCAGGGTGACTTTTAGGGTAAGTGTTACGGTGATGGTGAGTGTTAGGGGTTAGGTTGAGGGTTAGGGTTAGGATTAGGGTTAGGGTGAGGGTGAGGGTGAGGGTTAGGGTTAGTGTTAGGGTAAGGGATAGGATCCGGGTTAGGATTAGGATTAGGGTGAGGGCTATGGTGAGGGTGAGATTTAGGTTTAGGTTTAGTGTGAGATTTAGGGTTAGGGTTAGGGTGAGGGTGAGATTTAGTGTTAGACTTAGGGTTAGTGTTAGGGTTAGGATTAGGGTGAGCATTAGGGTTAGGGTTAGTGTTAGGCTTAGGCTGAGGCTTAGGCTGAGCATGAGGGTGAGGGTTAGGTTTAGGGATAAGGTAATGTTTAGGGTTAGGGTAAGGATTAGGTTTAAGATGAGGGTGAGGTTTATGGTTATATTTAGAGTTACTTGGAGGGTTAGGTCGAGGGTGAGGGTTAGGGATAGTGTTAGGGTTAAGGTTAGGGTGAGGGTTAGGATGAGGTTTAGGGTTATGCTTAGGGTTAGGGTTAAGATTAGGTTTAGGGTGAGTGTGAGGTTAGGGTTAGGCTTAGGCTAAGGGTTAGGCTGAGGGTGAGGATGGGGGTGTGGATTAGGGTTAGCGAGATGGTTAGGTTTAGGGTTAGAGTGAGGGTTAGGATGAGGGTTAGGTTTAGGATTAGGGTTAGGGTGAGGGCTAGGGTGATGGTGAAGGTTAGGTTAAGGGTTAGGCTTAGGCTTAGGGTTAGGCTGAGCGTGTGGTTGAGGGTGAGGTTTAGGTTCAGTGTGATGGTTAGGTTTACGGTTACGGTGAGGGTTAGGATGAGGTTTAGGGTTAGAGTGAGGGTTAGGGTGAGGATGATGGTAAGGATAAAGTTGAAGTTTAGGCTGAGGGTGAGGGTGAAGGTAAGGGTGAGTGTCAGGTTTAGGTTTAGGTTTAGGGTACCTGTTAGGGTTAGGGTTCGGGTGAGGGTTAGATTGAGAATTAGGGTTAAGGTTAGTGTGAGGTTTAGGGTCAGGATGAGGGTTAGGGTTAGGGTGAGTGTGACGGTTAGAATTAGGGTTAGGGTGAGGGCTAAGGATGAGGGTGATTGCTAGGTTCATGGTTAGGGTTAAGGTGAGGTTTAGGATTAGGGTGTTATGTTTAGTGTGAGGGTTAGTGTTAGGGTTAGGGATATTGGTAGTGTGATTGTAAGTGTTAGGGTGAGGGTGAGGGGTAGGGTGAGTGTTATGATTAGGGTGTGAGTTAGCGTTAGGGTTAGGGTTATTGTTAGGTATAGGGAAAGTTTTACGGTTACAGTGAGGGTGAGGGTGAGGGTTAGTGTTAGGGTTAGGGTGAGGGTTAGTGTTAGGGTTATGGTTAGAGTTAGGGTTAGGGTTAGGGTGAGGTTGAGCTTTAGGGGTAGAGTTAGTGTTATGGTGAGAGATAGGGTGAGGGTTATGTTTAGGGTGCGGGTTAGGGTGGGGGTGACGTTTCGGGTAAAGGTGAGGGTTAGGCTGAGGGTGAGGGTTATGGTAAGGGTGAGGTTTAGAGTTACGGTGAGGTTTAGTGTTAGGTTTAGGGTGAGGGTGAGGGTTAGATTGAGGATTAGTGTTAGGGTTAGTGTAAGGTTTAGGGTGAGGATGAGGGTTAGGGCTAGAGTGAGAGCTAGGATGAGGGTGAGGGTTAGGTTTAGTGTTAGGGTGAGGTTTAGCGTTAGGGTGATGTTTAGGGTTAGTGTGAGGGTTAGTGTTATGTTTAATGTTAGAGTTAGGGAGAGGGTAATTGTTAGGGTGAGGGTTGGGGTTAGTGTGAGGGTTATGTTTAGGGTGAGGGTTAGGGTTAGGGTGAGGGTAAGGGTTAGGGTTAGGGTTATTGATAGGGTTAGGGTTAGGGTGAGGGTGAGGGTGAGATTTAGGGTTAGAGTTAGGGTTAGTGTTAAGGTTAAGGTTAGGGTTAGGCTCAGGCTAAGGCCTAGGCTGAGCATCAGGGGGAGGGTTAGGGTTCGGGATAGGGTGAGGGTTAGGGTTAGGGTTAGTGTGAGGGTTGAGATGAGGTTTTTGTTTAGGATTAGTGTTAGGGTGAGGGCTAGGGTGAGGGTTAGGGTGAGGGTTAGGTTTACAATGAGAGATAGGGTTCGGGTTAAGTTTAGGGTCAGGGTGACTGTTAGGGTAAAGGTTACTGTTAGGGTGAGGGTTAGGGTTAGGTTGAGGGTTAGGGTTAGGGTGAGGGTGAGGGTGAGGGTTAGGGTTAGTGTTAGGGTGAGGGATAGGATGAGGTTTAGGATTAGGATTAGTGTGAGGGCTAGGGTGAGGTTGAGGTTTAGGGTTAGGGTTAGGGTGAGGTTTAAGGTTAGGCTTAGGGTTAGGCTTAGGGTGAGGATGAGGTTTAGGGTTAGAGTTAGGGTAAGGGTGAGGCTGAGGTTGAGGGTTAGGTTTAAGGTTAGTGTAAGAGATAGGGTTAGGGTGAGTGTTAGGGTGTCGGTTAGGTTAAGGGTTAGGGTAAGGGTTAGGATTAGGTTTAGGATGAGGGTTAAATTTAGGTTTAAGGTTAGGATTAGTGTAAGGTTTAGGGTGAGGATGAGGATTAGGGTTAGGGTCAGGGTGAGGCTGCGGTTTTGGGGTGTCATTAGGGTTAGGTTGATGGTTAGGGTGAGGGTTAGGGTTAGGGTAAGGTTTAGTGTGGGGGTGATGGTAAGTATAAACGTGAGGGTTAGGCTGAGGGTGAGGTTTACATTGGGGTGAGGTTGAGGGTTAGGGTGTGGGTTAGGGTTAGGGGAAGGGTGTGTGTGAGGGTTAGATTGAGGATTAGTTTTAGGGTTAGTGTGAGGTTTAGGGTGAGGATGAGAGTTAGGGTTATTGTGAGGGCTAGGGTGAGGGTGAGGTTTAGGTTTAGGTTTAGGGTGAGGTTTAGTGTTAGGGTGATGATTAGGGTTAATGTAAGGGTTAGTGTTAGGGTTAGGGTTAGTGTTAGGGTGAGGGTAAGTTTTAGGGTGAGGGTTAGTTTTAGGGTGAGGGTTATGGTTAGGTTGAGGGTTAGGGTTAGTGTTTGGTTGTTGTTAGGGTTAGGGTTAGGGTTACGGTTACGGTGAGGGTGAGGGTGAGGGTTAGGTTTAGTGTTAGTATGAGGTTTAGGATTAGGGTAAGGGTTAGAGTTAGGGTTAGGGTGAGAGTGAGGTTTACAGTTAAAGTTAGGGTTAGTGTTAGGGTTAGTATTAGGCTGAGGGTTTGGGTTAGAGTTACGCTTAGGCTTAGGCTTAGGCCAAGCATGAGGGTAAGGGTTAGGGTTAGGTTTAGGGTTAGGGTTAGTGTTATTTTTAGGGTTAGGTTTAGAGTTATGGTGAGATTGAGGGTGAGGGTGAGGGTTAGGGTTAGGGTTAGGTTTAGCGTGAGGTTTAGGGTTAGGGTTAGGGTGAGAGTGAGGTTTAGGGTTAGAGTTAGTGTTAGGTTGAGGGTTAGGGAGAGGTTTAGCGTTATTTTTAGTGTTAGGGTTACGGGGAGGTTGAGGGTTAGGTTGAGATTTAGGGATTGGGTAAGGTTTAGTATTAGGGTGAGTTTGAGGGTGAGTGTGACGGTTAGGGTGAGGGCTAGGCTTAGGCTTAGTGTTAGGCTGAGTGTGAGGGAGGGGGTGAGGATTAGGGTTAGGGTGATGGTTTGGGTTAGGGTTAGTGTTATTGTTAGGGTTAGGGTTAGAGTTAAGGTGAGTGTGAGGGTGCGGGTGAGGATTAGGGTTAAGGTTAGGGTGGGGTTTAGGGTTAGGGTTAGGGTTAGTGTGAGGGTGAGGTTTAGGGTCAGATATAGGGTTAGGGAGAGGGTTAGGGTAAGGGTTAGGGATAGGATTAGTGTTAGAGTTAGGGTGAGGGTGAGGGTTAGGTTGAGGTTTAGGGTTAGGGTTATGGTTAGGGTTAGTGTGAGGGTTAGTGTTAGGGTTAGGGTTAGTTTTAGGGTGAGGGCAAGTGTTAGGCTGAGGGTTTGGGTTAGGGTGAGTGTTATGGTTAGGGTGAGTGTTAGGATTAGGGTTAGGGTTATTGTTAGGGTTAGGTTTAGGGTTTTGGTTACGGTGAGGGTGAGGTTTAGGGTTAGAGTTAGGATGAGGTTTAGGGTTTGGGTTAGGGTTAGAGTTATGGTTAGGATGAACGTGAGGTTTACGTTTAGAGTTAGGGTGAGGGTGAGGGTTAGGGTTAGGATTAGGGTTTGGGTGACGGTGAGTGTGTGTGTTAGGGTTAGGTTTAGGTTTAGGCTAAGGGTTAGGCAAAGGGTGAGGTTGAGTGTGAGGGTTAGGGTTAGGATTAGGGTTAGTGTGAGAGTGAGGGTGAGGGTTTGGTTTAGTGTTAGGGTGAGGGTTAGGATGAATGTTAGGAATAGGGTTAGGGTTATGGTGAGCGTTAGGTTTAGGGTTTGGTTGAGGGTTTGAGTTAGGATAAGAATGAGGGTTAATTTTAGGGTTAGAGTGAGTGTTAGGATGAGGATTAGGTTTACGATTAGTGTTAGGGTGAGGGCTAGAGTGAGGGTGAGAACTAGTGTTAGTGTTAGGGTAAGTTTTGGGGTTATAGTTAGGGTTAGGGTGAGGGTTAGGATGAGGGTTAGGGTTAAGGTGAGGCTGAGGGTTATGGTTAGAGTGAGGGTTAGGCTTAGTTTTAGGGTAAGGGTTAGGATGAGGATGAGTTTTAGGGTTAATGTTAGGGTTAGGGTGAAGCGGAGGCTGAGTGTAAGGGTGACAGTTAGTGTTAGGTTTAGGGTTAAGGTAAGGTTCAGGGTTAGGGTGAGTGTGAGGATGAGGGTTAGGGTTACCGTGAGGGTTAGGGTTAGGGTTAGGAGGAGGGTTAGGGTGAATTTTAGGATTAGGATTAGGGTTAGGATGAGGGCTAGGGTGAGGGTGAGGTTTAGGGCTAGGGTTAGGTTGAGGTTTAGGTTTAGGGTTAGGGTGAGGTTTAGGGTTAGTGTTTGGGTTAGGGTTAGGGTGATGGTGAGGTTTAGGTTTAGAGTTAGGGTTAGGCTTAGGCTTAGGGTTAGGCTGAGAATGAGGGTGAGGCTGAGGGTTAGTGTTAGGGTGAGGGTTAGGGTAAGAGTTAGGGGTTGGCTTAGTGTTAGGGTGAGGGTGAGGTTTACGGTTAGAGTTAGGGGTAGGATGAAGCTGAGCTTGAGTGTTTGGGTTAGGGTTAGTGTTAGATTTAGGGTTAATGTGAGGGTTAGGTTGATGGTGAGTGTAAGGCTTAGGGTTAGAATTAGGTTTAGGGTAAGGGTTAGGGTGAGTGTGAGCATTAGGACTAGGGTTAGGGTTTGGCTTAGGGTTAGGCTGAGGGTGATGGTGAGGGTTAGGGTAAGTGTTAGATTAAGGTTTAGGGTTAGGGTTAGGGTGAGTGTTAGGGTTTGTGTATGTTTAGGGTTATGGTGAGGGTTAGGATTATGGTTAAGGTGAGCTTGAGGTTTAGGATTATGTTGAGGATTAGGCTTAGGGTTAGGGCTAGGGTGAGGGTTAAGGTTCGGGGTTAGGATGAGGGTAAGGATGAGGATTAGGGTTAGGATTAGGGTTAGGCTGAGGGCTAGAGTGAGGTTGAGGGTTAGGGTGAGGGTAAGTTTGAGGGTTAGGTTTACCGTCAGGATGATGATTAGGGTTAGGGTGAGGGTTAGGTTTAGGATTAGGGTTAGCCTGAGGATGAGTGTTAGGATTAGGGTTAGGGTTAGGGTTAGGGTTAGGTTTCGTGTTAGGATTAGTGTTATTGTTAGGGTAAGGGTTAGAGATATGGTGAGGTTGAGTGTGAGGGTGAGGGTGAGGATTAGGGTTAGGGTGAGGTTTAGTGTTAGGGTTAGGATTAAGGTTAGGGTGAGAGTGAGGGTTCGGGTTAGTGTGAGTGTTAGGGTTAGGGTTAGGGTGAGAGTTAGGGTTCGGTTATGTTTAGGGTTAGGGTGAGGGTTAGGGTTAGGGTTAGGGTGAGAGTTAGGGTTCAGTGATATTTAGGGTTAGGGTGAGGGATAAGGTTAGGGTTACAGTGAGCATGAGGTTTAGGGTTAAGTTCTGGATTCGGCTTAGGGTTAAGCCTAGGGTGAGGGTTAAGGTGAGGGTGAGGGTGAGGGTAACGGTGAGGTTTAGGGTTAGGATTAGGTTTAGGGTGATGGTGAGTTTTAAGGTTAGAGTTAGGGTTAAGCTGAGGATGAGTGTGAGTGTTAGGGTTAGGTTTAGGATTAGGATTAGGGTAAGGTTTAGGGTGAGTGTGAGTGTTAGGGTTAGGCTTAAGGTTACACTGAGGGTGAGGGTGAGGGTGAGGTTAGGGTTAGGATTAGGGTTAAGGTGAGGGTGAGTGTGTGTTAGAGTTAGGTTTAGGGTTTGGCTTAGGGTTAGGCTGAGTGTGAGGTTTAGGGTAAGTGTTAGTTTTAGGGTGAGGGTTAGGGTAAGGGTTAGGGGGAGGGTTAGGATGAGGTTTAGTGTGAGGATTAGGGTTAGGCTGAGGGCTAGGGTGAGGGGGAGGTTTACGTTTAGGGTCAGGGTGAAGTTTAGTGTTTGGGTTAGGGTTAGGGTAATGCTGAGGGTGAGGGCTAGGGTTTGGATTAATATTAGGTTTAGGCTTAAAGTGAGGTTTAGGTTGAGGGTTAGGATTAGGGTTAGGAGTAGGATTAGGGTTAGGGTGATGGTGAGGATTAGGGCTAGGGTTAGGGAAAGGCTTAAGGTTAGGCTGAGGTTGAGGGTGAGGGTTAGGGTTAGGGTGAGGTTTAGGGTTAGGGTTAGGATGAGTGTGAGGGTTAGGGTTAGGCTTAGGCTTAGGATTATGCTTAGGGTGAGGGTGTGGTTTAGTGTTAGGGTTATGGTTAGGGTTAGGGGGAGGTTTAGGATGAGGGTTAGTGTTAGGGTGAGTTTTAGGGTGAGGGTGAGTGTGTGTGTTATGGTAGGTTTATGGTTAGGCTTAGGGTTAGACTGCGGGTGAGGGTGAGGCTGAGGGTTAATGTTAGGGTGAGAGTTAGGATAAGGGTTAGGGGGAGGGTTAGGAAAAGGGATAGGGTTAGGATTAGGTTTGGGTGAGACTAGGGTGAGAATGAGGTTTAGGGTTAGGGTTAGCTTGAGGGTTAGGATTATGGCAAGGGTGAGAGTCAGTGTTTGGGTTAAGTTTAGGGTTAGGTTGAGGGTTAAGGTAAGGGTTACGTTAAGGGTAAGGGTTAGGATTAGGATGAGGGTGAGGGTTCGGATTAGGGTTAGGGTGAGGGCTAGGGTGAGGGTGAGTTTTAGGGTTAGGGTTAGGGTTAGGGTGAGGTTTGGGGTTAGGGGTAGTGTTAGTGTTAGGGTTAGGGTGAGAGTTAGGGATCGGTTATGTTTAGGGTTAGGGTGAGGGTTAGGGTTAGGGTTAAGGTGAGCATGAGGTTTAGGGTTACGTTGAGGATTAGGCTTAGGGTTAATGCTAGGGTGAGGGTTAAGGTTAGGCTGAGGATGAGGGTAAGGATGAGGATTAGGGTTAGGATTAGGGTTAGGGTGAAGGCTAGGGTGAGCTTGAGGTTTAGGATTAGTGTTAGATTAAGGTTTAGGTTTAGGGTTAGGGTTTTGGTGAGGGTTAGGTTGAGGGTTAGGGTTACAGTGATGGTGAGGATTAGGATTAGGGTGAGGGTTAGGGTTAGGATAAGGGTTAGCATGAGGTTGAGTGTTAGGATTACAGTTAGGGTTAGGGTTAGGTTTAGGTTTCGGTTTAGGATTAGTGTACTTGTTAGGGTTAGGGTTAGAGTTATGTTTAGGGTGAGGGTGAGAGTGAGGGTTAGGGTTAGGGTTATGGTGAAGTTTATGATTAAGGTTAAGATTAGGGTTAGTTTGAGGGTGAGGTTTAGGGTTAGATTTAATTTTAGTTGCAGGGTTAGGTCGAGGGATAGGGTTAGGTTTAGTTTTAGGGTGAAGGTTAGGGTGAGGGTTAGGTTGAGGTTTAGGGTTATGGTTAGTGTTAGGGTTAGGATTAGGATGAGGGTGAGGGTGAGTGTTAGGGTTAAGGTTAGGGTTAGCCTTAGGCTTAGGGTTAGGCTGAGTGTGAGGGTGGGTGTGAAGTTTAGGTTTAGGGTGATGGTTAGCATTACGGCTAGGTTGACGGTTAAGATGAGGGTTAGGATTAGGATTAGGGTTAGGATGAGGGCTAAGGTGAGGGTGAGGGTTAGGGTAAGTTTTCAGCTTAGGCTAAGGGTTAGGATGAGCATGAGGTTGAGGGTGAGGGTTAGGGTTAGGGTGATGGTTAGATTTATGGTTAGGGTGAGGGTTAGGATGAGGTTTAGGGGAAGGGTGAGGGTTAGGGTGAGGATGATGGTAAGGGTAAAGATGAGGTTTAGGCTGGGGGTGAGGGTTAAGATAAGAATGAGTGTTAGGGTTAAGTTTAGGGTTAGGGTAAGGGTTAAGGTTAGGGTTAGATTGAGGGTTAGATTGAGGATTAGGGTTAGCGTTAGTGTGAGCTTTAGGGTGAGGATGAAGGTTAGGGTTAGGGTCAGGGTGATGGTTAGAATTAAGGTTAGGGTGAGGGCTAGGGTGAGGGTGAGAATTAGGGTTAGGTTAGGTTAGATTTAGAGTTAATGTGAGGGTTAGTGTTAGGGTTACGGTTAGCGTTAAGTTGCGGGTTATGGTTAGTGTGAGGGTTAGGTTTAGGGTTAGGGTTATTGTTAGGTTTAGGGTTACGGTTACGGTTATGGTGATGGTGAGGGTTAGGGTTACGGTTAGGGTGAGGTTTAGTGTTAGTGTTAGGATTAGAGTTAGGGTTATGGTGAGGGTGAGGTTTAGGGGTACAGTTAGGGTTAGGGTGAGGGTTAATGTTAGGTGCTGGTTAGCGTGGGTGTGACAGTAAGGGTAAAGTTGAGGGTTAGGCTAAGGGTGAGGGTTACGGTAAGGGTGAGGGTTAGGGTTAGGGTGAGGGTTAGTGTTAGCTTTAGGGTGAGGTTGAGGGTTAGATTGAGGATTAGTGTTAGTGTTAGTGTGAGGTTTAGTGTGAGGATGAGGGTTAGAATTAGGGTAAAGGCTAGGGTGAGGGTGAGGGTTGGGGTTAGTGTTAGGCTGAGGTTTAGGTTTACGGTGATTTTTAGGGTTAGTGTGCGGGTTAGTGTTACGGTTAGGATTAGTGTTAGGTTGAGGGTAAGTGTTTGGGTGAGCATTAGGGTTAGGGTGAGGGTTATGGTTAGGCTCAGTGTTAGGGTTAGGTTTATGTTTATTGTTAGGGTTTGGGATAGTGTTATGGTTATGGTGAGGGTGAGGGTGAGGGTTAGGTTTAGGGTGAGGTTTAGGGTTAGGGTTAGGGTTAGGGTGAGGTTGAGGTTTAGGGTTAGATTTAGGGTTAATGTTAGTGTGAGGGTTAGTGTTAGCATTAGGGTTAGTGTTACAGTCAGGGTAAGTCTTAGGGTGAGGGTTTGGGTCAGGGTGAGAGTTATGTTAGTCTGAGGGTTAGGATTAGGGTTAGGGTTATTGTTAGGGTTGCGTTTAAGTTTATGGTTATGGTACGGGTGAGGGTGAGGGTTAGTGTTAGGGTTAGGGTGAGGTTTAGAATGAGGGTGGGGTTTAGGGTTAGAGTTAGGGTTAGGGTGGGGGTGAAGATTAGGGTTAGGGTGATGGTTTGGGTTAGGGTTAGTGTTATTGTTAGGGTTAGGGTTAGAGTAACTCTGAGGGTGAGGGTGGGGGTGAGGTTTAGGGTTAGGTTTAGGGTGAGGTTTAGGGTTAGTGTTAGGATTAGGGTTAGGGTGAGGGTGTGGTTTAGGTTAGATTTAGGGTTAGTTGGAGGTTTAGGTCGAGGATTAGGGTTAGGGTTAGTTTTAGGGTTAAGTTTAGGGTGAGGGTTAGGTTGAGGTTTAGGGTTATGGTCAGGGTTAGTTTTAGGAGTAGGGTGAGTGTGAGTGTGAGGGTGAGGGTTAGGGTTAGTCTTAGAATTAGGCTTATATTTAGGCTGAGGGTGAGGGTGGGGGTGAAGATTAGGTTTAGGTTGGTGGTTAGGGTTGGGGCTAGGGTGAGTGTTAGGATGAGGATTAGGATTAGGATTAGGGTTAGGGTGAGGGCTAGGGTGTGGGTGAGGTTTAGGGTAAGGGTTAAACTTAGGCTTAGGGTTAGGCTGAGCGTGACGTTGAGGGTGAGGGTTAGGGTTAGGGTGATGGTTAGGTTTAGGGTTAGGGTGAGGGTTAGGTTGAGGTTTAGGGATAGTGTTAGGTTTAGTATTAGATTTAGGGTGACGGTGAGTGTGACAGTTATGGTGAGGGCTAGGATTAGGCTTAGGGTTAGGTTGAGGTTGTGGGTGCGGGTGAGGGTTAGGGTTAGGGTTAGGGTGTGGTTTAGGGTTAGGGTTAGTGTTAGTGTGAGGGTGAGGTTTAGGGTTAGATATAGGGTTAGGGGGAGGGTTAGGGTTAGGGTTGGGGATAGGGTTAGTGTTAGAGTTAGGGTGAGGGTGAGGGTTAGTTTGAGGTTTAGGGTTAGGGTTATGGTTAGGGTTAATGTGAGGGTTAGTGTTAGGGTTAGGGTTAGTGTTAGGTTGAGGGTAAGTTTTAATGTGAGGTTTTGGGTTAGGGTGAGTTTTATGGTTAGGGTGAGCGTTAGGATTAGGGTTAGGGTTATTGTTAGGGTTAGGTTTAGGGTTTTGGTTTCGGTGAGGGTGAGGCATAGGGTTAGGGTTAGGGTGAGGTTTGGGGTTTGGGTTAGGGTTAGAATGAGGATTATGATAAAGGTGAGGTTTGGGGTTAGAGTTAGGGTGATGGTGAGGGTTAGGGTTAGGATTTGGGTTAGGGTGAGGTTGAGTGTGTGTGTTAGGTTTAGGTTTAGGTTAGAGTTAGGCTAAGGGTGAGGTTGAGGGTGAAGGTTAGGGTTTGGATTAGTGTTAGTGTGAGAGTGAGGTCGACGGTTTGGTTTAGTGTTAGGGTGAGGGTTAGGGTGAGTGTTAGGATTAGGGTTATGGTTATGGTGAGCGTTAGGGTTAGGGTTAGGTTGAGGGTTTGGATTAGGGTAAGAGTTAGGGTTCAGAAAACCCAGAAATGAACCTACAGACCTATAGCCATCTAATCTTCGATAAGGAAGCTAAAACAATAGAATGGAAGAAAGACAGCCTCTTCAGTAAATGGTGCTGGTAAAATTGGTTAACTACATGTAGAAAACTAAAGCTAGATCCTTATATATCACCCTGCACCAGAATCAACTCCAAATGGATCAAAGACCTTGAACTCAAAGCAGACACTCTGAAAACATTACAGGATGGAATAGGAGAAACCCTAGGTCTCCTTGGCTCAGGCCGAAATTTTCTGAATAGAGACCCAGAAACACAACAATTCAAAGAAAGGTTGGACAAATGGGATTGCATAAGGTTGCAGAGCTTCTGCAGGGCAAATGACATAGCTAGCAAGATCAATAGAAAGCCCACCGATTGGGAGAAGATCTTTACTAGCCATACAACGGACAAGGGTCTCATATCTAAAATATACTTGGAACACAAAAAATTAAGCCACCCAACAACAAATCCTCAAAGAAACAACTGCCCAATAAATAAGTGGGTGAAAGACTTAAAGAGAAGCTTCTCTGAAGAAGAAAGAAGGATGGCCAATAGACACATGAAGAAATGTTCAACATCCCTAGCCATAAAAGAAATGCAAATCAAAACAACATTGAGATATCACCTCACTCCAGTTAGAACAGCAAAAATCAAGAACTCTAACAATAACAGATGCTGCAGGGGATGTGGACAGAAAGGAAACTTACTACATTGTTGGTGGGAATGTAAACTTGTTCAACCACTTTGGAAAGCAGTATGGAGGTTCCTCAAAAGACTTCACATAGATCTCCCCTATGATCCAGCAATCCCACTTTTGGGCATTTACCCAAATGTATACAAACAAGACCACTCTAAAGCTACCAGCACAACTATGTTTATTGCAGCATTATTTACCATAGCTAAGATATGGAACCAACCCAGATGCCCCTCAATAGATAAATGGATCAAGAAAATGTGGTATATATACACAATGGAATTCTATGCCTCCATCAGAAAGAATGACATTTCCCCATTTGTTAGGAAATGGAAAGGCTTGGAAAAAATTATATTAAGTGAAGTAAGCCAGGCCCAAAGAAACATAGGTCCCATGGTTTCCCTTATTTGCAATATCTAGTATAGGTATAGGTATAGTATAGGTATAGGTATAGTCAAGCAGAAAAGGTCAGATAATGTGATGTTAGGAAAATGAATCCTTAGTTATGTATTTTAATGTTTTCGTTTCTTTCATGCATGTGTTTCTAACGCATTTATAAGATTATTTCTTTGTTGCTTTGTATGTCCCTCCCCCACAGTGTAACCCCCGCTTTCACTTTATTTGATGTCAGTATAACATGTGGAGGAGATGGGGACAACAAGTCGTTTAAGGATTCAGGTGGACCTGTTGCAACAAGGAGAATTACAAATGTCATGTCAACGCAAGCTTTACAATGTCGGTGTGGGGGGGGGAGGGGGGTATGATTGGGTGGGGGGGAGGGGGGAGGCTGGGAAGGGAGGTGAATGGTAAACAAAGGAGGAGGCTGCAATGCTTGGTAAGAAATGTATGCATTATCCTGCCAATGTAATTGTAACCCCTCTGTACAGTATGTTCTCAAATAAAATAAAATTAAATAAAAAAAAAGAGTTAGGGTTCAGTTAAGTTCAGGGTTACGGTGAGGGTTAGGGTTAGGGATATGGTGAGCATTAGGGTTAGGGTTAGGTTGAGGTTCTGGGTTACGTTAAGGATTAAGGTTAGTTTTAGGGTTAGGATGAGGGTTAGGATGAGGATTAGGGTTATGATTAGTGTCAGGGTGAGGGATAGGGTGAGGGTGAGAACTAGGGTTAGTGTTAGGTTAAGGCTTAGGGTTAGGGATAGGATTAGGTTGAGGGTTAGGATGAGGTTTAGGGTTACAGTGAGGGTGAGGGTTAGGGTTAGGGTGAGGGTTAGGGTTAGGATAAGGGTTAGGGTTAGGGTGAGGGTGAGGATTACGGTTAGAGTTAGGGTTAGGGTGAAGCTGAGGGTGAGTGTTAGGGTTCCAGTTAGTGTTAGGTTTTAGGTTAGTGTAAGTGTCAGTGTTAGAGTGAGGGTAAGGGTGAGGGTTAAGTTTAGGGTGAGGGTTAGGGTTAAGGTTAGGGGGAGGTTTAGGATGGGGGTTAGGATTAGGATTAGGGTTAGGGTGCGGGCTAGGGTGAGGGTGAGGTTTAAGGTTAAGGTTAGGTTGAGGTTTAGGTTTAGGGTTAGAGTTAGGGTTAGGGTGAGGCTGAGGTTTAGAATTAGAGTTAGGGTTAAGGTGAGGCTGAGGGTGAGGGTTAGGGTTAGTTTTAGGATAAGGATTAGAGTAAGGGTTAGGGTGAGTGTGAGGATTTAGGGTTAGGGTTAGGGTTAGGCTTAGGGTTACACTGAGGGTGAGGGTGAGGGTTAGGGTTAGGATTAGGGTTAAGGTGAGGTTGAGTGTGTATGTTAGTGTTAGGTTTAGGGTTAGGCTTCAGGTTAGGCTGAGGGTGAGGGTGAGGGTGAGGATTAGGGTTTGGGTGAGGGTTAGGGTAAGGGTTTGGGGGAGGGTTAGCATGAGGTTTAGTGTTAGGATTAAGGTTAGGGAGAGGGCTAGGGTGAGCGTGAGGTTTAGGTTGAGGGTCAGGGTGAGGTTTTAGTGTTAGAGTTAGTGTTAGGGTGAGGCTGAGGGTGAGGGTTAGGGTTAGGATTAATGTTAAGCTTAGGCTTAAGGTGAGGGTTAGGTTGAGGCTGAGGGTTAGGCATAGGGTTAGGGATAGGCTTAGGGTTAGTCTGAGGTTGAGGGTGAGGGTTAGGGTTAGGGTGAGGTTTAGTTTTATGGTTACGGTGAGTGTGAGGGTTAGAATTAGGGTTAGGCTTAGGATTAGATTGAGGGTGAGGGTGTGGGTTAGTGTTAGGGTTAGGTTTAGGGTTATGTGGAGGGTTAAGATGAGGGTTAGGGTTAGGGTGAGGTTTAGGGTGAGGGTGAGTTTGTGTGTTAGGGTTAGGTTTAGTGTTAGGCTTAGGGTTAGTCTGAGGGTGAGGTTGAGGCTGAGAGTTAGTGTTAGGATGAGGGTTAGGGTAAGGGTTAGGGGGAGGGTAAGGAAAAGGGATAGGGTTAGGATTAGGGTTGGGTCAGGCTAGAGTGAGGATGAGGTTTAGGGTGAGGTTTACCTTGATCATTAGGATTATGGTAAAGGTGAGAGTTAGTGTTTGGGTTAAGTTTAGGGTTAGGTTGAGGGTTAGGGTAAGGGTTATGGTGAGGGTGAGTGTTAGGGTTAGGTTGAGGGTGAGGGATCGGATTAGGGTTAAGGTGAGGGTGAGGGTTATGGTTAGTTGTAGGTTGAGGGTGAGCGCTAGGGTGAGGGTGAGGTTTAGGGTTAGGGGTAGGGTTAGTGTTAGGGTGATGGTGAAGTTTAGGGTTAGAGTTAGGGGTAGGATGAGGCTGAGGTCGAGGGTTAGGGTTGGGGTTAGTGTTAGATTTAGGGCTAGGGTGAGGGTTAGGTTGAGGGTGAGGGTTAGGCTTAGGGTAAGGGTTAGGTTTAAGGTAAGGGCTAGGGTGAGTGTGAGCGTTAGGGCTAGGGTTAGGTTTTGGCTTAGGGTTAGGCTGAGGGTGAGGATGAGGGTTAGGGTTAGTGTTAGATTAAGTTTTAGGGTTAGCGTTAGGGTTAGGGTGAGAGTTAGGGTTCAGTTATGTTTATGGTTAGGGTGAGGCTTAGGGTTAGGTTTAAGGTGAGCTTGAGGTTTAGGGTTACGTTGAGCTTTAGGGTTAGGGTTAGAGCTAGGGTGAGGGTTAAGGTTAGGGTTAGGGTGAGGGTAAGGATGAGGGTTAGGGTTAGGATTAGGGTTAGGGTGAGGGCTAGGGTGAGGTTGAGGGTTAGGGTTAGTGTTAGATTAAGGTTTAGGGTTAGGGTGAGAGTTAGGTTGAGGGTTAGTGTTATGGTGAGGGTGATGATTCGGGTTAGGGTGAGGGTTTGGTTTAGGATTAGGGTTAGTGTGAGGCTGAGTGTTAGGATTAGGGTTAGGGTTAGGTTTCCGTTTAGGATTAGTGTTATTGTTAGGGTTAGGGTTAGAGTTATGGTGAGTGTGAGGGTGAGGGTGAGGGTTAGGTTTAGGGCGAGGTTTAGGGTCAGGGTTAGGATTAGGGTGAGGTTAAGGGTGAGGGTTAGGGTAAGGATGAGGGTTAGGGTTATGGTTAGGGTGAGAGGTAGGGTTTGATTATGTTTAGGGATAGGGTGAGGATTATGGTTAGAGTTATGGTGAGCATGAGTTTTAGGGATACGGTGAGGGTTAAGGTTAGGGTTAGGGTGAGGGTAAGGATGAGGATTAGGGTTAGGATTAGGGTTAGGGTGAGGGTGAGGGTTAGAATTAGGCTTAGCATGAGAGTGAGTGTTAGGATTAGGGTTAGGGTTTGGGTTAGGTTTAGGGTTAGGATTAGTGTTATTGTTAGGGTTAGGCTTAGAGTTGTGATGAGGGTGAGGGTGAGGGTCAGGGTTAGGCTTAGGCTTAGGGTTAGGCTGAGCGTGAGGTTGAGGGTCAGGTTTAGGGTTAGGGTGATTGTTAGGTTTACGGTTGGGTGAGGGTTGGAATGAAGTTTAGGGATAGGGTGAGGGTTAGGGTGATGGTGATAAGGGTAAAGGTGATGTTTAGGTTGAGGTTGAGGGTTAAGGTAAGGTTGAGGGTTAGGTTAAAGTTTGGGGTTAGGGTAAGGGTTAGGGTTAGGGTTAGGGTGAGGGTTAGATTTAGGATTAGGATTAGGGTTAGTGTGAGATTTAGGGTGAGGATGAACTTTAGGGTTAGGGTGAGGGTGATGGTTAGAATTAGGGTTAGGGTGACGGATAGGGTCAGCGTGAGGATTAGGGTTAGGTTTAGGGTTAGGGTGAGCTTTAGGATTAGGGTGAGGTTTAGGGTTAGTGTGACTGTTAGTGTTAGGGTTAGAGTTAGTGTTAGGGTGAGGGTATGTGTTAGGGTGAGGGTTTGGGTTAGGGTGTGGGTTATTGTTCGTGTGAGGGTTAGGGTTAGGTTTACGGTTATTGTTACCTTTAGGGTTAGGATTACGGTTATGGTGAGGGTGAGGGTTAGGGTTAGGGTTTGGGTCAGGTTTAGTATTAGGGTTAGTGTTAGAGTTAGGGTTATGTTGAGGTTGAAGTTTAGGGGTAGAGTTAGGGTTAGGGTAAGGGTTAGGTTTAGGGTGCGCATTAGCGTGGGGGTGACAGTAAGGGTAAAGGCGAGGGTTAGGCTGAGGGTGAGGGTTATGGTAAGGTTGAGGGTAGGGTTAGGGTGAGGCTTAGTGTTAGCTTTAGCGTCAGGTTGAGGATTAGATTGAGGATTAGTGTTAGAGTTAGTGTGAGGTTTAGGGTGAGGATGAGGGTTAGGGTTAGGGTGAAGGCTAGGGTGAGGGTGAGGGTTGGGGTTAGTGTTAGGCTGAGGTTTATGGTTCGGGTGATGTTTAGGGTGAGTGTGAGGGTTAGGGTTAGGGTGAGGTTTAGGGTTATGGTTAGGGTTAGGGTTAGTTAGGGTGAGGTTGAGGATTAGGGTTAGATTTAGGGTTAGTTTTAGTGTGAGGTTATTGTTAGCATTAGGTTTAGTGATACAGTGAGCATAAGTCTTAACTTGAGGTTTTGGGTCAGGGTGACGGTTGTGGTTATTGTGAGCTTTAGGATTAGGGTTAGGGTTATTGTTAGGGTTCAGTTTAAGGTTATGGTTATGGTGCGGGTGCGGATGAGTGTTAGGGTTAGTGTTAGGGTGAGGGTGAGGTTTAGGGTTACAGTTAGGGTTAGGGTGAGGATTGGGATTAAGGTTAGGCTTAGGCTTAGGCCGAGCATGAGGGTGAGTGTTAGGGTTCGTGTTTGGGTGAGGGTTAGGGTTAGTTTAGGATTAGGGTGAATGTTAGTATGAGGTTTAGGGTTAGGATAAGTGTAAGGGTGAGGGCTAGGCTGAGGGTTAGAGTGAGGGTTAGGGTTAGGGATAGGGTGAGGTTTAGGATTAGAGTTAGTGTGATGGTGAGTGTGAGGGTTAGGATTAGGGTTAGGGTTAGTATTAGAGTTAGGATGAGGGTTAGGGTTTGGGTTAGGGTGAGGGTGAGTCTGAGGATTAGGGTTAGGTTTTGGGTTAGGTTTAGGGTTAGTGTTAGTGTTAGGGTTAGGGTTAGGGTTACAGTGAGGTTTGGGGTTAGGTTTAGGTTTAGGCTTAGAGTTAGGGTGAGGGTTAGGATGAGGATTAGGTTTACGTTTAAGGTTAGGGTGAGGGCTAGGGTGAAGGTGAGGATTAGGGTTAGTGATAGGGTAACGTTTAGGGTTAGGGTTAGGGTTCGGGTGAGGGTTAGGATGAGCGTTAGGTTTACGGTGAGGGTGAGGGTTAGGGTTAGGTTGAGGTTTAGGGTTTGGATTAAGGTTTGGGTGAGGTTGAGTGTTAGCATTAGGGTTAGGGTTAGGGTTAGGGTTAGATTTAGAGTTAGGATTACTGTTATTGTTTGGGTTAGGGTTAGAGTTATGTTGAGAGTGATGGTGAGGGTGAGGATTAGGGTTAGAATTAGGGTTAGGTTTAGGGTTAGGGTCAGTGTTAGGGTGAGGGTGCGGTTTATGGTTAGATTTAGGTTTAGTTGGAGGGTTAGGTCTAGGGTTAGGATTAGGGTAACTGTTAGGGTTAAGGTTAGTTTCAGGGTTAGATGGAGGTTTAGGGTTAGGGTTAGTGTGAATTTTAGGGTGATGATGAGGGTTAGGGTTAGGGTGAGGTTTATGTGTAGGGTGATGCTTAGGGATAGTGTGAGGTTTAGTGTTAGGGTTAGGATTACTGTTAGGGTGAGGTTAAGTGTTAGGGTGAGGGTTAGGGTTAGGGTTAGGGTTATGGTTAGGGTGAGGCTAAGGGTTAGGGTTAGGGTTATTGTTAGCGTTAGTGTTAGGGTTAAGGTTATGGTGAGGGTGAGGGTGACGGTTAGGGTTAGGGCTAGGATGAGGTTTAGGGTTAGGGTTAGGGTGAGGTTTAGTGTTAGAGTTAGGTTTAGGGTGAGGCTGAGAATGATGGTTAGGGTTAGGATTAATGTTAAGGTTAGGGTTAAGGTGAGGGTTAGGTTGAGGGTGAGGGTTAGGGTTAGGGTTAGTAGTAGGATTAGGGTTTGTGTTAGGGTGAGTGTGAGGGTTAGGGTTAGGATTAGGGATAGGCTTAGGTTTAGGCTGAGGTTGAGGGTGAGGGTAAGGGTTAGGGTGAGGTTTAGGGTTAGGTTTAGGGTGTGTGTGAGGGTTAGGGTTAGGCTTAGGATTAGGATTAGCCTGAGGGTGAGGGTGTGAGTTAGGGTTAGGATTAGTGTTAGGGTGATGTTTAGGGTTTGGGTTAGGGTTAGGGTGAGGTTGAGGTTTAGGTTTAGTGTTAGGGTTAGGGTGAGGTTTAGGTTCAGGGTTAGGGTAAGTGTTAGTTTTAGGTTTAGGGTTAGAGTGGGAGTCAGGGGGAGGGTTAGGGTTAGGGTTAGTGTTAGGGATAGGATTTGGGTTAGAGTGAGAGTGAGTGTGTTTTAGGTTTACGTTTAGGGTTAGGCTTACGGTTAGGCTGAGGGTGAGTTTGAGGTTGACGGTTAGGGTTAGCCGGAGGTTTTTGGATGAGGGTTAGGGGTAGGATTAGAGTTAGAGTAAGGGCTAGGGTGAGTGTGATGGTAAGGTTTAAGGTTAGGGTTAGTGTTAGGGGGAGGTTTAGGGTTAGGGTTAGGGTTAGAGTTACGGTTACGGTGAGGATGAGGTTTAGGGGTACAGTTAGGGTTAGGGTGCGGGTTAGCTTGGGGGTGACGGTAAGGGTAAAGTTGAGGGTTAAGCTGAGGGTGATGGTTACGGTAAGGGTTAGGGTTAGGGTTAGGGTGAGGGTTAGTGTTAGCTTTAGGGTGAGGGTGAGAGTTAGATTGAGGATTAGTGTTAGGGTTAGTGTGAGGTTTAGGGTGAGGATGAGGGTTAGGCTTAGGGTGAGGGCTAGGAAGAGACTGAGGTTTAGGGTTAGTTTTAGGGTGAGGTTTATTGTTAGGGTGATGGTTAGGGTTAGTGTGAGAGTTAGTGTTAGGGTTAGAGTTAGTGTTAGGGTGAACGTAAGTGTTAGGGTGAGGGTGAGGGTTAAGGTGAGTGTTATGGTTAGGGTGATGGTTAGGATTGTTTTTAACATTAGGGTTAGGGTTACGGTTATGGTGAGGGTGAGGGTGAGGCTTAGGTTTAGGACTAGTATGAGGTTTAGTTATAAGGTTAGGGTTAGGGTTAGGGTCAGGATGAGGTTTAGTGTTAGAGTTAGGGTTAGGATGAGGCTGAGTCACCTTCAGGTGACTCAGGATTAATTTTAGGGTTAGGCTTAAGGTGAGGGTTAGGTTGAGGGTGAGGGTTAGAGTTAGGGTTAGGAGTAGGATTACAGTTAGTGTTTGGGTGAGTGTGAGGGTTAGGTTTAGGGTAAGGGTGAAGTTTAGGGTTTGGCTTAGGATTAGGAATAGGGTTAGGGTTAGGGTGAGTGTGAGGTTTAGGGTTAAGTTTAGGGTTAGGCTTAGGGTTAGGCTGAGGATGAGGGTTAGGTTTAGGGTGAGGGTTAGGGTTAGGTTTATGGGGAGGGTTAGGATAAGGGTTAGGGTTAGGATTAGTGTTAGAGGTTGAGGTTTACTGTTAGGGTCAGTGTGAGCTTTAGGGTAAGGTTTAGGGTTAGGGTTCTGGTGAGTGTGAGGTATAGGATTAGAGTTAGGGTTAACCTGAGGCTGAGTGTGAGGCTTAGGGTTAGGGTTAGGATTAGGATTATGGTAAGGGTTAGGGTGAGTGTGAGGGTTAATGTTCTGGTTAGGGTTAGGCTTAGGGTTGCACTGAGGGTGAGAGTGAGTGTTAGGATTAGGATTAGGGTTAAGGTGAGGGTGAGTGATTGTGTTAAGTTAGGTTTAGGTTTAGGTTAAGGGTTAGGCTAAGGATGAGGTTGAAGTTGAGGGTTAGGGTTAGGGTATGGTTTAGGGTAAGGGTTAGAGGGAGGCTTAGGATGAGGGTTAGTGTTAGGTTTAGGGTTAGGGTGATAGTGAGGGTGAGGGTTAGGCTTAGTGTTAGGGTGAGGGTTAGGATGAGGTTTAGGATTGGGTTAGGGTGAGAGGTAGGGTTAGGGTGAAGGTTAGGGTGAGTGTGAGGATTAGGGTTAGGGTTAGGATTAGGATTAGAGTAAGGATTAGGGTGAGTTTGAGGGTTAGGGTTAGGGTTAGGTTTAGGCTTAGGTTTAGGCTGAGGCTGAGGGTGAGGGTGAGTGTTAGGGATAGGTTTGGGTGGGGTTTAGGGATAGGGTTAATAGGTTGGGGATTAGTATGATTGTTAGGGTTAGGGTGAGTATTACTCTTATCGTGAGGGTGAGGGTGAGTGTGATGGTTAGGGTTAGAGTGATAGTTAGGTTTCCTTAAGTTTAGGGGTAGGGTGAGGGTTAGGGTTAGGGTGAGCGTCAGTGTTAGTGTTAGGTTGAGGTTTAGGGTTAGGGTAAGGATGAGATTTAGTGTTAGGGTTCGTGTGAGGGTTAGTGTGAGGATTAGGGTTACAATTAGGTTTAGGGTGAGGGCTAGGGTGAGCGTGAGGATTAGTGTTTGTTTTAGGGTAAGGTTTAGGGTTAGGGTTAGGGTTAGGGTGAGGGTAAGGATGAGGGTTAGGGTGAGGGTAAGGATGAGGGTTAGGGTTACGGTGAGGGTGAGGGTTAGGGTTAGGGTGAGGTTTACAGTTAGGATTAGGTTTAGGGTGAGGTTGAGTGTTAGCATTAGGGTTAGGGTTAGGGTTACGGTTAGGTTTAGGCTTAGGATTAGTGTTATTGTTAGGGTTAGGGTTAGAGTTATGCTGAGGGTGAGGTGAGGGTTAGGGTTAGGGTTAGGGTTAGGGTTAGGGCAAGTTTTAGGGTGAGTGTTAGGGTTAGGGTGAGGGTTATGGTTAGGGTGAGGGTTAGGGTTAGGGTTAGGATTATTGTTAGCATTAGGGTTAGGGTTTCCGTTATGGTGTGGGTGAGGGTTAGATTTAGGTATAGGATGAGGTTTGGGGATAGGGTTATGGTTAGGGTTAGGGTCAGGTTGAGGTTTAGTGTTAGAGTTAGGGTTAGGGTAGTCTGAAGGTGAGGGTTAGGTTTAGGATTAATGTTAGGGTTAGGCTTAAGTGAGGGTTAGGTTGAGGTTGATGGTTAGAGTTAGGGTTAGGAGTAGGATTAGGGTTAGGTTTAGGGTGAGTGTGAAGGTTAGGGTTAGGGTTAGGGATAGGCTTAGGGTTAGGCTGAGGTTGAGGGTAAGGGTTAGGGTTAGGGTTAGGTTTAGGGTGAGTGTGAGGGTTATTTCTAGGATTAGGGTTAGGGTGAGGGTTAGTGAGTGTGTTATTGTTAGGTTTAGGGTTAGGCTTAGTGTTAGGCTGAGGGTGAGGTTGAGGGTGAGGGTTAGGTTTAGGGTTATGGTTAGGTTGAGGTTAGGGTTAGGGTAAGTGTGAGAGTTAGGGTTCAGGTTAAGTTTAGGGTTAGGTTGAGGGTTAGAGTAAGGGTTAGGGTGAGGGTAAGGTTTAGGGTTAGGTTGAGGGTTAGGGTTCGGATAAGGGTGAGGGTGAGGGTGAGGTTTAGGTTTAGTGTTAGGGTGAGAGTTAGGATGAGGTTAGATTTAGGGTTAGGGTGAGAATTAGGGTTCGGTTATGTTTAGAGTTAGGGTGAGGGTTAGGTTTAGGGTTAGAGTTCGGTTGAGAGTTAGGGTTAGGTTTAGGGTTAGGGTGAGGGTTAAGGTTAGGGTTAGGTTGAGATTAAGGATGAGGATTAGGGTTAGGATTAGGGTTAGATTGAGGGCTTGGGTGAGGGTGAGGGTGAGGGTTAGGGTTAGTGTTAAATTAAGGTTTAGAGTTAGTGTTATGGTTATTGTGAGGGTTAGTTTGATGGTCAGGGTTACCGTGATGGTGAGGATTAGGCTTAGTGTTAGATTTAGGGCTAGGATTAGTGTTATTGTTAGGGTTAGGGTTAGAGTTACGGTGAGGGTGAGGTTGAGGGTGAGGGTGAGGGTTGGGGTGAGGTTTAGGGTGAGGTTTAGGGTTAGGGATAGGATTAGGATTAGTGTAAATGTGAGGTTTAGGATTAGATTTAGGGTTAGTTGGAGGGTGAGGTCGAGCGTTAGGGATAGGGTTAGTGTTAGTGTTAGGTTTAAGGATAGGGTGAGGGTTAGGATGAGGTTTAGGGATATGGTTAGGTTTAGGGTTAGGATTAGGGTGAGGGTGAGGGTGACTGTGAGGGTTTTTGTTAGGGTTAGGCTTAGGCTAATGTTTAGGCTGAGGGTGAGGGTGGGGGTGAGGATTAGGTTTAGGGTGATGGTTAGGGTTAGGGTTAGGGTGAGGTTTAGGATGAGGGTTAGGCTTAGGCTTAGTGTTAGGCTGAGCATGAGGTTGATGGTGAGGGTTAGGGTTATGGTTATTGTTAGGGTTACGGGGAGGGTGAGGGTTAGGTTGAGGGTTAGGGATAGGGTTAGATTTAGTATTAGGGGTATGCTGAGGGTGAGTGTGACAGTTATGGTGGGGGTTAGGCATAGGCTTAGGGTTAGGCTGAGGGTGAGGGTGGGGGTGAGGATTAGGGTTAGGTTGATGGTTTGGGTTATGTTTAGTGTTATTGTTATGGTTAGGCTTAGAGTTACTGTGAGGGGGAGGGTGCGGGTGAGGGTTAGGGTTAGAGTGAGGGTGAGGTATAGGGTTAGAGTTAGCGTTAGGGTGAGGCTGAGGGTGAGGGTTAGGGTTAGGGTTAGTGTTAGAGTTAGGGTTACGGTGAGGGTTAGGGTGAGGTTGAGGATAAGGCTTAGTGTTAGGATTAAGATTAGGGAACTGTTAGGATGAGTGTGAGGGTTAGGGTTAGGGTTAGGGTTAGGCTTAGGGTTAAGTTTAGGGTGAGGCTGAGGGTGAGTGTTAGGGTGAGGGTGAGATTTAGGGGTAGGGTTACGGTGGGAGTTAGGGTTTGGGTTAAGTTTAGGGCCCAAGTGACGGTTAGGGTTAGGGTTACAGTGAGGTTGAGGTTAGGGTTAGGTTGAAGATTAGGGTTAGGCTTAGGATTAGGGTGAGGGTTAGTGTAAGTGTTAGGGTGAGGGTTAGGGTGAGGATTAGGGTTATGATTAGGGTTCGGGTGAGGGCTAGGGTGTGGGTGAGTGTTAGGATTAGTGTTTGGTTGCGGTTTAGGGTTAGGTTTAGGGTGAGGTTTAGGATAAGGCTTAGGGTTACAGTGAGGGTGAGGGTTAGGGTTAGGGTGAGGTTTAGGGTTAGTATTTGGGTTAGGGTGAGGGTGAGTTTTAGGATTATATTTAGGGTTAGGGGGAGGGTTAGGTCAACGGTTAGTGTTAGGGTTAGTGTTAGGGATAAGGTTAGGTTGAGGGTTAGGTTGAGGTTTAGGTTTAGGGTTAGGGTTAGCATTAGTGTTAGGGTTGGGCTATGTGAGGGTTAGTGATAGGGTTAGGGTTAGGGTTATGCTGAGGGTGAGGCTGGGGGTGAGGATTAGGGTTAGGGTGATGGTTAGGGTAAGGGCTAGGGTAAGGGTGAGGGTAAGGGTAAGGGTTAGGCTTAGGCTTAGGTTTAGGCTGAGCATGAGGTTGAGGGTGAGGGTTAGGGTAAGGGTGATGGTTAGGTTTACGGTTAGGTTGAGGGTTAGGATGACGTTGAGGGTTAGGGTGAGTATATTGGTAAGGGTAAACCTCACGTTGAGGCTGAGGGTGAGGATTAAGATAAGGGTGAGGGTTAGGATTAGGTTTAGTGTTAGTGTTAGGGTTAGAGTGAGGGTTCAATTAAGCATTAGGGTCAGGGTTACGGTTAGTGTGAGGTTTAGGGTGAGGATGAGGTTTAGGGTTAGGGTACGGGTGAGGGCTAGAATTATTGTTAGGTTGAGTGCTAGGGTGAGGGTTAGGGATAGGTTTAGGTTTACGATTTAGATTAGTTTGAGGTTGAGTGTGAGGTTTAGGGTTAGGGTTAGGGTTAGGCTTAGGGTTAGGGTGAGGGTTAGTGTTAGGGTTTGGGTTAGGGTTAGGTTGAGGCTGAGGCTGAGGGTTATGGTTAGGGTTAGGATTAGGGTTAGGGTTAGTGTTATTGTTAGGGTTTTAGGGTTAGATTTACAATGAGGTTGAGGGTGAGGGTTAAGTTAGGTGAAGTTTAGGGTTAGAGTTAGGGTTAGGGGGAGGGTTAGTGTGAGGTTTAGGGTTAGAGTTAGTGTTAAGGTGAGGGTGTGTGTTTGGTTGAGGTTTAGGGATAGGCTTAGGGTTAGGATTAGGTTTAGGGTGAGCATGAGTATTAGGGTTAGGTTGAGGGTTAGGCTTAGGCTTAGGGTTAGGCTGAGGGTGAGAATGGGGGTGAGGATTAGGGTTAGGGTGATTGTTAGGGTTAGTGTTATTGTTAGGGTTAGGGTTCGATTTTCGGTGAAGATGAAAGTACGGGTGAGGGTTATGGTTAGGGTTAGGGTGGGGTTTAGGGTTAGGTTTAGGGTTAGGGTGAAGGTGAGGGTGAGGTTCAGGGTTAGATATCAGGTTAGGGTGAGGGTTAGGGTTAGGGTTAGTGTTAGGGTTAGGGTGAGGATGAGGTTTAGGGTTAGATATAGGGTTAAGGGGAAGGTTAGGGTTAGGGTTAGGGTTAGGATTGCGTTTAGGGTGAGGTTTAGGTTTAGGGTTAAGGTTAGGGTTAGAATTACAGTAAGGGTGAGGGTGCAGGTTAGTGTGAGGTTTAGGGTTAGAGTTAGGTTTAGGGTTAGGCTGAGTGTTAGGGTTAGGGTTAGTGTTAGAATTAGGGTTATGGTGAGGGTTAGGGTGAGGGTGAGGGTAAGGCTTAGTGTTAGGATTAGGATTAGGGTAAGGCTTATTGTGAGTGTGAGGGTTAGGGGTAGGGATAGTGTTAGGCTTAGGGGTAGGCTGAGCATGAGGTTGAGTGTGAGCGTTAGGGTTAGGGATAGGGTGAGGTTTAATTTTAGGGTTAGGGTTAGAGTTAGGGTTAGGTTGAGGGTGAGGTTTAGGGATAGGTTTCGGGTCAGGGTGGGGGTTAGGGTTAAGGTGAGGGTTAGGGTGAGTGTCAGGGTGAGGGTTAGGCTTAGTTTGAGAGTTAGGGTTCGGGTTAAGTTTAGGGTTAGGGTGAGGGTTAGGTTAATGTTTACAGTGAAGGTGAGGATTAGGGTTAGGTTGAGGGTTAGGGTTAGGGTTATTGTTAGTGTGAGGGTTAGGATGAGGGTTAGGGTTAGGATTAGGGTTAGGGTGATTCCTAGGGTGAGGGTCAGGTGTTGGGTTAGGGTTATTGTGAGGTTTAGGTTTAGGGTTAAGGTTAGCATTTGGGTGAGGGTTCGATTGAGGATTAGGTTTCTGGTTTGGGTTAGTGTTAGGTTTAGGGAGAGCATGTGGATAGGGATAGGGTGAAGTTTAGGGTTAGTCTTAGGATTAGGGTTAGGGTGAGTGTGAGATTTAAGGTTAGATTTAGGGTTCTTTGGAGGGTTAGGTCGAGGGTTAGGGTTAGGGTTAGTTTTAGGGTTAAGGTTAGGGAGAGGGTTAGGTTGAGGTTTAGCGTTATGGTTATGGTAAGGGTTAGGATTAGGATGAGGGTGAGTGTGAGTGTGAGGTTTATGGTTAGGGTTAAGCTTAGGCTTCGGGTTAGGCTGAGTGTGAGGGTGGGGGTGAAGATTTGGTTTAGGGTGGTGGTTAGGGCTAGGGCTAGGATGAGTGTCAAGATGAGGGTTAGGATTACGATTAGGGTTAGGGTGAGGTCTAGGGTTAGGGTGAGGGTTAGGGTAAGGGTTAGTCTTAGGCTTAGGCTTAGGCTGAGCGTGAGGTTTAGAGTGAAGTTTAGGGTTACGGTGATGGTTAGGTTTACGGTTAGGGTGAGTGTTGGGATGAGGTTTAGGGTTAGGGTGAGGGTTAGGGTGATGATGATAAGGGTAAAGTTGATGTTTAGGTTGAGGTTGAGTGTTAAGGTAAGGGTGAGTGTTAGGTTAAAGTTTGGGGTTATGGTAAGGGTTAGGGTTAGGGTTAGGGTGAGCGTTAGATTTAGGATTAGGATTAGGATTAGGATTAGAGTGAGGTTTAGGGTGAGGATGAAGGTTAGGGTGAGGATGAGGGTGCTGGTTAGAATTAGGGTTAGGGTGAGGGCTAGGGTCAGGGTGAGGATTAGGGTTAGGTTTAGGGTTAGGGTGAGGTCTAGGATTAGGGTGAGGTTTAGGGTTATTGTGAGGGTTAGTGTTATGGTTAGCGTTAGTGTTAGGGTGAGGGTATGTGTTAGGGTGAGGTTTAGGGTTAGGGTGCGGGTTATGGTTCGTGTGAGGGTTAGGGTTAGGGTTAGGGTTATTGTTACCTTTAGGGTTAGGGTTACGGTTATGGTGAGGGTGAGGGTTAGGGTTAGGGTTTGGGTCAGGTTTAGTATTAGGGTTAGTTTTAGAGTTAGAGTTATGTTGAGGTTGAATTTTAGGGGTACATTTAGGGTTAGGGTAAGGGTTAGGTTTAGGGTGCGCATTAGCGTGTGGGTGACGGTAAGGGTAAAGGCGCGGGTTAGGCTGAAGGTGAGGGTTACGTTAAGGGTGAGGGTTAGGGTTAGGTTAAGGGTTAGTGTTAGCTTTAGGGTGAGGTTGAGGATTAGATTGAGGATTGGTGTTAGGGTTAATGTGAGGTTTAGGGTGAGGATGAGGGTTAGGGTTAGGGTGAAGTCTAGGTTGAGGGTGAGGGTTGGGGTTAGTGTTAGGCTGAGGTTTATGCTTCTGGTGATGTTTAGGGTGAGTGTGAAGGTTAGGGTTAGGGTGAGGTTTAGGGTTAGATTTAGGGTTAGTGTTAGTGTGAGGTTAGTGTCAGTGTTAGGGTTAGTCTTATGGTGAGCGTAAGTCTTAGGGTGAGGGTTTGGGTCAAGGTGACGGTTATGGTTAGGGTGAGCCTTAGGATTAGGGTTAGGGTTATTGTTAGGGTTCCGTTTAAGGTTATGGTTATGGTGCGGGTGCGGGTGAGGGTTAGGGTTAGTGTTAGGGTGAGGTTTAGGGTGAGGGTGAGGTTTAGGGTTACAGTTAGGGTTAGGGTAACGATTGGGATTAAGGTTCGGCTTAGGCTTAGGCTTAGGCTTAGGCCGAGCATGATGGTGAGTGTTAAGCTTCGTGTTTGGGTGAGGGTTAGGGTTAGGTTTAGGGTTAGGTTGAATGTTAGGATGAGGTTTACGGTTAGGATAAGTGTAAGGGGGAGGGCTAGGCTGAGGGTTAGAGTGAGGGTTAGGGTTAGGGATAGGGTGAGGTTTAGGATTAGAGTTAGGGTGAGGGTGAGTGTGAGGGTTAGGATTAGGGTTAGGGTTAGGATTAGAGTTAGCATGAGGGTTAGGGTTTGGGTTAGGGTGAGGGTGAGGCTGAGGATTCGGGTTAGGTTTAGGCTTAGAGTTAGGATGAGGGTTAGGGTTTGAGTTAGGGTGAGGGTGATTCTGAGGATTAGGGTTAGGTTTAGAGTTAGTTTTAGGGTTAGTGTTAGTGTTAGGATTAGGGTTAGGGTTAAATTGAGGGTTGGGGTTAGGGTTAGGGTTAGGCTTAGAGTTAGGGTTAGGGTTAGGATGATGATTAGCTTTACGATTAGGGTTAGGGTGAGGGCTAGGGTGAAGGTGAGGATTAGGGTTAGTGATACTGTAACGTTTAGGGTTAGGTTTAGGGTTAGGGTGAGGGTTAGGATGAGCGTTACGGTTACGGTGAGGGTGAGGGTTAAGGTTAGGGTGAGGTTTAGGGCTTGGATTAGGGTTTGGGTGAGGTTGAGTGTTAGCATTAGGGTTAGGGTTAGGGTTAGGGGTAGATTTAGGGTTAGGATTACTGTTATTGTTTGGGTTAGGGTTAGAGTTATGTTGAGATTGATGGTGAGGGTGAGGATTAGGGTTAGAGTTAGGGTTAGGTTTAGGGTTAGGGTTAGTGTTAGGGTGAGGGTGAGTTTCATGGTTAGATTTAGGTTTAGTTGGAGGGTTAGGTCTAGGGTTAGGATTAGGGTAAGTGTGAATTTTAGGGTGAGGATGAGGGTTAGGGTTACAGGTTAGTTTCAGGGTTAGGTTGAGGTTTAGGGTTAGGGTTAGTGTGAATTTTAGTGTGAGGATGAGGGTTAGGGTTAGGGCACGGTCTAGAGAGAGGGTGAGGTTTAGTGTTAATGTTAGGGTGAGGTTTATGATTGGGGTGATGTTTAGGGTTAGTGTGAGGTTTAGTGTTAGATTTAGGGTTAGTGTTAGGGTGAGGGTAATTGTTAGGGTGAGGGTTAGGGTTAGGTCGAGGCTTATGGTTAGGGTGAGGCTTAGGGTTAGGGTTAGGATTATTGTTAGCGTTAGGGTTAGGGTTAATGTTATGGTGAGGGTGAGGGTGAGGGTTAGGGTTAGGGCTAGGGTTAGGGTGAGGTTTAGTGTTAGAGTTAGGGTTAGGGTGAGGCTGAGGGTGAGGTTTAGGATTAGGATTAATGTTAGGGTTAGGCTTAAGGTGAGGGTTAGGTTGAGGGTGAGAGTTAGGAGTAGGATTAGGTTTTGTTTTAGGGTGAGTGTGAGGGTTAGGGTTAGGATTAGGGATAGGCTTAGGGTTAGGCTGCAGTTGAGGGTGCGGGTTAGGGTGAGTTTTAGGGTGAGGGTTAGGGTGTGTGTGAGGGTTAGGTTTAGGCTTAGGATTAGCCTGAGGTTGAGGGTGTTGGTTAGGGTTAGGCTTAGCGTTAGGGTGACGTTTAGGGTTTGTGTTAGTGTTAGAGTTAGGGTTAGGGTGAGGTTGAGGTTTAGGTTTAGAGTTAGGGTTAGGGTGAGTTTTATGTTGAGAGTTAGGTTAAGGGTTAGTTTTAGGTTTAGGGTTAGAGTGAGAGTTAGGGGGAGGGTTAGGGTTAGTGTTAGGGATAGGATTTGGGTTAGAGTGAGGGTGAATTTGTGTGTTAGGTTTAGGTTTAGGTTTAGGCTTACAGTGAAGCTGAGGGTGACGTTGAGGTTGACGGTTAGGGTTAGCAGGAGGTATAGGACGAGGTTTAGGGTTAGGATTAGAGTTAGAGTAAGGGCTAGGGTGAGTGTGAAGGTGAGGTTTAAGGTTAGGGTGAGGGTTAGGGTGAGTTTTATTGTTAGGGTTAGGGTTAGATTTACGGTTACGGTGAGGATGAGGTTTTGGTGTACACTTAGGGTTAGGTTGCGGGTTAGCTTAGGGGTGAAGGTAAGGGTAAAGTTGAGGGTTAGGCTGAGGGTGATGGTTACGGTAAGGTTTAGGATTAGGGTTAGGGTGAGGGTTAGTATTAGCTTTAGGGTGAGGGTGAGGGTTAGATTGAGGATTAGTGTTAGGGTTAGTGTGAGGTTTAGGGTGCGGATGAGGGTTAGGCTTAGGGTGAGGGCTAGGAAGAGGGTGAGGTTTAATGTTAGTGTTAGGGTGAGATTTAGGGTTAGGGTGATGGTTAGGGTTAGTGTGAGGGTCAGTGTTAGGGTTAGAGTTAGTGTTAGGTTGAAGGTAAGTGTTAGGGTGAGGGTTAGGGTTAAGGTGAGTGTTATGGTTAGAGTGAGGATTAGGATTGTTTTTAGCATTAGGGTTAGTGTTACGGTTATGGTGAGGGTGAGGGTGAGGCTTAGGTTTAGGACTAGGATGAGGTTTAGTTATAAGGTTAGGGTTAGGGTTGGGGTCAGGGTGAGGCTTAGTGTTAGAGTTAGGGTTAGGATGAGGCTGAGGGTGAGAGTTAGGTTTAGGATTAATGTAAGGGTTAGGCTTAAGATGAGGGTTAGTTTGAGGGTGAGGGTTAGAGTTAGGGTTTGGAGTAGGATTAGGGTTAGGGTTTGGGTGAGTTTGAGGGGTAGGTTTATGGTTAGGGATAGGCTTAGGTTTACACTGCGGTTAAGGGTGAGGTTTAGGGTTAGGGTTAGGGTTAGGATTATGAATAGGGTTAGGGTAAGGGTGAGTGTGAGGGTTATAGTTAGGTTTAGAGTTAGGCTTAGGGTTAGGTTGAGGATGAGTGTGAGGGTGAGGGTTAGGGTTAGGGTGAAGGTTAGGTTTAGGGTTATGGGGAGGGTTAGGATGAGGGTTAGGGTTAGGATTATTGTTAGAGTGAGGGCTAGGAATAGGTTGAGGTTTAGGGTTAGGGTTAGTGTGAGGTTTAGGGTTAGGTTTAGGGTTAGGGTTAGGGTGAGTGTGAGGTATAGGGTTAGAGTTAGGGTTAAGCTGAGGCAGAGTGTGAGGCTTAGGGTTAGGGTTAGGATTAGGATTATGGTAAGGGTTAAGGTGAGGGTGAGTGAGTGTGTTAGGTTAGGTTTAGGTTTAGGTTAAGGGTTAGGCTAAGGATGAGGTTGAAGGTGAGGGTTACGGTTAGGGTAAGGTTTAGGGTAAGGGTTAGGGGGAGGGTTAGGATGAGGGTTAGGGTTAGGATTAGGGTTAGGGTGATAGTGAGGGTGAGCGTTAGGCTTGGTGTTAGGGTAAGGGTTAGGATGAAGTTTAGGATTAGGGTTAGGGTGAGAGTTAGGGTTAGGGTGAAGTTTAGGGTGAGGGTGAGGATTAGTTTAGGGTTAGGACTAGGATTAGAGTAAGGGTTAGGGTGAGTTTGAGGGTTAGGGTTAGGGTTAGGTTTAGGCTTAGGGTTAAGCTGAGGCTGAGGGTGAGGGTGAGGGTTAGGGGTAGGGTTAGGGTGGTGTTTAGGGATAGGGTTATTGTTAGTTTGGGGATCAGTGTGAGTGTTATGGTTAGAGTGAGTATTACGGTTATGATGAGGGTGAGGGTGAGTGTGATGGTTAGGGTTAGGGTGAGAGTTAGGGTTCGGTTAAGTTTAGGGTGAAGGTGAGGGTTAGGGTTAGGGTGAGCACCAGTTTTAGGGTTAGGTTTAGGGTTAGGTTTAGGGTAAGAATGAGGGTTAGTGTTAGGGTTCAAGTGAGGGTTAGGGTGAGGATTAGGGTTGCGATTAGGGTTAGGGTGAGGGCTAGGGTGAGCGTGTGGATTAGGGTTTGTTTTAGGGTAAGGTTTAGGGTTAGGGTTGGGGTTAGGGTGAGGGTTAGGATGAGGGTTAGGGTTACGGTGAGGGTGAGGGTTAGGGTTAGGGTGAGGTTTAGGGTTAGGATTAGGGTTAGGGTGAGGTTGAGTGTTAGCATTAGGGTTAGGGTTAGGTTAGGGTTAGGTTTAGGGTTAGGATTAGTGTTATTGTTAGGGTTAGGGTTAGAGTTATGGTGAGGGTTAGGGTTAGTGTGAGGGTGAGGTTTATGTTTAGATTTAGGTTCAGTTGGAGTGTTGGTTCGAGGGTTAGGGTTAGGGTTAGTGTTAGGGTTAAGGTTGGGGTGAGGGTTAGGTTGAGGTTTAGGGTTAAGGTTAGGTTTAGGTTTAGGATTAGGGTTAGGGTGAGGGTGAGTGTGAGGTTTAGGGTTAGGGTTAGGGTTAGGCTTAGGGTTTGGCTGAGGTTTAGGGTGGGGTGAGGATTAGGGTTAGGGTGATGGTTAGAGTTAGTGTTATGGTGAATGTTAGTGTTAGGATTAGGGTTAGAGTTAGGGTTAGTGTGAGGATGAGGTTTAGGGGTAGAGTTAGGGTTAGGGTGAGGGTTAGCCTAAGAGTGAAGGTTAGAGTATCGTTGACAGTAAGGATAAAGGTGAGGGTTAGGCTGACGGTGAGGGTTACAGTAAGGGTGAGGGTTAGGGTGAAGTTTCAGGTGAGGGTGAGGTTTAGATTGAGGATTAGTGTTAGGGTTATTGTGAAGTTTAGGGTGAGGATGAGGGTTAGGGTTAGGGTGAGGTCTAGGGAGAAGGTGAGGTTTAGGTTTAGTGTTAGGGTGAGGTTTAGGATTAATGTTAGGGTTAGGCTTAAGTGAGGGTTAGGTTGAGGTTGATGGTTAGAGTTAGGGTTAGGAGTAGGATTAGGGTTAGGTTTAGGGTGAGTGTGAAGGTTAGGTTTAGGGTTAGGGATAGGCTTAGGTTAGGCTGAGGTTGAGGGTAAGGGTTAGGGTTAGGGTTAGGGTTAGAGTGAGTGTGAGGGTTATTGTTAGGATTAGGGTTAGGGTGAGGGTTAATGTGTGTTTTATTGTTAGGTTTAGGGTTAGGCTTAGGGTTACGCTGAGGGTGAGGTTGAGGGTGAGGGTTAGCGTTAGGGTGAGGGTTAGGGGAGGGTTAGGGGGAGGGTTAGGAAAAGGGTTAGGGCTAGGGTAGGGTTGGGTGAGGGCTAGGGTCACGGTGAGGTTTAGGGTTATGGTTAGGTTGAGGGTGAGGGTTAGGGTAAGTGTGAGAGTTAGGGTTCAGGTTAAGTTTAGGGTTAAGTTGAGGGTTATGGTAAGGTTTAGGGTGAGGGTCAGGTTTTGTGTTAGGTTGAGGGTTAGGTTTCGGATTAGGGTTAGGGTGAGGGTGAAGGTGAGGTTTACGTTTTGTGTTAGGGTGAGAGTTAGGATGAGGGTTAAAGTTAGGGTTAGGGTGAGAATTACTGTTCGGTTATGTTTAGGGTTAGGGTGAGGGTTAGGGTTAGCGTTAGGGTTAGGGTTCGGTTGAGAGTTAGTGTTAGGTTTAGGGTTAGTGTTAGGGTTAGGGTTAGGGTTAGGGTCACATTGAGGGTTAGGATTAGGGTTAGGGTTAGGGTTAGACTTAGGGTTATGCTGAGGGTGAGGGTGTGTGTGAGGATAAGAGTTAGGGTTAGGGTTAGGCTTAGGGTTAGGGTTATTGTTATTGTTATGGTTACTGTTAAGTTTGCGGTGAGGGTGAGGCTGAGGGTGTGGGTGACGTTGAGGGTTATTGTTAGGGTGAGGTTTAGGGTGAGGATGAGGTTTCGGGTTAGAGTTAGGGTTAGGGTGAGGGTTAGGTTGAGGTTTAGGGTTAGGGTTAGTGTTAGGGTTAGGGTTAGAGTGAGTGTTAGGGGGAGGTTTAGGGTTAGGGTTAGGGTGAGGGATAGGATTAGGTTTACGGTGCGGATGAGTGTGTTTGTTAGCTTAGGTTTAGCGTTAGGCTTAGGGTTAGGCTGAAGGTGAGGTTGAGGGTGAGGGTTAGGGTTCGGGTTAGGGTGAGGTTTAGGGTTAGGGATAAGGGTAGTTTGAGGTTTAGTATGAGGTTTAGGGTTAGAATTTGGGTAAGGCTGAGGGCTAGGCTTACATTGAGGGTTAGGATTAGGATTAGGGTTAGGGTTAGACTTAGGGTTAGGCTGAGGTTGAGGGTGGGTGTGATGATTAGAATTAGGGTTAGGGTTAGGGTTAGGGTTAGGGTTATTGTTAGTGTTATGGTTAGGGTTAAGTTTGGGGTGAGGGTGAGGCTGTGGGTGAGGGTTATGTTTATGGTTAGGGTTAGGGTTACGGTTAGGGTTAGGGTTATTATTATTGTTAGGGTTAGAGTTAGATTTACGGTGAGGGTGAGGATGCAGGTGAGGTTTAGGTTTAGGGTTAGTGTGGGGTTTACCGTTAGGGTTAGGATTAGGGTTCGGGTGAGGTTTAGGTTTAGGTTTAGATTTAGGGTTAATGTTAGTGTGAGGGTTAGTGTTATCGTTAGTGTTAGTGTAACAGTGACATTAAGATGTAGGGTGAGGTTTTGGGTTAGGGTGAGTGTTATGTTTAGGGTGAGGGTGAGGTTTAGGGTTAGGGTTAGGGTGAGGTTTAGAGTGAGGATTTGGTTTAGAGTTAGAGTTAGGGTTAGGGTAAGGGTTAGGTTGAGGGTTAGGGTTAGGGTTAGTGTTAGTGTTAGGGTTAGGGTGAGAGTTAGGGCGAGGTTTAGGGTTAGTGTTAGCGTGAGGGTTAGGATTTGTGTTAGCATGCGGGTGAGTGTGTGTGTTAGGGTTAGGTTTAGGGTTAGGCTTAGGGTTAGGGTGAGGGTGAGGTTTAGGGTTAAAGTTAGTGTTAGGGGGAGGGTCAGTTTGAGGTTTATGGTTAGGGTTAGTTTTAGTGTTAAGGGGAGGATGAGGTATAGGTTGAGGATTAGGGATAGGGTTAGGTTTAGTATTAGGGTTAGGGTGAGGGTGAGTGTGAAGGTTAGGGTGAGGGTTAGGCTTAGGCTTAGGTTTAGGCTGAGTGTGAGGGTGGGGGTGAGGATTAGGGTTTGGGTGATGGTTCGGGTAAGGTTAATGTTATTGTTAGGAATAGGGTTAGAGTTACGGTGAGGGTGATGTTGCGGGTGAGGGTTAGGGTTAAGGTTAGATTGGGGTTTCGGGTTAGGTTAGGGTTAGTGTGAGGGTGAGGTTTAGGTTTAGATATAGGGATAGGGGGAGGGTTAAGGGGAAGGTTAGGCATAGGGTTAGTGTTCGGGTTAGGGTGTGGGTGAGGGTTAGGTTGAGGTTTAGGGTTATAGTTAGGGTTAGGGTTAGTGTGAGGGTTAGTGTTAGGGTTAGGGTTAGTGTTAGGGTGAGGGTAAGTTTTAGGGTGAGGGTTTTGTTTAGGGTGAGGGTTATGGTTTGGGTGAGGGATAGGATTAGGATTAGGGTTATTATTAGGTTTAGGTTTAAGGTTTTGTTTATGGTGAGGGTGAGGGTGAGGTTTAGGTTTTGTGTTAGGGCTAGAGTGAGGGTTAGGATGAGGGTGAGGTTTACGGTTGGATTTAGGGTTAGGGTGCAGGTTTGGGTGAGGTTTAGGGTTAGGGTTAGTGTTAGGGTTAGTGTTAGGGTGAAAGTTATGTGGAGGATTAGGGTTAGGTTAAGGTTAGGGTTAGGTTTAGGGTTTCTGTTACAGTGAGTGTGATGGTTAGGATTAAGGTTAGGGTGAGGGTGTGGTTTAGGGTTAGAATCAGGGTTAGGGTGAGGCTGAGGGTGAGGCTGAGGTTTAGGGTTCGGGTTATGATGAGTTTTAGGGTTAGGTTTAGGTTGGGTGTGAGGGTTATGGTTAGGGTTAGGGTTAGCCTTAAGTTTAGGCTGAGGGTTTGGGTGAGGATGAGGGTTAGGTTTAGTTTGAGGGTTAGGGTTAGGGTTAGGGTGAGGTTTAGTGTTAGGGTTAGGGTAAGAGTTATGGTTAGTGTGAGGGTGAGATTTAGAGGTAGAGTTAGTTTTAGGCTGTGAGTTAGTTTGAGTGTTTGGGTTAGGGTGAGAGTTAGGGTAGGGGTGACGGTAAGGGTAAACGTGAGGGTTAGGCTGAAGGTGATGGTTACGGTAAGGTTGAGGGTTAGGGTTAGGGTGAGTGTTAGGGTTAGGGTTAAGGTGAGAGTTAGGGTTCGGGTTAAGTTTAGGGTTAGGGTGAGGATTAGAGTAAGGGATATGGTGAGGGTGAGGGTTAGGATTAGGTTGAGGGTTATGGTTAGGTTGAGGGGTAGGTTTAGTGTTAGGGTTATTGTTAGGGTTAGGCTTAGGGTTACCGTTAGGGTGAGGGTGAGGGTGAGGGTGAGGGTTAGGTTTAGGATTAGGATGAAGTTTAGGTTTAGAGTAAGGGTTAGAGTTAGGGTTAGTGTGAGAGTGAGGTTTAGGGATAGAGTTAGGGTTAGTGTTATTGTTAGGGTTAGGGTTAGGGTGAGGGTTTGGGTTAGAGTTAGGCTTAGGCTTAGGTTTAGGCCAAGCATGAGGGTGAGGGTTAGGGTTAGGGTTAGGGTGAGGGTTAGGGTTAGGGTTAGGGTGAGGGTTAGGATGAGGTGTAGGTTTAGGATTAGTGTTAGGGTGAGGATTAGGGTGAGGGTTAGGTTTAGGGATAGGGTTAGGCTTAGAATTAGGGTTCAGTTGCGGGTCAGTGTGAGAGTCATGGTTAGGGTTAGGTTTATTGTTAGAGTGAGGGTTAGGATTAGGGTTTGGGTTAGGGTGAGGGTGAGGCTGAGGATTAGGGTTAGGTTTAGGGTTAGGGTTAGAGTTAGGGTTAGGGTTAGAGTTAGGGTTAGGGTTAGGGTTAGGGTTAGGCTTATTCTTAGGATTAGGCTGAGGGTGAGGGTGGGGTTGAGGATTAGGGTTAGGTTTAGGATTAGGGTTATTGTTAGTGTTATGTTTAGGGTTAAGTTTGCACTGAGGGTGTGCTTGAAGTTGAGGGTTATGGTTATGGTTAGGGTTAGGGTTAGTGTTATTTTTAGGGTTAGGGTTAGATTTACGGTGAGATTGAGGGTTGGGGTGAGGGTTAGGGTTAGGGTGAGGTTTAGGCTGAGGTTTAGGGTTAGGGTTAGGGTGAAGGTGAGGTTTAGGGTTAGAGTTAGTGTTATGGGGATGGTTAGGTTGAGGTTTAGGGATAGGGTTAGATTTAGTATTAGGGGTATGGTGAGGGTGAGTGTGACAGTTAGGGTGGGGGTTAGGCATAGGTTTAGGGTTAGGCTGAGGGTGAGGGTGGAGGTGAGGATTAGGGTTAGGGTGATTGTTTGGGTTAGGGTTAGTGTTATTATTACTGTTAGGCTTAGAATTACTGTGAGAGGGAAGGTGCTGGTGAGGGTTAGGGTTAGTTTTAGGGTGGGGTTTAGGGTTAGGGTTAGGGTTAGTGTGAGGGTGAGGTTTAGGGTTAGAAATAGGGTTATGGGGAGGGTTAGGATGAGGGTTAGTGATAGGGTTAGTGTTAGAGTTAGGGTGAGGCTGAGGGTTAGTTTGAGGTTTAGGGTTATGGTTTTGGTTAGATTTACTCTGTGGGTTAGTGTTAGGGTTAGGGTTAGTGTTAGGGTGAGGGTAAGTTTTAGGGTTAGAGTTTGGGTTACGGTGAGTGTTTGGATTAAGGTGAGGGTTAGGATTAGTGTTAGGGTTATTGTTAGGGTTAGGTTTAGGCTTTTGGTTTCCGTGAGGGTGAGGGTGAGGTTTAGGTTTAGGGTTAGGATGAAGTTTAGGGTTAGGGTTAATATTAGGGTTAGGGTTTGGGTGAGAGTTAGGTGAAGAGTTAGGGTTAGGGTTAGGCTTAATGTTAGAGTTAGGTTTAGGGTTTCGGTTACGGTGAGGGTGAGCTTCAGTATTAGGGTTAGGGTGAGTGTGAGGATTAGGGTTAGAATTAGGGTTAGAGTGAGGCTGAGCGGGAGGGTGAGGGTTAGGGTTATGGTTAGGATTAGGATTAGGGTTAGGGTTAGGGTGAGTGTGAGGGTTATAGTTAGGGTTGGGTTAGCCTTAGGTTTAGGCTGAAGGTTTGCGTGAGGGTGAGGGTTATGTTTAGTTTGAGGGGTAGGGTTAGGGTCAGGGTGAGTTTTAGTGTTAGGGTTATGGTTAGAGTTATGGTTAAGGTGAGGCTGAGGTTTAGGGTAGAGTTAGTTTGAGGGTGAGGGTTATGGTGTGAGGGTATGGTGAGGGTTAGGGTAGGGGTGAAGGTAAGGGTAAACGTGAGGGTTAGGCTGAGGGTGAGGGTTACGGTAAGGTTGAGGGTTATGGTTAGGGTGACCGCTAGGGTTATGGTTAGTGTGCGAGTTAGGGTACAGGTTAAGTGTAGGGTTAGGATGAGGGTTAGGGTAAGGGTTACGGTGAGGGTGAGGGTTAGGTTTAGGTTGAGGGCTAGGTTGAGGCTGAGGGTTAGGGTTAGGGATAGGGTGAGCGCTAGGGTGAGGGTTAGGGTGAGGGTTAGGGTTAGGGATAGGGTTAGGTTTAGGATTAGTGTTAGTTTAAGGGTGAGTGTGAGGGTTAGGGTTAGGGTTAGGGTTAGGCTTAGAATTAGGGTGAGGATTAGGGGTAGGGTTTGGGTTAGGATGAGGCTGAGGCTGAGGATTAGGGTTAGGATTAGGGTTAAGGTTATGCTTAGGGTTAGGCTGAGGGTGAGTGTGGTGGTTAGGATTAGAGTTAGGGTTAGGTTAGGCTTAGGTTTAGGGTTATTGTTAGTGTTATGGTTCGGGTTAAGTTTGCAGTGACGGTGAGGCTGAGGGTGAGTGTTATGTTTAGAGTTACGGTTAGGGTTAGGATTAGTGTTATTGTTAGGTTTAGGGTTAGAGTTACGGTGAGGTTGAGGGTGAGGGTGATGTTAGGGTTAGGGTGAGGTTTAGGATTAGGGTTTCGGTTAGGGTTAGGGTGACGGTGATATTTAGGTTTAGAGTTAGAGTTACGCGGAAGGTTAGGGGGAGGTTAGGTTTATGGTTAGGGTTAGGGATAGAATGAGGATTAGTGTTAGGGTTAGGGTGAGGTGAGGGTTAGTTTGAGGTTTAGGGTTAGGGTTAGGTTTACTATTAGGGTTAGGGTGAGGTTTAGGGTGAGGGTTAGGCTGAGGGTTAGGCTTAGGCTAATGTTTCCACTGTGGGTGATGGTGGGGGCTAGGATTAGGGTTAGGGTGATGGTTTGGGTTAGGGTTAGGAGGAGTTTTAGGGTGAGGGTTAGGGTTAGGTTTAGTGTTAGGGTTAGGGTAAGGATGAGGGTTAGGGTTCAGGTTAGGGTTAGGGTTAGGGTAAGGGTGAGGTTTATGGTTATGGTTAGGGTTAGGGTTAGATTTATGGTGAGGGTGACGGTGCGGATGAGTGTGAGGTTTAGTGTTAGGCTTACGGTTAGGCTTAGGGTTAGTCTAAGGGTGAGGGTGAGGTTTAGGGATAGGGTGAGTGTTAGGGTTAAGGTTATGGGGGGGTTAGGATGAGGGCTAGTGTTAGGATTAGGGTTAGGTTGATTGCTAGGGTGAGGGTGAAGTTTAGGGTTAGGTTAGGGTGAGGTTTATGGTTAGGGGTAGGGTTAGGTTGACATTGAGGTTTAGGGTTAGAGTTAGGATTAAGGTGAGGCTGAGGGGGAGGGTTAGAGTTAGGGTTAGGATTAGGATTAGGGTAAGGGTTAGGGTGACTGTGAGTGAAAGAGTTAGGGTTAGGGTTAGGCTTAGGCTTACACTGAGGGTAAGGGTGAGGGTTAGGGTTAGGGTGAGAGTTAGGGTTCAGGTTAAGTTTAGGTTTACAATGAGGGTTAGGGTTAGGTTTAGGTTGAGTGTGAGGTGTAGAGTTAGATTGAGGGTTAGGGTTAGGGTTAGGGTTGGGGTGAGGGTTAGGATTAGTGTTAGGGTGAGGTTTAGGGTTAGGGTTAGAGTTAGAGTGAGGGTTAGGATGAGGGGAAGGTTTACGGTAATGGTGAGGGTTAGGGTTAGGGTGAGGGTTAGGGTTAGGTTTAGGGTTAGGGTCAGGTTGAGTGTTAGGATTAGGGTTAGGGTTAAGGTTATTTTTAGGGTTAAGGTTACGGTGAGGGTGAGAGTGAGGGTTAGGGTTAAGGTGAGGTTCAGGTTTTTAGTGTTAGGGTTAGGGTTAGATTTAGGGTTAGGGTGAGGTTAGGTTTAGGGTTAGTGTGAGGGTTAATGTTTGGGTTATGGTGTGCGTTACCGTGAGGGTTGTTGTTAGGGTTTGTGTTAGGATAAGGGTTAGGGTTACAGTAATGGTGGGGTTTAGGGTGAGTGTGAGGGTTAGGATTAGGTTTAGGGTTTGGGTGAGTTTCAGGGTTAGGATAAGGGTTAGGGTTAGGGTTATTGTTAGGGTTAAGTTTATGGTGAGGTTGCTGGTGAGGATTAGGGTTATGGGTACGTTGAAGTTTTTAGTGTTAGGGTTAGGGTTAGAGTTAGGGTTAGGGTGAGGTTAGGGTTAGGGTTAGTGTGAGGCTTAGTGTTTTGGTTTGTGTATGGGTTACGGTGAGGGTTGTGGTTTGGGTGAGGTTTAGGATTAGAGTTAGGGTTATTGTTAGGGTTAGGTTTAGGGTTACGGTTACGGTGAGGGTGAGGATTAGGGTTAGGTTTAGTGTTAGAGTTAGGGTTATGGTGAGGGTTAGGGTGAGGGTGAGGGTGACGCTTAGTGTTAGAATTAGGATTATGGTAAGGGTTAGGGTGAGTGTGAGGGTTAGGTTTAGGGTTAGCCTTAGGGTTAGGCTGAGCATGAGGTTGAGAGTGAGGGTTATTGTTAGGCATAGGGTGAGATTTAGTGTTAGGGTTAGGGTTACAATTAGGGTTAGGTTGAGGGTGAGGTATAGGGGTAGGGTTAGGGTCAGGGTGAAGTTTAGGGTTAGGGTGAGTGTTAGCGTGGGGGTGACGGTAATGGTAAAGGTGAGGTTTAGGCTGAGGGTGAGGGTTATGATAAGGGTGAGGGTTAGGTTTAGGGTGAGGGTTAGGGTTAGGATTAGGGTGAGGGTGAGGGTTAGATTGAGGATTAGTGTTAGGGTTAGTGTGAGGTTTGGAGTGATAATGAGGTTTAGGGTTAGGTTTAGGGTTAGGATTAATATTAGGTTTAGGCTTAAGTTGAGGGTTAGGGTAAGGCTTAGTGTTAGGATTAGGATTAGGGTTAGGGTTAGGGTGAGTGTGAAGGTTAGGTTTAGGGTTAGGGTCAGGTTTAGGGTAAGGCTTAGGGTGAGGGTGAGGGTGATGGTTAGGGTTAGGGTGAGAGTTTGGGGTAGGGTTTTTGTGAGAGTTAGGGTTCGGGTTAAGTTTAGGGTTAGAGTGAGGGCTAGGGTTAGTGTTACAGTGAGGGTGAGGGCTAGGGTTAGGTTGAGGGTTAGGGTTAGGCTTAGGATTAGGGTGAGAGTTAGGGTTAGGGTTAGCATGAGGTTTAGGCTTAGGGTTAGGGTTAGGGTGAGGTTTAGGATGAGGGTTAGGGTTAAGGTGTGGGTGAGAGTTAGGGTTTTTTTGAGGGTTAGTGTTAGGATTAGGGTTACAGTGAGGGTGAGGGCTATTGTTAGGGTTAGCAATAGGGTTATGGTTACTGTGAGGGTGAGGGTTAGGTTTAGGGTTAGGGTTAGGTTTAGTGTTAGAGTTAGGGTAAGAGTTAGGGTTAGGGTGAGGGTGTGGTTCAGTTTTACCTTTAGGGTAAGGGTGAGGCTGAGGTAAAGGTTTGGGTTTAGGGTTAGTGTTAGAGTTAGGGTTAGGGTGAGGGTTAGGGCGAGGGTGAGGGTGAAGGTGAGGGTGAGGGTTAGGCTTAGGGTTAGGATTAGGATTAGGGTAAGGGTTAGGGTGAGTGTGAGGGTTAGGGTTACACTTAGGCTTAGGCTTAGGGTTAGGCTGAGAGTGAGGGTGAATGTGAGGGTTAGGGTTGAGGTGAGGGTTAGGGATAGGTTTAGGGTGAGAGTTAGGGTTCGGTTAATTTTAGGGTTAGGTTGAAGGTTAGGGTTAGGATTAGGGTTAGGGTGAGGGCTAGGGTGAGGATGAGGATTAGGGTTAGTGTTAGTGTAAGGTTTAGGGTTAGGGTTAGGGTTTGAGTTAGGGTTAGGATGAGGGTTAGGGTTAAGATTATGGTTGGGGTGAGGGTGAGTGATAGGATTAGGGTTAGGGTTAGGGTTAAGTTTAGGGATAGGATTAATGTTATTGTTAGGGTTAGGGTTAGAGTTATGGTGAGGTTGAGGGTGAGTTTGAGGATAGGGTTAGGGTTAGATTTAGGGTTAGTTGAAGGGTTAGTTCGAGGGTTAATGTTAGCGTTAGTGTTAGGGTTAAGTTTAAGGTTAGGTTGAGGTTGAGGTTTAGGGTTAGGGTAAGGATTAGGATTAGTGTGAGGGTGAGTGTGAGGGTTATGGTTAGGGTTAGGCTTAGGCTTAAGATTAGGCTGAGGGTGAGGGTGAGGCTGAGGATCAGGGTTAGGGTGATGGTTATGGTTAGGGTTAGGGTGAGGGTTAGGATGAGGGTTAGGGGTAGGATTAGGGTGAGGGTGAGGGCTAGGGTGAGGGTGAAGTTTAGGGTAAGTGTTAAGCTTTGGCTTAGGATTAGGCTGAGCATGAGGTTGAGGGTGAGTGTTAGGGTTAGGTATAGGGTGAGGTTTAGTGTTAGGGTTAGGGTTAGAGTTAGGGTTAGGTTGACTGTGAGATTTAGGGGTAGGGTTAGGGACAGGGTGAGGGGTAAGGTTAGGGTGAGGGTTAGGGTGGAGGTGATGGTAATGGTAAAGGTGAGAGTTAGGCTGAGGGTGAGGTTTATGGTAAGGGTTAGGGTTAGGTTTAGCGTGAGGGTTAGGGTTAGAGTGAGAGTGAGGTTTAAATTTAGGATTTGTGTTAGGGTTAGTGTGAGTTTCAGGGTGAGGATGAGGGTTAGGTTAGGGTGAGGGTTAGGGTGAGGGTTAGATTCAGGATTAGTGTTAGGGTTAGTGTGAGGTTTAGGGTGAGGATGAGGTTTAGGGTTCGGGTTAGGGTTAGGATTAATATTAGGGTTAGGCTTAAGTTTAGGGTGAGGGTGAGGGTGAGGTTTAGGGTTAGTGTTAGGATTAGGATTAGGGTTAGGGTTAGGGTGAGTGTGAGGTTTAGGGTTAGGTTTAGGGTTAGGCTTAGTGTTTGGCTGAAGGTGAGGTGAGGGTGAGGGTTATGGTTAGGGTGACTGTTAGCGTTAGGGTTAGCGTGAGAGTTAGGGTTCAGGTTAAGTTTAGGGTTAGGGTGAGTGTTAGGGTAAGGTTAAATTGAGGGTGAGGGTTAGGGTTAGGTTGAGGGTTAGGGTTAGGTTTAGTTTTAGGGTTAGGGTGAGGGTGAGGGTGAGGGGTAGGTTTATTGTTAGGGTGAGGGTTAGGATGAGGGTTAGCGTTAGGATTAGGGTTAGGGTGAGGGCTAGGGTGAGGGTGAGGTTTAGGGGTAGGTTTAGGGTGATGTTTAGGGTTAGGGTTAGGGTTAGGGTTAGGGTGAGGTTGAGGTTTAGGGTTAGAGTTAGCGTTAGGGTGAAGCTGAGGGTGAGGGTTAGGGTTAGGTTTAGTCTTAGAGTTAGGTTTACGGTGAGGGTTAGGGTGAGGTTGAGGGTAAGGCTTAGTGTGAGGATTAGGAATAGGTTAAGGGTTAGGGTGAGTGTGAGGGTTAGGGTTAGGGTTATGGTTAGGCTTAGGGTGAGGGTGACGGTGAGTGTTAGGGTTAGGGTGAGAGTTAGGGGTAGGGTTAGGGTGAGAGTTAGGGTTCGGGTTAAGTTTAGGGTCAGAGTGACGGTTAGGTTTAGGGTTACATTGAGGGTGAGGGTTAGGGTTAGGGTTAGGTTGAGGGTTAGGATTAGGCTTAGGATCAGGGTGAGGGTTAGTGTAAATATTATGGTGAGGGTGAGGATGAGGTTTAGGGTTAGGATTAGGGTTCGGGTGAGGGCTAGGGTGAAGGTGAGAGGTAGGGTTAGGGTTAGTGTGAGGTATAGGGTTAGGTTTAGGGTTAGGGTGAGGGTTAGGATGAGGGTTATGTTTAAGATGTGGGTGAGACTTAGGTTTATGTTGAGGGTTAGGGTTAGGATTCGGGTTACAGTGAGGGTGAGGGTTATTGTTAGGGTTAGGTTTAGGGTTATTTTTACTGTGAGGATGAGGGTTAGCCTTAGGGTTAGGGTGAGGTTTTGTCTTAGGAAAAGGTTTTGTGTTAGGGTTAAGGTGAGCGTGAGGTTTAGGTTTAGAGTTAGGGTAAAGCTGAGGCTGAGGTTGAGGTTTTGGTTTAGGTTTAGTGTTAGAGTTAGGGTGAGGGTTAGGGTGAGGGTGAGAGTTAGGCTTAGGGTTAGGATTAGGATTAGTGTAAGGGTAAGGGTCAGTGTGAAGGTTAGGGTTACGTTTAGGCTTAGGCTTAGGGTTAGGCTGAGTGAGGCTGAGGGTGAGGGTTAAGGTTAAGGTGAGAGTTGGGTTTAGGTTTAGGGTGAGTGTTAGGGTCTGGTTAAGTTTAGGGTTATGGTGAGGGTTAGGGTTAGGATTAGGGTTAGGGTGAGGGCTAGGGTGAGGATGAGTTTTAGGGTTAGTGTTAGGGTAAGGTTTAGGTTTAGGGTTAGGGTTTGGGTTAGGGTTAGGATGAGGGTTAGGTTAAAATTATGGTTGGGGTGAGGGTGAGTGTTAGGATTAAGTTTAGGGTTAGGGTTAGGTTTAGGGATAGGATTAGTGTTATTGTTAGGGTTAGGTTTAGAGTTATGGTGAGGGTGAGGGTGAGGGTGAGGTTGAGGGTTTGGGTTAGATTTAGGGTTAGTTGTATTGTTGGTTCGAGGGTTAATATTAGCGTTAGTGTTAGGGTTAAGGTTAAGGTTAATTTTAGGTTTAGGTTTAGGTTTAGGGTTAGGGTTAGGGTTAAGCTGACGATTAGGGTTAGGGTGAGGGTGAGTGTGATGCTTAGGGTTAGGATTAGGCTTAGGGTTAGGCTGAGGGTGAGGGTGGGGATGAGGATTAGTGTTAGGGTGATGGATATGATTAGGGTTAAGGTGATGGTTAGGATGAGGTTTAGTGTTAGGATTAGAGTTAGGGTGAGGGCTAGGGTGAGGGTGAAGTTTAGAGTAAGGGATAAGCTTAGGCTTAGGGTTAGGGTGAGCATGAGCTTGAGGGTGAGGTGAGGTTTAGGGATAGGGTGAGGTTTAGTGTTAGGGTTAGGGTTAGAGTTAGGGTTCGGGTGAGGGTTAGGTTTAGGGGTAGGGTTAGGGTCAGGGTGAGGGTTAGGGTTAGGGTGGGCGTGAGGTGTAGGGTGAGGATGAGGGTTAGGGTTATGATTAGGGTTCGGGTGAGGGTAGGGTGTGGGTGAGTGTTAGGATTTGTGTTTGGGTGAGGTTTAGGGTTAGGTTTAGGGTGAGGTTTAGGATATGGGCTAGGGTTACAGTGAGGGTTAGGGTTAGGGTTAGGGTTAGGGTGAGGTTTAGGGATAGTATTTGGGTTAGGGTGAGTTTTAGGATTATATTTAGGGTTAGGGGGAGGTTTAGGTCAACGGTTAAGGTTAGGGTTAGTGTTAGGGTTAAAGTTAGGTTGAGGGTTAGTTTGAGGTTTAAGTTAAGGGTTAGGGTTAGAATTAGGGTTAGGGTTAGGCTCTGTGAGGTTTAGGGTTAGGGTTAGGCTTAGGGTTAGGGTTATGCTGAAGGTGAGGCTGGGGGTGAGTATTAGAGTTAGGGTGATGGTTAGGGTGAGGGCTAGGGTGAGGGTGAGGGTAAGGGTATGGGTTAGGCTTAGGCTTAGGTTTAGGCTGAGTGTGAGGTTGAGGGTGAGGGTTAGGGTTAGGGTGATGGTTAGGTTTACGGTTAGGGTGAGGGTTAGGATGAGGTTGAGGGTTAGTGTGAGTATGATGGTAAGGGTAAAGGTGAGGTTTGGGCTGAGGGTGAGGATTAAGATAAGGGTGAGGGTTAGGATTAGGTTTAGGGTTAGGGTTAGGGTTAGAGTGAGGGTTCGATTGAGCATTAGGGTTAGGGTTACGGTTAGTGTGAGGTTTAGGGTGAGGATGAGGGTTAGGTTTAGGGTGAGGGTGAGAGTTAGAATTAGTGTTAGGTTGAGTGCTAGGGTGAGGGTTAGGGATAGGTTTAGGTTTACGATTTGGATTAGGGTGAGGTTGAGTGTGAGGGTTAGTGTTAGGGTTAGGGTTAGGCTTAGGGTTAGAGTGAGGGTTAGTGTTAGGGTTTGAGTTAGGGTTAGGTTGAGGCTGAGGCTGAGGGTTATGGTTAGGGTTAGGATTAGGGTTAGGGTTAGTGTTATTGTTAGGGTTAGGGTTAGAGTTACAATGAGGTTGAGGGTGAGGGTTAAGTTTAGGATGAAGTTTAGCATTAGGGTTAGGTTGAGGGTGAGGTTTAGGGTTAGAGTTAGGGTTAGGGGGAGGGTTAGTGTGAGGTTTAGGGTTAGTGTTAGTGTTAAGGTGAGGGTGTGTGTTAGGTTGAGGTTTAGGGATAGGCTTAGGGGTAGGATTAGGGTTAGGGTGAGCGTGAGTATGAAGGTTAGGGTGAGGGTTAGGCTTAGGCTTAGGGTTAGGCTGAGGGTGAGAATGGGGGTGAGGATTAGGGTTAGGGTGATGGTTAGGGTTAGGGTTAGTGTTATTGTTAGGGTTAGGGTTTGAATTTCGGTGAAGATGAAAGTACGGGTGAGGGTTAGGTTTAGGGTTAGGTTGGGGTTTAGGTTTAGGTTTAGTGTTAGGGTGAAGGTGAGGGTGAGGTTTACTGTTAGATGTAGGGTTATGGTGAGGGTTAGGGTGAGGGTTAGGGTTAGGGTTAGTGTTAGGGTTAGGGTGAGGATGAGTTTTAGGGTTAGATATAGGGTTAAGGGGAAGGTTAGGGTTAGGGTTATGGTTAGGATTGCGGTTAGGGTGAGGTTTAGGGTTAGGGTTAAAGTTAGGGTTAGAATTACAGTGAGGGTGAGGGTGCAGATTAGTGTGAGTTTTAGGGTTAGAGTTAGGTTTAAGGTTAGGCTGAGTGTTAGGGTTAGGGTTAGTGTTAGAATTAGGGTTATGGTGAGGGTTAGGGTGAAGGTGAGGGTAAGGCTTAGTGTTAGGATTAGGATTAGGGTAAGGCTTATTGTGAGTGTGAGGGTTAGGGGTAGGGATAGTGTCAGGCTTAGGTTTAGGCTGAGCATGAGGTTGAGTGTGAGCGTTAGGGTTAGGGATAGGGTGAGGTTTAATTTTAGGGTTAGGGTTAGAGTTAGGGTTAGGTTGAGGGTGAGGTTTAGGGATGGGTTTCGGGTCAGGGTGATGGTTAGGGTTTAGGTGTGGGTTAGGGTGAGGGTCAGGGTGAGGGTTAGGCTTAGGGTGAGAGTTAGGGTTCCAGTTAAGTTTAGGGTTAGGGTGAGGGTTAGGTTAAGTTTTACAGTGAAGTTGAGGGTTAGGGTTAGGTTGAGGGTCAGGGTTAGGGTTATTGTTAGGGTGAGGGTTAGGATGACGGTTAGGGTTAGGATAAGGTTATGGTGAGGGCTAGGGTGAGGGTGAGGTTTAGGGTTAGGTTTATTGTGGGGTTTAGGTTTAGGTTTAGGGTTAAGGTTAGCGTTAGGGTGAGGGTTGGATTGAGGACTAGGGTTCGTGTTAGGGTTAGTGTTAGGTTTTGGGTGAGCATGAGGGTTAGGGTTAGGGTGAGGTTGAGGTTTAGAATTAGGCTTATGGTGAGTGCTAGGGTGAGGGTTAGGATGAGGGTGAGGGTGGGGATGAGGATTAGGGTTAGGCTTAGAGTTATTGTTAGGGTGAGGGTGAGTTTTAGGGTTAGAGTTAGGTTTGGGGGAGGGTTTGTGTGAGGTTTAAGGTTAGGGATAGTGTTAGGGTTAGGGTGAGGGTGAGGGTTAGGTTGAGGTTTAGGGATAAGGTTAGGTTTAGGATTAGGGTTAGGGTGAGCATGAGTATGAGGGTTAGGGTGAGGGTTAGGCTTAGGCTTAGGGTTAGGGTGAGGGTGAGGGTGCGGGTGAGGATTAGGGTTAGGGTGATGGTTAGGGTTAGGTTTAGTGTTATTGTCAGGGTTAGCGTTTGAGTTCCGGTGAAGGTGAGGTTGGGGGTGAGGTTTAGGCTTAGGGTTAGGGTGGAGTTTAGGATTAGGGTTAGTTTTCGAATGAGGGTGATGTTTAGGGTTAGATATAGGGTTAGGCGGCGGGTTAGGGTGAGGGTTAGGGTTAGGGTTAGGGTTATTGTTAGGGTGAGGGTGAGGGTTAGGGTCAGGTTTAGGGTTGTTAGGCTTAGGGTGAAGTATAGGGTTAGGGTTAGAATTTCGGTGAGGGTGAGGGTGCGGGTGAGTGTGAGGTTTAGGGTTAAGTTTATGGTTAGGCTTAGGTTTATGCTTAGGGTTAGGCTGAGAGTGAGGGTGAGTGTGAGGTTTAGGTTTAGGGTTATGGGGTGGGTTAGGATGAGGGTTAAGGTTAGTATTAGGTTTAGGGTGAGGGCTAGGGTGAGGGTTAAGTTTATGGTTAGGGTTAGGGTGAGGTTTAGGTTTAGGCTTAGGGTTAGGGTTAGGGTTAGGTAGAGGTTTAGAGTTAGAGTTAGTGTTAGGGTGAGGGTGAGGTTTAGGGTTAGAGTTAGGTTTAGGGTGAAGGTTAGGTTGAGGGTTAGCTTTAGGGTTAGTGTTAGGGTTAGGTTTAGAGTGAGTGTTAGGGAGAGGGTTTGGGTTAGGTTTAGGGTTAAGCTTAGGCTGAGGGTAAGGGTGAGTTTTAGGGTGAGAGTTACGGTTAGTGGGAGGGTTAGGATGAGTGTTAGTGTTAGGATTAGGGTTAAGGTAAGGACTAGGGTGAGGGTGAGGTTTAGGGTGAGGTTTAGCTTTAGGGTTAGTGTTAGGGATAAGGTGAGGTTGAGGTTTAGGGTTAGAGTTAGGGTTAGGGTGAGGCTGAGTTTGAGGGTAAGGTTTAGGGTAAGTGTTAGGGTTACAGTTAGAATTAGGGTGAGGGTTAGAGTGAGGGTGAGGGTTAGGGTTAGGGTTAGGTTTAGTGTGAGATTTAGGGTTAGGGTTAGGGTTAAGGTGAGGGTGAGGGTTAGGGTGATTGTTAGGGTTTTAGGGTTGGGGTGAGGGTTAAGGTTATGTTTTGGTTTAGGTTTAGGATTAGGGCTAGGGTGAGGGCTAGGGTGAGGCTGAGGGTTAGGTTTAGCATTAGGATGAGGCTTATGGTTAGGGTTAATATTAGAGTTACGGTGAGTGTTAGGGTTAGGGTTATGGTGAGGGTGAGGTTTAGGATTAGAGTGAGGGTTAGGGTTAGGGTTAGGGTGAGTTTTAGTGTTAGGGTTAGAATTAGGGTTAGGGTGAGGGTGAGGTATAGGGTTAGAGTTAGGGTTAGGGTAAGGTTTAGGGTGAGTGTTAGGGTTAGGGTGATGGTGAGGGTTTGGGTTAGTGTTAGGGTTACAGTGAGGGTGAGGGTTAGGGATAGAGTTAGGGTAAGTTTTAGTGTTATTGTTAGGGTTAGTGTTACAGTTACAGAGAGGGGGAGGGCGAGGGGGAGGTTTAGGGATAGAGTGAGTTTTAGGGTTATGGTTAGGGTTAGGGTGGGGGTGAGCGTGAGATTTAGGGTTAGAGTTAGGGTTAGGTTGAGGGTTATGGTGAGCGTTAGGGTAAGGGTTAGTGTAATGGTTAGGGTGAAGGATAGGATGAGGGTTAAGTTTAGGGTTTGGGTGAGATTTAAGGTTCGGGTTACAGTGAGGTTGAGGGTTAGGGTTAGGTTGAGGGTTAGGGATAGGATTAGGTTTAGGGTCAGGGTTATGGTTAGGGTTAGGATGAGTGTTAGGTTGAGGATTAGGGTTAGGATTAGGGTTAGGGTGAGGGCCAGGGTGAGGGCGAGGTTTAGGGTTAGGGTTCAGTTGAGGTTTAGGGTTAGGGTTGGGGTGAGGGTGAGGGTTAGGCTGAGGGTTAGGGTTATGGTGAGGGTGTGGGTTAAGGTTAGGGTAAGGGTTAGGGATAGGATGAGGGTTAGGGGGAGGGTGAGGGTTAGAATTAGGGTTAGAGTTAGGATTATTGTTAGTGTTATGGTTATCGTTCTGTTTGCAGTGAGGGTGAGGCTGAGGGTGAGGGTTAGGGAAAGGATTAGTGTTAGGGTTAGGTTTAGGGTTAGGATTAGTGTTATTGTTAGGGTTAGGGTTAGAGTTATGGTGAGGGTGAGGGTGAGGGTAAGGGTGAGAGTTAGGGTTAGTGTTAGGGTGAGGTTTAGGGTTAGGGTTAGGATTAGCGTTAGGGTGAGGGTGAGTGTGAGGGTTCCTGTTAGGGTTAGGGGGAGGTTTAGGGTGAGGGTTAGTGTTAGGGTTAGTGTTAGGGTTAGGGTGAGGTTTAAGTTGAGGTTTACGGTTAGGGTTGCAGTTAGGGTTAGGGTGACGGTGAGGGTGAGGGTGAGGGTGAGGGTCCCTGTTAGTGTTAGGCTTAGGCTTAGGTTTAGGCTGAGTGTGAGGTTGGGCCTGAGGATTAGGGTTTGGGTGATGGTTAGGGTTAGGGTTTGGTTGAGGGTTAGGATGAGGGTTAGGGTTAGGATTAGGGTTAGGGTGAGGGCTAGGGTGAGGTTGAGGATTAGGTTTAGGTTTAGGCTTAGGCTTAGAGTTAGTCTGAAGGTGAGGTTGAAGGTGTGGGTTAGTGTTTGGGTGATGGTTAGGTTTAAGGTTAGGGTGAGGGTTCGGGTGAGGCTTAGGGTTAAAGTGAGGGTGATGGTAAGCGTAAAGGTCAGGGTTAGGCTGAGGGTGAGGGTTAAGATAAGGGTAAGGGTTATTGTTAGCGTGAGGTTTAGGGTAAGGGTTACGGTTATGGTAGGGTGAGGGTGAGGGTTACATTGAGATTTAGGGTTAGGGTTAGTGTGAGGTTTAGGGTGAGGATGAGGGTTAGGTTTAGGGTGAGGGTTAGGTTAGAATTAGGGTTAGGGTGAGGGCTAGGGTGAGCGTTAGGTTTAGGGTTAGGGTTAGGGTGAGGTTTAGGTTTAGGTTGAGGTTTAAGATTAGTGTGAAGGTTAGTGTTATGGTTAGGGTTAGTGTAAGGGTGAGGGTAAGTATTAGGGTGAGGGTTAGGGTTAGGGTTAGAGTTCTTTTTAGGGTTAGGGTTAGGGTTACCCTTACAGTGAGGCTGAGGCTTAGAGTTAAGTTTAGGGTGAGGTTTAGGGTTAGGGTTAAGGTTAGAGTGTGGGTTAGGGCTAGGATTAGGATTAGGGTGAAGGCTAGGTTGAGGGTGATGGTTAGGATTAGGGTTAGGGTTAGGATTACGGTGAGAGTGAGGATGAGTGTGTGGGTTAGGGTTAGGTTTAGGGTTGGGCTTAGGGTTAGGCTAAGGGTAATGTTGAATGTGAGGGTTAAGGATAGGCGAGGGTTAGGTTTAGGGTTAGGGTGAGGGTTAGCATGAGGGTTAGGTTTAGGATGAGGGTTAGGGTGAGGATTAGGATTTGGATGAGGGCTAGGGTTAGGGTAAGGGTTAGGGTGAGGGTTACGGTGAGGTTTAGGTATCGGATTAAGTTTATGGATAGGGTGAGGGTTAGGGTTAGAATTACGGTGAGGGTCAGGTTTAGGGTTAGGTTGAGGGTTAGAATTAGTTTTACGGTTAGGAGGGTTAGGGTTAGGGTGTGGGTGAGGGTTAGGATGAGGGTTAGGGATACAATTAGGGTTAAGGTGAGGGCTAGGGTGAGTGTGAGGGTAAGTGTTAGGGTTAGGGTGAGGTTTAGGGTTAGAGGTAGGGGTAGGTTTAGGGTTCAGGTTAGGGTTCAGGTTAGGGTTAGGCTTAGGGTGAGGGCTAGGGTGAGGGTGATGTTTTAGGTTAGGGTTAGGGTGAGGGTGCGGGTGAGCGTGAGTTTTAGGTTTAGGGTGAGTGTTAGGGTAAGGGTTAGGGTGAGGGTTAGGGTTAGGGTGAAGGTTAGGTTTAGGGTTTAGGATTAGGTTTACGGTTAGGGTGAGGGTGAGTTTGAGGTTTAGGGTTAGGGTTAGTGTTAGGCTTAGTGAAACGCTGAGCATGAAGGTGAGGGTGAGGGTTAGGGTGAGACTGATGTTTAGGGTTAGAGTTAGTGTTAAGGTGAGGGATAGGGTGATGGTTACTGTTAGGTTTAGGGTTAGGGTTAGGATTAGAGTGAGGGTTAGTGTGAGGGTTAGGGTTAGTATAGGGTTAGGTTTAGGATTAGGGTTTTGGTGAGGGTGAGGATGAGGGTGAGGGTTAGGGTTAGGGTTCGGGTTAGGGTTAGCGTTTGGGTGAGAGTTAGGTTTAGGGTTAAGTTTAGGGTCAGGGTGAGGGTTATGTTTAGGGTTATGGTGAGGGTGAGGTTTAGAGTTAGGGAGAGGGTTAGGGTTAGGATTAGGGTTAGGGTGAGGGTTAGGGTTAGGGTTACAGTAATAGTTAGGATGAGGATTAGGGTTAGAATTATGGTTAGGGTGAGGGCTAGGGTGAGGGTGAGGGTTAGGGTTAGTGTTAGCGTGAGGTTTAGCGTTTGTGTGAGGGTTAGGGTCAGGGTTAGGATGAGGGTTAGGGTTACGGTGAGGGTTAGGGTTAGGGTTAGGGTGAGGGTTAGGGTTAGGATTAGTGTTAGGGTGAGGGTGAGGTTTAGGATTAGGGTTAAGGTTAGGATTATTGTTATTGTTATGATTATGGTGACATTGCAGTGAGGGGGAGGCTGAGGGTGAGATTTATGGATAGGATTAGGGTTAAGGTTAGTTTTAGGGTTAGGATTAGTGTTATTGTTAGAGTTAAGGTTAGAGTTCATTGAGGGTGAAGGTGAGGGTAAGGGTGAGGGTTAGGTTTAGGCTTAGGGTTAGGTTTAAGTTGAGGGTGAGTGTGAGGGTTAGGGTTAGTGTTAGGGTTAGGCTTAGGGTTAGGGTGAGGTTTAGGACTAGGGTTTGCTTTAGGGTGATGGTGAGGTTTAGGGTTTGGGTGAGGTTTAGGGTTAGGTTTAGGGTGAGGTTTAGGATGAGGGTTAGGGATACAATTAGGGTTAAGGTGAGGGCTGGGGTGAGGGTGAGGGTAAGTGTCAGGGTTAGGGTAAGGTTTATGGTTAGGGGTAGGGTTAGGGTGAAGGTGAGGTTAAGGGTTAGGGTTTGGTTCAGGGTGAGCTTTTGGGTTATGGTGAGGGTGTGGGTTAGTTTTGGATTGAGGGTTATTGTGAGGACTAAGGTGAGGTTTAGGTTAAGGGTTAGGGTGAGGGTTAGGTTGAGGTTTAGGTTTAGGGTTAGGGTTAGGCTTAGTATTAGGGTTAGTGTGAGGGTGAGTGTAAGGGTTAGGGTTAGGATTATCCTTACGTTTAGTGTTAGGCTGAGGGTGAGTTTGGGGATGAGGCTTAGGTTTAGAATGATGGTTCGGGGTATGGTTAGGTTGAGTGTTATGATGAGGGTTAGGGTTAGGATTTGGGTTAGGGTGAGGGCTAGGGTGAGTGGGAAATTTATGTTTAGGTTTAGGTTTAGGCTTAGGGTTAGGCTGTGGCTGAACGTGAGGGTGAGGGTTACGGTTAGGGTGATGGTTAGTGTTACAGTAAGGGTGAGGGTTAGGATGAGGGTTAGGATTAGGATGAGGGTTAGAATGAGGGTGACAGTAAGAGTAAAGGTGAGGGTTAGGCTGAGGGTGAGGGTTATGGTAAGGGTGATGATGAGGGTAAGGTTTAGGGTGAGTGTGAGGGTTAGATTGAGGATTAGTATTAGGGTTACTGTGAGGTTTAGGGTCAGGATGAAGGTTAGGGTTAGGGTGAGGGATAGGGTCAAGTTGAGGGTTAGGGTTAGGGTTAGGTTGAGGTTTAGGTTTAGGGTGATGGTTAGCGTTAGTGTGAGGGTTAGTGTTAGTGTTAGGGTTAGCGTAAGTGTTAGGGTAAGGTATATGTTTAGGGTGAGGTTTAGGATTAGGGTTAGGGTTTGTGTTATGGTGAAGGTGGGGTTTCGGGTTAGAGATAAGGTTAGGGTGAGGGTTAGGGTTAGGGTTAGGGTTAGGTTACTGTTAGGGTTAGGGTTAAGGTGAGGTTTAGTGTGGGGGTGAGGGTTAGTGTTAGGGTTAGGATTAGGATTAGGGTTAAGTTGAGGGTGAGTGTGAGTGATAGGGTTAGGGTTAGGATTAGGATTAGAGTTAGGGTGAGGGTGAGGGTTATGGTTCGGGTGAGTGTTGGGGTTAGGGTTAGTGTGAGGGTTAGGGTGAGGGTTAAACTTAGGCTTAGGGTTTGAGTGTGGGCTAGGGTGAGGGTGAGGTTTAGGGTTAGGGTTGGGGTGAGTGTTAGGGTGAGGGTTAGGTTAGTGTTAGGTTTAGGGTTGGTATTAGGGTTAGGCGAAATGTTAGGCTGAGGGTGAGTGTGAGGATGAGGGTTATGGTGAGGGTGAGGGTTAGGGTTAGTGTTAGGGTGAGGTTTAGTGTTAGTGTTAGGTTTAGTGTTAGTCTTAGTGTTAAGGTGAGAGTTAGCTGGAGGGTTAGTGTTAGAGTGAGGCTTAGGGTTAGCATTAGGGTTAGGGTGAGGGTGAGGTTTAGGGATAAATTAGGGTTAGGGTGAAGCTGAGGGTGAGGGTTAATTTTAGGGTTAGTGTTAGGGTTAGGGTTAGGGTGAGGGTTAGGGTGAGGGTGAGGATAATAGTTAGGGTAGGATTAGGATTATGATTAGCTTTAGGGTTAGTGTTAGGGTTAGCCTTAGGTTTAGGCTGAATATGAGGGTGAGGGTTAGGGTTAGGTTTAGGTTGAGGGTTAGGTTTAGGTTTAGGGTGAGGTTTATTGTTAGGGTTAGTGTTAGAATTAGGGTTAGGGTGAGGGTGAAGTTTATCGGTTAGGGATAGGGTGAGGGTTAGGGTGAGGGTTAGGTTTAGGGTGAGGTTTAGGGTGGGGGTGACCGTAAGGGTAAACATGAATGTTAGGCTGAGGGTGAGAGTTATTGTAAAGGTGAGGTTTAGGGTTAGGGTGAGGTTTAGGGTGAGGATGAGGGTAAGGGTTAGGGTGAGTGCTAGGGTAAGGGTGAGGGTTAGGGTTAGGGTTAGGGTGAGGGTAAGTGTTAAGTTGAGGGTTGGGGTAAGGGTGAGGGTTATGGTTTGGGTGAGGGTTAGTGTTAGGGTTAGTGTTTAGGTTACGGTGAGGGTGAGTGTGAAGGTTAGGGTTAGGGTTAGGGTTAGGCTTAGCGTTAGGGTGAGGTTTAGGGTTAGGGTTATGGGGAGGTTTAGGATGAGGGTTAGGGTTAGGATTAGGGTTAGGGTGAGGGCTAGAGTGAGGGTGAGTTTTAGGGTTAGGTTTATGGTGAGGTTTAGGGTTAGGTTTAGGTTTAGGGTTAGGGTGAGTTTGAGATTTGGGGGTTAGAGTTATGGTTAGGTCGAGCCTGAGGGTGAGGGGTAGGGTTAGCGTTAGGGTTAGCGTGAGGGTTAGGTTGAGGATTAGTGTGAGGGTGAGGGTTATGGTTAGGTTTAGGGTTAGGATTAGTTTTATTGTTAGGGTCAGGGTTAGAGTTACAGTGAGGGTGAGGGTGAGGGTGAGGGTTAGCGTTAGGTTTAGGGTGAGGTTTAGTGTTAGGGTTAGGATTAGTGTTAGGGTGAGAGTGAGGTATAGGATTAGATTTAGGGTTAGAGAGAGGGTTTTTCCCTGGTTAGGATTAGGATTAGTGTTAGGGTTAAGTTTAGGGTGAGGGTTAGGTTGAGGTTAAGGGTTAGGATTAGGGTTAGAGTTAGGGTTAGGATTAGGGTTAGGGTGAGGGTGAGTGTGGGGGTGAGGATTATGGTTGGGATGATGGTTAGGGTTAGGGTTATGTTAAGGTTTAGCATGAGGTTTAGTGTTATGATTAGGTTTAGCGTGAGGACTAGGGTGAGGGTGAGGGTTATTGTAAGGGTTAGGCTTGGCTAAGGGTTAGGCTGAGCGTGAGGTTGAGGGTGAGGGTTAGGGTTAGGGTGATGTTTAGGTTTACGGTTAGGGTGAGGGTTAGGGTGAGGTTTAGGGTTAGGGGTAGTATAATGGTGAGGATGATGGTAATGGTAAAGGTGAGATTTAGGCTGAGGGTTAGGGTTAAAATAAGTGTGTGTTAGTGTTAGGTTTAGGGTTAGGGTAAGGGTTAGGGTTAGGGTGAGGGTGAGGTTTAAATTGAGGATTAGGGTTAGGATTAGGTTTAGTGTGAGGTTTAGGGTGAGGATGAGGGTTAGAATTAGGGTTAGGGTGAGGGCTAGGATGATGGTGAGGGTTAGGCTTAGTTTTAGGGTTAGGGTTGAGGTTTAGGATTAGGGTGAGGGTTAGGGTTAGTGTGAGGGTGAGTGTTAGGTTTAGGGTTAGTGTTAGGGTGAGGGTAAGTGTTATGTTGGAGTTTAGGGTGAGGGTGAGTGTTATGGTTAGGGTAAGGGTTAGGGTTTGGGTTAGGGTGAGTGTGGGGGTGAGGTTTAGGGTTAGATATAGTGTTAGGGGGAGGATTAGTGGGAGGGTTAGTGTAAGGGTTAGTGTTAGGGTTAGGGTGAGGGTGAGGTTTATGTTGAGGTTTAGGGTTAGGGTTAGTGTGAGGGTTAGTGTAAGGGTTAGGGTTAGTGTTAGGGTGAGGTTAAGTGTTAGGGTGTGGGTTTGGGTTAGGGTGAAGGCTATGGTTAGGTTGAGGGTTAGGATTAGTTTTAGGGTTTTTGTTAGGGTTAGGTTTAGGGTTACAGTTACGGTGAGGGTGAGGGTGAGGGTTAGGGTTAGGGTGAGGCTTGGGTTGAGGTTATGATTTAGGGTTATGGTTAGGGTTAGGGTGAGGGTAAGTGTGAGGGTTAGGGATAGCCTTAGGCTTAGGGTTAGGCTGAGGGTGACGGTGAGTTTTAGGATGAGGGTTAGGGTTAGGGTTACTGTTAGGTTTAGGGTTAGGATAAGTGTTATTTTTAGGGTTTGTGTTAGCGTTAAGTTGAAGCTGAGGGTGAGGCTGAGGGTGAGGGTTAGGGTTAGGTTTAGGGTGAGGTTTAGGGTTAGGGGTAGTATTAGGGTTACGGTGAGGGTGAGGTTTAGGGTTAGATTTGGGTTGGGGGAGTGTTAGTTCGTGGTTTATAGTTAGGGTTATTGTTAGGGTTAAGGTTAGGGTGAGGGTTAGGTTGGGGTTATGGGTTAGGGTTAGGGTTAGGGTTGGGATTAGGTTTAGTGTGAGGGTGAATATCAGGGTTAGGGTTAGGGTTAGGTTTAGGTTGAGACTGAGGGTGAGGATGGGGTTGAGTGTTAGGGTTAGGGTGATGATTAGGGTTAGGGTTAAGGTGAGGGTTAGGATGAGGGTTAGGGTTAGGATTAGAGTTAGGGTGAGGGCTAGGGTGAGGGTGAGGGTTAGGTTTAGGATCATGGTTAGGTTTACAGTTAGGGTGACTGTTAGGATGATGTTTAGGGTGAGGGTGAGGATGATGGTAAGGGTACAGGGGAGGTTTAGGCTGAGGGTGAGGGTTAAAATAAGGTTGAGGGTTACGGATAGGTTTAGGTTTAGGGTTAGGGTTAGGGTTAGGGTGATGGTTAATTAAGTGATTAGGGTTAGGATTAATGTGAGATTTAGGGAGAGGAATTGGGATAGGGTTAGGTTGAGGGTGAGGGTTAGAATTAGGCTTAGGGTGAGGGCTAGGGTGAGGGTGAGGTTTAGGGTTAGAGTTAGGGTTAGGGTGAGGTTTAGGATTAGGGTGAGGGTTAGGGTTAGTGTAAGGGTTAGTGTTAGGGTTAGGGTTAGGGTTAGGGTGAGAGTAAGTGTTAGGGTGAGTGTTATGGTTAGGGTGAGGGTTAGGGTTAGGGTTAGGTTTACGTTTATAGTGTGGGTTAGTTTGAGGGTTAGGGTTAGCGTTAGAATGAGGTTTAATGTTAGGTTTAGATTTAGAGTTAAGGTTAGGTTGAGGGTGAGGTTTAGGGGTAGAGTTAGGGTTAGGGTGAGGGTTAGGTGAGTTTTAGGGTTAGGGTAAGGGTAGGGTTGGGGTGACAGTAAGGGCAAACTTGATGGTTAGGCTGAGGGTAATGTTTACGGTCCGGTGAGGGTTAGGGATATGGTGAGGGTTAGGGTTATGGGAAGGATGTGGGTGAAGGTTAGATTGAGGATTAGTGTTATGGTTAGTGTGAGGTTTAGGGTGAGGATGAAGGTTAGGGTTAGGGTGAGGTCTAGGGTGAGGGTGAGGGTTAGTGTCAGGGTTAGGGTGGGATTTAGGGTTAGGGTGATGGTTAGATGTAGTGTGAGGGTTAGTGTTAGGGTTAGGGTTCGTGTTAGGGTGAGGGTAAGTGTTAGAGTGAGGTTTACGGTTAGGGTGAGGGTTATGGATAGGTAGAGGTTTAGGGTTAGGTTTAGGGTTATTGTTATGTTTAGGGGTAGGCTTATGGTTACAGTTAGGGTGATGCTTAGGGTTAGGTTAGGGTTAGGATGAGGTTTAGCTTTAGGGTTAGGGTGAGAGTTAGGGTTAGGTTGAGAATGAGGTTTACAGCTAGAATTAGGGTTAATGTTAGGGTTAGGGTGAGGCTGAGGTTTAGGGTTAGGCTTAGGCTTAGGCTTAGGCTTAGGCTTAGGCCGAGCATGAGGGTGAGGGTTAGGGTTAGGGTTAGGGTGAGGGGTAGTGTTAGGGTTAGGGTGATGGTTAGGATGAGGTTTAGGGTTAGGATTAGGGTTAGGGTGAGGGCTAGGCTGAGGTTTAGGGTGAGGGTTAGGTTTAGGGATAGGGTTAGGTTAGGATTAGGTGTAGGGTGAGGGTGAGGGTGAGGGAGAGGGTTAGGGTTAGGGTTACCATTAGGCTTAGGGTTATGGTGAGGTTTAGGGTTAGGTTTTGGGTTAGTGTGAGGGTGAAGCTGAGGATTAGTGTTAGTGTTAGGGTTAGGGTTAGGGTTAGATTGAGGGTTAGGCTTAGGGTCAGAGTGAGGGTTACGATGAGGGTTACGAATAGGGTGAGCCTTAGGCTTAGGGTTAGGCTGAGGTTGAGTGTGAGGGTTAGGTTAAGGGTTTGGGTTAGGGTGAGGGTGAGGCTGAGCATTACTGTTAAGTTTATGGTTAGGCTTAGGGTTAGGTTTAGGGTTAGGGCTAGCGTTAGGTTGAGGGTTTGGGTTTGGGTTAGGGTTAGGGTTAGTTTTAGGATTAGGGTGAGGATGAGGTTTAGGGTTAGAGTTAGGGTTATGGGCAGAGTTAAGGTGAGGTTTAGGGTTAGGGTTAGTGTTAGGGTGAGGGTGAGGGTGGGGGTTAGTTTGAGATTTAGGGATAGGGTTAGGTTTAGTACTAGGGATAGGGTGAGGGTGAGGGTGTGGGTTAGCCTTAGGCTTAGGGTTAGCCTGAGGGTGAGGGTGGGGGTGAGGATCAGGGTTAGTTTTAGGGTTAGGTTTAGGGTTAGGCTGAGTGTGAGTGTGGAGGTGAGCATTAGGTTTAGGGTGATGGTTCGGGTTAGGGTTAGTGTTATTGTTAGGGTCAAGGTTATAGTTACAGTGATTTTGAGGGTGAGGGTCTGGTTTAGGGTTAGGGTTTGGGTGGGGTTTAGGGTTAGGGTTAGGGTGAGGGTGAGGTTTCGGTTTAGATATAGGGTTAGGTAGAGGGTTAAGGTGAGGGTTAGGGATAGGGTTAGTGTTAGGGTTAGGGTGAGGTTGAGGGTTAGGTTGAGGTTTAGGGTTAGGGTTAGTGTTAGTGTTAGCTTTAGGTTGAGAGTTAGGGGGAGGTTTAGGTTTAGGGTTAGGGTTAGGTTAGCATTAGCGTTAAGATGTGGGTGCGGTTTAGTGTTAGAATTAGGATTCGGGTAAGGCTGAGGGTGAGGGTTAGGTTTAGGGTTAGAGTGGGGTTTAAGGTTAGGGTAAGGGTTAGGGTGAGGGTGAGTTTTAAGTTTAAATATAGGATTAGGGAGAGGGTTAGGGTGAGGGTTAGGGATAGGTTTAGTGTTAGGTTTAGGGTTACGGTTACTGTGAGGGTGAGGGTGAAGTTTAGGTTAGGGTCAGGGTGAGGATTAGGGTTTGGGTTTGGGTTAGAGTGAGGGTTAGGGTGAGGGTGAGGTTTAGGGATAGAGTTAGGGTTAGGGTGAGGGTTAGGTTGAGGTTTAGGGTTAGTGTTATTCTTAGTGTTAGGGTTAGGTTGAGAGTTAGGGGGAGGGTTAGGGTTATGGTTAGTGTTAGGTTAGGATGTGGGTGAAGTTTAGTGTTAAAATTGGGGTTAGTGTGAGGCTGAGGTTGAGGGTTAGGTTTAGGGTTAGGGTTCGGGTTAGGGTGAGGGTGAGGGTTAGGTTTAGGGTTAGGATAAGGATTAGGGTTAGGGTTAGGCTAAGTGTGTGGGTTAGGGTTAGGGTCAGTGTTAGCCTTAGGTTTAGGCTGAGGGTGAGGGTGAGGGTGAGGGTTAGGTTTAGGGTGAGGGTTAGGTTTAGGGTGAGGGTGAGGTTTAGTTTTAGGTTTAGGGTTAGAGTTAGGGTTATGGTGAGGGTGAGGTTTAGGGGTAGAATTAGAGTTAGCGTGAGGGTTAGGGTTAGGGGAAGGGTGTGATTGAGGGTTAGATTGAGGATTAGCTTTAGAGTGAGGGATAGGGTGAGGGAGAATGTTAGCATTTGGGTTAGTGTGAGGTTTAGTGTTAGGGTTAGGCTGAGGGTGAGGGTGGGGGTGAGGATTAGGGATAGTGTTAGGGTTAGGTTTAGGGTTAGGCTGAGGGTGAGGGTGGCGGTGAGCATTAGGGTGATGTTTTGAGTTAGGGTTAGTGTTATTGTTAGGGTTGGGGTTAGAGTTACAGTGAGGGTGAGGGTGCGGGTGAGGGTTAGGGTTAGGATTAGGGTGGGGTTTAGGGTTAGGGTTAGGGTTATGGTGAGTGTAAGGTTGAGGGTTAGATATAGGGTTAGTGAGAGTTTTAAGGTGAGGCTTAGGGATAGGGTTAGTGTTAGGGTTAGGGTGAGGTTGAGGGTTAGGTTGAGGTGTAGGTTTAGGGATAGGGTTAGGGTTAGTGTGACGGTTAATGTTAGGGTTAGGGTTAGTGTTAGGGTCAGGTTAAGTGTTAGGGTGAGGGTTTGGGTTAGGGTGAGGATTATTGTTAGGATGAGGGTTAATATTAGGGTTAAGGCTATTGTTAGGGTTTGGTTTAGGGTTATGGTTACTGTGAGGGTGACAGTGAGGGTTAGGGTTAGGGTAAGGGTTGGGGTTGGGGTTTGGGTTAGGGTGAGTGTGAGGCTGAGGACTAGGGTTAGGTTTAGGGTTAGGTTTAGGTTTAGGGTTAGGGTTACTGTAACAGTGAATGTTAGGGTTAGGCCTAGGTTTAGGCTTAGGTTTAGGCTGAATGGGAGGGTGGGGTGAGGATTAGGGTTAGGTTTAGGGTTTAAATTAGGGTTATTTTTAGTGTTATGTTTTGGGTTAAGTTTGCAGTGAGGGTGAGGCTGAGGGTGAGGGTTATGGCTAGGGTTAGGCTTAGGCTTATGGTTATACTGAGGGTGATCTTGGAGGTTAGGAATAGGTTTTGGATGATGGTTAGGATTAGGGTTAGGGTGAGGGTTATGATGAGGGTTAGGGTTAGGATTAGGTTAGGGTGAGGGCTAGGGTGAGGGTGAGTGTTAGGGTTAGGCTTTGGCTTAGGCTTAGGTTTAGGCTGAGGGTGAGTGTGAGGGTGAGTTTTAGGGTTAGGGTGATGGATAGGGTTAGGTTTAGGGTGAGTGTTTGGATGAGGGTTAGGTTTAGGGTGAGAGTTAGGGAGAGGGTGAGGGATAGATTGAGGATTAGAGTTAGGGTTAGTGTGAGGTTTAGAGTGAGGATGAGAGTTAGGGTTAGGGTGAGGTTTAGGGTTAGGGTGAGAGTTTGGGTTACTGTGAGGGTTAGTGTGAGAGTTAGGGTTAGTGTTAGGGTGAGGGTAATTGTTAGGGTTAGGGTTAGGGTTAGGTTTAGGCTTAGGGTTAGGCTGACGGTTAGGGTTAGGGTTTGGGTAAGGGTGTAGGTGAGGCTGAGGTTTAGGGTTAGGGTTAGGGTTAGGTTTAGGGTTAAGGTTAGGATTATGGTGAGGGTTAGGGTTAGGGTTAGGCTTAGGCCTAGGGTTAGGCTGAGGGTGAGAGTGAGGGTGCAGGTGAGGGTTAGGTTTAGGGTTAGGGTAGGGTTTGGTTTATTGTTCGTGTTATGATTAGGGATAAGTTTGCGGTGAGGGTGAGGCTGAGGGTGAGGTTAATGGTTAGGGTCAGGTTTAGTGTTAGGGTTAGGGTTAGTATTAATGTTAGTTTTAGGGTTAGAGTTATGGTGAGGTTGAGGGTGAGGGTGAGGCTTTTGGTTAGGGTGAGGTTTAGAGTGAGTTTTAGGGTAAGGGTTAGGGTTAGGGTGAGGGTGAGGTTTAGGGTGAGAGTTAGGGTGAGGGGGATGGTTAGGGTGAGGGTTAGGGTTAGGCTTAGTGTTAGGGTTAGGGGGAGGTTGAGGGTTAGGTTGAGGTTTAGGGATAGGTTTAGGTTTAGGATTAGGGTTAGGGTGAGGGTGAGTATGAGGGTTAGTGTGATTCTTAGGCTTAGGCTTAGGGTGAGGGTGGGGGTGAGGATTAGGGTTAGGGTGAGTGTTTGGGTTTGGGTTAGTGTTATTGTTAGGGTTAGGGTTAGAGTTACGGTGAGGGTGAGGGTAAGGTTGCGGGTGTGGGTTAATGTTAGGGTTAGGGTGAGGGTTAGGATCTAGATTAGGCTTAGGGTTAGGGTTAGGTTTAGTGTTAGGGTTTGGGTGAGGGTGAGGGTTAGTGTTAGGGTGAGGTTTAGGGTTAGGATTAGGGTTAGGGTGAGGATGAGTGTTAGGATTAGGGTTGGGCTTAGGTTTAGGGTTATGTTTAGGGTTATGGTTAGTGTTATTGTTAGTGTTATGTTTAGATTTATGGTGAGGGTGAGAGTATTGCTGAGGGTTTGCGTTAGGTTTGTGGTGGGGTTTAGGGTTAGGGTTAGGGTTAGGGTTAAGGTGAGGGTGAGATTTAGGGTTAGATATAGTTTTATGGGGAGGGTTAGGGTGAGGGTTAAGTTTAGGGTTAGTGTTAGGGTTAGTGTGAGGGTGAGGGTTAGGTTGAGGCGTAGGGTTAGGATTCGGGTTAGTGTTAGGGTTACTGTTAGTGTTAGGTTGAGGGTATTTGTTAGGGTGAGGGTTTGGGTTAGGGTGAGGGTTATGGTTCGGGTGATGGTTGGGGTTATTTTTAGGGTTAGGGTTAGAGTTACAGTTATAGTGAGGGTGAGAGTAAAGGTTATGTTTTGGTTTAGGATGAGGTTTAGGTTTAGGGTTAGGGTTAGAGTTAGGGTTAAGGTGAGAGTGAGGTTTAGGGTTAGAGTTAGCCTTAGTGTTACAATTAGGGTTACAGTGAGGTTTAGGGTTAGGATTAGGCTTAGGCTTAGGCTTAGTCCGAGAATGAAGTTAAGGGTTAAGGTTAGGGTTAGGGTTAGGGTTAGGGTTAGGGTTAGGGTTAGGGTGAGGGTTAGGGTGAGGTTTAGGGTTAGCATTAGGGTTAGGATTAGGGCTAGGGTGAGGGTTAGGGTGAGGGTTAGGGTTAGGGATAGGGTTAGGGTTAGGATTAGGTTTAGGGTGAGGGTGAGGGTGAGGGTTAGGGTTAGGGTTAGGGTTAGGCTTAGGTTTAGGGTGAGGGTTAAGTTTAGAGTTTGGGTTAGGGTGAGGGTGAGGATGAGGTTTAGGATTAGGTTTAAGGTTATGATGAGGTTTTGGGTTAGGTTTAGTGTTAGGGTTAGGCTTTCATTGAGAGGGTTAGGGTTAGGGTTATGGTTTGGCTGAGGGTAAGGGTGGGGTGAGGATTAGGGTTAGGGTTAGGGTTTAAATTAGGGTTATTTTTAGTGTTATGTTTTGGGTTAAGTTTGCAGTGAGGGTGAGGCTGAGGGTGAGGGTTATGGCTAGGGATAGGCTTAGGCTTAGGGTTAGGCTGAGGGTGATCTTGGGGGTTAGGAATAGGTTTTGGGTGAAGTTTAGGATTAGGGTTCGGGTGAGGGTTATGATGATGTTTAGGGTTAGGAATCGGTTTAGGGTGAGGGCTAGGGTGAGGGTGTGGGTGAGGTTTAGGGTTAGGGAGATGGATAGGGTTAGGGTTAGGGTGAGTATTTGGATGAGGGTTAGGTTTAGGGTGAGTGTTAGGGTGAGGGTGAGGGATATATTGAGGATTAGGGTTAGGATTAGTGTGAGGTTTAGTGTGAGGATGAGGGTTAGGGTTATGGTGTGGGTTACGTTTAGAATTAAGTTTGGGGTGGGGACTAGGGTGAGGCTTAGGGTTAGGGTTAGGGTGAGGGTTAGTTTTAGGGTTAGGGTGAGAGCTAGGGTTACTGTCAGGGTTAGTGTTAGAGTTAGGGTTAGTGTTAGTGTGAGGGTAACTGTTAGCGTGAGGGTTAGTGTTAGGTTGGGGGTTATGGTTAGGGTGACGTTTAGGGTTAGTTTTAGGGTTTTTGTGAGGTTTAGGGTTAGGGTTACGGTGAGGGTGATGATGAGGGTTAGATTTAGGGGTGTTTTAGGGTTAAGGTTAGGGTTAGGGTGAGTGTTAGGTGTAGGGTTAGAGTTAAGGTTCAGGTGAGGGTTAAGGATGAGGGTTAGGGTTAGGGTTAGTTTTAGTTTTAGGGTTAGGGTGAGGTTAAGTGTTAGAGTTATGGTTAGGATTAGGGTTAGGTTGAGGGTGAGTGGGTGGGTTAGTGTTAGGTTTAGGGTTAGGCTTAGGTTTAGGCTGAGGGTTAGGTTGAGGGGGAGGGTTAGGGTTCAGGTGAGGGTTAGGGTTAGGGTTACTGTGAGGGTTAGGATAAAGGTTAGGTTTAGGATTAGGGTTAGGGTGAGGGCTAAGGAGAAGTTGAGGTTTATGGTAAGGGTTAGGGTGAGGTTTAGGGTTAGAGTTAGGGTCAGTGTGAGTTAGAGGTTTAGGGTTAGAGATAGGGTTAGGGTGAGTGTTAGTGTGAGGGTTTGGCTTAGTGTTAGTGTTAGAGTTAGGGTTAGGGTGAGGGTTAGGGTGAGGTTGTGTGTTAGGGTTAGGGTTAGGATTAGGATTAGGGTTAGGGAGAGTGGGAGTGTGAGGGTTAGAGATAGCCTTAGGTTTAGGCTGAAGGTGTGGGTGAGGGTGAGTGTTAGGGTTAGTTTGGGGGTTAGGGTTAGCGTTAGGATGTGGTTTAGTGTTAGGATTAGTGTTAGAGTTAGGGTTAGGGTGAGGTTGAGGTTTAGGGGTAGAGTTAGGGTTAGGGTGAGTGTTATGATGAGTGTTAGGGTTAGGGTGAGGTTTAGGGTGGGGGTGACGGTAAGGGTAAACGTGAGGGTTAACCTAAGGGTGACGGTTAGCGTTAGGGTTAGGGTGAGGGTTAGGTTTAGGTTTAGGGTTAGGGTGAAGTTTAGGATTAGGGTTAGGGTTAAGGGGAGGTTTAGGGTTTGGGTTAGGGTTAGGCTGAGGGTGAGTGTGGGGGTGAGGATTAGGGTTAGGGTGATGATTAGGATTAAGGTAAGGCTGAGGGCTCGGGTGAGGGTGAGGGTTAGGGTAAGACTTAGCTTAGGCTTAGGGTTAGGGTGAGGGTGAGTTTGAGGGTGATAGTTAGGGTTTGCGTGATGGTTAGGTTTACGGTTAGGGTGAGGGTTGGGATGAAGTTTAGAGTTAGGGTGAGGTTAGGGTGAGGATGATGGTAAGGGTAAAGGTGAGGTTTATGCTGAGGGTGAGGGTTAAGATAAGGGTGAGGGTTAGGGTTAGGTTTAGGGTTAGTGTAAGGGTTAGGGTTTGGTATAGGATGAGGGTTAGATTGAGGATTAGTGTTAGGGTTAGTGTGAGGTTTAGTGTGAAGATGAGGGTCAGGTTTAGGGTGAGGTTGAGGGTTAGAATTAGGGTTAGAGTGAGGGCTACGGTGAGGGTGAGGGTTAGGGTTAGTGTGAGGGTTAGTTTTAGGGTTAGTGTTAGGGTGACGGTAAGTGGTAGGGTGAGGGTTAGGGTTAGGGTGAGGGTTATAGTTAGTGTGAGGGTTAGGGTGAGGGTGAGGGTAAATGTTATGGTGAGTGTTAGGGTGAGGGTTAGTGTTAGGGATAGGGTTAGGTTTAGGATTATGGTTAGGTTGAGGGTGAGTGTGAGGGTTAGGGTTAGGGATAGGCTTAGGGTTAGGGTGAGGGTTAGGTTTAAGGTTTGGGTCAGGGTGAGGGTGAGGCTGAGGATTAGGGTTGGGTTTAGGGTTAGGTTTAGGGTTAGGGTTAGGGTTAGATTTAGGGTTAGGGTTAGGATTATGGTGATGGTTAGGGTAAGGGTTAGGTTTAGGCTTACGTTTAGGATGAGTTTGACGCTGAGGGTGAGGGTTATGGTTAGGGTTAGGGTGAGGGTTAGGGTTAGTGTAAGTGTTATTGTTAGGGTTAGGGTTAGAGTTATGATGAGGTTGATCGTGAGGTGAGGGTGAGGGTGAGGTTTAGGGTTAGGGTTAGGGTTAGAGTTAGGTTTAGGGTGAGGGGGTCGGAAAGGTTAAAGGTGAGGGTTAGGCTGAGGGTGAGGGTTACAGTAAGGGTTGGGGTGAGAGTTAGGTTTCAGGTTAAGTTTAGGGTTATGTTGAGGGTTAGGGTAAGGGTTACGGTGAGGATGAGGGTTAGGGTTAGGGTGAGGGTTAGTGTTAGGATTAGGGTTAGGGTGAGAGTAAAGGTTCGGGTTAGTGATAGGGTGAGGGTTAGGGTTAAGATTAGGGTTAGGTTGAGGCCTAGTTTGAGGTTGAGGTTTAGGGTTAGCGTTAGGGTGAGGTTTAGTGTTAGGGTTAGGGTTAGGGTTAGGGTGAGGTTGAGGTTTTCGGTTAGAGTTAGGGTTAGGGTGAGGCTGAGATTGAAGGTTAGGGTTAGGTTTAATGTTAGATTTAGGATTAGGGTGAGGATTAGGTTGAGAGTGAGGGTTAGGCTTAAGGTTAGGATTAGGATTAGCATAAGGGTTAGGGTGAGTGTGAAGTTTAGGGTTAGGCTTAGGTGTAGGGTTAGGCTGAGGGTGAGGTTGAGAATGAGGGTTAGGGTTAGGTTTACGTTGAGAGTTAGGGTTTGATTAAGTTTAGAGTTAGGGTGAGGGTTAGGGTTAGGTTTATGGTGAGCTTGAGTGTTAGGGTTAGGTTGAGGTTTAGGGTTAGGATTAGGGTTAGGGTAAGGGTTAAGGTTAGGTTTAGGGTGAGGGTAAGAATGAGGATTAGGGATAGGATGAGGGCTAGGTTGAGGGTGAGGTTTAGGGTTAGTGTTAGATTAAGGATTAGGGTTAGAGTTAGGGTTAGGGTGAGGGTTAAGTTGAGGGTTATGGTTACAGTGAGGGTGAGGATTAGATTTAGGGTGAGGGTTAGGGTGAGGATGGTAATGGTAAAGGTGAGGTTTAGGCTGAGGTTGAGGGTTAGGCTGAGGGTTAGTGTTAGGTTTAGGGTTAGGGTAAGGGTTAGTGTTAGGGTCAGGGTGAGGGTTAGATTGAGTATTAGGGTTAGGGTTAGTGTGAGGTTTAGGGTGAGGATGAGGGTTAGGGTTAGGATGAGGGTCAGGTTTAGAAATAGGGTTAGTGTGAGGGCTAGGGTGAATGTGAGTGTTATGGTTAGGGTGATGGTGAGGTTTAGGATTAGGGTGAGGTTTAGTGTTAGTGTGAGTGTTAGTGTTTGGGTTAGGGTTAGTGTTAGGGTGAGGGTAAGTGTTGGGGTGAGGATTAGGTTTAGGGTTTTGTTTATGGTTAGGGTGAGGTTTAGGGTTAGTGTTATTGTTAGGGTTAGGGTTAGGGTTATGGTTTCGTTGAGTGTGAGGGTGAGAGTTATGGTTAGTGTTAGGGTGAAGTTTAGTATTAGGGTTAGGGTTAGAGTTAGGGTTAAGGTGAGGGTGAGGTTTAGGGATAGAGTTAGGGTTAGGGTGAGGGTTAGGGTGGGATTGAAGGTAAAGGTAAATTTGAGGGTTAGGCTGAGGATGAGGGTTACAGTAAGGGTGAGGTTTAGGGTTAGGGTGAGTGTTAGTGTTAGGGTTAGGGTGAGGGTGAGGGTTAGATTGAGTATTAGGGTTAGGGTTAGTGCGAGGTTTAGGGTGAAGATGAGGGTTAGGGTTATTGTTAGGGTGAGGTTTACGGTTAGGGTGATGCTTAGATGTTAGTGTGAGCGTTAGTGTAAGCTTTTGGGTTTGTTTGGTTGAGGGTAAGTGTTAGTGTGAGGGTTAGTGTTAGGGTGAGGGTTATGGTGAGGTTGAGGGTAACGGTTAGGGTTAGGGTTATTGTTAGGTTTAGGGTTAGGGTTAGGGTTAGGGTTAGGGTTAAGGTTAGTGTTAGGATGAGGTTTAGTTTTAGTGTTAGGGTTAGAGTTAAGGTTAGGGTGAGGGTGAGATTTAGGGTTAGAGTTAGGGTTAGTGTTAGTGTTAGGACTAGGGTGAGGGTTAGGGTTAGGGTTAGGCTTAGGCTTAGGCTTAGGCTTAGGCCGAGCATGAGGGTGAGGGTTAGGGTTTGGGTTAGGGTGAAGGTTAGATTGTGGTTTAGGGTTAGGATTAGGGTAAGGGTTAGGGATAGGGTTAGGTTTAGGTTTAGGGTTAGGGTGAGGGTGAGTGGGAGGTTTAGGGTTAGGGTTAGGCTTAGAGTTAGGGTGAGGGTTAGGGTTAGGGTTTGGGTTAGTTTGAGGGTGAGGCTGAGGATTAGGGTTAGGTTTTGGGTTAGGGTTAGGGTTAGGGTTAGTGTTAGGGTTAGGTTTTGAGTTACAGTGAGGTTGAGGTTGAGGGTGAGGGTTAGGGTTAGGGTGTGGTTTAAGGTTAGGTTTAGGGTTAGGGTTAGGGTGAGGGTGAGGTTTAGGATTAGAGTTAGTGTTAGGGTGAGGGTTAGGGTTAGGGTTTGGGTTAGGATGTGGGTGGGGCTGAGGATTAGGTTTAGGTTTAGGATTAGGGTTAGGGTTAGGTTTTTATATTAGGGTTAGGGTTAGGGTCATGTTGAGGGTTAGGGTTAGGGTTAGGGTTAGGCTTAGGGTTAAGCTGAGGTTCAGGGTGGGTATGAGGATTAGGGTTAGGGTTAGGGTTAGTGTTAGGGTTATTGTTAGTGTTATAGTTAGGGTTAAGTTGGCTGTGAGGGTGAGTCTGAGGGTGAGGGTTATGATTATGGTTAGGGTTAGGGTTAGAGTTATGTTTAGGGTGAGGTTTAGAGTTACGATGAGGGTGAGAGTGAGGGTTAGGGTGAGGGTTAGTGTTAGGGATAGGGTTAGGTTTAGGATTATGGTTAGGGTGAGAGTGAGTGTGAGGGTTAGGGTTAATGTTAGGCTTAGGGTTAGGGTGAGGGTGAGGTTTACGGTTAGTTTTAGGGTTAAGGTGAGTGTTAGGTCGAGGGTTAGGGTTAGGGTTAGTGTTTGGGTTAAGGTTAGGATGAGGATTAGGTTGAGGTTTAGGTTTAGGGCTAGGCTTAGTCTTAGGGTTAGGCTGAGGGTGAGGGTTGGGGTGAGGATTAGGGTTAGGGTGATGTTTAGGATTACGTTAAGGGTGAGGGCTCGGGTGAGGGCTCGGGTTAGGGTAAGGCTTAGGCTTAGGCTTAAGGTTACGCTGAGGGTGAGGGTGGGTGTGAAGATTAGGTTAGGGTTGGGGCTAGGGTGAGGGTTAGGATGAGGGTTAGGATTAGGATTAGGGTTAGGGTGAGATCTAGGGTGAGGGTGAGAGTTAGGGTAAGGGTTAAGCTTAGTCTTAGGGTTATCCTGAGCGTGTGGTTGAGGGTGAGGATTAGGGTTAAGTTGATGGTTAAGTTTACGGTTATGGTGAGGGTTAGGATGAGGTTTAGGGTTAGGGTGAGGGTAAGGGTGAGGATGATGGTAAACGTAAAGGTGAGGTTTAGGCTGAGGTTGAGGGTTAAGATAAGGGTGAGTGTTAGGGTAAGTTTTAGGGTTAATGTAAGGTGTAGGTTTAGGGATAGGATGAGAGTTAGATATAAGATTAGTGTTCAAGTTAGTGTGAGGTTTAGGGTGAGGATGAGGATCAGGTTTAGGTTGAGGTTGAGGGTTAGAATTAGGGTTAGGGTGAGGGCTAGGATGAGGGTGAGGGTTAGGGTTAGTGTGAGGGTTAGTTTTAGGGTTAGGGTTAGTTTTAGGGTGACGTTAAGTAGTAGGGTGAGGGTTAGGTTAAGGGTGATGGTTATGGTTAGGATGAGGGTTAGGGTTAGGGTGAGGGTAAATGTTAGGTTGAGTGTTAGGGTGAGGGTTAGGGTTAGGGATAGGGTTAGGTATAGGATTAGGGTTAGGGTGAGGGTGAGTGTGAGGGTTAGGTTTAAGGTTAGGCTTAGGGTAAGGCTGAGGTTTAGGGTTAGGGTTTGGTTTAGGTGAGGGTGAGGCTGAGGATTAGGGTTAGGTTTAGGGTTAGATTTAGGATTAGGGTTAGGGTTAGCGTAGGATTATGGTGAGGGTTAGGGTTAGAGTTCGGCTTAGGTTTAAGCTGAGGGTGAGGGTGAGGGTGAGTGTTATGGTTATGGTTACGGTTAGGGTTAGGCTTAGGGTAAGTGTTATTGTTAGGTTTAGGGGTAGAATTATGGTGATTTTGAGGGTGAGGGTGAGGGTTAGTGTTAGGTTGAGGTTTAGGGTTATGTTTATGGTGAGGGTGTCGGTAAGGTTAAAGGTGAGGGTTAGGCTGAGGGTGAGGGTTACGGTAAGGGTGAGGGTTAGGGTTAGGGTGAGGGTTATGGTTAGGGTTGGGGTGAGCTTTAGGGTTCGGGTTAAGTTTAGGGTTAGGTCGAGGGTTAGGTAAGGGTTATGGTGAGGGTGAGGGTTAGGGTTAGGTTGAGGGTTAGTGTTAGGATTAGGGTTAGCGTGAGGGTGAAGGTTAGGGTTAGTGTTAGGGTGAGGATTAGGATGAGGGTTAGGGTTAGGATAAGGGTTAGGGTGAGGGCTAGTTTGAGGTTGAGGTTTAGGTTAAGCGTTAGGGTAAGGTTTAGACTTTGGGTTAGGGTTAGAGTAAGGGTTACGGTGAGTGTGAGGTTTAGGGTTAGAGTTTGGTTTAGGGTCAGGGTTAGGTTGAGGTTGAGGTTTAGGTTTAATGTTAGGGTTAGGGTTAGGGTGAAAGTTAGAGGGAGGATTAGGGTTAGGGTTGGGGTTAGCCTTCGAGTAAGGGTGAGGTTTAGGGTTAGAATTAGATTTAGGTTGAGGCTGAGGGAGAGGGTGATGGTTAGGGTTAGGGTTAGGATTAGGATTAGGGTTAGGGTTAGGGTGAGTGTGAGGGTTATGGTTAGCCTTAAGTTTAAGCTGAGGTTGAGGTTGAGGTTAAGTATTAACGTTCGGGTTAGGGTTAGTGTTAGAGTTAGGGTTAGGGTGAGGGTGAGGTTGAGTGTGTAGGGTTAGGGTGAGTGTTAGGGTGGGGGTGATGGTAAGGGTAAACGTGAGGGTTAGGCTAAGGGTGATGTTTAGTGTAAGGGTGAGGGTTAGTGTGAGGGTTAGGGTTAGGGTTAGGGTGAGAGTTAGGGTTCGGGTTAAGTTTAGGGTTAGGGTGAGGGTTAGGGTAAGGGTTACGGTGAGGGTGAGAGTTAGGGTTAATTTGAGGGTTAGGGTTAGGATTAGGGTTAGGGTGAGGGTGAGGGTTAGGGTTAGAATTAGGGTGAGGGATAGGATGAGAGTTAGGGATGGGATTAGGGTTAGGGTGAGGGCTAGGCTGAGGGTGAGGTTTAGGATTAGGGTTAGGTTGAGGTTTAGGCTTAGGGTTAGTGTGAGGTTGAGGTTTAGGGTTAGATTTAGGGTTAGGTTGAGACTGAGGTTGAGGGTTATGGTTAGGGTAAGTGTTAGAGTTAGGGTTAGGGTGAGGGTTAGGTTGAGGGTGAGGGTTAGGCTTAGGGGTTGGATTAGGATAAGGGTAAGTGTTAGGGTGAGTGTGAGGGTTAGGGTTGGGCTTAAGGTTAGGCTTAGGTTTAGGCTGAGGGTGAGGGTGAGGGTGAGTGTTAGGGTAAGGGTGAGTGTTAGGGTAGGGTTAGGGTGAGAGTTAGGGTTCGGTTAAGTTTAGGGTAAGGGTGAGGGTTAAGGTTAGGGTTAGGGTTAGGGTTATTGTTAGGGTTAGGGTTAGGGTTAGGTTACAGTTACACTGAGGGTGAGGGTTAGGGTTAGGTTTAGAATGACGTTTAGGTTTAGGGTTAGGTTTACAGTTAGGTTTAGGACGAGGGTGAGATTTAGGGTGAGAGTTTGGGTTAGTTTTAGGGTTAGGCTTCGGGTTAGGGTGAGTGTTAGTGTTAGTGCTAGGGCGAAGATTAGATTGAGGTTTAGGGTTAGGATTAGGGTAAGGGTGAGGGCTAGGATGAGGTTTAGGGTCAGGGCTAGGTTTAGGGATAGGGTTAGGTTTAGGATTAGGGTTAGGGTGAGGGTGAGTGTGAGAGTTAGTTTTTGGGTTAGGGTTAGGCTTAGAGTTAGGGTGAGGGTTAGGTTTAGGGTTTGGGTTAGGGTGAGGGTGAGGCTGAGGATTAGGGTTAGGTTTAGGTTTAGCGTTTGTGTTAGGGTTAGGATTCGGGTTCGGGTTATGGTGAGGGTTAGGGTTAGGTTTAGGGTTAGGGTTAGGGTTAGGCTTAGGGTTAGGGTTATCGATAGGGTTATGTTTAGGGTTAAGTTTGCAGTAAGGGTGAGGCTGAGGGTGAGCATTATCCTTATTGTTACGATTAGGGATAGTGTTATTGTTACAGTTAGGGTTAGAGTTACGGTGAGGTTGAGGGTGAGGTTGAGGTTTAGGGTTACTGTGAGGTTTAGGGTTAGGGTTAGAGTTAGGGTGAGGGTGTGGTTTAGAGTTAGAGTTAGGGTTAGGGCGAGGGTTAAGGTGAGTTTTAGGGATAAGTTTAGTGTTTGGGTTAGTGTGAGGGTGAAGTTTAGGTTGAGGTTGAGGGATATGGTTACCTTTAGGATTAGGTTTAGGTTGCGGGTGAGTGTGAGGGTTAGGGTGAGGGTTAGTTTTGCGGTTAGGGTGAGGGTTAGAATGAGGTTTAGGGCTAGGGTGAGGTTAGTGTGAGGATTGTGGTAAGGGTAAAAGTGAGGCTTATTGTTAGGGTGAGGGTGAGGTTTAGATATATAGTTAGGGGGAGGGTTAGGGTAAGTGTTAGGATTAGGGTTAGTGTTAGGGTTAGGTTGAGGGTGAGGGTTAGGTTGAGGTTTAGGGTTAGGGTTAGGGTTAGGGTTAGTGTGAGGGTTAGTTTTAGGGTTAGGGTTAGTGTTAGGATGAGGGTAAGTGTTAGGTTTAGGATATGGGTTAGGGTGAGTGTTATGGTAAGTGTGAGGGTTAGGATTAGGGTTAGGATTATTGCTATGGTTAGGTTTAGGGTTATGGTTACGGTGAGGGTGAGGGTTAGGGTTAGAGTTAGGTTTAGGTTAGGGTTATAGTTAGTGTTTGGGTGAGGTTTAGGTTTATAGTTAGGCTTAGGGTGAGGGTGAGGGTTATGGTTATGGTGAGATTTAGGGGGAGGGTTGAGGTTAGGGTTAGGGATAGGATTAGGATTAGGTTGAGGGTGAGTGTGTGTGTTAGGGTTAGGTGTAGGGTTAGGCTTAGGTTTAGGCTGAGGGTGAGGGTGAGGTTGAGGGTTAGGAAGAGGGATAGGGTTAGGGTTAGGGGGAGGGTTAGTATGAGGGTTAGGGTTAGGATTAGGGTTAGGGTAAGGTCTCGGGTGAGGGTGAGGTTTAGGGTTAGGGTTAGGGTGAGGTTTATTGTTAGGGTTAGGGTTATGGTGACGGTGACTGTGAGGTTTAGGTTTAGCGTTAGGTTTAGGGTGAGGCTGAGTGTGAGGTTTAGGGTTAGGGTTAGTGTTAGTTTTAGGGTTAGGGTAAGGGTGAGTGTTAGGTTGGGGGTGAGGGTTAGGGATAGGTTTAGGATTAGGATTAGGGTTAGGGTTAGTCTGAGGGTGAGGGTGAGGGTGAGGGTTAGGGTGAGAATGAGGGTTAGTGGTAGGGTGAGGGCTAGGGTGAGAGTGAGGTAAGGAATAGGGTTAGAGTGAGGGTGAGCTTTAGGGTGATGGTTAGAGTTAGTGTTTGATTTAGGGTTAGTGTTAGTGTGAGGGTAAGTGTTAAGGTGAGGGTTAGGTTTAGGGTGTGGGTTATTGTTAGGGTTAGGGTTAGGGTAACGGTATGGTGAGGGTGAGGTTGAGAGTTAGGGTTAAGGTTAGGATGAGGTTTAGGTTTAGGTTTAGGGTTAGGGTAAGGGTTACCGTTAGGTTTAGGTTTAGGTTGAGGTTTAGGGTTTGGGTTAGGGTTAGAGTTAGGTTTAGGGTGAGCGGGAAATTTAGGGTTAGAGTTAGGGTTAGGGTGACGTTTAGGTTGAGGGTTAGGGTTAGTGTTAGCGTTAGGGTTATGGTGAGAGTTAGGGGGAGGGTTAGGGTTAGGGTTAAGGTTAGGTTTAGGATTAGGTTTAGGGTGAGGGTGAGTTTGTGTGTTAGGGTTAGGTTTAGGGTTCGGCTCAGGGTTAGGCTGAGGGTGAGGTTGAGGGTGAGGGTTAGGGTTAGGGTGAATGTTAGGGTTTGGGATAAGTTTAGGGTTAAGGGGAGGGTTAGGGTAAGGGTTATGGTGAGTCTTAGGGTTAGGGATAGGTTGAGGGTTAGGTTTCTGATTACGGTTAGTGTGAGGGTGAGGTTTAGGGTTAGAATTAGGGTTAGGGTGAGGCTGAGGGTTAGGGTTAGTGTTAGGGTTAGTGTTAGATTTTGGGTTAGGGTGAGGGTTAGGGTGAGGGTGAGGGTTAGGCTTAGGGTTAGGATTAGGTTTAGGGTAAGGTTTAGGGTGAGTGTGAGGGTTAGGTTTAGGATTAGGGTTAGGCTAGGTTTAGACTGAGGGTGAGCATGAGGGTGAGGGTTAGGGTTAGGTTGAGGGTTAGGTTCAGGGTTAGGGTGAGACTTAGGGTTTGGGTTAAGTTGAGGTTTAGGGTGAGTGTTAGGGTAAACATTAGGTTTAGGGTGAGGTTTAGGGTTAGGCTTAGGGTGAGGGTTAGGATGAGGATTAGGATTAGGATTAGGGTTAGGGTGAGGGCTAGGGTGAGGGTGAGGGTTCGGCTTAGTGTTAGGATGAGGTTTAGGTTTTTTGTTATGGTTAGGGTGAGGGTTAGGATGAGAATTAGGGTTACGGTGATGTGAGGGTTAGGGTTAGAGTAAGGTTTAGGGTTAGTATTAGGGTTAGGGTGAGGGTGAGTGTTAGGATTAAGGTTAGGGTTAGGGTTAGGTTTAGGTTTAGGGTTAGGATTGGTGTTATTGTTAGTGTTATTGTTAGAGTAACATTGAGAGAGAGGGTGAGGGTGAGGGTGAGGCTTAGTGTGAGGGATAGGGTGAGGTTTAGGGTTAGGGTTAGGATTAGGGTTAGGGTTAGGGTGAGGTTTAGGGTTAGATTTAGGTTTAGGGGGAGTGTTAGGTCGAGGGTTAGGGTTAAGGTTAGTGTTAGTGTTAAGGTGAGGTTGAGGGTTAGTTTGAGGTTTAGGGTTAGGGTTATGGTTAGTGTTAGGGTTAGGGTGAGGGTGAGGGTGAGTGTGAGGTTTAGGGTTAGGGTTCGGCTTATGCTTAGGGTTAGGCTGAGGGCTCGGGTGAGGGTGAGGGTTAGGGTAAGGATTAGGCTTAGGCTTAGGTTTAGGCTGAGGGTGAGGTTGAGGGTGAGTGTTAGGGTTAGCGTGATGGTTAGGTTTATGGTTAGAGTGAGGGTTAGGATGAGTTTTAGGGTTAGGATGAGGTTAGAGTGAGGATAATGGTAAGGATAAATGTGAGGTTTATGCTGAGGTTGCGGGTTAAGATAAGGGTGAGGTTTAGGATTAGGTTTAGGGTTAGTGTAAGGGTTAGGGTTAAGGATAGGATGAGGGTTAGATTGAGGATTGGTGTTTGGGTTAATGTGAGTTTAGGATGAGCTTGAGGGTCAGGTTTAGGGTGAGGGTGAGGGTTAGAATTAGGTTTAGGGTTAGGTTAGAATTATGGAGAGGGTTAGGATTAGGGTTAGGCTTATGCTTACAGTTAGGCTGAGGTTGAGGCTGAGGGTGAGGGTTATGGTTATGGTTTGGGTTAGGGTCAGGGTAAGTGTTATTGTTTGGGTTAGGGTTAGAGTTATAGTGAGGTTGAGGGTGAGCGTGAGGTTAAGTGTTAGGGTGAGGTTGAATATTAGGGTTAGGGTTAGAGTTAGGGTGAGGGTGTCGGTAAGGTTAAAGTTGAGGGTTAGGCTGAGGGTGAGGGTTACGGTAAGGGTGAGTTTTAGGGTTAGGGAGAGGGTTAGGATTAGGGTTAAGTTTAGGGTTAGGTTTAGGGTTAGGGTAAGGGTTACGGTGAGGGTGAGGGTTAGGGTTAGGTTGAGGGTTAGTGTTAGTATTAGGGTTAAGATGAGGGCGAAGTTTAGGGTTAGTGTTAGGGTGAGGGTTAGGATGAGGGTTAGGGTTAGGATTAGGGTTAGGGTGTGGGCTAGTTTGAGGTTGAGTTTTAGTGTTAGCTTTAGGGTGAGGTTTAGGGTTAGGGTTAGGGTTAGGGTTAGGGTGAGGGTGTCTGTAAGGTTAAAGGTCAGTGTTAGGCTGAGGGTGAGGGTTACGGTAAGGGTGAGGGTTAGTGTTAGGGTGAGGGCTAGTGTTAGGGTCGGGTTTAGAGTTAGGGTTCGGTTTAAGTTTAGGGTTAGGTTGAGGATTAGGGTAAGGGTTATGGTGAGGGTGAGGGTTAGGGTTAGTTTGATTGTTAGTGTTAGGATTAGGGTTCGTGTGAGGGCTAGTTTGAGGTTGAGCTTTAGGGTTTTCGTTAGGGTGAGGTTTAGGGCCAGCGTTAGGTTTAGGGTTAGGGTGAGGGTTGGGTGAGTGTGAGTTTAAGGGATAGGGTGAGGGTTAAGGTGATGGTGAGAGTTAGGTTTAGGGTTAGGGTTAGGGTGAGGATTAGGGTTAGGGTTAGTGTGACGGTTAGGGTTAGTGTGAGGGATAGGGTGACTGTGAGTTTAAGGGTTAGGGTGAGGCTGAGGGTTAGGTTGATTGTTAGGGTCAGGTTTAGGGTTAGGTTTAGATTTATGGTGGGGGTTAGCATGAGGGTTGGGTTTAGGGTTAAGTTTATGGTTAGGATGAGGTTTAGGGATAGGGTGAGGTGAAGGTTAGGGTGAGGGTTAGGAATAGGGTTAGGGATAGGGTTAGGGATATGATGAGGGCTAGGGTGAGGGTGAGGATTAGGGTTAGGGTGAGGGGTAGGTTTAGGGTTAGGGTTAGGGTGAGGGTAAAGGTTCGGGTGAGGTTTAGAGTGAGGGTGAGGTTTAGGGAGAGAGTGAGGGTTAGGTTGAGGGATAGCATTAGGTTTAAGGTGAGGGTATGTGTTAGAGTGAGGGTTAGGTTTAGGGTTAGGATGAGGGTTAGGGATAGGCTTAGGGTTATGGTTGGGGTGACGATGAGGGTGAGGGTTAGTTTTAGGGTTAAGATGAGGTTGAGGGTGAGGTTCAGTGTTAGGATTAGTGTTAGGGTTAGGGTTAGGCTGAGGGTGAGGGTAAGGCTGAGGGTTAGGGTTAGGGTGAGGGTGAGAGTTAGTGTTAGGTTTAGGTTAAGGGTTAGGGTTAGTGTGAGGATTAGGGTTAAGGTTAGCGTGAGAATGAGGGTTATGGTGAGGTTTAGGGTTAAGGTAAGCGTTAGGGTTAGCATGAGGGTAAGGGAGAGGTTTAGGTTTAGAATTATGGATAGGTTTACACTTAGGCTTAGGGCGAGGGTCATGGTGAGGGTGAGGCTTAGGGTGAGGGTTAGGGTTAGAGTGTTTCTTATGGTGAGGGTGTGGATTATGTTGGTGGTGACAGTTAGGGTGAGTGTGAGGATTAGTGTGTGCGTTAGGGTTAGGGTGATGGTGAGTGTTAGGGTGAGGGTTCGGGTTCGGATTCGGGTTAGGATAAGGGTTATGGTTAGGGTTAGGGTTAGTGTGAGGATTAGGTTTAGGTTTAGGTTTAGGGTGAGGGTAAGGGTTAGAGATAGGGTTAAGGTAAGGTTTAGTGTGAGGGTTAGGGTGAGAGTGTGGGTTAGGTTTAGTGTGAGTGTTAGGGTGAGTCTTAGGGTAAAGGTTAGGTTTACTGTTAGAGTTAGGGTGAGGGTGAGGGTTAGGGTTAGGTATAGGGTTAGGGTGAGGGTGAGGGTTAGGGTTAGGGATAGCTTTCAGGTAAGCATGAGTGTGAAGTAGGGAGTTAAGTTTAGGATTAGGGTTAGGTTTACAGTAAGGGTTAGGGTTAGGAGGATGATAAGGGTGAGGCTTCAGGTCAGGATTAGGATTAGGGTAAGGGTGAGGGTTAGTGTTAGGGTGATATTTAGGGAAAGGGTGGGGGTTAATGTGAGGGTGAGGGTTAGGGTGATGGTGAGGGTTAGGGTTTGGGTGAGGGTTAGGGTGACGGTGAGGGTTAGGGTGAGGGTTAGGGTTAGTATTAGGGTGAGGGTTAGGGTTAGGGTTATGTTGAGGGTGAGGTTTAGGGTTAGGGTTATGTTGAGGATGAGGGTTAGGGTGATGGTTAGTGTTTGGTTAGCATTAGGGTTTGCATGAGGGTGAGGGAGAGTGTTAGGTTTAGGATTAGAATTAGGTTTGGGGTTAGGCTTAGGGTGAGGTTGATGGTGAGGGTGAGGCTTAGGGTCAGCTTTAGGGTTAGGGTTAGGTGAGGATTAGTGTAAGGGTTATATTTAGGGAAAGGGTGAGGGTTAGGAGGAGGGTGAGTGTTAGGGTGAGTGTGAGGGTTAGGGTTTGGGTGAGGGTTAGTGTTAGTGTGAGGATTAGGGTAAAGGTTAGGGTTATGGTTAGGGTGAGGGTAAGGTTTAGGATGAGGTTTAAGTTGAGAGTGAGGTTTAAGGAGAGGGTTAGGTTTAAGGTGAGGGTTAGGGTGAGGGTTAGGGTTAGGGTTAGGGTGAGGGTATGTGTAAGGGTGAGGGCTCGGGTGAGGATTAAAGTTAGGATGAGGGTTAGGGATAGGGTTAGGGTTAGGGTAAGGATGAGGGTGAGGGTGAGTGTTAGGGTTAGTGTTAGGTTTAGGGTGATGGTGAGGTTCATAGTTAGAATTAGGTTTAGGGTTAGGGTTAGGCTAGGGTGAGGGTGAGGGTGAGGGTTAGGGTTAGGGTGATCTTTAGGGTTAGGGCAAGGTTTAGGATTTGGTTTAGGTTTAGGATGATGATTAGGCTGAGGGGTGGGGTTAGGATTAGGGTTAGGGTGAGGTTTAGGGTTAGGGTTATTGTTAGGGTTAGGCTTAGTTTTAGAGTTAGTGTTAGGGTGAGGGTGAATATGAGTGTGAGGATTAGGCTTAGGAATATGGTTTTTGTTGTGGTTAGGTTTAGCGTTGGGGTGAGGGTGAGGGTTAGTTTTAGGGTTAGCATTAGGATTATTGTTAGGGTTAGGGTTAGGGTGAGTGTGAGGGTTAGGTTTAGAGTTAAGTTTAGGGTGACGGTAAAGGTTAGGGTGACGGTTCGGGTAAGGTTGAGCTATAGGGTTAGCATTAGGTTTAGGGTTAGGGTTAGGGTGACGGTTAGGGTTAGGTTTAGGGTTAGGGTGAGGGTGAGGGTGGGGGTTAGGGTTAAGTTTAGGTTGAGAGTTAAGTTTAGGGTGAGGGTTAGGGTTAGATTTAGTGTTAGGGTGAGGGTGAGGGTTAGGATGAGGGTGAGGTTGAGGGTGAGGGTTAGGTTTAGGTTAAGGGAGAGGGTGAAGATGAGGTTTAGGGTTAGGATTAGGGTTAGGGTTAGGATGCGGTTGAGGGTTAGGTTAACGGTTAGGTTGAGGTTTAGGGTTAGGGTGAGGTTTGGGTGAGCGTGAGGGTAAGGGTTAGGGTGAGGGTTAGGGTGAGGGTGAGACTTAAGGTTAGGGTTAGTGTTAGGGTGAGGGTTAGTCTGAGGGTAAGGGTTAGGTTTTGGTTTAGGGTTAGGGTTAGGGTTAGGGTTAGGGTGAGGGTAAGCGTTAGGTTTAGAGTTATGGTGGGGGTTAGGGTGATGCTTGCGGTTACGGTTATGGTTATGTTTAGCATGAGGGTTAGGGTGAGGGTGAGGGTTAGTGTGAGGGTGAAAGTTAGGGTGAGGTTGAGGGTGAGGGTTAGGGTGAGGTTTAGGGTTAGGATTCGGGTTAGGGTCAGGGCTAGGTTGAGGGTGAGGTTTAGCGTTAGGGTTAGGGTTAGGTTGAGGGTTAGGTTTAGCGTGATGGTTCTGTTGAGGGATACGTTTAGGGTTAGGTTTAGGGTGAGGATAAAAGTTAGGATGAGTTTCAGGGAGAGGATGAGGTTTAGGCAGAGGGTTTGGGTTAGGATGAGGGTTAGGTTTAGGATTATGGTGAGGGTATGTGTTAGGGTGATTGTTAGGGTGAGGGTGAGGGTTAGGGGTAAGGTTAGGGTTAGGGTTAATGTGACGGTGAGGGTTAGGGTGAGGGTGAGGGTTCAGGTGAGTGTTAGCATTAGGGTGAGTGTTAGGGTTAGGTTAGGGTTAGGGAGAGGGTTAGGATTAGGGTTATGGTTAGGATTAGGGTTATTGTGAGGATTAGGTTTAGGGTTAGGCTGAGGGTAAGGATTAGGGTTAGGGTTAGGGTAAGTTTTAGTGTGAGGGTTAATGTTAGAGTGTGGGTTAGGTTTAGTGTGAGTGTTAGGGTGAGTGTTAGGGTGAAGGTTAGGTTTAGTTTTAGGGTTAGGGTGAGGGTGATTGTTAGGGTTAGGCTGAGCGTGAGCGTTAGGGATAGGTTTAATGTTAGGGTTAGGTTTATTGTTAGGGTTAGGGTTAGGTTTAGGGTTAGGGTGAGGGTGAGTGTTAGGGTTAGGGAAAGCATTAGGGTAAGCATGAGGGTGAAGGATGGAGTTAAGTTTAGGATTAGAGTTAGGTTTACGGTTATGCTTAGGGCTAGTGTGATGGTTAGGCTGAGGCTTCAGTTCAGGATTAATTTTAGGGTTAGGGTGAGAGTTAGTGTTAGGGTGATATTTAGGGAAAGGGTGAGGGTTAAGTTGAGGTTGAACGTTAGGGTGATTGTGAGGGTTAGGGTTTGGGTGAGGGTTAGGTTGAGGGTGAGGGTTAGGGTTAGCATTATAGTGAGTGTTAGGGTTAGTGTTATGCTGAGAGTGAGTTTTAGGGTTAGGATTATGTTGAGGGTGAGGGTTAGGGTTAGGGTTAGCATTAGGGTTAGCGTGAGGGTGAGGGAGAGGGTTAGGTTTAGCATTAGGGTTAGGTTTGGGGTTAGGCTTAGTGTGAGGGTGATGGTGAGGGTGAGGTTAAGGGTCAGGGTTAGGGTTAGTGTTAAGGTGATGGTTAGGCTGAGGCTTCAGGTCAGGGTTAGGGTTAGGGATAGGGTGAGTGTTAGTGTTAGGGTGATAATTAGGGAAAGTGTGAGTGTTAAGGTGAGGGTGAGGGTTAGGGTGATTGTGAGGGTTAGGTTTTGGGTGAGGGTTAGGGTGACGGTGAGAGTTAGGGTGAGGGTGAGGGTTAAGGTTAGCATTAGCGTGAGCGTTAGGGTTAGGGTTATGTTGAGGGTGAGTTTTAGGGTTAGGGTTATGTTGAGGGTGAGGGTTAGGGTGAGGGTTAGGGTTAGGGTTAGCATTAGGTTTAGCGTGAGGTTGAGGGAGAGGGTTAGGTTTAGGATTAGGGTTAGGTTTGGGGTTAGGCTTAGTGTGAGGGTGAGGCTAAGGGTCAGGGTTAGGGTTAGTGTTAGGGTGAGGGTTAGTGTAAGGGTGATATTTAGGGAAAGGGTGAATCTTAGGGTGACGGTGAGGGTTAGGGTGAGGGTGAGGTTTAGGGTAAGGGTTAACATTAGGGTGATGGTTAGTGTTAGGGTTAGTTTTAGTGTGAGTATTAGTGTTAGGGTTAGGGTGATGGTTAGTGTGAGGGTAAGCTTTAGGGTGAGGTTTAGGTTGAGAGTGAGGTTTAAGGAGAGGGTTAGGTTTAAGGTGAGGGTTAGTTTGAGGGTTAGGGTTAGGATTAGGGTGAGGGTATGTGTTAGGGTGAGGGTTAAAGTTAGGGTGAGGTTTTGGGATACGGTTAAGGTTAGGGTTAGGTTGATGGTGAGGGTGAGTGTTAGTTTTAAAGTTAGGTTCAGGTTGAGGGTAAGGTTCATGGTTAGAATTAGCGTTAGGGTTAAGGTTAGACTAGGGTGAGGGTGAGGGTTAGGGTTAGGGTTGGGGTGATCTGTAGGGTTCGGGCGAGGTTTAGGATTAGGTTTAGGTTTAGGCTGAGGATTAGACTGAGGGTTGGGGTTAGGATTAGGGTTAGGGTTAGGGTTAGGGTTATTGTTAGAGTTAGGCTTAGGGTTAGATTTAGGGTTAAGGTGAGGGTGAGGATGAGTGTTAGGATTAGGCTTAGGAATAGGGTTTTTGTTAGGGTTAGGGTTAGCGTTAGGGTTAGGGTGAGGGTGAGGGTTAGGTTTAGGGTTAGCATTAGGATTATTGTTAGGGTTAGGGTTAGGGTGAGGGTGAGGGTTAGGTTTAGTGTGAGGGTTAGGCTTAGGTTTAGGTTTAGGGTGAGGGTAAGGGTTAGGGTGAGGGTTAGGGTAAGGTTGAGCTTTAGGGTAAGCATTTGGATTAGGGTCAGGCTTAGTGTGAGGGTTAGGGTTAGGTTTAGGGTGAGCGTGAGGGTGAGGGTTAGGGTGAGGGTGAGGTTGAGGGTGTGGGTTAGGTTTAGGATAAGGGAGAGGGTGAAGATTAGGTTTAGGTTTAGGATTAGGGTTACGGTTAGGGTGAGGTTGAGGTTAAGGGTTACCATTAGGTTGAGGTTTAGGGTTAGTGTGAGGGTAGGGTGAGCATGAGGGTAAGGGGTAGGGTGAGGGTTGGGGTGAGGGTGAGACTTAAGGTTAGGGTTAGTGTTAGGGTGAGGGTTAGTGTGAGGGTAAGGGTTAGGGTTTGGTTTAGGGTTAGAGTGAGGATGAGGGTTAAGGTTAGTGTTAGGGGGAGGGTTAGGGTTAGTGTGAGGAGTAGGGTGAAGGTGAGGCTAAGGGTTACGGTGAGGGTTAGGGTTAGGTTTAGGGTTATGGTGGGGGTTAGGGAGAGGTTTGGGGTTAAGGTTAGGGTTATGTTTAGGATGACGGTTAGTGTGAGGGTGATGGTTAAGGTGAGGGTTAGGGTTAGGTTGAGGTTGAGGGTTAGGGTGAGGGATTGGGTGAGGTGTACGTTTAGGGTTAGGTTTAGGGTGAGTGTAAAGGTTAGGATGAGTTTTATGGTGAGGATGAGGTTTAGGGAGAGGTTTAGGGTTAGGTTGAGGGTTAGGGTTAGGATTAGGGTGAGGGTATGTTTTAGGGTGAGGGTTAGGGTGAGGGTTAGGGTTAGGGTGAGGGTTAGGGATATGGTTAGGTTTATGGTTATAGTGACAGTGAGAGTGAGTGTTAGTATTAAGGTTAGGATTAGGGATATGGTTAGGTTTAGGGTTAGGGTGACGGTGAGGGTTAGGGTTAGGGTTAGGGTTAGGGTTAGGGTGAGGGTAAGGTTTAGGGTGAGGTTTAGGGTGAGGGTGGGGGTGAGGTTTAGGGTGAAGGTTAGGGTGAGGATTAAGGTGAGGGTGAGTGTATGTGTTTGATTGAGGGTTAGGTTGAGGGTTAGGTTTAGGGTGAGGGTTAGTGATAGGTTTACGGTTAGGTTTAGGGTGAGGGTGAGGGTGAGGGTGAGGTGTAGGGTTAGGTTCAGGGTGAGGGTGAGGTTCAGGGTTAGGATTAGGGTTTGCGTTAGGGTTACGGTTAGGCTGAAGGTGAGGTTGTGGGTGAGGGTTAGGGTTCGGGTGAGGGTGAGGATTAGGGTGAGTTTTAGTGTGTGGGTTAGTGTTAGGGTTAGTGTGAGGATTAGGGTTAGGGTTATGGTGAAGGTTAGGGTTACGGTTAGATTTAGGGTAAGGTTTAGTGTTACGGTAATGGTGAGAGTGTGGGTTATGTTTAGTGTGAGTGTTAGGGTGAGGTTTAGGTTTAGTGTTAGCTTTAGGGTGAGGGTGAGGGTTAGGGTGAGTGTGAGGGTTAGGGTTAGGGTTTGGGTGAGGGTTAGGGTGAAGGTGAAGGTTAGGGTGAGGGTGAGACTTAGAGTTAGGGTTCAGCTTAGTGTGAGGATAAGGGTTAGGGTTAGGGTTAGGGTAAGTGTGAGGATTAGGGTTAGGGTGAGGGTTAGACTTATGGTGAGGGTGAGGGTTAAGTTTAAGGTTGTGTGAGGGTTAGGGTTAGGGTGAGGGATAGGGTTAGGTTTTGGGTTAGGGTGAGGGTGAGGGTGAGGGTGAGGGTTAGGGTGAGGGTGAAGTTGAGGGTGATGGTGAGGGTTAGGTTTAGGGTTAGGTTGAGGTTTAGGCTTATTGTGAGGGTTGGATGAGCATGAGTTTAAGGGATATTGTGAGGGTTAAGGTGAAGGTGAGAGTTAGGGTTAGGGTTAGTGTTTTGGTGAGGGTTCGTGTGAGGGTTAGGGTTAGGGTTAGGTTTAGGGTTAGTGTGAGGATTAGTGTTAGGGTGAGGGTAATTGTTCGGGTGAGGGTTAGGATTAGGGTGAGGGTTATGGTTAGGGTGAGGGTTTGGGTTAGGGTTATTGTTAGGGTTAGGGTTAGGGTTAGAGTTACGGTGAGTGTGAGGTTGAGAGTTAGGGTTAGGGTTAGGGTGAAGTTTAGTGTTAGGGTTAAGGTTAGAGTTAGGTTTAAGGTGAGGGTGAGGTTTAGGGGTAGAGTTAGGATTAGGGTGAGGGTTAGGGTTAGGTGTGTTAGGTTGGGGTTGTAGGTAAGGGTAAATTTGAGGGTTAGGCTGAGGGTGAGGGTTACAGTAAGGGTGAGGGTTAGGGTTAGGGTGAGGGTTAGTGTTAGGTTTAGGGTGAGGGTGAGGGTTAGTTTGAGGATTAGTGTTAGGGTTAGTGTGAGGTTTAGGGTGAAGATGAGGGTTAGGGTAAGTGTTACAGTGAGGTTTACGTTTAGGGTGATGCTTTGGGTTAGTGTGAGCGTTAGTGTTAGCGTTAGGGTTTATGTTAGGGTGAGTGTAAGTGTTAGGGTGAGGGTTAGGGTTCGGGTGAGGGTTATGGTTAGGGTGAGTGTGAGGGTTAGGGTTAGGGTTATTGTTAGGTTTAGGGTTAGAGTTAGGGTTATGGTTAGGGTTAGGCTTAGGGTTAGGGTTGGGATGAAGTTTAGTTTTAGGGTTATGGTTAGAGTTATGTTTAGGGTGAGGGTGAAATTTAGGGTTAGAGTTAGGGTTAGTGTTAGTGTTAGGGTTAGGGTGAGGGTTAGGGTTAGGCTTAAGCTTAGTCTCAGGCTTAGGCCGAGCATGAGGGTGAAGGTTAGGGTTCGGGTTAGGGTGAAGGTTAGATTGTGGTTTAGGGTTAGGATTAGGGTTAGGGTGAGGGCTAGGTTTAAGGTTAGGGTGAGGGCTAAGGTTAGGGATAGAATTAGGTTTAGGATTAGGGGTAGGGTGAGGGTGAGGTTGAGGTTTAGGGTTAGGGTTAGGCTTAGAGTTAGGGTGGGGTTTAGGGTTAGGGTTTGGGTTAGTGTGAGGGTGAGGCTGAGGATTAGGGTAAGGTTTAGGGTTAGGGTTAGTGTTAGGTTTATGGTTAGGGTTAGGGTTAGGATTAGGGGGAGCGTATGTTTTAGGGTGATGGTTAGGGTGTGGGTTAGGGTTAGGATGAGGGTTAGGGATACGGTCAGGGTTATGGTTAGAGTGATGGTGAGAGTGAGTGTTAGTTTTAAAGTTAGGGTTAGGCTTAGGGTTAGGGATAGTGTTAGGGATACGTTTAGTGTTAGGGTTAGGGTGAAGATGAGGTTTAGGGTTAGGGTTAGGGTCAGGGTAAGGTTTAGGGTGATGTTAGGGGGAGGGGGAGGTTTAGGGTGAGGGTGAGGGTGAGGGTTAGGGTGAGGGTGAGTGTATGTGTTAGATTGAGGGTTAGGTTCAGGGTTAGGTTTAGGGTGAGGGTGAAGCTTAGGGTTACGGTTAGATTCAGGGTGAGATTGAGGTTCAGGGTTAGGATTAGGGTTAGGGTTAGGGTTAGGCTGAAGGTGAGAGTGTTCTTGAGGTTTAGGGTTAGGGTTAGGGTGAGGGTTAGGTTGAATTTTAGTGTGTGGGTTTGTGTTAGGGTTAGTGTGAGGATTAAGGTTAGGGTTATGGTGAAGGTAAGGGTTAGGGTAAGGTTTAGGGTAAGGTTTAGTGTTAGGGTTATGGTGAGAGTGAGGGTTAGGTTTAGTGTGAGTGTTAGGGTGAGGTTTAGCTTTAGTGTTAGCTTTAGGGTGAGGGTGAGGCTTAGGGAGAGTGTGAGGGTTAGGGTTTGGGTGAGGGTTAGGGTGAAAGTGAAGGTTAGGGTGAGGGTGAGACTTAGAATTAGGGTTAGGGTGAGGGTGAGGGTTAGTGTGAGGATAAGGGTTAGGGTTAGGTTTAGGGTTATTGTGATGATGAGGGTTAGGGTGAGGCTTAGGGTGAGGGTGAGGGTTAAGTTTAAGGTTGTGTGAGGGTTACAGTTAGGGTGAGGGTAAGGGTCAGGTTTTGGGTTAGGGTGAGGGCGAGGTGAGGGTGAGGGTTAGGGTGAGGGTGAAGTTGAGGGTGATGGTGAGGCTTAGAGTTAGGTTTAGCTTGAAGTTTAGGCTTAGTGTGAGGCTTGGGTGAGCATGAGATTAAGGGATAGGGTGAGGGTTAGGGTTAGGGTGAGGGTTATGTTTAGGGTGAGTGTGAGAGTTAGGGTTATTGTTATGGTTAGGGTTAGAGTTAGGGTTATGGTTAGGGTTAGGGTTAGGGTTAGGGTTAGAATGAAGTTTAGTTTTAGGGTTTGTGTTAGAATTAATGTTAGGGTGAGGGTGAGGGTGAGGGTTAGGGATCAGTTTAGGGTTCGGGTAAGTGTGAAAGTTAGATTGAGTTTTAGGGTTAGGATTAGGGTAAGGGTGAGGGCTAGGGTTAGGGTTAGGGTTCTGGTTAGGGTGAAGGTTAGATTGAGGTTTAGGGTTAGGTTGAGAATTAGGGTTAAGGTTAAGGAATGGGTGAGAGTTAAGTTTAGTTTTAGGGTGAGGATAAAGATGAGGATTAGGGTTAGGATTAGGCTTAGGGTGAGGGCTAGGGTGAGGTTGATGGTTAGGGTTAGTGTTAGATTAAGGTTTAGGGTTTGGTTTATTGTTAGGGTGAGGGTTAGGTTCAGGATTAGGGTTATGTTGAGGGTGAGGATTAGGGTTAGGGTGAGGGTTAGGGTTGGTATTAGGGTTAGCATGAGGGTGAGTGATAGGATTAGGGTTAGATTTAGGGTGAGGGTTAGGTTTAAGGTTAGGATTAGTGTTATTGTTAGGGTCAGGGTTAGAGTTATGGTGAGGGTGAGGGTGAGGGTGGGGGTGAGGGTTAGGGTTAGGGTGAGGTTTAGGGATAGGGTAGAATTAGAGTTAGGGAGAGCTTGAGGTTTAGGGTTAGATTTAGTGTTAGTTGGAGGGTTAGTTCGAGGCCTGGGTTAAGGTTAATTTTAGGGTTAAGGATAGGGTGAATGTTAGGTTGAGGTTTAGGGTTGTGGTTAGGGTTAAGGTTAGGATTAGGGTGAGGCTCACCCTCACCCTAATCCTAATCCTAATCCATAACCCTAATCCTAACCATCACGGTGAGTGTGAGGGTTAGGGTTAGGGTTAGGCTTAGGCTTAAGTTTAGGCTGAGGGTGAGGGTGGGGGCGAGGATTAGGTTTAGGGTGATGGTTAGGATTAGGGTTATGGAGAGGGTTAGGATGAGGGTTAGAATTAAAATTAGGGTTAGGGTGAGGTCTAGGGTGAGGGTAATGGTTAGGTTTAGGGTGAAGTTAGGATGAGGTTTAGGGTTAGGGTGAGGTTTAGGGTGAGATTGATGGTAAGGGTAAAAGTGAGGTTTAGGCTGAGGGTGAGGGTTAAGTTAAAGGTGAGGGTTAGGCTTAGGTTTAGGGTTAGGGTGAGGTTTAGATTGAGGATTAGGGTTAGAGTTAGTGTGAGGTTTAGATTGAGTATGAGGGTTAGGGTTAGTGTGAGGGTGAGGGTTAGAATTAGGGTTAGGGTGAGGTCTAGGGTGAATGTGAGGGTTAGGATTAGGGTTATGGTTAGGGTGAGGTTTACAATTAGGCTGAAGGTTAGGTTTAGTGTGAGGGTTAGTGTTAGGGTTAGGGTTAGTATTAGGATGAGGTTTAGTGTTAGGGTGAGGTTTAGAGTTAGGGTGAGGATTATGGTTAGGTTGAGGGTCAGGGTTCTGTTTAGGGTTATTGTTAGGTTTAGGATTAGGGTTCCGGTTCAGGTGAGGATGAGAGTTAGGGTTAGGGTTAAGGTGAAGTTTAGTGTCAGGGTTAGGGTTAGAGTTAGTGTTAGGGTGTGGGTGAGGTATAGGGGTACAGTTAGGTTTAGGATGAGGGTTAAGGTTAATGTGCGGGTTATCATGGGGGTGAAGGTAAGGGTAAAGATGAGGGTTAGGCTGAAGGTGAGGGTTATGGTAAGGGTGAGGGTTTGGGTTAGGGTGAGGGATAGTGTTAGCTTTAGGGTGAGGGTGAAGGTAATATTGAGGATTAGTGTTAGGGTTAGTGTGAGGTTTAGGGTGAGGATGAGGGTTAGTGTTAGGGTGAGGGCTATGGTGAGTTTGAGGGTTAAGATTAGTGTTAGGGTGAGGTTTAGGTTTAGGGTGATTTTTAGGGTTAGTGTGAGGTTTAGTGAGAGGGTTAGCGTTAGTGTTAGGGTGAGGGTAAGTGTTAGAGTGAGGGGTAGGGTTAGGGTGAGGGTTATTGTTAGGTTGAGGGTTAGGTTAGGGTTAGGTTTATTGTTAGGGTTAGGGAAAGGGTTAAGGTTACGGTGAGGGTGAGGGTTAGGGTTAGGGTTAGGATGAGGTTTAGGTTTAGGGTTAGTGTTAAAGTGAGGGTTAGGCTGAGGGTTAGGGTTAGGTTTAGGCTTAGGCTTTCGCTTAGTCTTAGGCTGAGCATGAACTTGAGTGTTAGGGTGAGGGTTAGGGTTAGGGATAGGGTTAGGGTGAGGGTTAGGATGAGGTTTAGGATTAGGATAAGTGTAAGGGTGAGAGCTAGGCTGAGGATTAGGGTGAGGGTTAGGGTAAGGGATAGGGCTTGGTTTAGGATTAGGGTTAGGGTGAGGGTGAGTGTGAGAATTAGGATTAGGGTTAGGGTTAGGCTTAGAGTTAGGATGAGGGTTAAGGTTAGGGTTTGGGTTAGGGTGAAGCTTAGGGTTAGGGTTATGTTTAGCCTTAGAGTTAGGGTGATGGTTATGGTTAGGGTTTGGGTTAGGGTCAGGGTGAGGCTGAGGATTAAGGTTAGTTTTAGGGTTAGGTTTGGCTTTAGGGTTAGTGTTAGCTTTAGGGTTAGGGTTAGGGTTACCCTGAGGGTTAGGGTTAGGGTTAGGGTTAGGCTGAGGGTGAGGTGGGGTTGAGGATTAGTGTTATGTTTACGGTTAGTCTTAGGGTTAGGGTTATGTTTAGGTTGAAGTTTAGGATAGGGGTTATGGTTATTGTTAGGGTTAGGTTTAGGGTTAAGGTTACGGTGAGGGTGAGGGTGAGGGTTAGGGTTAGGGTTAGGTTGAGGTTTAGGGTTTAGGTAAGGGTTAGAGTTAAGTTTAGGGTGAGAGTGAGGTTTAGGGTCAGAGTTAGGTTTAGGGTGAGGGTTAGGTTGAGGGTTAGGGTTAGGGTTAGGTTTAGGGTTAGCGTTAGGGTGAGAGTTACTTGGAGGTTTTGGGTTAGGGAAAGGGTTAGGATTAGGGTAAGGATGAGGGTGCATGCGTTTGTTAGGGTTAGGTTTTGGGTTAGGAATAGGGATAGGCTGAGGGTGAGTTTGAGGGTGAGGGTTAGGGTTACTCTGAGGGTTAGAGTAAGGGTTAGGGGGAGGGTTAGGATGAGTGTTAGGGTTAGGTTTAGGGTTAGGGTGAGAGCTAGGGTGTGGGTGAAGTTTAGGTTTAGGGTTAGGATGAGGGTTAGGTTTAGGGTTAGGGTGGGAGTTAGGGTTCGGTTTAAGTTTAGGTTTAGGTTGAGGGTTTTGGTGAGGGTGAGGGTTAGGTTTAGGTTGAGGGTTAGGGTTCGTTTGAGGGTTAGGGTGAGGGTGAAGTTTAGGGTTAGGTTTAGGGTTAGGGTAAGGCTGAGGTTGAGGGTTAAGTTTAGGGTTAGGATTAGGTTTAAGGTAAGGGTTAGGTTGAGTGTGAGCATTAGGGTTAGGGTTAGGGTTAGGCTTAGAGTTAGGCTAAGGGTGAGGTTTAGGGTGAGGGTTAGGGTTAGGGTGAGTTAGGGTTAGGGTTAGGGTGAGAGTTAGGGTTCGGTTAAGTTTAGGGTTAGGGTCAGTGTTAGGGTTAGCATTACGGTGAGCGTGAGGGTTAGGTTGAGGGTTATGGTTAGGGTTAGGGTTATGGTGAGGGTTAATTATAGGGTTAGGGTGTGGGTAAGGATGAGGATTAGGTTTAACATTAGGGTTAGTGTGAGGGCTAAGGTAATGGTGATGGTTAGGGTTAGTGTTAGATTAAAGTTAAGGTTTATGGTTAGGGTTAGTGTGAGCGTTAGCTTGAGGGTTAGGGTTACAGTGAGGGTGAGGGTTAGGGTTATGATGAGGGTTAGGTTTAGGATTAGGGTTAGGGTGAAGGGGAGTGTTGGGATTAGGGTTAGGTTTATAGTTAGGGTTAGGTTTAGGGTTAGGATTAGTGTTATTGTTAGGGTTAGCATTAGAGTTATGGTGAGGGTGAGGGTGAGTGTTAGGGTTAGGGTTAGGGTTAGGTTTAGGATTAGGGTTAAGATTAGGGTGAGTGTGAGGTTTAGGGTTCGATTTAGGGTTAGTTGGAGGGTTGGGTCGAGGGTGAGGGTTAGGTTTAGTTTTAGGATTAAGGTTAGGGTGAGGGTTAGGTTGAGGTTTAGGATTAGGGTTAGGGTTAGGGTAAGGATTAAGGTGAGGGTGAGTATGAGTGTGAGGGTTAGGGTTAGGCTAGGCTTAGGCTTAGGGTTAGGCTGAGGGTTAGGGTGGGGGTGAGGATTAGGTTTAGGGTGATGGTTTGGAATAGGGTTATTCTGAGGGTCAGGATGAGGGTTCGAATTAGGATTAGGTTAGGGTGAGGGCTGGGGGAGGGGGAGGGTTAGGCTTAGGGTGACGGTTAGGTTTATGTTTAGGGTGAGGGTTAGGATGAGTTTTAGGGTGAGGATGATGGTAAGGGTGAAGGTGAGGTTTAGGCTGAGGGTGAGGGTTAAGTTAAGGGTGAGGGTTAGGGTTGGGTTTAGGGTTAGGGTGTGGTTTAGGGTGAGGATGAAGGTTAGGGTTAGTGTGAGGTTGAGGGTTAGAATTAGGGTTAGGGTGAGGTCTAGGGTGAGGGTGAGGGTTAGCATTAGAGTTAGGGTTAGGTTGTGGTTGAGGATTAGGGTGAGGGTTAGGCTGAGTGTGAGGGTTAATGTTAGGGTTAGGGTTAGTGTTAGGATGAGGTTTAGTGTTAGGGTGAGGGTTAGAGTTAGGGCGAGGGTTATGGTTAGTGTGAGGGTTAGGGTGAGGGTTAGGGTGATTGTTAGGTATATGGTTAGGGTTCCGGTTCAGGTGAGGGTGAGGGTTAGGGTTAGTGGTAGGGTGAGGTTTAGTGTTAGGCTTAGGGTTAGAGTTAGGGTTAGGGTGAGGGTGAGGTTTAGGCGTACAGTTAGGTTTAGGATGAGGGTTAGGGTTAGTGTGCGGGTTAGCATGGGGGTGAGGGTAAGGGTAAAGATGAGGTTTAGGCTGAGGGTGAGTGTTATGGTAAGGGTGAGGGTTAGGGTTAGGGTGAGGGTTAGTGTTAGCTTTAGGGTGAGTGTGAGGGTTATATTGAGGATTAGTGTGAGGTTTAGTGTGAGGTTTAGGGTGAGGATGAGGGTTAGGTTTAGGGTGAGGCCTATGGTGAGTTTGAGAGTTAAGGTTAGTGTTAGGGTGAGGTTTAGGGTTAGGATTAGGGTTAGGTTGAGGGCTAGGTTTAGGGTGAGGGTTAGGGTTAGTGTTAGTGTGAGTTTTAGGTTTAGGGTTAGGGTTAGGTTTAGGGTGAGGGTTAGGATGAGGGTTAGGGTTACGTAAGGGTGAGGGCTAGGGTTTGGGTGAAGGTTAGAGTTAGGTTTAGAGTTAGGATGAGGGTGAGGGTTAGGATTAGGGTTAGGGTTAGGGTTATTGTTAGGGTTACGGTTATGGTGAGGGTGAGGGTGAGGGTGAGGGTTAGGGTTAGGGTTAGGTTGAGGTTTTTAGTGTTAGGGTTAGGGTTAGAGTTAGGGTTAGGGTGAGGTTAGGGTTAGGGTTACTCTGAGGGTTAGTGTTTGGTTTAGGGTATGGGTTACGGTGAGGGTTGTGGTTAGGGTGAGGGTTAGGATTAGGGTTAGGTTATTGTTAGGGTTAGGTTTAGGTTTTGGGTTAGGGTTAGAGTTACGTTTAGGGTGAGGGTGAGGTATAGAGTTAGAGTTATTGTAAGGGTGAGGGTTAGCTTGAATGTTAGGGTTAGGGTTAGTGTTAGGTTTAGGGTTAAGTTTAGGGTGAGGGTGAGGTTAGGGTTGGGGTTATGGGGAGGTTCAGGAAGAGGGTTAGGGTTAGGATTAGGGCTAGGTTGAGTGCTAAGTTGAGGGTCAGGTTTAGGCTTAGGGTTAGGGTGAGGTTTAGTTTTAGGGATAGGGTGAGGGTGAGGTTTAGGTTTAGAGTTAGGGTAAGGGTGAGGCTGAGGATGAGGGTTAGCGTTAGGGTTAGTGTTAGAGTTAGGGTTAGGGTGAGGGTTAGGATTAGGGTGAGGGTAATGGTGAGGGTTAGGCTTAGGCTTAGGTTACGATTAGGATTAGGGTAAGGGATAGGGTAAGTGAGATGGTTAGGGTTAGGGTTAGGCTTAGGCTTAGGTTTAGGCTGAGAGTGAAGGTGAGTTTGAGGGTTAGGGTTAGGGTGAAAGTTAGGTTTAGGGTTAGGGTGAGACTTAGGATTCGATTATATTTAGGGTTAGGGTGAGGGTTAGGGTTAGGTTTAGGGTTAGGGTGAGGGCTAGGGTGAGGGTGAGGTTTAGGGTTTGTGTTAGGGTAAGGTTTAGTGTTAGGGTTAGGGTTTGAGTTACGGTTAGGATGAGGGTTAGGGTTACTGTGAGGGTGAGGGTTAGTGTTAGGTTGAGGGTTAGTGTTACGATTATGGTTAGGGTGAGGGTGAGTTTTAGGATTAGGGTTAGGTTTATTGTTAGGATTACTGTTATGGTTACTGTTAGGGTTAGAGTTATGGTGATGGTGAGGGTGAGTGTGAGGGTGAGGGTTAGGGTTAGGGTGAGGTTTAGGATTAAGTTTAGGATTAGGGTTAGGATGACGGGGAGGTTAAGGGTTGGATTTCGGGTTAGTTGTAGGATTAGGTCCAGCGTTAATGTTAGGGTTAGTGTTAGGGTTAAGGTTAGGGTGAGGTTTAGGTTGAGGATTAGTGTGAGGGTTAGTGTGAGATTTAGGGTTTAGGATGAGATTTAGGGTTAGCGTTAGGTTTAGGATTAATGTTAGTGTTAGGCTTAAGTTGAGGGTTAGTGTGAGGGTGAGGTTTAGGGTTAGGGTTAGGATTCGGATTCGGATTAGGGTTAGGGTGAAAGATAGTTTGAGGATTAGGTTTAGGGATAGGGTTAGGCTTAGGATTAGGCTGAGGTTGAGGTTGAGGGTGAGGGTTATGGTTATGGTGAGGGTTAGGATCAGGATAAGTGTGAGAGTTAGGATTCAGGTTAAGTTTAGGGTTACGGTGAGGGTTAGGGTAAAGGTTACAGTGAGGGTAAGGGTTAGGGTTAGGTTGAGGGTTAGGGTTAGGCTTAGGGTTAGTGTGAGGGTGAGGGTGAGGTTTACGGTCAGTGTTAGGGTGAGGGTTAGGATGAGGGTTAGGGTTAGGATTAGGGTTAGGGGGAGGGCTATGGTGAGGTTGAGGTTTAGGTTTAGGGTTAGTGTGAGGTTTAGGATGACGGATAGGGTTAGGATTAGGGTTAGGCTGAGGGCTCGGTTGAGGGTGAGGGTTAGAGTAAGGGTTAGGCTTAGGCTTAGGGTTAGGCTGAGCATGAGGTTGAGAGTGAAGTTTAGGGTTATGGTGATGGTTAGGTTTAAGGTTAGGGTGAGGGTTAGGATGAGGTTTAGGGTTAGGGTGAGTTTTAGGGTGAGGATGATGGTAAGAGTAAGGTGAGGTTAAGGCTGAGGTTGAGGGTTAAGATAAGGGTGAGGGTTAGGGTTAGGTTTATGGTTAGGGTTAGGGTTAGGATGAGGGTTAGATTGAAGATTAGGGTTAGAGTTAGGGTTAGTGTGATGTATAGGGTGAGGATGAGGGTAGGGAGAGGGTGAGGGTTAGAGTTAGGGTTAGGGTTAGGGTGAGCTTTAGGATTAGGGTGAGGGTTAGGGTTAGTGTGAAATTTAGTGTTAGGGTAAGGGTTAGAGTTAGGGTGAGGGTGTTAGGGTCAAGGTTAATGTTAGTGTTAGGGTTATGTTTAGGGTGAGGGTTAGTGTATTGGTTAGGGTTATTGTTAGGGTTATTGTTAGGGTTATTGTTAGGGTAACAGTTACTGTGAGTGTGAGGCTTAGGGTTAGGGTTAGGGTGAGATTGAGGCAGAGTTGGAGGGTAAGGTTTAGGGTTAGTGTTAGAGTTAGGGTTAGGGTGATGGTTAGGGTGAGGATGAGTGTGAGGGTGAGGGTTAATCTTAGGGTTAGGATTAGGATTAGTGTAAAGGTTCGGGTGAGTGTGAGGGTTAGGGTTAGGCTTAGGCTTAGGCTTAGGGTTCGGCTGAGAGTGACGGTGAGGTTGAGGGTTAGGGTTAGGGTGAGGGTGAGGGCTAGGTTGATGATGAGGGTTATTGTCAGTGTTTGGGTAAGGTTTAGGGTTAGGGTTAGGGTTTCGTTTAGGGTTAGGTTGAGGGTTATTGTTACGGTGAGGTTGAGGGTTAGAGTTAGGTTGAGGGTTAGGGTTAAATTATGTTTAGGGAGAGGGTGAGTGTTAGGATTAGGGTTAGATTTATGGTTAGGTTTAGGGTTAGGGTTAGGGTTAGGGTGAGGTTTAGGTTTAGGGTTAGGGTGAGGGTGAAATTTAGCGTTAGATTTAGGCTTAGTTGGTGGGTTAGGTCGAGCGTTAATATTAAGTTTAGTGTTAGCGTTAAGGTTAGGGTGAGGGTTAGGTTGAGGTTTAGTGTTAGGGTTAGGGTTAGGATTAGGCTTAGGGTGAGTTGAGTGTGAGGGTTAGGCTGAGGGTGAGGGAGTGGGTGAGGATTATGGTTAGGGTGATGTTTAGGGTTCCGGTTAAGGTGAGGGTTAGGATGAGGGTTAGGGATAGGCTTAGGGTTAGGGTGAGGGCTAGGGTGATGGTGAGGGTTAGGGTAAGTGTTAGGCTTAGGGTTAGGCTGAGCATGCGGGTGAGGGTGAGGTTTAGGGTTAAGTATAGGGTGAGATTTAGTGTTAGGGTTAGGGTTAGAGTTAGGGTTAGGACGAGAGTGAGGGTTAGGGGTAGGGTTAGGGTCAGCATGAGGGTTAGGGTTCGGGTGAGGGTTAGGGTGGGGGTGACGGTAAGGGTAAACATGAGGGTTAGGATGAGGGTGAGGGTTATGGTAAGGGTGAGGGTTAGGTTTAGGATGAGCTTTAGGGTTAGGGTGAGTGTGAGGGTTAGATTGAGGATTAGTGTTAGGGTTAGTGTGATGTTTAGGATGAGGATGAAGGTTAGGTTTAGGGTGAGGGGTAGGGTAAGGGTGAGGGTGAGGGTTAGATTGAGGACTAGTGTTTGGGTTAGTGTGAGGTTTAGGGTGAGGTTGAGGTTTAGGGTTAGGGTTAGGGTTAGGATTAATTTTAGGATTAGGCTTAAGGTGAGGGTTAGGGTGAGGGTGAGCTTTAGTGTTAGTGTTAGGATTAGGATTAGGGTTAGGGTTAGGTTGAGTGTGAGGGTTAGTGTTAGGGTTAGGGTTAGCCTTAATGTTAGGCTGAATGTGAGGGTGAGGGTGAGGGTTACGGTGAGGGTGAGGGTTAGGGTTAGGGTTAGGGTCAGAATTAGGGTTAGGGTTAGGTTGAGGGTTAGGTTTAGGGTTAGGGTGAAGGTGAGGGTGAGGGTGAGGGTTAGTGTTAGGATGAGGGTTAGGATGAGTGTTAGGTTTAGGATTAGGTTTAGGGTGAGGCCTAGGGTGAGGGTGATGTTTAGGGTTAGGTTTAGGGTGAGGTTTAGGGTTAGGGTTAGGGTGAGGGTCAGGTTTAGGGTTAGTGTTAAGGTTAGGGTGAAGCTGAGGGTGAGGGTTAGGGTTAGGGTTAGTGTTAGAGTTAGGGTTACAGTGAGGGTTCGGGTGAGTTTGAGGTTTAGGCTTAGTGTTGGGATTAGGATTAGGGTACAGGTTAGGGTAAGTGTGAGGGTCAGGGTTAGGGTTAGCCTTATGGTTAGGCTGAGGGTGAGGGTGAGGGATAGGGTTAGGTTGAGAGTTTGTGGTAGGATTAGGGTGAGTGTTAGGGTTCGGGTTATGTTTAGGGTTAGGGTGAGGGTTAGGGTTATGGTGAGTGCTAGGGTTAGTTTGAGGGTTAGGGTTAGGATTAGGATTAGGGTGAGGTTTAGTGTTAGGGTTAGGGTGAGGGTTGGATTAGGATTAGGGTTAGGATTAGGGTTAGGGTGAGGGCTATCGTGAGGGTGAGTGTTACAGTGAGGGGGTAGGGTTAGTGTTAGGGTGAGGATTAGGGTTATGATTTGGGTTAGTGTAAGGGTAAGTTTTAGGGTTAGATTTAGGGTTAGGGGGAGGGTTAGGTCGAGGGTTAAGGTTACGGTCATTGTTAGTGTTAAGGTTATGGTGAAGGTTAGGTTGAGGTTTAGGTTTAGGGTTAGGGTTAGGATTAGGGTTAGGGTGAGTGTATGTGAGGGTTAGGGTTAGGCTTAGGCTTAGGGTTTGGGTTATCCTGAGGGTGAGGTTGGGGGTGAGTATTAGGGTTAGGGTGATGGTTAGGGTTAGGGTTAGGGTGATGGTTAGGATGAGGGATAAGGTTAGGATTTGTTTTAGTGTCAGGGCTAGTGTGTGGGTGAGGTTTATAGTAAGGTATAGGCTTAGGTTTCGGGTTAGGCTGAGCATGAGGTTGAGGGTGAGTGTTAGGTTTATGGTGATGGTTAGGTTTAAGTTTAGGTTGAGGGTTGGGATGAGGTTTAGGGTTAGAATGAGGATGATAATAAGAGTAAATGTGAGGTTTAGGCTGAGGGTGAGGAATAAGATAAGGGTGAGGGTTAGGGTTAGGGTTAGCTTTTGCATTAGGTTTAGGGTTAGTGTGCGGTTTAGATTGAGGATTAGGGTTAGGTTTATGGTTAGTGTGAGGTTTAGGGTGAGGATTAGGGTAAGGGTTAAGGTGAGGGTGAGTGTTAGAATTAGGGTTAGGGTGAGGGCTAGAGTGAGGGTGAGGGTTACAGTTAGGGTTAGGGTGAGGTTTAGGATTAGGGTGAGGTTTAGGGTTATTGTGAGGGTTAGTCTTATGTTTAGAGTTAGTGTTAGCGTGAGGTTAAGTGTTAGGGTAAGGGTTAATGTTAGGGTGAGGATTATGGTTAGGGTGAGGGTTCGGGTTAGGTTTAGGGTGAGGTTTAGTGTTAGGGTTAGGGTTAGAGTTAGGGTTAGCGTGAGAGTGAGGTTTAGGTTTAGAGTTAGGGTAAGGTTGAGGCTGAGGTTGAGATTTGGGTTTAGTGTTAGTGTTAGAGTTAGGGTTAGGGTGAGGTTTAGGGTGAGGGTGAGGGTGATGGTGAGGGTTAGGCTTAGGATTGGGATTAGGATAAGTGTAAGGCTTAGGGTGAGTGTGAGGGTTAGGGTTAGGCTTAGGCTTAGGCTTAGGGTTAGGCTGAGAGTGAGGGTGAGTTTGAGGGTTAGGGTTAGGGTGAGGGTTAGAGTTAGGTTCAGGGTGAGAGTTAGGGTTCGGGTTAAGTTTAGGGTTAGGGTGAGCGTTAGGGTAACAGTTACAGTGAGGGTGAGGGATAGAGTTAGGTTGAGGGTTAGGGTAAGTTTTAGGGTTAGGGTGAGATGAGGGTGAGGGTTAGGGTTAGTGTTAGGATGAGGGTTAGTTTAAGGATTAGGGTTAGGGTGAGGGCTAGGGTGAGGGTGAGGTTTATGGTTTGGGTTAGGCTGAGGTTTAGGGTTAGGTTTAGGCTTAGGGTTAGGGTGAGGGTGAGGTTTAGGGTTAGAGTTAGGGTTTGGGTGAGGCTGAAGATGAGGTTTAGGGTTAGGCTTAGTGATAGAGTTAGGGTTAGGGTTAGGGTGAGGTTTAGGATTAGGGAGGGGGAGGGTTGGGGTTAGGGTTAGGATTCAGATAAGGGTTAGGGTGAGTGTGAGAGTTAGTGTTAGGGCTAGGCTTAGGCTTAGGGTTTTGCTGAGCGAGAGGTTGAGCGTGAGGGTTAGGGTTAGGGTGATGGTTAGGATTATGGTTAGGGTGAGGGTTAGGAGGAGGTTTAGGGTTAGGGTGAGGGTTAGGTTGAGGATGTTGGTAAGGGTTAAGTTGAGGTTTAGGCAGAGGGTGAGGGTTACGATAAGGGTGGGCGTTTGGGTTAGGTTTAGGGTTAGGGTTATGGTTAGGGTGAGGGTTAGATTGAGGATTAGGGTTAGGGTTAGGGTTAGTGTGAGGTTTAGAGTGAGGATGAGGGTTAGGGTTAGGGTGAGGGTGAGGGTTAGAATTAGGGTTAAGTTGAGGCCTAGGGTGAGGGTGAGGGTTAGAGTTAGGGTTAGGGTTAGGGTGAGGTGTAGGATTAGGGTGAACGTTAGGGTTAGTGTGACGGTTAGTATTAGGGTTAGGGTTAGTGTTAGAGTGAGGGTAGGTGTTAGGGTTTGGGTTCATGTTAGAGTGAGGGTTATGTTTATGGTGAGAGTTAGGGTTAGGGTTAGGGTTATTGTTAGGGTTAGGGTTACGGTTACGGTTATGATGAGGGTGAGGGTTGGGTAAGGGTTAGGGTTAGGTTTAGTGTTAGTGTTATTGTTAGAGTTAGGTTAAGTGTAAGGGTGAGGTTTAGGATTAGAGTTAGGGTAAGGGTGAGGCTGAGGTTGAGGGTTAGGTGTAGGGTTAGTTTTAGAGTTAGGGTTAGGTTGAGGGTTTGGGTGAGGGTGAGGGTGAGGGTTAGGCTTAGGGTTAGGATTAGGATTAGGGTAAGTTTTAGGGTGAGTGTGAGCGTTAGGTTTAGTGTTAGGCTTAGGCTTATGGTTAGGCTGAGAGTGAGGTTGAGGTTGAGGTTTAGGGTTAGGGTGAGGGTTAGGGTTAGGGTTAGGGTGACAGTTAAGGTTCAGTTAATTTTACGGTTAGGGTGCGGGTTAGGGTAAGGCTTACAGTGAGGGTCAGGGATAGTGTTAGGTTGAGCGTTAGGGTTAGGGTTAGGGTGAGGGTGAGGGTGAGGGTTAGGGTTAGTTTTAGGGTGAGGCTTAGGATGAGTGTTAGGTTTAAGATTAGGATTAGGGTGAGGGGTAGGGTGACGGTGAGGTTTACGTTTAGGGTTAGGGTGAGGGTGAGTTTTAAGGTTCGAGTTAAGGTTAGGGTGAGGCTGAGGGTGAGGGTTAGTGTTAGGTTCAGTGTTAGTGTTAGGGTGACCTTGAAGGTTAGGGTGAGGGTAAGGGTTAGCCTTAGTGTTAGGATTAGGTTTAGTGTATGGGTTAGGGTGAGTGTGAGGGTTAGGGTTAGGGTGAGAGTTAGGGGTAGAGTTAGTGTGAGAGTTAGGTTTCGGGTTAAGTTTAGGGTTATGGTGAGGGTTAGGGTTATTTTGAGGGTTAGGGTTAGGCTTAGGATTAGGGCAAGGGTAGGGTTAGGGTTAAGGTTACGGTTAGGATGAGGATTAGGGTTAGGATTAGGGTTAGGGTGAAGGCTAGGGTGAGGGTGAGGGTTAGGGTTATTGTTTGGGTGAGATTTAGGGTTAGGGTTAGGGTGAGCTTTAGGTTGAGGGTTAGGGTTACAGTGAGGGTGAGGTTTAGGGTTAGAGTCAGGGTTAGGGTTAGGATTTGGGTTAGGGTCATGGTGAGTTTTAGGGTTAGATTTAGGGTTAGGTGGAGGTTAAGGTCCAGGGTTAGGGTTAGGATTAGTGTTAGGGTTAAGGTTAGGGTGAGGGTTAGGTTGATATTAAGGGTTAGGGTTATTGTAAGGGTTTGGATTAGGGTGAGGGTTAGGGTATGTGAGGGATAGGGTTATGGTTAGGCTTAGGGTTAGGGTTATGCTGAGGGAGAGGGTGGGGGTTAGGATTAGGGTTAGGGTGATGGTTACGGTTAGGGTTAGGGTGAGGGTTAGGATGAGGGATAGGGTTAGGATTAGGGTTAGGGTGAGTGCTAGGGTGAGGGTGAGGGTTAGAGTAAGGTTTAGGCTTAGGTTTAGGGTGAGGCTGAACTTGAGGTTCAGGGTGAGGGCTAGGGTTAGGGTGATGGTTAGGTTTAAGGTTAGATTGAGGGTTAGGATGAGGTTTAGGGTTAGGGTGAGCTTTAGGGTGAGGATGATGGTAAGGGTAAAGGTGAGGTTTATGCTGAGGTTGAGGGTTAAGATAAGGGTGAGAATTAGGGTTAGGTTTATGTTTAGGGATAGGTTGAGGGTTAGATTGAGGATTAGCGTTAGGGTTATGGTTAGTGTGAGGTTTAGGCTGAGGATGAGGGTTAGAGTTACGGTGAGGGTGAGGGTTAGAATTAGGGTTAGGATGAGGGCTAGGGTGAGGGTGAGGGTTAGAGTTAGGGTTAGGGTTAGTGTGAGATTTAGTGTTAGGGTTAGGGTTAGTGTTAGGGTGAGGGTAATTGTTAGGGTGAGGATTAATGTTAGGGTGAGGGTTATAGTTATGGTTAGGGTTAGGGTTATTGTTAGGGCTAGGGTTAAGGTTACTGTGAGGGTGAAGGTTAGGGTTAGGGTTAGGATGAAGTTTAGTGTAAGGGTTAGGTTTATAGTTAGAGTAAATTTGAAGCTGAGCTTGAGGGGTAGGTTTAGTATTAGTGTTATAGTTAGGTTTAGAGTTATGGTGAGAGTGAGGGTGAGGGTGAGGGTGAGTGTTAGGTTTGGGTTAGGGTGAGGTTTCGGTTTATGTTTAGGGTTAGGGTTTGGCTGAGGGTGAGGTTTAGGGTTAGAGTTAGGGTTAAGGTGAGTCTGAGGTTGAGGGTTATGGTTAGGGTTAGTTTTAGAGTTAGGGTTACAGTGAGGGTTTGGTTGAGGGTGAGTGTTAGGCTTAGTGTTAGGATTAGGATTAGTGTAAGTTTCGTGTGAGTGTGAGGTTTAGGGTTAGGGTTAGTCTTAGGGTTAGGCTTAGAGTGAGGGTGAGGGTGAGGGTTAGGGTTAGTGTGAGGCTTAGGGTTAGGTTAAGAGTGAGAGTTAAGGTTCGGTTAAGTATAGGGTTAGGGTGAGGATCAGGGTTAGGATTAGGGTGATGGTGAGGGCTAGGGTGATAGTGGGGGTTAGGGTTATTGTTAGGGTAAGGTTTTGGGTTAGGTTTTGGTTTTCGGTTACAGTTAGGATGAGGCTTAGGGTTACGGTGAGGGTGAGGGTTAGGGTTAGGTTGAGGGTTAGGGTTAAGATTATGGTTAGTGTGTGGGTGAGTTTTAGGATTATGGTTAGGGTTATTGTTAGGTTTAGGTTTAGGATTAGTGTTATTGTTAGGGTTAGGTTTAGAGTTATGGTGAGGGTGGGTGTGAGGGTTAGGGTTAGTGTTAGCATGAGGTTTAGGGTTAGGGTTAGGATTAGGTTGAGGGTGAGGGTGAGGTTTAGGGTTAGATTTAGGGTTAGATTTTAGGTTGGAGGGTAAGGTCGAGCGTTAATATTAGGATTAGTGTTCGGGTTAAGGTTAGGATGAGGGTTAGGTTGAGGTTTAGGGTTAGGGTTAGAGTTAGAATGAGGGTTAGGGTGAGGGTGAGTGTGAAGGATAGTGTTAGGGTTAGGCTTAGGCTTAGGGTTAAGCTAAGGTTGAGAGTAGGGGTGAGGATTAGGGTTAGGGTGATGGTTAGTCTTTGGGTTAGGGTTATGGTTAAGATGAGGTTATGTTTAGGCTTAGGGTTAGGGTGATGGCTAGGGTGAGGGTGAGGGTTAGGGTAAAGGTAAGGGTTAAGTTTAAGCTTAGGGTTAGGCTGAGCATGAGGTTGAGGGTGAGGGTTAGGGTTAGGGATAAGGTGAGGTTTAGTGTTAGGATTAGGGTTAGAGTTAGGGTTAGGTTTAGGGGTAGGGATAGGGTCAGGGTGAGGGTTAGGGTTCGGGTAAGGGTTAGGGTGGGGGTGACGATAAGGGTAAAGGTGAGGGTTAGGCTGAGGGTGAGGGTTATGGTAAGGGTGAGGGTTAGGTTTACGATGAGGGTTAGGGTTAGGGTTAGGCTAAGGGTGAGGGTTAGATTGAGGATTAGTGTTAGGGTTAGTGTGAGGTTTAGGGTGAGGATGAGTTTTAGGGTTAGGGTTAGGGTTAGGATTAATGTTAGGGTTAGGCTTAAGGTGAGGGTTAGGGTGAGGGTGAGCTTTAGTGTTAGTGTTAGGATTAGGATTAGCGTTATGTTCAGGGTGAGTGTGAGGGTTAGTGTTAGGGTTAGGGTTAGGCTTAGTTTTAGACTGAATGTGAGGGTGAGGGTGAGGGTTACGGTGAGGGTTAGGGTGAGAGTTAGGGTTAGGGTTAGGTTGATGGTTAGGGTGAGGGTTAGGGTTAGGGTGAAGTTGAGGGTGAGGGTGAGGGTTAGTGTTAGGGTGAGGGTTAGGATGAGGGTTAGGGTTAGTATTAGGGTTAGGGTCAGGGCTAGGGTGAGGGTTAGTTTTAGGTTTAGGTTTAGGGTGAGGTTTGGGATTAGGTTTAGTGTTAGGGTTAGGGTGAGGGTCAATGTTTAGGGTTAGAGTTAAGGTTACGGTGAGGCTGAGGGTGAGGGTTAGGGTTAGGGTTAGTGTTAGAGTTAGGGTTACAGTGATGGTTCGGGTGAGGGTGAGGTTTAGGCTTAGTGTTAGGATTAGGATTAGGGTACAGGTTAGTGTTACAGTGAGGGTTAGGGTTAGGGATAGGGTTAGCCTTATGTTTAGGCTGAGGGTGAGGGTGAGGGTGAGGGATAGGGTTAGGGTGAGAGTTAGGGGTAGGATTAGAGTGAGTGTTAGGGTTCGGGTTATGTTTAGGGTTAGGGTGAGGGTTAGGGTTATGGTGAGTGTTAGGGTTAGGTTGAGGGTTAGGGTTTGGTTGAGGGTTAGGCTTAGGGTGATGGTAAGTGTTAGGCTTTGGGTGATGTTTAGGATGAGGATTAGGGTTAGGATTAGGTTTAGGGTGAGGGCTAGGGTGAGCGTGAGGGTTAGGGTTAGTGTTTGGGTGAGGTTTAGGGTTAGGGTTAGTGTTCGGGTGAGGGTTAGGATGAGGGTTAGGGTTACAGTGAGGGTAAGGGTTAGGGTAAGTGTGATGGTTAGGGTTAGGATTTGGGTTAGGGTGAGGGTGAGTTTTAGGGTTAGATTTATTATTAGGGGGAAGGTTAGGTCGAGGGTTAGGGTTAGCGTTAGGGATAAGGTTAGGGTGAGGGTTAGGTTGAGGTTTAGGGTTAGAGTTAGGGTGAGGGTGAGGGTATGTGAGGGTTAGGGTTAGGCTTAGGGTTAGGCTGAGAGTGAAGGTGAGGTTGAGGGTTAGGGTGAGGGTGAGGGTTAGAGTTCGGTTCAGGGTGACAGTTAGGGTTCGGGTTAAGTTTAGGGTTAGGGTGAGGGTTAGGGTAACAGTTTCAGTAAGAGTGAGGGTTAGGGTTACGTTGAGGGTTAGGGTAAGGTTTAGGGTTAGGGTGAGGGTGAGTGTGAGGGTTAGGGTTAGTGTTAGGGTGAGGGTTAGGATGAGGGTTAGTTTAAGGATTAGGGTTAGGGTGAGGGATAGGGTGAGGGTGAGGTTTATGGTTTGGTTTAGGCTGAGGTTTAGGGTTAGGTTTAGGCTTAGGGTTAGGGTGAGGGTGAGGTTTAGGGTTAGAGTTAGTGTTTGGGTGAGGCTGAGGGTGAGTGTTAGGGTTAGGCTTAGTGTTAGAGGTAGGGTTACGGTGAGTGTTAGTGTGAGGTTGAGGGTTGGGGTTAGGGTTAGGATTCAGGTAAGGGTTAGGGTGAGTGTGAGAGTTAGGGTTAGGGCTAGTCTTAGGCTTAGGTTTAGGCTGAGCGAGAGGTTGAGTGTGAGGGTTATGGTTAGGGTGATGGTTAGCATTACGGTTAGGGTGAGGGTTAGGATGAAGTTTAGTGTTAGGGTGAGGGTTAGGTTGAGGATCTTGGTAAGGGTTAAGTTGAGGTTTAGGCTGAGGGTGAGGGTTAAGATAAGGGTGAGGGTTAGGGTTAGGTTTTGGGTTAGGGTTATGGTTAGGGTGAGGGTTAGATTGAGGATTAGGGTTAAGGTTAGGGTTACTGTGAGGTTTAGAGTGAGGATGAGTGTTAGGGTTAGGGTGAGGGTGAGGGTTAGAATTAGGGTTAGGATGAGGGCTAGGTTGAGGGTAAGGTTTAGAGTTAGGTTTAGGATATGCGTGAGGTTTAGGATCAGGGTGAAGGTTAGGGTTAGTGTGAGGGTTCTATTAGGGTTTGGGTTAGTGTTAGACTGAGGGTAAGTGTTAGGGTGAGGGTTAATGTTAGGGTGAGGGTTTATGGTTAGGGTTAGGGTTAGGGTTAGTGTTAGGTTTACAGTTATGATGAGGGTGAGGGTTAGGGTAAGGGTTAGGTTGACGGATAGGCTTAGGTTAACGTTAGGGTTAGGGTTAGGGTGAGGGTGAGGGCGAGGGTTAGGGTTAGTTTTAGGGTGAGGCTTAGGATGAGGGTTGGGGTTAGGATTAGGGTGAGGGTGAGGGCTAGGGTGAGGGTGAGGTTTAGGTTTAAGGTTAGTGTGCGGTTCAGGGTTAGGTTTAGGGTTAGGGTTAAGGTGAGGGTGAGGTTTGAGATTAGAGTTAAGGTTAGTGTGAGGTTGAGGGTGAGAGTTAGTGTTAGGTTCAGTGTTAGAGTTAGGGTTACCTTGAGGGTTAGGGTGAGGGTAAGGGTTAGCCTTAGTTTTAGGATTAGGTTTAGGGTAAGGTTTAGGGCGAGTGTGAGGGTTAGGGTTAGGGTGAGAGTTAGGGGTTGAGTTAGGGTGAGAGTTAGGGTTCGGGTTAAGTTTAGGGTTACTGTGAGTGTTAGTGTTAGGTTGAGGGTTAGGGTTAGGCTTAGGATTAGCGTTAGGTTGAGTGTGATGTATAGGGTTAGAGTTGGGGTTAGGGGGAGGGTGATGGTGAGGGTTAGGGTAAGGGTTAGGGTGAGGGCTAAGTTGATGGTGAGGTTTAAAGTTAGTGTTAGGGTGAGGTTTACGTTTAGGTTTAGGGTTAGGGTTAGGTTGAAGTTTAGGTTTAGAGTTATGGTAAGTGTGAGGCTGAGGTTGAGGGTTAGGGTTAGGGTTAGTGTTAGATTTAGGGATAGGGTGAGGGTTAGGGTTAAGGTGAGGGTGACGGTGAGGGTTAGGCTTATGCTTAGGGTTAGGATTAGGATTAGGGTAAGTTTAGGGTGAGTGTGATGGTTGGGGTTAAGGTTAGGCTTAGGGTTAGGTTGAGAGTGAGGGTGAGGGTGAGCATTAGGGTTAGGGTGAGGGTTAGGGTTAGGTTTAGGGTTAGGGTGAGGGCTAGGGTGAGGGTGAGTGTTAGGGTTAGTGTTAGGGTAAGGTTTAGGTTTAGGGTTAGGGTTTGGATTAGGGTTATGATGAGGGTTAGGGTTACATTGAGGGTGAGGGTTAGGGTTAGGTTGAGGATTAGGGTTAAGATTATGGTTAGGGTGAGTGTCAGTTTTAGGATTAGGGTTAGGGATAGGGTTAGGTTTAGGGTTAGGATTAGTTTTATTGTTAGGGTTAGGGTTAGAGTTATGGTGAGTGTGAGAGTGAGGGTGAGGGTGAGGGTTAGGTTTATCATGAGGATTAGGGTTAGGGTTAGGATTAGGGTTAGGATGGGGGGAGGTTTAGGGTTAGATTTAGGGTTAGTTGTAGGGTTAGGGAGTGCGTTAATGTTAGGGTTAGTGTTAAGGTTAAGTTTAGGGTGTGGGTTAGGTTGAGGATTAGTGTGAGGGTTAGTGTGAGGTTTAGGGTTTAGGATGAGGTTTAGGGTTAAGGTTAGGGTTAGGATTAATGTTAGGTTTAGGCTTAAGTTGAGGGTTAGGGTGAGGGTGAGATTTAGGGTTAAGGTTAGGATTAGGATTAGGGTTAGTGTTAGGGTGAATAATACGATGAGTGTTAGCATTAGGGATAGGTTTAGGCTTAGGTTTAGGCTGAGGGTGAGGGTGAGGGTGAGGGTTAGGTTTAGGGTGAGGGTTAGGGTCAGGATAAGTGTGAGAGTTAAGGTTCGGTTAAGTTTAGGGTTAGGGTGAGGGTTAGGTTAACAGTTACATTTAGGGTGAGGGTTCGGGTTAGGTTGAAGGTTAGGGCTAGCGTTAGGGTTAGGGTGAGGGTGAAGGTTATGGTTAGTGTTAGGGTGAGGGTTAGGTTGAGGGTTAGGGTTAGGATTAGGGTTAGGGTGAGGGCTAGGGTGAGGGTGAGGTTTAGGGTTAGGGTTAGGGTGAGGTTTAGCATTAGGATTACGGTTAGGGTTAGGGTGAGGTTGAGGTTTAGGTTTAGAGTTAGGTTTAGGGTTAGGCTGAGGTTTAGGGTTAGGTTTAGGGTTAGTGTTAGAGTTAGGGTTATGATGAGGGTTCGGGTGAGTGTGAGGATTAGGCTTAGTGTTAAGAATTGGTTTAGGATAAGGGTTATTGTGAGTGTAAGGGTTAGGCTGAGGGTAAGGGTGAGGGTAAGGGTTAGGTTTGGGTTGAGAGTTAGGGGTATGGGTAGGGTGAGTGTTAGGGTTCGGTTTAAGTTTAGGTTTAGGGTGAGGGTTAGGGTTAGAGGTACTGTGAACATGAGGGTTAGGGTTATGTTGAGGGTTAGGCTTAGGCTTAGGATTAGGGTCATGGTTAGTGTTAGGCTTAGGGTGAGGGTTAGGATGAGGATTAGGGTTAGGATTAGGTTTAGGGTGAGTGCTAGGCTGAGGATGAGAGTTAGGGTTAGTGTTTGGGTGAGGTTTAGGATTAGGTTTAGGTTTAGGGTGAGGGTTAGGATGAGTGTTAGGGTTACAGTGAGGGTGAGGGTTAGGGTAAGTGTGATGGTTAGGGTTAGGATTTGGGTTAGGGTGAGGGTGAGTTTTAGGGTTAAATTTATTGTTAGGGGGAAGGTTAGGTCGAGTGTTTGGGTTAGCGTTAGGGATAAGGTTAGGGTGAGGTTTAGGTTGAGGTTTAGGGTTAGGGTTAGGGTTAGGGTAAGGGTGAGGTTATGTGAGGGTTAGGGTTAGGGTTAAGCTTAGGGTTATGGTTAGGCTGACGGTGAGGTTGGGGTGAGGATTAGGGTTAGGGTGATGGTTAGGGTTAGGGGTAGGGTGAGGGCAGGGGTGAGGATTCGGGTTAGGATTAGGGTTAGGCTGAGGGCTAGGGTGAGGGTGAGGGTTAGAGTAAGGGTTAGGCTTAGGCTTAGGTTTAGGCTGAGCGTGAGGTTGAGGGTGAGTGTTAGGCTTAGGGTGATGGTTATGTTTACTGTTAGGGTGAGGGTTAGGGTTAGTGTGAGGGTTCGTGTTAGGGTTAGGGTAAGTGTTAGGGTGAGGGTAAGTGTTAGGGTGAGGGTTATGATTAGGGTGAGGGTTAGGATTAAGGATATTGTTTGGGTTAGGGTTAGGTTACGGTTACGGTGATGTTGAGGGTTAGGGTTATCGTTAGGTTTAGGGTGAGATTTAGGGTTAGGGTTAGTGTTAGGGTGAGGGTTAGGGTTAGGTTTTGGGTTAGGGTGAGGGTGAAGGTTAGGTTTAGGGTTAGGGTTATTGTTATTGTTAGGGTTAGGGTTAGAGTTATGGTGATGGTTATGTTATGGTTTGCATGAGGTTTAGGGTTCGGGTTACAGTGAGGGTGAGAGTAAGGGTTAGGTTGAGGGTTAGGGTTAGGATTAGGGTTAGGGTGAGGTTTAGGGTCAGGGTTAGTGTTATGGTGAGGGTGAGGGTTAAGGTTAGGGTGAGTGTTAGGGATAGGATGAGGGTTAGGTTTAGGTTTAGGGTGAGGTTTAGCGTTAGGGTTAGGATTAGCGTTAGGTTGAGTGTGAGATATAGGGTTAGAATTAGGGTTAGGGGGAGGCTTATGGTGAGGGTTAGGGTTTGCGTTAGTGTTAGGGTTAGGGTGAGGGTGAGTTTTAGGTTGAGGTTTAGGTTTAGGGTTAGATTAGGTGTTATTGTTAGGGTTAGAGTTAGAGTTACGGTGAGTGTGAGGGTGAGGGTAACGGTGAGGGTTAGGGATAGCATGAGTGTTAGGGTTAGGGTGAGTGATAGGATGAGAGTGAGGGTTAGGGATAGGGTTAGGCTTAGGGTTAAGCTGAGAGTGAGGGTTAGGGTGAGGGTGAGGGTTAGGGTGAGGGTTAGGGTTAGGGTTAGAGTGACAGTTAGGTTTCGGGTTAAATTTAGGGTTAGCGTGAGGTTTAGGGTAACGGTTACAGTGAGGGTGAGGGTTAGGGTTAGGTTGAGAGTTAGGGTTAGGTTTAGGGTTAGGGTGAGGGTGAGGGTGAGGGTTAGGGTTAGTGTTAGGTATTAGCTTAGGATGAGGTTTAGTTTTAGGATTAGTGTTAGGGTGAGGGCTCCAGTGAGGGTCAGGTTTAGTGGTTGGGTTAGGGTGAGGTTTAGGGTTAGGTTTAGGGTTAGGGTTAGTGTGAGGGTGAGGTTTATGGTTAGAGTTAGGGTTGGGGTGAGGCTAAGGGTGAGGGTTAGCATTAGGGTTAGTGTTAGAGTTAGGGTTACAGTGAGCGTTAGGTTGAGGGTGAGTGTTAGGCTTATTGTTAGGATTAGGATTCCGTTAAGGGTTAGGGTGAGGGTGAGGGTAAGAGTGAGGGTTAGGGTTAGGTTTAGGCGGAGGTTTAGGGTTAGTGTTAGGATTAGGGTTAGGCTGAGTAAGAGGTATAGGGTTAGAGTTTCGGTTAGTGGGAGGGTTATGGTGAGGTTTAGGGTTAGGGTTAGGGTTAGTGTTAGGGTTAGGGTGAAGGTGAGGTTTAGTTTGAGGTTTAGGGTTAGGCTTAGTGTTATTGTTAGGGTTAGGGTTAGAGTTACAGTGAGGGTGAGGATGAGGGTAAGGTTGAGGATTAGGGATAGGATGAGGGTTAGGATTAGGGTGAGGTATAGGATGAGAGTTAGGGTTAAGGATAGGTTTAGGGTGAGGGTGAGGGTTAGGGTGAGGGTTAGGGTTAGGGTGAGGGTTAGGTTTAGGGTTAGGGTGAGAGTTAGGGTTCGAGTTAAGTTTAGGTTTAGGGTGAGGGTTAGGGTAAGCGTTACTGTGAGGGTGAGGAATAGGGTTAGGTTGAGGGTTAGGGATAGGGTTAGGGTGAGGTTTAGGGTTAGGGTGAGGGTGAGGTTTAGGGTTAGAATTAGGCTTAGGGTGTGGCTGAGGGTGAGGGTTAGGTTTAGGGTGAGTGTTAGAGTTAGTGTTACAGTGAGGGTTAGTGTGAGTTTGAGGGTTAGGCTTAGTGTTAGGATTAGGATTAGGGTGTTAGGGTGAGTGTGAGTATTAGGGTTAAGGTTAGGTTTAGGGTTAGGGTTAGGCTTAGTGTAAGGTTGAGGGTGAGGGTTAGTGTTAGGGTGAGATTTAGGAGTAGGGTTACGGTGAGAGTTAGTGTTCGGGTCAAGTTTAGGGTTATGGTGAGGGTTAGGGTTAGGGTTACGGTGAGAGTGTGGGTTAGGTTTAGGTTGAGGGTTAGGGTTAGGGTTATGGTGAGGGTTAGATTGAGAATTAGGGTTAGGATTAGGGTTAGTGTGAGGGTTAGGTTGAGGATGAGGGTGAGGGCTAGGGTGAGGGTTAGAGTTAGGGTTAGGGTTAGGGTGAGGTTTAGGATTATGTGAGTCTTAGGGTTAGTGTGAGGGTTAGTGTTAGGGTTAGGTTTAGTGTTAAAGTGAGGGTAAGTGTTAAGGTGAGGGTTAATGTTAGGGTGACGGTTACGGTTAGGGTGAGGGTTAGGGTAGGGTTAGGGTTATTTTAAGGGTTAGGGTTAGGGTTAATATTACGGTGAGGGTGAGGGTTAGGGTTAAGGTTAGGGTGAGGATCAGTGTTAGGGTTAGGGTTAGAGTTAAGGTTAGGCTGAGGTTGAGGATTAGGGTTACAGATAGGGTAAGGGTGAGGCTGAGTTTGAGTGTTAGGTGTAGGGTTATTGTTAGAGTTAGGGTAAGGTTGAGGGTTTGGGTGAGGGTGAGGGTGAGGGTGAGCATTAGGCTTAGGGTGAGGATTTGGGTTAGTGTTAGGGTTAGGGTGAGTGTGAAGGTTATGGTTATGGTTAGCCTAGGCTTCGGGTTAGGCTGAGATTGAAGGTGAGGTTGAGGTTTAGGGTTAGGTTGAGGGTTAGTTTTAGGGTTATGGTGAGAGTTAGGGTTCGATTAAGTTTAGGGTTAGGGTAAGGGTTACTCTGAGGGTGAGGGATATGGTTAGGTTGAGGGTTAGGGCTAGGGTTAGGGTTAGGGTGAGGGTGAGGGTGAGGGTTAGGGTTACTGTTAGGGTGAGGCTTATGATGAGATTTAGGGTTAGGATTAGGGTTAGGGTGAGGGCTAGGGTGAGGGTGAGGTTTAGGGTTAGGCTTAGGGTGAGGTTTAGTGTTAGGTTTAGGGTTAGGATTAGTGTGAGGGTTAGGTTTAGGGTTAGAGTTAGGGTTAGGGTGAGGCTGAGGGTGAGGGTTAGGTTTAGGGTTAGTGTTAGAGTTAGGGTAACATTGAGTTTTAGTGTGAGGCTGAGGGTTAGGCTTAGTGTTACGATTAGGATTCGGGTGTTAGGGTGAGTGTGAGGGTTAGTGTTAGTGTTAGGTTTAGGCTTAGGGTTAGGCTTAGGGTAAGGGTGAGTGTGAGTGTTAGGGTTAGGGTGAGAGTTAGGGGTAGGGTTAGGGTGAGAGTTAAGGCTCGGGTTAAATTTAGGGTTAGGGTGAGGGTTAGGGATAGGGTTACAGTGAGGGTGAGGGTTCTTTTTAGGTTAAGGGTTAGGGTTAGGCTTAGGTTTAGGGTGAGGGTTACGGTTAGGTTTAGGGTGAGGGTTAGGATGAGGATTAGTGTTAGGATTAGGGTTTGGGTGAGGGCTAGGGTGAGGTTTAGGATTAGTGTTTGGGTGAGGTTTAGGTTTAGTGTTAGAGTGTGGGTTAGGATATTTGTTAGGGTCACAGGGAGGGTGAGAGTTAGGGTTAGGGTGAGGTTTAGGGTTAGGATTTGGTTTAGGGTGAGGGTGAGTTTTAGGATTAAATTTAGGGTTATGGGGAGGGTTAGGTCAAGAGTTAGGGTTAGGGTTAGTGTTAGAGTTAGGGTTACATTGAGTTTTAGTGTGAGGGTGAGGGTTAGGCTTAGTGTTAAAATTAGGATTCGTGTGTTCGGGTGAGTGTGAGGGTTAGTGTTAGGTTTAGGGTTAGGGTTAGGCTTAGGGTAAGGGTGAGGGTGATGGTTAGGGTTAGGTTGAGAGTTAGGGGTAGGGGTAGGGTGAGAGTTAGTGCTCGGGTTAAATTTAGGGTTAGGGTGAGTGTTAGGATTAGGGTTACAGTGAGGGTGAGGGTTATTGTTAGGTTGAGGGTTAGGATTAGGCTTAGGATTAGGGTGAGGGTTAGGGTTAGGTTTAGGGTGAGGGTTCGGATGAGGATTAGTGTTAGGATTAGGGTTTGGGTGAGGGCTAGGGTGAGGGTTAGGATTAGTGTTTGGGTGAGGTTTAGGGTTAGGATTTGGGTTAGGGTGAGGGTGAGTTTTAGGATTAAATTTAGGGTTAGGGGAAGGTTTAGGTCAAGAGTTAGGGTTAGGGTTAGTGTCAGCGTTAAGGTTAGGGTGAGGGTTAGGTTGAGGTTTAGTGTTAGGGTTAGGGTTAGGATTAGGTTTAGGGTTAGGGTATGTGAGGGTTAGGGTTAGGGTTAGGCTTTGGGTTAGGGTAACGCTGAGGGTGAGGGTGGGGGTGAGGATTAGGGTTAGGGTGATGGTTAGGGTTAGGGTTAGGTTGAGGGTTACGATGAGAGATAGGGTTAGGATTATTGTTAGGGTGAGGGCTAGGATGAGGGTGAGGGTAAGGGTAAGGGTTAGGCTTAGGCTTAGGTTTAGGCTGAGCGTGAGGTTGAGTGTGAGGGTTAGGGTTAGGGTGATGTTTAGGTTTAAGGTTAGGGTGAGGGTTAGGATGAGGTTTAGGGTTAGTGTTAGGGTTAGGGTGAGGCTGAGGCTTAGGGTTACGGTTAGTGTTAGAGTTAGGGTTACAGTGAGGGTTAGTGTGACTGTAAGGGTTAGGCTAAGTGTTAGGATTAGGATTAGGGTAAGGGTTAGGTTGAGTGTGAAGGTTAGGTTAGGGTTAGGCTTAGGCTTAGGGTTAGGCTGAGGGTGAGGGTGAGGTTTAGGGTTAGGCTGAGAGTTAGGGGTAGGTTTAGGGTGAGAGTTAGTGTTCGGGTTAAGTTTAGGGTTAGGGTGAAAGTTAGGGTTAGGATTATGGTGAGTGTGAGTGTTAGTGTTAGGTTGAGGTTTAGTGTTAGGCTTAGGACTAGGGTTGGGTTGATGGTTAGGGTTGGGGTTATTGGGAGGTTTAGGATGAGGATTAGGGTTAGGATTAGGGTTTGGGTGAGGGCTCGGGTGAGGGTGAGGGTGAGGGTTAGTGTTTGGGTGAGGTTTAGTTTTAATGTTAGGTTTAGGATGAGGGTGAGTGTTACAGTGAGGGTGAGGTTTAGGGTTAGGATGAGGGTTAGGGTTAGGATTAGGGTTAGGGTGAGTGTATGTGAGGGTTAGTGTTAGGGTTAGGCTTAGGCTTAGAGTTAGGCTGAGGGTGTGGATGGGGGTGAGTATTAGTGTTAGGGTTATGGTTATGGTTAGGGTTAGGGTGTGGTTTAGGATGAGGGATATGGTTAAGATTAGGTTTAGGGTGAGGGCTAGGGTGAGGGTGAGGGTCAGATTAAGGGTTAGGCTTTGGCTTATCTTTAGGCTGAGCATGAGGTTGAGGGTCTGGTTTAGGGTTAGGGTGATGTTTATTTTTATGGTTAGGTTGAAGGTTAAGATGAGGTTTAGGGTTAGGGTGAGGATGATGGTAAAGGTAAAGGTGAGGTTTAGCCTGAGTGTGAGGGTTAAGATAAGGGTGAGGGTGAGGGTTAGGTTTAGGGTTAGGGTTAGCATTAGGGTGATGCTTCTATTGAAGATTAGGTTTCGAGTTAGGGTTAGCGTTAGATTTAGAGTGAGGATGAAGGTTAAGTTTAGGGTGAGGATGAGGGTTAGAATTAGGATTAGGGTGAGGGCTAGGGTGAGGGTAAGGATTAGAGTTCGGGTTATGGTTAGGATGAGGTTTAGGATTAGGGTGCGTGTTAGGGTTAGTGTGAGGGTTAGTGTTAGGTTTAGGGTTAGTATTAGGATGAGGGTAAGTGTTAGGGTGACGGTTAATGTTATACTGAGGGTTCTGGTTAGGGTGAGGTTTAGGGTTTGGGTTAGGGTTATTGTTAGGGTCAGGGTTAGGGTCAGGGTTGGATTGAGGATTAGTGTTAAGGTTAGTGTGAGGTTTAGGGTGAGGATGATGATTAGGGTTAAGGTGAGGGCTAGGGTGAGGTACAGGGTTAGTTTTAGGGTGAATTTTAGGGTTAGGGTGATGGTTAGAGTTAGTGTTAGCATTAGTGTTAGCGTTAGGCTTTGTGTTAGGGTGAGGGTAAATGTTAGGGTGAAGGTGAGGTTTAGGGTGAGGGTTATGTTTAGGGTGAGTGTTAGAGGTAGGGTTAGGGTTATTGTTAGGGTTAGTGTTAGGGTTACTGTTACGGTGAGGGTGAGGTTTAGGGTTAGGTTTAGGGTTAGGATGAGGTTTAGGTTTAGGGTTAGGGTTAGAGTTAGGGTTAAGGTGGGGTGAGGTTTAGGGATTGAGTTAGGGATAGTGATAGGGTTAGGGATAGGGTCAGGGTTAGGGTTAAGCTTAGGCTTAGGCTTAGGATGAGGCCGAGCATGAGGGTGAGGTTTAGGGTTAGGGTTAGTGTGATGGTTAGGGTTAGGGTTAGGGAGAGGTTTAGGATGAGGTTTAGGGTTAGGATTAGGTTTAGGGTGAGGGCTAGGTTGAGGGTTAGGGGGAGATTTAGGGATAGGTTTAGGTTTAGGATTTGGGTTAAGGTGAGGGTGAGTGTGAGGTTTAGGGTTAGGGTTAGGGTGAGGCTTAGGGTTAGGGTAAGGGTTAGTTTTAGTGTTTGGGTTATGGTGTGGGTGAGGCTGAGGATTAGGGTTAGGTTTAGGGTTAGGTTTAGGGTTTGGTTTAGGTTTAATATTAGGGTTAGGGTTAGGGTTACCTTGAGGGTTAGGGTTAGGGTTAGGGTTAGGGTTAGGCTGTGGGTGAGGGTGGGTGTGAGGATTAGTTTTATGGTTAGTTTTAGGGTTATTGTTAGTGTTGTGGTTAGGGTTGAGTTTGAAGTTAGGGTGAGGCTGAGGCTGAGGGTTATGGTTAGGGTTAGGATTAGGGTTAGGGTTAGTGTTATTGTTAGGGTTAGGGTTAAAATTACAGTGAGGTTGAAGTTGAGGATGAGGATAAGTTTTAGGGTTAGGGTTAGGGTGAGGTTTAGTGTTAGAGTTATTGTTAGGGGGAGGATTATGGGGAGGTTTAAGGTTAGGGATAGTGTTAGGGTTAGGGTGAGGGTGAGGGTTAGGTTGAGATTTAGGGATATGGTTAGGATTATTGTTAGGGTGACCGTAGTATGAGGGTTAGGGTAAGGTTTAGGCTTAGGCTTAGGGTTAGGCTGAGGGTGAAGGTGGGGTTGAGGATTAGGGTTAGGGTAATGTTTAGGGTTAGGGTTAGTGTTATTGTTAGGGTTAGGTTTCGAGTTATTGTGAAGGTGAGGGTGTGGGTGAGGTTTAGGGTTTGGGTTAGGGTGGAGTTTATGGTTAGGGTTAATGTTAGTGTTAGTGTTAGGGTTAGGGTGAGGGTGAGGTTTAGGGTTAGATATAGGATTAGGGGGAGGGTTAGGGTTAGGCTTAGGGTTAGGGTTACAGTTAGGTTGAGGTTTAGGGTTAGGGTTAGGTTTAGAGTTAGACTTACTGTGAGGGTGAGTGTTAGGGTTACGGTTAGGGTTAGGGTTAGGGTGAAGTTTAGGGTTAGTGTAAGGGTTAGGGTTATGGTGAGGGTTAGGGTGAGGCTAAGGCTTAGTGTTAGAATTAGGATTAGTGTAAGGGTTAGGGTGAGTTTGAGGGTTATGGTTAGGGTTAGGCTTAGGGTTAGGCTAGTCATGAGGTTGAGGGTTAGGATTAGGGATAGGGTGAGGTTTAATGTTAGGGTTAGGGTTAGAATTAAGGTTAGGTTGAGGGTGAGGTTTAGGGGTATAATTAGGGTCGGGGTGAGGGTTAGGGTTAGGGTGAGGGTTAGGGTGGGGGTGAAGGTTAGGGTAAAGTTGAGTTTTAGGCTGAGGGTGATGTTTATGGTAAGGGTGAGGGTTAGGTTTAGGGTGAGGGTTAGGGTTACAGTTTGGGTGATGGTGAAGGTTAGATTGAGGATTAGTATTAGGGTTAGTGTGTGGTTTAGAGTGAGGATGAGAGTTAGGCTTAGGGTGAGGGCTAGGGTGAGGGTGAGGGTGACGGTTAGATTGAGGAATAGTGGTAGGGTTAGTGTGAGGTTTAGTGTGAGGATGAGGTTTAGGGTCAGGTTTATGATTATGATTAATATTAGGGTTAGGCTTAAGGAGAGGGTTAGGGTGAGGGTGAGGTTCAGGATTAGTGTTCGGATTAGTATTAGGGTTAGGGTTAGGGTGAGTGTGAGGGTTAGAGTTAGGTTTAGGTTTAGGCTTAGTGTTTGGCTGAAGGTGAGGGTGAGTGTGAGGGTTACCGTTAGGGTGAGAGTTAGGGGTAGGGTTAGGATGAGAGTTAGAGTTCAGGTTATGTTTAGGGTTAGGGTGAGGGTTAGGTTTAGGGTTACAGTGAGGGTGAGGTTAGGGTTAGGTTGAGGGTTAGGGTTAGGCTTAGGATTAGGTTGAGGTTTAGTGTAAGTGTTAGGGTGAGGGTTAGTATGAGGATTATTGTTAGGATTAGGGTTCGGGTGAGGGCTCAGGTGAGGATGAGGGTTAGGATTAGTGTTTGGGTGAGGTTTAGGGTTAGGGTTAGGGTGAGGGTTAGGATATGTGTAAGGGTCACAGTGAGGGTGAGGGTTAGTGTTAGGGTGAGGGTTAGGTTCAGGATTTGGGTTAGGGTCAGGGTGAGTTTTAGGATTATATTTAGGGTTAGGGGGAGGGTTAGGTCAAGGGTTAGGGTTAGGGTTAGTGTTAGGGTTAAAGTTAGGGTGAGGGTTAGGTTGAGGTTTAGGGTTAGGTTTAGGGTTAGGATTAGTGTTATGGTTAGGGTGTGTGAGGCTCTGGGTTAGGGTTAGGCTTAGGGTTAGGATTATGCTGAGGGTGTGGGTGGGGTGAGGATTAAGGTTAGGGTGATGGTTAGGGTTAGCATTAGGGTGAGGGTTAGGATGAGGGATAGGGTTAGGATTATTGTTAGGGTGAGGGCTAGGGTGAGTGTGAGGGTAAGGGTAAGGTTAGGCTTAGGCTTAGGTTTAGGCTGAGCATTATTGTGAGGGTGCGGGTTGGGTTAGAGTGATGGTTAGGTTTACGGTTAGGGTGAGAGTTAGGATGAGGTTTAGGGTTAGGGTGAGGATGATGGTAATGGTAAAGGTGAGGTTTAGGCTCAGGGTGAGATTTAAGATTAGGGTGAGGTTTAGGATTAGGTTTAGGATTAGGGTTAGGGTTAGGGTGAGGGTTCGATTGAGCTTTAGGGTTAGGGTTAGGGTTAGTGTGAGGTTTAGGGTGAGGATGAGGTTTAGGGTTAGGGTGAGGGTGAGGGTTAGAATTAAGGTTAGGGTGAGGGCTAGGTTGAGGGTGAGGGTTAGAGTTAGTCTTAGGGTTAGGGTGATGTTTAGGATTAGGGTGAGGGTTAGGGTTAGTGTGAGGGTTAGGGTTAGGGTTACGGTTAGTGTTAGGGTGAGAGTGTTAGTGTGACTGTTAATGTTATCGTGAGGGTTCTGGTTAGGGTGACGTTTAGGGTTAGGGTTAGGGTTATTGTGAGTGTTAGGGTTAGGGTTACGTTTACGGTGTGGGTGAGGGTGAGGGTTAGGATTAGGTTAGGGTGAGGTTTAGTGTTAGGGTTAGGGTGAGAGTTAGGTTTAGGGTGAGGGTGTGGTTTAGGGCTAGAGTTAGGGTTAGGGTGAGTGTTAGGGTTAGGGTGAGGGTTAGGGTGTGGGTGACTGTAAGGGTAAAGGTGAGGGTTAGGCTGAGGGTGAGGGTTAAGGTAAGGGTGAGGGTTAGGGTTAGAGTGAGGGTTAGGTTTAGGGTTAGGATGAAGATGAGGGTTAAATTGAGGATTAGTATTTGGGTTAGTGTGAGCTTTAGGGTGAGGATGAGGATTAGGGTTAAGGTGAGGGCTATGGTGAGGGTGAGGCTTAGGGGTAGTGTTAGGGTGAGGTTTAGGGGTAGGGTGAAGATTAGGATTAGTGTGAGCATTAGTGTTAGCATTAGGGATAGTGTTAGGGTGAGGGTAAATGTTAGGGTTAAGGTGAGGGTTATGGTGAGGGTTAGGGTTAGGGTTAGGGTTATTGTTAGGGTTAGGGTTAGGGTTACTGTGAGGGTGATGGTTAGAGTTAGGTTTAGGTTGAGGTTTAGGTTTAGGGTTAGGGTTAGAGTTGGGTTTAGTGTGAGGGTGAAGTTTAGGGTTAGAGTTAGGGATAGTGTTATGTTTGGGGATAGGGTGAGGGTTAGGGTTAGGCTTAGGCTAAGGCTTAGGCTTAGGACCAGCATGAGGGTGAGGGTTAGGGTGATGGTTAGGGTGAGGGTTAGGGTTAGTTTTATAATGAGGTTTAGGTTGAGGTTTAGGCTTAAGATTAGTTTTGGGGTGAGGGCTAGTGTGAGGCTTAGGGTGAGGCTTAGGGATAGGTTTAGGTTTAGAATTTGCATTATGGTGAGGGTGAGTGTGAGGGTTAGGGTTAGGGTTAGGCTTAGGGTTAGGGTGAGGGTTAGTGTTAGGGTTTGTGTTAGGGTGAGGGTGAGGCCGAGGATTAGGGTTACCTTTGGGTTTGTTTTAGGGTTAGGGTTATTGTTAGGGTTTGGGTTAGGGTTAGGGTTACCTTGAAGGTTTGGGTTAGGTTTAGGGTTAGTGCTATGGTTAGGCTGAGGGTGAGGGTGGGTGGGGAGGATGAGGGTTAGGGTTAGGTTTAGGGTTATTGTTAGTGCTATGGTTAGGGTTAAGTTTGCTGTGAGGGTGAGGCTGAGGTTGAGGGTTATGGTTAGGGTTAGGATTAGGGTTAGGGTTAGTGTTATTGTTAGGGTTAGGGTTAGAGTTACAGTGAGGTTGAGGTTGAGCGTGAGGGTTAGGTTTATAGTGAGGTTTAGGGTTAGAGTTAGGTTTAGGGTTAGGGTGAGGGTGATGTTTATGGTTAGAGTTAGTGTTAGGAGGATGGTTAGGGTGAGGTTTAGGGTTAGGATTAGTGTTAGGGTTAGGGTGAGGGTGTGTGTTAGGTTGAGGTTTAGGGATAGGGTTAGGGTTAGGATTAGGGTTAGGGTCAGCTTGAGTATGAGGGTTAGGGTGAGGGTTAGGCTTAGGCGTAGGGTTAGGCTGAGGGTGAGGGTGAGGGTGAGGATTAGGGTTTGGGTGATGTTTAGGGTTAGGTTTAGTGTTATTGTTTGGGTTAGAGTTCGAGTTACGGTGAAGGTGAGAGTGGGGGTGAGGCTTAGGGTTAGGGTTAGGGTGGGGTTTATGGTTAGTGTTAGGGTTACCGTTAGGGTGTAGGTGAGGGTTAGGATTCGATATAGGGTTACGGTGAGGGTTAGGATGAGGTTTAGGGTTAGGGTTAGTGTTAGGGTTAGGGTGAGGATGAGGTTTATGATTAGATATAGGGTTAGGGTTAGGGTTACGGTTAGGGTGAGGTTTAGGGTTAGGGTTAAAGTTAGGGTTAGAGTTACGGTGAGGGTCAGGGTTAGGGTTTCAGTTAGGGTTAGAGTTAGGGTGAGGTTTAGGGTTAGAGTTAGAGTTAGGGTTAGGCTGAGTGTTAGCTTTAGGGTTAGTGTTAGAGTTAGGGTTATGGTGAGGGTTAGGGTGAGGGTGAGGGTAAGGCTTAGTGTTAGGATTAGGATTAGGGTAAGGGTTAGGGTGAGTGTGAGGTTTAGGGTTAGGGTTAGAGTTAGGCTTAGGGTTAGGCTGAGTATGAGGTTGAGTGTGAGGGTTAGGGTTAGGTATATGGTGAGGTTTAGTGTTAGGGTTAGCTTTAGAGTTAGGGTTAGGTTGAGGGTGAGGTTTACCGGTAGGGTTAGGGTAAGGGTGAGGTTTAGGGTTAAGGTGAGGGTGAGAGTTAAGGTTAGGATTAGGGTTAGGGTGAGGGCTAGGGGGAGGGTGAAGTTTAGGGTTACTGTTAGGTTAAGGTTTAGGGTTAGGGTTAGTGTTTTGGTTAGGGTTAGGATGAAGGTAAGGGTTAAGATGATGGTTGGGGTGAGGGTGAGGGTTAGGTTTAGGGTTAGGGTGACGGTGAGGGTTAGATTGAGGATTAGTGTTAGATTTAGTGTGAGGATGAGGGTTATGGTTAGGGTGAGGGCTAGGGTGAGGATGAGGGTGAGGGTTAGATTGGAGATTAGTGTTACGGTTAGTGTGCGGTTTATGGTGAGGATGAGGGTTAGGGTTAGGGTTAGGGTTAGGATTAATGTTAGGGTTAGGCTTAAGGTGAAGGATAGGGTGAGGGTGAGGTTTAGGGTTAGTGTTAGGATTAGGATTAGGGTTAGGTTTAGGGTGAGTGTGAGGGTTAGGTTTAGGTTTAGGGTTAGGCTTAGTGTTAGGCTGAAGGTGAGGGTGAGTGTGAGGGTTAGGATTAGGGTGACAGTTAGGGTTCGGGTTAATTTTAGGGTTAGAGTGAGGGTTATGGTAAGGGTTACAATGAGGGTGAGTGTTAGGGTTAGGGTTAGGTTGAGGGCTAGGGTTAGGGTTAGGGTGAGACTTAGGTTTTGATTTAAGTTTTGCTTAGGGTAAGGGTTATGGTAAGGTTTACAGTGAGGGTGAGTGTTAGGGTTAGGTTAGGGTTAGAGTTAGGGTGAGGGTGAGGGTGAGGGTTAGGGTTAGCGTTAGGGTTAGGGTGACGCTGATGGTTAGGGTTAGTGTTAGCCTTAGAGTTAGGGTTACATTGAAGGTTAGGGTGAGGGTGAAGGTTAGGCTCAGTGTTAGGATTAGGATTAGGGTAAGGTTTAGGGTGAGTGTGAGGGTTAGAGTTAGTGTTAGGTTTAGGCTTAGTGTTAGGCTGAAGGTGAGGGTTAGGGTGAAGTTTAGGGTCAGGGTGAGTGTTAGGGTTAGGGTTAGGGTGAGAGTTAGGGTAAGGGTTAAATTGAGGGTGAGTGTTATTGGTAGGATGAGGGTTAGCGTTAGGGTTAGGGTGAGAGTTAGAGTTCGGTTTAAGTTTAGGCTTAGGGTTAGGGTTACGGTAAGTGTGAGGGTTAGTGTTAGGTTGAGGGTTATGGTTAGGCTTAGGATTAGGGTGAGGGTTAGGGTTAAGGTGAGGTTTAGGGATAGGGTTAGTGTTATTGTTAGGGTTAGGGATAGGATGAGGGTTAGATTGAGGATTAGTGTTAGGTTTAGTGTGAGGTTTAGGCTTAGGATGAGGGTTAGGGTTAGTGTTAGGGTGAGTTTTAGGGTTAGGAAAATGGTTAGAGTTAGTGTGAGCATTAGTGTTGCGTTAGGGTTTGTGTTAGGGTGAGGGTAAATGTTAGGGTGAGGGTGAGGGATAGGGTTAGATTAGGGTTATTGTTATTGTTAGAGTTAGGGTTACTGTTACAGTGAGTGTGAGGGTTAGGGTTAGGTTTAGGGTTAGGGTGAGGTTTAGGTTTAGAGTTAGGGTTAGTGTGAGTGAGAGGTTTAGGGTTAGAGTTAGGGATAGTGTTAGGGTTAGGGATAGGGTGAGGTTTAGGCTTAGGCTTAGGCTTAGGCTTAGGCTGAGGCCGAGCATGAGGTTGAGGGTTAGGGTTAGGGTTAGGGAGACGGTTAGGGTTAGGGTTATTGTGAGATTCAGGATGAGGTTTAGGGTTAGGATTAGGTTTAGGGTAAGGGCTAGGATTAGGGTTAGCTTGAGGTTTAGGGATAGGTTTAGGTTTAGGATTTGGGTTAGGTTGAGGGTGAGTGTGAGGGTTAGGGTTAGGGTTAGGGTGAGATTTATGTTTAGGGTGAGGGTTCGTGTTAGGGTTTGGGTTAGGGTGAGGTTGAGGCTGAGGATTAGGTTTAGGTTTAAGTTTAGGTTTAGGGTTTCGTTTAGGTTTAATGTTAGTGTTAGGGTTAGGTTTACCTTGAGGGTTAGGGTTAGGGTTAGGGTTAGGGATAGGGTTAGTGTTAGGCTGAGTGTGAGGGCGAGTGAGAGGATTAGGGTTAGGGTTAGGGTTAGCATTATTGTTAGTGTTATGGTTAGGGTTAAGTATGCAGTGAGGGTGAGGCTGAGGGTGAGGGTTATGGTTAGGGTTAGGATTAGGGTTAGGGTTAGTGTTATTGCTAGGATTAGGGTTAGAGTTAGGGTTAGGGGGAGGTTTATGGTGAGGTTTAGAGTTTGGATTAGTGTTAGTGTTAGGTTGAGGGTGAGGGTTAAGTTGCTGTTTAGGGATAGGGTTAGGGTTAGGATTAGGTTTAGGGTGAGTGTGAGTATGAGGGTTAGCCTGAGGGTTACGCTTAGGCTTAGGGTTAGGTTTTGGGTGAGGGTGGGGGTGAGGATTAGGATTAGGGTGATGTATAGGGTTAGGGTTAGTGTTATTGTTAGGATTAGGGTTCGAGTTATGGTGAAGTTGAGGGTGCAGGTGAGGGTTAGGTTTTTGGTTAGAGTGGGTTTTAGGTTTGTGTTTAGGGTTAGTGTGAGGGTGAGGGTGAGTTTTAGGGTTAGATATAAGGTTAGGGGGAAGGTTAGGGTTAGGGTTAGTGTTAGGGTTAGGGTGAGGGTGAGGTTTAGGGTTAGATATAGCACTAGGGGGAGGGTTAGGGATAGCGTTAGAGTTAGGGCTAGGGTTATGTTTACGGTGAGGTTTAGGATTAGGGTTAGGGTTAGAGTTACTGTGAGGGTGAGGGTTAGGGTTAAGGTTAGGGTTAGGGTTAGGGTGAGGTTTAGGGTTAGGGTTAGGGTTAGGGTTAGAATTACGGTGAGAATGATGGTGCGGGTGAGTGTGAGATTTAGGGTTCGAGTTAGGGGTAGGGTGAGGATGAGGGTTAGGGTTAGGGTTAGCGTTAGTGTTAGGGTTATGGTGAGGGTTAGGGTGAGCGTGAGGGTAAGGCTTAGTGTTAGAATTAGGATTAGGGTAAGTGTTAGGGTGAGTGTGAGGTTTAGGTTAGGGTTAGGCTTAGGGTTAGGCTGAGCATGATGTTGAGGGTGAGGGTTAGGGTTAGGGATAGGGTGAGGTTTAGTTTTAGGGTTAGGGTTAGACTTAGGCTTAGGTTGAGGGTGAGGTTTAGGGGGAGGGTTAGGGTCAGGGTGAGGTTTAGGGTTAGGGTGAGGGTTAGCGTGGGGATGACTGTACGGGTAAAGGTGAGGGTTAGGCTGAGAGTGAGGGTTAGTTTTAGAGTGAGGGTTAGGGTTAGGATTAGGGTGAGGGTGAGGGTTAGATTGAGTATTAGTGTTAGGATTCGTGTGAGGTTTAGGGTGAGGATTAGGTTTAGGGTTAGGGTTAGGATTAATATTAGGGTTAGACTTAAAGTGAGGGTTAGGCTGAAGGTGAGGTTTAGAGTTAGTGTTGGATTAGGATTAGGGTTAGGGTTAGGGTGAGTGTGAGGGTTAGTGTTAGTGTTAGGTTTAGGTTTACTCTTAGGCTGAAGGTGAGGTTGAGGGTGAGGGTTAGGGTTAGGGTGAGTGTTAAAGTTAGGGTTAGGGTGAGAGTTAGGGTTCGGGTTAGGTTTAGGGTTAGGGTGAGGGTTACGGTAAGGGTTACAGTGAGGTTGAGGGTTAGGGTTAGATTGAGGGTTAGGTTTCGTGTTAGGGTGAGGGTTAGGATGTGCGTTAGAGTTAGGATTAGGGTTAGTGTGAGGGCTAGGGTGAGGGTGAGGTTTAGGTTTAGGGTTAGGGTGAGGTTTAGGGTTAGGTTTAGGGTGAGGGTTAGGGTGAGGGTGAGGTTTAGGGTTAGTGTTAGGGTTAGGTTGAGGCTGTGGGTGAGGGTTAGGGTTAGGGTTAGTGTTAGAGTTAGGGTTTCGGTGAGGGTTAGGGTGAGGATGAGTGTAAGGCTTAGTTTTAGTATTAGGATTAGGGTAAGGGTTAGTGTGAGGGTGAGGGTTAGTTTTAGGGTTAGGGTTAGGTTTAGGGTTAGGCTTAGGGTGAGGGTGAGCTTGATGGTTAGGGTTACTGTGAGAGTTTCGGGTAGGGTTTTTGTGAGAATTAGGGTTCAGGTTAAATTTAGGGTTAGGCTGAGGGTTAGGGTTAGTGTTACAGTGAGGGTGAGGGTTAGGGTCAGGTTGAGGGTTAGGGTTAGGCTTAGGATTAGGGTGAGGTTTAGGGTGAGGGTTAGGATGAGGATTAGGGTTAGGATTAGGCTTAATGTGAGGGCTCGGGAGAAGGTGAGAGTTAGGGTTTGGGTTAGGGTTAGGTTTAGTGTTAGGGTTAGGGTTAGGTTGAGGGTTAGGATGAGGTTTAGGGTTAAGGTGAGGGTGAGAATTAGGGTTTTGGTGAGGGTTAAGGATAGGATTAGGGTTACAGTGAGGGTGAGGGTTCGATTGAGCATTAGGGTTAGGGTTACGGTTAGTGTGAAGTTTAAGGTGAGGATGAGGGTTAGGGTTAGGGTGAGGGTGAGGGTTAGAATTAGATTTAGGTTGAGTGCTAGGGTGAGGGTTAGGGTGAGGGTTAGGATTAGGTTTCGGTTCAGGATTTGGATTAGAGTGAGGTTGAGTGTGAGGTTTAGGGTTATGGTTAGGCTTAGGCTTAGGGTTAGGTGAGGGTTAGTGTTAGGGTTTGGGTTAGGGTGAGGTTGAGGCTGAGGATTAGGGTTTGGTTTAGGGTTTGGTTTAGGGTTAGGGTTAGTGTTAGTGTTAGGGTTAGGGTTAGGGTTACCTTGAGGGTTAGGGTTAGGTTTAGGTTTAGGGTTAGGGTTAGGCTGAGTGTGAGGATGGGGGTGAGGATTAGGGTTAGGGTTAGGGTTGTTGTTAGTGTTATGGTTAGGGTTAAGTTTGCAGTGAGGGTGAGGCTAAGGGTGAGAGTTATTGTTACGGTTAGGATTAGGGTTAGGGTTAGTGTTATTGCTAGGGTTAGGGTTAGAGTTACAGTGAGGTTGAGGGTAAGGGTTAGGTTTAGGGTTAGGTTTAGGGTTAGAGTTAGTGTTAGGGTTAGGGTGAGGATGAGGTTTAGGGTTAGAGTTAGGGTTATGGGGAGGTTTAAGGTGAAGTTTAGGGTGAGGGTGAGGGTTAGGATGAGGGTTAGGGTTAAGGTGAGGGTGAGAGTTAGGTTTATGTTGAGGGTTAGGGTTAGGATTTCGGTTACAGTGAGGGTGAGGGTTATTGTTAGGGTTAGGGTTAGGGTTATGTTTACTGTGAGGGTGAGGGTGAGGGTTAAGGTTAGAGTGAGGTTTAATCTTAGGGTTAGGGTTAGAGTTAGGATTAGGGTGAGGGTGAGGTTTAGGTTTAGATTTAGGGTAAGGGTGAGGCTGAGGTTGAGATTTGGGTTTAGGGTTAGTGTTAGAGTTATGGTTAGGGTGAGGGTTAGGGTGAGGGTGAGGGTGAGGGTTAGGCTTAGTGTTATGATTAGGATTAGGGTAAGAGTTAGGGTGAGTGTGAGGGTTAGGGATACGGTTTGGCTTAGGCTTAGGGTTAGGTGAGAGTGAGGGTGAAGGTGAGGGTGAGGGTTAAGTTGAGGGTTAAGGTTAGTTTTAGGGTGAGAGTTAGGGTTCGGTTAAGTTTAGTGTTAGGGTGAGGGTTAGGGTTAGGATTAGGGTTAGGGTGAGGGCTAGGCTGAGGGTGAGGTTTAGGGTTAGTGTTAGGGTAAGATTTAGGGTTATGGTTATGGTTTGGGTTAGGGTTAGGATGAGGGTTAGGGTTAAGATTGTGGTTGGGGTGAGGGTGAGTGTGAGGTTGAGGGTTACGGTTAGATTTAGGGTTAGTTGAAGGGTTAGTTCGAGGGTTAATGTTAGGGTTAATGTTAGGGTTAAGGTTAAGGTTAGGTTGAGGTTAAGGTTTAGGGTTAGGGTTACGGTTAGGATTAGGTTTAGGGTGAGGGCTAGGGTGAGGGTGAAGTTTAGGGTAAAGGATAAGCTTAGGCTTAGGTTTAGGCTGAGCATGAGGTTTAGAGTGAGGGTTAAGCTTAGGGATAGGGTGAGGTTTAGTGTTAGGGTAAGGGTTAGAGTTAGGATTAGGGTGAGGGTGAGGTTTAGGGGTAGGGTTAGGGTCAGGGAGAGGGCTAGGATTAGGGTGAGTGTTAGGATGGGGGTGACGGTAAGGGTAAAGGTGAGAGTTAGGCTGAGGGTGAGGGTTATGGTAAAGGTGAGGGTTAGGTTTATGGTGAGGGCTAGGGTTAGGGTTAGGGTGAGGGTGAGGGTTAGATTGAGGATTAGTGTTAGGGTTAGTGTGAGGTTTAGGGTGAGGATGAGGTTAAGGGTTAGGGTTAGGGTTAGGATAAATGTTAGGGTTAGGCTTAAGGTGAGGGTGAGGGTGAGGGTGAGGTTTAGGGTTAGTGTTAGGATTAGGATTAGGGTAGGTTTAGGGTGAGTGTGAGGTTTAGGGTTAGTTTTAGGGTTAGGCTTAGTGTTAGGCTGAAGGTGAGGGTGAGGGTGAGGGTTATGGTTAGGTTGAGTGTTAGGGTTAGGGTGAGATGTAGGATTCAAGTTAAGTTTAGGGTTAGGTTGAGTGTTAGGTTAAGGGTTAAATTGAGGGTGAGGGCTAGGGTGAGGGTGAGGTTTAGGTTTAGGGTTAGGGTGAGGTTTAGGGTTAGGTTTAGGGTTACGGTTAGGGTGAGGGTGAGGCTTAGGCTTAGAGTTAGCGTTAGGGTGAGGCTGAGGGTGAGGGTTAGGGTTAGGGTTAGTGTTGGAGTTAGGGTTACTGTGAGGGTTAGAGTGAGGTTGATGGTAAGGCTTAGTGTTAGGATTAGGATTAGGTTAAGTGTTAGGTTGTGTGTGAGGGTTAGGGTTAGGGTTAGGCTTAGGCTTGAGGTTAAGCATAGGGTGAGGGTGAGGGTGAGTGTTAGGGTTAGGGTGAGAGTTAGGGGTAGGGTTAGGGTGAGAGTTATGGATCGGGTTAAGTTTAGGGTCAGAGTGACGGTTAGGGTTAGGGTTATAGTGAGGGTGAGGGTTAGGGTTAGGTTGAGGTTTAGGGTTAGGCTTAGGATTAGGGTGAGGGTTAGTGTAATGTTACGATGAGGGTTAGGATGAGGATTAGGGTTATGATTAGGGTTCGGGTGAGGGCTAAGTGTCTGGTTGAGTGTTAGGATTAGTGATTGGTTGAGGTTTTGGGTTAGGTTTAGGGTGAGGTTTAGGATATGGGTCAGGGTTACAGTGAGGGTGAGGGTTAGGGTTAGGTTGAGGTTTAGGGTTAGGATTTGGGTTAGGGTGAGGGTGAGTTTTAGGATTATATTTAGGGTTAGGGGGAGGGTTAGGTCAACGGTTAGGGTTAGGGTTAGTATTAGGGTTAAGGTTAGGTTGAGAGTTAGGTTGAGGTTTAGGTTTAGGGTTAGGATTAGGGTTAGGGTAAGACTATGTGAGAGTTAGGGTTAGGCTTAGGCTTAGGGTTAGGGTTGTGCTGAGGGTGAGGGTGGGGGTGTGGATTAGGGTTAGGGTGATGGTTAGGGTGAGGGCTAGGGTGAGGGTGAGGGTAAGGGTAAGGGTTAGGCTTAGGCTTAGGTTTAGGCTGAGCATGAGGTTGAGGGTGAGTTTTAGCGTTAGGGTGATGGTTAGTTTTATGGTTAGGGTGAGGGTTAGGATGAGGTTTAGGGTTAGGGTGAGGATGATGGTAAGGGTAAAGGTGAGGTTTAGGCTGAGGGTGAGGAATAAGATAAGGGTGAGGGTTAGGATTAGGTTTAGGGTTATGTTTAGGGTTAGTGTGAGGGTTCGATTGAGCATTAGGGTTAGAGTTACGGTTAGTGTGAGGTTTAGGGTGAGGATGAGGGTTAGGGTTAGGGTGAGGGTGACGGTTAGAATTAGAGTTAGGTTGAGTGCTAGTGTAAGGGTTAGGGTGAGGGTTAGGGATAGGTTTAGGTTTAGGATTTGGATTAGGGTGAGTTTGAATGTGAGGGTTAGGGTTCAGGTTAGGCTTAGGGTTAGGGTGAGGGTTAGTGTTAGCGTTTGGGTTAGGGTGAGGTTGAGGCTGAGGATTAGGGTTAGGTTTAGGGGTTCGTTTTGGGTTAGGGTTAGGGTTAGTGTTAGGGTTAGGATTAGGGTAAGCTTGAGGGTTAGGGTTAGGTTTAGGGTTAGGTTTAGGGTTAGGCTGAGTGTGAGTGTGCGGGTGAGGATTAGAGTTAGGGATAGGGTTAGGGTTATTGTTAGTGTTATGGTTAGGATTAAGTTTGCAGTGAGGTTGAGGCTGAGGGTGAGGGTTATGGTTAGTGTTAGGATTAGGGTTAAGGTTAGTGTTATTGTTAGGGTTAGTGTTAGAGTTACAGTGAGGTTGAGGGTGAGGGTTAGGTTTAGGGTGAAGTTTAGGTTTAGAGTTAGGGTTAGGGTTAGTGTGAGGGTGAGGTTTAGGGTTAGAGTTAGGGTGAGGTTTAGGTTTAGGTTTAGGGTTAATGTTAGCGTTAGGGTGAGGGTTCGATTATGGGTTACGGTACGGGTTAGAGTTAGTGTTAGGTTTAGGGTGAGCATGAGGGATAGGGTTAGGGTGAGTTTGAGGTTTAGAATTAGGGTTATGGTGAGTGCTAGTGTGAGGGTTAGGATGAGGGTGAGGGTGGGGGTGAAGATTAGGGTTAGGGTTAGAGTTATTGTTAGGGTGAGGGTGAGATTTAGGGTTAGAGTTAGGTTCTGGGGGAGGGTTTGGGTGAGGTTTAAGGTTAGGGTTAGTGTTAGCGTTAGGGTGAGGGTGAGGGTTAGGTTGAGGTTTAGCGATAGTTTTGGTTTAGGTTTAGGGTTAGGGTGAGCATGAGTATGAGGTTTAGGGTGAGGGTTAGGATGAGGTTTAGGGTTAGGGTGAGGATGATGGTAAGGGTAAAGTTGAGGTTTAGGCTGAGGGTGAAGTTTAAGGTAAGGGTGAGGGTTAGGGTTAGGTTTAGGGTTATGTTTAGGGTGAGTGTGAAGGTTCGATTGAGCATTAGGGTTAGAGTTATGGTTAGTGTGAGGTTTAGGGTGAGGATGAGGGTTAGGGTTAGGGTGAGGGTGACGGTTAGAATTAGAGTTAGGTTGAGTGCTAGTGTGAGGGTTAGGGTGAGGGTTAGGGATAGGTTTAGGTATAGGATTTGGATTAGGGTGAGTTTGAATGTGAGGGTTAGGTTTCGGGTTAGGCATAGTGTTAGGGTGAGGGTTAGTGTTAGCGTTTGGGTTAGGGTGAGGTTGAGGCTGAGGATTAGGGTTAGGTTTAGGGTTTCGTTTTGGGTTAGGTTTAGGATTAGGGTAACCTTGAGGGTTAGGGTTAGGTTTAGGGTTAGGTTTAGGGTTAGGCTGAGTGTGAGTGTGCGGGTGAGGATTAGAGTTAGGGATAGGGTTAGGGTTATTGTTAGTGTTATGGTTAGGATTAAGTTTGCAGTGAGGGTGAGGCTGAGGGTGAGGGTTATGATTAGTGTTAGGATTAGGGTTAGGGTTAGTGTTATTGTTAGGGTTAGTGTTAGAGTTACAGTGAGGTTGAGGGTGAGGGTTAGGTTTAGGGTGAAGTTTAGGTTTAGAGTTAGGGTTAGGGTTAGTGTGAGGGTGAGGTTTAGGGTTAGAGTTTGGGTTAGGGTGAGGTTTAGGGTTAGTATTTGGGTTGAAAGGAGGGTGTGTGTTAGGTTGAGGTTTAGGGATAGGCTTAGGTTTAGGATTAGGGTTAGGGTGAGCGTGAGTATGAGGGTTAGGCTTAGGCTTAGGCATAGGCTGAGGGTGAGGGTGGGTGTGAGGATTAGGGTTAGGGTGATAGATAGGGTTATGGTTAGTGTTATTGTTAGGTTTAAGGTTCATGTTAGGGTTAAGATGAAAGTACGGGTGAGGGTTAGGCTTAGGATTAGGGTGGGGTTTAGGGTTAGGTTTAGGGCTAGGGTGAAGGTGAGGGTGAGGTTTAGGGTTAGATATTGGGTTTGGTTGAGGGTTAGGGTGAGGGTTAGGCTTAGGGTTAGTGTTAGGGTTAGGGTGAGGATGAGGTTTAGGGTTAGATATAGCGTTAGGGGGATGGTTAGGGTTAGGGTTAGGGATAAGGTTAGGGTGAGGTTTAGGTTTAGGGTTAACTTTAGGGTTAGAATTACAGTGAGGGTGAGGGTGCAGGTTAGTGTGAGGTTTAGGCTTATGGTTAGGGTTAGAGTTAGGCTGAGTGTTAGGGTTAGGGTTAGTGTTAGAATTAGAGTTATAGTGAGGGTTAGGGTGAGGGTGAGGGTAAGGCTTAGTGTTAGGATTAGGATTAGTGTAAGGTTTATTTTGAGTGTGAGGGTTAGGGTTAGGGTTAGTGTTAGGCTTAGGGTTAGGCTGAACATGAGTTTGAGTGTGAGTGTTAGGGTTAGAGATAGGGTAAGGTTTAATTTTAGGTTTAGGGTTAGAGTTAGGGTTAGGTTGAGGGTGAGTTTTAGGGATAGGTTTAGAGTCAGGGTGAGGGTTTAGGGTTAGGGTGAGGGTTAGGATGAGCGTCAGGGTGAGGGTTAGGGTTAGGGTGATAGTTAGGCTTTGGGTTAGGTTTAGGGTTAGGTTGAGGGTTAGGTTAAGGGTTACAGTGAAGGTGAGGTTTAGGGTTAGGTTGAGGGTTAGTGTTAATGTTATTGTTAGGGTGAGGGTTAGGATGAGGGTTAGGGTTAGGATTAGGGTTAGGGTGAGGCCTAGGTTAAGGGTGAGGTTTAGGGTTAGGGTTAGGGTGAGGTTTAGGTTTAGGTTTAGGGTTAAGGTTAGCGTTAGGGTGAGGGTTCGATTGAGGTTTAGGGTACGGGTTAGGGTTAGTTTTAGGTTTAGGGTGAGCATTAGGGTTAGGGCTAGGGTGAGTTTGTGGTTTAGAATTAGGGTTATGATGAGTGCTAGGATAAGGGTTAGGATGACGGTGAGGGTGGGGGTGAGGATTAGGGTTAGGGTGAGAGTTATTGTTAGGGTGAGGGTGAGATTTAGGGTTAGAGTTAGGTTTTGGGGGAGGGTTTGGGTGAGGTTTAAGGTTAGAGTTAGTGTTAGGGTTAGGGTGAGGTTGAGGGTTAGGTTGAGGTTTAGCAATAGGGTTTGGTTTAGGATTAGGGTTACGGTGAGCATGAGTATGAGGGTTAGGGTGAGGGTTAGGCTTAGGCTTAGGGTTATGCTGAGGGTGAGGGTGGGGGTGAGTATTAGGGTTAGGGTGATGTTTAGGGTTAGGGTTAGCGTTAGGGTTTGAGTTAGGGTGAAGGTGAGGGTGGGGTTGAGGTTTAGGCTTAGGGTTAGGGTGGAGTTTAGAATTAGGTTAGTTTGAGAATGAGGATGAGGTTTAGGATTAGATATAGTGTTAGGGGGAGGGTTAGGGTTAGGGTTAGGTTTAGTGTTAAAGATAGTGTGAGGGTGAGGGTTAGGGTTAGGGTTAGGGTTAGGGTTAGAATTTCCGTGAGGGGAAGATTGCGGGTGAGTGTGAAGTTTAGGGTTAAGTGTATGGTTAGGCTTAGGTTTATGCTTAGGGTTAGGCTGAGAGTGAGGGTCAGTGTGAGGGTTAGGGTTAGGGTGAGGTTTAGGGTTAGGGTCATGGGGAGGGTTAGGATGAGGGTTAGGTTTAGGATTAGGGTTAGGGTGAGGGCTAGGGTGAGGGTTATGTTTATGTTTAGGGTTAGGGTGAGGTTTAGGTTTAGGGTTAGGTTTCGGGTTAGGGTTAGGTTGAGGTTTAGAGTTAGATTTAGTGTTAAGGTGAGGGTTAGGTTTATGGTTAGAGTTAGGTTTAGGGTGAGGTTTAGGTTGAGGGTTAGTGTTAGGGTTAGGTTTAGAGTGAGTGTTAGAGAGAGGGTTTGGGTTAGGGTTAGGTTTAGGGATAGGATTATTGTTAGGGTAAAGGTTAGTGTGTTTTTTAGTGTTAGGTTTAAGGTTCGGCTTAGGGTTAGGGTGAGGGTGAGGTTGAGGGTGAGGGTTAAGTTTAGGTTGAGGGTTAGGGTTACGGTTAGGGGGAGGGTTAGGATGATGGGTTAGGGTTAGGATTAGGGTTAAGGTAAGGACTAGGGTGAGGGTGACGTTTAGGGTGAGGTTTAGCTTCAGGGTTAGGGTTAGGGATAGGGTGAGGTTGAGGTTTAGGGTTAGAGTTAGGGTTAGGGTGAGGCTGAGTTTGAGGGTTAGGTTTAGGGTTAGTGTTAGGGTTAGAGTTCGGGTTAGGGTGAGGTTTAGGGTGAGGGTGAGGGTTAAGGTTAGGGTTAGGATTACAATTAGGGTTAGGGTTAGGGGGAGTGTGAGGGATAGGGTTAGGTTTAGGGTTAGGCTTAAGGTTAGGCTGAGAGTGAGGGTTAGGGTTAGGGTGAGGGTAAGGTTTAGGGTTAATGGGAGGGTTAGGATGAGTATTAGGGTTAGGATTAGGGTTAGTGTGAGGGCTAGGGTGAGGGTTAGGTTTAGGGTTAGGTTTAGGTTGAGGTTTAGGTTTAGGTTTATGGTTAGGGTGAGGGTGAGGTATAGGGTTAGAGTTATGGTAAGGTTGAGGCTGAAGTTGAGATTTAGTGTTAAGGTTAGTGTTAGACTTAGGGTTAGGGTGAGGGTTAGGGTGAGGGTGAGGTTTAGACTTAGAGTTAGGATTAGGTATTGGGTAAGGTAAGGGTGAGTGTGAGGGTTAGAGTTAGGGTAAGACTTAGGCTTAGGGTTACGCTGTGGGTGAGGGTGAGGGTGAGGATTAGGGTTAGGGTGAGGGTTAGGTTTAGGGTTAGGGTTAGGATTAGGGTTAGGGTTAGGCTGAGGGTGAGGGTGAGGGTGAGGGTTAGGGTTAGGGTTATGGTGAGGGTTAGGGTTGGGTGATGTTTAGTGTGAGGGTAAAGGTTAGGGTTAGGGTTAAGATTATGTTTAGGGTGAGTGTTAGGATTAGGGTTAGGGTTAGGGTTAGGTTTAGGGATAAGATTAGTGTTATTGTTAGGGTTAGGGTTAGAGTTATGGTCAGGGTGAGGGTGAGGGTGAGGGTGAGGGTTAGGGTTAGGGTTAGGGTGAGGTTTAGGTTTAGGTTTATTCTTAGAGTTAGGGTGAGGGTGAGTTTTAGTGTTAGATTTAATGTTACTTGGAGGGTTAGGTCCAGCGTTAATGTTAAGGTTAGTGTTAGGGTTAAGGTTAGGGTTAGGGTTAGGCTGAGGTTAAGGGATAGGGTTAGGTTTATGCTTAGGGTTAGGATTAGGGTTAGGTTGAGGGTGAGTGTGAGGGTTAGGGTTAGGCTTAGGCTTAGGCTTTGGGTTAGGCTGAGGGTGAGGTTGGGGGTTAGGGTGAGGATTAGGGTTAGGGTGATGGTTATAGTTAGGGTTATGGTGAGGGTTAGGATGAGGGTTAGGGTTAGGATTAGGGTGAGGGTGAGGGCTAGGATGAGGGTGAAGTTTAGGGTAAGGGATAAGCTTAGACTTAGGGTTAGGCTGAGCATGAGGTTGAGGGTTAGTGATAGGGTGCGGTTTAGTGTTAGCGTTAGGGTTAGAGTTAGGGTTAGGGTGAGGGTGAGGTTTAGGGGTAGTTTTAGGGTCAGAGTGAGGGGTAGGGTTAGGGTGAGGGTTAGGGTGGGGGTGGCGGTAAGGGTAAGGGTGAGAGTTAGGCTGAGGGTCAGGGTTATGGTAAGGGTGAGGGTTAGGTTTAGGGTGAGGGTTAAGGTTAGGGTGAGGGTGAGGGTTTGGGTTAGATTGAGGATTAGTGTTAGGGTTAGTGTGAGGTTTAGGGTGAGGATGAGGGTTAGGGTTAGGGTGAGGGCTAGGTTCAGGGTGAGGTTGAGGGTTAGATTGAGGATTAGTGTTAGGGTTAGTGTGAGGTTTAGGGTGAGGATAAGGTTTAGGGTTAGGGTTAGGGTTAGAATTAATGTTAGGATTAGTCTTAACGTGAGGGTTAGAGTGAGGGTGAGGTTTAGGGTTAGTGTTAGGATTAGGATTAGGTTTGGGTTTAGGGTGAGTGTGAGGGTTAGGGTTAGGATTAGGGTTAGGCTTAGTGTTAGGCTGAAGGTGAGGGTGAGTGTGAGGGTTAGGGTTAGGATGAGTGTTAGGGTTAGGTTTAGGGTGAGAGTTAGAGTTCCGGTTAAGTTTAGGGTTAGAGTGAGGGTTAGTGTAAGGGTTACAGTGAGGGTGTGGGTTAGAGTTAGTTTGAGGATTAGGGTTATGGTTAGTGTTAGGGTGAGGTTTAGGATCAGGTTTAGGGTTAAGATTAGGATTTGGGTGAGGGCTAGGGTGAGGGTGAGGTTTAGGGTTAGGGTTAGGGTGAGGTTTAGTGTTAGGTGTAGGGTTAGGGTTAGGGTGAGCGTGAGGTTTAGGGTTAGAGGTAAGTTTAGGTTGAGTCTGACGGTGAGGTTTATGGTTAGGGTTAGTGTTAGAGTTATTGTTACTGTGAGGGTTAGGGTGAGGTTGAGGGTAAGGCTTCGTGTTAGGATTTGGTTTAGAGTAAGGGTTAGGGTGAGTGTGAGGGTTAGGTTTAGGGTTAGCGTTAGGCTTAGGGTGAGGTTGAGGGTGAGGGTTAGTGTTAGGGTGAGAGTTAGGTGTAGGGTTAGGGTGAGAGTTAGGGTTCGAGTTAAATTTAGGGTTAGGGTGAGGGTTAGGGTTAGGGTTACAGTGAGGTGAGGGTTAGGGTTAGGTTGAGGGTTAGGGTTAGGTTTAGGATTAGGTTGAGGGTTAGGGTTAGGGCTAGTGTTAGGGTTAGGGTGAGGGTGAGGTTTAGGGTTAGATATAGGGTTAAGGTGAGGATTAGAATAGGGATAGGGTTAGGGTTTGGGTGAGGTTTAGGGTTAGGGTTAGAGTTAGGGTGAGAATTACAGTGACGGTGAAGGTGCAGGTTAGTTTGACGTTTAGGTTTAGAGTTAGGGTTAGGGTTTTGCTCAGTGTTAGGGTTAGGGTTAGTGTAAGAGTTAGTGTTATGGTGAGGAAGTAGGGGGAGGGGGAGGGTAAGGCTTAGTGTTAGGATTAGGAATAGGGTAATGTTTTGGGTGAGTGTGAGGGTTAGGTTTAGGGTTAGTGTTAGGGTAAGGCTGAGCATGCGGTTGAGTGTGAGGGTTAGGGTTAGGGATATGGTGAGGTTTAGTGTTAGGGTTAGGGTTAGAGTTAGGGTTAGGGTTAGGATGAGGGTCAGGGTGGGGCTGAGGATTTGGGTTAGACTTAGGGTTATTGTTAGGGTGATGATGAGTTTTAGGGTTAGAGTTAGGTTTAGGGGGAGGGTTAGGTTGAGGTTTAGGGTTTGGGTTAGTTTTAGGGTTAGGGTGAGGGTGAGGATTCGGTTGAGGTTCAGGTATAGGGTTAGGTTTAGGATTAGGGTTAGGGTGAGCATGAGTATGAGGCTTAGGGTGAGGGTTAGGCTTAGGCTTATGGTTAGGCTGAGGGTGAGGATTAGAGTTAGCGTGATGTTTATGGTTAGGGTTAGTGTTATTGTTAGGGTTAGGGTTTGAGTGACGGTGAGGGTGAGGGTGAGGGTGAGGGTTAGGTTTAGGGTGAGGGTGAGGTTTAGGGTTAGATATAGGGTTAGGGGGAGGGTTAGGGGGAGGGTGAAGTCTAGGGTTAGTGTTAGGGTTAGGGTCAGGTTGAGGGTTAGGTTTAGGTTTAGGGTTAGGGTGAGGGTGAGTGTGCAGGTGAGTGTGAGGTTTAGGGTTAGGTTTATGCTTAATCTTAGGTTTATGCTTAGGGTTAGGCTGAGGCTGAGGTTTAGGGTTAAGGTGAGGGTTTGGGTTAGGTATATGGGGAGGGTTAGGATGAGGTTTAAGGTTAGGATTAGGGTTAGAGTGAGGGCTAGGGTGAGAGTTATGTTTAGGGTTAGGGTTAGGCTGAGGGTTAGGGTTAGGGTTAGCGTGAGGTTGAGGTTTAGGTTTCGCCTTTGGGTTAAGGTGAGGCTTAGGGTGAGGTTTTGGATTAGGGTTAGGATTAGAATTACAGTAAGGGTTATGTTGAGTGTGAGTGTTAGGGTTACAGTTAGGGTGAAGTTTAGGGTTAGGATTAGGGTTAGCATGAGGGATAGGATGAGGGTTAGAGTTACATTGAGGGTGAGGGTTAGGGTTAGGTTGTTGGTTACGGTTAGGGTTACGGTGAGGTTTAGGTTTAGGGTTAGTGTGAGGGATAGGATGAGTATTAGGGTTAGGATTAGGGTGAGGGTGAGGGCTAGGTTGAGTGTGAGGTTTAGTGTTAGTGTTAGGGTGAGGTTTAGGGTTAGAGTTAGGGTTAGAGTGAGGGTTAGGGTGAGGGTTGTGGTTAGGGTGAGGGTTAGCGTTAGGGTTAGTGTTATTGTTAGGTTTAGGGTTACTGTTATGGTGAGGGTGAGGGTTACACTTAGGGTTAGGATGAGGTTTAGGTTTAGGGTTAGTGTTAGAGTTAGGTTTAGGGTGAGGGTGAGGGTTAGGGTTAGAGTTAGGGATAGTGTTAGGGTTAGGGATAGGGTGAGGGTTAGGGTTAGACTTAGGCTTAGGCTGAGGCTTAGGCCGAGCATGAGGGTGAAGGTTAGGGTTAGGGTGAGGGTTAGGGTTAGGGATAGGATGAGGTTTACAATGAGGTTTAGGGTTAGGATTAGGTTTAGGGTGAGGGCTAGGGTGAGGTTTAGGAATAGGTCTAGGTTTAGGATTTGGGTTAGTTTGAGAGTGAGTGTGAGGGTTAGGAGTAGTGTTAGGGTTAGGCTTACGGTTAGTGTGAGGGTTAGTGTTAGGATTTGGGTTAGGGTGAGGGTGAGGCTGAGGATTAGGGTTAAGTTTAGGGTTTGGTTTAGGGTTAGTGTTAGGGTTAGGGTTAAGGTTACCTTCAGGGTTAGGGTTAGGGTTAGGGTTAGGCTGAGGGTGAGTGTGGGGGTGAGGATTAGTGTTAGGATTCAGGTTAGGGTTATTGTTTGTGTTTTGTTTAGGGTTAAGTTTGCTGTGAGGTGAGGATGAGGGTGAGGGTTATGGTTAGGGTTAGGATTAGGGTTAGGGTTAGTGTTATTTTTAGGATTAGGGTTAGAGTTACATTGAGGTTGAGGTTGAGGGTGAGGGTTAGGGTGAGGGTGAGGTTTAGGGTTAGAGTTAGGGTTAGGGTTAGGGTGAGGGTGATGTTTAGGGTTAGAGTTAGGGTTAGGGGGAGGGTTATGGTGAGTTTTAGGGTTAGGGGTAGTGTTAGGGAGAGGGTGAGTGTGAGGGGTAGTTTGAGGTTTAGGGTTAGGATTAGGGTTAGGGTGAGCATGAGTATGAGGGTTAGCCTGAGGGTTAGGCTTAGGTTTAGGGTTACGCTGAGGGTGGGGGTGGGGGTGATGGTTAGGGTTAGGGTTAGTGTTATTTATAGGGTTAGGGTTCGAGTTACGGTGAAGGTGAAAGTGGGGGTGAGGGTTAGTGTTAGGGTTAGGTTGGGGTTTAGAGTTAGGGTTAGGGTTAGGGTGAGGGTGAGGTTGAGGTTTAGGGTTAGATATAGGGTAAGGATGAGGGTTAGTGTGAGGGTTAGGGTTAGAGTTAGTGTTAGTGTTAGGGTGAGGGTGAGGTTTAGGGTTAGATATAGGGTTCGGGGAGGGTTAGGGTTAGGGTTAGGGCTACGGTTAGGGTGAGGTTTAGGGTTTGGATTAAGGTTAGGTTTAGAGTTACGGTTAGGGTGATGGTTAGGGTTAGGGTTAGGGTTAGTGTTAGAGTTAGAGTAAGGTTTAGGGTTAGTGTTAGGGTTAGGTTTAGAATTACAGTGACGGTGACGGTGCAGGTGAGTGTGAGCTTTAGAGTTAGAGTTAGGGTAAGCGTTAGGCTGAGTGTTAGGGTTAGGTTTAGTGTTAGGCTTAGGGTTAGGCTGAGCATGAGGTTGAGTGTGATGGTTAGGGTTAGGGATAGGGTGAGGTTTCGTGTTACGGTTAGGTTTAGATTTAGGGTTAGGTTGAGGTTTAGGGGTAGGGTTAGGTTCAGGGTGAGGGTTAGGGTTAGGGTGAGGGTGAGGGTTAGATTGAGGATTACTGTTAGGGTTAGTTTGAGGTTTAGGGTGACTTTGAGGAATAGGGTTAGGATGAGGGCTAGGGTGAGGATGAGGGTGAGGGTTAGATTGAGGATTAGTGTTAGGGTTAGTGTGAGGTTTAGGGTGAGCATGAGGTTTAGGGTTAGGGTTAGGGTTAGGATTAATGTTAGGGTTAGGCTTAAGGTGAGGATTAGGGTGAGGGTGTGGATTAGGGTTAGTGTTAGTATTAGGATTAGGGTTAGGTTTAGGGTGAGTATGAGGGTTAGGGTTAGGGTTAGGTTTAGGCTTAGTGTTAGGCTGACGGTGAGGGTTAGGGTGAAAGTTAGGGTTAGGGTGAATGTTAGGGTTAGGATTAGGGTGAGAGTTAGGGTTTGGGTTAAGTTTAGGGTTAGGGTGCTTTTTAGGGTAAGAATTACAGTGAGGGTGAGGGTTAGAGTTAGGTTGAGGGTTAGGGTTAAGGTTAGTGTTAGGGTGAGGTTTAGGATGAGTGTTAGGGTTAGGAGTAGGTTTATGGTGAGGACTAGGGGGAGGGGGAGGTTTAGGGTTAGGGTTAGGGTGAGGTTTAGGGTTAGGTTTAGGGTTAGGGTTTGGGTGAGGGTGAGGTTTAGGTTTAGAATTAGCTTTAGGTTGAGTCTGTGGGTGAGGGTTAGGGTTAAGGTTAGTGTTAGAGTTAGGGTTACGGTGAGGGTTAGGGTGAGGGTAAGGCTTAGTGTTAGTATTAGGATTAGGGTAAGGTTTAGCGTGAGTGTAAGGGTTAGGTTTAGGGTTAGGGTTAGGCTTAGGGTTAGGCTTATGGTGAGGCTGATGGTGAGGGTTAGGGTTAGGGTGAGAGTTAGGGGTAGGGTTAGGGTGCAAGTTAGGGTTCGTGTTAAGTTTAGGTTTAGGGTGAGGGTTAGTGTTAGGGTTATAGTGAGGGTGAGGGTTAGGGTTAGTTTGAAGGTTAGGGTAAGTCTTAGGATTAGGGTTTGGGTTAGGATTAGGTTTATGGTGAGGTTTAGGATGAGGTTTAGGGTTAGGATTAGGGTTCCGGTGAGGGCCAGGGTGAGGGTGAGTGTTAGGGTTAGTGTTTGGGTGAGGTTTAGGATTAGGGTTAGGGTTAGGTTGAGGGTGAGGGTGGGGATGAGGATTAGGGTTAGGCTTAGGGTTATTGTTAGGGTGAGGGTGAATTTTAGAGTTAGAGTTAGGTTTAGGGGGAGTTTTAGGGTAAGGTTTAGGGTTAGGGTTAGGGTTTGGGTTAGGGTTAGGGTTAGGGTGAGGGTTAGGTTTAAGATTATGGTTATGGTGAGGGCGAATGTTAGGATTAGGGTTAGGGTTAGGGTTAATTTTAGGTTTAGGATTAGTGTTATTGTTAGGGTTAGGGTTAGAGTTATTGTGAGGGTGAGGGTGAGGGTGAGGGTTAGGGTTAATATTAGGGTTAGGGTGAGTTTTAGGGTAGTCTTAGTATTAGAGTTAGGGTGAGGGTGAGGTTTAGGGTTAGATTTAGGTTTAGTTGGAGCGTTAGGTCGAGGGTTAATGTTAGGGTTAGTGTTGGGGTTAATGTTAGGGTGTGGGTTAGGTTGAGGTTTAGGGTTAGTGTGAGGGCTATGGGGAGGGTGAGTTTTAGTGTTAGGCTTAGGGTGAGGTTCAGCGTTAGGTTTAGGGTTAGTGTTAGGTTGAGGTTGAGGTTTAGGGTTAGAGTTAGGGTTAGGGTGAGGCTGAGTGTGAGGTTTAGGGTTAGGGTTAGTGTTAGAGTTAGGGTTAGGGTGAGGGTTAGGGTGTGGGTGATGGTTAGGCTTAGTGAAAGGATTAGGATTAGGTTAAGGGTTAGGGTGTTGTCACGGTTAGGGTTAGGATGACTTTTAGGTTTAGGGTTAGGGTTAGAGTTAAGGTAAGGGTGAGGGTGAGGTTTAGGGTTAGAGTTAGGGTTAGTGTTAGGGTTAGGGTTAGGGAGAGGGTTAGTGTTTGGGTTAGGCTTAGGTTTAGGCTTAGGCTTAATCTTTGGCTGAGCATGAGGGTTAGGGTTAGTGTTAGGGTTAGGGTTAGGGTTATGGTGAGGGTTAGGATGAGGTTTAGAGTTAGGATTAGTGTTAGGGTGAGGGCTAGGCTGAGGCTGACTGTGAGGGTTGGGGTTAAGGATAGGGTTAGGATTAGGGTTAGGTTGAGGGTGAGTGTGAGGGTTAGGGTTAGGGTTAGGCTTAGGGTTAGGGTGAGGGTTAGGTTTTGGGTTTGCATTAGGGTGAGGGTGAGGCTGAGTATTAGGGTTAGGCTGAGGTTTAGGGTTAGGCTGAGGGTGATGGTGGGGCTGAGTTTTAGGGTTATGGTTAGGGTTTTGGTTATTGTTATTGTTATGCTTAGGGTTAAGTTAGTGGTGAGGGTGACGCTGAGGGTTATGGTTATTGTTAGGGTTAGTGTTATTGTTAAGGTTAGGGTTAGAGTTATGGTGAGATTGAGGGTGCATGTGTGGGTTACGGTTAGGGTGAGTTTTAGCATGAGGTTTACTGTTAGGGTTAGGGTGAGGGTGAGTGTGAGGTTTAGGGATAGATTTAGGGTTAGGGTGAGGGTTAGTGTGAGGTTTAGGGTTAGGGTTAGTGTTAGGGTTAGGGTGAGGTTGAGGTTTAGGTTGAGGTTTAGGGATAGATTTAGGTTTAGGGTGAGGGTTAGTGTGAGGTTTAGGGTTAGGGTTAGGGTTAGGGTGAGGGTGAGTGTGAGGTTTAGTGTGAGGTTTAGGCTTTGGCTTAGGGTTAGGCTGAGGATGAGGGTGGGGCTGAGGATTAATGTTAGTGTGATGGTTAGGGTTAGTGTTATTGTTAGGGTTAGAGTTAGAGTTATGGTGAGGGCGAGGGTGGGGGTGAGGGTTAGGTTTAGGGTTAGGGTGAGGGTTAGTGTAAGGGTCATGTTGAGGGTGAGGGTTAGGGTTAGGTTGAGCTTTAGTGTTAGGTTTAGGGTTAGAGTGAGGGTGAGGGTTAAGGTTAGTGTGAGGGTGAGGATTAGGTTGAGGGTTAGGTTTAGGATTATGGTTAGGGTGAGGGCTAGGGTGAGGGTGAGGTTTAGGGTGAGGTTTAGCGTTAGGGTGAAGGTGAGGTTTAGGGTTAGAGTTAGGGTTAGGATGAGGCTGAGGGTGAGGGTTAGGGTTAGGTTTAGTGTTAGAGTTAGGGTTAGGGTGAGGGTTAGGATGAGGGTGAGGGCTAGGCTTAGGGTTAGGATTAGGATTAGGTTAAGTGTTTGCATGAGTGTGAGGGTTAGGGTCCGGGTTAGGCTTAGGCTTAGTGTTAGGCTGAGGGTAAGGGTGAGGGTGATTGTTAGGGTTAGGGTGAGGGTTAGGGTTAGTGTTATTCTTAGGGTTAGGGTTAGATTTACGGTGAGGGTGAGGGTTAGGGTTAGGTTTTGGGTGGGTTTAAGGGTTAGGGTTAGGCTGAGGGTGAGGGTTTGGATTAGATATAGTGTTAGGGGGAGGCTTAGGGTGAGGGTTAGGTTTAATTTTAGTGTTAGTGTTACTGTTAGGGTTAGTGTTAGAGTTGGGGTTAGGGTGATTTTTAGGGTTAGGGTTAGTGTAAGGTTTAGGGTGAGGGTGAGGTTTAAGTTGAGGTTTAGGGATAGGTTTAGGTTTAGGATTAGTGTTAGGGTGAGGGTGAGTGTGAGTTTTAGGGTGAGGGTTAGGCTTAGTCTTAGGGTTAGGTTGAGGGAGAGGGTGGGGGTGAGGATTAAGGTGATGGTGATGGTTCGTGTTAGGGTTAGTGTTATTGTTAGGGTTAGGCTTAGTGTTACGGTTAGGGTGAGGGTGAGGGTTAAGTTGAGGTTTAGGGTTAGGGTTACAGTTAGGGTTAGTGTGAGGGTTAGTGTTAGGGTTAGGGTTAGTGTTAGGGTGAGGTTAAGTGTTAGGGTGAGAGCTTGGTTTAGGGTGAGGGTTGTGGTTAGGGTGAGGTTTAGGATTAGGGTTAGGGTTATTGTTAGGCTTAGGTTTAGGGTTAATGTTACGGTGAGGTTGAGGGTTAGGGTTAGGTTTAGGGTGAGGTTTAGGGTTTAGGTAAGTTTAGAGTTAGGTTTAGGGTGAGGGTGAGGTTTAGGGTTAGAGTTAGGGTTAGGATGAGGCTGAGGGTGAGCGTTAGGTTTAGGGATAGTGTTAGGTTTACGGTTAGGGTAAGAGTTAGGGTGAGGTTTAGGGTTAGGGTTAGGGATAAGTTTAGGCTTAGGGTGAGGGTTAGTGTGTGTGTTATGGTAAATTTTAGGGTTAGCCTTAGGGTTAGGATGAGGGTGAGGTTGAGGGTGAGGTCTATGGTTAGGTTCAGGGTTAGGGTTAGGTTTAGGGGGAGGGTTAGTATGAGAGTTAGAGTTAGGATTAGGGTTAGTGTAACGGCTAGGGTGAGGGTGAGGTTTAGGGTTAGGGTTAGGGTGAGGTTTAGGATTAGGTTTAGGGTTAGGGTTAGGGTTAGGGTGAGGGTGAGCGTGAGGTTTAGGGTTAGAGTTAGGGTTAGGGTGAGGCTGAGGGTGAGGTTTAGGCTTAGGGTTAGTTTTAGGGTTAGGGTTAGGGTGAGGGTTAGGGTGAGGTTGTGGGTTAGGATGAAGATTAGGGTTAGGTTTAGGGTGAGTGTGAGGTTTAGGGTTAATGTTAGGGTTAGGCTTAGTGTTAGGCTAAGGGAGAGGGTGAGGGTGAGGTTTAGGGTTAGGGTGAGGGTTAGGGTTAAGGTCACGGCTAGGGTTAGGATGAATGTTAGGTTTAGGATTAGGGTTAGGGTGAGAGCTAGGGTGAAGTTGATGTTTAGGGTTAGGTTTAGGGTGAGGTTTAGGATTAGGTTAGGGTTAGGGTTAGGGTGAGGGTGAGGTTTAGGTTTAGAGTTAGGTTTAGAGTGAGGTTGAGTGTGAGGGTTAGTGTTAGTGTTAGTGTTAGAGTTAGGGTTAAGGTGAGGGTTAGTTGAGGGTGAGGGTTAGTGTTAGTGTTGGGTTAGGCTTAGGTTTAGGCTGATGTGGAGGGTGTGGGTTAGGATTAGTGTTAGAGTGAGGGTTAGTTTTAGGATTAGTGTTAGGGTGAGGGTTAGGGTTAGGGTTAGGGTGAGATTTAGGATGAAGATTAGGATTAGGATTAGTGTTAGGGTGAGGGCTAGGGTGATGGTGAGAGTTAGGGTTAGTGTTAGGGTGAGGTTTAGGGTTATGGTTAGGGTGAGGGTTAGGATGAGGATGGGTGTTAGGATTAGGGTTAGTGTTAGGGTTAGGTTTAGGTTTAGGATTAGTGTTATTGTTAGGGTTAGGGTTAGAGTTATGGTGAGGGTGAGGGTTAAAGTTAGGGTTAGGGTGAGGTGTAGAATTAGGTTTAGGTTTAGGGTTCAGGTGAGGGTGAGGTTTAGGGTTATAGTGAGGGTTAGGGGGAGGTTTAGGTCGAGGGTTAGGGTTAGGATAAGGATTAGGGTAAGGGTTCATGTGAGGGTTTGGTTGAGGTTTATCATTAAATTTAGGGTGAGGTTTAGGTTTAGGGTTAGGATTACGGTTAGGGTGAGGGTGGGGTTTTGGGTTATTTTTAGGGTTAGGGTGAGTCTGAGGGTGAGGGGTAGGTTTAGGGCTAGTTTTAGTGTTAGGGATATGGTGAGGTTTAGAGTCAGGATGAGGGTTAGGCTTAGGGTTAGGGTTAGGATTAGGGTAAGGGTTAATGTGAGTGTGACTGTTAGGGTTAGGGTTTCGCTGAGGTTGATGGTCAGCGTGAGGGATAGGTTTAGGGTGAAGGTTAGGTTTAGGGTGAGAGTTAGTGTTAGGGTTAGGGTTAGGGTGTGGGTTAGTCTTAGGGTTATGGTTAGGGTGTGGGTTAGTGTTAGGGTTAGTGTGATGGTTAGGATGAGGATTAGGGTTAGGATTAGGGTTAGGGTGAGGGTTAGGGAGAGGGTAAGTGTTAGGGTTAGTGTTAGGGTGAGGTTTAGGTTTAGGGTTTAGAGTTAGTGTGAGGGTCAGGATGAGGGTTAAGGTTACTGTAAGAGTGAGGGTTAGCATTAGGGTGAGGGTTAGGGTTAGGATTAGTCTTAGGTTGAGGTCGAGTTTTAGTATTAGGGTAGGGTTAGGGTTAGGGTATGGTTTAGGCTTAGGATTAGTTTTATTGTTTTGGTTAGGGTTAGAGTTACAGTGAGGGTGAGCCTGAGGGTGAGGGATAGGCTTAGCCTTATGCTTAGGAATAGGCTGAGCGTGAGGTTGACGGTGAGGGTTAGGGTTAGGGGGATGGTTAGGTTTATAGTAGGGTGAGGGTTAGGATGCGGTTTAGGGTTAAGGTGATGTTTAGGGTGATAAAAATGCTAAGGGTAAAGGTATGGTTTAGGCTGAGGGTGAGGGTTAAAGTTCGGTTTAGGGTTAGGGTATGGGTTAGGGTTACAGTTAGGGTGAATATTTGATTGAGGATTAGGGTTAGGGTCAGTGTGAGGTTTAGTGTGAGGATAAGGGTTAGGGTGAGGGTGAGGGTGAGCATTAGAATTAGGGTTAGGGTGAGGGCTAGGGTGAGGGTGAGGGTTTGGGTTATGGTTAGGGTGAGGTTTAGTATTAGGGTGAGTGTTAGGTTTAGTGTGAGGCTTAGTGTTAGGGTTAGGTTTAATGTTAGATTGAGGGTAAGTGTTATGGTGAAGATTAGGGTTAGGGTGAGGGTTATGGTTAGGGTGAGGCTTAGGGATAGGGTTAGGGTTAATTTTAGGGTTAGGGTTAGAGTTACGGTTATGGTGAGGGTGAGGGTGTGGGATAGGCTTAGGCTTAGGGTGAGGTTTAGTGTTAGGGTTAGGGATAGAGTGAGGGTCAGGGTGAGGCTGAGTGTGAGGCTTAGGATTAGGGTTAATGTTAGAGTTAGGGATAGGGTGAGGGTTAGGTTGAGGATTAAGGTTAGGGTTAGGACTAGGGTTAGCTTGAGGGTTAGGTTTAGGTTTTGGGTTAGGGTGAGGGTGCTGCTTAGTATTAGGGTTAGGTTTAGGGTTAGGGTTAGGGTTAGAGTTAGTTTTAGGCTTAAAGTTACAGTGAGCTTTAGGGTTAGGGTCAGGCTTAGGGTTAGGCTGAGGGTGAGGGTGGGGTTGAGGATTAGTGTAGGGGTTAGGGTTAGTTTTAGGGGAATTTTAGGATGAGCATTACGGTAAGGATTAGGGTTAGAGTGAGGGCTAGGATGAGGGTGAGATTTAGGGTTAGTTTAGGGTGAGGTTTAGGGTTAGGTTTAGTGTTAGGGTGAGGCTGAGGGTGAGGGTTAGGATTAGGGTTAGTGTTAGAGTTAGGGTTAGGGTAAGGTTAGGGTGAGGGTGAGCTTTATGCTTAGGTTTAGGATTAGGATTAGGGTAAGGGTTAGCTTGAGTGTGAGGGTTAGGGTTAGGTTTAGGGTTATGCTTAGGATTAAGCTGAGGGTGAGGTTGAGGGTGAAGGTTAGGGTTATATTGAGGGTAAGGGTTAGGGTTACAGTGAGCGTGAGGGTTAGGTTTAGGTTGAGGGTTAGGGTGAGGGTAAGTGTTAGAGTTAGTGTGAAGGTTAGGGTTAGGGTTAGGTCTAGGGTTACACTGAGGTAGAGGGTGAGCATGAGGGTTAGGGTTAGGGTGAGGTTTAGCGGTAGATTTAGGGTTAGGGTGAGGGTTAGAGTTAGCGTGAGGATTAGGTTTAGGGGTAGGGTGAGGGTGAGGGCTAGATTAAGGATTAGTGTTAGGGTTATTTTGAGGTTCAGGGTGAGGATGAGGGTTAGGTTTAGGGTGAGAGTTAGGTTGAGGTTGAGGGTTAGTGTTAGGGTGAGTGTGAGGATTAGGGTTAGGGTGATGGTTTGTGTTAGGGTTAGATTTAGTATTAGGGTGAGGGTAAATGTTAGGGTAAGGGTGAGGTTTAGGGTGAGGGTTATAGTAAGGTTGAGGGTTAGGGCTAGGTTAAGGTTACGTTTAGGGTTAAGGCTACGGTTATGGTGAGGGTGAGTTTGAGGGTTAAGTTTAGTGTTAGGATGAGGTTTAAGTTTAGGGTTAGCGTTAGAGTTAGGGTTAGGGTGAGGGCTAGTGTTTGGGTTAGGGTGAGGGTTAGGTTTAGGGATAGGGTTAGATTTAGGATTAGGGTGATGGTGAGTGTGAGGGTTAGGGTTAGGGTTAGGCTTAGGCTTAGGGTTAGGGTGGGGGTTAGGGTTAATTTTTGGGTTAGGGTGAGGGTGAGGCTGAGGATTAGTGTTAGGTTTGGGTTAGGGTTTGGGTTAGGTTTAGGGTTAGGTTTAGGTTTAGGGTTACAGTGAGGGTTAGCGTTAGGGTTAGGGTTTGGCTTAGGGTTAGGCTGAGGGTGAGCGTGGGGGTGAGGATTAGGGTGAGTTTTAGGGTTAGGGTTATTGCTACTGTTATGGTTTGGGTTAAGTTTGCGGTGAGGGTGAGGCTGAGGGTGAGGGTTATGTTTAGGTTTAGGGTTAGGGTTAGTGTTAGTGTTATTGTTAGGTTTAGAGTTAGAGTTACTTTGAGGTTTTGGGTGAGGGTGAGGGTTAGGGTTAGGGTTATGTTTAGGGTGAGTCTTAGGTTTATGGTTAGGGTGCGGGTGAGGTTTAGGGTTAGAGATAGGGTTAGGGAGATAGTTAGGGTGAGGTTCAGTGTTACGGTTAGTGTTAGGTTTAGGGTGAGGTTGAGGTTTAGTTTGAGGTTTAGGGGTAGGGTTAGGTTTAGGAATAGGGTTAGGGTGAGCGTGAGTGTGAGGTTAGGGTGAGGGTTAGGTTTAGGCTTAGGGTTAGGCTGAGGGTGAGGGAGTGGTGGAGGGTTAGGGTTAGGGTGAGGGCTAGGGTTAAGGTTATGGGGAGGGTTTGCATGAGCGTTAGGGTTAGTATTAGGGTTAGCGTGAAGGCTAGGATGAGGGTGAGTTTTAGGGTTAGGTTTAGGGTGAGGTTTAGCGTTAGGGTGAGGTTGAGGTTTATGGTTATAGTTAGGGTTAGGGTGAGGCTGAGGGTGAGGGTTAGTGTTAGGGTTAGGGTTAGTGTGAGGTTTAGGGTTAAGGTTAGGGTTAGGGTGAGGGTTAGTTTTAGGTTGAGGTTTAGTGATAGGGCTAGGTTTAGGTAATCCTAAACCTAGGGTTAGGGTGAGGGTGAGTGTGAGGTTTAGGGTGAGGGTTAGGCTTAGGCTTAAGGTTAAGCTGAGGATGAGGGTGAGTGTGAGGATTAGGGTTAGGGTGATGGTTAGGGTTAGGGTTAGTGTTATTGTTAGGGTTTGGGTTAGAGTTATGGTGAGGGTGAGGGTCGGGGTGAGGTTTAGGTTTAGAGTTAGGGTGAGGGTTACGGTGAGGGTGAGGGTTTGGGTTAGTTTGAGCTTTAGTGTTAGGTTTAGGGTTTGGGTGAAATTGAGGATTAGTGTTGGTGTGAGGGTGAGGGTTAGGATGAGTCTTAGGTTTAGGAATAGGTTTAGGGTGAGGGCTAGTCTGAGGGTGAGGTTTAGTGTTAGGTTTAGGGTGAGATATAATATTAGGGTTAGGGTGAAGGTGAAGTTTAGGGTTAGAGTTAGGGTTAAGCTGAGGCTGAGGGTGAAGGTTAGGTTTAGGGTTAGTGTTAGAGTTAGGGTTAGGTTGAGGGTTACGATGAGGGTGAGGGTTAGTTTTAGGGTTAGTATTAGGATTAGGGTAAAGGTTAGTGTGAGTGTGAGGGTTAGGTTCAGGGTTAGGGTTATGCTTAGGTTTAGGCTGAGAGTGAGGATGAGGGTGAGTGTTAGGGTTTGGGTGAGGGTAAGGGTTAGGGGAAGGTTAGGATGAGCATTACGGTAAGGATTAGGGTTAGAGTGAGGGCTAGGATGAGGGTGAGATTTAGGGTTAGGCTTAGGGTGAGGTTTAGGGTTAGGTTTAGGGTAAGGGTGAGGCTGAGGGTGAGGTTTAGGGTTAGGGTTAGTGTTAGAGTTAATTTTAGGGTGAGGGTTAGGGTGCGGGTGAGGTTTAGGCTTAGGTTTAGGATTAGGATTAGGGTAAGGGTTAGGTTGAGTGTGAGGATTAGGGTTTGGGTTAGGGTTATGCTTAGGATTAAGCTGAGGGTGAGGTTGAGGGTGAAGGTTAGGGTTAGGGTGAGGGGAAGTGTTAGGGTTACAGTGAGCGTGAGGGTTAGGTTTAGGTTGAGGGTTAGGGTGAGGGTAAGCGTTAGAGTTAGTGTGAGGGTTAGGGTTAGGGTTAGGACTAGGGTTACACTGAGGGAGAGCGTGAGCATGAGGGTTAGGGTTAGGGTGAGGTTTAGCGGTAGAGTTACGTTTAGGGTGAGGGCTAGGGTGAGGGTTAGGGTTAGCATGAGGATTAGGTTTAGGGGTAGGGTGAGGGTGAGGTCTAGATTGAGGATTAGTGTTAGGGTAATTGTGAGGTTCAGGGTGAGGATGAGGGTTAGGTTTAGGGTGAGGGTTAGGTTGAGGGTGAGGGTTAGGGTTAGGGTGAGTGTGAGGATTAGGTTTAGGGTGATGGTTTGTGTTAGGGTTAGAGTTAGTATTAGGGTGAGGATAAGTGTTAGGGTGAGGGTGAGTGTTAGGGTGAGGGTTATAGTAAGGTTGAGGGTTAGGGCTAGGGTTAGGGTTACTGTTAGGGTTAGGGCTACGGTTAGGGTGAGGTTGAGAGTCAGGGTTAGGTTTTGGGTTAGGATGAGGTTTAGGTTTAGGGATAGGGTTAGAGTGCAGGTTAGGTTGAGGGTGAGGTTTATTGTTAGAATAAGGGTTAGTGTTAGTGTTAGGGTTAGGTTGAGGGTTAGGCTTAGGCTTAGGCTTAGGCTTAGGCTTAGGCTTAAGCCGAGCATGAGGTTGAGGGTTAGGTTAGGGTGAGGGTTAGGATGAGGTTTAGGGTTAGGATTAGGGTCAGGATTAGGGCTAGGGTGAGTTTTCGGGTGAGGGTTAGGGTTAGGGATAGGGTTAGGTTTAGGATTAGGGTTAGGGTGAGCGTGAGTGTGAGGGTTAGATTTAGGGTGAGGATTATGCTTAGGGTTAGGGTGGGGGTTAAGTTTAGGGATTGGGCTAGGGTGAGTGTGAGGATGACGATTAGGGTTAGGTTTAGGATTAGGCTTATTTTTAGGTTTAGGTTTAGGTTTAGGGTTAGGGTTAGGGTTAGTGTTATGGTGAGAGTTGCTGTTAGGATTAGGGTTAAGGTTAGGGTTAGGCTGAGGGTGAGGGTGGGGTGAGGATTAGGGTTAGGGTTAAGTTTAGGGTTAGGTTTACGGCTATTGTTAGTGTTATGGTTAGGGTTAAGTTGTGGTGAGGCTGAGGGTGAGGGTTATGGTTATACTAAGGGTTAGGGTTAGGGTTAGTGTTATTGTTAGGGTTAGGGTTAGAGTTATGTTGAGGGTAAGGATGAGGGTGAGGGTGAGGGTTAAGGTGAGGTTTAGGGTAAGGTTTAGGGTTAGGGTTAGGGTGAGGTTTAGGTTTAGAGTTAGGGTTAGGAGGAGGGTTAGGGTGAGGTTTAAGGTTAGGGTTAGTGTTAGGGTTAGTGTGAGGGTGAGGGTTAGGATGAGGTTTTGGGATAAGTTTAGGGTTACGATTAGGTTTAGGGTGAGGGTGAGTGTAAGGGTTAGGGTGAGGGTTAGGCTTAGGCTTATGGATTGGCTGAGGGTGAGAGTGGGGGTGAGGATTAGGGTTAGGGTGATGGTTCGGGTTAGGGTTAGTATTATTGTTAGGGTTAGGTTTAGAGTTAAGGTGAGGGTGAGGGTGTAGGTGAGAGTTAGGGGGAGGGTTAAGGTAGGGTTAGGCTTAGGATTAGAATTAGGGTGAGGGTGAGTGTGTGTGTTAGGTTTAGTTTTAGGGTTAGGCTTAGCGTTAGGCTGAGGGTGAGGTTGAGGGTGAGGGTTAGGGTTAGGGATCGCGTTAGGGTTCGGGTTAAGTTTAGGGTTAGGGTGAGGCTTCGGCTAAGGGTTATGGTGAGGGTGAGGGGTATGGTTAGGTTAGGGTTAGGTTTAGGGTTAGGGTGAGGGTGAGGGTGAGGATTGGGCTTATGGTGAGGGTTAGGATGAGGGTTAGTTTTAGGACTAGGGTTAAGGTGAGGGCTATTGTGAGGGTGAGGTTTAGGGTTACGGTTAGGGTGAGGTTTAGGGTTAGGTTTAGGGTTAGGGTTAGGGTGAGTGTGAGGTTTAGGGTTAGAGTTAGGGTTAGGGTGAGTCTGAGGGTGAGGGTTAGTGTTAGGGTTAGTGTTAGATTTAGGGTTAGGGTGAGGGTTAGTGTGAGGGTGAGAATTAGGCTAAGGGTTAGGATTAGGATTAGGGTAGGGGTTAGGGTGAGGCTGAGGGTTACTGTTAGCATTAGGGTTAGGCTTAGGGTTAGGCGTAGAGTGAGGGTGAGGGTGAGGTTTAGGGTTAGGGTTAGGGTGAGAGTTAGGGTTCGCCTTAAGTTTAGGGTTATGGTGAGTTTTATGGTTAGGCTTACAGTGAGCATGACAGTTAGGGTTAGGTTGACTGTTAGGATTAGGGTTAGGGTTACTGTGACGGTTAGTGTTAAGTTTAGGGTGGGGGTTAGGATGAAGATTAGGGTTAGGATTAGGGTTAGAGTGAGGGGTATTGTGAAGTTCAGGGTTCTGGTTAGTGTTAGGGTGAGGGTTACGGTGAGGGTTAAGATGAGGGTTAGTGTTATGGTGACATGAGGGCTAGTGTCAGGGTTGGGGTTACGGTTGGAATTAGTGTTAGGGTGAGGGTGAGTGCTAGGATTAGGGTTAGGCTTAGGGTTAGGGTTGGGTTTAGGGTTAGGATTAGTGTTATTGTTAGTGTTAGTGTTAAAATTAAGGTAAGGGTGAGGGTGAGGGTGAGGTTGAGGTTAGGGTTAGGGTGAGGTTTAGGGTTAGGTTTAGGATTAGGGTTAGGATGAGGGTGAGGTTTAGGGTTAGATTTAGGGTTAGGGTGAGGGCTAGGGTGAGGGTTAGGGCTGGGGATAGGACGTTGAGGGTAAGGGTGAGGGTAAGGGTGAGGGTTAGGGTTAGGGTGAAGTTTAGGGTGAGGTTTAGTGTTATAGTTAGGATTAGGGTTAGGGTGAGTGTGAGTGTGAGGGTTACAGTTAGGGTTAGGCTTAGGCCTGGGGTTAGGGTGAGGGTGAGGGTGAGGGTGGGGCTGAGGATTAGGTTTAGGGTGATGGTGAGGATTACGGTTAGGGTGTTGGATAGGGTGAGGGTGAGGTTTAGGGTAAGGCTTAGGCTTTGTCTTAGGGTTAGACTGAGTGTGAGGTTCAGGGTGAGGCTTAGGTTTAGGGTGATGGTTAGGTTTACGTTTAGGGTGAGGGTTAGAATGAGGTTTAGTGTTAGGGTTAGGGTGAGGCTTAGGCTTAGTCCGAGCATGAGGGTGAGGGTTAGGGTTAGGGTTAGGGTGAGGGTTAGGTTTAGGGTTATGGTGAGGGATAGGATGAGGTTTAGGGTTAGGATTAGGTTTAGGGTTAGGGCTAGTGTGAGTGTTAGGGTGAGAGTTAGTGTTAGGGATAGGGTTAGGTTTAGGATTAGAGTTAGCATGAGGGTGAGTGGGAGGGTTAGGATTAGAGTTAGGATTAGGCTTAGGGTTATGGTGAGGGTTAGGGTTAGGGTTTGGGTTATGGTGAGGGTGACCCTGAGGATTAGGGTTAGGTTTAGGGTTAAGGTTAGGTTTAGGTTTAGAGTTAGGGTTCGGGTTAGGTTTAAGGTTAGGGTTACGGTGAGGGTTAGGGTTAGGGTTAAGGTAAGGCTTAGGTTTAGGCTGAGGGTGATGGTGTGGGTGAGGATTACTGTAAGGGTTAGGGTTAGGGTTAGTGTTATTGTTAGTGTTATGGTTAGGGTTCAATTTGCGGTGAAGGTGAGGCTGAGGGGGAGGGTTATGTTTAGGGTTAGGGATAGGGTTATGGTTAGTGTTATTGTTAGGGCTAGGGTTAGGGTTACAGTGAGGTTGAGGGTGAGGGTGAGGGTTATGGTTAGGTTTAAGGTGGGGTTTAGGGTTAGGTTTAGGGTTAGTGTTACTGTTAGGGTGAGGGTGAGTTTTACCGTTCGATATAGGGTTAGGGTGAGGGTTAGGGTGAGGTTTAGTGTTAGTGTTAGGGTGAGGGTGAGGGTTAGAATTAGGATTAGGGTGAGGGCTAGGGTGAGGGTGAGGGTTAGGGTTAGGGTTAGCATTATGGTGAATTTTAGGATTAGGTTGAGGGTTAGTGTTAGTGTGAGGATTAGTGTTAGGGTTAGTGTTAGCGTTAGGGTGAGGGTAAGTGTTAGGATGAGATTTAGAGTTAGGGTGAGGGTTATGATTAAGGTGAGGGTGAGTGTTAGGGTTAGGGTTAGGATGAGGTTTAGTGTTAGGGTTAGGTTTAGAGTTAGGGTTAGGGTGAGGGTGGGGTTTAGGATTAGATTTAGTGTTAGTTGGAGGGTTAGGTCGAGGGTTAGGTTTAGGGTTAATGTTAGGGTTAAGCTTAGGGTGAGTGTTAGGTTGAGGTTTAGGTTGAGATTTAGGGTTAGGGTTAGGATTAGGGTTAGGTTGAGGGTGAGTGTGAGGGTTAGGGTTAGGGTTAGGCTTAGTCTTAGGGTTAGGCTGAGGGTGAGGGTGGGGGTGAGGATTAGGGTTAGGATGATGTTTAGGGTTAGGGTTAGGGTGAGGTTTAGGATGAGGTTTATGGTTAGGATTAGGGTTTGTGAGGGCTAGGGTGAGGGTGAGGTTTAGGATAAGTTTTAGGCTTAGACTTAGGTTTAGGATGAGCATGAGGTTGATTGTGAGTTTTAGGGTTAGGGTTAGCGTGAGGTTTACGGTTAGGTTGGTGTTAGAGTTACGGTTAGTGTGAGGTTGAGGTTTAGGGGTAGAGTTAGGGTTAGGGTCAGGTTTAGGGTAAGGTGAGGGTTAGGGTTGGGGTGACGGTAAGGGTAAAGGTGAGGCTTAGGCTGAGGGTGAGGGTTACTGTAACGGTCAGGGGTAGGGTTAGGGTGAGGTTTACGGTTATGCATAGGGTTAGACTGAAGGTGAATGTGGGAGTGAGGATTAGGGTTAGGGTGATGGTTCCGGTTAGGGTTAGTGTTATTGTTAGGGTTAGGGTTAGAGTTATGGTGAGGGTGAGGGTAAGGAATAGGGTTAGATTGAGGGTCAGGTTTAGGGTTATGTATAGGGTTAGGGTGAGGGTTAGTTTGAGGGTTAGGTTTAGATTTATTGTTAGAGCTAGGGTTAGGGTGAGAGTTAGGGAGAGGGTTATGGTTAGGGTTAGGGTTAGGGATAGGATTAAGGTTAGGGTGAGGCTGTGGGTGTGTGTTTGTGTTATGTTTAGGGTTATGCTTAGGGTTAGGCTTAGGGTTAGGCTGAGTGGGAGGTTGAGGGTGAGGTTTAGGGTTAAGGGTAGGCTTAGTATGACGGTTAGGTTTAGGATTAGGGTTAAGGTAAGGGTTAGGTTGAGGGTCAGGTTTAGGGTTAGGGGTAGAGTGTGGTTTAGGGTTATGGCAAGGATTTGGGTGAGGGTGAGCGTGAGGTTTAGGGTTAGAGTTAGGGTTAGGGTGAGGCTGCAGGTGAGGGTTAGGGTTAGGGTTAGTGTTAGGGTTAGGGTTAGGGTGAGTGTGAGGGTTATGTTTAGGGTTAGGATTTGGATTATGGTTAAGGTTAGGGTGAGTGTGAGGGTTAGGGTTAGGGTTAAGGTTAGGCTGAGGTTGTGGGTGATGGTGAGGTTAGGTTTAGGGTGAGGGTTAGGTTTAGGGTTAGGTTTAGGGTTAGGTGAGCATGAGGTTTAATGTTAGAGGTAGGGTTAAGGTGAGATGAGTGTGAGGGTTAGGGTTACGGTTATGATTAGGATTAGGGTAAGGGTTAGGGTGAGCTTGAGGGTTAGGGTTAGGCTTAGGCTTAAGGTTACACTGTGGATGAGGGTGAGGGTTACGGTTAGGGTGAGGATTAGGATTAGGGTAAGGGTTAGGGTGAGGTATATGTTTAGGCATAGTTTTAGGATGAGGGTGAGGTTTAGGGTTAGAGTTAGGGTTAAGGTGAGGCTGAGGGTGAGGGTTAGGGTTAAGGATAGGATTAGGATTAGGGTAAGGTTTAGGGTGAGTGTGAAAGTTAGGGTTAGGGGTAGGTTTAGGCTTAGGTTTATGCTGATGGTGAGGGGGAGGGGAAGGGTTAGGGTTAGGGTGAGCTTTATGGTTCAGGTTAAGTTTAGGTTTAGGGTGAGGGTTAGTGTTAGGGTTACCTTGAGCATGAGCATTAGGAATAGGTTGAGGGTTAAGGTTAGGGTTAGGGTTCGGTTGAGGTTAGGGTTAGGGTTATTGTAAGGGTTAGTGTTAGGGTTAGCGTTAGTGTTAGGGTGAGGGTAAGTGTTACGGTGAGGGTTGGGTTAGGGTGAGGATTTTGATTAGGGTTAGGGTTAGGATTAGGATTAGGGTTATTGTTAGTGTTAGGTTTAGGGTTACGGTTACAGTGAGGGTGAGGGTGAGGGTTAGGGTTAGGGTTAGGGTGAGCTTTAGGGTTTGGGTTAGGGTTAGAGTTAGGTTAAAGATGAGGGTGAGGTTTAGGGATAGACAGTGTTAGCGTGAGGGTTAGTTTGAGGGTTCGGGTTAGGGTTAGTGTTAAGTTTAGGCTTAGGGTAAGAGTTAGGGGGAGAGTTAGGGTTAGGGTTAGGTTTAGGAGTAGGGTTAGGCTGAGGTTGAGTTTGTGTGTTAGGGTTAGGTTTAGGGTTAGGATTAGGGTTAGGCTGAAGGTGAGGGTTAGGGTTAGGGTGAGGGTTAGGGTAAGGTTTAGGGGGAGGGTAGGATGAGGGTTAGGGTTAGGATTAGGGTTATTGTGAGGCCTAGGGTGAGCAGGAGGTTTAGGGTTAGGGTTATGGTGAGAGTTAGGGTTAGGTTTAGGGTGAGAGTTTTATTTCGTGTTATGTTTAGGGTAAGTTGAGGGTTAGGGTAAGAGTTACGGTGATGGTGAGGGTTCGGGTTAGGTTGAGGGTTAGGGTTCGGATTAGGGTTAGGGTGAGGGTGTGGGTGAGGCTTAGGTTTAGTGTTTGGGTGAAGGTTAGGATGAGGGGTAGGGTTAGGATTAGGGTTAGGGTGAGGGCTTGGGTGAGGGTGAGGTTTAAGGTTAGGGTTAGTGTGAGGTTTAGGGTTAGGCTTAGTGTTAGAGTTAGGGTAAGGATGAGGCTGAGGTTGAGGGTTAGGTTTAGGGTTAGTGTAAGAGTTAGGGTTAGAGTGAGTGTTAGGGTGATGGTGACGGTTAGGCTTAGTGTTAGGATTAGGTTTAGGGTAAGGTTTAGGGTGAGGCTTAGGGTGAGGGTGAGGGTTAGGGTTAGTGTTAGGGTAAGGTTTAGGGTTAGGTTGAGGGTTAGGGTTATGTTCAGGGTGAGTGTTAGGGTTAGGGTGATGGTTAGGGTTAGGATTAGTCTTAGGGTGAGGGTGAGTGTTAGCATTAGGGTTAGGGTTAGGGTTAGGTTTAGGTTTAGGATTAGTGTTATTGTTAGGGTTAGGGTTATAGTTATGTTCAGGGTGAGGTTGAGGGTGAGGTTGAGGCTGAGGTTAAGGGTTAGGGTTAGGGTGAGGTTTAGGGTGCCGGTTAGCATTAGGTTTAGGGTGAGGGTGAGTTTTAGGGTTAGATTTAGTGTTAGTTGGAGGGTGAGGTCGAGGGTTAGGTTTAGGGTTAAAGTTAGGGTGAGTGTTAGGTTGAGTTTTAGGGTCAGGGTTAGGGTTAGGGTGAGGGTGAGTGTGAGGGTTAGAGTTAGGCTTAGGCTTCGGCTTAGGGTTAGGCTGAGGGTGAGGGTCGGGGTGAGGATTAGGGTTAGGGTTATGGTTAGGGTTAGGGTTAGTGTGAGGGTTAGGATGAGGGTTAGGGTTAGGATTAGTGTTTGGGTGAGGGCTAGGGTGAGGGTGAGTGTAAGGATAAGTGTTAGGCTTAGACTTAGGGTTAGGTTGAGGATGAGGTTGAGTGTGAGGTTTAGGGTTAGGGTTAGGGTGAGGTTTAGGGGTCGTGTTAGGGTTAGGGTGAGGTTTAGTGTTAGGGTGAGGGTTAGGGTTGGGTTGATGGTAAGGGTAAAGTTGAGGGTTAGGCTGAGGGTGAGGTTACTCTAAGGGTGAGGGTTAGGGTTAGGTTGAGGTTTAAGGTTAGGTTTAGGGTGAGGGTGAGGTTTAAGTTAAGGATTAGTGTTAGGGTTAGTGTGAGGTTTAGGGTGAGGATGATGGTTAGGGTTAGGGTGAGGGCTGTGGTGAGGTTGAGGTTTAGGGTTAGTGTTACGGTGAGATTTAGGGTTAGGGTGATGGTGAGGGTTAGTGTGAGGGTTAGATTTAAGGTTAGGTTTAGTGTTAGGGTGAGGTTAAGTGTTAGGGTGAGGGTTAGGGTTAGGGTGAGGGTTATGGTTAGGGTCAGGGTGAGGGTTAGAGTTAGGATTTTTGTAAATGTTCGGGTTAGTGTTATGGTTACTTTGAGCGTGAGGGTGAGGGTTAGGTTTAGGGTAGGATGAGGTTTAGGGATAGGGTTAGTGTTAGCGTCAGGGTGAGGTTTACGTTTAGATTTAGGTTTAGGGTGAGGCTGAGCATGATGGTTAGGGTTAGGATTAATGTTAGGGTTAAGGTGAGGGTTAGGTTGAGGATGAGGGTTAGGGATAGGGGGAGGGTTAGGATGAGCGTTAGGTTTAGGATTAGGGTTAGGATTTGGGCTAGGGCGAGGGTGAGGTTTAGGGTTAGGGTTAGGGTAAGGTTTAGGGTTAGGGTTAGGGTTGGGGTTAGGGTGAGTTTGAGGTTTAGGTTTAGAGTTATGGTTATGGTGAGGCTGAGGGTGAGGTTTAGGGTTAGGGTTAGTGTTAGGTTTAGGGTTAGGGTTAGGGTGAGGGTTAGGGTGAGGGTGAGGGATAAGTTTAGGGATAGGATTAGGATTAGGGTTAGGGTTAGTGTGAGTGTGAGGATTAGGGTTCTGTAGCGACCGTCTACTCGACCAGCGAGAAAAAACGACCACCACACCAGGAGTCTTCTCAGATCACGCTTTATTGGAGAGCCTTTTAGTTGTAGGAGAGCTTGGGCGCGAGAGAGCGTGCACCCGAAACATAGCCGCTTATATAGGGAAATAGGAACGCGGGTCGGTCTATTGTTGGTCGCCTGCCTTTCACCGTCACCAGGTGTCATGGGATTGGCTGGGGACTCTACCTGGCTCGCGCACGCGCACAGCCCAGGCGTCCCGCCAAGCACCGTCTGGGGTGGTTACCTCAAAGCTGCAAGGGAGTGGGCAGAGTCTCGCCCCGGCTCCCTACAGGTTCAGATTAGGGTAGGGCTGAGGGTGAGGGTGAGGGTGAGGTTTAGGATTAGGTTTAGGTTTATGATGAGGGTCAGGATGAGGGTAGGGGTTAGGATTAGGGTTAAGGTGTGGGCTAGGGTGAGGGTGAGGTTTAGGGTTAGGGTGAGGGTGAGGTTTAGGGTTAGGCTTAATGTTAGGGTGAGGTTGAGTGTGAGGTTTAGGACTAGAGTTAGGGTTAAGGTGAGGCTGAGGGTGAGGGTTAGGGTTAGGGTTAGGATTAGGATTAGGATTAGGGTAAGGGTTAGGGTGAGTGTGAGGATTAGTGTTAGTGTTAGGGTTTGGCTTAGGGTTAAACTGAGGTTGAGGGTGAGGATGAGGGTTAGGGTTAGTATTTGGATTAGTGTGAGGGTGATTGTGTGTGTTAGGGTTAGGTTTGGCGTTAGGTTTAGGGTTAGGCTGAGGGTGAGGTTTTGGATGAGGGTTGGGTTTAGGGTGAGGGTTGGCGTAAGGGTTAGGGGGAGGGTTAGGATGACGGTTAGGGTTAGGCTGAGGGTGAGGTTGAGGGTGAGGTTTAGGGTTAGGGTGATGGATATGGTTAGGTTTAGGGTGAGTTTTAGGATGAGGGTTAGGCTTAGGGTGAGGATTAGGGTGAGCGTGACAGTAAGAGTAAAGGTGAGGGTTAGGCTGAGGGTGAGTATTCCACTAAGGGTGAGGGTTAGATTTAGGGTGAGGGTTAGGGTAAGGGTTAAGGTGAGGGTTAGGGTGAGGGTGAGGGTTAGATTGAGGATTAGGGTTAGTATGAGGTTTACGGTGATGATTACGGTTAGTGTTAGGGTTAGAATTAGGGTTAGGGTGAGGGTTAGGAATAGGGTTAGTGTTAGGGCGAGGTTTAGGTTTAGGTTGAGAGTTAGAGTTACTGTGAGGGTTAGTATTAGAGTTAGGGTTAGGGTAAGGTTTAGGGTAAGTGTTAGGGTGAGGGTTAGGTTTAGGGTGAGTGTTATGGTTAGGGTGAGTTTTAGGGTTAGGTTTAGGGTTATTGTTAGGTTTAGGGTTAGGGTTAGAGTGAGAATAAGGGTGAGGGTTAGTGTTAGGGTGAGGTTTAGGTTTAGGGTTAAGGTTTGAGTTAGGGTTAGTGTGAGGGTGAGGTTTAGGGTTAGGTTTAGGTTTAGGGTGAGGGCTAGGGTGAGGGAAAGGTTTAGGGTTAGGTTTAGGGTGAAGTTTAGGGTTAGGGTTAGGGTGTGTGTCAGGGTGAGTTTGAGGTTTAGGGTTAGAGATAGGGTGAGGGTGAGGGTTAGAGTAAGGTTTAATGTTAGGATTAGGGTTAGGGTGAGGGTTAGGGTGAGGTTGTGTGTTAGGGTAAGGGTTAGGATTAGGATTAGGGTTAGGGAGACAGTGAATGTGAAGGTTAAGTTTAGGGCTAGTGTTAGACTTTGTTATAGGCTGAGGCTGAGGGTGAAGGTGAGGGTTAGGGTGAGGGTGAGGGTTAGGGTTAGGGTTAGGGGGATAGTTAGGGTTCGGGTTAAGTTTAGGGTTGTGGTGAGATTTAAGTTGAGGGTGTCGGTAAGTTTAAAGGTGAGAGTTAAGCTGAGGATGAGGGTTATGGTAATGGTGAGGGTTAGGGTTAGGGTGAGGGTTAGGGTAAGGGTTAGGGTTAGAGTTAGGGTGAGGGTAAGGGTTAGATTGAGGATTAGGGTTAGGGTTAGTGTGAGGTTCAGGGTGAGGATGAGGGTTAGTGTTAGGGTGAGGTTTAGGGTTAGATTTAGGGTTAGGGTGAGGGTTAGGGTTAGGGTTAGGGTTTGGGTGAGGGTGAGGGTTAGGATTAGGGTGAGGGTTAGGGTTAGTGTGAGGGTTAGTGTTAGGGTTAGTGTTAGGGTGAGTGTAAGTGTTATGGTGAGGGTTAGGTTTAGGGTGAGTTTTAGGGTTAGGGTTACGCTGAGGGTGAGGGTGAGGATTAGGGTTAGGTTTAGGGTGAGATTTAGGGTTAGGGTTAGGGTTAGAGTTAGGGTTAGGGTGAAGTTGAGGTTTAGGGTTAGAGTTAGGGTTAGGGTGAGGGTGAGGGTGTGGTTTAGGGTTAGGGTTAGTGTTAGGGTTAGGGTTAGGGTGCGCTTTAGTGTGAGGGTTAGGGTTGGGTTTAGGGTTAGGGCTAGGTCTAGGTTTAGGGTTAGGCTGAGGGAGAGGGTGAGGGTGAGAATTAAGGTTAGGGTTAGAATTAGCCTTAAGGAGAGGTTTAGGGTTAGGGTTAAGGTTAGGGTTCTGGTAAGGGTGAGGTTTAGAGTTAGCATGATGGTTAGGTGAGAGGTAGGATTAGGGTTAGGTTGAGGGTTAGGGTGAGGGTTAGGTTGAGGTTTTGGGTTTGGGTTAGGGTTAGGGTGAGCGTGAGGGTTAGGGTGAGGTTTAGGTTAGGCTTAGTTTTAGGATTAGGGTGAGGTTAAGCATTAGGGTGAGGATTAGGTTTAGGGTTAGGGTGATGGTTAAGATGAGGTTTAGGGTTAAAGTGAGGGTGAGGGTTAGGGTTAAGGTGAGGGTTCATGTTAGGATTAGGATGAGAGTGAGGGTGATGTTTAGGATTAATGTTAGGGTTATTGTAAGTGTTATGGTTATGGTTACATTTGCAGTGAGTGTGAGGGAGAGGGGGATGGTTAGGGTTAGGGTTAGGGTTAGTTTTAGGTCTAGGATTAGTGTTAATTTTAGGGTTAGGTTTAGAGTTATGGTTTGGGTGAGGGTGAGGGTTAGGGTTAAGGTTGGGGTGAGGTTTAGGGTTAGGGTTAGGATGAGGGATTGGGTGAGTGTGAGGTTTAGGGTTAGAGTTAGGATGAAGGGGAGGGTGAGGTGTAGGTTTAGGGTTAGCGTTAATGTGAGGTTTAGGATTAGGTTTAGGGTTATTGTGAGGGTTAGGTTGAGGGTTAGGGTTTGGGTTAGGGTAGGTGAAAGCTTAGGGTGAGGGTTAGTGTTAAGGTTACGATGAGGGTTAAGATCAGGGTTAGGGTTTCAGTGAGGGTGAGGGTTATGTTTGGGGTGAGAGTTAGGGTTAGGATTAGGATTCGGGTGAGGGTGATGGTTAGGATTAGGGTTAGGGTTATTGTAAGCGTTATGGTTAGGGTTACATTTGCAGATAGGGTGAGGCTGAGGGTGAAGTTTAGGGTTAGGGTTAGTTTTAGGTTTAGCATTAGTGTTAATATTAGGGTTAGGGTTACACTTACGGTTTGGGTGAGGGTGAGGGTGAGGGTGAGGGTTAGGGTTAGGTTTAGGCTGAGGGTGAAGGTTAGGGTGAGGGTTAGAGTTAGGGTTAGTGTTAGGGTTAGAGTTAGGGTTAGGGTGAGGGTTAGGTTGTGGTTAAGGGTTAGGATTAGGGTTAGGGTTAGGATTAGGGTTAGTGTGAGGGTGAGTGTAGGGTTAGGGTTAAGATTAGGCTTAGACTTAGGGTTAGGCTGAGGGTGAGGGTGGGGCTGAGAATTAGGCTTAGGGTGATGGTTAGCCATAGGGTGAGGGGGAGGGTTAGGGTTAGGATACGGGTTAGGGTGAGGACTAGGTTGAGGTTGAGGGATAGGTTTAGGGTTAGGCTTAGGCATAGTCTTTAGGTTGATGGTGATGGTGAGTGTGAGTGTTACAGTTATGGTGATGGATAGGGTTAGAGTTAAGGTGAGTGTTAGGATGAGGGTTCGGGTTAGTTTGAGGGTCAGTATGAGCATTGGGGTGATAGTAACGTTTAGGGTTGGTTTGAGGGTGAGGGTTACGGTAAGGGTGAGTGTTAGTGTTAGGGTGAGGTTTAGGGTAAGGTTTAGCGTTAGGGTTAGACTGAGGATTAGGGTTAGGGTTAGTGTGAGCATGAGGGTTAGGGTGAGGTTTAGGGTAAGAATTAGGGTTAGGGTGAGGGCTAGCGTGAGGGTGAGGGTTAGGGTTAGGGTTAGGTTTAGGTTGAGGGTTAGGTTCAGTGTGAGGGTTACGGTTAGGGTGACGGTGTGGGTGAGGGTGAGGTTTAGGGTTAGGAAAAGTGATAGGGTTAGTGTTACACTGAGGGTGAGTGTGAGTGTGAGGGTGAAGGTTAGGGTTAGGGTGAGGGCTAGGGTGAGGGTTAGGGTAAGGGTGAGGGTTAGGGTGAGGGTGATGCTAAGGGTAAAGGTGAGGGTTAGGCTGAGGGTGATTGTTAAGATAAGGGTGAGGGTTAGTCTTAGGGTGAGGGTTAGGTTAAGGGTTCGGGTTAGGGTTAGGGTGAGGGTTAGATTGAGGATTAGGGTTAGGGTTAGTTTGAGGTTTAGGGTGAGGATGAGGGTAAGGGTTAGGTTGAGGGTTATGGTTAGAATGAGTGTTAGGGTGAGGGCTATGGTGAGGGTGAGGGTTAGGGTTAGGGTTATTGTTAGGGTCAGGTTTAGGGTTAGGGTGAGGGCTATGGTTAGTGTGAGGGTTAGTGTTAGAGTTAGGGTTAGTGTTAGGCTGTGGGTAAGTGTTAGGGTGAGGGTGAGGGTTAGGGTTAGGGTTAGTGTGAGGTTGCGGGTGAGAGTAAGGGTTAGAGTGAGTTTTAGGGTTAAGGTGAGGGTTAGGGTTAGGGTTAGCGTGTAGGTGATGGTGAGGGTGAGAGTTAAGGTTAGAGTTACGGTGAGGTTTCGGATAAGTGTGACGTTTAGGGTGAGGATGAACTTAAGGGTTAAGGTGAGGGTTAGGGTGAGGGTGAGGGATAGGGTTAGGGTTGGGGTTAGGGTGACCATTAAGGTTAGGGTTTTCCGTAGGGTTAGGGTTAGGGTGAGTGTTCGGGTGAGAGTGAGGGTTAGTGTGAGGGTTAGGGTGAGGGTTAGAGTTAGGTTTAAGGTGGAGGGTTAGGGAAAGGGGTAGGGTTACGGTTAGGGTGAGGGTTAGGTTTAGTGTGAGAGTTAGGGTTAGGGGTAGGGTTAGGGGTAGGGTTAGGGTTAGGGTTAGGGTTAGGGAGAGCGTTAGGGTGAGGGACAGTTTCAGGGTTAGGGTTAGTGGTATGGTGAGGGTTAGGTTGAGGGTTAGTGTTTTGGTTAAATTTAGTGTGAGGGTTAGGGTGAGGATGAGGATAAGGGTAAGAGTGAGTGTGAGGGTGAATTTTAGGGTGAGTTTTAGGGTTAGGGTTAGGGTGAGGGGCAGGTTTAGTGTGACGGTTAGGGTTAGGTTTAGGCTGAAGGTAAGTGTTAGGGTGAGGGTTAGGGTGTGGTTGAGTGTTAGCATTAGGGTAAGTGTTAGGTTGAAGGTAATGGTTAAGCAGAGCATTAGGGTGAGGGAAATTTTCAGGCTTAGAGTTAGGGGTATGTTGAGGGTAAGGTTGCATATTAGGGTTTGGGTTAAGGTTAGGGTGAGGGTGAGGGTGAGGGTTAGGGTTAGGATTAGGATGAGGGTGAGTGTTAGGTGGAGGGTGAGGGTGAGGGTTCGGTTGAGGGTTTGGGTTATGTTTAGGTTGAGTTTGAGGGTGAGGGTGAGGGTTAGGGTGAGGGTTAGGGTTAGGATTAGGATTAGGGTGAGGGTGAGGGAGAGGGTTATATTTAGGATAAGGGTTAGGTTGACTATGAGGGTGATCGTTAGGGTTAGGGTTAGGGTAAGGGTTTTTGTTATGATTAGGGTTAGGGTGAGGTTGAGGATGAGGGTGAGGTTTAAGATTGGGGTTAGCTTTAGTGTGAGGGTGAGGGTGAAGGTTAGGGTTACGATTTGGGTTAGGGTTAGGGTTAGTCTGAGGGTGAGGGTGAGGTTGAGGATGAGGGGTACAGTTAGGTTTAGGGTTAGGTTTAGGATGAGGGTTAGGGTTAGTATGAGGGTTAGGTTTAGGGTTAAGATGAGGTTAAGGGTTAGGTTGAGGGTTAGGGTGAGGGTGAGGGTTAAGGTTAGGGTTAGGCTGAGTGTTAGGGTGAGGGTAAGGGTTAGGGTGAGGGTTGGGGTTAGGGTTAGGGTTAGAGTCAGGATTAGGGTTAGGGTGGAGGTTAGGGTTAGGGTGAGGATTAGCGTTAGGGGTAGGGTTAGGTTGAGAGTAAGGGTAAGGGTTAGTGTTAGGATTTGTGTTGGCTTAGGGTTAGGCTGGGGGTGAGGGTGAGGGTGTGGGGTAGTGTGAGGCTTAAGATTAGGGTTAGGGTGAGGGTTAGGGTTAGGGTTATTGTTAGGATTAGCTTTAGGGTGAGGTTGAGGATGACGGTGAGGGTGAGGGTTAAGATTAGGTTTAGGTTTAGGGGGAGTGTGAGGGTGAGGGTGATGGTTAAGGTTAGGATTAGGGTTAGGTTTAGGCTGAGGGTGAGGGTGAGGGTGAAGGTGAGGATGAGGGGTAAGGTTAGGTTTAGGGTTTGGGTTAGGATGAGGGTTAGGTTTAGTGTGAGGGTTAGGTTTAGGGTTAGGGTGAGGGTGAGGGTTACGTTGAGGGTTAGGGTGAGGGTTAGGGTTAGGGTTATCGTTAGAATCAGGACTAGGGTATAGGGTGGAGCTTAGGGTTAGGGTGAGTGTTAGCATTGGGGTAGGGTTAGGTTGAGTTTGAGGGTGAGGGTTAGGTTTAGGGTTAGTGTTAGGTTGAGGGTAAGGATTAGGGTTAGGGTGAGGGTGAGGTTTAGGTTTAGCGTTTGCGTTATACTGAGTGTAAGGTTGAGGGTTAGGGTTTGGGTTAGTGTTAGGTTGAGGGTGAAGGTTAGGGTGAGATTTAGGGTTAGGGTTAGTGATAGGGTGAGAGTTAGGGAGACAATAAGGTGTAGAGTGAGTGTTAGGGTTAGGGTGAGGTTGAAGGTGAGGTTGAGGGTTTGGGTTAGGGTGAGGGTTATGGTGACAGTAAGGGTATGGTTGATGGTGAGGATTAGAGTGAGGGTGAGGGTTACTGTAAGGGTGAGGATTGGGTGAGGGTGAGGGTTAGGGTGAGGGTTAGGGTTAGGATTAGGCCGAGGGTGAGGGCAAGGGTTAGGGTGAGGGTGAGGGTGAGGGAGAGGTTTAGCGTTAGGGTTAGTGTTAGAGTTAGGGTGAAGGCTAGAGTGAGGGTTAGCATAGAGTTCGAGTGATGGTTAGGTTTAGTAAGAGCATTAGCGTTACAGTTAGGGTTAAGATTAGTGTGAAGGTAAGGGTTAGGGTGAGGGTTAGGGTGAGAGTGAGGGTTGGGGTGAGTGTTGCTGTTAGGGTTAGTGTTAGGGTGAGGGTTAAGGTTAGGCTAAGGGTTAGGGTGAGGGTTATGGTTAGGGTGAGTTTTAGGGTGAGGTTGAGTGTTAGGGTTAGTGTTAGGGTTACGGTGAGAGCTAGGGTGAGAGTGAGAGTTAGGGTTAGGTTTAGGGTGAGGGTGAGGGTTAGGGTTAGGGTGAGGGTTAGGGTGATATTTTGGGTTACGGTTCGGGTTAGTGTAAGTGAGGGTTAGTGTTAGGGTTAAAGTGAGTGTTAGGGTGAAGGTAAGGATTAGGTTGAGGGTTAGGGTCAGGGTGAGGTTTAGATTTAGGATTAGAGTTAGTGTCAGGGTGAGGGTTACAGTGGAGGTTAGGGTTCGGGTGAGAGTTAGGGTTAGGGGTAGGGTTAGGTTTAGAGTGAGGGTGAGGTTTAAGGTTAGGACTGGAGTTAGGGTTAGGCTGAGGGTGAGGGTGAGGGTGAGAGATAGGGTTAGGGTGGAGGTTAGGGTTAGGGTGAGGGCTAGAGTTTGGGTTACAGTATTGGTGAGGGTGAGGGTGAAGGTGAGGTTTAGGGTTAGGGTTAGGGATATTGTGAGTGCTAGGGTGAGGGTGAGGGTTAATTTGAAGGTGAGGGTGAGGGTTTCATTTAGGTAAGGGTTATGGTGAGGATGAGGTGAGGGTGAGGGTTAGGGTGAGGGTTACCTTTAGGGTGAGGTTTAGGGTTAGGGTTAGGGATATTGTGAGTGCTAGGGTGAGGGTGAGGGTTAATTTGAAGGTGAGGGTGAGGGTTTCATTTAGGTAAGGGTTATGGTGAGGATGAGGTGAGGGTGAGGGTTAGGGTGAGGGTTACCTTTAGGGTGAGGTTTAGGGTTAGGGTTAGGGTGATGTGTAGGGTGATGTTGAGGGTGAGGTTGTGGAAGAGAGTTAGGGTTAGCGTGCGGGTTAGCCTGACAGTGAGAGTTAGGATGAGGGTGAAGATTAGGGTAACGTTTAGGGTGAAAGTTAGGTTTAGGGTTAGGGTTAGAGATAGGGTGAGGGATAGGTTGAGGGGTAGGTTTTGGGTTAGTGTGAGGGTTAGGGTTAGGGTGAGGATAAGGTAAGTGTGAGGGTTAGGGTTAGGGTGAGGGTTAGGGTTAGTGTGAGTGTTAGGGTTACGGTTAGGGTTAGGGTAAGGGTTAGGATGAAGTTTGAGGTGAGGGTGAGGGTTAGGGTTAGGGTGAGAGTAAGGGTTGGGGTGAGGGTTAGGGTGAGGGTGAGGTTTAGGCTTAGGGTTCGGGTTATGGTGAGGGTTAGTTTGAGGGTTAGGGTTTGGGTTAGGTTTAGGGTGAGGGTGAGGGTTAGGGTGATATTTTGGGTTACGGTTCGGGTTATTGTAAGGGTTAGAGTGAGGGTAAGGTTTAGGGTGAGGTTTAGGGTTAGGGTGAGGATTAGGGTTAGGGTTAGGGTGAGGGCTAAGTTAAGGGTGAGTGTTAGCGGGAGGGTTATGGTGAGGGTGAGGGTTTGTGTTAGGTAAGGATTACGGTTAGGTTTAGGGTTAGGGTGTGGGTTAGGTTTAGGGTGAGGGTTAGCTTGAGGGTTACGGTTAGGGTTAGGGTGAGCATTAGGGTTAGTGTGAGGGTTAATGTTGGGTTAGGGTTACGGTGAGGGTTAGGGTGAGGCTAAGGATTAGGGTGAGGGTGATGGTTAGGTTTAGGGTGAGGTTTATGGTTAGGGTTTGGTTGAGAGTGAGACTTAGCGTGAGAGTAAGGGTTAGGTTGAGTGTAAGGGTTAGAATTAGCATTAGGGATAGGGAGATGGTTAGGGTGAGGGTTAGGGTTCAGGTGAGGGTGAGGGTTAGGGTTAGGGTGAGGGTTAAGTTTAGGGTGAGGGTTAGTGTTAGGTTAGGTTAGGGTTAGGGTGAGGGTGAGGGTGATGGTGAGGGTTAGGGTTAGGGTGAGTTTGAGGTCTAGGGTTAGGGTGAGGGTTATGGTTAGGCTTAGGGTGAGGTTTAAGGTTAGGTTTAAAGTGAGGGGTAGGGTGAGGGGTAGGTTTAGGGTTGGGTTAGTGTGAGGGGTAGGGTGAGTGTAAGTGTTATGGTGTGGGGGAGGGTTAGGGTTACGGTGCTGGTTTGGGTTAGGTTAGGGTGAGGGTTAGTGTTAGGGTTAGGCTTAGGGTGCAGGTTAGGGTTAGGTTTAGGGTTAGGGTTAGGGTGAGTTGTAGGGTTAGGGTTAGGGTTAGTGTGAGGGCTAGGGTGAGGGTGAGGGTTAGGCTTAGGCATAGGGTGAGGATCAGGGTTATCGTTAGGGTTAGGGTGAGGTTGAGGGTGAGGGTGAATGTTAGGGTTAGGATTAGGGTTAGGGTGAGGGTTAGTGTGAGGGTGAGTGTAGGGTTAGCATTAGAGTTAGGGTGAGTGTGAGGGTTAGGATTAGGGTTAGGGTGAGAGCAAGGGTGAGGGTGAGGTTTAGGGTTTTGGATTGAGTGAGGATTAGGGTTAGGGTTAGGGTTAGGTTGAGGGTTAGGGTGAGGGTGAGGGTTAGGGTGAGGGTGAGGGTGAGGGTGATGGTGAAGGTTAGGTTGTGGATTAGTTTTAGGTTTAGGGTGCCATTCAGGGTTAGGATGAGGGTGAGGGTTAGGATTAGGGTTAGGGTGAGGGTTCTGTTTAGGGTGAGGTTTAGGGTGATGGTTTGGGTTAGGGTTAGGGAAAGGGTTAGGGTTAGGGTGAGAGTTAGGTTTAGTTTGAGGGTTAGTTTTAAGTTGAGTTTGAAGTTGAGGGTTAGGGTGAGGGTGATGGTGACAGTGAGATTTAGGGTTAGGATTCAGGTTAGGGTTAGGGTGAGGGTTAGGGTTAGGTTTTGGGTTTGTTGAGGGTAGGGTGAGGATGAAGGTTAGGGTTAGGTTTAGGGTTAGGGTTAGATTTAAGGTAAGGATTAGGGTTAGGGTGAGTGTTAGGTTTGGGGTTAGGTTGAGGGTTACGGTTTGTTTTAGGTTTAGGGTGAGGGTTAGGGTAAGGATTATCGTGAGAGTGAGGGTTAGAGTGACGGTAGGGTTAAGGATAGGGTAAGGGTTAGGGTAATGGTGAGGGTTAGTTTTAGGTTTAGTGTTAGGTTGAGGGTGATGCTGAGGGTTAGGGTTAGGGTTAGTGTGAGGATAAGGTTTAGGGTGAGGTTTAAGTTGAGGGTGAGGGTTAGGGTTAGCATAATGTTTAGGGTGAGGGATAGGGTTTGGCTTAGGGTTAGTTAAGGGTTAGGGTTAGGGTTAGGTATGGGTTAGGGTTAAGGTAAGGGTTAGGTTTAGGCTTAGTGTTAGGGTTAGGGTTAGGGTGAGGGTTAGGCTTAGGATTAAGTTTAGGGTGAGGGTTAGGTTTAGGGTGATGTTTAGGGTGACAAGTGAGTGTTAGAGTGAGGGTGAGGTTGAGCGTGAGGGTTATGGTGAGGGTGAGGGTGAGTGGGAGGGTGACTGTGATGGTTAGGGCTACAGTTAGATTTAGGGTGAGGGTAAGAGTTAGGGTTAGGATTAAGGTTAGGGTAGGGGTTAGACTGAGGGTGAGGGTGAGGATGAGGTTGAGGTTGAGGGTTTCAGTTAGGTACGGGTTAGTGTTAGGGTTAGGGTGAGGGTGAGGTTAAGGGTAAGGTTTAGGGTCAGGTTTAGGGTGGGAGTGAGGGTTAGGTTTAGAATTAGGGTAAGGGTTAGGGTAAAGTTGTATGTTAGGGTTAGGGTTAGGGTGCAGGATAGGGTTAGGGTGAGAGTGAGGGTAAGGGTGAGGGTTACAGTTAGGATTAGGTTTAGGGTTAGGGTGAGGCTGAGGGTGAGGCTGAGGGTGAGGGTTAAGATTAAGGTTAGGTTTAGGGTGAGGGCTAGGGTGAGGGTGATATTTTTGGTTAGGAAAGTTTTAGGGTTAGGTTTAGGGTGAGGATTGGGGTGAGGGTGAGGTTTAAGGTGAGGGTTACGGTTAGGGTGAGGGTTAGAGTTAGGGTTAGGGTGACGGTTAAGGTTATGGTGATATTTAGGGTGAGGGTGAAGGTGAGAGTGAGGGTTCGGGTTCGGGTTAGGGTTAGGGTTAGGGTTAGGATTAGGGTGAGGGTGAGTGTGAGGTTAAGGGATAGGATGACAGCGTGAGGGTGAGGGTTATGTTTAGGTTTAGGGTTATGGTGAGGGTTAGGGTGAGGGTTAGTGTTAGAGTTAGGTTGAGGCTTAAGGTGAAAGTTAGGGTTAGGGTTAGGGTTTGGGTTAGGGTTACAGAGAGGGTGAGGGTGAGGGTTAGGGTTAGGATGATGGTTAGGGTTAGTGTGAGGGTGAGGGTTAGGCTTAGGGTGAAGGTTAGGTTTAGGGTGAGGGTGAGGGTTAGGTTTATGACTAGGGTTAGGTTTAGGCTTAAGGTGATGGTGAGGTTAAGGTTGAGGGTTAGGGTTAGGGCTAGGTTTAGGGTGAGGGTTAGGTTTAGGGTGAGGGTTAGTGTTAGTGTTATGGATAGGTTTAGGATTAGCCTTAGGCTGAGGGTTAGGTTTAGGGTTAGTGTGAGGGTTAGGGTTAAGTTTAGGTTTAGCATTAGTGTTTGGTTAGGGTGAAGGTTAGTTATAGGTTTAGGGTTAGGATAAGGTTTAGGCTGCGGGTTAGGTTTAGGGTTAGTGTGAGGGTTATGTTTAGCGTTAGGGTTAGGGTGTGGGCTACGGTGAGGGTGAGGGTTAAGTTCAGGGTTTAGTGTAGGTAATGGTTAAGGTTAGGTTAGGGTGAGGATTAGGGTGAGGCTGAGGTTTAAGGTGAGGGTTAGGGTTAGGGTGACCGTTAGTGTTACGATTAGGGTGAGGGTTAGTGCAAGGGTGATGTTTAGGGTGAGGGTGAGGGTGAAGGTTCGGCTGAGGGGGAGGGTTAGGGTTAGGGTTAGCGTGAGGGTTAGGGTTAGGGTTGGGTTAGGGTTAGAGTTATGGTGAGCGTGAGGGTTAGCGTGAGGGTTCGGGTTAGTTTGAAGGTTAGGGTTAGGGTTAGGTGAAGGTGAGGGTAAGGGTTAGGGTGAGGGTGAGGGTGAGGGTGAGGATTAGGGTTAGGGTCGGGTTAGGTTTATGCTGAGAGTGAGGGTGAGGGTGAGGTTGATGGTTAGTGTTAGGGTTAGGGTGAGGGTGAGGGCTTGGGTGAGGGTGAGGGTTAGTGTGAGGGTGAGGGTGAGGGTTTCGTTTATGTCAGGGTTAGTATTAGGTTGAGGATTAAGGTGAGGTTGACGGTGAGTGTCGTTTATATCAGGGTTAGGGTTAAGCTGAGGTTAGGTTTAGGGTGAGGGTTAGGGTTAGGGTTAGGTTGTGGATTAACTTTAGGGTGATATTTAGGGTGAGGTTGAGGGTTAGGGTGACAGTTACGGTGAGGTTTAGGGTTAGTGTTAGGATTAGGGTTTGGGTGAGGGTGAGGTTTAGGGTTTGAGTTAGAGTTATGGGGAGGGTTAAATTGAGGGTCAGGTTTATGGTTAGTGTTAGGGTTAGGGTTAGGATGAGGGTTAAGTTGAGTTTTAGAGTTAGGGTTAGTGTTAGGGTTAGGATGAGCTTTAGGCTGAGGGTTATGGTTAGGGTTAGTCTGAGGGTTAGGGTTAGGTTAGGGTTAGGGTTAGGGTTTGGTTAGTGTGAACGTTAGTTTTAGGTTTAGGGTTAGGATAAGGTTTAGGCAGAGGGTTAGGGTTAGGGTTAGTGTGGGGGATAGGTTTAGGGTTAGGGTTAGGGTTTGGACTATGGTGAGGGTGAGGGTTAGGGTGAAGGTAAGGGTTAGGGTTAGGGTCAGGGGTAGGTTGAGGGTTAGGATTAGGTTAAGGACTAGGTTTAGGCTGAGGGGGAGGGGGAGGTTGAGGGTGAGCGTTAGGGTTAGAGTGAGGGTTAGAGTGAGGGTGAGGGGGAAGGGGAGAGTTTGATTTAGGCTTAGAGTTAGGTTGAGGGTGAGGGTTAGGATTAGGGTTAGCACTAAGTTTAGGCTGAGGGTCAGGGTGAGGTTGAAGGTGAGGTTTACGGTTAGGGTGAGGGTTAGGTTTAGGGTTAGGTTTAGGGTGAGGGTTAGGGTTACGGTTAGGGTTAGGTTTATGGTTAGGGTTTGGTTAGGGTGAAAGTTAGTTTTAGGTTTAGGGTTAGGATAAGGTTTAGGGTGAGGTTTAGGGTTAGGGTTAGTGTGAGGGTTATTTTAGGCTTAGGTTTAGGGTGTGGGTAGGGTGAGGGTGAGTGCTAGGTAGAGGGTGAGAGTGAGGGTTTAGTTTAGGTAAGCGTTAAGGTTATGTTAGGGTGAGGACTAGGGTGAGGTTGAGGGTTAAGTTGAGGGTTAGGGTTAGGGTGAGGGTTAGGGTTACTGTGAGGTTTAGGGTTAGTTTTAGGGTGAGGGTTAGGGTAAGGGTTAGGGTGAGTGTTAGGGTGAGGGTGACTTTTACGATTAGAGTTAGGTTTACGATTAGGTTGAGGGTGAGGATGAGGGTTAGTGTTAGGGTGAGGGTTAGGGTTGGGGTTAGGGTTAGGGTTAGGTTTAGAGTGACGGTGAGGGTGAGGTTTAGGGTTAGGTTTAGGGTTAGGGTTAGGCTGAGGGTTATGGTCACTGTGAGAGTTATGGTTAGGGATTGGGTTAGGGTTAGGGTGAGGGTAGGCGTTCGAGTGAGGTTTAGGGTGAGGTTGAAGGTTAGGTTTAGGGTTAGGATTAGGGTGAGGGCTAGGGTGAGGGTGAGGGTTAGTGTGAGGGTGAGGGTTACGTATACTTTTGGGTTAGGCTTAGGGTTAGGATTAGTTTGAGGGTGAGGGTTAAGCTGAGTTTAGGTTTAGGGTGAGGGTTTGTGTTCAGTGAGGGTGAGGGTTAGTGTGAATGTAAGGTTGAGGTTTTCTTTTAGCCAAGGGTTAGGCTTATGGGGAGGAATAGGGTGAGATTGAGGATTAGGTTTTGGGTTAGTGTTAGGGTGAGGGTTAGAGCTAGGGTTAAGGTGATGGTTAGGGTTTGGGTGATGTTTAGCGTGAGGGTGAGGGTTAAGTTGAGCGTGAAGGTTAGGGCATGGGTGAGGATTAGGGTTAGGTTGAGTGTTAGTGTTAAGTTTAGGGTTAGTGTGAGGGTGAGGGTTAGGGTTAGCGTTAGGGTTAGGTTGAGGGTTTGGATTAGGGTTAGGGTTAGTGTGAGGGTTAGAGTTAAGGGTAGGGTTAGGGTTAGGGTGAGGGTTATGGTGAGGGTGAGGGTTAGGGTGAAGGGGTGTGTGAGGGTAAGGCTAAGGTGTAGGGTTGGGGTGAGTTTAAGTGTGAGGCTTAGGTTTACGGATAGGGTTCGGTTTAGGGTTAGGGTGAGTGTTAGGGTGTGGCTGAGGCTTAGGTTTAGGGTTAGGATTAGGGTTATAGTTAGGTTTATGGTGAGGGTAAAGGTTAGGGTGAGTTTAGTGTGAGGGTTAGGGTTAGGGTTAGGGTGAGGGTGAGGTATAGGGTTAGGGTTAGGGGTAGGGTGAGGGTTAGGGATAGGTTTAGGGTTAGGGTGAGGGTGAGGGTGAGGTTTAGGATTAGGTTTAGGGTTAGAGTAAGGGTGAGGGTGAGGGTTAGGGTTAGTATTAGAGTTAGCCTGAGGGTGATGGGGGAGGGTTAGGGTTAGGGTGAGTTTTATGGGGAGGGTTACGGTTAGGGTGAGGGTTAGGGTTACGGTTAGGGTGAGGGTTAGGGTTACGGTTAGGGTTAGGATTTGTGTGAGGGTTAGGTTTAGGGTTTGTGTGAGGGTTAGGTTTAGGTTTAGGGATAGGATAAGGGTTAGGTTGAGGATTAGGTTTAGGGTTAGTTTGAGGGTTAGGTTTACGTTTTGGGTTAGGGTCAGGGTAAAGGTTCTGGTGAGGGTTAGGGGGAGGATGAGGGTAAAGGTTAGGGTGAGGGTTAGGGCAAGGGTGAGAGTTAGGGTTAGGGTTATGTTTATTGTGAGAGTATGGTTTAGGTTGAGGGTGAGTATTCGGCTGAGCGTGAGGGTTAGGATGAGTGTGAGGGTTAGGGTTACATTTAGGGTTAGGGAGAGGGGTAGTGTGAGCATTAGGGTTAGGATTAGGGTTAGGGTTAGTGCTAAGGTGAGGATGAGGGTTAGTGTGAGGGTGAGGGTAACATTTACGTTTGGGTTAGGGTTAGGGTGAGGATTAGGTTGAGGGTGAGGGTTAAGCTGGGCTTAGGGTTAGAATGAGGGTTTGTGTTTGGTGAGGGTGAGGGTGAGGGTGAGGGTTAGTGTTAGGGTTAGGTTTAGGTTGAGGGTGATTGTGAGGGTTAGGATTAGGAATAGGTTTAGGGTTACGGTGAGGGTGAGGGTCAGTGTGAGGGTGAAGGTTAGCGTTAGGTTTAGGTTTATGGATAGATGAGGGTTACGGCTAGTGTAAGGTTTATGATTAGGTTTAGGGTTAGGGTTAGTGTGAGGGTAAGGGTTAGGGTGAGGGTTAGGGTGAAGGTGAGGATTAGGGTTCGGTGTAGGGTTAGTGTTTGGGTGAGGGCTAGGGTCAGGGTGAGAGTTAGTGTGAGGGTTAGGTTGAGGGTTTCTTTTCGATTAGGGTTACTGTTATGGTGAAGATTAGCATGAGGGTGAGTGTTAGTGTTAGGGTGATGTTTAGGGTGCGGATGAGGGTGAGAGTGAGAGTGAGGGTGAAGGTTCAGGTGAGGGTGAAGGTTAGGTGTGGTTGAGGATTAGGGTTAGGGTTAAGGTTATGGTGAGGGTAAGGTATAGGGTGAGGTTTATTGTGAGGATGAGGGTTATGGTTAGTGTTAGGGTTAGGGTGAAGTTTAGGTTGAGGGTAAGGTTTTGGTTTAGGGTTAGGGTGAGGGTGAGATATAGGGTGAGTTTTAGTGTTAGGGTGAGTGTTAGGGATATGGTTAGGCTGAGGGTGAGTGTTAGGGTTAGGGTTAGAGTTAGGGTGAGGGTGAGGGTTAGGATTAGGGTAAGGATTAGGGTTAGGCTGAGGGTGAGGGTGACTGTCAGAGTGAGGGTTAGGGTTAGGGTGAGCGTTAGTGTTAGGGTGAGGGTTAGGGTTAGGGTGAGGGTGAGGGTGAGGTTTAGGGTTAGGGCGAGGGTTAGGGTTAGGGTGAGGGTGAGGTTTAGGGTTAGGGCGAGGGTGAGGGTTAGGCTTAGGGTGAGGGTAAGGGTTAGAGTGAGGGTAAGGGTAAGGTTGAGGTTTAGGGTGAGGGTGAGGGTTAAGGTTAGCATTAGGGTTAGGGTGAGGATGAGGGTTAGGGTGAGGGTTAGGGTTAAGGTTAGGGATAGTGTGAGGATTAGGGTTAGGGTTAGGTTTACGGTGAGGGTTAGGCTGAGGGGTAGGGTTAGGGATAGAGTAACTGTTAGGTTTAGTGTGAGGATTAGGGTTAGTGTAAGGTTTAGGTTTAGTGTGAAGTTTAGATTTAGGGTTAGGTTTAGGATTAGTGTTAGGGTTAGGTTGAGGGTGAGGGTGAGGATGAGGGCTAGGGTTAGGGTTATTGTGAGGGTTAGTGTTAGGGTACGGGTTAGGTTTATGGTGAGGGTTTGGGTTAAAGTAAGGGTGAGGGTGAGGGTTAGGGTTACGGTTAAATTTAGGATGAGGGTCAGGGTGAGGGTTAGGTTTAGGTTGTGGATTAGGGTGAGATTTAGGGTTAGGGTGAGCATTAGCGTGATGGTGAGGGTTAGGGTGAGGTTGAGGGTTAGGTTTAGAGTCAGGGTTATGGTGAGTGTGAGGGTTAGGGTTAAGGTGATGCTTAGGGTGAGGTTGAGGGTTAGTGTTAGGGGGAAGGGGAGTTTGAGGGTGAAGTTTAGGGTGAGGGTGCGGGTGAGGTTAGTTTAGGATTAGGGTTAGAGTGAGGGTTAGGCAGAGTGTGACGGGGGAAGTGAGGGTGAGGGTTAGGGTTAAGGCTAGGGTGAGGGTTAAGGTTAGTGTGAGGGTTAGTGTGATGGTGAGTTTCAGCGTGAGGGTGAGGGTTAGAATGAGGGAGAGGGCGAGGTTGAGGGTTAGGGTTAGGATTAGGGTTAGGATGAGTTTTAGGGTTAGGGTTAGGGTTAGAGTTATTGTTAGGGTTAGAGTAAGGCTGAGAGAGAAGGGGAGGTTGAGGGGGAAGGTGAGGGTTAAGGTTAGGGTTAGGGTGAGGGCTTGGGTGAGGGTGAGGGTTAGGCTGAGGGTGAGGGTGAGAGTTTCTGTTAGGTAAAGGTTACGGTTAGGGTGAGGATTAGGGTGAGGGTGAGGATTAAGCTGAGGTTAGGTTCAGGGTGAGGGTTAGGGTTAGGTGGAGGGTGAGGTTTAGGGTTAGGGTGATGTTAAGGGTGAGGGTGAGTGTTAGGTTGAAGGAGAGGGTGAGGGTGATGGTTAGGGTTAGGGTTAGGGTTAGGTTTAGGGTGAGGGTGAGTGTTAGGTTTAGGAATAGGATTAGGGTGAGGGTCAGGGTGAGGGGGAAGGTTAGGGTCAGCATTATGGTTAGGGTTAGAGTGAGGGTTACGGTTAGTGTGAGGGTTATGGTTAGGGTTAGGGTAAAGGAAAGGGTTAGGCTGAGGGTTAGGGTGAGTGTGAGTGTTTGGATTAGGGTTTGTGTTAGGGTTCGGGTGAGGGTTAGGGTTTGGGTGATGTTTAGAGTGAGGTGAGGGTTAGGGTGAGTATGAGGGTTCGGGTGAAGGTGAGGTTTCGGTTGAGGGTGAGGGTTAAGGTGTGGGTGAGCACTAGGTTTAGGGTGAGGGTTAGCGTTAGGGGTAGGTTTAGGGTTAGGTTGAGGGTTAGGGTTAGCATTAGGATTAGGGTGATAGGTAGGGTGAGGGGTAGGGTTAGGTTTAGGGTGAGGTTTAGGGTGAGGGTGAGGGTTAGGTTGAGGGTCTGGGTGAGGGTTAGGTTTAGGTTTTGGGTTAGAGTTAGGGTGAGTTTGAGGGTGAAGGTTAGGTTTAGGATTATGTTGAGGCTTAGGGACAGTGTTAGGGTTAGGGTAACTGTGAGGGTGAGTATTAGGGTTAGGTTTAGTGTTACAGTTTGGGTGAGGGTGAGGGTGAGGTTTAGGATTAGGTTAGGATTAGGGTTAGGCCGAGATTGATGGGAAGGGTGAGGGTAAGAGTTATTGTTACGGTGAGGGTTAGTATTAGGGTTAGGGTTAGGATGAGGGTTAGGCTGAGGGTTAGGATTAGGTTAGGGTGAGGTTTAGGGCTAGGTTTAGGGTTAGGATAAGGGTTAGGCTGAGGGTTAGAGTTAGGGTTAGTGTGAGGGTTAGGTTTAGGGTTAGGGCAAGGGTTAGGGTGAGGGTAAATGTTAGGGTGAGAGTTAGGGTGAGGGTGAGTTTTAGGGTTAGGGTGAGGGTTAGGGTCAAGTTTAAGTTTAGGTTTAGGGTTAGTGTGAGGGTAATGGTGTGGGTAAGTGTTAGGATGAAGTTTAGGTTGAGGGTGAGTGTTAGCATCAAGGTTAGGTTTAGGTTTAGGGTTTGGGTGAGGTTTAGGGTTTGGGTAAGTGTTAGGGTGAGGGTGAGGGTTAGGTTTAGGGTGAGGGTAAGTGTTAGGGTGAGGTTTAGGGTGAGGCTGAGGGCTAGGGTTAGCATTAGGTTGAGAGTGAGGGTGAGGGTTACGGTGAATTTTGGGTTAAGATTAAGGATAGGGTGAAGATTAGGGTTAGGGTTAGTTTGAGGGTGAGGGTTATGGTGAGGGTTAAAATTAGAGTTTGGGTTAGGGTTAGGTTTAGTGTGAGGGTTAGGGTTAGGGTTAGGGTGACAGCAAGGGTTAGGCTGAGGGTTAGGGTGAGTGTGAGGTAGGGTGAGGGTTAGGGTTAGGGTGAGGGTTACGGTTAGGGTTAGGATTAGAGTTAGGGTGAGGGTAAGGCTTAGGGTGAGGTTTAGGGTGAGGTAGAGGGTTAGGGTTAGGGGGAGTGTAAGGGTGAAGGTGAGGGTTAGTGTTAGGATGAGGGTTAGGGTTAGGGTGAGGGTGAGGGTGAGGGTGAGCGTTAGGGTTAGGTTTAGGGTGAGTGTTAGCTTTAGGTTTATGTTTAGTGTGAGGGTGTGTGTTAGGGTGAGAGTGAGTGTTAGTGTGAGAGTTATAGTTAGGGTTAGGTTTAGGGATACATTTAGGGTGAGGGTCAGGTTTAGGGTGAGTGTTAGTGTGAGGGTGAGGGTTAAGGTTAGCGTGAGGGTTAGTATTAGGGTTATGGTTAGGATGAGGTTTAGGGTCAGGGTTAGGGTTAGCTTTAGGGTTAGTGTGAGGATTCCGGTTAGGGTGAGGGTTGGGGTTAGGTTTAGGGTTAGTATAATGGATAGGATGAGGGTTAGGTTTACAGTTAGTGTGAGTGTTAGGTTTAGGTTTCGGGTTTGGGTTATGTTGAGGGTAAAGGTTAGGGTGAGGGTTAGGGTGAGGCTGAGGGTTAGGGTTAGGGTCAGGTTTAGGTTGAGGGTTAGGATTAGGATTATGGTTAGGGTAAAGCTGAGGGGGAAGGGGAGGTTGTGGGTATGGGTTAGGGTTAAGGTGAGGGATAGGTTGAGGATTTGGGTTATGGTTAGATTTAGGCTGAGGGGTAGGGTTAGGGTTAGGTTGAGGCCTACGTTTAGTGTGAGGTTTTGGGTTAGGGGTAGGGTGAGGGTTAGGTTTAGTGTGTTGGTTAGGTTTAGGGTTAGGGTGAGGGTAAGGGTTAGGGTGAAGGTGAGGGTAAGGGTGAGGTTTAGGGTTAGAATTAGGTTTAAGGTTAGGGTTAGGATGAGGGTTAAGGTTAAGGGGAGGGTGAGGGTGAATGTTAGGGTTAGGATTAGGGTTAGGGTTAGGGTGAGGGTGAGGGTGAGGGTGAGGCTTAGGTTTAGGATTATTGTTAGGGTTAGGGTGAGGGTTCAGGTTAGGTGTAGTGTCAGGGTTAGGGTCAGGGTAAGTGTTAGGGTGAGGGTTAGGGTTAGGGTTAGGTTTAGTGTGAGGGTCAGGGTGAGAGTTAGGGTTAGTTTGAGGGTTAGGGTTAGGGTGAGGTTTAGGGTTAGGGTTAGGGTGAGAGTTAGGGTTAGGGTTAGTGTTAGGGTTAGAGTGAGGGCTATGGTCAGGGTTTAGTGGAGGTTTACGGTGAGGTTTATGGTTAGGGTAAGTGTTAGGTTTAGGGTTAGGCTGAGGGTGAGGGTGAAAGTGAGTGTGAGGGTTAGGGTTAGGGTTAGGGTGAGGGGTAATGTGAGGGGTAGGCTTAGGTTTAGAGTGAGGTTTAGGTTTAGTGTGAGGTTTAGGGTTAGGTTTAGGTTTAGTGTGAGGATAAGGGTTAAGTTGAGGGTTAGGTTGAGGGTGAGGGTTAGGGTTATGGTTAGGGTTAGGGTGAGAGTTAGGGTTAGGGTTAGGGTTAGGGTTTGGGTTAGGGTGAGAGTTAGTGTTAGGGTGAGGGCGATCGTGTGGATTAGCGTTAGGGTTAGGTTTAGGGTGAGGGTGGGATTGAAGGTTAGGGATTGGAATAGAATTAAGGTTAGTATAATGCTGAGGGGGAAGGGGAGGTTGAGGGTGAGGGTTAGGGTGAGGTTTAGGGTCAGGGTGAGGGTGAGGGTTTCGGTTAGGTAAGTGTTAGGTTGAGGATTAGGATGAGGGTGGGGGTTAAGCTGAGGTTAGGTTTAGGGTGAGGGTTTGGGTTAGGGTTAGGGTGATGGTTAGGGTGATGGTGAGGGTTAGGATAAGTGTGAGGGTTAGGGTTAGGGTTAGGGTTAGGGTTAGGGTGAGGCTTAGGGTGAGCAGTAGGTATAGGGTTAGGGTTAGTTTGTGGGTTATTCTGAGGATAAGGGTTAAGATGAGGTTTAGGTTGAGGGTGAGGGTTAGGATTAGGGGAAGGGTAAAGGTTAGGTTGAGGGATATTTGGAAAGTGAGGGTTAGGGTTAGCATTAGAGTTAGGGTGAGGGTGAGGTGTAGTGTGAGGTGAGGGTTAGGGTTAGTGTGAGGGTTAGGGTGAGGGTTAGAGTTAGGATTAGGGTTAGGGTGTGAGTGAGGTGTAGTGTGAGGGTTAGGGTTAGGGTGAGGGTTAGGGATAGGGTTAGGGTGAGGATGAGGGTGAGTGTTAGGGTTAGGTTTAGGGTAAGTGTGAGTTTGAGAGTTAGGATTAGGAATAGGGTTAGGGTTAGGATTAGGCTGAGGGTGAGGGTCAGGATGAGGGTGAAGATTAGGGTTAGGGTTAGGTTGAGGGTAAGTGTTAGGGTGAGGGTTAGGTTTAGAGTCAGGGTTAGGGTGAGGGTTAGGATTTGGGTGATGTTTAGGGTTTGGGTGAGGGTTAGGGTGGGGATGAGGGTTTGGATGAGGGTGAGGGTTCGGGTGATGGTTCCGGTTAGGGTGTGGGTGATGATTAGGGTTAGGGTGAGGGTTAGCATTATGTTTAGGTTTAGTTTGACGGTGAGGGTGAGGGGTAGGGTTAAGGTTAGGTTGAGGTTATGGTTTGGGTTAGGGTGATGGTTAGGGAGAGGGGTAATGTTAGGGTTAGGGTGAGGTTTAGGGTGAGTGTGAGGGTTAGGGTTAGGGTTAGGGTTTGGTTGAGGATGAGGTATAGGGTGAGGTTTAGGGTTAGGGTGAGGGTTATGGATAGTGTTAGGTTAGGGTTAGGGTGAGTGTTAGGTTTAGGTTTAGGTATAGAGTTAGGGTGAGGGTGACAGTGAGGGTTAGGATTAGGGTTAGGGTTAGGGTTAGGATGAGGGTTAGGCTGAGGGTTAGGGTTAGGGTTAGTGTGAGGGTTAGGGTTAGATTTAGGGTTAGGGTGAGGGTTAGGGTTTGGTTGATGTTTAGGGTGAGGGTGAGGTTTAGGGTGAGTATGAGATTTTGGGTGTGGTTGTGGGTTCAGGTGAGTTTTTGGGTTAGGGTGTGGGTTGAGGATTAGGGTTAGGGTGAGGGTTATCATTAGTTTTAGGTTTAGTGTGAGGGTGAGCGTGAGGAGTAGGGTTAGGTTGAGGGTTAGGTTTAGGTTTAGGCTCAGGTGAAGGTCAGGTGAGGGTGAAGGTTAGGGTTAGGTTTATAGTTAGGGTGAGGTTTAAGGTTAGTGTGAGGGTTATGGTTATGGTTATGGTTATGGTTATGGTGAGGGTAAGGGTTAGGGTGAGGGGTGGGGTTAGGGTGAGGGGTAGGGTTAGGGTGAGGGTTCGGGTTCGGGTTTGGGTGATGTTTAGGGTGAGGGTGAGGTTTAGGTTGAGGATGAGAGTTTGGGGGTGGGTGTGGGTTCAGGTGAGATTTTGGGTTAGGGTGTGGATGAGGATTAGGGTTAGGGTGAGGGTTCTCATTAGGTTTAGGTTTAGTGTGAGGGTGAGGTTTAGGGTTAGGGTGAGGGTTATGGATAGTGTTAGGTTAGGGTTAGGGTGAGTGTTAGGTTTCGGTTTAGGTATAGAGTTAGGGTGAGGGTGACGGTGAGGGTTAGGTTTAGGGTTAGGGTTAGGGTTAGGATGAGGGTTAGGCTGAGGGTTAGGCTGAGGGTTAGTATGAGGGTTAGGGTTAGATTTAGGGTTAGGGTGAGGTTTAGGGTTTGGTTGATGTTTAGGGTGAGGGTGAGGTTTAGGGTGAGTATGAGATTTTGGGTGTGGTTGTGGGTTCAGGTGAGTTTTCGGGTTAGGGTGTGGGTTGAGGATTAGGGTTAGGGTGAGGGTTATCATTAGTTTTAGGTTTAGTGTGAGGGTGAGGGTGAGGGGTAGGGTTAGGTTGAGGGTTAGGTTTAGGTTTAGGCTGAGGTGAAGGTCAGGTGAGGGTGAAGGTTAGGGTTAGGTTTATAGTTAGGGTGAGGTTTAAGGATAGTGTGAGGGTTATGGTAATGGTTATGGTTAGGGTTATGGTGAGGGTAAGGGTTAGGGGGAGGGGTGGGGTTAGTGTGAGGGGTAGGGTTAGGGTTAGGGTGAGTGTTCGGGTTTGGGTGATGTTTAGGGTGAGGATGAGGTTTAGGTTGAGGATGAGAGTTTGGGGGTGGGGGTGGGGTCAGGTGAGATTTTGGGTTAGGGTGTGGATGAGCATTAGGGTTAGGGTGAGGGTTCTCATTACGTTTAGGTTTAGTGTGAGGGTGAGGGTGAGGGGTAGGGTTAGCTTGAGGGTTAGGGTTAGGGTGAGGTTTAGGATGATGGCTAGAGTGAGAGTTAGGGTTATGGTGATGTTTATTGTGACTGTGAGTGTTAGGGTGTGGGTGAGTGTTCGGGTGAGGGTGAGGATGAGGGTGAGGGTGAGGATTAGGGTGTGGTTGAGGGTTAGGGTTAGGATGAGAGTCAGGGTGAGGTGTAGGGATAGGGTTAGGGTGAGGGTTAGCATTAGGGTTAGGATTAGGTTTAGGTTTAGGGTAAGGTTGAGGGGGAAGGGGAGGTTGTATGTGAGGTTTGGGGTTAGGGTTTGGTTCAGGGTGCGGGTTAGTGTTAGGTTTAGGGTTAGTATAAGGGTTAGGCTGAGGTAAGGGTTAGGGTTAGTGTGAGGGTTAGGTTTAGGGTTAGGGTTTGGGTTAGGTTGAGGGTAAAGGTTAGGTTGAGGGTTAGGGAGAGTGTGAGGGTTAGGGTTACAATGAGGCTTCGGGTGAGGGTTAGGGTTAGGGTTATATTTAGGGTTAGCGTGAGGCTTATGGTGAAGGTTAGGTTTAGGTTTAGGGTTAGGGTGAGGGTTATGGTGTGTGTAACTTTTAGAGTGAGGTTTAGCGTGAGGGTGAGGGTTAGGTGGAGGAGAAGGGTTAGTGTTAGAATTAGGGTTAGGGTGAGGTTGAGGGTTAGGGTGAGGGTTAGGGTTAAGTTTAGGGATAGGGTGAGGATTAGTGCTAGGATTAGGCATAGGGTGAGGGTTAGGCTGAGTGGTAGGGTTAGATTTAGGGTTAGGGTTAGGTTTAGTGTGAGGATTAGGGTTAGGGTTAGGGTGAGGTTTAGGTTTAGTGTGAGGGTTAGGGTTAGTGTTAGGGTGAGGGTGAGGGTTAGGGTGAGGGTGAGGTTTAGGATTAGCATTAGGTTTAGATGTAAGGTTAGGATGAGGGTTAGGTTTAGGGTGAGGGTGAGGCTTAGGTTTAGGATGAGGGTTAGGGTTAGGGTGAGGTTCGGCTTAGGTTGACGATTAGGGTTAGGGTTAGGGTTAGTGTTAGGGTGAGGGTTAGTTTTATGGTTAGGATTAGTGTGAGGGTCAGGATGAGGGTTAGGGTTAGGTTGAGGATCAGGTTTAGGGTGAGGTTTAGGTTTAGGGTTAGGTTGAGAGTTAGGGTTAGGGTTAGTGTTAGGGTGAGGGTGAGTGTTATGGTCAGGGTTAGGTGGTGGATTAAGGTTAGGGATAGGGTTAGGTAAGTGTTAGGGTTAGGGTTAGGCTGAGGGTGAGGGTGAAAGAGAGGTTTAGGATTAGGGTTAGGATTAGGGTGAGGGGTAGAGTGAGGGGTAAGGTTAGGTTTCGGGTGAGGTTTAGGGTTAGTGTGAGGTGTAGGGTTAGGGTTAGTGTGAGGATAAGGGTTAGGTTGAGGGTCAGGTTGAGAGTGAGGGTTAGGGTTTTCGATAGGTTTAGGGTGAGTGTTAGCTTGAGGGTTAGGGTTCAGGTTAGGGTTAGGATTCAGGTTAGGGGGAGGGTTAGGGTTAGGGTGATGTTTAGGGTGAGGGTGAGGGATAGGGTGAGGCTGAGGGTGAGGGTTAGGTTTAGGTTTAGTGTGAGGATGAAGGTTAGGGTTAGTGTTAAGATTAGGGTGAGGGTTAGGGTGAGGGTTAAGGTTAGGTTTAGGGTTAGGTTGAGGGTGAGGTATAGGGTGAGGGTTAAGGTTACGGTGAGGGTTAGGGATAATGTTAGGTTAGGGTGAGGGTGAGGGTCAGTGTTAGTTTAGGTTTACGTTTAGAGTTAGGGTGAGGGTGAGGATGAGGGTTAGGATTAGTGTTAGGGTTAGGGTTAGTGTGAGGGTTAGGGTTAGGGTAGGGTTAGGGTTAGGGATAGATTTAGGGTTAGCATAAGGTTTACGCTGAAGGTTAGGGTTCAGGTTAGTTTGAGGGTTAGGTTTAGGGATAGGGTAAGGGTTACAGTGAGGGTAAAGGTTACGTTGAGTGTTAGGGTGAGGGTGAGGGTTAGGGTTAGGGTGAGTGTTATGGTGAAGTTTTAGGGTGAATTTTTGGGCTAGGATTATGTTGAGGGTGAGGGTGTGTGTACGTTTTAGGGTGAGGGTTATGGTGAGGGTGAGTTTTAGGTTTAGGGTGAGGGTAAGGGTGAGTTTTTGCCTTAAAGTTAATGATAGGGTGAGGATTAGGGTTAGGGTTAGGTTTGTGGTGAGAGTTAGGCTGAGGCGAAGGGTTAGGGTTAGGGTGAGTGTTAGGTTTAGTGTGAGGGTTAGGGTTAGGGTTAGGGTGACGGTAAGGATTAGGGTGAAGGTTACAGTGAGTGTGAGGTTTAGGTTTAGCATTAGGTTTAGAGTTAGGGTTAGGAAGAGTGTTAGCGTTAGGTTTAGAGTTAGGGTTAAGGTGAGGGTGAGGATTAGGGTGAGGGTGAGGTTTTGATTTAGGTAAGGGTTAGGGATAGGGTTAGGGTGAGCTTTAGGGTGAGGTTGTGGTTTGTGTTTAGGGTTAGGGTTAGGGTGAGGTGAGATTGAAGGTTAGTGTTAGGATGAGGGTTAGGGTTAGGGTTAGGGTGAGGGTGAGATTGAAGGTTAGTTTTAGGATGAGGGTTAGGGTTAGGGTTAGGGTGAGGGTGAGAGTTAGGGTTAGGGTTATGATGAGGTTTAGGGTTGGGTGATGTTTAGTGTGAGGGTAAAATTTAGGGTGAGGGTGAGTGTTCTGTTGAGAATTAGGATTAAGGTTAGGGTTAGGGATTGCGTTAATGTGAGGGTAAGGGTTAGGGTGAGGGTTACGGTGAGGGTGAGGTTTATGGTTAGGGTGAGTGTTAGGTTTAGGGTTAGGGTTATGGTAAAGGTGAGGGTTAGGTTGAGCAGTAGGTTTAGGGTTAAGTTTAGTTTGCGGGTTAGGGTGAGGGTAAGTTTTAGGGTGAGGTTAAGTGTGAGGGTGAGTTTTAGGGTTAGGGTGAGGGTAAGGTTTAGGGTGAGGGTTAGGGTTAGGGATAGGGTGAGGATTAGTGTTAGTGTGAAGGTTAGGGAGAGGGTTAGGATTAGGGTTAGTGTTAGGATAAGGGTAAGGGTGAGGGTTAGTGTGAGGTTGAGGGTTAAGGTTAGGGTGAGGTTTAGGATTAGGGTTATGGTCAGGGTGAGGGTTAGGGTGAGCCGTAGGTTTGGGTTAGGGTTAGTTTACAGCTTAGGGTGAGGGTAAGGATAAGTGTGAGGTTTAGGTGGAGGGTGAGGTTTAGGGTTAGGGTGAGGTTAAGGGTTAGGGTGAGGGTTAGGGTTAGGGATAGGGTTAGGATTTGGGTTAGTGTGATGGTTAGCGTGAGGGTTAGGATTAGGGTTAATGTGAGGATAAGGCTTAGGCTGGGGGTTAGTGTGATGGTGATGGTGAGGTTTAGGTTTAGGATTAGGGTTAGGGTGAGGGTTAGGATTAGTGTGAGTGTTAGTGTGTTAGTGTGATGGTGCGGGTCAGGGAGAAGGTGAGGGTTAGAATGAGGATGAGGGTGAGGGTGAGGTTTAGGGTTTGGATTAGTGTTAGGGTGAATTTTAGGATTAGGGTTAGGTTTAGGGTTATTGTTAGGGTTAGAGTTTGGGTTAGGGTGAGGGTGAGGGTGAGGTTCATCATTAGGGTTAGGTTTAGGGTTAGGGTGAGCGCGAGGGTGAGTGTGAGCGTTTGGATGAGGGTGAGGGTGTTTCGGTTATGTAAGTGTTAGGGTTAGGGTGAGGATTAGGGTGAGGCTGACGATTAAGCTGATGTTAGGTTTAGTGTGATGGTTAGGGTTAGGGTTAGGGTGAGGTTTAGGGTTAGGTTGATGTTTAGGGTGAGATTGAGGGTGAGAGTTAGGATTAGGAATAGAGTTAGTGTTAAGGTTAGGCTGAGGTGAAGGTCACGGTGTGGGTGAAGGTTAGAGTTAGGGATATAGTTAGGTTCAGGGTTAAGGTTAGTGTGAGGGTTATGGTGAGGGTTAGGTTGAAAGTTAGTTTTAAAGTGAGGGTTAGGATTAGGATGAGTGTTATGGTTAGAGTGAGTATGAGGGTTAGGGTTAGGTTGAGGATTAGGGTTAGGGTGAGGTTTAGGTTTAGGGTTAAGGTGAGAGTTAGGGTTAGGGTGATGTTTATTGTGAGGGTAAGGGTTAGGGTGAGGGTGAGTATTCGGTTCAGGATGAGGGTTGGGGTGAGGGTGTGAGTTAGGGTGTGGTTGAGGGTTAGGGTTACGGTGAGAGTTAGGTTGAGGTGTTGGGATAGGGATAGGGTTAGGGTTTGTGTGAGGGTAAGGGTTAGGGTGAGAGTTAGGGTGAGGGTGCCAGTGTGGGTGAGGGTGAGGGTGAGGGTTATAGTTAGGGTTATGATGAGGCTGAGGGTTACGGTTAGGATGAGGGTTCAGGTTAGTGTGAGGGTTAGTGTGATGGTGAGGTTCAGGGTGAGGGTGAGTGTTAGAATGAGGTTTAGGTGAGGGTTAGGGTTAGGATTAGGATGAGGGTGAGTTTTAGGTTTAGTGTTAGTGTTAGGGTTAGGGTTATTGTTAGGGTTAGGGTTAGGGAGAGGTTGAGTGTGATGCTGAGGTTTAGCGTTAGGGTTAGGGTTAGGGTTAGGGTGAGAGTGGGGTTGAGGCTTAGGGTTAGGATTTGGGTTAGGGTTATGGTAAGTCTGAGGGGGAAGGGGAGGTTGAGGGTGTGGGTTAGGTTTAGGGTTAGGTTTATGGTGAGGGTTAGGGTTAGGTTTAGGTTTAGTATAAGGGTTAGCCTGAGGGTAAGGGTTAGGGTTAGTGTGAGTGTTAGATTTAGGGATAGGGTTTGGGTTAGGTTGAGGGTAAAGCTTAGGGTGCGGTTTAGGGAGAGGGTGAGGGTAATGGTTAGGGTGATGTTTAGGGTGAGGGTTAGGTTTAGGGTTATGGTTAGGTTTAGGGTGAGTGTTAGGGTGAAATTTAGGTTTAGTTTTAGGGTTAGCATGAGGCTTAGGGTGTGGGTAAGTGTTATGGTGAGTGTTATAATGAGGATGAGGGTTAGGGTTAGGGTGAGGTTTAGGGTTAGGGTTAGTGTTAGGGTGAGGGTAAGGGATAGGGTTAGCATTAGGGTTAGGGTGAGGGTGAGGGTTAGGGTGAGGTTTATGATTAAGGTTAGGTATAGGGTGAGGATTAGGGTTAGGGTTAGGTTTAGGGGTCGGGTTAGGCTGAGGTTTAGGGTTATGGTTAGGGTGAGTGTTAGGTTTAGTGTGAGGTTTAGGGTTAGCATTAGGTTCAGGGTTAGGGTTACGCTGAGGATTTGGGTTAGGGTGAGCGTGAGGTTGAGGGTGAGGGTTAGGGTTAGGATGAGGGTTAGGGTTAGGGAGAGTGTGAGGGTTAGGTTTAGGGTGAGGGTTAGGTATAGGATGAGGATTAGGGTTAGGGTGAGCGTGAGGTTGAGGGTGAGGGTTAGGGTTAGGATGAGGGTTAGGGTTAGGGAGAGTGTGAGGGTTAGGTTTATGGTGAGGGTTAGGTATAGGATGAGGATTAGGGTTAGAGTGAGTGTGAGGGTTAAGGTTAGGTTGAGATTTAGGGTTAGGGTGAGGTTGAGGGTTAGGGTTAGTGTGAGAGTTAGGGTTAGGTTGAAATTTATTGTGAGGGTGAGTGTTATGCTGAGGTGAGTGTTCATGTGAGGGTGAGGGTTCGTATGAGTGTTAGGGTGTGTTTCAGGGTTAGGGTTATTGTGAGAGTTAGGGTGAGGTGTCGGGATAGGGTTAGGGTTAGGGTTAGTGTGAGGATAAGGGTTTTGGTTAGGGTTAGGTTGAGCGTGAGGTTTATGGTTAGTGTTAGGGTTATGGTGAGGGTTAGGGTTAGGGTGATGTTTACGGTGAGATTGAGGTTAGTGTGAGGGTAAGGGTTAGGGTGAGGGTTAGGTTGAGGGTGGGGGTGAGTGTGAGGGTGAGGGTGAGGGTGAGGGTTATCTTTAGGATTATGGTGAGGGTGAGGGTTAGGGTTAGGATTAGGTTTTGGGTTATGGTTAGGCTGAGGGTGAGGGTGAAAGTGAGGGTGAGGGTTAGGGTTAGGATGAGGGTTAGGGTTAGTGCAGGGGTTAGTGTGATGGTGAGTGTCAGGATGAGGGTGAGTGTTAGAATGAAGGTGAGGGTGAGGGTGAGGGTTAGGGTTAGGATTAGGGTTAGGGTGAGTTTTAGGGTTAGGGTTAGTGTTAGGGTTGGGTTATTGTTAGGGTTAGGGTGAGGGTGAGGGTGAGGTTTAGCGTTAGGTTTAGGATTAGGGTTAGGGTGAGGGTGGGGTTGAGGGATAGGGTTAGGGTTAGGGTAATGCTGAGGGGGAAGGGGAGGTTGAGGGTGAGGGTTAGGTTTAGGGTTTGGGTTAGTGTGAGTGTTAGGTTTAGGGTTAGGGTTTGGGTTAGGTTGAGGGTAAAGTTTTGGGTGAGGGTTAGGGAGAGGTTGAGGGTTAGGGTTATGGTTAGGGTTAGGGTTAGGTTGAAGGTTAGGGTGAAGTTTAGGTTTAGGATTAGGTTTCGGGTGAGGGTTAGGGTGTGGGTAAGTGTTAGGGTAAGGGTTAGGGTGTGGGTGAGGGTTACAGTTAGGGTGAGGGTAACGGTTAGGGTTAGGGTTAGGCTGAGGGTGAAGGTTAGGGTTTGCATCAGGGTTAGGGTGAGGGTGAGGGTTAGGGTTAAGGTTAGTGATAGGATGAGGGTTAGGTTTAGGGTTAGGTTTAAGGTGAGGGTTAGGCTGAGGGGAAGGGTTAGGGTTAGGATGAGGGTTAGGTTTAGTGTGAGGATTAGGGTGAGGGTAAGTGTTAGGTTGAGGGTTAGGGTGAGAGTGCGGTTTAGGGTTAGCATTAGGTTTGGAGTTAGGGTTAGGATGAGGGTTATGGTAAGTGTGAGGGTGAGGTGTGGGTTAGGGTTAGGATGAGGGTTAGGGTGAGGGTGAGGGTGAGGGTTGGGTTTAGGGTGAGGGTTAGGGTGAGTGTAAGTGTTAGGCTGAGGGTTAGGGTTAGGTTTAGAGTGAGGGTCAGGGTGAGGGTTAGTGTGAGAATTAGGGTTAGGGTTAGTGTTAAGGTGAGGGTGAGTGTTTTGGTCAGGGTTAGGTGGAGTATTAGTGTGAGGGTTAGTGTAAGGGTTAGTGTTAGGTTTAGGGTGAGGCTGTGGGTGAGGGTGAACGTGAGGGTGAGGTTTAGGTTTAGGGTTAGGGTTAGGGGTAGTGTGATGTGTAGGGTTAGGGTTAAGGTGAGGTTTAGGGTTAGTGTGAGGGTTAGGGTTAGGGTTAGGTTTAGGGTTAGTGTCAGGATAAGGGTTAGGTTGAGCGTGAGATTGAGGGTGAGGATTAGGTTTATCGTTAGGGTTAGGGTGAGGGTTAGTTTGAGGGTTAGGTTTAGGGTTAGGGTGAGGGTTAGGGTTAGGGTCATGTTTAGGGTGAGGGTTAGGATGAGGGTGAGTGTGAGTGTTAGGTTTAAGATTAGGGTTAGGTTTAGGGTTAGAGGCTTAGGTTTAGTGTGAGGTTAGGGTTAGGCTTAGGGTTAGTTTGAGGGTAAGTGTTTGGGTGAGGGTTAGGGTGAGGTTTATTGTGATTTTTAGGGTTAAGGTTTGGGTTTGGGTTAGGGTTAAGGTTAATGTTAGAGTTAGGTTTAGGGTTAGGTTGAGGGTGAGGTTTAGCGTTAGGGATAGGGTTAGGGTTAGGTTGAGTGTGGGATTGAAGGTTAGGGTTAGGATTAGGGTTAGGGTTAGGGTAATGCTGAGGTTGAAGGGGAGGTTGAGGGTGAGGGTGAGGGTTAGGGTTAGGTTTGGGTGAGGGCTAGGCTGAGGGTGAGGTTTAGGGTGAGGTTGAGGGTGAGGGTTTCGGTTAGGTAAGTGTTAAAGTTAAGGTGAGGATTCGGGCGAGAGTGAGTGTTAAGCTGGGTTTATGTTTAGGTTGAGGGTTAGGGTTAGGGTGACGGGTAGCATTAGGTTTAGGGTTTGTTTGAGGGTTAGGGTGAGGGGTAGGATTAGGGTTAGGTTGAGGGTTAGGGTTAGGGTTAGTGTTAGGGTGATCGTTAGGGAGAGTGGTAATGTTAGGGTTAGGGTCAGGTTTAGGTTAGTGTGAGGGTTAGGGTTAGGGTTAGGTTGAGGGTTAGGGTTAGGGTTAGGGTTAGGGTGTGGGTTAATGTTAGAGTTAGGGTTAGGGCTAGTTTGAGGGTGAGGGCTAGGTTTAGGAATAGGGTTAAGTTTAGGGTGAGGGTTAGTGTTAGGGTAGGGTTAGGGTGATGGTTAGGGAGAGGGGTAATGTAAGGTTTAGCGTGAGGTTTAGGTGAGTGTGAGGGTTAGGGTTAGTGTTATGGTTAGGGTGATGGTTAGGTAGAGGGGTAATATTAGGGTTAGTGTTAGGTTTAGGTGAGTTTGAATGTTAGCGTTAGGGTTAGGGTTAGGTTGAGGGTTAGGGTTAGTGTTATTCTAAGGGTGATGGTTAGGTAGAGGGGTAATGTTAGGGTTAGGGTGAGGTTTAGGTGAGTGTGAGGGTTCGGGTGAGGGTGAGGTTTAGTGTGTGGGTGAGGGTTAGGTTTAGGGTGAGGATTAGGTTTAGGCTTAGGGTTAAGTTCATGGTGAGGGAAAGGGTTAAGGTGATGTTTAGTGTGAGGATGAGGGTTAGGATTAGTGTTATGTTTGGGGTGAGGGTTAGAGTGAGGGTTAGGGTTAGGTTTAGTGTGAGGGTTAGGCTTAGGGCTAGGTTTAGGGGTATGGTGAAGGTTAGGGTTAGATTTAGGGTTAGCCAAAGTTTTAGGCTGAGGGTTAGGCTTAGGTTAGTGTGAGGGTTAGGTTTAGGGTTAGAGTAAGGGTTAGGGTGAGGGTAACGTTTAGGGTGAGGGTTAGGGTGAGAGTGAGGGTTAGGGTAAGGGTGAGCGTTAGGGTGAAGTATAGGTTTAGGGTTACTGTTAGGGTGAGGGTGTGGGCAAGTGTTAGGGTGAGGGTTAGTGTGAGGGTGAGGTTTAGGTTTAGGTTTAGGTTTAGGGTGAGTGTTAGGCTGAGGGGAAGGTTTACGGTTACTGTGAGGGTTAGGGTTAGGGTTCGGGTGACTGTAAGGGATAGGGTGAGGGTTAGGGTGAGTGTGAGATTTAGGGTTAGCATTAGGTTTAGAGTTAGGGTTAGGATGAGTGTTAGGGTCAAGTTTAGGGTTAAGGGTAGGGTATGGGTGAGGTTTAGGGTTAGTGTTAGAGTGAGGGTTAGTTTTAGGGTGAGGGCTAGGGTGAGGGTGAGGATTAGGGTGAGGGTGAGGTTTTCAGTTAGGTAAGGGTTAGGGTTAGGGTTAGGGTGAGGTTTAAGGTGAGGGTGTGGGTTGGGGTTAGGGTAAGTTTTAGGGTCATGGTGAGGGTTAGGGTGAGGGTGAGGGTTAGGGTTAGGGTTTGGGTGAGTGTTAGGGTTAGGGTGATGTTTAGTGTGAGGGAGAGGGTTAGCGTGAGGGTGAGTGTTCTTTTGAGAATAAGGGTTAGGTTTAGGGTGAGAGATAGGGTTATTGTGAGGATAAGGGTTAGGGTGAGGGTTGGGGTGATGGTGAGGTTTAGGGTTAGGGTGAGGGTTAGGTTTAGGTTTAGGGTTAGTTTACGGATTAGGGTAAGGGTTAGGGTGAGATTTAGGGTGAGGTTGATGGTTATTGTTAGGGTGAGGGTAAGGATTACGGTGAGGGTTAGGGTGAGGGTTTGGGTTAGGGTTAGGGATAGGGTGAGGATTAAGGTTAGTCTGAGGGTTAGGGTGAGGTTTAGGATTAGGGTAAGTGTGAGGATAAGGGTTAGTGTGAGGGTTTGGGTGATGGTGAATTGTTGGGTTAGTGTTAGGGATAGGGAGAGCATTAGGGGGAGGGTTAAGTTTAGGGTGAGGGTTAGTGTTAGGTTTAGGGTGAGGGTTAGGTTTATGGTGATGTTTTTGGTCAGGGTGAGTGTTAAGGTGAGGATGAGTGTTAGGATTAGGGTTAGGGTTAGGGTGACTGTGAGGTTGAGGGTGAGGGTTAAGTTTAGGATTAGGGTTAGGGTTAGCATTTGGGTGAGGGTTAGGGTGAGGATAAGGGTTCCAAGGGTTAGGGTTATCATTAGAGTTAGGATGAGGGTTAGGGTTAGGGTTAGGTTTAGGGTGAGTTTGTGGGTGAGGGTGAGGGTTAGGGTTTGGGTTAGTGTGAGGGTTAGGGTTAGTGTGAGGGTGAGGGTGAGGGTGAGGATTAGGGATATGGTAAGTGTTAGGATGAGGTTTAGGGTTAGGGTTTGGTTTAGGGTGAGGATAAGAGTGAGGGTTAGGGTTAGGTTCAGGGTTATAGTTAGGGTAAGGGTTAGCGTTGGGGTGATGTTGAATGTGAGGGTGAGGTTTAGGGTGAGGGTGAGTGTTAGGATGAGGGTGAGGGTTCGGTTGACGGGGAGGGTTATGGTGTGGTTGAGGGTTAGGGTTAGAGTGAGGGTTAGGGTGACTGTGATGTTTAGGGTGAGGGTTAGTGTTAGTGTTAGGGTTAGTGTGATAGTGAGGGTGAGGGTAAGGGTGAGGGTTAGGTTGAGGGTGAGTGTGATGTTTAGGGTAAGGATTAAGGTTAGGGTGAGTTTTAGGGTTAGGGTTAGGTTTAGGGAGAGGGTTAGGGTAAGGGTTAGGGTTATTTTTAGGGTAAGAGTTAAGGTTAAGGTGAGTGTGAGATTGAGGTTTAGCTTTAGGGTTAGTGTTATGGTTCGCATGAGGTTGGGGATGAGGGTTAGGGTTAGGATTAGTGTTACGTTTAGGGTTAGGTTGAGTGGAGGCAGAAGTTCAGGGTGAGAGTTAGGGTTAGGGTTAGGGATAGGGTGAGGGTTAGGCTGAGGGTGAGTGTTAGGGTTATATTAGTGATAGTGTGAGGGTTAGGGTGATGGTAAGGGTTAGCGTGAGGTTTAGGGTGAGGTTGAAGGTTAATGTTATCATTAAGGTTAGGGTGAGCATGAGGTTTAGCGTGAGGGTTAGGGTTAGGGTTAGGGATAGGTGATGATTAGGGTTAGGGTTAGGGTGAGGGTGAGGTTTAGGATGTGGGGTAGGGTTAGGGTTAGGGTGAGGGTAAGGGTGAGGGTTAGGCTGAGCGTTAGGGTGAGGGTAAGGGTTTCAGTTAGGAAAGGCTTAGGGTTATGGTTAGGGTGAGGATTAGGTTGAGGGTGAGGTTTAAGGGGAGGATTAGGGTTAGGTTGAGGATTAGTGTTCGGATTAGAGTGAGGATTAGTGTTAGTGTTAGGGTTAGTTTTATGTGAGGGAAAGGGTTAGGGTGAGGTTTAGGGTGAGGGTGAGGGTTAGGGTTAGCGTTAGGGTTAGGGTGAGGGTTAGGGGGAGGGTTTGTGTTAGGGGGATGGTTAGGGTTAGGGTTAGGGTTGGGGTGAGGGTTAGGGTTAGTGTGAGGGTTAGGGTAAGAGTGAGGATTAGAGTTACTGTTAGGGTGAGGGTGAGGATGATGGTGAGGGTTTCGGTTAGGAAGGCTTAGGATTAGGGTTAGTGTGAGGGTGAGGATTAGGGTGAGGGTGTGGTTTAAGTTGAGATTTAGGTTTAGGGTGAGGATTACAGTTAGGTTTAGGGTGAGGGTTAGGATTAGGGTGATGTTTAGGGTGAGGGTGAGGGTTAGTGTGAGGGTGACGGTGAGGGTGAGGGTGTAGGTGAGTATTAGGTTTAGGGTGAGCGTTACGGTGACAGGGACATTGAGTGTTAGTGGGAAGGTGAGGGTTAGGGATAGGGCTAGGGTAAGGGTTAGGGTTAGGTTTAATGTGAGGGGTAGGGGTAGGGTTAGCATTAGGGTTAGTGTGAGGGTTAGGGTTAAGGTGAAGATTAGGGTTAGGGTTAGGGTTAGTGTGAGGATTAGGGTTAGCATGAGGGTTAGGGTGAGGTTTAAGGTGAGGGTTTGGGTTAGTATGAGGGATAGGTTTAGAGTTAGGTTTAGGGTGAGGATTAGGATTCGGGTGAGGTTTAGGGTAGGGTTAGGGTGAGGGTTCGGGTTAGGGAGAGGGTGAGTTTTAGGGTGAGAGTGACAGTTAGGGTTAGGGTGAGGGTTAAGGTGACAGTGAGGGTTAGGGTAAGGTTCAGGGTTAGGGATATGGTGAGGATTAGTGTTAGGGTTAATGTTAGGGTTAGGGTGAGGGTAAGTTTTAGGGTGAGGGTTAGGGTGAGGGTGTGGTTTAGGTTTAGGTTGAGGGTTAGGGTGAGCGTTAGGGTGAGGGTTAGGTTTAGATTTAGGAATAGGGTGAGGGTTAGGGTGAGGTTTAGTGTTAGTGTTAGGGTTAGGGTAAGGGTTAGAGTGAGGTTTAGGGTGACGGTGAGGGTTAAGGATAGTATGAGGGTTAAGGTTAGGTTTAGGGTGAGGGTTAGGTTTAGGTTTACTGTGACGGTGAGTGTTAGGGTTAGCATTAGGGTTAGGGTTAAGGTGAGGGGGAGGATTAGGGTTACGGTTAGGGTGAGGGCTAGGGTTAGGTTTAGGGTAAGGGTTAGGTTTAGGGTGAGGGCGAGGGTGAGGTTTAGGTGTAGGATTAGGCTTAGGTGTAGGTTTAAGCTTAGGGTGAGGGTGAGTGTCAGAGTTAGGTTTATGGTGAGGGTTAGGGTTATGGTTAGGGTTAGGGTGAGGGTGAGTGTTAGGGTGAGAGTGATGGTGAGGGTGACGGTGAGGCTTAGGTTGAGGGTGAGAGTGAGGTTTTGGGTGAGGGTTAGTGTTAAGGTTAAGGTTAGTGTGAGGGTTAAGGTTAGGGTGAGCGTAAGGGTTAGGGTTAGGGTGAGGGTTAGTTTTAGGATTATGTTTAGGGTTAGAATGAGGGTTAGGGATAGGGTTAGGATTAGGTTGAATGTTTTGGTTAGGTTTAGAGTTAGGGTGAGGGTGAGGGTGAGGGTTAGGTTTTGACTTAGGGTTAGGGTTAGGGTTAGGCTGAGGGTGAGGTTGAGTGTGAGTGTGAGGGTTAGGGTTAATATGAGGGTTACCTTTATGGTTAGCGTTAAGGTTAGAGTGAGGGGTAGGCTTAGGTCTAGGGTTAAGAAGAGGGTTAGGCTGAGAGTTAGTGTTCGTATGAGGGTAAGGGTGAGGGTGAGGGTTAGCGTGAGAGTGAGGTTTAGGGTTAGGCTTAGGGTTACGGTGAGATTTAGGGTGAGGGTAAGTGTTAGGGTGAGTTTTAAGGTGAGTGTGAGTGTGAGGGTTAGGGTTAGGGTTAGGCTTAGACTTAGGTTAGGCTGAGGGTGAGGGTGGGGGTGAGGATTAGGGTTAGGGTGATGGTTAGGGTTAGGGTTAGTGTTATTGTTAGGGTTAGGTTTAGATTTTCGTTGAGGGTGAGGTTGCGGGTGAGGGTTAGGTTAGGGTTAGGGTGAGGTTTAGGGTTAGGGTTAGAGTTAGGGTTAGGTTTAGGGTGAGATTTAGGTTTAGGGTTAGTGTTAGGGTTAGGCTTAGGGTTAGGCTGAGGTTGATGGGGGGTTGAGAATTAGGGTTAGGTTTAGGGTTAGGGTTAAAATTAGGGTTAGGGTTAGGGTTAGTGTTATGTTTAGGGTTTAGTTTGCGATGAGGGTGAGGTTTATGGTTAGGGTTAGGTTTACGTTTAGGGTTAGGGTTAGTGTTATTGTTAGGGTTAGGGTTAGAGTTAAATTGAGGGTGAGGGTGAGGGTTAGGGTTAGGGTGAGATTTATGGTGAGGTTTAGGGTTAGGGTTAGGTTGAGGGTGAGGTTCAGGTTTAGAGTTAGGTTTAAGGGGAGGGTTAGGTGAGGGTTAGGGTTAGGTTGAGGGTTAGGGATAGGCTTAGGGTTAGGATTAGGGTTAGGGTAAGGGTGAGTGTGAGGTTTAGGTTTAGGGTTAGGCTTAGGCTTAGGGTTAGGCTGAGGGTGAAGGTAGGTGTGAGGGTTAGGGTTATGGTTAGGGTGAGGATTAGTGTTAAGGTGAGTTTTAGAATTTGGATTAGGCTTAAGGTGAGGCTAAGGGTTAGGGTTAGGGTGAGGGTTAGGGTTAGGATTAGGGTTAGGGTGAGGGTGAGGATTAGAATTAGGTTTAGGGTTAGGGTTATTGTTAGTGTTATGGTTAAGATTATCTTTGCTGTGAGGGTGAGGCTGAGGGTGAGGGTTAGGTTTAGGATTAGCTTTAGGGTTAGGTTTAGAGATAGGATTAGTGTTATTGTTAAGGTTAGGGTTAGAGTTATGGTGAGGGGGAGGGGGGGGGGAGGGTGAGAGTTAAGGTTAGGGTGAGGGTTTGTATGAGGGTTAGGGTTAGGATTAGGGTTAGGGTGAGGGCTAGGGTGAGGGTGGGGGTTAGAGTTAGGGTTAGGCTTAGGCTTAGGCTGAGGATGAGGTTGAGGGTGAGGGTTAGGTTTAGGGTGATGGTTAGGGTTAGATTAGGATGAAGGTTAGCATGAGGTTTAGGGATAGGGTGAGGGTTAGGGTGAGGGTGATGGTAAGGGTAAAGTTGAGGGTTAGGCTGCGGGTGAGGGTTAAGATAAGTTTGAGGGTTAGGGTGAGGGTGAGGGTTAGGGTAACTTTGGAGGTTAGGGGTTAAGGTGAGGGTGAGGGTTAGATTGAGGATTAGGGTTAGGTTTAGTGTGAGGTTTAGGGTGAGGATGAGGGTTAGGCTTAGGCTTAGGGTTAGGGTTAGGGTTTGGTTTAATGTGAGGGTGATGGTCAGGATTAGGGTTAGTGTTAGGGTTAGTGTTAGGATTATGTTTAGAGATATAGTGAGTGTTAGGGTTAGGGTTAGGCTTAGGCATAGTGTGAGCCTGAATGTGAGGGTGGGGTTAGGATTAGGGTTAGGGTGATGGTTAGGTTTAGGGTTAGGGTTAGAGTTATGGTGAGGGTGAGGGTGTGGTTGAGGGTTAGGGTTAGGGTGAGGTTTAGGGTTTGGGTTAGTGTTAGAGTTAGGTTTAGGGTGAGGTTGAGTTTTAGGGTTAGATTTAGGATTAGTGTTAGGGTTAGTCTTAGGTTTAGGGTTAGGGATATTGTTAGTATTATGGTTAGGGTTTAGTTCGAAGTGAGGGTGAGGTTTATGGTTAGGGTTAGGTTTAGGGTTAGTGTTAGTGTTAGTGATATTGTTAGGGTTAGAGTTAGAGTTATGGTGAAGGTGAGGTTGTGGGTGAGGGTTAGTGTTAGGGTGAGGTTTAGGGTGAGGTTTAGTCTTAGGGTTAGGTTGAGGGTGAGATTTAGGGTTAGTGTTAGTCTTAGGGTGAGTGTGAGGTTTAGGTTTCGGGTTAGGGATAGGGTTAGGGTGAGGATTATTTACGGTGAGGGTGAGTGTCAGGGTTAGGGTTAGGGTTATGCTTAGGCTTAGGGTTAGGCTGAGGGTGAGGGTGGGGATGAGGGTTAGTGTTACAGTCAGGGTGAGATTTAGGGTTAGGATGAGGGTTTGGATGAGGTTTAGGTTTAGGGTTAGGGTTTGATTTAAGGTGAGAGTGATTGTGAGGATTAGGGTTAGGGTTAGGGTTAGGGTTACTGTTAGGTTTATAGTGAGGTTTAGGGTTAGGGTTAGGCTTAGGCTTAGGGTTAGGCTGATGCTGAGTGTGGGGATGAGGCTTAGGTTTAGAGTGATGGTTAGGGTTATGGTTACGTTGAGGGTTAGGATGAGGGTTATGGTTTGGATTAGGGTTACTGTGAGGGCTAAGGTGAGGGTGAGGGTTAGGGTTTTGCTTAGGATTATGGTTAGGCTGAGGCTGAGGGTGAGGGTTAGGGTTAGGGTGATGGTTAGGGTTACGGTTAGGGTGAGGGCTAGGATGAGGGTTAGGGTTAGGGTGAGGGCTAGGGTGAGGGTGAGTGTGAGGGTTAGTGTGAGCGTGAGGGTGAGGTGGAGGCTGAGGGTGAGGGTTAGGTTTTAGGTGAGGGTCAGGTTTAAGGTTAGGGTTAAGGTTAGGGTGAGGGTTAGGGTTAGGGTTAGGATGAGGGTTAGACTGATGATTTAGGGTTAGGGTGAGGGAAAGGTTTAGAGTGATGTTAAGGGTTAGGGTGAGGATTAGGTTTTGGATTAGGGTTATGGTTAGGGTGAGGGTTAGGGATAGGTTTACGATTAGGGTGAGGCTTTTGGTTAGGATTAGGTTTAGCGTTAGGGTGAGGGGAAGGTTTAGTTTGGGATTAGGGTTAGGGTTACGTTTAGGCTGAGGGTGAGGTTGAGCGTGACGGATAGGGATAGGATTAATGTGAGGGTTAGGGTTAGGGTTAGCATTAAGATTAGGGTGAGGGTTAGGGTTAGGGTTAGGGTTAGGATGAGGGTTAGGCTGAGGGTTAGGTTGAGCGTGAGGGTTAGGGTTAGGGTTAATGTGAGGGTTAGGGTTAGGGTTAGCATTAAGGTTAGGGTGAGGGTTAGGGTTAAGGGTAGGTTTAGGATGAGGGTTAGGTTTAGGGTTCGGGTGAGGGTAAGGGTTAGGGTGACGTTTAGGGTGAAGATGAGGGTTAAGTTTAGGCTGAGGTTTACGGTGAGGGTTAGGGTGAGGGTTAGGGTTAGGGTGAGAGTGAGGGTTAGGGTGAGGGTTAGGGACAGGGTTAGGGTTAGGTGAGGGTTGGGGATTGGGTTGTGTTTAGAGTGAAGGTCAGGGTTAGGTTAAGTGTTAGAGTTAGGGTGAGGGTGAGTGTGAGTGTTAGGTTTAGGTTTAGCTTTAGGGTTTTGTTTAGGCTGAGGGTGAGGGTGAGGGTGGGGTTTAGGGTTAGGGTGAGGGTTAGAGTTAAGGTTATGGTTAGGGTTGGGTTGAGGGTTAGGGTTAGGGTTAGGAAGTGCGTTTGGCTGAGGGTTAAGGTTATGGTTAGGGTGAGGTTTAGGTTTAGTGTGAGGGTTAGGATGAGGGTTAGGCTGAGTGTTACGGTTAAGGTGAAAGTGATGGTAAGGTTTAGGGTGAGTGTGAGGGTTATGGTTAGGATAAGTGTTAGGGTGAGGGTGAGTGTGAGGGTTAGGGTTAGGGTTAGGCTTAGGCTTAGGGTTAGGCTGAGGGTGAGGGTGGGGGTGAGGGTTAGTGTTACAGTGAGGGTGATGATTTGGTTTAGATTGAAGTTAGGATGAGGTTTAGGGTTATAGTGAGGGTGAGGGTTAGGGTTAGGGTGAGGGATAGGGTTAGGATTAGGGTGAGGGTGAGGGTTAGGATCAGGGTTAAGGTGAGGGTTATTGCTAGTGTTATGGTTAAGGTTTCCTTTGCTAGGAGGGTGAGGCTGAGGGTGAGGTTTAGGGTTAGGATTAGGGTGAGGATGAAGGTTAGGGTGAGGGTGAGGGTTAGAGTTAGGGTTAGGGTGAGGATTAGGGTTAGGGTGAGGGTTAGGGTTAGTGTGAGGGTTAGTGTTAGGGTAAGGGTTAGGGTTAAGGTTAGGGGGAGGGTTAGGTTCAGGGTTAGTGTTAGGGTTAGGATTAGGGTTAGGTTTAGGGTGAGGGTTAGGTTGAGGTTTAGGGTTAGGGTTAGGATTAGGTTTAGGGTTAGGGAGAGGGTGAGTGTGAGGTTTAGTGTTAGGGTTAAGGTTAGTCTGAGGGTGAGGATGGGTGTGAGGATAAGTGTTCGGGTGATGGTTTGGGTTAGGATTAGGGTGAGCGTTAGGTTGAGGGTTAGGGTTAGGATTAGGGTTTGGGTGAGGGCTAGGGTGAGGGTGAGGGTTAGGGTTAGGGTTAGGCTTGGGCTTAGGTTTAGGCTGAAGTTAAGGTTGAGGGTGAGGGTTAGTGTTAGGGTGATGGTTAGGGTTACAGTTAGCTTTAAGGTTAGGCTGAGGTTTATGGTTGGGGTGAAGGTTAGTGTGAGGGTGATGGTAAGGTTAAATTTGAGGGTTAGGCTGAGGGTGAGGGTTAAGATAAGGGTGAGAGTTAAGGTTACGGTGAGGGTTAGTTTAAGGGTGAGGGTTAGGGGTTAGTGTGAGGGTGAGGGTTAGATTGAGGATTAGGGTTATGCTTAGTGTGAGGTTTAGGGTGAGGACGATCGTTAGTATTAGGTGAGGGTAACGGTTAGAATTAGGGTTAGGGTGAGTAATAGGGTGAGCGTGAGGGTTAGGGTTAAGGTTAGGCTTAGGTTTAGGGTTACGCTGAGGCTGCGGCTGAGGGTTAGAGTTAGGGTTAGGGTTAGGGTAATGGTTGGGGTTACCGTTAGGGTGAGGGTTAGGATGAGGGTGACGGTAAGCATAAAGGTGAGTTTTCGGGTTAGGGTGAGGGTTATGGTAAGGGTGATAGTTAGTATTAGGGTGAGGGTGAGGATTAGATTGAGGATTAGTGTTAGGGTTAGTGTGAAGTTTAGGGTGAGGATGAGGGTTAGGGTTAGGTTGAGGGCTAGGTTGAGGGTGAGGGTTAGGGTTATGGTGAGATTTAGGGTTAGGGTGATGGTTAGGGTTAGTGTGAGGGTTAGTGTTAGGGATAGGGTTAGTGTTAGGGTGAGGGTAAGTGTTAGGGTGAGGGTTAGGTTTACGGTGAAGGTTATGGTTAGGATGAGGGTTAGGGTTAGGGTTGGGGTTATTGTTAGGGTTAGGGTTAGGGTTACGTTTACGGTGAGGTTGAGGGTGAGGGTGAGGGTTACAGTTAGGATGAGGTTTAGGTTTAGGGTAAGGGTTAGAGTTAGGGTTAGGGTGAGTGTGAGGTTTAGGATTAGAGTTAGGGTTAGCGTTAGTGTTAGGGTTAGGGTGAGGGTTAGTGTTAGGGTTAGCCTTAGGCTTTGGCTTAGGCCGAGCATGAGTGTCAGGGTTAGGGTTAGGGTTACGGTGGGGTTTAGGGTTAGTGTTAAGGTGAAGGTGAGGGTGAGGATGAGGGTTAGATATAGGCTTAGGGGGAGGTTTAGGGTGAGGTTGAGGGTTAGGGTTAGTGTTATGGTTAGGGTGAAGTTGAGGGTTAGGTTGAGGTTTAAGGTTAAGGTTAGAGTTTGGGTTAGTGTTAGGTTTAGTGTTAGGGTTAGGGTTTTTGTTAGGGTGAGGGTAAGTGTTAGGGTGAGGTTTTGGGTTAGGGTGAATGTTATGGTTAGGGTGAGGGTTATGAGTAGGGTTAGGGTTATTGTTAGGGTTAGGTTTAGGGTTACAGTTACTGTGAGTGTGCGGATGAGTGTTAGGTTTAGGTTTAGGGTGAGGTTTAGGGTTTGGGTTAGGGTTAGACTTAGGGTTAGGGTCAGGGTGAGGTTTAGGGTTAGAGTTAGTGTTAAGGTGAGGGTTGGTGTGAGGGTTAGTGTTAGGGTTAGTGTTAGGGTTATGGTTAGGGTGAGGCTGAGGGTGAGGGTTAGGGTTAGGGATAGGGTTAGGTTTAGGATTAGGGTTTGGGTGAGTGTGAGGGTTAGGGTTAGGGTTAGGCTTAGGCTTAGGGTTAGGCTGAGAGTGAGGGTGAGGGTTAGGGTTAGGGTGAGGGTTAGGGTTATGGTTAGGGTGAGATTTACGATGAGGGTTAGGTTTAGGATTAGGGTTAGGGTGATGGCTAGTTTGAGGGTGAGGGTTAGGGTTAGGTTCAGGGTGAGGTTTAGGGTTAGGGTTAGGTTTAGAGACAGGTTGAGGTTTAGGGTTAGTGTTATGTTGAGTGTGAGGTGTAGGGTTAGGTTGAGGGTTATGATTAGGGCTAGGGTTTGGGTGAGGTATAGGGTTAGGTTCAGGGTGAGGGTTAGCATGAGGGTTAGGGTTAGGATGTGGTCTATGGTGATGGTGAGGGTTAGGGTTAAGTTTAGGGTGAGGTATAGGGTTCAGGTTAGGTTTATGGTTAGGGTGAGGGTTAGGGTTAGGGTTACGGTGAGGGTCAGGGTTAGGGTTAGGTTGAGGGGTAGAATTAGGTTTAGGTTAAGGTGATGGTTAGGGTTAAGAATAGGGTGAGGGTTAGGATGAGGGTTAGGGTTACAATTAGGGTTAAGGTGAGGGCTAGTGTGAGGGTGATGGTTAGTGTTAGTTTTAGGGTGAGTTTTAGGATTAGGATTAGGGGTAGGGTTATGGTGAGGGTTAGAGTTAGGGTTATGGTGAAAGTGAGGGTTAGGTTTGGGGTGAGGGTGAGGGTTAGGACGAAGGTGAGCGTGAGGGTTAGGGTTAGGGTTGGGGTTAGGGTGAGAGTCAGGTTGAGGTTTAGGTTTAGGGTTAGGTTGAGGGTTAGAATTAGGGTTACGGTTAGGGTGAGTGTGAGGGTAAGGGTTAGGGTTAGGGTTAGGCTTAGGCTTAGGGTTAGGCTGAGGGTGAATATGGGGATGAGGATTAGGTTTAGAGCGATGATTCTGGTAATGGTTAGGTTGAGGGTTAGGATGAGGGTTAGGGTTAGGATTAGGGTTAGGGTGAGGGCTAGGGTGAGTGTGAGGTTTAGGGTTAGGGTTAGGCTTAGGCTTAAGGTTAGGCTGAGGCTGAAGTTGAGGGTGAGGTTTAGGATTAGGATGATGGTTAGGTTTACACTTAGTGTGAGGTTTAGTGTGAGGGTTAGGTTTAGGGTGAAGGTTAGTATGAGGTTGACAGTAAGAGTAAAAGTGAGGGATACGTTGAGAATGAGGGTTATGGTAAGTGTGAGAGTTCGGGTTAGGGTTACGGTGAGGGTGAGTGTTAGATTGAGGTTTAGTGTTAGGTTTAGTGTGAGTTTAAGGTGAGGATGAGGATTAAAGTTAGGGTGAGGGCTAGGGTGAAGTTGAGGGTTATGTTTAGGGTTAGGGTGAGGTTTAGGGTTAGGGTTAGGTTTAGGGTTAGGGTGAGGGTTAGGGTTAGGGTTATGGTGAGGGTGAGTGCTATGGTTATGGTGAGGGTTAAGGTGAGGGTGAGGGTTATGGTTAGGGTTAGCGTTAGTTTTATTGTTAGGGTTAGCATTAGTGTTATGGTGAGGGTGAGGGTGTGGGTAAGGGTTAGGGTTAAGGTGAGGGCTAGGGTGAGGGTGAGGGTTAGTGTTAGTGTTAGGGTGAGTTTTAGGGTTAGGGTTAGGGTGAGGGTTAGGATGTGGGTTAGGGTTATGGTAAAGGTGAGGGTTAGGGTTAGGGTGAGGGTTAGGGTTAGGATGAGGGTTACGTGAGGATGAAGGTTAGGATTAGGGTTAGGGTTAGGATTATTGTTAGTGTTATCGTTATGGTTACGTTTGCAGTGAGGGTGAGGCTGTGGGTGTGGGTTAGATATAGGATTAGAGTTAGGGTTAGGTTTAGGGTTAGGATTAGTGTTATTGTTAGGGTTAGAGTTACGGTGAGGGTGAGGGTTAGTGTTAGGGTCAGGGTGAGGTTTAGGGTTAGGGTTAGGATTAGAGTTAGGGTGAGTGGGAGGTTTAGGGTTAGAGTTAGGGTTAGGGGGAGGGTTAGGGGGAGGGTTAGGGTTAGGGTTAGGGTTAAGGTTAGGGTTAGGGTGAGGGTTAGGTTGAGGTTTAGGGTTAGGGTAAGGGTTAGGGTAAATGATATTCTAAGGCTTAGGTTTAGAGTTACGTTGAGGTGGAGGGTCAGGTTGAGGTTGAGGTTGGGTGTGAGGATTACGGTTTGGGTGATGGTTAGGGTTAGGGTTAGGTTGAGGGTTAGGTTTAGGATTAGGTTTAGGGTGAGGGCTAGGGTGAGGTTGAGGGTTTGGGTTAGGGTTAGGCTTAGGCTTAGGTTAGTCTGAGGGTGAGGCTGGGAGTGAGGGTTAGGGTTAGGGTGATGGTTAGGGTTATGGTTAGGGTGAGGTTTAGGATGAGTGTTAGAGTTAGGGTGAGGGTGATGGTGCCGTAAAGGTGATGGTTAGACTGAGGATGAGGGTTAAGATATGGGTAAGTGTTAGGGTTAGTGTTAGGGTGAGAGTTAGAGGTTGGGTTAGGGTTAGGTTTAGGATTAGGGTTAGGGTGAGGGTGAGTGTTTGTGTTAGGGATAGATTTGGGTTTAGGCTTTGGGTTAGGCTGAGAGTGAGGGTGAGGGTGAGGGTCAGGGTTAGGGTTAGGGTGAGGGTTAGGGTTAGGGTTAGGGTGAGGTTTAGTGTTAGGGTTAGGGTTAGAGTTAGGGTTAGGGTGAGGGAGAGGGTGAGGTTTAGGTTTAGAGTTAGGGTTAGGGGGAGGGTTATGGGGAGGGTTAAGTTTAGGGTTAGTGTAAGGGTTAGGGTTAGGGTGAGGGTTAGAGTGAGGTTTAATATTAGGGTTAGGGTTACGTTTAGGATTAGGTTTATATTAAGGGTGAGTGTGAGGATTAGGTTTAGGCTTCGGCTTAGGCTAACGGTTAGGCTGTGGGTATGGGTGGGGTCGAGGATTAGGTTTAGAATGATGGTTAGGGTTATAGTTAGGTTAAGGGTTAGGATGAGTGTTAGGATTAGGGTTAGGGAGAGGGCTAGGGTGAGGGTGAGGGTTAGGGTTAGGTTTAGGCTTAGGCTTAGGTTTAGGCTGAGACTGAGGGTGAGGGTGAGGGTTAGGGTTAGAGTGATGGTTGGGGTTACCATTATAGTCAGGGTTAGGATGAGGATTAGTGTTAGGGTGAGGGTTAGGGTGAGGGTGACAGTAAGGGTAAAGATGAGGGTTGGTGTTAGGGTTAGGATTAGGGTTAGGGTTAGGGTGATGGTTAGGGTTAGTGTGAGGGTTAATGTTAGGGTAAGGGTTAGTGTTAGGGTGAGGGTAAGTGTTAGGGTGAGGGTTAGGTTTAGGGTGAAGTTTGTGGTTAGGATGAGGTTTAGGGTTAGGTTTAGGGTTTTTGTTAGGGCTAGGTTTAGGGTTAGGGTGAGTTTTAGGGTTAGGGTTAGGGTTAGGGTGAGGGTGAGGGTGAGGTTTAGGGTTAGGGTTAGGGTTACAGTGAGGGTGAGGGTTAGGGTTAGGGTTAGGATTAGTGTTATTTTTAGGGTTATGATTAGAGTTATGGTGAGTGTGACGGTGAGGTTTAGGGTTAGGGTGAGGTTTAGGGTTAGGGTTAGGGTTAGGGTGAGGTTGAGGGTGAGGTTTAGGTTTAGTGTTAGTGTTAGTGTGAGGGTTAGGATGAGGGTTAGGGTTAGGTTTAGTGTTAGGTTTAGGGTGTGGGTTAGGATGAGGGTGAGGGTTAGGCTTAGGGTTAGGATTAAGATTAGGGTTAGTGTTAGGGTGAGTGTTTAGGTTTGGCTTAGGGTTAGGTTTAGTCTAAGTGTTAAGCTGAGGGTGAGGATAAGTGTGAGGTTTAGGGTTAGGTGAGGGTTAGGTTTAGGGTTAGGGAGAGGTTTAGGATGAGGGATAAGTTTAGGATTAGGGTTAGGGTGAGGGCTTGGGTGAGAGTGAGGTTTAGGTTAAGCGTTAGGGTTAGGGTGAGGGATAGGGTGAGGTTTAGGGTTAGGGTTACTGTTAGGGTTATTAGGGTGAGAGTTAAGGTTAGGATGAGGGTTAAGTTTAGGTTTAGGATTAGGATTAGGGTCAGTGTGAGGGTGAGTGTGAGGGTTAAGTTAGGGTTTTGCTTAGGGATAGGCTGAGGGTGAGGGTGAGGGTGAGGGTTAGGTTTAGGGTGAGGGTGAGGTTTAGGGTTATTATTAGCGTTAGGGTAAGGGTTATTGTGAGGGTTTGGCTGAGGGTGAGTGTGAGGGTTAGGGTTAGGGTGACGGTTAGGGTTAGGGTTATGGTTAAGGTGAGGGTTAGGATGAGGGTTAGGTTTAGGTTAGGGTTAGGGTGAGGGCTAGCATGAGGGTGAGGTTTCGGGTTAGGTTTAGGGTGAGGTTTAGGGTTAGGGTTAGGTTTAGGGATAGGGTGATATTTCGGGTTAGGTTTATGTTGAGGGTGAGTTTTAGGTTTAGGTTGAGAGTTAGGATTAGGGCTAGGTTTAGGGTGAGGTTTAGGGTTAGGGTTATGGTGAGTGTTTACATGAGGGTTTGGGTTAGGATTAGGTTTAGGATGAGGGATAGGGTGAGTATGAGGGTTAGGGTTAGGGTGAGGTTTAAGGTTCGGATTAGGTTTACGGTTAGGGTGAGGGTTAGGGTTAGGGTTACCGTGAGAGTCAGGGTTAGTGTTAGGTTGAGGGTTAGAATTAGGTGTAGGGTTAGGTTGATGGTTATGGTTAGGGTTAGGGTGAGTGTTTGGATGAGGGTTAGGGTTGCAATTAATGTTAGGGTGAGTACAACAGTGAGGGTGAGGCTTAGTGTTAGGCTTAGGGTGAGGTTTAGCTTTAGGGTTAGGGGTAGGGTTAGGGTGAGGGTTATGGTTCGGGTTACGGTGAGGGTGAGTGTTAGGTTTGGGGTGAGGGTGAGGGTGAGGCCTAAGGTGAGAGTGAGGGTTAGAGTTAGGGTTAGCGTGAGGATTAGGTTGAGGTTTAGGTTTAGGTTTAGTGTTAGGATTAAGTTTAGGGTGAGGTTGAGTGTGAGGGTTAGGGTTAGGGTTAGGCTTATGCTTTGGGTTAGGCTGAGGGTGAGTGTGGGGATGAGTTTTAGGTTTAGAATAATGGTTCAGGATATGGTTATCTTGAGGGTTAGGATGAGGGTTAGGGTTAGGATTAGGTTTAGGGTGAGGGCTAGGGTGAGTGTGAGGTTTAGGGTTAGGTTTAGGCTTAGGCTTAGGGTTAAGCTGAGGCTGAAGGTGAGGGTCAGGTTTAGGGTTAGGGTGATGGTAAGGGTTACAGTTAGGGTGAGTGTTACGATGAGGATTAGGTTTAGGGTGAGGGTTAGGATGAGGGTGACAGTAAGATAAAAGGTTAGGGTTAGGCTGAGGGTGAGGATTATGGTAAGGGTGAGGGTTCAGGTTAGGGTTAGGGTGAGGGTGAGGGTTAGATTGAGAATTAGTGTTAGTGTTACTGTGAGGTTTAGGGTTAGGATGAGGATTAGAGATAGGGTGAGGGCTAGGGTGAAGTTGAGGTTTAGGGTTAGGGTGAGGTTTAGGTTTAGGGTGATGGTTAGCATTAGTGAGAGTGTTAGGTTTAGTGTTAGTTTTAAGGTGAGGGTAAGTGTTACGGAAAGGTTTAGGTTTAGGTTGATGTTTAGGATTAGTGTTAGGGTTATGGATAGGGTGAGGGTGAGGTTTAGGGTTAGAGTTAGTTTTAGGGTGAGGGTTAGGTTTAGGGTTAGTGTTAGGGTTAGGGTAAGGTTGATGTTTAGTTTGGGGGTGAGTGTTGGTGTTAGGGTTAGGATTAGCATTAAGGTTAAGGTGAGGGTGAGTGTTTGGGTTAGGGTTAGGATTAGAGTTAAGTTGAGGGTGAGCGTGAGGGTGAGTGTGAGTGTTAGGGTTAGGGTTAGAGTGAAGGTTAGGGTGAGGGTTAGGCTTATGCTTATGGTTTGGTTATGGGCTAGGGTGAGGGTTAGGGTTAGGGTTTGGGTGAGCGTTAGAATGTGGGTTAGGTTTAGTGTTAGGGTTAGGGTTGGGGTTAGAGTTAGGCTTAATGTTAGGCGGAGGCTGAGGCTGAGGGTGAGGGTTAAGGTTAGGGTGATGGTTGGGATTACCGTTAAGGTGAGTGTTCAGATGAGGATTAGGGTTAGGCTGAGGGTTAGGGTGAGGGTGACGGTAAGGATAAAGGTGAGGTTTAGGCTGAGTGTGAAGTTTCCGGTAAGTGTGAGGGATAGGGTTAGGGTGAGGGTGAGGGTTAGATTGAGGATTAGTGTTAGGGTTATTGTGAGGTTTAAGGTGAGGATGAGGGTTAGGGTTAGGTTGAGGGTTAGGTTGAGGGTTAGGGATAGGGTTAGGGTGAGGTTTAGGGTTAGGGTGATGTTTAGGGTGAGTGTGAGGGTTAGTGTTAGGGTTAGGGTTGGTGTTAGGGTGAGGGTAAGTGTTAGGGTGAGGGTTAGGGTTAGGGTGAGTGTTATGGTTAGGGTGAGGGTTAGAGTTAGGGTTAGGGTTTTTGTTAGGGTTAGGGTTAGGGATACCCTTACAGTGAGGGTGAGGGTTAAGGTTAGGTTTAGGGTGAGGTTTAGGTTTTGGGTTATGATTAGAGTTTGGGTTAGGGTTAGGATTAGGGTGAGGTTTATGATGAGTGTGTGGGTTAGGGTTAGGTTTAGGGTTAGGCTTAGGGTTAGGCTAAGGATGAGTTTGAGGGTGAGGGTCAGGTTTAGGGTGAGGGTTAGGGTTAGGTTTAGGTTGAGGGTGAGTGAGTGGGTTGGGGTTAGTGTTAAGGTTAAGCTTAGGGTTAGGCTGAGTGTGAGGGTGAGGGTTAGAGTTAGGGTGAGTTTTAGATTTAGTGTTAAGGTGAGGTTTAGTGTTAGGGTTAGGATTAGAGTTAGGGTTAGGGTGAGGGTGAGGTTTACGTTTAGAGTTAGGGATAGGGTTAGGGTGAGGGCTAGGGTGAGGGTTAGGTTTAGGGATACTGTTAGGTTTAGGATTAGGGTTAGGGTAGAGTGAGTGTGAAGGTTAGGGTTAGGGTTAGGGTTAGGCTTAGGGTTAGGGTGAGGTTTCGGGTTAGGTTTGGGTTAGGGTGAGGTTGAAGCTGAGGCTTAGGGTTAGGTTTAGGGTTAGGGTTAGGCTTAGAGTTAGGGTGAGGATGAGGGTGGGGCTGAGGATTAGTGTTAGTGTTAGGGTTAGGTTTATTTTTAGTGTTATGGTTAGTGTTAAGTTTGCAGTGAGGGTGAGGCTGAGGGTGGGGTGAGGAATAGGGTTAGGGTGATGGTTAGTGTTAGGGTTAGTGTTATTTTTAAGTTTAGGTTTAGTGTTATGGTGAGTTTGAGGGTGCTGGTGTGTGTTAGGGTTAGGGTTAGGGTGTGTGTTATGGTTAGAGTTAGGGTGGGGTTTAGGGTTAGGTTTAGGGTTAGGATGAGGGTGAGGTTTACGGTTAGATATATGGTTATGGGGAGGGGGAGGTTGAGGTTTAGGATGATTGTTACGATTAGGGTTAGGGTGAGGGCTAGCGTGAGGGTGAGGTTTAGGGTTAGGGCTAGGATGAGGTTTACGTTTAGGGTGATGGTTAGGATGAGGGTGAGGTTTAGGGTTAGAGTTAGGGTTAGGATGAGACTGAGGGTGAGGTTTAGGGTTAGGGTTCGTGTTACAGTTATGGTTAAGGTGAGGGTTAGGGTGAGTGTGAGGGTTAGGTTTAGGGTTAGAATTAGGGTTAGGGTTAGGGTTTGGGTTAAGTTTAGGGTTAGGGTGAGGGTTAGGGTAAGAGTTATGGTGATGGTGATGGTTAGGGTTAGGTTGAGGTTTAGGGTTACATTTAGGATTAGGGTGAGGCTGAAGGTGAGGGTTAGGGTTAGTGTTAGGATGAGGGTTAAGTTTGGATTCGGGTTAAGGTGAGGGCTAGGGTGAGAGTGAGGTTTAGGTTTAGGGTTAGGCTGAGGTTTAGAGTTACGGTTAGGGTTAGGGTTAGAGGGAGGTGGAGGTTTAGGGTTAGAGTTAGGGTTAGGGGGTAGCTGAGGGTGAGGGTTAGGGGTAGGGTTAGTGTTACTGTTAGCATTAGGGTTAGGGTAAGGGTAAGTGTTAAGGTGAGGGTTAAAGGTAGGGTGAAGGATATGGTTAAGATGAGGGATATGGTTAGGGTTAGTGTTATTTTAAGGGTTAGGTTAGGGTTATGGTTACAGGGAGGGTGAAGTTGAGGGTTAGGATTAGGGTTAGGGTCAGTTTTAGTTTTAGGGTTAGGGTTAAAGTTAGGGATAGGTTTAAGGTTAGGGTTTGGGTGAGGGTTAGTGTTATTGTTAGTGTTATGGTTTGGGTTAAGTTTGCGGTGAGGGTGATGCTGAGGGTGAGGGTTATGATTATGGTTAGGGTTAGGGTTAATGTTAGGTTAGGGTTAGGGTGAGGTTGAGGTTTAGGTTTAGGGTTAGGGTTAGGCTTAGGGTTAGGATTAGGGTTAGGGTGAGGGTGAGGTTGAGGGTTACGGTTAGGCTTAGGCTTAGGGTTACTCTGAGGGTGAGGGTGTGGATGAGGATTAGGTTTAGAGTGATGGTTCCGGTTATGGTTAGGTTAAGGGTTAGGATGAGGATTAGCGTTAGGATTAGGATTAGGGTGAGGGCTATGGTGAGTGTGAGGTTTAGGTTTAGGGTTAGGCTTAGGCTTAGGGTTAGGCTGAGGCTAAAGCTGAGGATGAGGGTTAGGGTTAGGGTGATGTTTAGGGTTACGGTTAGGGTGAGGGTGAGGGTGAGGATTACGGTTAGGCTTAGGCTTAGGGTTACTCTGAGGGTGAGGGTTTGGATGAGGATTAGGTTTAGAGTGATGGTTCCGGTTATGGTTAGGTTAAGGGTTAGGATGAGGATTAGCGTTAGGATTAGGATTAGGGTGAGGGCTAGGGTGAGTGTGAGGTTTAGGTTTAGGGTTAGGCTTAGGCTTAGGGTTAGGCTGAGGCTAAAGCTGAGGATGAGGGTTAGGGTTAGGGTGATGTTTAGGGTTACGGTTAGGGTGAGGGTTAGGATGAGTGTTAGGTTTGGGGTGAGGGTTTGGATGAGGGTGACAGTAAGAGTAAAGTTGAGGGTTAGGCTGAGGGTGAGGGTTATGGTAAGGGTGAGGGTTCACATTATTGTTAGGGTGAGGGTGAAGGTTAGATTAGGGTGACGACCATTAGGGTTAGCATGAGGGTTAGGGTGAAGTTGGTGGTTAGGTTTAGGGTTATGGTGAGGTTTAGGGTTAGGCTTAGGTTTAGGGATAGAGTGAGGGTTAGGGTTAGGGTTAGGGTGAGTGTGAGGGTTTGATTAGAGTTAGGGTTAGCTTATTGTTAGTGTTATGGTTAGGGTTAAGTTTACAGTGAGGGTGGGGCTAAGGGTGAGAGTAAGGGTTAGGGTTAGGTTGAGTTTTAGGGTTAGGGTTAGGGTTAGGGTTAGGTTGAGGGTATGGGTTAGGGTTAGGGTTACGATGAGGGTGAGGGTTAGGGTTAGGGTTAGGATTAGTGTTATTGTTAGGGTTAGGATTAAAGTTATGGTGAGGGTGAGGGTGAGGGTGTGCATTAGGGTTAGGGTGAGGTTTAGGTTTAAGGTTAGGGTTAGGTTGAGGTTGAGGGTGAAGTTTAGGGTTAGGTTTAGGGTGATGTTTAGGGTGAGGGTTACGGTTAGGGTTAATGTTAGGGTTAGGGTGAGGTTTAGGATGAGGGTGAGGGTTAGGGTTAGGGTTCGGACTAGGATTAGGGTTAGTGTTAGGGTGAGTGGGTTAGTCTTAGGGTTAAGGTTAGACTAAGGGTTAAGCTGAGGGTGAGTGTAAGGGTAAGGGTTAGGTTTAGGTTTCCGGTTAGGGGTAGTGTTAAGGTGAGAGTTAGGGTTCAGGTTAAGTTTAGGGTTTGGGTGAGGTTTACGGTTCAGGTTACAGTGAGGGTGAGGGTTAGGGTTAGTTTGACGGTTAGGGCTAAGGTGAGGGTTAGGGTTAGGGTTAGGCTGAGTGTTAGGATGAGGATTAGGGTTAGGATTAGAGTTAGGATGAGGGTGAGGGTGAGGGTTACCGTTAGGGTGATTGCTGGGGTTAGGGTTAGAGTGGGGGTTAGGGTGAGGGTTAGGCATAGGCTTAGCGTTTGGGGAAGGGCTAGGGTGAGGGTGAGAGTTAGGGTTAGAGTTAGGGTGAGCGTTAGGGTGAGGGTTAGGGTTAGTGTTAGGGTTAGGGTTGGGGTTAGGTTTAGGCTCAATGTTAGGCTGAGGCTGAGGGTGAGGGTGAGGTTTAGGGTTCAGGTGATGGTTGGGGTTACCGTTATTGTGAGGGTTCGGATGAGGATTAGGGTTAGGCTGAGGGTTAGGGTGAGGGTGTCGGTAAAGGTAAAGTTGAGGGTTAGGCTGAACGTGAGGGTTCCGGTAAGTGTGAGGGTTAGGGTTAGGGTGAGTGTGAGGGTTTTATTGAGGATTAGTGTTAGGTTTAGTGTGAGGTTTAGGGTGAGGATGAAGGTTAGGGTTATGTTGAGGGCTAGGATGAGGGTGAGGGTTAGGGGGAGGTTTAGGGTTAGGGTGATGGTTAGGGTTATTGTGAGGGTTAGAGTTAAGGTTAGGGTTAGTGATAGGGTGAGGGTGTTAGGGCGATGGTTAGGGTTAGGGTGAAGGTTATCTTTAGGATGAGGGTTAGGGTTAGGTTTAGGGCTATTGTTAGGGTTAGGGTTACGGTTACAGTGAGTGTGAGGTTGTGGGTGAGGGTTAGGGCTAGGATGAGGTTTAGGTTTCTGGTTAGGATTAGAGTTAGGGTTAGGGTGGGGGTGAGGTTTAGGGTTGGAGTTAGGGTTAGTGTTAGTGTTGGGGTTAAGGTGAGGGTTAGAGTTTGTGTTAGGCTTAGGCCGTGCATGAGAGTGATGGTAAGTGTGGGCTTTAGGGTTAGGGTTAGGTTGAGGGTGAGGGTGAAGTTGAGGGTTAGATACAGGGTTATTGGGATGGTTAGGGTGAGGGTTACGATTAGGGTTAGAATTAGGTTTAGGGTGAGGTTGAGTGTTAGGTTGAGGTTTAGGGTTAGGGTTAGTGTTTGCGTTAGTGTGAGGGTTAGTGTTAGGGTTAGGTTTAGTGTTAGTTTGAGGGTAAGTTTTAGGGTGATGGTTTGGGTTAGAGTGAGGGTTATGGTTAGGGTGAGGGTTGGGAATAGCGTTAGGGTTATTCTTAGGGTTAGGTTTAGTGTTACCGTTACTGTGAGGGTGAGGATGAGGGTTAGGGTTAGTGTTAGGGTGAGGTTTAGGGTTTGGCTTAAGGTTAGAGTTAGGGTTAGGGTGAGGGTTAGGTTGAGGTTTAGGGTTAGTGTTCGAGTTTAGGGTTAGGGCGAGTGTTAGGGGGAGGGTTAGGGTTAGGGTTAGGATTAGTGTTAGGGTGAGGGTGAGTGTGTGTGTTAGGGATAGGTTTAGGGTTAGGATAAAGGTTAGGCTAAATGTGAGGGTGAGGGTGAGGGTTAGGGTTAGGGTGAGGGTTAGAGTTAGAGTTAGGGGGAGGTTTAGTGTTAGGGTTAGGGTTAGAGTTAGGGTTAGGCTGAGGGTGAGGTTTAGGTTTAGAGTTAAGGTTAGTGTGAGGGTTAGGGTTAGGATTAGGGTTAGGGTGAGGGCTAGGGTGAGGATTACGTTGAGGGTTAGGTTTAGGGATACTGTTAGGATTAGTAATAGGGTTAGGGTAGAGTGAGTGTGAAGGTTAGGGTTAGGGTTAGGGTTAGCGTTAGGTTGAGGGTTCAGGTTAGGTTTTGGTTTAGGGTGAGGGTGAAGCTGAGAATTAGGGTTAGGGTTAGGGTTAGGGTTAGGTGTAGTATTAGGGTTAGGTACAGGGTTAGGGTTAGGGTTAGGGTTTCGTTGAGGGTTAGTCTTAGGGTTAGGGTTAGGCTTAGGGTTAGGCTGAGGATGAGGGTGGGGTGAGGATTAGGATTAGGGTTTGGGTTAGGGTTATTGTTAGTGGTATGGTTAGGGTTAAGTTTGAGGTGAGGTTGAGGCTCAGGGTGGGAGTGAGGATTAGGGTTTTGGTGATTGTTAGGGTTAGGGTTAGTGTTATTGTTAGGGTTAGGTTTAGAGTTACGGTGAGGTTGTGGGTGCAGCTGAGGGTTAGGGTTAGGATTAAGCTGGGGTTTAGGGTTAGGGTTAGGGTTACGGTGAGGGTGAGGTTTACGGTTAGATTTAATGTTGGGGGAGGGTGAGGGTGAGGTTTAGGGTTAGTGTTAGTGTTAATGTTAAGGTGAGGGTGAGGGTTAGGTTGAGATTTAGGGTTAGGATTAGGGTTAATGTGAAGGTTAATTTTAGGGTTAGAGTTAGTGTTAGTGTGAGGGTAAGTGTTAGGGTGAGGGTTAGGGTTAGGGTGAAGGATATGGTATGGATGAGGCATAGGGTTAGGGTTAGGGTTATTGTAAGGGTATGGGTGAGGGTTAGGATTAGGGTTATGGTCAGGTTTAGCTTTAGGTTTATGGTTAGGGTTAGGAATAGGTTTAGGGTTAGGGTTAGGGTTATGGTGAGGGTTTGGGTTATTGTTAGTGTTATGGTTTGGATTAAGTTTGTGGTGAGGATGAGGCTGAGGGTGAGGGTTATGGTTATTGTTATGGTTAGGGTTAGGGTTAGGGTAGGTTTAGGGTGAGGGTGAGGGTGAGGGTTAAGGTTAGGATTAGTTCTATGGTTAAGGTGAGGGTGAGTGTGAGGGTTAGGGTTAGGATTAGAGTTAGGATGAGGGTGACGGAGAGGGTTATGGTTAGGGTGAGGGTTGGGGTTAGGGTTAGAGTGAGAGTTAGGGTGAGGGTTAGGCTTAGGCTTAGGTTTAGGGTTTGGGCTAGGGTGAGGTTGAGGGTTAGGGTGAGGGTTGGGGTGAGGTTTAGCATTATGGTTAGGGTTGGAGTTAGGGTTAGGCTTAGTGTTAAGGGGAGGGTGAGGGTGAGGGTGAGGGTAGGGTTAGGTGCGGGTGAGGTTTAGGGTTAAATTTAGCGTTAGGTTGAGGGCTTTTGTGATGGTTAGCCTTTTAGGTTTGAGGTGATGGTTAGGATGAGGTTTAGGGTTAGAATTCGGTTTAGGGTGAGGGCTAGAGTGAGGGTGAGGCTTATTGTTAGCGTTAGGGTGAGGTATAGGGTTAAGGTTAGTGTTAGAATTATGGTGAGTGCGAGGGTTAGGGTTAGGTTTAGGGTTAGGTTTATTGTTAGGGTTAGGGTTTAAGTTAAGTTGAGGGTAAGGGTGAGGGTGAGGATTAGGTTTAGGGTTAGGGTGAGGTTTAGGTTTAGGGTTAGGGTTAGTGTAAAGGTTAAGGTTAGGGTTAGGGTGAGGTTTAGGATGAGGTTTAGGGTTAGGATTTGGGTTAGGTTGAGGGTTAGGTTGAGGGTGTGGTTTGGGGATAGGTTTATGTTTAGGATTAGGGTTAGGGTGAGGTTGAGTGTGAGGGTTAGGGTTAGGGTTAGGCTTAGGGTTATGGTGAGGGTTAGGGTTATTGTTTGGGTTAAGGTGATGGTGAGTATGAGGTTTAGGGTTAGGGTTAGTGTTAGGTTTGGGGTTAGAGTTAGGGTTTCGGTTAGGGTTAGGGTTACTGTTAGGGTTTGGGATAAGGTGAGGGTTAGGGTTAGGGTTATTCTTAGGGTTAAGCTGAGAGTGAGGTTGGGAGTGAGGATTAGGCAAGGTTTAGGGTTCAGGTTAGGTTTAGAGTTATGGTTAGGGTTATTGTTTGTGTTATGGTTAGGGTTAATTTTGCGGTGAGGGTGAGGCTGAGGGTGAGGTTTATGGTTAGGGTTAAGTTTAGGGTTAGGTTTAGGATTAGTTTTAGCCTTTTGTTAGGTTTTGGGTTAGAGTTACAGTGAGGTTGAGGGTAATGTTGAGGGTGAGGGTTAGGGTGAAGTTTATGGTGAGGGTTAGGGTTAGGGTGAGGGTAAGTTTTAGGGTTAGAGTTAGGGTTAGGTGGAGGTTTAGGGTGAGGGTTAGGGTTAGGTTTATTGTTAGGATTAGGGTGAGGGTGAGGTTTAAGTTGATGTTTAGGGATATAGTTAGAATAGAATTAGGGTTAGCGTGAGGGTGAGTGTGAGGGTTAGGTTTAGGGTAAGGCTTAGGCTAAGGGTATGGCTGAGGGTGATTTTGGGGTTTAGGATTAGGGTTATGGTGATGATTAGGGTTAGGGTTAGTGTTATTCTTAGGGTTAGGGTTAGAGTTACCGTGAGGGTGAGGTTGCGGGTGAGGGTTAGGGTTAGGTTGAGGTTTAGGGTTCAGGTTAGGGTTGGCGTTAGGGTGAGGGTGAGGGTGAGGTTTAGGGTTAGTGTTAGGGCTAGTGTTATGGTGAGGCTTAGGATTAGGGTTAGGGTTATTGTTAGGGTAAGGTTTATGTTTACGGTTACAGTGAGGGTGTGGGTTAGGGTTAGGGTTACTGTGAGGTTTAGATTTGGGTTTGGGTTAGAATTAGGGTTAGGGTGAGGGTGAGGTTTAGGGTTAGAGTCAGGATTAGGGTGAGGGTTAGGTTGAGGTTTAGGGTTGGTGTTAGTGTTAGGGTTATGGTTAGGTTCAGAGTTAGGGGTAGGGATAGTGTTAGGGATAGTGTTAGGATTAGGGTTAGGGTGAGGTTGACTGTGTGGGTTAGGGGTAGGTTTAGGGTTAGGCTGAGGGTGAGGTTGAGGGTGAGAAAGTTAGGGTTAGGGTGAGGGTTATGCATAGCGTTAGGGGCAGGGTTAGGATGAGGTTTAGGGTTGGGATTAAGCTTTGGGTGATGGCTAGGGTGAGGGTGAGGGTTAGGGTTAGGCTGAGGTTGAGGTTTAGGGTTAGGGTTAGGGTTCGGGTCAGAATGACTTTTAGGGTTAGAGTTAGGGTTAGGGTGAGGCTGAGTGTCTGTGTTAGGGTTAGGGTAAATGTTAGGTTTAGGGTTAAGGTGAGGGTTAGGGTTAGGGTAAGGGTTAGGGTTAGGTTTAGGGTGAGAGTTCGGTTTCGGGATGAGTTTAGTGTTAGGGTGAGGGTTAGGGTAAGGGTTACTGTGAGGGTCAGGGTTAGGGTTAGGGTTAGTTTTAGGATTAGGGTTCGGGTGAGGGTGAGTGTGAGGGTTAGGGTTAGGGTTAGGCTTAAGCTTAGGGTGGGGATGAGGATTAGGTTTAGAGTGATGGTTCTGGTTATATTTAGGTTGAGGGTTAGGATGAGGGTTAGGGTTAGGATTAGGGTTAGGGTGAGGTCTAGGGTGAGTTTGAGGTTTAGAGTTAGGGTTAGGCTTAATCTTAGTATTAGCCTGAGGCTGAAGGTGAGGGTGAGGGTTAGGGTTAGGGTGATGTTTAGGGTTACGGTTAGGGTGAGGGCTAGGATGAAGGTTAGTTTTAGGGTGAGGGTTAGGTTGAGGGTGATAGTAAGAGTAAAGGTGAGGATTAGGGTGTGGTTGAGGGTTAGGGTTAGGATTAGGATTAGGGTTAATGTTAGGGTGAATTTGAGGGTTAGGGTTAGGCTTAGGCCTAGGTTTAGTCTTAGGCTGAGGGTGAGGGTGAGGGTGTGGGTTAGGTTTAGGGTGAGGGTTAGGGTAGGTTTAGGGTGAGAGTTAGGGTTTGGGTTAAATTTAGGGTTAGGGTTAGGGTTAGAGTGAGGGTTAGGTTGAGGTTTAGGTTTAGGGTTGGGTTAGGATTAGGTTTAGGTTTCAGGTGGGGGTGAGTGTGAGGGTTAGTGTTAGGGTTAGGGTTTGGCTTAGGCTTAGGATTAGGCTGAGGGTGAGGGTGGGGATGAGGATTAGGTTTAGAGTGATGGTTCATGTTATGGTTAGATTTAGATTTAGGATGAGGGTTATGGTTAGGATTAGGGTTAGGGTGAGGGCTAGGGTGAGTGTGAGGTATAGGGTTAGTTTTAGGCCTAGGCTTAGGGCTAGGCTGAGGCTGAAGCTGAGGTTGAGGGTTAGGGTTAGGGTGATGTTTAGGGTTACAGTTAGGGTGAGGGTTAGGTTTAGGGTGAGGATTACGATGAGGGTGACAGTAAGAGTAAAGGTGAGGGCTATGCTGAGGGTGAGGGTTATGGTAAGGGTTAGGGTTCAGGATAGGGTGAGGGTGAGGGTTAGATTGAGGAATAGTGTTAGGGTTAGTGTGAGGTTTAGGGTGAGGATGATTAGGGTTAGGGTTAGGGCTAGGGTGAAATTGAGGGTTAGGGTGAGATTTAGGGTTAGGGTTAGGTTTAGGGTTAGGGTGAGGGTTAGGGTGAGGGTTACAGTGGGGGTGAGTGTTATGGTTAGGGTGAGGGTTATGGTTAGGGTTAGGGTGAGGGTGAGGGTTAGATTAGGGTTAGGGTGAGGGTTATGGTTAGTGTTATGGTTAGGGTGAGGCTGAGGTTTAGGGTTAGGGTTAGGGTTAAGGTGAGGTTTAGGGTGAGCAATACGGTTAGGTTTAGGGTTAGGATTAATATTATTGTTAGGGTTAGGATTAGAGTTATGCTGAGAGTGAGGGTGTGGGTGAGGGTTAGGGTTAGGTTTAGGGTTAGGGTTAGTGTTAGGGTTAGGGTGAGGGTTAGGATGAGGGTGAGGGTTAGGGTTAGGGTTAAGATTAGGATTAGGTTTAGTTTTAGTGTAAGTGTTTGTGTTAGGCTTAGGTTTAGGGTTAGGCTAAGGGTTAAGCTGAGGGTGAGGGTAAGGTTGAGGGTTAGGGTTAGGGTTCGGGTTAGAGTCAGCTTTAGGGAGAGAATTAGCTTTCAGGTTAAATTTAGGGTTAGGGTGAGGTTTAGGGTTCAGGTAACAGTGAGGGTGAGGGTTAGGGTTAGTTTGAGGGTTAGGGTTAGGATTAGGGTTAGGGTGAGGGCTAGTGTGAGGGTGAGGGTTAGGGTTAGTGTTAGGGTGTGGTTTAGTGTTAGGGTTACGGTTAGGGTGAGGGTTAGGATGAGGGTTAGGGTTATGGTGAGGGTGAGGTTTAGGGTTAGGGTGAGGATTAGGGTTAGGATAAGGGTTAGGGTGAGGGTGAGGGTTAGGTTGAGGATTAGGGTTAGGGTTAGTGTGAGGGTTAGTTTTAGGGTTTGGTATAGTGTTAGTGTGAGGGTAAGTGTTATGGTGAGTGTTAGGGTTAGGGTGAAGGATATGGTTAGGATGAGGGATAGGGTTAGGGTTAGGGTTATTGTAAGGTTTAGGATTAGGGTTATGGTTACTGTGAGGGTGAGGGTGAGGGTTAGGTTTAGAGTTATGGTCCGGTTTAGATTTAGGTTTAGGGTTAGTGTTAGGGTTAGGTTTAGGTTGACGGTTTGGGTTATTGTTAGTGTTATGGTTTGGGTTAAGTTTGCGGTGAGGCTGATGCTGAAGGTGAGGGTTATGGTTAGGGTGAGGTTTAGGGTTAGTGTTAGGGTTAGGGTTAGGGTGAGGTTTAGGATGAGGGTGAGGGTTAGAGTTAAGGTTAGGATTAGTTCTAGGGTTAAGTTGAGGGTGAGTGTGAGGGTTGGGTTAGAGTTAGGGTTAGGATTAGAGTTAGGATGAGGGTGATGGTTAGGGTTAGGGTTCGTGTGAGGTTTGGGGTTAGTGTTAGAGTGAGAGTAAGAGTGAGGGTTTGGCTTAGGCTTAGGTTTAGGGTGTGGGCTAAGGTGAGGTTGAGGGTTAGGGTGAGAGTTATGGTTAGGTGAGGGTGAGGTTTAGGGTTAGATTTAGCGTTAGCTTGAGGGCTAGTGTGATGGTTAGGCTTTTAGGTTTAGGGTGAGGGTTAGGATGAGGTTTAGGGTTAGTATTAGGGTTAGCGTGAGGGCTAGAGTGAGGATGAGGCTTATTGTTAGCGTTAGGGTGAGGTTTAGTGTTAGGGTTAGGGTTAGAATTATGGTGAGTGTGAGGGTTAAGGTTAGGTTTAGGGTTAGGGTTATTGTTAGGGTTAGGGTTAGAAATAAGTTGAGGGTAAGGTTGAGGGTGAGGATTAGGTTTAGGGTTAGGGTGAGGTTTAGATTTAGGGTTAAGGTTAGTGTTAGGGTTAAGGTTAGGGTTAGGGTGAGGTTTATTATGAGGTTTAAGGTTAGGATTAGTGTTAGGTTGAGGGCTAGGATGAGGGTTAGGGTGAGGGTTTGGTTTAGGGATAGGGTGAAGTTTAGGATTAGGGTTAGGGTGAGGGTGAGTGTGCGGGTTAGGGTTAGGGTTAGGCTTAGGGTTAGGGTGAGGGTTAGGGTTATTTTTTGGGTTAGGGTAATGGTGAGGGTGAGAATTAGGGTTAGGATTAGTGTTAGCTTTGGGGTTAAGGTTAGGGTTTCTGTTAGTGTTAGGGTTATGGTTAGGGTTTGGGATACGCTGAGGGTTAGGTTTAGGGTTTGGGTTAGTCTTAGGATTAGGCTGAGGGTGAGGTTGGGGATGAGGATTAGGTAAGAGTTGGCGTAAGCGTTAGGTTTGAGTTACGGTTAGGGTTATTGTTAGTGTTATGGTTAGGGTTAAGTTTGCAGTGTGGGTGAGGCTGAGGGTGAGGGTTATGGTTATGGTTAAGTTTAGGGTTAGGGTTAGGATAAGTGTTAGTCTTATTGTTAGGTTTTGGGTTAGAGTTACAGTGAGATTCAGGGTAAGGTTGTGGGTGAGGATTAGGGTGAGGTTTATGGTTAGGGTTAGGGTTAGGGTGAGGGTAAGGTTTAGGTTTAGAGTTAGGGTTAGTTGGAGGGTTAGGGTGATGGTTAGGTTTAGGTTTAGTGTTAGGGTTAGGGTGAGGGTGAGGTTTAGTTTGATGTTTAGGGATATGGTTAGGGTTAGGATTAGAGTTAGGGTGAGGGTGAGTGTGAGGGTTAGGGTTAGAGTAAGGCTTAGGCTACGGGGAAGACTGAGGGTGAGTTTGGGGGTTAGGATTAGGGTTATGGTAATGGTTAGGGTTAGGGTTAGTGTTATTGTTAGGATTAAGTTTAGAGTTACGGTGAGGGTGAGGGTGCGGGTGAGGGTTAGGGTTAGTTTGAGGTTTAGGTTTTGAGTTAGTGTTGGGGTTAGGGTGAGGGTGAGGGTGAGGTTTAGGGTTAGTATTAGGGTTAGGGTTATGGTGAGGCTTAGGATTAGGGTTAGGATTATTGTTATGGTAAGTTTTATGTTTACGGTTACAGTGAGGGTGTGGGTTAGGGTTAGGGTTACTGTGAGGTTTAGGGTTTGGGTTAGGGTTAGAGTTAGGGTTAGGGTGAGGGTGAGGTTTAGGGTTAGAGTCAGGGTTAGGGTGAGGGTTAGGTTGACGTTTTGGGTTAGGGTTAGTGTTAGGGTTAGGGTTAGGGTGAGAGTTAGGGGTAGGGATAGTGTTAGGGATAGGGTTAGGATTAGGGTTAGGGTGAGGGTAATTGTGTGGGTTAGGGTTAAGTTTAGGGTTAGGCTGAGGGTTAGGCTGAGGGTGAGGTTGAGGGTGAGAAAGTTAGGGTTAGGGTGAGGGTTAGGCATAGGGCTAGGGGGAGGGATAGGATGAGGTTTAGGATTGGGATTATGTTTTGGGTGATGGCTCGGTGAGGGTTATGGTTCGGGTCAGAGTGACGTTTAGGGTTAGAGTTAGGGTTAGGGTGGGGTTGAGGGTGTGTGTTAGGGTTAGGGTAAATGTTAGGGTTAGGGTTAAGGTGAGGATTAGGTTGAGTGTGAGGGTTAGGGTTACGTTTAGGATTAGGGTTAAGGTTAGGGTGAGTGTGAGTGTTAGGGTTAGGGTTAGGGTTAGGCTTAGGATTAGGGTGAGGGTGAGGGTGAGGGTGAGGATTAGGTTTAGGGTGAGGTTTAGGGTTAGGTTTAGGGTGAGAGTTAGGTTTCAGGTTAAGTTTAGTGTTAGGGTGAGGGTTAGGGTAAGGGTTACTCTGAGGATGAGGGTTAGGGTTAAGGTTAGGCTTAGGCTAAGGGTGGGGATGAGGATTAGGTTTAGAGTGATGGTTCTGGTTATGTTTATGTTGAGGGTTAGGATGAGGGTTAGGGTTAGGATTAGGGTTCGGTTGAGGTCTAGGGTGAGTGTGAGGTTTAGGGTTAGATTTAGGCTTAGGTTTAGGATTAGACTGAGGCTAAAGGTGAGGGTGAGTGTTAGGGTTAGGGTGATGTTTAGGGTTACGGTTAGGGTGAGGGTTAGGATGAGGGTTAGGTTTAGGGTGAGGGTTAGATGAGGGTGATAGTAAGAGAAAAGGTAAGGTTATGAGAGAGTGTGAGTGTTAGGGTTAGGATTAGGATTAGGGTTAAGTTTAGGGTGAGTGTGAGGGTTAGGGTTAGGCTTAGGCTTAGGCTTAGGTTGAGGGTGAGGGTGAGGGTGTGGGTTAGGTTTAGGGTGAGAGTTTAGGGTTAGGTTTAGGGTGAGAGTTAGGGTTTGGGTTAAATTTAGGGTTAGGGTTAGGGTGAGGTTGAGGGTTAGGTTGAGGTTTAGGTTTAGGGTTAGGGTTAGGATTAGGATTAGGGTTCGGGTGAGGGTGAGTGTGAGGGTTAGGGTTAGGCTTCGGCTTAGGTTTAGGATTAGGCTGAGGGTGAGTGTGGGGATGAGGATTAGGTTTAGAGTGATGGTTCATATTATGGTTAGGTTGAGGTTTAGGATGAGGGTTAGAGTTAGGATTAGTTTTACGGTGAGGGCTAGGGTGAGTGTGAAGTTTAGGGTTAGGGTTAGGCTTAGGCTTAGGGCTAGGCTGAGGCTGAAGTTGAGGTTGAGGATTAGGGTTAGGGTGATGTTTAGTGTTACATTTAGGGTGAGGGTTAGGATGAGGGTGAGGGTTAGGATGAGGGTGACAGTAAGAGTAAAGTTGAGGGTTATGCTGAGGGTGAGGGTTATGGTAAGGGTGAGGGTTCGGTTTCGGGTTAGGTTTAGGGTGAGGGTTGGGTTTAGGGTTATAGTTAGGGTTAGGGTGAGGCTGAGGGTGAGGGTTAGGGTTAGGGTTAGTGTTAGAGTTAGGGATAGGGTGAGGATTAAGTTGAGGGTGAGGGATAGGCTTAGGGTTAGGATTTGGTTTAGGATAAGGGTTAGGGTGAGGGTTAGGGTGAGGGTTAGGGTTAGGGATAGGGTTAGGTTTAGGATTAGGGTTAGGGTGAGGGTGAGTGTGAGGGTTAGGTTTAGGGTTAGGGTTAGGTTTAGGGTTAGGTTTAGTGTTAGTGTTACGCTGAGGGTTAGGGTTAGGTTTATGTTTAGGATTAGGCTTAGGTTTAGGCTGAGGGTGACAGTGGGGGTGAGGATTAGGTTTAGGGTTATGGTTAGGGGTAGGGATAAGGTTATTGTTAGTGTTAGGGTTATGGTTAAGTTTGTGGTGAGGGTGATGCTGAGGGTGAGGGTTATGTTTAGTGTTAAGGTTAGGGTTAGGATTACGGTTAGGTTTAGGGTTAGGCTGAGGGTAATGGTGGTGGTGAGGATTAGACTTAGGGTTAGGGTTATTTTTAGTGTTATGGTTAGGGTTAAGTTTGCGGTGAGGGGGAGGGGGAGGGTGAGGTTTATGTTTACGGTTGGGTTAAGTTTAGGCTTAGTGTTATTGTTAGGGTAAGAGTTAGAGTTATGGTGAGTTTGAGGGTGAGGGTGAGGGTTAGGGTTAGGGTGAGGTGTAGGGTGATGTTTAGGGTTAGTGTTAGGGTTAGGGTAAAGGTGAGGTTTAGGGTTAGACTTAGCGTTAGGGGGAGGGTTAGGGTGAGGTTTAGGACTAGGGTTAGTGTTAGGGTTAGAGTGAGGGAAAGGGTTAGGTTCAGGTTTAGGGATAGGGTTAGGTTTAGGATTAGGCTTAGGGTGAGGGTGAGTGTGACAGTTAGGGTGAGGGTTAGGCTTAGGCTTAGGGTTAGGTTGAAGCTGAGGGTGGGGGTTAGGATTACGGTTTGGGTGACGGTTAGGTTTAGGGTAAGGTTAAGGATTAGGATGACAGTTAGGGTTAGGATTGGTATTAGGGTGACGGCTAGGGTGAGGGTGAGGGTTAGGTTAAGGCTTAGGCTTAGGCTTAGGGTTAGGCTGAGTGTGAGGTTGAGGATGAGGGTTAGGGTTAGGGTGATGATTAGGTTTATGGTTAGGGTGAGGGTTAGGATGAGTTTTAGTGTTAGGTTGAGGGTTAGGGTGAGGATGATGGTAAAGGTAAAGGTAAGGTTTCGGCTGAGAGTGAGGGTTTCGTTAAGGGTGAGGGTTAGGGTTAGGGTTAGGGTTAGGATAAGGGTTAGGGTTAGGGTTAGGGTAAGGGTTAAATTGAGGATTAGGTTTAGGGTTAGTGTGAGGTTTAGGGTGACGATGAGGGTTAGGGTTAGGGTGAGGGTGAGGGTTAGAATTAGGGTTTGGGTGAGTGCTAGGGTGAGGGTTAGGGTTAGGGTTAGGCTGAGGTTTAGGGTTTAGGTTAGGGTTAGAGTTAGGTTTACGGTGAATTGTGAGGTTTAGGGTTACAGTTAGTGTTAGGGATATGGTTAGGGTTAGAGATAGGGTGAGGTTTAGGATTAGGATGAGGGTCATGGTTAGTGTGAGGGTGAGTGTTAGTGTTAGGGTTAGTGTTAGGGTGAGGGTAAGCGTTATGGTGAGGCTTAAGGTTAGGGTGAGGGTTTTGGTTAGGGTGTGGGTTAGGGTTAGGGTTAGGGTGAGGTTGAGGTTTAGGGTTAGATATAGGGTTAGAGGGAGTGTTAGGGTGAGGGTTAAGGTTAGGGTTAGTGTGAGGGTGAGGTTTAGGTTGAGGTTTAGGGTTAGGGTTAGGGTTAGGGTTAGTGTGACAGATAGTGTTAGGGTGAGGGTATGTTTTAGTGTGAGGATTAGGGTTAGGTTGAGTGTTATGGTTAGGATGAGGGTTAGTATTACGGTTAGTGTTCTTGTTAGGGTTAGGTTTAGGGTTACAGTTACAGTGAGGGTGAGGGTTAGGTTTAGGGATAGGGTGAGGTTTAGGGTTTGGGTTAGGGTTAGATTTAGGTTTAGGGTAAGAGTTAGGGATAGGGTTAGGGTGAAGGTTAGTTTGAGGGTTAGCGTTAGGGTTAGTGTTAGGGTTAGGTTTAGGGTGAGATTTAGGGGGACCGTTAGGGTTAGTGATAGGGTTAGGATTAGCGTTAGGGTTAGGGTGAGTGTGTATGTTAGGGTTAGGTTTAGTGTTAGGCTTAGGGTGTGGCTGAGGGTGAGGTTGAAGGTGAGGGTTAGGGTTTGTGTGAGGGTTAAGGGTAGGGTTAGGGGGAGGGTTAGGATGAGGGTTAGGATTAGTTTTAGGGTTAGGGTGAGGGATAGGGTGAGAGTGAGGTTTAGGGATAGGGTTAGGGTGAGGATTAGGGTTAGGGTGAGCGTGAGTGTGAGGGGTAGGGTTAGGGTTAGGCTGAGAGTGAGGCTGGGGGTGAGGATTAGGGTTAGGATAATGGTTAGGGTTAAGTTGAGGGTGTGGGTTAGTTTGAGTGTTAGAGTTAGGATTAGGGTTATGGTGAGGGCTAGGGTGAGAGTGAGGTTTAGCGTTAGGGTTAGGGTGAGGGTTAGGGTTAGGGTTAGGGTGAGAGTTAGGGTTCATGTTAAGTTTAGGGTTAGGGTGAGGGTAAGGGTAAGATTTAGGGTGAGGTTGAGGGTTAGGTTTAGGGTAGTGTTAGGGTGAGGTTTAGGATGAAGTTTAGGGTTAGATTACGGTTAGGGTGAGGGCTAGGGTGAAGGTGAGATTTAGGGTTAGGGTTAGGATGAGGATTAGGGTTACAGTTAGGGTTAGGGTGAGGGTGAGGTTTAGCGTTAGAGTTAGGGTTAGGGTGAGGCTGATTGTGAGGTTTAGCGTTAGTTTTTGTGTTGGAGTTTGGGTTAGGGTGAGGGTGAGGGTTAGGCTTAGCATTAGGATTAGGATTAGAATAAGGGTTAAGGTGAGTGTGAGGGTTAGGGTTAGTGTTAAGCTTAGGGTTAGGCTGAGGGTGAGGGTGAGGGTTAGCGTAAGGGTTAGGGTGAGGGTTAGGGTAAGAGTTAGGGTTCGGGTTAAGTTTAGGTTTAGGATGAAGGTTAGGGTTAGGTCGAGGGTTAGTGTTAGGGTTAGGGTTAAGTTGAGCGTTAGGGTTAGGGTTAGTGTTATTGTTAGGGTTAGGGTTAGAATTTCGGTGAGGGTGTGGGTGAGTGTTAGGGTTAGATTTAGAGTGAGGTGTAGGATTAGGATTAGGATGAGGGTGAGATTTAGGGTTAGATTTAGGGTTAGGGCGAGGGTTAGTTCTTGTGTTAAGGTTAGGGTTAGTGTTAGGGTTAAGGTTAGGGTGAGGGTTAGGTTGAGTTTAAGGGTGAAGGTTAGGGTTAGGTTTAGGATTAGGGGTAGGGTGAGGGTGAGTGTGAGGGTTAGGGTTAGGGTTCGGATTAGGCTTAGGGTTAGGCTGATGGTGAGGGTGGGGTTGAGGATTAGGGTTAGGATGATGGTTAGGGTTAGGGTTAGGGTAAGTGTTAGGATGAGGGTTAGGTTTAGGATTAGGGTTAGGGTGAGGGCTAGGGTGAGGGTGAGGGTTAGAATAAGGGTTAGGCTTAGGCTTAGGGTTAGGCTTAGCATAAGGTTGAGGATGAGATTTAGGGTTAGGGTGATGTTTTGGTTTTCGGTTAGGGTGACGGTTAGGATGAGGTTTAGGGTTAGGGGGAGTGTTAGGGTGAGTATGATGGTAAGGGTAATGTCGAGTTTTAGGCTGAAGCTGAGGATTAAAATAAGGGTGAGTGTTAGGGTTAGGTTTAGGGTTAGGGTAAGGGTTAGGGTTAGGATTAGGGTGAGGGTTAGATTGAGGATTAGGGTTAAGGTTAGTGTGGGGTTTAGGGTGAGGATAATGTTTAGGTTAGGGTGAGCATGAGGGATAGAATTAGGGTTAAGTTGAGGGCTAGGGTGAGGGTGAGGGTTAGGGTTAGTGTTAGGGTTAGGGTAAGTGTTAGGATGAGGGTGAGAGTTAGGGTTAGTGTGAGGGTGAGTGTTTTATTTAAGGTTAGTGTTAGGGTGAGGGGAAGTGGTATGGTGAGGGTTAGGGTTAGGGTGAGGGATAGGTTGAAGTTGAGTGATAGGGTTAGGGTGAGTTTTAGGGTTAGGGTTATGGTTAGGGTTAGTGTGAGGGTTAGTGTTAGGGGGAGGGTTAGTGTTAGGGTGAGAGTAAGTGTTAGGGTGACAGTTAGGTTTAGGGTGAAGTTTATGTTGAGAATGAGGGTTAGGGTTAGGGTTCAGATTATTGTTATGGTTAGGGTTAGTGTTATGGTTATGGTGAGGGTTAGGTTTTGGTTGAGGTTTAGGGTTTCAGTTAGGGTTAGAGTTAGGTTTATGGTGAGGGTGAGGTTTAGGATTAGATTTCGGGTTAAGATGAGTGTTAGGTTGAGTTTTAGGGTTAGGGTTAGGATTAGTGTTATGGTTAGGGTGAGTGTTAGGGGGAGGCTTAGGGTTAGGGTTAGGTTTAGGGTTAGGATTAGGGTATAGCTGAAGGTGATTTTGTGTGTTAGGATTAGGTTTATTGTTAGGCTTAGGGTTCGGCTGAGTGTGACGTTGAGGGTGAGGGTTAGGGTTAGGTTGAGGGTTAGGTTTAGGGTTTGGGGAGGGTTAGGATGAGGGTTAGGATTAGGATTAGGGTTAGGGTAAGGGCTACGGTGAGGGTGAAGTTTAGGGTTAGGTTTAGGATGAGGTTTAGGTTTAGGATTAGCGTTAGGATGAGGGTGAGGTTTAGGGTTAGACTTAGGGTTAGGATGAGGCTGAGGGTGAGGGTTAGGGTTAGGGTTAGTGTTAGGGTTAGTGTTAAGGTGAGGGTTAGAGTGAGGTTGAGGGTTAGGGTTATGGTTAGGATTAGAATTAAGTTTAGGGTTAGGGTGTGGTTTAGGGTTAGGTTTAGGGTTAGGGTGAGGGTAATATTTAGGGTTAGGGTTAGGGTTAGGGTTAGGGTTAGGGTTAGGCTGAGGGTGATGGTGAGGGTTAGGGTTAGGGTGAGGGTTAGGGTTAGGGTTAGGGTGAGAGTTAGGGTTCGGGTGAAGTGTATGTTTAGCCTGAGGGTTAGGGTAAGGGTTATGGTGAGGGTGACATTTAGGGTTATAGTTAGGTTTAGGGTTAGGCTGAGGGTGAGAGTGAGGGTTAGGGTTAATGTTAGGGTGAGGTTTATGATGAGGGTTATGTTGAGGATTCGGGTTAGGGTGAGTGCTAGGGTGAGGGTGAGGTTTATGGTTAGTGTTAGGGTGAGCTTTAGAGTTATGGTTAGGTTTATGTTTATGGTGAGGGTGAGGTTTAGGGTTAGAGTTAGGGTTAGGTTGAGGCTGAGAGCTAGCGTTAGGGTTAGTGTTAATGTTAGAGTTAGGGTTAGGGTGAGGATTACGGTGAGAGCCAGGGTGAGGATTAGGTTTGTTGTTAGTATTAGGATTAAGGAAAGTTTTGGGTGAGTGTGAGGTTTAGGTTTCGTGTTAGGGTGAGGGTAAGTGTTGGGGTGAGGGTTAGGGTTAGGGTGAAGGATATGGTTAGGATGATGGTTAGGGTTAGGGTTAGGGTTAATGTAAGGGTTAGGGTTAGGGTTATTGTTACCATGAGGGTGAGGGTGAGGATTAGGATTAGGGTTAGTGTGAGGTTTAGGTTTAGGGTTAGGGTTAGGGTTAGGGTGTGGGATACAGTTATTTTTAGTGTTATGGTTAGGGTAAAGTTTGCGGTGAGATGAGGCTGGGGGTGAGGGTTAAGGTTAGGTTTAGTTTTAGGGTTAGGGTTAGTGTTAGGGTTAGGGTTAGGGTGAGGTTTAGGGTGAGGGTGAGGGTAGAGTTAAGGTTAGGATTGGGACTAGGGTTAAGATGAGGGTGAGTGTGAGGGTTAGGGTTAGGGTTAGGATTAGGATTAGAGTTAGGGTGAGGGTGAGGGTGAGGGTTAGGGTTAGGATTAGGGTTAGGTTGAGGTCTAGCATGAGGGTGAGGGTTAGGTTTAGGGTTAGGTGAGGTTTAGGGTTAGGGTTCGGTTTAGGGATAGGGTGAGTGTTTGCATTAGGATTATGGTGAGGGTGAGTTTTACGGTTAGGTTGAGGGTTAGGATTAGGGCTAGGTTTAGGTTGAGGGTTAGGGTTAAGGTGAGGGTTAGCATGAGGGTTAGGGTTAGGATGAGGGATAGGGTGAGGGTGAAGGTTAGGGTTATGCTAAGGGTGAGGTTTAGGGTTTGGGTTAGGTTTAGGGTTAGGTTGAGTGTTAGGATTAGGTTACAGTGAGGGTTAGGGTTAGGATGAGGGATAGGATGAGGGTGAAGTTTAGGGTTATGCTAAGGGTGAGGTTTAGGGTTCGGGTTAGGTTTAGGGTTAGGTTGAGTGTTAGGGTTAGGTTACGGTGAGGGTTAGGGTTAGGGTTAGGTTGAGTGTTAGAATTAGGTTTAGGGTTAGGTTGAAGATTAGGGTTAGGGTTAGGGTGAGGGTTAGGATGAGGATTAGGGTTCCAATTAGGGTTAGAGTGAGGGCTAGGGTTAGGGTGAGTGTTAGTGTTAGGGTTAGCGTGAGGTTTAGGGTTAGGAGTAGGGTTAGGGTTAGGGTTTAGTTTAGGGTTCATGTTTAAGTGAGGTTGAGGGTTAGGTTTGGGGTGAGGGTTAGAGTGAGGACTAAGGTGAGGGTGAGTGTTAGGGTTAGGGTTAGCGTTAGCATGAAGGTTAGGTTTAGGTTTAGGTTTAGGTTTAGGTTTAAGGTTAGGATTAAGGTTAGGGTGAGGGTGAGTGTGAGGGTTAGGCTTAGGCTTAGGGTTAGGCTGAGGGTGAGTGTGGGGATGAGTATTAGGTTTAGAGTGATGGTTCTTGTTCAGTTTAGTTTGAGGGTTAGGATGAGGGTGAGGGTTAGGATTAGGGTTAGGGTGAGGGCTAGGTTGAGTGTGAGGTTTGGGGTTAGGTTTAGGCTTAGGGTTAGGATTAGGCTGAGGCTGAAGTTGAGGGTGAGGTTTAGGATTAGGGTGATGGTTAGGTTTACACTTAGGGTGAGGGATAGGATTAGGGTTATGGTTTAGGGTGAGGGTTAGTGTGAGGGTGATTTTAAGAGAAAAGGTAAGGTTTAGCCTGTGGGTGAGGGTTATGGTAAGGGTGAGGTTTCGGGTTATGGTGACGGTGAGGGTTAGATTGAGGATTAGTGTTAGGGTTAGTGTGAGGTTTAGGGTGAGGTTGAGGGTTAGGGTTAGGGTGAGGGTTAGAGTTAGGGTTAGTGTTAGTTTTAAGGTGAGGGTAAGTGTTAGGGTATGGTTTAGGTTTAGGGTTAGGTTTAGGATTAGGGTTAGGGTTAGGGTTAGGGTGAGGGTGAGGTTTAGGGTTAGAGTTAAGGTTAGGGTGAGGGTTAGGGTTTGGGTTAGGGTTAGGTTTAGGGTGAGATTTAGTGTGGGGGTGAGGGTTGGAGTTAGGGTTAGGATTAGGATAAGTGTTAAGGTGAGGGTGAGTGTTAGGGTTAGGTTTAGGGTTAGGATTAGAGTTAGGGTCAGGTTGAGGGTTATGGTTAGTGTGAGCGTTGGGTTTAGGGCTATAGTGAGGGTTAGGGTGAGGGTTAGGCTTAGGCTTAAGGTTTGGCTATAGGCTATGGTGAAGGTGAGGGTTAGGGTTAGGGTTAGGGTGAGCGTTAGGGTCGGGGTTAGGGTTAGTATTATGGTTAGGGTTGGGGTTAGGGTTAGGCTTAATGTTAGCCAGAGGGTGAGGGTGAGGGTGAGGTTTAGGGTTAGGGTGAGGTTGAGGATTAGGGTTAGAGTTAGCTTTCGGGTGAGGGTTAGTGTGAGGGTTAAGTTTAGGTTTAGGGTTACGGTTAGGGTTAGGGTGAGGGTTAGGGTTAGGGTTAGGGTTAAGGTGAGGGTTTTGGTTAGGGTTAGTGTTAGGGTGAGGGTCAGGGTTATGGTTATGTTTAGGGTTAGTGTAATAGTTAGGGTTTGGGTTAGAGTTACAGTGAGGGTGAGGGTGAGGGTAAGGATTAGGATCAGGGTTAGGGTGAGGTTTAGGAATAGGGATATGTTTAGGGTGAGGGTGAGGTTTAGGGTTAGAGTTAGGGTTTCTGGGAGGGTTAGGGTGAGGTTTAGGATTAGGGTTAGTGTTAGGCTTGGTGTTCATTTGAAGGTTCGGTTGAGGTTTAATATTAGGGTTAGGGTTATTTTAGGATTAGGTTTACGGTGAGGATGTGTGTGAGGGTTATGGTTAGGGTTCGTTTAGGAATAGGGTTGGGCTGATTTTATGGAGGGAGATGAGGATTAGGTTCAGAATGATGGTTAGTGTTCTGGTTACGTTAAGGGTTCGGATGAGGGTTAGGGTTAGGATTAGGGTTAGGGTGAGGGCTAGGATGAGGGCTATGGTGAGGGTGAGGGTTAGGGTTAGGGTTAGGCTTAGGCTTAGGTTTAGGCTGAGGCTGAGGGAGAGGGTGAGTGTTAGGGTTAGGATGATGGTTGGGGTTACGCTTAGGGTGAGGGGTAGGATGAGGATTAGGGTTAGGGTGAGTGTTAGGGTGAGGGTGACGGTATAAGTAAAGGTGAGGGTTGGGCTGAGGGTGAGGGTTACCGTCAGGGTGAGGCTTAGGGTTATGGTGAGGGTGAGGTTGATGGTGAGGGTTAGGGTTAGGTTGAGGTTTAGGGTTAGGGTTAGTTTGAGTTTTAGGGGGAGGATCAGGGTTAGGGTTAGGTTGAGGACTAGGTTGAGGGTGAGGGTTAGGGTTAGGGTGAGGTTTAGGGTTAGGGTTATGGTTAGGGTTAGTGTTAGGGTTAGTGTTAGGGTTAGTGTTAGGGGGAGGGTTAGTGTTATTGTGAGGGTAAGTGTTAGGGTGACAGTTAGGTTTAGGGTGAATGTTATTGTTAGGATGAGAGTTAGGGTTAGGGTTCAGTTTATTGTTAGGGTTAGGGTTAGGGTTACGGTTACGTTGAGGGTGAGGGTGAGGGCTAAGGTTAGGGTGAGGTTTAGGGTTTCAGTTAAGTTTAGTTAGGTTTAGGGTGAGGATGAGGTTTAGGGTTAGAGTTAGGTTTAAAGTGAGGTTTAGGTTGAGGGTTAGTGTTAGTGTTAGGGTTATGGTTAGGGTGAGAGCTAGGGGGAGGCTTAGGGTTAGGTTCAGGTTTAGGGTTAGGATTAGGGTACAGCTGAAGGTGATTGTGTGTGTTAGGGTTAGGTTTATTGTTAGGCTTAGGGTTAGGCTGAGTGTGAGGTTGAGGGTGAGGGTTAGGGTTAGGTTGATGGTTAGGGTTAGGGTTAGGGGGAGGGTTAGGTTGAGGGTTAGGATTAGGATTAGGTTTAGGGTGAGGGTTATGGTGAGGGTGAGGTTTAGGGTTAGGGTTAGGATGAGGTTTAGGTTTAGGATTAGCGTTAGGATGAGGGTGAGCTTTAGGGTTAGAGTTAGGGTTCGGATGAGGCTGAGGGTGAGGGTTAGGGTTAGGGTTAGTGTTAGTGTTAGGGTTAAGGTGAGGGTTAAGGTGAGGTTGAGGGTTATGGTTAGGGTTAGGATTAGGATTAAGTTTAGGGTTAGGTTGAGGTTTAGGTTTAGGGTTAGGGTTAGGGTGAGGGTAATGTTTAGGTTAGGGTTAGGGTTAGTGTTAGGGTTAAGGTGAGGGTTTGGGTTAGGGTTAGGGTTAGGGTGAGGGTTAGGGTGAGGGTCGGGGTTAGGGTTAGAGTTAGGGTTAGTGTTATAGTTAGGTTTAGGGTTAGCGTTACAGTGAGGGTGAGGGTGAGGGTGAGGATTAGGATCAGGTTTAGGGTGAGGTTTAGGGATAGGGTTATGGTTAGGCTGAGGGTGAGTTTTAGGGTTAGAGTTAGGGTTTCCGGGAGGGTTCGGGTGAGGGTTGGGATTACGGTTAGTGTTAGGCTTGGGGTTCGTTTGAAGGTTCGGTTGAGGTTTAATATTAGGGTTAGGGTTAGTTTTAGGATTAGATTTACGGTGAAGATGAGTGTGAGGTTTAGGGTTAGGGTACGTTTAGGCATAGGGTTAGGCTGAGTGTATGGGTGGGGATGAGGATTAGGTTTAGAATGATGGTTAGTGTTCTGGTTAGGTCAAGGGTTAGGATGAGGGTTAGGGTTAGGATTATGGTTAGGGTTAGGTCTAGGGTGAGAGCTAGGGTGAGGGTTAGGGTTAACGATAGGCTTAGGCTTAGGTTTAGGCTGAGGCTGAGGGAGAGGGTGAGTTTTAGGGTTAGGGTGATGGTTGTGGTTACCCTTAGGGTGAGCGTTAGGATGAGGATTAGTGTTAGGTTGAGGTTTAGGGTGAGGGTGACGGTTAGGGTAAAGGTGAGGGTTAGGCTGAGGGTGAGGTTTAAGGTCAGGGTGAGGCTTAGGGTTAGGGTGAGGGTGAAGGTTAGATGGAGGATTACTATTAGGGTTAGTGTGATGTTTAGAGTGAGGATGAGGTTTAGGGTTAGGTTTAGGGCTAGGTTGAGGTTGAGGGTTAGGGTTAGGGTGAGGTTTAGTGTTAGGGATAGGGTTAGTGTTAGGGTGAGGGTTATGGTTAGGGTTTAGGTTATGTTTAGGATGAGGGTTAGGGTTAGGGTTAGGGTTATTGTTAGGGTTAGGGTTACGCTTACGGTTATGTTGAAGGTGAGGGTGAGGGTTAGGTTTAGGTTGAGGTTTAGGGTTTCAGTTAGGGTTAGTTAGGTTTAGGGTGAGGGTGAGGTTTTGGATTAGAGTTAGGGTTAAGGTGAGGGTTAGGTTGAGGGTTAGGGTTAGGGTTAGTGTTAGGGTTATGGTTAGGGTGAGAGTTAAGGGGAGGCTTAGAGTTAGGGTTAGGTTTTGGTTACAGCTGAAGATGATTGTGTGTTTTAGGGTTAGGTTTCGGGTTAGGTTTAGGGTTAGGCTTAGGGTTACGCTGAGTGTGAGGTTGAGGGTGAGGGTTAGGGTGAGGTTGAGTGTTAGGTTTATGGTTAGGGGGAGAGTTAGTATGAGGGTTAGGATTAGGATTAGGGTTAGGGTGAGGGCTACGGTGAGTGTGAGGTTTAGGGTTAGGGTTAGGATGAGGTTTAGGTTTAGGATTAGCTTTAGGATGAGGGTGAGGTTTAGGGTTAGAGTTATGGTTAGGATGAGGTTGAGGGTTAGGGTTAGGGTGAGGGTTAGTGTTAGGGTTAGGGTTAAGGTGAGGGTTAGGGTGAGGTTGAGGGTTAGGGTTAGGGTTAGGATTAGGATTAATTTTAGGGTTAGGGTGAGGTTTAGGGTTAGGGTTAGGGTTAGGGTGAGGGTAATGTTTAGGGTTAGAGTTAGGGTTACGATTAGGGTTAGGGTTAAGGTGAGGGTTTGGGTTAGGGTTAGGGTGAGGGACAGGGTTAGGTTTAGGGTTAGTTTTGTATTTATGGTTAGGGTTAGAGTTACAGTGAGGGTGAGGGTGAGGATTAGGTTCAGGGTTAGGGTGAGGTTTAGGGATAGGGTTATGTTTAGGGTAAGGGTGAGGTTTAGGGTTAGAGTAAGGCTTTCCGGAAGGGTTAGGGTGAGGGTTAGGATTACGGTTAGTGTTAGGCTTGGGGATAGGTTGAGGGTTCGGTTGAGGTTTAATATTAGAGTTAGGGTTAGTTTTAGGATTAGGTTTACGGTGAGGAGGAGTGTGAGGGTTAGGTTTAGGATTCATTTAGGCATAGGGTTAGGCTAAGTGTATGGGTGGGGATGAGGATTAGGTTTAGAATGATGGTTAGTGTTCTGGTTAGATTAAGGGTTCGGATGAGGGTTAGGGTTAGGATTAGGTTTAGGGTGAGGGCTAGGGTGAGGTTGAGGTTTAGGGTTAGGGTTAGGCTTAGGCTTAGGGTTAGGCTGGGGGAGAGGGAGAGGGTGAGGGTTAGGCTTAGGGTGATGGTTGGGGTTACCCTTAGGGTGAGGGTTAGGATGAGGATTATTGTTAGGTTGAGGGTTAGGGTGAGGGTGATGGTAAGGGCAAAGTTGAGGGTTGGGCTGAGGGTGAGGGTTACAGTCAGGGTGAGGCTTAGGGTTAGGGTGAGGGTGAAGGTTAGATTGAGGATTAGTGTTAGGGTTAGTGTGAGTTTTAGGGTGAGGATGAGTGTTAGGGTTAGGTTTAGGGCTAGGTTGAGGGTGAGGGTTAGGGTTAGGGTGAGGTTTAGGGTTAGGGTGAAGGTTAGGTTAGGGTTAGTGTGAGGGTTAGTGTTAGGTTTAGGGTTAGTGTTAGAGTGAGGGTAAGTCTTAAGGTGAGGGTTAGGGTTAGGTTGAAGGTTATGGTTAGGATGAGGGTTAAGGTTAGGGTTCAGGTTATTGTTACGGTTAGGTTTAGGGTTACGGTGAGGGTGAGGGTGAGGGTGAGAGTGAGGGTTAGGGTTAGGTTGAGGTTTAAGGTTTCAGTTAGGGTTAGAGTTAGGTTAAGGATGAGGGAGAAGTTTAGGATTAGAGTTAGGGTTAAGCTGAGGGTTAGGTTGAGGGTTACAGTTAGTGTTAGTGTTAGGGTTATGGTTAGGGTGAGAGTTAGGGGGCGCTTATGTTTAGGGTTAGGGTTAGGGTTAGGATTAGGGTACAGGTGAAGGTGATTGTGTGTGTTAAGGTTGGGTTTAGGGTTAGGCTGAGTGTGAGGTTGAGGGTGAGGGTTAGGTTTAGGTTGAGGGTTAAGGTTAGGGTTAGGGGGAGGGTTAGGATGAGGGTTAGGATTAGGATTAGGGTTAGGGTGAGGGCTACAGTGAGGGTGAAATTTTGGGTTAGGGTTAGGATGAGGTTTAGGTTTAGGATTAGCGTTAAGATGAGGGTGAGGTTTAGGGTTAGAGTTAGAGTTAGGATGAGGCTGAGGTTGAGGGTTAGGGTTAGGGTTAGGGTTAGGTTTAGGGTTCAGGTGAGGGTTAGGGTGAGGTTGAGGGTTAGGTTTAGGGTTAGGATTAGCTTTAAGTTTAGGGTTAGGTTGAGGGTAATGTTTAGGGTTAGAGTTTGGGTGAGGGTAATGTTTAGGGTTAGGGTTAGGGTTAGGTTTAGGCTGAGGGTGAGGGCGAGGGTGAGGGTTAGGTTGAGGGTTAGGGTTAGGGTTAGGGTGAGAGTTAGGGTTCGGGTGAAGTGTATGGTTAGGGTGAGGGTTAGGGTAAGGGTTATGGTGAAGGTGACAGTTAGGGTTAGAGTTAGGTTTAGGGTTAGGCTGAGGGTGAGAGTGAGGGTTACGGTTAGTGTTAGGGTGAGGTTTATGATGAGGGTTATGTTGAGGATTCGGGTTAGGGTGAGTGCTAGGGTGAGGGTGAGGTTTATGGTTAGTGTTAGGGTGAGCTTTAGAGTTATGGTTAGGTTTATGTTTATGGTGAGGGTGAGGTTTAGGGTTAGAGTTAGGGTTAGGTTGAGGCTGAGAGCTAGCGTTAGGGTTAGGGTTAGTGTTAGAGAGGGTTAGGGTCAGGGTTAGGGTTAGGGTGAAGGATATGGTTAGGATGAGGGTTAGGGTTCGGGTTAGGGTTAATGTAAGGGTTAGGGTTAGGGTTATGGTGAGGGTGAGGGTTAGGATTAGGGTTAGGGTGAAGTTTAGGTTTAGGGTTAGGGTTAGAGTTAGGGTTAGGTTTAGGGTTAAGGTTAGGGTTAGGGTGTGGGTTACAGGTATTTTTAGTGTTATGGTTAGGGTTAAGTTTGCGGTGAGGTGAGGCTGGGGGTGAGGGTTATGTTTAGGTTTAGGTTTATGGTTAGGGTTAGTGTTAGGGATAGCGTTAGGGTGAGGTTTAGGGTGAGGGTGAGGGTAGGGTTAAGGTTAGGATTGGGACTAGGTTTAAGGTGAGGGTGAGTGTGAGGGTTAGGGTTATTGTTGGGTTAGGATTACAGTTAGGGTTCGGGTGAAGTGTAGGGTTAGGGTGAGAATTAGGGTAAGGGTTAGGGTGAGGGTGACAGTTTTAGGTTTAGGTTTAGGGTTAGGTTGAGGGTGAGAGTGAGTGTTAGGGTTAGTGTTAGGGTGAGGTTCAGGATGAGGGTTAGGTTGAGGATTCGGGTTAGGGTGAGGGCTAGAGTGAGGGTGAGGTTTATGGTTAGTGTTAGGGTGAGCTTTAGAGTTATGGTTAGGTTTATGGTTATGGTGAGGGTGAGGATTAGGGTTAGAGTTAGGGTTAGGTTGAGGTTGAGAGCTAGCTTTAGGGTTACGGTTAGTGTTAGAGTTAGGGTTAGGGTGAGGGTTAGGGTGAGGGTGAGGGTGAGGGTTAGGCTTAGGTTTAGTATTAGGATTAGGGTAACGTTTTGGGTGAGTGTGAGGTTTAGGGTTCGTGTTAGGGTGAGGGTAAGTGTGAGGGTGAGGGTTAGGGTTAGGGTGAAGGATATGTTTAGGATGAGGGTTAGGGTTAGGGTTAGGGTTAATGTAAGTGTTAGGGTTAGGGTTATGGTTACAGTGAGGGTGAGGGTGAGGGTTAGGATTAGAGTTAGGGTGAGGTTTAGGTTTAGGGTTAGAGTTAGAGTTAGGGTTAGGTTTAGGTTTAGGGTTAGGGTTAGGGTGTGGGTTACAGTTATTTTTAGTGTTATTGTTAGGGTTAAGTTTGCGGTGAGTTGAGGCTGGGGGTGAGGGTTATGGTTAGGTTTAGGGTTAGGGTTAGTGTTAGGGTTAGGGTTAGGGTGAGGTTTAGGGTGAGGGTGAGGGTAAGGTTAAGGTTAGGATTGCGACTAGTATTAAGGTGAGGGTGAGTGTGAGGTTTAGGGTTAGGGTTAGGGTTAGGATTAGAGTTAGGGTGAGGGTGAGGGTGATGGTTAGGGTTAGGATTAGGGTTAGGGTGAGGTCTAGCATGTGTGTGAGGGTTAGGGTTAGGGTTAGGTGAGGTTTAGGGTTAGGGTTAGGTTTAGGGATAGGGTGAGTATTAGCATTAGAGTTATGGTGAGGGTGAGGGTTAGGGTTAGGTTGAGGGTTAGGATTAGGGCTAGGTTTAGGGTGAGGTTTAGGTTTAGGGTGAGGGTTAGCATGAGGGTTAGGGTTAGGATTAGGTTTAGGATGACGGATAGGGTGAGGGTGAAGTTTAGGGTTATGCTAAGGGTGAGGTTTAGGGTTCAGGTTAGGTTTAGGGTTAGGTTGAGGGTTGGGGTTAGGTTACAGTGAGGGTTAGGGTTAGGGTTAAGTTGAGGGTTAGAATTAGGTTTAGGGTTAGGTTGAAGATTAGGGTTAGGGTTAGGGTGAGGGTTAGGATGAGGGTTAGGGTTACAATTAGGGTTAGGTTGAGGGCTAGGATTATCTTGAGTGTTAGTGTTAGGGTTAGGGTGAGGTTTAGGGTTAGGGTTAGGGGTAGGGTTAGGGTTTATGTTTTTTTGAGGTTGAGGGTTAGGTTTGGAGTGAGGGTTAGGGTGAGGACTAAGATGAGGGTGAGGGTTAGGGTTAGGGTTAGCTTTAGCGTGAGGGTTAGATTAAGGTTTAGGTTTAGGGTGAGGTTTAGGGTTAGGATTAAAGTTAGTGTGAGGGTGATTGTGAGGGTTAGGCTTAGGCTTAGGGTTAGGCTGAGGGTGAATGTGCGGATGAGTATTAGGTTTAGAGTGATGGTTCTTGTTCAGTTTAGTTTGAGGGTTAGGATGAGGGTTAGGGTTAGGATTAGGGTTAGGGTGAGGGCTAGGTTGAGTGTAAGGTTTGTGGTTAGGTTTAGGCATAGGGTTAGGGTTAGGCTGAGGCTTAAGTTGAGGGTGAGGGTTAGGGTTAGGTTGATGGTTAGGGTTACAGTTAGGGTGAGGGATAGGATGAGGGTTATGGTTTAGGGTGAGGGTTAGGATGAGGGTGACTGTAAGAGAAAAGGTGAGGGTTAGTCTGAGGGTGAGGTTTATGGTAAGGGTGAGGTTTCGGGTTAGGCTGAGGGTGAGGGTTAGATTGAGGATTAGTTTTAGGGATAGTGTGAGGTTTATGGTCAGGATGAGGGTTAGGGTTAGGGTGAGGGCTAGGGTGAAGTTGAGGGTTAGGTTTAGGGTTAGGGTGAGGTTTAGGTTTAGGGTGATGGTTAGCGTTAGTGTGAGGGTTAGTGTTAGTGTTAGTGTTAGGGTGAGGGTAAGTGTTAGGGTAAGGTTTAGGTTTAGGGTAAGGTTTAACATTAGGCTTTGGGTTAGGGTTAGGGTGAGGGTGAGGTTTAGGGTTAGAGTTAGGATTAGGGTGAATATTAGGGTTAGGGTTAGTGTTAGCATTAGGGTGAGGTTTAGGGTTTGGTTTAGGTTTAGAGTCAGGGTTAGGGTGAGGGTGAGATTTAGGTTTAGAGTTAGGGTTAGGGTGAGGGTTAGGTTGAGGTTTAGGGTTAGGCTTAGTTTTAGGGTAAGGGTGAGGGTGAGAGTTAGGGGGAGGGTTAGGTTTAGAGTTAGGGATAGGATTAGGGTTAGGGTGAGGGTGAGTGTGTGTGTTAGGGTTAGGTTTAACGTTAGGCTTAGGGTTAGGCTGAGGGTGAGGTTGAAGGTGAGGGTTAGGGTTAGGGTTAGTGTTAGGGTTAGGTTTAGGATTAGGATTAGGGTTAGGGTTCGGCTTACTGTGAGGGTTAGTGTTAGGGTTAGGGTTAGGCTTAAGGTTAGGCTGAGCATGAGGGTGAGGGTGAGGGTTAGGGTTAGTTTGAGGGTTATGGTTAGGGTTAGGGAGAGGTTTATTGTTAGGGTTAGGGTTAGAGTTAGGGTTAGTGTTAGTCTTAGGGTTAGGGTGACAGTTAGGGGGAGGGTTAGGGTTAGGATTAGGGTTAGGGTTAGGTTTAGCATTAGTGTTAGGGTGAGGTTGAGGTTTTGGTTTATTATGAGGGTTAGGGTGAGGCTGAGGGTGAGGATTAGGTTTAGGGTTAGTGTTAGGGTTAGGGTTAGGGTGAGTGTTAGGGTGAGTGTGAGGGTTAGTGTTAAGGTTAGGTTTAGCCTTAGGTTTCGGCTGAGGGTGATGGTGAGGGTGAGGTTGAGGTTTAGAGTTAGTGTTAGTGTTAGGGTGAGTTTTAGGGTTAGGGTGAGGGTCAGGTTTACGGTTAGGCTTAGGATTAGGATTAGGCTTAGGCCGAGCATGAGGGTGAGGTTTAGGGTTAGGGTGAGGGTTAGGTTGGGGGTGACAGTAAGGGTAAACGTGAGGGTTAGGCTGAGCATGAGGGTTACTGTTAGGGTGAGGGTTAGCATTAGGGTGAGGTTTAGGGTTAGGGGTAGAGTGAGGGTGAGGTTTAGATTGAGGATTAGTGTTAGGGTTAGGGTGAGGGTTAGGGTGGGGGTGACGGTAAGGGTAAACGTGAGGATTAGGCTAAGCGTGAGGGTTACTGTAGGGGTAAGGGTTAGCGTTAGGGTGAGGTTTAGGGTTAGGGGTAGAGCGATGGTGAGGGTTAGATTGAGGATTAGTGTTAGGGTTAGGGTGAGGTTTAGGGGGAGGATGAAAGTTAGGGTTAGGGTGAGGGCTAGGCTGAGTGGTAGGGTTAAGTTTAGGGTTAGCTTTAGGGTTAGGTTGATGGTTTGGGTTAGTGTGAGGGTCAGTGTTAGTGTTAAGGTTTGTGTTAGGGTGAGGGTAAGTGATAGGATGAAGGTTAGGGTTAGGGTTAGGGTTATGTTGAGGGTGAGGGTAAAGGTTAGGATTATGATTAGGATGAGGTTTACGTTTAGGTTTAGGGTTAGAGTTAGGGTTAGGGTGAGAGTGAGGTTTATGTTTAGAGTTAGGGTTAGTGTTAGGGTTAGGGTTAGAGTTAGGATTAAGGTTAGGGTGAGGGTGAGTGTGAGGGTGAGGGTTCGGGTTAGGCTTATGCTGAGGGTGAGGATGAGGGTGAGGATTAGGGTTAGGGTAATGGTTAGGCTTAGGGTTAGGTTGAGGGTTAGGATGAGGGTTAGATTTAGGGTGAGGGTTAGGGTGAGGGTGATAATAAGTGTAAAGGTGAGGGTTAGGCTGAGGGTGAGGGTTAAGATAAGTGTGAGGGTTAGGCTTAGGGTAAGGGTTCCAGTTAGGGTTAGGGTTCGGGTTAGATTGAGGATTAGGGTTAGGGTTAGTGGGAGTTTTAGCGTGAGGATGAGGATTAGGGTTAGGGTGAGGGTGAGGGTTAGAATTAGGGTTAGGGTGAGGGCTAGGGTGAGGGTGAGGTTTAGGGTTAGGTTTAGGGTTAGGGTGAGGTTTAGGATTAGGATGAGAGTTAGGGTTAGTGTGAGGGTTAGTGTTAGGGTTAGGGTTAGTGTGAGGGTGAGGTTAAGTGTTAGATTGAGGGTTAGGTTTACGGTGAGTGTTATGGTTAGTGTTAAGGTTAGGGTTACGGTTACGTTGAGTTTGAGTGTGAGGGTTAGGGTTAGGGTAAGGTTTAGTGTTCGTGTTAGGGTTACGGTTAGTGTTAGGGTGAGGTTTAGGGTTAGGGTGATGGTTAGGGTTAGTGTGAGGGTTAGTGTTAGGGTTAGGGTTAGTGTTAGGGTGAGGGTTAGTGTTAGGGTGAGGGTTATGATTAGGGTGAGGTTCAGGGTTAGGGTTAGGGTTATTGTTAGGGTTAGGGTTAGGGTTACGGTTTAGGGTTGGAGTTATTGTTAGTGTTAGTGTTAGTGTTAGGGTTAGGGTGAGGGTTAGGGTTACGGTTACGGTGAGGGTAAGTCTGAGGGTTAGGTTTGGGGTTATAATGAGGTTTGGGTTTAGGGTTAGGCTTAGAGTTAGGGTTAGGGTGAGGGTGAGGTTTAGGGTTGGAGTTAGGGTTAGTGTTAGGCTTAGGTTTAGGGTTTGGGTGAGGGTTTGGATGAGGCTTAGCGTTAGGATTAGGTTTAGGGTGAGGGCTAGGGTGAGGGTGAGGGTTAGGGTTAGGCTTAGGCTCAGGCTTAGGGGTAGGCTTAGGGTGAGGGTGAGGGTGAGGGTTTAGGTTAGGGTGATGGATAGGGTTAGGGTTCGGCTGAGTGTTAGGATGAGTGTTAGGGTTAGGTTGAGTGTTAGGATGAGGGTGACGGTAAGAATAAAGTTGAGGGTTAGGCTGAGGGTGAGTGTTCCCCTAAGGGTGAGAGTTAGGATTAGGGTGAGGGTTAGGGTAAGGGTTAGGGTGAGGTTTACGGTGAGGGTGAGGGTTAGATTGAGGATCAGGGTTGGGGTTTTTGTGAGGTTTAGGGTGAGGATGAGGGTTAGGGTTAGGGTTAGGATTAGGGTTAGGGTGAGGGCTAAGGTGAGGCTGAGGGATAGGGTTATGTTTAAGGTGAGTTTTAGGGTTAGAGTGAGAGTTAGGGTTACTGTGAGGGTTAGTGTTAGAGTTAGGGTTAGTGTTAGGGTGAGGTTAAGTTTTAGGGTTAGGCTTAGGGTTAGGGTGAGGGTTATGTTTAGGGTGAGGGTTAAGTTTAGTTTTAGGGTGATTGTTAAGTTTAGAGTTAGGGTTACGGTGAGTGTGAGGGTGAGGGTTAGGGTTAGGGTGAGTTTTAAGGTTAGGGTTAGGGTTAGAGTTAGAGTGACGGTGAGGGTGAGGTTTAGGTTTAGATTTAGGGTTCAAGTGAAGGTTAGGATGAGGGTTAGGGTTAGGGTTAGTTTTAGGTTTAGAGTTAGGGTGAGGTTTAGGATTAGGTTTATGGTGAGGATTAGGGTTAGGGTGAGGTTTAGGGTTAGGATTAGAATGATGGTTAAGATGAAGTTTAGGTTTAGGATTAGGGTTATGGTGAGGGCTAGGGTGAGGGTGAGGTTTAGGGTTAGGTTTATGGTGTGGTTTAGGGTTAGGGTTAAGGTTAAGGTCAGTGTGAGTTTGAGGTTTAGGTTTAGAGATATGGTAAGAGTAATGTTTAGGGTGAGGGTTCGGTTTAGGGTTAGTGTTAGGGTTAGTGTTAAGGTTAGGGTGAGGGTGAGGGTTTGTGTTAGAGTTAGGGTTAGATTTAGGATTAGGTTTAGGGAGAGGTTGAGTGTGTGGGTGAGTGTTAGGGTTAGGGTGAGGCTTAGGTTTATCGTTAGGGTGCGAGTTAGGTTTCGGGTTTAGGGTTACGATTAGGGTTAGGGTATGTGCTAGGTTGAGTGTAAGGGTTAGGGCCAGGGTGAAGTTGAGGGTTAGGGTTAGGTTTAGGGTGTGGTTTAGGTTTAGGGTGATGGTTAGCGTTATTGTGAGGGTTAGTGTTAGTGTTAGTGTTAGGGTGAGGGTAAGTGTTGGGGTATGGTTTAATTTTAGGGTAAGGTTTAGCATTAGGCTTAGGGTTAGGGTTAGGGTGAGGGTGAGGTTTAGGGTTAGAGTTAGGGTTAAGGTGAATTTTAGGGTTAGGGTTAGAGTTAGGGTTAGGGTGAGGTTTAGGTTTTGGTTTAGGGTTAGAGTTAGGGTTAGGGTGAGGGTGAGATTTAGGGTTAGAGATAGGGTTAGGGTGAGGTTTAGGTTGAGGGTTAGGGTTAGGCTTAGTGTTAGGGTTAGGGTGAGGGTGAGAGTTAGGGGGAGGGTTAGGGTTAGGGTTAGGGTTAGGATTAGGGTTAGGGTAAGGGTGAGTGTGTGTGTTAGGGTTAGGTTTAGGGTTAGGCTTAGGGTTAGGCTGAGGGTGAGGTTGAAGGTGAGGGTTAGGGTTAGGGTTAGTGTTAGGGTTAGGTTTAGGTTTAGGGTGAGGGTTAGGGTGAGGGTGAGGGATAGGGTTAGGGTTAGGATTAGGATTAGGTTTAGGGTTCGGGTTAGTGTGAGGGTTAGTGTTAGGGTTAGGGTTAGGCTTAAGGTTAGGCTGAGCGTGAGGGTGAGGGTGAGGGTTAGGGTTAGGTTGAGGGTTATGGTTAGGGTTAGGGAGAGGTTTATTGTTAGGGTTAGGGTTAGAGTTAGGGTTAGTGTTAGTGTAAGGGTTAGGGTGACAGGGGGAGAGTTAGGGTTAGGTTTAGGGTTCGGCTTAGGGTTAGGTTTAGCGTTAGGGTTAGGGTGAGGTTGAGGTTTTGGGTTAGAATTAGGGTTAGGCTGAGGCTGAGGGTGAGGATTAGGGTTAGGGTTAGTGTTAGGGTTAGGGTTAGGGTGAGTGTTAGGATGAGTGTGAGGGTTAGTGTTAAGGTTAGGTTTAGCCTTAGGTTTCAGCTGAGGGTGAGGGTGAGGGTGAGGTTGAGGTTTAGAGTTAGTGTTATTGTTATGGTTAGGGTTAGGGTGAGGGTCCGGTTTACGGTTAGGCTTAGGATTAGGCTTAGGCTTAGGCCAAGCGTGAGGGTGAGTTTTAGGTTTAGGTTGAGGCTTAGGGTGTGGGTGACGGTAAGGGTAAACGTGAGGGTTAGGCTGAGCGTGAAGGTTACTGTAAGGGTGAGGGTTAGCATTAGGGGGAGGTTTAGGTTTAGGGGTAGAGTGAGGGTGAAGGTTAGATTGAGCATTAGTGTTAGGGTTAGGGTGAGGGTTAGGTTGGGGGTGACGGTAAGGGTAAACGTGAGGGTTAGGCTGAGCGTGAGGGTTACTGTAAGGGTGAGGGTTAACCTTAGGGTGAGGTTTAGGGTTGGGGTAGAGTGAGGGTGAGGGTTAGACTGAGGATTAGTGTTATGGTTAAGGTGAGGTTTAGGGGGAGTATGAAGGTTAGGGTAAGGGTGAGGGCTAGGCTGAGGTGTAGGGTTAAGGTTAGGGTTAGCTTTAGGGTTATGGTTTGTGTTAGGGTGATGGTAAGTGTTAGGGTGAGGGTTTGGGTTAGGGTGAGGGTTATGGTTAGGGTGAGTGTTAGGATTAGGGTTAGGGTTATTGTTAGGGTTAGGTTTAGGGTTAGAGTTACGCTGAGGGTGAGGGTGAGGGTTAGGTTTAGGGTTAGGGTGAGGTTTAGGCTTTGGGTTAGGGTTAGAGTTAGGTTTAGGGTGAGGGTGAATTTTAGGGGTAGAGTTATGTTTAGGGTTAGGGTTAGGTTGAGGGTTAGGGTTAGGGTTAGTGTTAGGGTTAGGGTTAGGTTTAGGTGAGGGTGAGTGTGAGGGTTAGGGTTAGTGTTAGTGTGAGGGTTAGTGTGAGGGTTAGGGTGAGGCTTAGGGTTATTGTTAGGGTTAGGGTTAGGGTGAGGGTGTGCTTTAGGTTTAGAGCTAGGTTTAGGGTGAGGGTGAGGGTGAGGGTTAGGGTTAGGTTTAGTGTTGGAGTTAGGTTTAGGGTCAGGGTAATGGATATGGTTAGGATGAGGGTTAGGGTTAGGGTTAGGGTTATTGTTAAGGTTAGGGTTAGTGTTATTGTTAGGGTAAGCTTTATATTTACGGTTAACGTGAGGGTGAGGGTTTGGCTTAGGTTTAGGGTGAGGTTTAGGGTTTGGGTTAGGGTTAGAGTTAGGGTTAGGGTTAGGGTGAGGTTTAGGGTTATAGTCAAGTTTAGGTTGAGGTTTAGGTTGAAGTTTAGGGTTAGGGTTAGTGTTAGGGTTAGGGTTAGGGTGAGTGTTAGGGGGAGGGATAGGGTTAGGGTTATGGTTAGGCTTAGGGTTAGGCTGAGGGTGAGTGTGTGTGTTAGGGTTAGCTTTAGGGTTAGGTTTAGGGTTAGGCTGAGGGTGAGTTTGAGGGTGAGAACGCTAGGGTTAAGATTATGGTTATGCTTAGGTTTAGAGGGAGGTTTAGGATGAGGTTTAGGGTTAGGATTAGGGTTAAGGTGAGGGCTAGGGTGAGTTTGAGGTTTAGATTTAGGGTTAGGGTGAGGTTTAGGGTTAGGTTTAAGGTTAGGGTCACGGTGACTTTTAGGTTTAGAGTTAGGGTTAGTGTGAGGCTGAGGGTGTGGGTTAGGTTTAGGTTTAATGTTAGGGTTAGGGTTAAGGTGAGGGTTAGGATGAGGGTGAGGGTTAGGGTTAGGTTCAGCATTAGGATTAGGGTTAGGGTTAGGATGAGTGTGAGGGGTACGCTTAGGTTTAGGCTTAGGCTTAGGCTGAGGGTGAAGTTGAGGGTGAGGGTTAGGGTTAGGGTGAGGGTTAAGTTTCGGGTTAGGGGGAGGATTAGGATGAGGGTTAGGGTTAGGATTAGTGTTAGGGGGAGGGATAGGGTGAGGTTGAGGTTTATGGTTAGGTTTATTGTGAGGTTTAGGGTTAGGGTTAGAGTGAGGGTGAGATTTAGGGTTAGAGTTAGGGTTAGGGTGAAGCTGAGGGTGAGGGTTAGGTTTAGGGTTATTATTAGGATTAGGGTTAGGGTTAGGGTGAGTGTGAGGTTTAGTGTTAGGGTTAGGCTTCGGCTTAGCCTGAGGCTGAGGCTGAGGGTTAGGCTTAGAGTGAGTGTTAGGGATAGGGTTAGGGTGAGAGTTAGGGTTTGTGTTAAGTTTAGGGTTAGGGTGAGGGGTACGGTAAGGGTTTGTGAGGGTGATGGTTAGGGTTAGGTTTAGTGTTAGGGTGAGCGTTAGTGTTAGGATTAGGGTTAGGGTGTGGGCTAGGGTGACATGAGGTTTAGGGTTAGGGTTATGGTGAGGTTTAGGTTTAGGGTTAGGTTTAGGGTGAGAGTGAGGTTTAGGGTTAGAGTTAGGTTTAGGGTGAGGCTGATTGTGAGGTTTTGGGTTAGGGTTATTGTTAGATTTAGGGTTAGGGTGAGGGTTAGGGTAAGGGTGAGGGTTAGGCTTAGGGTTAGGATTAGGATTAATGTTAGTGTTAGGCTGAGGGTGAGGGTGACGGGGAGGGTTAGGGTTAGGATGAGGTTTAGGGTTAGGGTTAGGGTTAGGGTTAGGGTGACCGCTAGGGTGAGGGTTACTGTGAGGGTTAGGTTTAGGTTTAGGTTGAAGGTGAGTGTAAGGATTAGGTTTAGGGTTAGGGTTTGGCTTAGGGTTAGGGTGAGAGTTAGGGTTAGGTTTTGGTTTAGGGTAACGGGGAGGGTTAGACTTAGGGTGAGGGTGATGGTGAGGGTGAGGGTTAGGGTTAGGGTTAGTGTGAGTGTTAGGGTTACGGTGAGGTTTAAGGTTAGGGTGAGGGTTAGGGTTAGGGTTAGGATGAGGGCTAGTGTGAGGGTGAGGTTTAGTGTTAGGGTGAGGGTGAGGTTTAGGGTGAGGGTGAGGTTTAGGTTTAGGGTGCGGGTGAATTTTAGGGTTACGGTTAGGGTTAGGGTTAGGGCGAGTGTTAGGTTTAGTGTTAGAGTTAGGGTTAGTGTGAGGGTTAGGGTGAGGTTTAGGTTTAGTGTGAGGGTTAGGGTGATCTTTATGGTTAGGATTAGGGTTAGGGTATGTGCTAGGGTGAGTGTTTGCGTTAGGGTTAGGGTTATGTTGAGGGTTAGGGTTAGGGTTAGTGTTAGGTTTAGGGTTGGGATTAGGGTTAGGATTAGGGTTAAGGTGAAGGTGAGTGTGAGGGTTAGAGTTAGTGTTAGCCTTAGTGTTAGGCTGAGGCTGAGGGTCAGGGTGAGGGTTAGATTAAGCGTGAGGGTTAGGTTTAGGTTTAGAGTGAGGGTTAGTGTGAGTGTTAGGGTTAGGCTTAGGGTTAGGGTATGTGCGAGGGTGAGGGTTAGTGTTAGGTTTAGGCTGAGGGTGAGGGTGGCGATAAGGATTAGTTTTAGAGTGATGGTTCAGGTTATCGTTAGTTTGATGGTTAGGAGGAGGGTTAGGATTAGGATTAGGGTTAGGGTGAGGGCTAGGCTGAGTGTAAGGTTTAGGGATTGGTTTAGGCCTAGGCTTAGGGTTAGGCTGAGGCTGAGGTGAGGGTGAGGTTTGTGGATTATTGTGATGGATAGGGTTATGGTTAGAGTCAGGTTTAGGATGAGAGTTTGGTTTAAGATGAGGGTTAGGATGAGGGTGACAGTAAGAGTAAAGGTGAGGGTTAGGCTGAGGGTGAGGGTGCGGGTTAGATTGAGGATTAGTTTTAGGGTTAGTTTGAGGTTTAGTGTGAGAGTGAGGGTTAGGGTTAGTGTGAGGGCCAGGGTGAAGTTGAGGGTTAGGGTTAGGTTTAGGGTGAGGTTTAGGTTTAGGGTGATGGTTAGCGTTAGTGTGAGGGTTATTGTTAGTGTTAGTGTTAGGGTAAGGGTAAGTGTTAGGGTGAGGTTTAGGCTTAGGGTGACGTTTAGCATTAGGCTTAGTGTTAGGGTTAGGGTGAGGGTGAGGTTTAGGGTTAGAGTTAGGGTTAGGGTGAATGTTAGCGTTAGGTTAGGATTAAGGTTAGGGTGAGATTTAGGGTTTGGTTTAGGGTTAGGGTGAGGGTGAGATATAGGATTAGAATTAGGGTTAGGTTGAGGGTTAGGTTGAGGGATAGGGTAAGGCTTACTCTTAGGGTTAGGGTGAGGGTGAGATTTAGGGGGAGGGTTAGGGTTACGGTTAGGGTTAGTGTTAGGATTAGGGTTAGGGTGAGGGTGAGGGTGAGGGTTAGGGTTAGGGTTAGTCTTTGGCTTAGGGTTAGGCTGAGGGTGAGGGTGGGGATAAGGATTAGGTTTAGAGTGATGCTTCAGATTATCGTTAGTTTGAGGGTTAGGATGAAGGTTACGGTTAGGATTAGGGTTAGGGTGAGGGCTAGGGTGAGTGTGAGGTTTAGGGATAGTGAGGGTGAGGGTTAGGGTTAGTGTGATGGTTAGGGTTATGTTTAGGTTGAGGTTTACGATGAGGGTTTGGTTTAAGGTGTGGGTTAGGATAAGGGTGACAGTAAGAGTAAAGGTGAGGGTTGGGCTGAGGGTGAGGGTTATGGTAAGGGTGAGGGTTCGGTTTAGGTTTAGGGTGAGGGTGAGGGTTAGATTGAGGATTAGTGTTAGGGTTACTGTGAGGTTTAGTGTGAGGGTGAGGGTTAGGGTTAGGGTGAAGGCCAGGGTGAAGTTCAGGGTTACGGTGAGGTTTAGGTTTAGGGTGATGGTTAGCATTAGTGTGAGGGTTAGTGTTAGTGTTAGTGTTAGTGTTAGGGTGAGGGTAACTGTTAGGGTAAGGTTTAGGTTTAGGGTGACGTTTAGCATTGGGTTAGGGTTAGGGTTAGGGTGAGGGTGAGGTTTAGGGTTATAGTTAGTGTTAGGGTGAATGTTAGGGTTAGGGTTAGGGTTAGGGTTCGGGTGCTGTTTAGGGTTTGGTTTAGGGTTAGAGTAAGGGTTTGGGTGAGGGTGAGATTTAGGGTTAGAGTTAGGGTTAGGGTGAGGGTTAAGTTGAGGCTTAGGGTTAGGCTTAGTTTTAAGGTTAGGGTGAGGGTGAGAATTAGGGGGAGGGTTAGAGTTAGGGTTAGGGTTAGGGTTAGGATTAGATTTAGGGTGAGGGTGAGGGTGAGGGTTGAGTTTAGGGTTAGTCTTTGGCTTAGGGTTAGGCTGAGGGTGAGGGTGGGGATAAGGATTAGGTTTAGAGTGATGGTTCAGGTTATCGTTAGGTTGAGGGTTAGGATGAGTGTTAGGGTTAGGATTAGGGTTAGGGTGAGGGATAGGGTGAGTGCGAGGTTTAGGGATAGGTTTAGCCTTAGGCTTAGGGTTAGGCTGAGGCTGAAATGAGGTTGAGGTTTAGGATTAATGTGATGGTTAAGGTTATGGTTAGGGTGAGGTTTAGGATGAGGGTTTGGTTTAAGGTGAGGGTTAGGATGAGGGTGACAGTAAGAGTAAAGGTGAGGGTTAGGCTGAGGGTGAGGGTAATGGTAAGGGTGAGGGTTCTGTTTAGGATTAGGGTGAGGGTGAGAGTTAGATTGAGGATTAGTGTTAGGGTTAGTGTGAGGTTTAGTGTGAGGGTGAGGGTAAGGGTTAGGGTGAGGGCCAGGGTGAAGTTGAGAGTTAAGTTTAAGGTTAGGGTGAGGTTTAGGTTTAGGGTGATGGTTAGCATTAGTGTGAGGGTTAGTGTTAGTGTTAGTGTTAGTGTTAGGGTGAGGTTAAGTGTTAGGGTAAGGTTTAGGTTTAGGGTGACGTTTAACATTGGCTTAGGGTTAGGATAAGGGTGAAGGTGAGGTTTAGGGTTAGAGTTAGCGTTAGGGTGAATGTTAGGGTTAGGGTTAGGGTTAGGATTAGGGTGAGGTTTAGGGTTTGGTTTAGGGTTAGAGTTAGGGTTTGGGTGAGTGTGAGGTTTAGGGTTAGAGTTAGGGTTAGGGTGAGGGTGAAAGTTAGGGGGAGGGTTAGTGTTAGGGTTAGGGTAAGGGTGAGTGTATGTGTTAGGGTTAGGTTTCGGGTTAGGCTTAGGGTTAGGCTGAGGGTGATGTTGAAGGTGAGGGTTAGGGTTAGGGTTAATATTAGGGTTAGGGTTAGGGTGAGGGTTAGGGTGAAGGTGAGGGATAGGGTTAGGGTTAGGATTAGGATTAGGGTTAGGTTTAGGGTTTATGTGATGGTTAGTGTTAGGGTTAGGGTTAGGCTTAGGGTTAGGCTGAAGGTGAGGGTGAGGGTGAGGGTTAGGGTTAGGGTGAGGGTTAGGGTTAGGGTTAGGGTGAGGTTTAGTGTTAGTGTTAGGGTTAGAGTTAGGGTTAGTGTTAGTGTTAGGGTTAGGGTGAGAGTTAGGGGGAGAGTTAGGTTTAGGCTTAGGTTTAGGGTTAGGTTTAGCATTAGGGTTAGGGTGAGGGTGAGGTTTAGGGTTAGAATTAGGGTTGGTGTGAGCTGAGGGTGAGGGTTAGGGTTAGGGTTAGTTTTAGGTTGAGGGTTAGGGTGAGGGTTAGGGTGAGGGTGAGGGTTAGGTTTAGGGTCAGGATTAGGATTACGGTTAGGGTTAGGGTGAGTGTGAGGGTTAGTTTTAGGGTTAGGGTTAGCCTTAGGTTTATGCTAAGGGTGAGGGTTAGGGTGAGGTTTAGGTTTGAGTTAGGGTTAGTTTTAGGGTTAGGGTGATGTTTAGCTTAGTGTGTGGGTCAGTGTTAGTGTTAGATTTTGTGTTAGGGTGAGTGTAAGTGATAGGTTGAGGGTTAGATTTAGGGTGAGGGTTACGGTGAGGGTGAGGGTGAATGTTAGGGTTAGGGTAGGATGAGGTTTAGGTTTAGGGTTAGGGTTAGAGTTAGGGTTAAGTTGAGTGTGAGGTTTAGGTTTAGTCTTAGGGTTAGTGTTAGGATTAGGGTTAGGGTGAGGGTCAGGTTTACGGTTAGGCTTAGGCTTAGGCTGAGCATGAGGGTGAGGGTTAGGTTTAGGGTTAGGGTGAGTGTTAGGATGAGGTTTAGGGTAAGGATTAGGGTTAGGGTGAGGACTATGGTGAGGGATACTGTTAGGGTTATGTTTAGGGATATGGTTAGGTTTAGGATTAGGGTTAGGGTAGAGTCAGTGTGAAGGTTAGGGTTAGGGTTAGGCTTAGGCTTAGGGTTAGGTTGAGGGTTCGGGTTAGCGTTTGTGTTAGGGTGAGGGTGAAGCTTAGGATTAGTGTTAGGTTTAGGTTTAGGTTTAGGTATAGGGTTAGGGTTAGGGTTAGGCTTATGGTGAGCGTTAGGGTTAGGGTTATAGTTAGGCTTAGTGTTAGGCTGAGGATGAGGGTGGGGATGAGAATTAGGGTTAGGCTTAGGGTTAGGGTTATTGTTAGTGTTATGGTTAGGGTTAAGATTGCGGTGATGGTGAGGCTGAGGGTGAGTGTTATGGTTAGCTTTAGGGTTAGTGTTAGGGTTATGGTTAGTGTTATTATTAGGGATATGGTTAGAGTTTCGGTGAGGTGGTGGGTAAGGGTGAGTGTTAGGGTTAGGGTGAGGTTTAGGGTGAGATTTAAAGTTAGGGTTAGGGTTAGGGTTAGGGTTAGGTTTAGGGTGAGGGTTAGGATTAGGGTGAGCTTTAGGGTAAGGTTTAGGGTTAGGGTTATGGTTAGGGTGAGGTTGAGGTTTAGGGTTAGAGTTAGGGTTAGGGGGAGAGTTAGGATGAGGTTTAGGGTTAGGGTTAGTGTTAGGGTTAGGTTTAAGGTGAGGGTTAAGTTGAGGTTTAGGGATAGGGTTAAGGTTAGGTTTAGGTTTAGGGTGAGGGTGACTGTGAGTGTTAGGGTGAGGGTTAGGCTTAGGCTTAGGGTTAGACTGAGGGTGAGGGTGGAGGTGAGGATTATGTTTAAGGTGATGGTTAGGGTTAGGATTAGTGATACTGTTAGGGTTAGGGTTATAGATTTCGTGAAGTTGAGAGTCCAGGTGAGGATTAGGGTTAGGTTTAGGGTGGTGTTTAGGGTTAAGGTTAGGGTTAGGGTGAGGGTGAGGTTTACAGTTATATATAGGGTTATGGGAAGAGGAAGGGCGAGGTTTAGGCTTAGGGTTAGTGTTAGGCTTAGGGTGAGGGTGAGGGTTAGGTTGAGGTTTAGGTTTAGCATTAGGGTTAGGGTTAGTGTGAGGGTTAGCTTTAGGGTTAGGGTTAGTGTTAGGGTGAGGGTAAGTGTTAGGGTGAGAGTTTGGGTTAGGGTGATGGTTATGGTTAGGGTGAGGGTTAGGATTAGGGTTAGGGTTATTGTTAGGTTTACGTTTAGGGTTACAGTTACTGTGAGATTGAGGGTGAGGATTAGGTTTAGCGTTAGGTTGAGGTTTAGGGTTTGGGTTAGGGGTAGCGTTAGGTTTAGGTAGAAGTTGAGGTTTAGGGTTAGATTTAGGGTTAGGGTGAGAGTTAGGTTGAGGGTTAGGGTTAGGGTTACTGTTAGGGTTAGGGAGAGGCTGTGGTGAGAGTTTGGGTTAGGGTGAGTGTTAGGGTTAGGTTGAGGGTGAGAGTTAGGATTCAGGTTAAGTTTAGGATTAGGTTGAGGGTTAGGGTAAGGATTATGGTGAGGGTGAAGTTTAGGGTTAGGTTGAGGGTTAGGGTTAGGATTAGGGTTAGGGTGAGGGTGAGTGTGAGGGTTAGGATTAGGGTGAGGGTTAGTGTGAGGGTTAGGATTAGGGTTAGCATTAGGATTAGGGTAAATTTTAGGCTGAGTGTGAGGGTTAAGGTTAGGGTTAGGTTGAGGGTAAGTGTTAGGGTGAGGGTTAGGGTTAGGGTGAAGGATATGATTTGGATGAGGGTTAGGTTTAGGGTTATTTTTTGGGTTCGGTTTAGGTTTATTGTTAGGGTAAGGTTTATATTTGCAGTTACGGTGAGGGTGAGGGTTAGGGTTAGGTTTAGGGTGAGGTTTAGGTTTTGGGTTAGGGTTAGAGTTAGGTTAGGTTGAGGGTGAGGTTTATGGTTAGACTCGGCGTTAGGGTGAGGGTTAGGTTGAGGGTTAGGGTTAGGGTTAGTGTTAGGGTTAGTGTTAGGGTGAGAGTTAGGGGGAAGTATAGGGTTAGGGTTAGGGTTAGGATTAGGGTTAGGGTGAGGGTGAGTGTGTGGGTTTGTGTTATATTTAGGGTTAGGCTTAGATTTAGGCTGAGGCTGAGTGTGTGTGTTAGGGATAGGTTTAGGGTTAGGCTTAGGGTTAGGCTGAGGGTGAGGTTGAGGGTGAGAACGTTAGGGTTAAGGTGAGGGTTATGCTTAGGTTTAGGGGGAGGGTTTTAGGATGAGTTTTAGGGTTAGGATTAGGGTTAGGGTGAGGGCTAGGGTGAGGGTGATGGTTAGGTTTAGGGTTAGGGTTGGGTTTAGGGTTAGGTTAGGGTTAGGGTCAGGGTGACGTTAATGGTTAGAGTTAGGGTTAGGGTGAGGCTGTGGGTGTGGGTTAGGTTTAGGGTTAATGTTCGGGTTAGGGTTAAGGTGAGGGTTTGGGTGAGGGTGAGGGTTAGGGTTAGTGTTAGCTTTAGGATTAGGGGTAGGGTAAGGGTGAGTGTGATGGTGTGATGGTTAGTGTTAGGGTTAGGCTTAGGCTTAGGCTGAGGGTGAGGCTGAGGGTGAGAGTTAGGGTTAGGGAGAGGGTTAAGGTTAGTGTTAGGGGGAGGGTTAGGATGAGGGTTAAGGTTAGGGGGAGAGCTAGGTTGAGGGTGAGGTTTATGGTTACGGTTAGGATGAGGTTTAGCGTTAGGGTTAAGGTGAGGGTGAGATTTAGGGTTAGAGTTAGGGCTAGGGTGAGGCTGAGGGTGAGGTTTAGATTTAGGTTTAGTGTTAGGGTTAGGATTAAGGTGAGGGATTAGGTGAGGGTGAGGGTGAGGGTTAGGATTAGAATTAGGGTTAGGGTTAGGGAGAGTGTAAGGGTTAGTGTTAGGGTTAGGCTTAGGTATAGTCTTAGGCTGAGGCTGAGGCTGAGTTTGAGGGTTAGGCTTAGGGTGAGGGTTAGTGTTAGGGTTAGGGTGAGAGTTAGGGTTTGGCTTAAATTTAGTGTTAGGGTGAGGGGTAGGTTTAGGGTTTTGGTGAGGGTGAGGTTTAGGGTTAGAGTGAGGGTTAGGATGAGGTTTAGGTATTGGATTAGGGTGAGGGTGAGGGCTAGGGTGAGGATGAGGGTTAGGGTTAGAGTTAGGGTTAGGTTAAGGGTTAGGGTTAGAGTTAGGGTTAGGGTGAGGATGATTGTGAGGGTTTGGGTTAGGGTTATTGTTAGATTTAGGGTTAGGGTGAGGGTTAGGGTGATGGAGAGGGTTAGGCTTAGGGTTAGGATTAGGATTAGGGTAAGGGTTAGCATGAGTGTGAGGGTTAGGATTAGGGTTAGAGTTAGGCTGAGGGTGAGGGTGAGGGTGAGGGTTATGGTTAGGCTTTGGGTTAGTGTTAATGTTAGGGTGATTGTGAGGGTTAGGTTGAGATTTTGGGGTAGGTTTAGGTTTAGGATTAGGGTTATGTTTAGGATTAGGGTTAGGGTAAGGGTGAGTGTGTGTGTTAGGGTTAGGGTTAGGTTTAGGCTTAGGGTTAGCCTGAGGGCGAGGTTGAGGGTGAGGGTTAGGGTTAGGGTTTAGATTAAGTTTAGGGTTAGGGTGATGGTTAGGGTTAGGGTTATGGTGAGAGTGAGCTTTAGGATTAGGCTGAGGGTTAGGGATAGGGTTAGGGATAGGGTTAGGGTTAGGGTTAGGGTGAGGGTTAGGATGAGGCTTAATGTTAGGATTAGGGTGAGGGCTAGGGTGAGGGTGAGGGTTAGGGTTAAGATGAGGTTTAGAGTTAGGATTAGGGTTAGGGTGAGGTTGAGGTTTAAGGTTAGAGTTAGGGTTAGTGTTTGGGTTAAGGTTAGGTGAGGGTTAAGGTCAGGCTTAGGCTTAGGCTTAGGCTTAGGCCTAGCATGAGGGTGAGTCTTATAATTTGATTTAGGGTGAGCGTTAGGCTTATGGTGAGGGTTAGGTGAGGTTTAGGGTTAGGATAAGGTTTATGGTGAGCACTAGGTTGAGGGTTACTGTGAGGGTTAGGGTTAGGGATAGGGTTAGGTTTAGGATTAGGTTTAGGTTGAGTGTGAGTGTGAGGGTTAGGGTTAAGTTTAGGGTTAGGCTTAGGGTTTGATTGATGCTTAGGGTTAGGGTTTGGTTTAGGGTGAGGGTGAGGGTTGGGGTTAGAGTGAGGGTGTGGGTGAAGGTTAGGGTTAGGCTTAGGGTTAGTGTGAGTGTTAGGGTTAGGGTGAGTGTTATGGTTAGTGTGAGGTTTAGGGTTAGGTTTAGGCTTAGGCTTAGTCTTAGGGTAAGCCTGAGTGTTAGGGTTAGGGTGAGTGTGATTGTTAGGGTTTGGGTTAGGGTTAGGCTTAGGGATAGGCTGAGGGAGAGGGTGAGGGTGAGGTTTAGAGTTAGTGTTTGTGTTAAGGTGAGGGTTAGTGTTAGGGTTAATATTAGTTTTAGGGATAGGGTGAGTTTTAGGGTGAGGTTTAGGGTTAGGGATAGGGTTAGTTTTAGGATTAGGGTTTGGGTGATGGTGAGTGTGAGGGTTAGGGTTTGGGTTAGTGTTAGGGTTAGGCTGAGTGTGAGGGTGAGGGTTATGGTTAGGTTTAGGAATAGGGTTAGTGTGAGGGCTATCGTGAGGGTGAGGTTTAGGGTTAGGTTTAGGGTGAGGTTTAGGTCTCGGGTTAGGTTTAGGGTTAGGTTGAGGATTAGGGTTAGGGTTATGGTGAGGGTCAGGCTTAGGTTTAGTTTTAGGGTTAAAATTAGGTTTAGGGTTAGTGTGAGGGTTAGGGTGAGGGTTAGGATGAGGGTGAGGGTTAGGGATAGGGTTAGGTTGAGATTTAAGGTTAAGGTGATGGTTAGGGTTAGTATGAGGGTTAGTGTTAGGATTAGGCTTAGTTTTAGGGTAAGGGTAAGTGTTAGGGTGAGGGTTAGGTTTAGGGTGAGGGTTATGGTTATTGTTAGGTTTAGAGTTAGGATTAGTGTTATTGTTATGGTTAGGGTTATGGTTACTGTTACTGTGAGGGTGAGGGTGAGGGTTAGGGTTCGGGTGAGGGTGAGTGTGAGGATTAGGGTTAGGGTTAGGCTTAGGATTAGGCTGAGGGTGAGCGTGAGGGTGAGGGTTACGGTTAGGTTGAGGGTGAGGTTTAGGGTTAGAATTAGTGTTAGTGTTAGCATTAGTGTGAGGTTTAGTGTTAGGTTTAGGCTGTGGGTGAGGTTTAGGGTTAGGGTGATGCTTAGGTTTACGGTTAGGGTGAGGGTTAGGATGAGGGTTAGGGTTGGGTGAGGTTTAGGGTGAGGGTGACAGTAAGGGTAAAGTTGAGGGTTAGGCTGAGAGTGAGGATTAGGGTAAATATGCGGATTGGGTTAGGGTGAAGGTGAGTGTTAGGGTTAGGGTGAGGGTGTGGTTTAGGTTGAGGATTAGTTTTAGGGTTAGTGTGAGTTTTAGCCTGAGGATGAGGTTTAAGGTTAGGGTGAGGGCTAGTGTGAGGGTGAGTGTTAGGGTTAGGGTTAGGGTCAGTGTTAGGGTTAGCGTGATGGTTAGGATTAGTGTGAGGGTTAATGTTAGGGTTAGTGTTAGTGTTAGGGTGACAGTAAGTGTTAGGGTGAGGGTTAGGGTTAGGGTTAGGCTTAGTGTTAGTCTGAGCGTGAGGGTCAGGTTGAGGGTTACTGTTAGGTTGATGGTTTAGGTTACGGTTAGGATGAGGGTTAGGATGAGGGTTTGGTTTAGGGTGAGGTTTAGGGTGAATGTGACAGCAAGGGTAAAGTTGAGGGTTAGGGTTAGGGTGAGGTTTATGGTTAGTGTTAGGTTTAGGGTTATTGTTATGGTTACGGTTATGTTTACTGTTACGTTGAGGGTGATGGTGAATTTTAGGGTTAGGGTTAGGGTGAGGTTTAGGTTTAGGGTTAGGGTTAGAGTTAGGGTTAGGGTGAGGGTGCGGTTTAGGTTTAGAGTTAGGGTTAGGATGAGGGTTAGGGTGAGGGTTAGGGTTAGGGTTAGGGTTAGTGTTAAGATTAGGGTTAGGGTGAGGGTGTGTGTGAGGGTTAGGGTTAGGGTGTGTGTGAGGGTTAGGTTTCGGGTTAAGCTTAGGCTTAGGGTTAGGCTGAGGGAGAGGGTGAGGGTGAAATTTAGGGTTACGGTTACTGTGAAGTTGAGGGTTAGCGTTCGGGTGAGGGTTAGGACTAAGGTTAGGTTTAGGGTTATTGTTAGTGTTATGGTTAAGGTTAAGTTTACAGTGAGGATGAGACTGAGGGTAAGGGTTAGGTTTAGGGTTAGGTTGTGGTTTAGGGTTAGGGTTAGGGTTACGGTTAGGGTGATGGCTTGGGTTAGGGTTAGGTTTACGGTGAGGGTGAGGGTTAGGGTTAGGGTTAGCATTAGTGTTATTGTTAGGGTTAGGGTTAGAGTTACCGTGAGGGTGAGGATGAGGGTGAGGTTTAGGGTTAGGTTTAGAGTTAGGGTGAGCATAAGGTTTAGGGTTAGAGTTAGGTTTATGTGGAGGGTTAGGGTGAGGGCTAGGGTTATGGTTAGTGTTAGGGCTAGGGTTAGGGTGAGGGTTAGGTTGAGGTTTAGGGTTAGAGTTAGGGTTAGATTTAGAATTAGGGTTATGGTGAGGGTGATTGTGAGGTTTAGGGTTAGGTTTAGGATTAGGCTTAGTGTTAGGCTGAGGGTGAGGATGGGGATGAGGATTAGGTTTAGTGTGATGTTTAGGGTTGGGTTTAGGTTTATGGTTAGGATTAGTGTTAGGGTTAGGATTAGGGTTTGGGTGAGGGCTAGGGTGAGGGTGATGGTTAGGGTTAGGGTTAGGCTTAGGCTTAGGTTTAGGCTGAGTCTGTGGGTGAGGGTTCTGTTTAGGGTGAGGGTTAGGGTGAGGGTGACATTAAGGTTAAAGGTGAAGGTTAGGCTGAGAGTGAGAATTAAATTAAGGGTGAGGTTTAGGATTAGGTTGAGGTTTAGGGTTAGGGTTAGGGTAAGGGTGAGGTTAAGACTGAGGATTAATTTAGGGTTCGGGTAAGGTTTAGGGTGAGGAAGAGGATTAGGGTTAGGGTGAGGGCTAGGTTGAGTGTGAGGGTTAGGGTTAGGGTGAGGTTTAGGGTTAGGATGACGGTTAGGGTTAGTGTGAGGATTAGTGTTAGGGTTAGGGTTAGTGTTAGGGTGAGGGTACGTGTTAGGATGAGGGTTAGGGTTAGATTGAGGGTTATGTTTAGAATGAGGGTTAGGCTTAGGTTTAGGGTTATTGTTAGGGTTAGGTTTAAGGTTACCGTTTCGATGAGGGTGAGGGTTCTTGTTAGGGTTAGAGTTAGGGTGAGGTTTAGGGTTAGGATTAGGGTTAGAATTAGGGTTAGGGTTAGGGTTAGGGTTAGGTTTAAGTTGAGGGTTAGGGTTAGGATTAGGGTTAGGGTTTGTGTGAGTGTGTGGGTTAGGGTTAGGTTTAGGGTTAGGCTGAGGCTGAGGGTGAGGGTTAGTGTTAGGGTTAGGGTGAGGGCTAGGGTTAGGGTTAAGTTGAGGGTTAGGATGAGGGATAGGATTAGGATTACTCTTAGGGTGAGCGCTTTGGTGATGCTTAGTGTGAGGGTTAGGGATAGGGATAGGATTAAGTTTAGGATTTGGGTTAGGTTGAGGGTGAGTGTGAGGTTTCGGGTTAGGGTTAGGGTTAGGATTAGGGTTAGGGTGAGGGCTAGGGTGAGGGTGAGGTTCAGGGTTAGGGTTAGGCTTAGGCTTAGGGCTAGGCTGAGGCTGAGGGTGAGGGTTAGGTTTAGGGTTAGGGTGATTCTTAGGGTTACAGTCAGGGTGAGGGTTAGGATGTGTTAGGGTTAGGGTGAGGGTTAGGGTGAGGATGACGGTAAGGGAAAAGTTGAAGGTTAGGCTGAGAGTGAGGATAATGGTTAGGGTGTGGGTTAGGGTTAGGTTGAGGGTTAGAGTTAGGGTTAGGTTGAGGGTGAGGTTAAGATTGAGGATTAGTTTTAGGGTTAGTTTGAGGTTTAGGCTAAGGATGAGGGTTAGGGTTAGGGTGAGTGCTGGGTGAGGGTGAGGTTTAGGGTTAGGGTGAGGTTTAGTGTTAGGGTGATGGTTAGGGTTAGTGTGAGGATTAGTTTTAGGGTTAGGGTAAGTGTTAGGGTGAGGTTAAGTGTTAGAGTGAGGGTTAGGTTTAGGGTGACGGTTATGGTTACAATGAGGGTTAGGGTTAGTTTTAGGGTTCTTGTTTGGTTTATGGTTAGGGTTACGGTTACTGTGAGTGTGAGGGTTAGGGTTAGGTTTATGGTGAGTTTTATGTTAAGGGTTAGGTTTAGAGTTAGGTTTAGGGTGAGGGTGAGGTTTAGGGTTAGATTTAGCGTTAGTGTTAGTGTTAGGGTTAGGGTGAGGTTTAGTGTAAGGTTTAGGTTTAGGCTTAAGCTTAGGTTTAGGCTTAGGCTTAGGCCGAGAGTGAGGGTGAATGTTAGGGTTAGGGTTAGGGTGAGGGTTAGGGTTAGGTTTAGGGTGAGTGTTAGGATGAGGTATAGGGTTAGGTTTGGTTTAGGGTGAGTGCTAGGGTGAGGGTGAGGGTTAAGGTTAGCAGTATGGTGAGGTTTAGGCTTAGGGTGAGGGTTAGGGTTAGTGTGAGGGTTAGTGTTAGGGTTAGGGTTAGTGTTAGGGTGAGGGTAAGTTTTACGGTGAGGGTGAGGGTGAGGGTGAGGGTTATAGTTAGGGTGAGGGTTAGGGTAAGTGTTATTGTTAATTTTAGGTTTAGACTTATGTTGAGGGTGAGGACGAGGGTGAGGTTTATTGTTAGGGTTAGGGTGAGGTTTAGGGTTAGGGTTAGTGTTAGGTTAGTGTTAAGGTGAGGGTTAATGTGAGGGTTAGGGTTAGAGTTAAGGTTATGGTTAGGATTAGGGTTATGGTGAGGTTGAGTGTCTGGGTTAGGTTTAGGTTTAGGGTTAGGCTTGGGATTAGGCTGAGGGTGAGGTTGAGGATGAGGGTTAGGGTTAGGGGGAGGGTTAGGGTTAGGGTTAGGCTGAGGTTTAGTTTTAGAGTTAGGATTAGAGTAAGGGTTAGGGTGAGGGTCAGTGTGCGGTTTAGTGTTAAAATTAAGGTGTGGGTGAGGTTTAGGGTTAGGGTGATGCTTAGGGTTACGGTCAGGGTGAAGGTTAAGATGTGGGTTAGGTTTAGTGTGAGGGTTAGAGTGAGGGTGACAGTAAGGGTAAAGTTGAGGGTTAGGCTGAGAGTAAGGATTAAGTTAAATGCGAGGTTTAGGGATAGGGTGAGGGTTAGGGTTAGGGTTAGGGTGTGGGTGTGGTTTAGATTGAGGATTAATTTTAGGGTTAATGTGAGGTTTAGGGTGAGGATGTGGGTTAAGGTTAGGGTGAGGGCTAGGGTGAGGGTGAGGTTTAGAATTACGGTTAGGGTGAGTGTGAGGATTAGGGTGAGTGATAGGGTTAGTCCTTGGTTTAGGCTGAGGGTGTGGGTGAGGGTCAGGGTTAGGGTTAGGTAGAGGGTTAGGGTTAGGGGTATGATGAGGTTTAGTGTTAGGGTTAGGGTTAGGGTGAGGGTGAGGTCTAGGGATAGAGTTGGGCTTATGGTGAGGGTTAGGGTTAGGGTGAGGGTTAGGTTTAGGATTAGGGTTAGGGTGATGGCTAGGGTGAGGGTGAGGTTTAGTGTTAGGGTTAGGGTGAGGGTGAGGTTGAGTGTTAGAGTTAGGCTTACAGTTAGGGGTAGGGTTAGGGTTAGTGTTAGGGTTAGGTTTAGGGTGAGTGATAGGTTTAGGTTGAGGGTTATGGTTATGGTTAGTCTTAGGATTAGGGTTATGGTGAGGGTGAGGGTGTGGGTTAATGTTAGGTTTAGTGTTAGGCTTAGGGTTAGGTTGAGGTTGAGGTTGAGGCTGAGGGTTAGGTTTAGCGTGAGTGTTTGTGTTACGGTGAGGGTTATGTTTAGGGTGACGGTTACGGTAAGGTTTAGGGTTAGGTTCAGGGCTACATTGAGGGTGAGGTTTAGGATTAGGGTTAGGGTGAGGTTTAGGGTGAGGGTGATGTTAATAGTTAGGGTTAGGCTGAGATTTAGGGTTATAGTTAGGGTTAGGTTTAGGGCGAGTGTGAGGATTAGGGTTAGAATTAGGGTTATGATGAGGGTTAGGGTGAGGTTTAGGGTTAGAGTTAGGGTTAGTGGGAGGGTTAGGGTGAGTGTTAGATTTAGGGTGAGGGCTAGGTTGAGGGTGAGGGTTAGGGTTAGGGTTAGGCTTAGGCTTATGTTTAGGCTGAGGGTGAGGTTGAGGTTGAGATTTAGGGTTAAGGTGATGGTTAATGTTACGGTTAGGTTGAAGGTTAGCATGAGGTTTAGGGATAGGGTGAGTGTTAGGCTGAGGGTGATGGTAAGGGTAAAGTTGAGGGTTAGGCTGAGGGTCAGGGTAAAGATAAGCGTGAGGGTTAGTGTTAGGGTGAGGGTTAGGGTAAGGGTGAGGGTTAGGGGTTAGGTTGAGGGTGAGGGTTAGATTGAGGATTAGAGTTAGGGTTAGTTTGAGGTTTAGGGTGAGGATGAGGGTGAGCGTTTGGGTGAGGGTTAGGGTTAGAATTAGGGTTAGGATGAGGGCTACGGTGAGTGTGAAAGTCAGGGTTAGGTTAGGGTTAGGGTTAGTTTTAGGGTTAGGGTGAGGGTTAGTGTTAGGGTTAGGTTTAGTGTTAGGGTGAGGGTAAGTGTTAGGGTGAGGGTTAGGGTTAGGGTGAGGGTTATAGTTAGGGTGAGGGTTAGTGTTAGTGTTATTGTTATTGTTAGGATTAGGATTACATTGAGGGTAAGTGTGAAGGTTAGGGTTAGAGTTAGGGTGAAGTTTGGGTTTAGGATTGGAGTAGAGTTAGGGTTAGGGTGAGGGTGAGTTTTAGGGTTAGAGTTAGGCTTAGGGTGAGGGTTAGTGTTAGGATTAGGGTTAGGGTTAGTGCTAGGTTAGAGTTAGGGTGCTGGTTAGTGTGAGGGTTTTAGGGTTAGAGGGAGGGTTAGGGTTAGGCTGATTCTGAGGTTGAGGGTGAGGGTTAAGGTTAGGTGAGGGTTAGGTTTAGGGTTAGGATGAGGGTTAGGTTGAGGGTTAGGGTTAGGATTAGGTTTAGGTTGAGGTTGAGTGTGAGGGTTAGGGTTAGTGTTAGGGTTAGGGTGAGGGTTAGTGTGAGGGTTAGTGTTAAAATTATGGTGTGGGTGAGAGTTAGCGTTAGGTGAGGCTTAGGGTTACTGTCAGGGAGAGGTTTAGCATGACGGTGAGATTTAGTGTGAGGGTTAGGGTGAGGGTGACAGTAATGGTACAGTTGAGGGTTAGGCTGAGAGTGAGGATTACGGTAAATGTGAGTGTTAGGGTTAGGGTTAGGGAGAAGGTTAGGTTTAGTGGTAGGGTGAGGGTGAGGGTAAGATTGAGGATTAGTGTTAGGGTGAGTTTTAGGGTGAGGATGAGGGTTAGGGTTAGGGTTATTGTTAGTGTTATGGTTACAGTTATGTTTGCAGTGAGGGTGAGGCTGAGGGTGAGGTTTATTTTTAGGTTTAGATTCAAGGTTAGGGATAGGGTTAGTATTATTTAGAGGGATAGGGTTAGATTTACAGTGAGGGTGAGGGTGAGGGTTAGGGTTAGGGTGAGGTTTACGGTGAGGTTTAGTGTTAGGGTTAGGTTGAAGGTGAGGTTGAGAGTTAGAATTAGGTTGATGGGGAGGGTTAGGGTGAGAGGTAGGGTTAGGGTTAGTGTTAGTCTTAGGGTGAGGGTGAGGGTTAGGTTAAGGTTTTGGGATAGTCTTAGGGTTAGGATTAGGGTTAGGGTGAGGTTGAGTGTGAGGATTAGGTTTAGGCTTAGGCTTAGGGTTACGTTGAGGGTGAAGGTAGGTGTGAGGGTTATGGTTAGGGTGAGTGTGAGGATTAGGGTTAGGGTGAGGGTTAGGATTTGGGTTAGGATTATGGTGAGGGTGAGGGTTAGGGTTAGGGTGAGGGTTAGGGTTAGGATTAGGATTAGGGTGAGGGTGAGGTTTAGGATTAGGGTTAGGGTTTTTGTTAGTGTTATGGTTAAGGTTACCTTTGCAGTGATGGTGAGGCTGAGGGTGAGGGTTAGGGTTAGGATTAGGATTAGGGTTAGGTTTAGGGTTAGTATTAGTGATTTTTTTAAGGTTAGGGTTAGAGTTATGGTGAAGGTGAGGGTGAGGGTGAGGGTGAGGGTGAGGGTTAGGGTTAGGTTTAGGGTGAGGTTTAGGGTTAAGGTGACGATTAGGGTTAGGGTGAGGGTGAGGTTTAGGGTTAGATTTAGGGTTAGGGCGAGGGTTAGAGTGAGGGTTAGGGTTAGGGTTAGGTTTAGGATTAGGTTTACGGTGAGGGTGAGTGTGAGGGTTAGTGTTAGGCTTATTCTTAGGGTTAGGCTGAGGATGAGGGTTGGGTTGAGGATGAGGGTTCGGATCATGGTTAGGGTTAGGATTAGGGTGATTGTTAAGATGAGGCTTAGGGTTAGGATTAGGGTTAGGGTGAAGGCTAGGGTGAGGGTGAGGGTTAGGGTTAGGATTAGGCTTAGGCTTAGGTTTAGGCTGAGGGTGAGTTTGAGGGTGAGGGTTAAGTTTAGGGTAATGGTTAGGGTTACCGTTAGGTTGAAGGTTAGCATGAGGTTTATGGATAGGGTGAGGCTTAGAGTGAGGGTGATGGTAAGGGTAAAGCTTTGTGTTAGGCTGAGGGTGAGAATTAAGATAAGGTTGAGGGTTAGGGTTAGGGTGAGTGTTAGGGTAAGGGTGAGGGTTTGTGGTTATGGTGAGGTTGAGGGTTAGATTGAGGATTAGGTTTAGGTTTAGTGTGAGGTTTAGGGTGAGGATGAGGGTTAGGGTTAGGGTGAGGGTTAGGGTTAGAATTAGGTTTCGGGTGAGGGCTAGGGTGAGGGTGAGGATTACTGTTAGTTTTAGGGTTAGGGTGAGTTTTAGGGTTAGGATGAGGGTTAGTGTTAGTGTGAGAGTTAGTGTTAGGGTTAGGGTTAGTGTTAGGGTGAGAGTAAGTGTTAGGGTGAGGGTTAGGTTTAGGGTGAGGGTTACAATTAGGGTGAGGGTTAGGGTTAGGGTTATAGTTATTGTTAGGTTTAGGGTTACATTGACGGTGAGGGTGAGGGTGAGGGTTAGGTTTAGGGTTAGGGTTAGGGTGAGATTTAGGGTTACGATTCGGGTTAGAGTTAGGGTTAGGGTGAGTGTTAGTGTGAGGGTTAGGTTTAAGGTTAGTGTTACGTTAGGGTTAGGGTGAGGTTTAGTGCGAGGGTTAGGGTTAGAGTGATAGTTAGGGTTAGTATTAGGGTTAGGGTGAGGGTGAGTGTGTGGGTTAGGGTTAGGTTTAGTGTTAGGCTTAGGTTTAGGCTGAGGGTGTGGTTGAGGGTGAGGGTTAGGGTTATGTTGAGGGTTTGAGTTAGGGTTAGATTTACTGTTAGGAAGAGGGTTAGGGTTAGGAATAGGGTTAGGTTGAGCGCTGGTGTGACGGTTAGTGTGTTAGGGTTATGATAGGGTTAGGTTGAGGGTGAGTGTGAGGGTTAGGGGTAGGGCTAGGGTTAGGTTTAGGGTTAGTGTTAGGGTTAGGGTTTGGTTTAGGGGAAGCGTGAGGGTGATTATTAGTGTTAGTGTTAGGGTTAGGGTTAGGCTAAGGGTGAGGGTGGGGGTGAGGATTAGGGTTAGGTTGATGGTTAGGGTTACTGTTAGTGTTATTGTTAGGGTTAGGGTTAGAGTGAAGGTGAAGATGAGGGTGAGGGTGCGGGTGAGGATTAGGGTTAGGGTTAGGTTAGGTTTACGGTTAGGGTTAGAGTTAGGGTTAGGGAAAGGGTGAGGTTTACGGTTAGATTTAGGCTTAGGGTGAGGGTTAGTGTTAGGATTAGGGTTAGGATTAGTGTTAGGATTGGGTTAGGCTGAGGGTTAGTGTGAGGGTTATGGTTAGAGTTAGGGTTAGGGTTAGGATTTGGGTTAGGGTGAGGTTTAGTGTGTGGGTTAGCGTTAATTTTAGGGTTAGGGTTAGGCTTAGCGTTAGGCTGAGGGTGAGGTTGAGTGTGAGGGGTGGGGTTAGGGTGAGCGTTAGGATTAGGGTTAGTGTGAGAGTTAGGATGAGGGTTAGGGTTAGTATTAGGATTAGTGTGAGGGCTAGGGTGAGGGTGCCGTTTACTGTTAGGGTTAGGGTGAGGTGTAGGGTTAGGGTTAGGGTGAGCGTGAGGTTTAGTGTTACAGTTTGTGTTAGGGTGAGGCTTAGGCTTTGGGTTAGTGTTAGGGTTAGGGTTAGGGTGAAGGTTATGGTTATGGTTAGGATTAGGATTATGGTTAGGGTGAGGGTGAGTGTGAGGGTTAGGGTAAGCGTTATGCTAAGGGTTCGGTTGAGGGTGAGGGTTAGGTTTAGAGTGAGGGTGAGTGTGAAGGTTAGGGTTAGTGTTAGGGTTAGGGTGGGGGTTAGTGTGAGGGTTAGTCTTAATGTTAGGGTGCGGTTGAGGGTTAGGGTTAGGGTGGCGCTTAGGGTTACGTTCAGGGAGAGGGTTAGCATGAGGGTGAAAGTTAGTGTGAGGGTTAGTGTGAGGGTGACAGAAATGGTAAAGTTGAGGGTTAGGAAGAGAGTGAGGATTACGGTAAATGTGAGGGTTAGGGTTAGGGTTAGGTTGAGGGTTAGCTTTAGGGGTAGGGTGAGTGTGAGGGTAAGATTGAGGATTAGTGTTAGGGTGAGGTTTAGGGTGAGGATGAGGGTTAGGGTTAGATTAGGGTTATAGTTAGTTTTATGGTTATAGTTCAGTTTGCAGTGAGGGTGAGGCTGAGGGTGAGGTTTATGGTTAGGGTTAGGTTTAGGGTTAGGTTTAGGGTGAGGGTGAGTGTGAGGGTTAGGGTTAGTCTTAAGGTTAGGGTGAGGGTTAGTGTGAGGTTTAGTGTTAAAGTTAGGGTGTGGGTGACGGTTAGGGTTAGGGTGATGCTTAGGGTTACAGTCAGGGAGAGGGTTAGCATGAGGGTGAGAGTTACTGTGAGGGTTAGGGTGAGGGTGACAGTAAGGGAAAAGTTGAGGGTTAGGCTGAGAGTGAGAATTATGGTATATTTGAGGGTTAAGGTTAGGGTTAGTGTGAGGGTTAGCGTTAGGGGTAGGGTGAGGGCGAGTGTAAGATTGAGGATTAGTGTTAGTGTGAGGTTTAGGGTGAGGATGAGGGTTAGGGTTAGGGTTAGAGTTATTGTTAGTGTTATGGTTACAGTTAAGTTTGCAGTGAGGTTGAAGATGAGGGTGTGGTTTATGGTTAGGGTTAGGTTTAGGGTTAGGGTTAGTATTATTTTTAGTTTTAGTTTTAGATTTACAGTGAGGGTGAGGGTGAGGGTTAGGGTTAGGGTGAGGTTTATGGTGAGGTTTATGTTTAGGGTTACGTTGAGGGTGAGGTTTAGAGTTAGAATTAGGTTTATGGGGAGGGTTAGGGTGAGAGGTAGGATTAGGGTTAGTGTTAGTCTTAGGGTGAGGGTGAGGGTTAGGTTGAGGTTTAGGGATAGACTTAGGTTTAGGATTAGTGTTAGGGTAAGGTTGAGTGTGAGGGTTAGGTTTAGGCTTAGGCTTATGATTAGGTTGGGGGTGAAGGTAGGTGTGAGTGTTATGGTTACGGTGAGGGTGAGGATTAGGGTTAGGGTGAGGGTTAGGATTTAGGATAGGATTAAGGTGAGGGTGATGGTTAGGGTTAGGGTTAGGATTAGGATTAGGGTGAGGGTGAGGTTTAGGATTAGGGTTAGGGTTTTTGTTAGTGTTATGGTTAAGGTTACCTTTGCAGTGATGGTGAGGCTGAGGGTGAGGTTTAGGGTTAGGATTAGAGTGAGGGTTAGGTTTTGGGTTAGTATTAGTGTTTTTGTTAAGGTTAGGGTTAGAGTTATGGTGAGGGTGATGGTGACGTTTAGGGTTAGGGTTAGGGTGAGTTTTAGGGTTAAGGTGAGGATTAGGGTTAGGGTGAGGGTGAGGTTTTGGGTTAGAGTGAGGGTTAGGGGGAGGGTTAGGGTGAGGGTTAGGGTTAGGGTTAGGGTTAGGTTTAGGATTAGGTTTAGGGTGAGGGTGAGTGTGTGAGTTAGGCTTAGGCTTAGGCTTAGGCTTAGGGTTAGACTGAGGATGAGGGTGGGGTTGAGGATTATGGTTCGGGTGATGGTAAGGGATAGGATTTGGGTGAGCGTTAGGATGAGGGTTAGGGTTATTATTAGGGTTAGGCTGAGGGCTATGGTGAGGGTGAGGGTTAGGTTTAGGGTTAGGCTTAGGCTTAAGGTTAGGCTGAGGGTGAGTGTTAAGGTTAGGGTGATGGTTAAGGTTACGGTTAGGTTGAAGGTTAGCATGAAGTTTAGGGATAGGGTGAGGGATAGAGTGAGGGTGATGATAAGGGTAAAGCTGAGGGTTAGGCTGAGGGTGAGAATTAAGATAACAGTGAGGGTTAGGGTTAGGGTGAGGGTTAGGGTAAGGGTGAGGGTGAGGGTTAAATTGAGGATTAGGGTTAGGTTTAGTGTGAGGTTTAGGGTTAGGATGAGGGTTAGGGTTAGGGTGAGGGTTAGGGTTAGGTTTAGTGTTATTGTTAGGGTTAGGGTTAGTGTTAAGGTGAGGGTGAGGTTGCGGGTCCGGGTTAGGGTTAGGGTGAGGTTTAGAGTTAGGGTTGGAGATAGGGTTAGGTTGAGGGTGATGTTTAGGGTTAGAGTTGAGGTTAGTGTTAGGGTTGGGCTTAGGGTTAGGCTGAGGGTGAAAGAGGTGGTGAGGATTAGGGTTGGGCTTAGGTTTAGGGTTAGATTTAGGGTTAGGGTTAGGTTAGGGATTAGGGTTAGGGTGAAGGTGAGGGTGAGTGTTAGAGTTAGGGTTAGGCTTAGGCTGAGGGTGAGGGTGGGGGTGAGGATTAGTTTTCGGGTGATGGTTAGGTTTAGGATTAGAGTGAGGGTTAGGATGAGGGTTAGGGTTAGGATTAGGCTTAGGGTGAGGGCTAGGGTGAGAGTGAGGTTTAGGGTTAGGGTTAGGGGGAGGTTTAGGTTTAAGGTGCCGGTTAGGGTTAGTGTGAGTGTTAGTGTTAGGTTTAGGTTTAGTGTTAGTGTTAGGGGGAGGGTTAGGATCAGGGTTAGGGTTAGGGTTAGTGTTAGGGTTAGGGTTAGGGTGATGGTTAGTGTTACAGTTAGCTTGAAGGTTAGGATGAGGTTTAGTAATAGCGTGAGTGTTAGGGTAAGGGTGATCGTAAGGGTAAATTTGAGGGTTAGGCTGAGGGTGAGGGTTAGGATAAATGTGAGGGTTATGGTTAGGGTGAGGGTTAGGGTAAGGGTGAGGGTTAGGGATTAGGGTGAGGCTGAGGGTTAGATTGAGGATTAGTGTTAGGGTTACTGTGTGGTTTAGGGTGAGGATGAGGGTTAGGGTTAGGTGAGTGTAAGTGTTAGAATTAGTGTTAGGGTGAGGACTAGGGCGAAGGTGAGGGTTATGGTTAGGGGTAGGGTGAGGTTTAGGCTTAGGGTGAGGGTGAGGGTTAGGGTGAGGGTTAGTTTTAGGGTTAGGGTTAGTGTTAGGGTGAGGGTAAGTGTTAGGGAGAGGGTTAGGGTTAGGTTGAGGGTTATAGTTAGGGTGAGGTTAAGGGTTAGGGTTAGGGTTATTGTTAATTTTAGTTTTAGGGTTATGTTGAGGATGAGGGTGAGGGTGAGGGTTAGGTTTAGGGTTAGGGTGAGGTTTAGGGTTAGATTTAGGCTTAGGGTGAGGGAAAGTGTTAGGGTTAATGTTAGGATTAATGTTAGGTTAGGGTTAGGGTTAGGGTTAGGGTGTGGTTGAGTGTGTGGGTTAGGGTTAGGTTTAGGGTTAGGCTTGGGGTTAGGCTGAGGGTGAGGTTGAGGGTGATGGTTATGGTAAGTGTGAGGGTTAGGATTAGGGTTAGTGTGAGTGTTATTGTGAGCGTGAGTTTTAGTGTTAGGTTTAGGGTGAGGTTTAGGGTTAGTGTTAGTGTGAGGGTGAGATTTAGTGTTAGAGTTAGGGTTAGGTTGAGGGTTAGGATTAAGGTTCGTGTTAGTGTTAGGGTTAGGGTGAGTGTTAGGGTTAGGGTGAGTGTTATGATGATGGTTAGGATTAGGATTAGGGTAGGGTTAGGGTGAGTGTGAGGGTTAAGGTAAGGGTAAGGCTTAGGGTTAGCCTGAGGGTGAGGGTGAGCGTGAGGGTTAGGGTTAGGGTGAGGGTTAGCTTTAGGGTAAGGGTGAGGTTTAGGGTTAGGGGTATGATGAGTTTTAGTGTTAGGGTTACAGTTAGGGTGAGGGTGAGGTCCAGGGGTAGAGTTGGGCTTAGGCTGAGGGTTAGGCTGAGGGTTAGGGTTAGGGTGAGGTTTAGGGTGGGGGTGAAGGTAAGGGTAAACTTTAGGGTTAGGCTAAGGGTGAGAGTTACTGTAAGGGTTTGGGTTAGGGTTAGGGTGAGGGTTAGGGGTAGGGGTAGGTTGAGGGTGAGGGTAAGATTGAGGATTAGTGTTAGGGTGAGGTTTAGGATAAGGATGAGGATTTGGGTTAGGGTTATTGTTAGTGCTATGGTTACAGTTAAGTTTGCAGTGAGGGTGAGGCTGAGGGTGAGGTGCATGATGAGGGTTAGATTTAGGGTTAGGGTTAGGGTTAGTATTATTTTTAGGGTTAGGGTTAGATTTACAGTGAGGGTGTGGGTGAGGGTTAGGGTTAGGGTGAGGTTTACGGTGAGGTTTAGGGTTAGGGTTAGGTTGAGAGGGAGGTTTAGAGTTAGAATTAGGTTTATGGTGAGGGTTAGGGTGAGAGGTAGGGTTAGGGTTAGTGTTAGTTTTAGGGTGAGAGTTAGAGTTAGGTTGAGGTTTAGGGATAGGCTTAGGGTTAGGATTAGGGTTAGGTTGGGAGTGAGTGAGGGTTAGGTTTAGGCTTAGGCTTAGATTTAGGTTGAGGGTGAAGGTAGGTATGAGGATTATGGTTACAGTGAGGGTGAGGATTAGGGTTAGGGTGAGGGTTAGGATTTGGTTTAGGATTAAGGTGAGGGTGAGGGTTAGGGTTAGGATTAGGATTAGGGTGAGGGTAAGTGTGAGGGTTAGGGTGAGGGTTAGTGTTAGGTTAGGGTTAGGGTGAGTGTGTGGGTTAGGGTTAGGTTTAGTGTTAGGCTGAGAGTGAGGGTGAGGGTGAGGTTTAGGGTTAGGATGAGGGATAGGATTATGGTTATGGTGAGGGTTAGGATAAGGGTTAGGTTTAGGATTAGGTTTAGGCTTATGGCTAGGGTGAGGGTGAGGTTTAGGGTTAGGGTTAGGGTGAGCTTTAGTGTTAGGGTTAGGGTGAGGGTTAGGTTGAGTGTTAGAGTTAGGGTTAGGGTGAGGGTTAGGGATCGATTATTGTTAAGGTTAGGGTTTGGGTGAGTGATAGGGTTAGGGTGAGGGTTATGGTTATGATTAGGATTAGGGTTAGGGTTAGGGTGAGTGTGTGGGTTAAGGTTAGGTTTAGTGTTAGGCTTAGGGTTAGGCTGAGGGTGAGGTTGAGGCTGAAGTTTAGGTTTAGTGTGAGTGTTTGTTTTACGGTGAGGGTTATGTTTAAGGTCAGGGTTACGGTTAGGTTTAGGATTAGGTTGAGGGCTTCGTTGAGGTTAAGGTTTAGGGTTAGGGTTAGGGTGAGGTTTAGGGTGAGGGTGAGGTTAGGGTTAGGGTTAGGCTGATGTTTAGGGTTACAGTTTGGGTTAGGGTTAGGGCGAGTGTGAGGTTTAGGGTTAGAGTTAATGTTAGGGTGAGGGTTAGAGTGAGGTTTAGGGTTAGAGGGAGGGTTAGGATGAGGGTTAGGTTTAGGGTGAGGGCTAGGTTGAGGGTGAGGGGTAGGGTTAGGGTGAACGTTAGGGTTACGTTTAGGTTGAAGGTTAGCATGAGGTTTAGGCATAGGGTGAGGGTTAGGGTGAGGGTGATGGTAAGGGTAATTTTGAGGGTTAGGCTGAGGGTCATGGTAAAGAAAATGGTTAGGGCTATGGTTAGGGTGAGGGTTAGGATAAGGATGAGGGTTAGGGTTTAGGGTGAGGGTGAGGGTTTGATTGAGGATTAGGGTTAGGTTAGTGTGAGGTTTAGAATGAGGATGAGGGTTAGGGTTAGGGTGAGGGTTAGGGTTAGAATTATTGTTAGGATGAGGGCTAGGGTGAGGGTGAGGATTAGGGTTAGGTTAGGGTTAGGGTGAGTTTTAGGGTTAGGGTGAGGAATAGGGTTAGTGTGAGGGTTAGGGTTAGGGTTAAGGTTAGTGTTAGGGTGAGGTTAAGTGTTAGGGTGAGGGTTAGGGTTAGGGTGAGGGTTATAGTTAGGGTGAGGGTTAGTGTTAGTGTTAGGGTTATTGTTATTGTTAGGTTTAGGGTTACATTGAGGGTGAGGGTGAGGGTTAGGGTTAGAGTTTGCGTGTGGTTTAGTTTTAGGATTAGGGGTAGAGTTAGGGTTATGGTGAGGGATAGTGTGAGGGTTAGGATTAGAGGGAGGGTTAGGGTTAGGATTAGGGTTAGGGTGAGGTTGAGTGTGTGGGTTAGGGTTAGGTTAAAGTTAGGTTTAGGCTGAGGCTGAGGTTGAGGTTGAGGGTTAGGGTAACTGTGTGGCTTAGGGTTAGGGTTAGGGTTAGGTTAGGTTTAGGATTAGGGTTTGTTTGAGGGTCATTGTGAGGTTTAGGATTAGGGTAAGTGTTAGGCTTAGTGTTAGGGTTAGGGTTAGGGTTAGGGTTTGGTTTAGGGTGAGGGTGAGGGTGAGGATTAGAGTTAATGTTAGTTTTAGGTTTAGGGTTAGGCTGAGGGTGAGAGTGGCAGTGAGGATTAGTGTTAGGGTGATGGTTAGAGTTAGGTTTAGTGTTATTGTTAGGGTTAGGGTTAGAGTTATGGTGAGGGTGAGGTTGTGGGTGAGGGTTAGGGTTAGGGTTTGGGTGAGGTTTAGAGTTAGTGTTGGAGATAGGGTTAGGGTGAGGGTGATGTTTAGGGTTAGATTTAAGGTTAGTGTTAGGGTTGGGCAATGGTTTAGACTGAGGGTGAGAGTGGGGGTGAGGATTAGGGATAGGGTTAAGGTAAGCTTAGAGTTAGGTTTAGGTTTAGGTTTAGGGTTATTGTTAGTGCTATGTTTAGGTTTAAGTTTCCAGTGAGGGTGAGGCTGAGGGTGAGCTTTATGGTTAGGGTTAGGTTTTGGGTTAAGGTTAGTGTTAGTGTTAGTGTTAGGGTTAGGGTTACAGTTACCGTGAGGGTGAGTTTTAGTGTTAGGGTGAGGTTTAGGGTGACTTTTAGGGTTAGAGTTAGGTTGAGGGTGAGGTTTATGGTTAGAATAAGGGTTAGTGGGAGAGTTAGAGTTAGGATTAGGGATAGGGTTAGGTTTAGGGTTAGGATTAGTGTTTTTGTTAAGGTTATGGTTAGAGTTATGGTGAGTGTGAGGATGAGGGTGAGGGTTAGGGTTGGGGTTATGGTGAGGTTTAGGGTTAGGGTGAGGATTAGGTTTAGGGTGAGTGTGAGGTTTAGGGTTAGAGTTAGGTTTAGGGAGAGGTTTATGGTGAGGGTTAGGTTAGGGTTAGGGTTAAGTTTAGGAATAGGGTTAGGGTGAGGGTGATGGTGAGCGTTAGGGTTAGGCTTATGCTTAGGTTTAGGGTTAGTTTGAGGATAAGGTTGGGGGTGAGGATTAGGGTTCAGTTGATGGTAAGGTTTAGGATTAGGGTGAAGGTTAGGATGATGGTTAGTGTTAGGATTAGGGTTAGGGTTAAGTCTAGGGTGAGGGTGAGGGTTAGGTTTAGGGTTAGGCTTAGGCTTAGGGTTATTCTGAGGGTGAGGTTGAGTGTGAGTGTTAAGTTTAGGGTGATGTTTAGGGTTACGGTTTGGTTGAAGGTTACCATGAGGTTTAGAGATAGGGTGAGGGTTAGAATGAGTGTGATGGTTAGGGTAAAGTTGAAGGTTAGGCTGAGGGTGAGAATTAAGATAAGGGTGAGGGTTAGAGTTAGGGTGAGGGTTAGGGTTAGGGTTAGTGTTAGGGTTAGGGTGAGTGTTAGGGTTAGGTTGAGGGTTATGGTTATGGTCAGGATTAGGATTAGGGTTTGGGTGAGGATGAGTGTGAGGTTAGGGTAAGGGTTAGGCTTAGGGTTAGGTTGAGGTTGTGGGTTAGGTTTAGGGTGAGGGCGAGTGTGAGGGTTAGGGTTAGGATTAGGGTTAGAGTGAGGTTTAGTGTGAGGGTTAGTGTTAAAGTTAGGGTTAGAGTTATGGTGAGTGTGAGGATGAGGGTTGGGGTTATGGTGAGGTTTAGGGTTAGGGTGAGCATTAGGTTTAGTGTGAGGGTGAGGTTTAGGGTTAGATTTAGGTTTAGGGAGAGGTTTATGGTGAGGGTTATGGTTAGGGTAATGCTTAGGGTTACTGTCAGGGAGAGGTTCAGCATGAGGGTGAGAGTTAGTGTTAGGGTTAGGGTGAGGGTGACAGTAAGGGTAAAGTTGAGGTTTAGGCTGAGAGTGAGGATTATGGTAAATGTGAGGGTTAGGGTTAAGGTGAGGGTGAGAGTTAGGCTTAGGGATAGGTTTAGAGTGAGGGTAAGATTGAGGATTAATGTTAGGGTGAGGTATAGGGTGAGGATGAGGGTTAGGGTTAGGGTTTGGGTTATTGTTAGTGTTTTGGTTACAGTTAAGTTTGCAGTGAGGGTGAGGCTGAGGGTGACGTTTATATTTAGCGTTAGGTTTAGGGTTAGGGTTAGGGTTAGTATTATTTTTAGCGCTAGGGTTAGATTTACAGTGAGGGTGAGGGTGAGGGTTAGGGTTAGGGTGAGGTTTATGGTGAGGTTTAGGGTTAGGTTTAGGTTGAGGGTGAGGTTGAGAGTTAGAATTAGGTTGATGGGGAGGGATAGGATGAGAGGTAGGGTTAGGGTTAGAGTTAGTCTTAGGGTGAGGATGAGGGTTAGGTTGAGGTTTAGGGATAGGCTTAGGGTTAGGATTAGGATTAGGGTGAGGATAAGTGTGAGAGTTAGGTTTAGGCTTAGGCTTAGGGTTAGGTTGAGGGTGAAGGTAGGTGTGAGGGTTTTGGTTATGGTTTGGGTGAGGATTAGGGTTAGGGTGAGTGTTAGGATTTGGGTTAGGATTAAGGTGAGGGTGAGGGTTAGGGTTAGGGTGAGGTTTAGGGTTAGGATTAGGATTAGGGTGAGGGTGAGTGTTTGGATTAGGGTTAGGGTTATTGTTAGTGTTATGGTTAAGGTTACCTTTGCAGTGATGGTGAGGCTGAGGTTGAGGGTTAGGTTTAGGATTAGGGTTAGTGTTAGGTTTAGGGTTAGGATTAGTGTTTTTGTTAAGGTTAGGGTTAGAGTTATGGCGAGGTTGAGGGTGAGCGTTAGGGTTAGGTTTAGGGTGAGCTTTAGGGTTAGTGTGAGGATTAGGGTTAGGATGAGGGTGAGGTTTAGGGTTAGAGTGATGGTTAGGCGGAGGGTTAGGGGGAGGGTTAGGGTTAGGGTTAGGGTTAGGTTTAGGATTAGGGTTAGGATGAGGGTTAGTGTGAGTGTTAGGGTTAGGCTTAGGCTTAGGGTTAGGCTTAGGATGAGAGTGGGGGTGAGGATTATGGTTCGAGTGATGATTAGCGTTAGTATTAAGGTGAGGGTTAGGATGAGGGTTAGGGTGAGTGTTAGGGTTAGGCTAACGCTAAGGCTTAGGGTTAGGCTGAGGATGAGGGTGGGGGTGAGGATTAGGGTTCCAGTGATTATTAGGGTTAGGATTAAGGTGAGGTTTAGGATGAGGGTTAGGGTGAGGATTATGGTTAGGGTGACGGCTAGGGTGAGTGTGAGGGTTAGGTTTAGGTTTATGGTTAGGTTTAGGGTTAGGCTGAGGGTGAGGTTGAGGGTAAGGGTTAAGGTAAGGGTAATGGTTAGGGTTACGGTTAAGTTGAAGATTAGCATGAGGTTTAAGGATAGGGTGAGGGTTAGAGTGAGGGTGATGGGAAGGGTAAAGTTGAGGGTTAGGCTGACTGTGAGAATTAAGATAAGGGTGAGGGTTAGGGTGAGGGTGAGGTTTAGGGTAAGGGTGTGGGTTAGGGGTTTTGGTGAGGGTGAGGGTTAGATTGAGGATTAGGGTTAGGTTTAGTGTGAGGTTTAGGGTCAGGATAAGTGTTAGGGTTAGGGTGAGGGTTAGGTTTAGAATTAGATTTATGGTGAGGGCTAGGGTGAGGGTGAGGGTTAAGTTAGTGTTAGGTTTAGGATGAGTTTTAGGGTTAGGGTGAGGGTTACGGTTAGTGTGAGGCATATTGTTAGGGTTAGGTTTAGGGTTAGGGTGAGGGTAAGTGTTAGGGTTAGGGTTAGGGTTAGGTTGAGGGTTATAGTTAGGGTGAGGGTTAGGGTTAAGGTTATTGTTATTGTTAGGTTTAGAGTTAGGTTGAGGGTGAGGGTGAGGGTGAGGGTTAGGTTTAGGGTTAGGATTAGGGTGAGATTTAGGTTTAGGATTAGTGTTAGAGTTAGGGTTAGGGTGAGGGTGAGGTTTAGGGTTAGCGTTATGCTTCGGGTGAGTGTTAGTGTGAGGGTTAGGGTTAAGGTAAGTGTTAGGTTAGGGTTAGGGTGAGAGTTAGGTTTAGAGTGATAATTAGCGTTAGTATTGGGTTAGGGTGAGGTTGAGTGTGTGGGTTAGGCTTAGGTTTATTGTTAGGCTTAGGGTTAGGCTGACGGTGAGGTTGAGGGTGAGGGTTATGGTTAGGATGAGGGTTAGAGTTAGGGTTAGATTGAGGGTTAGGATGAGGGTTAGTGTTAGGATTAGTGTTAGGTTGAGCGCTGGGGTGATGGTTAGTGTGAGGGTTAGGGTTAGGGATAGGGTTAGGTTTTTTTCTTTAATTTTATTTTATTTTATTTGAGAACATACTGTACAGAGGGGCTACAATTACATGGGCAGGATAATGCATACATTTCTTACCAAGCATTGCAGCCTCCTCCTTTGTTTACCCTTCATAGGTTTTGGGTGAGTGTGAGGGTTAGGCTTAGTGTTAGGGTTAGGATTCGGGTTAGGGTTAAGGTTAGGGTTAGGGTTTGGTTTAGAGTGAGGTTGAGAATGAGGATTAGGGTTAGTGTGAGGGTTAGGTTTAGGGTTAGTCTAAGCTTGAGGGTGGGGTGAGCATTGGGTTAGGGTGATGGTTAGGTTTAGGTTTAGTGTTATTGTTAGGGTTAGGGTTAGATTTAAGGTGAGGGTGAGGGTGATGGTGAGGGTGAGTTTTAGGGTTAGGGTTAGGTGAGGATTAGGATTAGTGTTAGAGATAGGGTTAGGGTGAGGGTGAGGTTTAGTGTTAGAGTTAGGATTAGTGTTAGGGTTACGATTACCATTAGGCTGAGGGTGAGGGTGGGGGTAAGGATTAGGGTTAGCGTTAGGGTTAGTGTTAGAGATCGGGTTAGGGTTAGGGTTAGGGTTATTGTTAGTGTTATGGTTAGGTTTAGTTTTTAGTGAGGGTGAGGCTGAGGGTGAGGATTATGTTTAGATTTAGGTTTAGGATTAGGGTTAGTGTTAGTGTTATTTTTAGGGTTAGGGTTAGAGTTATGGTGAGGATGAGGGTGAGGGTTAGGGTTAGGGTTAGGTTGGGTGTGAGGTTTAGGGTTTGAGTGAGGGTTAGTGGGAGGGTTAGGGTGAGGGTTAGGTTTAGGGTTAGTGTTAGTCTTAGGGTGAGAGTGAGGGTTAGCTTGAGGTTCAGGGATAAAGTTAGGGATAGGATTAGGGTTAGGATGAGGGTGAATGTGAGCGTTAGGGTTAGGGTTAGGCTTAGGCTTAGGTTTAGGATTATGGTGAGGGTGAGTGTTAGGCTTAGGATTAGGGTGAGGTTTAGAGTTAGGTTAAGGGTTAGGGTTAGTGTGAGTGTTAGTGTTAGGGTTAGGTTTAGTGTTAGGGTTAGGGGGAGGATTAGGGTCAGGGATAGGGTTAGGGTTAGTGTGAGGGTTAGGGTTAGGGTGAGGGTTTAGTTGAGGTTTAGGGTTAGGTTTGGGTTAGGTTTAGGATTAGGGTTAGGATGAGGGTATTTGTGAGTGTTAGGGTTAGGTTTAGGCTTAGGCTGAGGGTGAGGGTGAGGGTGAGGCTTAGACTTTGGTTAGGTTAGGATGAGGGTGAGGGTTAGGATGAGGGTTAGGGTTAGGATTAGGGTTTAGGTGAAGGCTAGTGTGAGGGTGAGGGTTAGGTTTAGCGTTAGGGTGAAGTTTAGGCTTAGGGTGAGGGTTAGGGTTAGTGTGAGTGTTAGTGTTAGGTTTAAGTTTAGTGTTAGGGTTAGGGGTAGGATTAGGGTCAGGGTTAGGTTTAGGGTTAGTGTTAGGATAAGGGTTAGGGTGATGGTTGGGGTTATGGTTAGCTTGAAGGTTAGGATGAGGTTTAGGGATAGGGTGAGGATTAGGGTGAGGGTGATGGTAAGTTTGAAGTTGAGGGTTAGGCTGAGGGTGAGGGTTAAGATAAGGGTGAGGGTTACGGTTAGGGTGAGTGTGAAGGTAAGGGTGAGGGTTAGGGGTTATGGTGAAGTTGAGGGTTAGATTGAGGATTAGGGTTAGTGTTAGTGTGTGGTTTAGGGTGAGGATGAGTGTTAGGGTTAGGTGAGGGTAAGTGTTAGAAATAGGGTTAGGGTGAGGCCTAGGGTCAGGGTGAGGTTTAGGATTAGTGTTAGGGTTAGGGTGAGGTTGAGGCTTAGGGTGAGTGTTAGGGTTAGTGTGAGGGTTAGTGTTAGGGTGAGGGTTAGTGTTAGGTTGAGTGTTAGGGTTAGGGTGAGGGTTATAGTTAGGGTGAGGGTTAGGTTTAGGATTAGGGTTTTAGTTAATTTTAGGTTTAGGGTTATGTTGAGGGTGAGGGTGAAGGTTAGGGTTTGGGTTAAGGTTAGGTTAGAGTTAAGGTGAGTGTGTGGGTTAGGATTAGGTTTAGGGTTAGGCTTAGTTTTTGGCTAAGAGTGAGGTTGAGGGTGAGGGTTAGGGTGAGGGTGACGGTAAGGATTTTGGTGAGGGTGAGGGTTAGGATGAGGGTTAGGGTTAGGATTAGGGTTAGAGTGATGGCTAGGGTGAGGGTTGGGTTTAGGTTTAGGGTTAGGATGAGGTTTAGTGTTAGGGTTAGTGTGAGGGTGAGGTTGAGTGTTAGAGTTAGGGTTAGGGTGAGGGATAGGGATCTGGTTAGTGTTAGGGTTAGGGTTAGGGTGAGTGATAGGGTTAGGGTGAGGGTTATGGTTATGGTTAGGATTAGGATTAGGGTTAGGGTGAGGGTGAGTGTGTGGGTTAAGGTTAGGTTTAGTGTTAGGCTTAGGGTTAGGCTGAGGGTGAGGTTGAGCCTGAGGGTTAGGTTTAGTATGAGTGTTTGGGTTACAGTGAGGGTTAAGTTTATGGTGACAGTTACGGTTAGGTTTAGGGTTAGGTTGAGGGCTACGTTGAGGGTGAGGATTAGGGTTAGCTTTAGGGTGAAGTTTATGGTGAGGGCGAGGTTTAGGGTTAGGGTTAGGCTGAGGTTTAGGGTTATAGTTAGGGTTAGGGTTAGGGGGAGTGTGAGGTTTAGGGTTAGAGTTAGGGTTAGGGTGAGGATTAGGGTGTGGTTTAGGGTTAGAGTTAGGGTTAGGGGGAGGGTTAGGGGGAGGGTTAGTTTTAGGATGAGGGCTAGGTTGAGGGTGAGGGTTAGGGTTAGGGTTAGGCTTAGGCTTATGTTTAGGCTGAGGGTGAGGTTGAGGGTGAGGGTTACGGTTAGGGTGAGTTTAGGTACGGTTAGGGTACGGTTAGGTTGAAGGTTAGCATGAGGTTTAGGGATAGGGTGAGGGTTAGGGTGAGGGTGATAGTAAGGGTAATGTTGAGGATTAGGCTGACGGTCAAGGTAAAGATAACGATGAGGGTTAGGGTTGTGGTGAGGGTTAGGGTAAGGTTGAGGGTTAGGGGTTGTGGTGAAGGTGAGGGTTAGATTGAGGATTACGTTTAGGTGTAGTGTGAGGTTTAGGGTGATGATGAGGGTTAGGGTTAGGGTGAGGGTTAGGGTTAGAATTTGGGTTAGGATGAGAGCTAAGGTGAGGGTGAGGGTTAGGATTAGGTTGGGGTTATGGTGAGTTTTAGGGTTAGGGTGAGGGGTAGGGGTAGTTTGAGGGTTAGTGTTATGGTTAGGGTTAGTGTTAGGGTGAGGGTATGTGTTAGGGTGAGGGTTAGGATTAGGGTGAGGGTTATAGCTAGGGTGAGGGTTAGGGTTAGGTTTAGGGATATTGTTATTTTTAGGTTTAGTGTTACATTGAGGGTGAGGATGAGGGTGAGTGTTAGGGTTAGAGTTAGGTTGAGGTTTAGGTTTAGGATTAGGGGTAGAGTTAGGGTGAGGGTGAGGTTTTTGGTTAGAGTTAGACTTTGGGTGAGGGTTAGTGTGAGGATTAGTATTAGGGTTAATGTTAGGTTAGGGTTAGGGTGAGGGTTAGTGTGAGCCTTAGGGTTAGAGGAAGGGTTAGGGTTAGGATTAGGGTTAGGGTGTGGTTGAGTGTGTGGGTTAAGGTTAGGTTTAGTGTTAGGCTTAGGGTTAGGCTGATGCTGAGGTTGCAGGTGAGGGTTAGGGTTAGGTGAGGGTTAGGTTTAGGGTAAGGTTGAGGGTTAGGATGAGGGTTAGGGTTAGGATTAGGGTTAGTGTGAGGGTGAGTGTGTGGGTTAGGGTTAGGTTTAGATTTATGCGTCGGGTTAGGCTGAGGCTGAGGTTGAGGGTGAGGGTTAGGGTTAGTGTGAGGCTTACGGTTAGCGATTGTGTTAGGTTTAGGATTAGGGTTAGTTTGAGGGTCAGTGTGAGTTTTAGGATTAGGGTTAGGGTTAGGCTTAGGGTTAGGGTTAGGTTTAGGGTTAGGGTGTGGTTTAGGGTGAGTGTGAGGGTGAGGATTAGGGGTAGTGTTAGTGTTAGGGTTAGGGTTAGGTTAGGGTGAGGGTGGGGGTGAGGATTTGGCTTAGGGTGATGGTTAGGGTTAGGGTTAGTGTTATTGTTAGGGTTAGGGTTAGAGTTACGGTGAGGGTGAGGTTGTGGGTGAGGGTTAGGATTAGGGTTAGGTTGAGGTTTAGAGTTAGGGTTGGGGATAAGGTTAGGGTGAGGGTGATGTTTAGGTTTAGAGTTAGGCTTAGTGTTAGGGTTGGGCTTAGGATTAGGTTGAGGTTGACAGTGTGGGTGAGGATTAGGGATAGGGTTAGGGTTAGGGTTAGATTTAGGGTTAGGGTTAGGGTTAGGGTTATTGTTAGTGTTATGTCTAGGGTTAAGTTTGCAGTGAGGGTGAGGCTGAGGGTGAGGTTTATGGTTAGGGTTAGGTTTAGGGTTTGGGTTACTTTTAGTGTTATTTTTAGGGTTAGGTTTAGTGTTACGGTGACGGTGAGCGTGAGGGTGAGGGTTAGGGTTAGGGTGAGGTTTAGGTTTAGATTTAGGTTCAGGGTGAGTTTTAGGGTTAGAGTGAGGGTTAGTGGGAGGGTTAGGGTGAGGGTTAGGTTTAGGGTTAGTGTTAGTCTAAGGGTGAGGGTGAGGTTTAGGTTGAGGTTTAGGGATAGGGTTAGGGTTACGATTAGGGTTAAGGTGAGCGTGAATGTGAGGGATAGGATTAGGTTTAGGCTTAGGCTTATGGTTGTAATTAAGATGAGTGTGAGGATTAAGGTTAGGGTTAGATTGAGGTTTAGGGTTAGGTTGTGGGTTAGGGTTAGTGTGAGTGTTAGTGTTAGGGTTCGGTTTAGTGTTAGGTTTAGGGGGAGGGTTAGGGTCAGGTTTAGGCTTAGGGTTAGTATTAGGGTTAGGGTTAGGTTAAGGGTTAGGGTTAAGGTGAGGGTGAGGGTGAGTGTTAGGGTTAGTGTTAGGCTTAGGCTGAGGGTGAGGGTGGGGTTGAGGATTAGTTTTCGTGTGATGGTTAGGTTTAGGATTAGGGTGAGGGTTAGGATAAGGGTTAGGGTTAGGATTAGGGTTAGGGTGAGATCTAGGATGAGGGTGAGGAATAGGGTTAGGGTTAGGGTGAGGTTTAGGATTAAGGTGAGGGTTAGGGTTAGTGTGAGTGTTAGTGTTAGGTTTATGTTTAGTGTTAGGTTTAGGGGGAGGGTTAGGGTCAGGCTGAGGGTTAGGGTTAGTGTTAGGGTTAGGGTTAGGGTGATGGTTAGGGTTACGGTTAGCTTGAAGGTTAAGATGAGGTTTAGGGATAGGGTGAGTGTTAGGGTAAGGGTGATGGTAAGGGTAAATTTGAGGGTTAGGCTGAGGTTGAGGTTTAAGATAAGGGTGAGGGTTACGGTTAGGGTGAGTGTTAGGTTAAGGTTGAGGGTTATGTATTAGGGTGAGGGTTAGATTGAGGAGTAGGTTTAGGGTTAGTGTGTGGTTTAGGGTTAGGATGAGGGTTAGGGTTAGGTGAGGGTAAGGGTTAGAATTAGGGTTAGGGTGAGGGCTATGGTTAGGGTGAGTGTTAGGGTTAGGGTTAGGGTGAGGTTTAGGCTTATGGTGAGGTTTAGGGTTAGTGTAAGGGTTAGTGTTAGGGATAGGGATAGTGTTATGGTGAGGGTAAGTGTTAGGGTGAGGGTTAGGGTTAGGGTGAGGGTTATAGTTTGGGTGATGGTTAGGGCTAGGGTTAGGGTTATTGTTAGATTTAGGTTTAGTGTTACGTTGAGGGTGAGGGTGAGGGTGAGGATTACTGTAAATGTGAGTGTTAGGGTTAGGGTAAGGGTTAGGGTTAGGGCTAGGGTGAGGGTGTGGTTTAGTTTGAGGATTAGTTTTAGGGTTAGTGTGAGGTTTAATGTGAGGATGAGAGTTAGGGTTAGGGTGAGGCCTAGGGTGAGGGTGAGGGTTAGGATTAGGTTTAGGGTGAGTGTGAGAGTTAGGGTGAGTGTTAGGGTTAGCCTTAGTTTTAGGCTGAGGGTGTGCAAGAGGGTGAGGGTTAGGGTTAGTGTGAGGGTTAGGGTTTGGGTTATGGTGAGGTTTAGTGTTAGGGTTAGGGTTAGAGTTGGGGTTAGGGTAAGGGTAAGGTTTAGGGGTAGAGTTGGAGTTAGGGTGAGGGTTAGGTTGAGGGTGAGGTTTAGTATTATTGTTAGGGTTAGGGTTATTGTTAATATTATGTTTAAGGTTACCTTTGCAGTGATGGTGAGGCTGAGGGTGATGGTTAAGGTTCGGATTAGGGTTAGGGTTAGGTTTAGGGTTAGGATTAGTGTTATTGTTAAGCTTAGGTTTAGAATTATGGTGAGGGTGAGGGTGAGGGTGAGGGTTGGTCTTAGGGTTAGGTTGAGGGTGTGGGTTAGGTTTAGGGTGAGGGTGAGTGTGAGGGTTAGGGTTAGTGTTAGGGTTAGGGTGAAGGTTAGTGTGAGGGTTAGTGTTAAAGTTAGCGTGTGGGTGAGGGTTAGGGTTAGGGTGATGCTTAGGGTCAGGGAGAGGGTTAGCATTAGGGTTAGTGTGAGGGTTAGGGTGAGGGTGACAGTAAGGGTAAAGTTGAGGGTTAGGCTGAGAGTGAGGATTACGGTAAATGTGAGGGTTAGGGTTACCGTTATGGTGAGGGTTAGGGTTAGGGGTAGTGTGAGGGTGAGGGTAAGATTGAGGATTAGTGTTAATGTGAGGTTTAGGATGAGGATGAGTGTAAGGGTTAGGGTTAGGGTTATTGTTAATTTTAGGTTTAGGGTTATGTTTATGGTGAGGGTGAGGGTGAGGGTTAGGGTTAGGGTTAGGGTGAGTTTTAGAGTTAGGATTATGTTAGAGTTATGGTTAGGGGGAGGGTGTGGTTTAGGGTTAGATTTAGGCTTAGGGTGATGGTTAGGGTTAGGGTTAGTGTTAGGTTAGGGTTAGGGTGAGTGTGTGTGTTAGGGTTAGGTTTAGTTTTAAGCTTAGTGTTAGGCTGAGAATAAGGTTGAGGGTGAAGGTTAGGGTTAGGGTGAGGGTAGGGATTACAGTTAGGGTGAGCGTTAGGATGTGGGTTAGGGTTAGGATTAGGGTTAGGGTGATGGCTAGGGTGAGGGTGAGGTTTAGGTTTAGGGTTAGGGTGAGGTTTAGTGTTAGGGTTAGGTTGAGGTTGAGTGTTAGAGTTAGGGTTAGGATGAGGTTTAGGGATCAGGTTAGTGTTAGGGTTAGGGTTAGGGTGAGTGATAGTGTTAGGGTGAGGGTTATGGTTATGGTTAGGATTAGGATTAGGGTTAGGGTGAGGGTGAGTGTGTGGGTTAAGGTTAGGTTTAGTGTTAGGCTTAGGGTTAGGCAGAGGGTGAGGTTGAGGCTGAGGGTTTGGTTTAGTGTGAGTCTTTGGGTTACAGTGAGGGTTATGTTTAGGGTGACGGTTACGGTTAGGTTTAGGGTTAGGTTGGGGGCTACTTTGAGTGTGAGGTTTAGGGTTAGGGTTAGGGTGAAGTTTATGGTGAGGGTGAGGTTTAGGGTTAGGGTTAGGCTGAGGTTTAGGGTTATAGTTAGGTTTAGGTTTAGGGCGAGTGTGAGGTTTAGGGTAAGATTTAGAGTTAGGGTGAGGGTTAGGGTGAGGTTTAAGGTTAGAGTTAGGGTTAAGGGGGAGGGTTACTTTGAGGGTTACATTTAGGGTGAGGGCTAGGTTGAGGGTGAGGGTTAGGGTTAGTGTTAGGCTTAGGCTTATGTTTAGGCTGAGGGTGAGGTTGAGGGTGAGGGTTAGGGTTAGGGTGAGTTTAGGGGTACGGTTAGGTTGAAGGTTAGCATGAGGTTTAGGGATAGGGTGAGGGATAGGTTGTTGGTGATGGTAAGCGTAAAGTTGAAGGTTAGGCTGAGGGTCAGGGTAAAGATAAGGGTGAGAGTTAGGGTTAGGGTGAGGGTTAGGGGTTAGGGTGAGTGTGAGTGTTACATTGAGGATTAGGGTTAGGGTTAGTGTGAGGTTTAGGGTGAGGATGATGTTAGGGTTAGAGTGAGGGTTAGGGTTAGAATTAGGGTTAGGATGAGGGCTAGGCTGAGTGTGAGGGTAAGGGTTAGGTTAGGCTTATGGTGAGTTTTAGGGTTAGGGTGAGGGTTGGCGTTAGTGTGAGGGTTAGTGTTATGGTTAATGTTAGTGTTAGGGTGAGGGTAAGTGTTAGGGTGAGGGTTAGGGTTAGGGTGAGGGTTATAGTTAGGGTGAGGGTTAGGGTTAGGATGAGGGTTAGGGTTATTTTTATTTTTAGGTTTAGGGTTACATTCAGGGTGAGGGTGAGTGTGAGGGTTAGGTTTAGAGTTAGGGTGAGGTTTAGGTTTAGGATTAGCGGTAGAGTTAGGGTTAGGGTGAGGGTGAGGTTTAGCGTTAGAGTTAGGCTTAATGTGAGGGTTAGTGTGAGGATTAGTGTTAAGGTTAGTGTTAGGTTAGCGTTAGGGTTAGGTTTATTGTGAGGGTAAAGGTTAGAGGGACTGTTAGGGTTAGGATTAGGGTTAGGGTGAGGTTGAATGTGTGGGTTAGGTTTAGGTTTAAAGTTAGGCTTAGGGTTAGGCTGAGGCTGAGGCTGAAGGTGAGGGATAGGGTTAGGTTAGGGTTAGGTTTAGGGTAAGGTTGAGAGTTAGGATGAGGTTTAGGATTAGGGTTAGGTTGAGGGTGAGTGTGTGGGTTATGGTGCAGTTTAGTATTAGGGTTAGGGTTAGAGTTAGGGTTATGGTAAGGGTGAGGTTTAGGGGTACAGTTGGGGTTGGGGTGAGGGTTAGGGTGAGGGTTAAGGTTAGTGTGAGTGTTAGGGTGGTGGTGAAGGTAAGAGTAAATGTTAGGGTTGGGCTGAGGGTGAGAGTTACTGTAAGGCTGAGGGTTAGTGTTAGGGTGAGGATTAGGTTTAGGGGTAGTGTGAGGGTGAGGTTTAGATTGAGGATTAGTGTTAGAATTAGGGTGAGGTTTAGGGTGAGGATGAGGGTTAGGGTTAGGGGTATTGTTAGTGTTATATTTAGGGTTATGTTTGCGATGAGGGTGAGGCTGAGTGTGAGGTTTATGGTTAGGGTTAGGTTTAGGGTTAGGAGTTGGGTTAGTGTTATTGTTAAGGTTAGGGTTAGAGTTACAGTGAGGGTGAGGTGAGGGTTAGGGTTAGGTTGAGGTTTATGATGAGGTTTAGGGTTAGGGTTAGGTTGAGGGTGAGGTTTAGGTTTAGAATTAGGTTTCGGGGGAGGGTTATGGTGAGGGGTAGGGTTAGGGTTAGTTTTAGTCTTAGTGTGAGGGTGAGGGTTAGGTTGATGTTTTGGAATAGGCTTAGGGTTAGAATTATGGGTTAGGGTAAGGGTGAGTGTGAGGGTTAGGTTTAGGCTTAGGCTTAGGGTTAGGTTGAGGGTGAAGATAGGTGTGAATGTTAGGGTTATGGTGAGGGTGAGGATTAGGTTTAGGTTGAGGTTTAGGATTTGGGTTAGGATTAAGGTGAGGGTTAGGGTTAGGGTTAGGGTGATGGTTAGGATTAGGATTAGGGTTAGGGTGAGGGTGAGGGTTAGGATTAGAGTTAAGGTTAGGGTTATTGTTAATGTTATGGTTAAGGTTACCTTTGCAGTGATGGTGAGGCTGAGGGTGAAGTTTAGGATTAGAATTACGGTTAGGGTTAGGTTTAGGGTTAGGATTAGTGTTATTGTTAAGCTTTTGGTTAGAGTTATGCTGAGGGTGAGGGTGAGGGTGAGGGTTCGGGTTCGGGTTAGGGTGAGGTTTATGGTTAGGCTTAGTGTGAGGTTTAGGGTGAGGATGAGGGTTAGGGTTAGGGTGAGGGCTAGGTTGAGGGTGAGGGTAAGGGTTAGGGTGAGGTTTAGGGTTAGGGTTATGGTTAGGATTAGTGTGAGGGTTAGTGTTAGGGGGAGAGTTAGTGTAAGGGTGAGGGTTAGGGTTAGGGTTAGAGTTAGGATTAGGGAAAGGGTTAGAGTGAGGGTTACGGTGAGGGATAGTTTGAGGTTTAGGGTTAGGGTTAGGGTTAGGGTTAGGATTAAGGTTAGGGTGAGGGTGAGTGTGAGGGTTAGGGTTAGGCTTCGGCTTAGGCTTAGGGTTAGGCTGAGGGTGAGGGTTGGGGTGAGGATTAGTTTTTGGGTGATGGTTAGGGTTACGATTAGGGTGAGGGTTAGGATGAGCATTAGGGTTAGGATTAGTGTTAGGGTGAGGGCTAAAGTGAAGGTGAGGGTGAGGATTAGGCTTAGGCTTAGGCTTAGGGATAGGCAGAGGTTGACGTTGAGGGTGAGGGTTAGGGTTATGGTGATGGTTAGGTTTACAGTTAGGTTGAAGGTTAGCATGAGGTTTAGGGATAGGGTGAGGGTTAGAGTGAGGGTGATGGTAAGGGTAAATTTGAGGGTTAGGCTGAGGGGGATGGTTAAGATAAGGGTGAGGGTTAGGGTTAGGGTGAGGGTTAGGGTAAGGGTGAGGTTTAGGGTTTATTGTGAGGGTGAGGGTTATTTTGAGGATTAGGTTTAGGTTTAGTGTGAGGTTTAGGGTGAGGATGAGGGTTAAGGTTAGGGTGAGGGTTAAGGTTAGAGTTAGTATTATTGTTAGGGTTAGGGTTAGATTTACGGTGAAGGTGAGGTTGCGGGTCCTAGTTAGGGTTAGGTTTAGGGTGAGGTTTAGAGTTAGGGTTGGAGATAGGGTTAGGTTGAGGGTGATGTTTAGGGTTAGAGTTCGGGTTATTTTTAGGGTTGGGCTTAGGGTTAGGCTGAGGGTGAGAGTGGGCGTAAGGATTAGGTTTGGGGTTAGGTTTAGGGTTAGAGTTAGCGCTAGCTTTAGGTTAGGGATTAGGGTTAGGGTGAAGGTGAGGGTGAGTGTTAGGGTTAGCCTTAGGCTGAGCGTGAGGGTGGGGGTGAGGATTAGATTTCGTTGAGGATTAGTGTGAGGTTGAGGGTTAGAATTAGGGTTAGGGTGAGGTTTAGGGTTAGTGTTAGTGTTAGGGGTAGGGTTAGGCTGAGGGTGAGTGTTAGAGTGAGTTGTAGGGTTAGGGTTAGGCTTAGGATTAGGCTGAGGGTGAGGGTGAGTGTGAGGTTTAGGGTTAGGGTGAAGGGGAGGTTTAGGCTTACAGTTAGTGTTAGTGTGAGGGTTAGTGTGAGGTTTAGTGTTAGGGTTAGGGCATGGGTGAGGGTTAGGTTTAGGGTGATGCTTAGGGTTACGGTCAGAGTGAGGGTTAGGATGAGGGTTAGGGTTAGTGTGAGGGGTAGGGTGAGGGTGAAAGTAAGGGTAAAGTTGAGGGTAACCTGAGAGTGAGGATTACGGTAAATGTGAGTGTTAGGGTTATGGTGAGGGTTAGGGTTAGGGTTAGGGTGAGGGTGTGGTTTAGATTGAGGATTAGTTTTAGGGTTAGTGTGAGGCTTAGGGTGAGGATGAGGATTAGGGTTAGGGTGAGGGCTAGGTTGAGGGTGAGGGTTAGGGTTAGGGTTAGGGGGAGTGTTACGGTTAGGGTGATGGTTAGGGTTAGTGTGAGGGTTAGTGTAAGGGATAGGGTTAGTGTTAGGGTGAGGGTAAGTGTTAGGGTGAGGGTTAGGTTTCGGGTGAGGGTTATGGTTAGAATGAGGGTTAGGGATAGGGTTAGGGTTATTGTTAGGGTTAGTGTTCGTGTTAGGATGAGGGTTAGGGTTAGCATTAGGTTTAGGGTGAGGACAAGGGTGAGGGTGAAGTTTAGGGTTTCAGTCAGGCTTAGATTTAGGGTTAGGCTGAGGCTGAGGGTGAGGTTGAGTGTTAGGGTTAGCGTGATGGTTAGGGTTACAGTTAGACTTAGGGTTAGCATGAGTGTTAGGGTTAGGGTGAGGGTTAGGTGAGTTTGACTGTAAGGGTAAAGGTGATTATTAGGGTTAGGGTGAGGGTTAGGGTGAGGATTAGGGTAAGGGTTAGGGTGAGGGTAAGGTTTAGATTGAGTATTAGTGTTAGGGTTAGTGTGTGGTTTCGGGTGAGGATGAGGGTTAGGGTTAGGGTGGGGGCTAGGGTGAGGTTGAGGGATAGAGTTAGGTTGAGGTTTAAATTTAAGGTGATTTTTAGGGTTAGTGTGAGGGTAAGTGTTAGGATTAGTGTTAGGGTTAGGGTGAGGGTGAGGGTGGTTAGCTTTAGGCTTAGTGTTAGGTTTTGGGTTATTGTTAGGGTTGGGATTAGGGTTAAAGATACTGTGAGGGTGAGCGTGATGGTTAGGGTTAGGGTTAGTGCTGGGGTTAGGGTTAGGGTGAGGTTTAGGTTGAGTTTTAGGGTTAGGGTTCGGGTTAGATTTAGGATTAGGCTTATGGTGTGGGTGAGTGTGAGGGTTAGGGTTACTTTAGGCTTAGCCTTAGGGTTAGGCTGAGGGTGAGGGTGGGAATGAGGATTAGGTTTAGGGTGATGGTTAGGTTTAGGGTTAGGTTTAGGGTTAGGGTTAGGGTTAGGATTAGGTTTAGGGTGAGGGCTAGGGTGAGGGTGAGGGTTAGGCTGAGTGTTAGGCTGAGTCTGAGGGTGAGGATGAGGGTTAGGGTTTGGGTGAGGTTAAGAATGAGGATTAGTTTTAGGGTTAGTGTGAGGTTTAGGGTGAGGATGAGGGTTAGGTTTAGGGTGAGGGCTTGGGTGACGTGAAGGTTAGGTTTAGGTTGAGGTTTAGGGTTAGGGTAATGGTTAGGGTTAGTGTGAGGATCAGTGTTAGGGTTAGGCTTAGTGTTAGGGTGAGGTTAAGTGTTAGGATGAGGGTTAGGTTTAGGGTGAGGATTATGGTTAGAATGAAGTTCAGGGTTAGGTATAGGGTTATTTTTAGGGTTAGCGTTAGAGTTATGGTTACGGTGAGGGTGAGGGTTAGGGTTAGGTTTAGCGTGAGGTTTATGTTAAGGGTTAGGGTTAGAGTTAGGATTAGGGTGGGCATGAGATTTAGGGTTAGAGTTAGCATTAGTGTTAGTTTTAGGTTTAGGGTGCGGGTTAGTGTGAGGGTTAGGGTTAGGCTTAAGCTTACGGTTAGGCTTAGGCTTAGGACGAGCGTGAGGGTGAGGGTTAGGGTTAGGGTTAAGGTGAGGGTTAGGGTTAGGGTTAGGGTGAGGCTTAGGATGAGGTGTAGGGTTAGGATTAGGGTTAGGGTGATCGCTAGGGTGGTGGTTAGTGTGAGGGATAGGGTTAGGGATAGGGATAGGTTTAGGATTAGGTTTAGATTGAGGGTGAATGTGAGGGTTAGGTTTAGGGTTAGGGTTAGGCTTAAGGTTAGGGTGAGTGTTAGGGTAAGTGTGAATGTTAGAGTTATGGTGAAGGTTATGGTTATGGTGAGGGTTAGAGTTAGGTTTAGGTTTAGGATTAGGGTGAGGTTTAGGGTGAGGATGAGGTTTAGGGTTAGGGTTAGGGTGTGGTTTAGGGTTATTGTTAGGGTTATTGTTAGGGCGATGGGGAGGGTTAGGGTTAGAGTTAGGGTTAGTTGAGGGTTAGGTGAGGGTTAGGGTTAGTGTTAGTGTTAGGAGTAGGGTTAGGATGAAGGTTAGGGTGAGGGTGAGGGTTAGGGTAAGGGTTAGGATTAGGATTAGGGTTAAGGTGAGGGTGAGTTTGAGGGTTAGTGTTAGGGTTAGGGTTAGGTTTAGGTTTAGGGTTAGGGTGAGGGTGAGGGTTAGGGTTAGGGTTATGTTTAGAGTGAGGGTTAGGGTGAGGGTTATGGTGAGGGTGAGGGTTAGGATTAGCGTTAGGGTATGTGCTAGGATGAGCAATAGGGTTAGGGTTAGGGTGAGGGTTAGAGTGAGGGTTAGGGTTAGGGTTAGTTTTAGGGTTAGGGTTGGTGTTAGGTTTAGGATTAGGGTTACGGTGACTGTGAGTTTGACAGTTAGGGTTAGGGTTAGTATTAGGTTTAGGGTTAGGCTGAGGCTGAGTGTGAGGGTGAGGGTTAGATTTAGGGTGAGGGTTTGGTTCAGTGTTAGAGTGAGTGTTAGGGTGAGGGTTAGGGTTAGAATTAGGGTTAGGGTTAGCGTTAGGTTTAGGTTTAGCGTGAGGTTTAGCTTTAGGCTTATGGTCAGGGTTAGGGTTAGTGTGAGGGTTTGGGTTAAGGTTAGAGTTATGGTGAGGGTGAGGTTTAAGTTTAGGTTTCGGGTTATGATTATTCTTAGGGTTAGGGTTAGGGTTAAGATTAAGGTAAGGGTGAGGGGTAGGGTGATGTTGAGTGTTAGGATTAGGGTTACGATGAGGTTTAGTGTTAGGGTTAGTGTTAGGGTGAAGGTGAGGTTTAGGGTTATTGTTAGGGTTAGGTTTAGGGTTAGTGTGAGTGTTAGGGTTAGGTTTAGTGCTATGTTTAGGGTTATGTTGAGGACTAGTGTGAGGTTGAGGGTTAGGGTTAGGCTTAGGCTTAGGCTTACGGTTAAGCTGAGGGTGAGGGTGAGGGTGAGGGTTAGGTTTAGGCTTAGGCTTAGGCTTAGGGTTAGGCTGATTTTGAGTGTGACTATTAGGGTTAGGGTTTGTGTTAGGGTTATGCTTAGTGCTAGGCGGAGGGTGAGGGTGAGTGTGAGAGTGAGGGTTATGTTTAGGGTGAGGGTGAGGTTTAGGGTTAGGGTTAGCGTTAGGGCGCGGGTTAGTGTGAGGGTTAGGGTTAGTGTTACGGTTACGGTGAGGGTGAGAGTGAGTGTGAGGTTTATGGTTAGCCTTAGGCTTAAGCTTATGCTTTGGCAGAGCTTGAGGGTGAACGTGAGGGTTAGGGTTACGGTGATTGTTAGGGTTTTAGGGTTATGGTGAGGGTTAGCGTTAGGGTTTGGGTGAGGTTTTGGGTGAGGTTTAGGTTTAGGATTAGGGCTAGGGTGAGTGCTAGGGTGAGGGTGAGGGTTAGAGTTAGGTTTAGTGTTATTTTTAGTGTTATGGTTAGGTTTAAATGTACAGTGAGGGTGAGGCTGAGGGTGAGGGTTAGGTTTAGGGTTAGGGTGAGATTTAGGTTAGGGTTAGGGTAAGGTTTAGGGTGAGGGTTTGGGTTAGGATTAGGGTTACGGTAAGGGTGAGTGTTAGGGTTAGTGTGAGGGTTAGTGTTATTGTTAGGGTTATAGATAGGGTGAGGGTTAGGATGAAGTTGATGGTTAGGGTCAGGGTTAGCTTTAGGGTTACAATTTGGATTAGATTTAGTGTTAGGGTGAGTGCTTGGGTTAGGCTTAGAGTTAGAGTTAGGCTTAGCGTTAAGCTGAGGGTGAGGGTGAGGGTGAGGTTTAGGGTTAGGGTTTGGGTTAGGTTTAGCGTTTGGGTGAGAGTTAGGGTTCAGGTTAAGTTTAGGTTTAGGGTGAGGGTTAGGGTTAGGGTTATGGTGAGGTTGAGGGTTAGGGTTAGGTTTATGGTTAGTGTTAGGATTATGGTTAGGGTGAGAGTTAGAATGAGGATTAGGGTTAGGATTAGTGTTAGGGTGAGTGCTAGAATGAGGGTGAGGTTAAGGTTAGTGTTAGATTGAGATTTAGGGTTAGGGTGAGGGTTAGGATGAGAGTTAGGGTGAGGGTTAGGGTTAGGGTTAGGGTGAGGACTAGAATGAGGGTGATGTTTAGGGTTAGGGTTAGGGTGAGGGTGAGGTTTAGGGTTAGAGTTAGGGTTAGGGCTTGGGATAGGCTGAGGGATAGGATTAGGGTTAGTGTTAGGGTTAGGGTTAGCTTGAGGATTAGTGTTAGTGTGAGGGTTACGTTTAGGGTTAGGATTAGGATTAGGGTTATGGTGAGGGTGAGTATGAGGGTTAGGGTTAGTTTTAGGCTTAGGGATAGGCTGAGGGTGAGGGTAAGGTTGAGGGTTAGGGTTAGGGTGAGGGTGAGATTTAGGTTTAGAGTTAGTGTTAAGTTGAGGGTTAGTGTGAGGGTTAGTATTAGGGTTAGGGTTAGGGTGAGGGTTAGGGTTAGGGATAGGGTTAGGTTTAGGATTAGGTTTTGGGTGAGGGTGAGTTTGATGTTTATGGTTAGGGTTGGGATTAGGCTTAGGGTTAGGCTGAGGGTGAGGGTGAGGATTAGTGTTAGGGTGAGGGTTAGGTTTAGTGTTAGGGTGAGGGTTAGGATGAGGGATAGGTTTAGGATTAGAGTTAAGGTTAGGGCTAGCAGGAGAATGAGGGTTAGGGTTAGGGTTAGGGTGAGGTTTAGGGTTAGGGTTAGGTTTAGGTATTGGGTGAGGTTTATTGTGTATTGGGTAAGGGTATTTTGTATTAGGTATTGGGTAAGGGTTATTGTGAGGGTGAGGGTTAGGGTTAGGTTGAGGGTTAGGATTAGGTCTAGGTTTAGGGTGAGGGTTAGTGTTAGGGTGAAGGTTAGCATGAGGGTTCGGGTTAGGATTAGGTTTAGGATGAGGGCTAGAGTGAGGCTGAGTGTTAGGGTTAGGTTTACAGTGAGGTTTAGGTTTAGGGTTAGGTTTAGGGTTAGGGTGAGGTTTAGGGTGAGTGTCACGGTGATGGTCAGGGTTAGGGTTAGGGTGAGGGTTAGAACTTGGTTCAGTGTTAGGATGCGGGTTAGGTTTAGGGTTAGGGTGAGTGTTAGTATGATGGTTAGGGTTACAATTTGGGTTAGGGTGAGGGCTAGGTTGAGGGTGAGGTTTAGGGTTAGGGTTAGGGGTAGCGTTAGGGTTCGGGTTACAGTGAGGGTGAGGGTTAGGTTTGGGGTGAGGGTTAGTGTGAGGACTAAGGGGAGGGTTAAGATTAGGGTTAGGGTTAGGATTAGGGTGAGGGTTAGGTTGAGGTTTAAGTTTAGGGTTAGGTTTAGGGTTAGGAACAGGGTGAGGGTGAGGGTGAGTGTGAGGGTTAGTGTTAGAGTTAGGCTTAGGTTAGGGTTAGGCTGTGGGTGAGGGTGGGGATGAGGATTAGTTTTAGAGTGATGGTTCCGGTTTTGGTTAGGTTGAGGGCTAGGATGAGGGTTAGGGTTTGGATTAGGGTTAGGGTGAGGACTAGTTTGAGTGTGAGGTTAAGGGTTAGGTTTAGGCTTAGGCTTAGGTTTAGGCTGAGTCTGAAGGTGAGGGTGAGGGTTAGGTTTAGGGTGATGGTTAGAGTTACGGTTAGGGTGAGGGTTAGGATGAGGTTTAGGATTGGAGTGAGCGTAAGGATGAGGGTGACAGTAAGTGTAAAGGTGAGAGTTAGGCTGAGAGTGAGTGTTATGTTTAGGGTGAGATTTCGGGTTAGGGTTAGGTTGAGGGTGAGGGTTAGATTGAGGATTAATGTTAGGGTTAGTGTGAGTTTTAGGGTGAGTATGAGGGTTAGTGATAGGGTGAGGGATAGGGTAAAGTTGAGGGTTAGGGTTATGGTTAGGGTGAGGTTTAGGTTTAGGGTGATGGTTAGCGTTAGTGTGAGGGTTAGAGTTAGTGTTAGTGTTAGTGTTAGGGTGAGGTTAAGTGTTAGGGTAAGGTTTAGGTTGAGAGTGAGGTTTAGGATTCGGGTTAGCGTTAGGGTTAGGGAGAGGGTGAGGTTTAGGGTTAGAGTTAGGGTTAAGGTGATGGTTAGGTTTAGGGTTAGGGTTACTGTTAGGATTAGGTTTAGGGTGAGGTTTAGTGTGGGGGTGGGGGTTAGCGTTAGGGTTAGGATTAGGTTTAGGGTTAAGGTGAGGGTGAGTGTGAGGGTTAAGGTTAGGGTTAGGATTAGGATTAGAATTAGGGTGAGGGTGAGTGTGAGGGTGACTGTTAGGGTGAGTGTTGGGTTTAGGGTTAGAGTGAGGGTTAGGGTCTGGGTTAGGCTTAGGCCTAGGGTTTGATTATGGCCTGGTTTGAGGGTGAGGGTTAGGGTTAGGGTTAGGGTGAGGGTTAGGGTGCGGGTGACGGTAAGGCTAAAATTTAGGGTTAGGCTGAGGTTGAGAGTTACTGTAAGGGTTAGGGTTACGGTTAGGGTGAGGGATAGGGGAAGGGGTCGGGTGAGTGTGAGGGTTAGATTTAGGATTAGTGTTAGGATTAGGGTGAAGTTTAGGGTGAGGATGAGTGTTAGGGTTAGGGTTAGGGTTATTTTTAGTGTTATAGTTAGGGTTAAGTTTGCGGTGAGGGTGAGGCTGAGTGTGAGGTTTATGGTTTGGGTTAGGTTTAGGGTTAGGTTTAGGGTTAGTGTTAATGTTATGGTTAGGGTTAGAGTTAGAGTGAGTGTTAGGGTGAGGGTTTGGGTTAGAGTGAGGTTTACGGTGAGGTTTAGGGTTAGGGTTAGGTGGAGGTTGACATTTAAGGTTGGAATTAGGTTTAGGGGGAGGGTAAAGGTGAGGGGTAGGGTTAGGGTTAGTGTTAGTCTTAGGGTGAGGGTGAGGGTTAGGTTGAGGTTTAGGGATAGGCTTAGGGTAGGATTAGGGTTAAGGTGAGGGTGAGTGTGAGGGTTAGCGTTAGGCTTAGGCTAAGGGTTAGGTTGAGGGTGAAGGTAGGTGTGTGGGTTAGGGTTACAGTGAGTATTAGAATTATTGTTTGGGTGAGGGTTAGGATTTGGGTTAGGATTAAGGTGAGGATGAGGGTTAGGGTTAGGGTGAGGGTTAGGATTAGGATTATGGTTAGGGTAAGGGTGAGGGTTACAATTAGGGTTAGGATTAGGGTGAAGGTGAGGGTTAGGATTAGGGTTAGTGTTATTGTTATTGTTATGGTTAAGGTTACCTTTGCTGTGATGGTGAGGCTGAGGGTGAGGATTAGGGTTAGGATTAGGGTTAGGGTTAGGTTTGGAGTTAGGATTAGTGTTATTGTTAAGGTTAGGGTTAGAGTTATGGTGAGGGTGAGGGTGCGGGTGAGGGTGAGGGTTAGGTTTAGGGTTTGGGTGAGATTTAGGGTTAGGGTGAGGATTAGGGTTAGGGTGATGGTGAGGTTTAAGGTTAGAGTTATGGTTAGGGGGAGAGTTAGGGTGAGGGTTAGGTTGAGGTTGAGGGTTAGGGTTAGTGTTAGGTTAGGGTTAGTGTGTGGGTTTTTGTGAGGGTTAGGTTTACTATTAAGGTTAGGGTGATGGTGAGTGTGTGGGTTAGGGTTAGGTTTAGGGTTAGGCTTAGGTTTAGGCTGAGAGTGAGGTTGAGTGTGAGGGTTAGGGTTAGGGTAAGAGTTAGTTTAGGATTAGTGTTAGGGTGTCAGCTAGGGTTAGGGTGAGGTTTAGGGTAAGGGTTAGTTTGAGGTTTAGTGTTAGGTTTAGGTTGAGGGTGAGGTTGCTTGTTAGAATTAGGGTTAGTGTTAGGGTTAAGTTTAGGGTGAGTGATAGGGTTACGTTGAGGAATATGGGTATGGTTAGAATTAGGATTAGGGTTAGGGTGAGTGTTAGTGTGTGGGTTAGGGTTAGGTTTAGGGTTAGACTTAGGGTTAGGCTGAGAGTGATGTTGAGGGTGAGGGTTATGGTTAGTGTGAGTTTTAGGGTTATATTTAGTGTTAGGGTTTCGGTTAGGGTTAGGGTTAGGGTGAGGGCTAATTTGAAGGTGAAGTTTAGGTTTAGGGGTAGGGTGAGGTTTAGGGTGACGGTGAGGTTTAGTGTTAGGGTTAGGCTGAGGTTTTGGGTTAGGGTTAGGTTTAGGTTTAGGGCGAGTGTGAGGTTTAGGGTTAGAGTTAGGTTCAGGGTAAGGGTTAGGGTGAGGTTTAGTGTTAGTGTTAGTGTTAGGGTTAGGGTTAGGCTGAGGGTGAGGGTGAGTGTGAAGGTTAGGCTTAGGGTTAGGCTTAGGTTTATTCTGAGGGTGAGGGTGAGGTTGAGGGTTAGGGTTGGAGTGAGGGTGAGGTGTAGGCTTAGATTTAGTGTTAGTGTGAGGGTTAGTGTGAGGGTTAGTGTTAGGGTTAGGCTTAGGGTTAGGGTCAGGGTTAGGGTTAGGGTTTGGTTTAAGGTGAGGGTGAGGCTGAGGATTAGGGTTAGGTTTAGGGTTAGGGTTAGGGTTAGGTTTAGAGTTAGCGTTAGGGTTAGTGTTACTGTGAGGGTTAGGGTTAGGGTTAGGGTTAGGCTTCGGTTTGGGCTGAGAGTGAGGGTCAGGGTTAGGGTTAGGTTTTGGGTTAGGGTGAGGTTGAAGCTGATGATTAGTGTTAGATTTATGGTTAGGGTTAGGGTTAGGTTTAGGGTTAGGGCTATGTTTAGGGTTATGGTGGGTGTTAGGTTTAGGGTAAGGGTTAGGCTTAGGGTTAGGGATAGAGTTAGGGTTAGGGTGAGGTTGAAGCTGATGATTAGTGTTGGATTTATGGTTAGGGTTAGTGTTAGGTTTAGGGTTAGGGCTATGTTTAGGGTTATGGTGGGTGTTAGGTTTAGGGTAAGGGTTAGGCTTAGGGTTAGGGATAGAGTTAGGGTTAGGGTGAGGGTGAGGGTTAGGGTTAGAATTAGGGTTAGGGGCAGGGTTAGGTTGAGGTTTAGGTTTAGGGTGATGGTTCGGGTGAGGGTGAGGGTGAGGGTTAGGGTTAGGGTTAGGGTGGGTTTTTGGGCTAGGGTTAGGGTTTGGGTGAGGGTAATGGTGAAGTTTAGGGTTAGAATTAGGGTTCAGGAGAGGGTTAGGGTGAGGGTTAGGAATAGGGTTATTGTTAGGGTTAGGGTGAGGGTGAGGGTGAGGTTGAGTTTTAGAGTTAGGTTTAGGGTTAGGGTTAGTGTGAGGGTTAGTGTTAGGGTTAGGTTTAGGGTTAGAGTGAGGGTAAGTTTTAGGGTGAGGGTTTGGATTAGGGTGAGGGTGAGGGTTAGGTTTAGGGTTAGGGTGAGGTTTAGGGTTTGGGTTATAATTAGAGTGAGGGTTAGTGTGAGGGTGAGGTTTAGGGTTGAGTTGGGGGAGGGGGAGGGGGAGGGTTAGGTTGAGGTTTAGGTTTAGGGTCAGTGTTAGTGTTAGGGTTAGGTTTAGAGTTAGGGGGAGGGTTAGGGTTAGTGTTAGTGGTAGGATTAGGGTTAGCATGTGGGTAAGGTTTAGTCTTAGAATTAGGGTGAGGGTGAGGATGAGGGTTAGGGTAAGGGTGAGTGTTAGGGTTCAGTTTACGATTAGGATTAGGGTTAGGGTTAGGGATAGTGTTAGGGTTAGTGTTTGGATTAGGGTTAGGGTGAGGGTGAGGGTTAGGTTTAGGGTGAGGGTAAGGGTTAGCGTTAGGTTGAGGATTAGTGTTAGGGTTTGGGTTAGAGTTAGGGTTAGGGTGAGGGTGAGGTTTAGGGTTAGAGTTAGGGTTAGGATGAGGGTTAGGTTGAGGGTTAGAATTAGGGTGAGGGTTATGTTGGGTGTGACGGTAAGGGCAAACCTGAGGGTTAGGCTGATGGTGAGGGTTAGGGTAAGGGTGAGAGTAAGGTTTAGGTTGAGTGTTAGGGTTAGGGGAAGGTTGAGGGTGAGGGTTTGATTGAGGATTAGGGTTAGGGTTAGGGCTAGGTTGAGGGTGAGGGTTAGGGTTAGGGTTAGGGTGAAGTTTAGGGTTAGGGTGATGGTTAGGGTTAGTGTGAGGGTTACTATTAGTGTTAGGGTTAGTGTTAGGGTGAGGGTAAGTGTTAGGGTGAGGGTTAGGGTTAGGGTGAGGGTTATGATTAGGGTTAAGGTTAGCGTGAATGTTAGGGGAAGGTTGATGGTTAGGATTAGGGTTAGGGTGAGGGTTAGTTTTAGGTTTAGGCTGAGGGTTATGAGGAGAATTAGGGTTAGGATTAGGGTTAGGGTGAGGGCTAGGGTGAGGGTTAGAGTTAGGGTTAGTGTTAGAGTGAGGTTTAGGGTTAGGGTTAGTGTTAGGGTGAGGGTTTGAATGAGGGTTAAGGTTATGCTGAGGGTGAGGGTTAGGGTTTGGGTGAGATTTAGGGTTAGGATTAGGGTTAGGGTTAGGGTGAGTGTTAGGATTAGGGTTAGGGTTAGCGTTAGGTTTATTGTTAGTATTAGTGTTGTTGTTAGCATTAGGGTTAGAGTTAAGGTGACGTTGAGGGTGAGGGTGAGGGTTAGGGTTAAGGTTAGGGTGAGGTTAAGGGTTAGGGATAGTATTAGGGTTAGAGTGAGAGTGAAGTTTAGGTTTAGATTTGGTTTAGGGGGAGGGTTAGTTCGTGGGTTAGGGTTAGGTTTCATGTTAGGGTTAAGGTTAGTGTTAGGGTTAGAGTAAGTGTTAGGTTGATGGTAAGTTTTAGGGTGAGGGTTAGGGTTAGGGTGAGGGTTATGGTTAGTGTAAGGGTTCGGGTTAGGGTTTGGGTTAGGGTGAGGGTGAGGCTAAGATTAGGGTTAGGTTTAGAGTTAGGGTTAGGGTTAGTTTTAGGGTTAGGGTTAGGGTTAGGCTTAGGCTTAGGCTCAGGGTTAGGCTGAGGGTGAGGGTGAGGGTGAGGGTTAGGGTTTGGGTTAGGGTGAAGGTGAGGTTGAGGATTAGTGTTAGGTTTAGTGTTAGGGTTAGGGTTAGGTTTAGGGTTAGGATTAGGGTTATGGTAAGGGCTAGGGTGAGGGTGAGGTTTAGGGTTAGGTTTAGGGTGAGATTTATGGTTAGGGTTAGTGTTAGGATTAGGGTGACAGTGAGGTTTAGGTTTAGAGTTAGGATTAGGGTGAGGCTGAGGGTGAGGGTTAGGTTCGGGGTTAGTGTTAGGATGAGGGTTAGGGTTAGGGTGAGGGTGAGGTTTAGGGATAGGTTTAGGATTAGGATTAGGGTTAGAGTTATCCTGAGTGTGAGGGTGAGGGTGAGGGTTAGTGTGAGGATGAGGGTTAGTGTTAGGGTGAGGGCTAGGGTGAGGGTGAGGTTTAGGGATATGGTTAGAGTGAGGGTGAGGGTTGGGTGATGGTTACGGTTAGTCTGAATGTTAGTGTAAGGGTTAGAGTTAGTGTTAGTGTGAGGGTAAGTGTTAAGGTGAGGGTTAGGGTTAGGGTGAGGGTTATTGTTAGTGTTAGGTCAGGGTCAGGGTTAGGGTTAGGGTTAGTGTTATTGTTAGGTTTAGGGTTAGAGTTACGTTGAGGATGAGGGTGAGGGTTTTGGTTAGGGTGAGGTTTAGGGTGAGGTTTTGGGTTAGGGTTAAGGTTAGGGTTAGGGTGAGGGTGAGGTTTAGGGTTAGAGTTAGGGTTAGGGGGAGGTTTAGGATGAGGGTTAGGTTTAGGATTAGGGTTAGGGTAAGGGCTAGGGTCAGGGTGAGTTTTAGGGTTAGGGTTAGGTTGAGGTTAGTGTTAGGGTTAGGGTTAGGGTGAGGGTGAGGTTTAGGGTTAGGGTTAGGGTTAGCGTGAGGCTGAGGGTTAGGATTAGTGGTAAGGTGAGTGTTAGGGTTTGGGGTAGGGTGATGGTTAAGCTGAGGGTGAGGGTTAGGGTTAGGGTTAGGATTAGGATTAGCGTTAGTGTTTCGTGAGTGTGAGTGTTAGGTATAGTATTAGGTTGAGTGTTAGGGTTAGCGTGAGAGTTATGGTTAGGGCTAGGATTACGGTTAAGGTGAGGGTGAGTGTGAAGATTAGGGTTAGGATGAGGTTTAGTGTTTGGTTTAGGGTTAGAGTTAGGCTTAAGTTTAGGGTAAGGTTTAGGGGTAGAGTTAGGGTTAGGGAGGAGGGTTAAGGTGAGGGTTATGGTTAGGGTGAGGGTTAGGTTGGGAGTGATGGTAAGGATAAATTTTAGGGTTGTGCTGAGGGTGAGGGTTACGGTAAGGGTGAGGGTTAGGGTTAGGGTGAGGGTAAGGCTTAGGGTTAGGGTGAAGGTGAGGGTTAGATTGAGGATTAGTGTTAGGGTTAGTGTGAGGTTTAGGGTGAGGATGAGATTTAGGGTTAGGGTGAGGGCTAGCGTGAGGGTGAGGGTTAGGGTTAGTGTGAGGGTTAGTGTTAGGGTTCAGGTTAGTGTTAGGTTGAGGGTTAGGGTTGGGGTTAGTGTTAGTGGTAGGGTTAGGGTTAGGGTTACAGTGAGTCTAAGCCTTAGGTTTGGGTTGGGCTTAGGATGAGATTCATGTTTAGCATTAGGTTTAGAGTTAGGGTTAGTATAAGGTTTAGGCTTAGGGTGAGGTTTAGGGTTAGAGTTAGGGTGAGTGTTAGAGTTAGGTTGAGGTTTATTGTTAGGATTAGGGTAAGGGTTAGGGTTAGGGTTAGGCTTAGGCTTAAGCTAAGGCTTAGACTGAGCATGAGTGTGAAGGTTAGGATTAGGTTTAGGGTTAGGGTTAGGTTGAGGTTTTGGTTTAGGTTTAGGGTTAGGGTGAGGGTTAGGGTGAGGGTTAGGGTTAGGGATAGGGTTAGGTTTAGGATTAGGGTTAGGGTGAGGTTGAGTGTGAGCATTAGGTTTAGGGTTAGGGTTAGGCTTAGGGGTGAGGGTGAGAGTAAGAGTTAGGGTTAGGGTTAAGTTTAGGCTTAGAGTTAGGGTGAGTGTTAGTGTTATGTTTTGGGTTAGGGTGAGGGTGAGGCTGAGAATTTGGGTTAGGTTTAGGGTTAGGTTTACGTTTAGGGTTAGTGTTAGGGTTAGGGTTAGGGTTAGGGTTAAGCTTAGGGTTAGGCTGAGGGTGAGGTTGTGGGTGAGGATTAGATTTAGGCTTAGGGTTAGGCTGAGGGTTAGGGTTATTGTTAGGGTTATGTTTAGGTTTAAGTTTGCGGTGAGGGTGAGGCTGAGGGTGAGTGTTATCGTTAGGGTTAGGTTTAGGGTTAGTGTTATTCTTAGGGTCAGGGTTAGAGTTACGGTGAGGTTGAGGGTGAGGGTGAGGTTTTTGGTTAGGGTGAGTTTTAGGGTTAGGGTTAGGGTGAGGGTGAGCGTGAGGTTGAGGGTTAGAGTTATTGTTAGGGGGATTGTTAGGGTGAGGTTTAGGGTTAGGATTAGTGTTTGGGTTCATTTGAGGTTGAAGTTTAGGTTGAGGTTGAGGGATAGGGTTACCTTTAGGATTAGGGTTAGATTGAGGGTGAGTGTGAGGGTTAGGGTGAGGGTTAGGCTTACGCTTACTGTCAGGCTGAGGGTGAGGGTTGGGTGAGGATTAGCGTTAGGGTGATGGTTCGGGTTAGGGTTAGTGTTATTTTTAGGGTTAGGGTTAGAGTTACAGTGAAGGTGAGGGGGCGGGTGAGGGTAAGGGTTAGGGTTAGGGTGGAGGTTAGGTTTATATATACAGTTAGGGGGAGGTTTAGGGTGAGTGTTAGGGTTAGGGTTAATGTTAATATTAGGGTGAGGGTGAGGGTTAGGTTAAGGTTTCGGGTTAGGGTTAGGGTTAGTGTGAGGGTTAGTGTTAGGGTTAGGGTTAGTGTTAGGATGAGGGTAAGTGTTAGGTTGAGGGTATGGGTTAGGGTGAGGGTTATGGTAAGGGTGAGGGTTAGGATTAGGGTTAGGGTTATTGTTAGGGTTAGGTTTAGGGTTATGGTTATTGTGAGGTTGGGGGTTAGGGTTAGGGTTAGGTTGAGGTTTAGGTTGGGTTTAGGGTTATAGTTAGGGTTTGGGTGAGGGTGAGGTTTAGGGTTATAATTAAGGTTAGGGTGAGGTTTAGAGTTAGGGTTAGGGTGATAGTTAGGGGGAGGGTTATGGTTAGTGTTAGGGTTAGGGATAAGATTAGGATTAGATTGAGGGTAAGTGTGTGTGTTAGGGATAGGTCTAGGGTTATGCTTAGGTTTAGTCTGAGGGTGAGCATGAGGTTGAGGGTTAGGGTGAGGGTTAGGGTTAGGGTTAGGGGGAGGGTTAGTATGAGGGTTAAGGTTAGGATTAGAGTTAGGGTAAGGGCTAGGGTGAGGGTGAGGTTTAGGGTTAGGGTTAGGGTGAGGTTCATGGTCATGGTTAGGGTTAGGGTTAGGGTTAGTGTTTGGGTTATTTTTAGGTTTAGGGTTAGGATTTCGGTTAAGGTGAGGATGAGGTTTAGGGTGAGGGTTAGGGTGAGTTTTAGTGTTAGGGTTAGGGTTATAGTTAGGGTTAGGTTGAGGATGACGTTTAAGGTTAGAGTTAGGTTTGGTGTTAGGGTTAGGGTGAACGTTAGGGTTAGGGTTAGTCTTAAGCTTAGGCTGATCATGAGGTTGAGGGTTAGGGTTCCGGTTAGGGTGAAGTTTAGGGCTAGGGTTAGGGGGAGTGTTAGGATGAGTGTCAGAGTTAGTGTTCGGGTTAAGTTTAGGGTTAGGTTGAGGGTTAGTGTAAGGGTTACGTTGAGGGTGAAGGTTAGGTTTAGGTTGAGGGTTAGGGTTAGGGTGAGGGTTAGGGTGAGGATTAGGGTTAGGGTAAGGGTTAGCTTGGGGGTGATGGTAAGGGTAAATGTGAGGGTTAGGGTGAGGTTGAGGATTACAGTGGGGTGAAGGTTAGGGTTTAGGTGAGGGTTAGGGTTAGGGGAAGGGTGTGGGTGAGCGTTAGGTTGAGGATTAGTGTTAGTTATAGTGTGAGCCTTAGGGTGAAGATGAGGGTTAGGGTTAGGGTGTGGGCTAGGGTTAGGGTGAGGGTTAGGTTTAGGTTTAGGGTTAGAGTGATGGTTAGGGTTAGTGTAACGGTTAGTGTTAGGGTTAGGGTTAGTGTTTGGGTGAGGGTAAATGTTAGGGTGAGGGTTAGGTTTAGGGTGAGGGTTATGGTTAGGTTGATGGTTAGGGTTAGGTTTATTGTTAGGGTTAGGGTTACGGTTACGGTTACTGTGAGGGTGAGGGTGAGGGTTAGGGTTAGGGTTAGGATGAGGTTTAGGTTTAGGGTTACGGTGAGGGTGAGGGTTAGGGTTAGGGTTAGGGTGAGGGTAAATGTTAGGGTGAGGGTTAGGGTTAGGGTGAGCGTTATGGTTATATTGAGGGTTAGGGTTAGGTTTATTGTTAGGGTTAGGGTTATGGTTACAGTTACGGTGAGGGTGAGAGTGAGGGTTAGAGTTAGGGTTAGGATGAGGTTTAGGTTTAGGGTTAGGGTTAGAGTTAGTGTTAGGGTGAGAGTGAGGTTTACGGTTAGATTTAGGGTTACTGTTAGGGTTAGGGTTAGGGTGGGGGTTTAGGTTAGAGTTAGGCTTAGGCTTAGGCTTAGGCTTAGGCCGAGCAACAGGGTGAGGGTTAGGGTTAGGGTTAGGATTAGGATTAGGGAAAGGGTTAGGGTGATTGTGAGGGTTAGGATTAGGTTTAGGCTTAGGCTTAGGGTTAGGTTGAGAGTGAGGGTGAGGTTGAGCTTTAGGGTTAGGGTGAGGTTTAGAGTTAGGGTTAGGGTGTGAGTTAGGGTTCGGTTAATTTTAGGGTTAGGGTGAGGGTTAGGGTAAGGTTTACAGTGAGGGTGAGAGATAGTGTTAGGTTGAGCGTTAGGGTTAGGGTTGGGATGAGGGTGAGGGTGAGGGTTAGGGTTAGTTTTAGGGTGAGGCTTAGGATGAGGGCTAGGGTTAGGATTAGGATTAAGGTGAGGGCTAGGGTTAGGGTGAGGTTTAGGCTTAGGATTAGGGTGAGCTTTCGGGTTAGGTTTAGGGTTAGTGTTAGGGTGAGGGTGAGGTTTAAGATTAGAGTTAAGGTTAGGGTGAGGATGAGGTTGAGGGTTAGTGTTAGGGTCAGTGTTAGAGTTAGGGTTACCGCGAGGGTTAGCGTGAGGTTAAGGGTTCGCCTTAGTGTTAGGATTAGGTTTAGTGTAAGGGTTAGGGTGAGTGTGAGGGTTAGGATTAGGGTGAGAGTTAGGGGTAGGGTTACGGTAAGAGTTAGGGTTCGGGTTAAGTTTAGGATTATGGTGAGGGTTAGGCTTAGGGTTAAGGTGAGCATGAGGATTAGGGTTAGGTTGAGGGTTTGGGTTAGGCTTAGGATTAGGGTGAGGTTTAGGGTTAGGGTTATGGTGAGGGTTAGGATGAGAATTAGGGTTAGGATTAGGTTTAGGGTGAGCACTAGGGTGAGGGTGAGGGTTAGGGTTAGGGTATGTGAGGGTTAGGGTTAGGGTTAGGCTTAGGGTTAGGATTATGCTGAGGGTGAGGGTGGGAGTGAGGATTAGGTTTAGGGTGATTGTTAGGGTTAGGGTTAGGGTGAGGGTTAGGATGAGGGATAGCGTTGGGATTAGGTTTAGTGTGAGGGCTAGGGTGAGGGTAAGGGTTAGAGTAAGGGTTAAGCTTAGCCTTAGGGTTAGGCTGAGCATGACGTTGAGGGTGAGGGTTAGGGTTAGGGTGATGGTTAGGTTTAAGGTTTGGTTGAGGGTTAGGATGATGTTTAGCGTTAGGGTGAGGGGTAGGTTGAGGATGATCGTAAGGGTAAAGGTGAGGTTTAGGCTCTAGTTGAGGGTTTAGATAAGGGTGAGGGTTAGGTTTAGGTTTTTGTTAGGGTTAGGGTTAGGGTGAAGGTTAGATTGAGGATTAGGGTTAGGGTTAGGGTTACTGTGAGGTTTAGAGTGAGGATGAGGGTTAGGGTTAGGGTGAGGGTGATGGTTAGAGTTAGTGTTAGGGTTAGGGTGAGTTTTAGGATTAGGTTGAGGGTTAGGGTTAGTGTGAGATTTAGTGTTAGGGTTAGTGTTAGGGTGAGGGTAAGTGTTATGTTGAGGGTTAATGTTAGGATGATGGTTATGGTGAGGGTGAGGGTTAGGGTTAGGGTTATTGTTAGTTTTAGGGTTACGTTTACTGTGAGGGTGAGGGTTAGGTTTAGGGTTAGGGTGAGCTTTAGTGTTAGGGTTAGGGTTAGATTTAGGGTAAGGTTGAGGCTGAGGTTGAGGGTTACGTTTAGTGTTAGTGTTAGAGTTAGGGTTAGAGTTATGGTGAGAGTGAGGGTGAGGGTGAGGGTGAGTGTTATGGTTTGGGTTAGGGTGAGGTTTAGGGTTAGGTTTAGGGTTAGTGTTAGGGTGAGGGTGAGGTTTAGGGATAGAGTTAGGGTTAGGGTGAGGCTGAGGGTGAGGGTTAGGGTTAGGGTTAGTGTTAGAGTTAGGGTTACAGTGAGGGTTAGTGTGAGGGTGAGTGTTAGGCTTAGTGTTAGGTTTAGGATTAGTGTAAGGTTTTGTGTGAGTGTGAGGTTTAGGGTTAGGGTTAGGCTTAGGCTTAGGGTTAGGCTGAGATTGAGGGTGAGGGTTAGGGTTAGGGTGAGGGTTAGGGTTTAGATTAGGGTGAGAGTTAATGTTCGGTTAAGTATAGGGTTAGGGTGAGTGTTAGGGCAAGGATTAGTGTGAGGGTGAGGGCTAGGGAGATGGTGAGGTTTAGGGTTAGTGTTAGGGTAATGTTTTGGGTTAGATTTAGGGTTTCGGTTAGGGTTAGGATGAGGCTTAGGGTTATGGTGAGGGTGAGGGTTAGGGTTAGGTTGAGGGTTAGGGTAAAGATTATGGTTAGGGTGAGGGTGAGTGTTAGGATTATGGTGAGGGTTAGGGTTAGGTTTAGGGTTAGGATTAGTGTTATTTTTCGGGTTAGGGTTAGAGTTATGGTGAGGGTGAGTGTGAGGGTTAGGGTTAGTGTTTGGGTGAGGTTTAGGGTTAGAGTTAGGATTAGGGTTAGGGTGAGCGTGAGGTTTAGGGTTAGATTTAGGGTTAGTTGGAGGGTAAGTTCGAGCGTTATTGTTAGGGTTAGTGTTAGGGTTAAGGTTAGGGTGAGGTTCAGATTGAGGTTTAGGGTTAGGGTTATGGTTATGATTAGGGTTAGGGTGAGGGTGAGTGTGAGGGTTAGGGTTAGTGTTTGGGTGAGGTTGAGGGTTAGAGTTAGGATTAGGGTGAGGGTGAGCGTGAGGTTTAGGGTTAGATTTAGGGTTAGTTGGAGGGTAAGTTCGAGCATTCTTTTTAGGGTTAGTGTTAGGGTTAAGGTTAGGATGAGGGTTAGTTTGAGGTTTAGGGTTAGGGTTAATGTTATGATTAGGGTTAGGGTGAGGGTGATTGTGAGGGTTAGGGTTAGGGTTAGGCTTAGTTTTAGTGTTAGGCTGAGGGTGAGGTTGGGGGTGATTATTAGGGTTAGGGTGATTTTTAGTGTTCGAGTTAGGGTGTTATGGTTAGGATGAGGGTTAGGGTTAGGCTTAGGGTTAGGGTGAAGGCTAGGGTTTGGGTGAGGTTTATGGTAAGTGTAAGGGAAAGGCTTAGGTTTAGGGTTAGGCTGACCATGAGGTTTAGGGTGAGGGTTAGGGTTAGGGATAAGTTGAGGTTGAGTGTTATGGTTAGGGTTAGTGTTAGGGTTAGGATGAAGGTGAGGTTTAGGGGTAGGGTTAGGGTCAGGGTGAGGGTCATGGTTCGGGTGAGGGTTAGGGTGGGGGTGACGGTCAGCGTAAAGGTGAGGGTTAGGCTGAGGTTGAGGATTATGGTAAGGGTGAGGGTTAGGTTTAAGATGAGGTTTAGGGTTAGGGTTAGGGTGAGGGTGAGGGTTAGATTAAGGATTATGGTTACGATTAGTTTGAGGTTTAGTTTGAGGATGAGGGTTAGGTTTAGGGTGAGGTCTAGGGTGAGGATGAGGGTGAGGTTTAGATTGAGGACTAGTGTTAGGGTTAGTGTGAGGTTTAGGGTGAGTATGAGGTTTAGGGTTAGGCTTAGGTTTAGGATTAATGTTAGCGTTAGGCTTATGGTGAGGGTTAGGGTGGGGGTGACCCTTAGGGTTAGTGGTAGGATTAAGATTAGGATCAGGGTTTGGGTTAGGGTTAGGGTGAGGATTAGGTTGATGTTTGGGTTAGGGTTAGTGTCAGGGTTAAGGTTAAGGTTAGGGTGAGATTTAATTTGAGGGTGAGCACTAGGGTTAGGGTTATGGGAAAGGTTAGGATGACGGTTAGGGTTAGGGTTAGGGTGAGGGCTAGGTTGAGGGTGAAGTTTAGGGTTTGGGTTAGGGTGAGGTTTAGGGTTAGGGTTAGAGTTAGGGTGAGGTTGAGGTTTAGGTTTAGAGTTAGGGTAAGTGTGAGGCTGAGGTTGAGGTTTAGGTACAGGGTTAGGTTTAGATTTAGTGATAGGGTGAGTGTTAGGTTTAGGGTGATGGTGAGGGTGAGGGTTAGGCTTAGGCTTATGGTTAGTATTGGGATTATGGTAAGTTTAGGGTGAGTGTGATGGTTAGGGTTAGTGTTAGGCTTAGGCTTACGTTTAGGCTGAGAGTGAGGTTGAGGGTGAGCGTTAGGGTTAGGATTAGGATTAGGGTTAGGGTGAATGCTAGGGTGAGGTTGAGTGTTAGAGTTAGTGTTAGGGTAAGGTTTAGCGTTAGGGTTAGTGTTTGGGTTAGGGTTATGATGAGGGTTAGGTTTACAGTGAGGGTGAGGGTTATGGTTAGGTTGAGGATTAGGGTTAAGATTATGGTTAGGGTGAGGGTGAGTGTTAGGATTAGGGTTAGGGTTAGGGTTAGGTTTAGGGATAGGATTAGTGTTATTGTTAGGGTTAGGGTTAGAGTTATGGTGAGGGGGAGGGGGAGGGTTAGGGTGAGGGTTAGGTTTAGGGTGAGGTTTAGGGTTAAGGTTAGTATTAGGGTAGGATGAGGGGGAGCTTTAGGGTTAGATTTAGGGTTAGTTGTAAGTTTAGGTCGAGCGTTAATGTTAGGGTCAGTGTTAGGGTTAAGGTTTGGGTGAGGGTTAGGTTAAGGTTTAGTGTGAGGGTTAGTGTGAGGTTTAGGGTTTAGGATGAGGTTTAGTGTTAGGGTTAAGGTTAGGATTAATGTTAGGTTTAGGCTTAAGTTGAGGGTTAGGGTGAGGGTGAGGTTTAGGGTTAAGGTTAGGATTAGGATTAGGGTTAGGGTTAGGGTGAGGGATATGATGAAGGTTAGGTTTAGGGATAGGGTTAGGCTTAGGTTTAGGCTTTGGGTGAGGGTGAGGCTCACCCAAAGTAACCCTCACAGTTACTGTTGGGTGAGGGTTAGGTTTAGGGTTAGGTTGAGAGTAAGGTTTCAGGTTAAGTTTAGGGTTAAGTGAGGGTTAGGGTAACGGTTACAGTGAGGGTGAGGGTTAGGGTTAGAATGGGGGTTAGGTTTAGGATTAGGGTTAGGATTAGGGCTAGGGTGAGGGTGAGGTTTAGGGTTAGAATTAGGGTGAGTTTTAGGGGTACGTTTAGGGTTAGGTTTAGGGTCAGGGTGAGGTTTAGGGTTAGAGTTAGGGTTAGGGTAAGCCTGAGGGTGATGGTTAGGATTAGGGTTAGTGTTAGAGTTAGGGTTACAATGAGGGTTAGGGTGATTGTGAGGGTTAGGGTTATTATTAGGAACAGGATTAGGGTAAGGGTTAGTTTGTGTGTGAGGGTTAGGTTTAGGTTTAGGGTTAGGTTTAGGCTGGGGGTGAGGGTTCCGTTTAAGTTTGGGTTAGGGTGAGGTTTAGGGTTAGGGTTACAGTGAGCATGAGGGTTAGGGTTAGTTTGAGGGTTAGGCTAAGGCTTAGGATTAGGGTGATGGTTAGGGTTAGGCTTAGGGTGAGGGTTAGGATGACGATTAGGGTTAGGATTAGGGTTAGGGTGAGGGCTAGGGTTAGAGTGAATGTTAGGGTCAGTTTTTGGGTGAGGTTTAGGTGTAGGGTTAGGGTTAGGGATAGAATGAGGATTAGGGTTACAGTGAGGGTGAGGGTTAGGGTAAGGGTGAGGGTTAGGGTTAGAATTTGGGTTGTGGTGAGGGTATATTTTAGGGTTAGATTTAGTGTTAGGGGGAAGGTTAGGGCGAAGGTTAAGGTTAGTGTTAGGGATAAGGTTAGGGTGAGGGTTAGGTTGAGGTTTAGTGTTAGGGTTAGGGTTAGGGTTAGGGTTAGGGTGAGGGTATGTGAGGGTTAGGGTTAAGCTTAGAGTTATAGTAGGTATGAGAGTGAGGGTGCAGGTGAGGATTAGGGTAAGAGTGATGGTTAGGGTTAGGCTTAGGGTGAGGGTTAGGATGAGCGATAGGGTTAGGTTTATTGTTCGGGTGAGGGCTAGGGTGAGGATTAGGTTTAGAGTAAGTGTGAGGGTTAAGGTTAGGTTGAGGATTGGGGTAGAGTAAGGGTTAGGCTTAGGCTTAGGTTTAGGCTGAGCATGAGTTTGAGGGTGAAGGTAGGATTAGGGTGAAGTTTAGGTTTATGGTTTGGGTGAGGTTTACGGTTAGTGTGAGGGTTAGTGTTAGGGTTAGGGTTAGTGTTAGGTGAGGGTACGTGTTAGGGTGAGAGTTAATGTTAGAGTGAGGTTTATGGTTAGGGTGAGGATTAGAGTTAGGGTTATTGTTTAGGTTAGGGTTCGGTTAAGTTTAGGGTTAGGGTGAGGATTAGGTTTAGGGTTAGGGTTAGGGTGAGGTTTAGGGTTAGGCTAAAGGTGAGGGTTAGCGTGAGGGTGAGGTTTAGGGTTAGTTTTAGGATTAGGATTAGGGTTAGGGTTAGGGTTAATGTTAGGGTGAGTGTTCGGTTGAGGGTTAGGGTTAAGGTTTGTGTTAGGGTTAGGGTTAAGTTTAGGGTGAGGGTTAGGTTGAGGGTGAGGTTTAGGGTTAGGTTTATGGGGAGGGTTAGGATGAGGGTTAGGGTTAGGATTAAGGTTAGGGTGAGGGCTAGGTTGAGGGTGAGGTTTAGGGTTAGGGTTAGGGTGAGGTTTAGGTTTAGGGTTAGGTTAAGGTTAGAGTGAGTTTGAGGTTTAGGTTTAGAGTTAGGGTAAGGGTGACGCTGAGGTTGAGGGTTAGGGTTAGTGTTAGTGTTAGTGTTTGGGTTAGGGTGGGAATTAGGGTTAGGGTGAGGGTGAGGGTGAGGGTTAGGCTTAGACTTAGGGTTAGGATTAGGATTAGGTTAAGTTTAGGGTGAGTGTGATGGTTAGAGTTAGGGTTAGGCTTAGGCTTAGGGTTAGGCTGAGAGTGAGGATGAGGGTGAGCGTTAGGGTTAGGATGAGGGTTAGGGTTAGGATTATGGTTAGGGTGAGGGCTAGGTTGAGGGTGAGTGTGTTAGGGTAAGGTTTAGGTTTAGGGTTATGGTTTGAGTTAGGGTTAGGATGAGGATTAGGGTTACAGTGAGTGTGAGGGTTAAGGTTAGGTTGAGGATTGGGGTTAAGATTATGGTTAGGGTGAGGATGAGTGTTAGGATTAAGGTTAGGGTTAGGGTTAGGTTTTGGGTTAGAATTAGTGTCATTGTTAGTGTTAGGGTTAGATTTATGGTGAGGGTGAGGGTGAGGGTGAGGGTTAGGTTTAGGGTGAGGTTTAGGGTTATTGTTAGGATTAAGGTTAGGATTAGGGGGAGGTTTAGGATTAGATTTAGGATTAATTGTAGGGTTAGGTCGAGCATTAATATTAGGGTTAGTGTTACGGTTAAGGTTAGGTTGAGGGTTAGGTTGAGGATTAGTGTGATGGGTAGTGTGAAATTTAGGGTTTAGGATGAGGTTTAGGGTTAGGGTTAGGGTTAGGATTAATGTTAGGGTTAGGCTTAACTTGAGGGTTAGGTTGAGGGTGAGGTTTAGGGTTAGGGTTAGGATTTGGATTAGGGTTAGGTTTAGGGTGAGGGATGCGATGAGGGTTAGGTTTAAGGATAGGTTTAGGCTTAGTGTTAGGCTGAGGGTGAGGGTGAGGGTGAGGGTTACGGTTAGGGTGAGTCTTACTTTTAGGGTTAGGTTGAGAGTTAGGGTTCAGGTTAAATTTAGGGTTAAGTGAGGGTTAGGGTAACTGTTACAATGAGGCTGAGGTTTAGGGTTAGGATGAGGGTTAGGGTTAGGGTTAGGGTTAGTGTTAGGGTTTGGTTACGGTTACGGTGAAGGTGAGGGTTAGGTTTAGGATTAGGGTTAGGGTGAGGTTTAGGGTTAGGGTTAGGGTTAGGGTGAGGCTGAGGGTTTGGGTTAGGGTTAGGGTTCGTGTTATTATTAGGGTTAGGGTTAGAGTTACGGTGAGGGTGACTGTGAGGATTAGGGTTATGGTGATTTTTAGGGTTATGGTTAGGGTTAGCGTGACGGTGAGGGTGAGGTTTAGGGTTAGAGTAAGGGTTAGGGTGATGGTTAAGGTGAGGGTTAGGGTTAGGGTTAGTGTAAGGGTTAGGGTGAGGATTAGGATGAGGGTTAATTTTATGGTTTGGGTGAGGTTTAGGGTTCGGGTTACAGTGAGGGTGAGGTTTAGGGTTAGGGTTAGGGTGAGGGTTAGGATGAGGATTAGGGTTAGGATTAGGGTTAGGGTGAGGACTAGGGTGAGGGTGAGGGTTAGGGTTAGTGTTTGGGTGAGGTTTAGGGTTAGGGTTAGGGTTAGGGTGAAGGTTAGTATGAGGGTGAGGGATACAGTGAGTGTGAGTTTTAGGGTTAGGGTGAGGGTTAGGGTTAGTATTTGGGTTAGGGTAATGTTGAGTTTTAGGTTTAGATTATGTTTAGGGGGAGTGTTAGGTCGAGGGTTAGGGTTAGGATTAGTGTTAGGGTTAAGGTTAGGTTTCAGGTTAGGTTGATGTTCAGGGTCAGGGTTATGATTAGTGTTAGGGTTAGGGTATGTGAGGGTTAGGGTTAGGGTTAGGTTTAGGGTTAGGGTTATGCTGAGGGTGAGGGTGGGGGTGAGGATTAGGATTAGGGTGATGGTTAGGGTTAGGGTTAAGGTGAGGGTTAGCATGAGGGATAGGGTTAGGATTAGGGTTCGGGTGAGGGCTAGGGTGAGTGTGAGGATTAGAATAAGGTTAAGTTTAGGCTTAGGTTTAGGCTGAGCATGAAGTTGAGTGTGAGGGTTCGGGTTAGGGTGATGGTTAGGTTTAAGGTTAAGGTGAGGGTTAGGATGAGGTTTAGGATTAGGGTGAGGTTTAGGGTGAGGATGATAGTAAGGGTAATGGTGAGGTTTAGGCTGAGGTTGAGGGTTAAAATAAGGTTGAGGTTTAGGGTTAGGTTTATGGTTAGGGTTAAGGTTAGGGTGAGGGTTAGATTGAGGATTAGTGTTAGGGTTAGTGTGAGGTTTAGGGTGAGGTTGAGGTTTAGGGTTAGGGTTAGGGTTAGTATTAATGTTTCCGTTAGAGTTAAGGTGAGGATTAGGGTGAGGGTGAATTTTAGGATTAGTGTTAGTATTAGGATTAGGGTTAGGGTTAGCTTGAGTGTGAGGGTTAGGGTTAGGGTTAGGGTTAGGCTTAATGTTAGGCTGAAGGTGAGGGTGAGGGTGAGGGTTAAGGTAAGGCTGAGTGTTAAGGGTAGGGTTAGGGTGAGATTTAGGGTTCGGGTTAAGTTTAGGGTTAGTCTGAGGGTTAGAGTTAGGGTTACGGTGAGCATGAGGGTTAGGGTTAGGTTGAGGGTTAGGATTAGGCTTAGGATTACATTGAGGGTTAGGGTTAGGGTTAGGATCAGGGTTAGGATGAGGATTAGGGATGAGGGCTAGGTTGAGGGTGAGGGTTAGGGTGAGTGTTTGGGTGATGTTAAGGTTTAGGGTTACGTTTAGGGTGATGGCATGTGAGGGTTAGGGTTAGGGTTAGGCTTAGCCTTAGGGTTAGGCTGAGGGTGAGGGTGGGGGTGAGGATCAGCGTTAGGGTTATTGTTTGGCTTAGTGTTAGGGTGAGGGTTAGGATGAGGGTGAGGTTTACAGTGAGGGTCAGGTTTAGGTTTAGGGTGAGGATGATGGTAAGTGTAAAGGTGAGGTTTAGGTTGAGGGTGAGGGTTAAGATTACTGTGAGTGTTAGGGTTAAGTTTAGGGTGAGGGTGAGGTTTAGGATTAGTCTGAGGGTGAGGGTTAGGGTTAGTGATAGATTAAGGTTTAGGGTTAGGGTTAGGGTGAGAGTTAGGGTTTGGTTATGTTTAGGGTTAGGGTGAGGGATAGGGTTAGGGTTAAGGTGAGGGTTAGGATTAGGGTTACAGTGAGGATTAGGGTTAGGGTTAGGGCTAGGGTGAGGGTTAAGGTTAGGGTTAGGGTGAGGGTAAGGATGAGTATTAGGGTTAGTATTAGGGTTAGGTTGAGGGCTAGGGTCAGGGTGAGCGTTAGGGTTAGTGTTAGATTTAGGTTTAGGTTTAGGGTTAGGGTTTGTTTGAGGGTTAGGTTGAGGGTTAGGGTTATGGTGAGAGTGATGATTAGGGTTAGGGTGAGGGTTTGTTTTAGGATTAGCGTTAGCATGAGGATGAGTGTTACTTTTAGGGTTAGGGTTAGGTTTCGGGTTAGGATTAGTGTTATTGTTAGGCTTAGGGTTAGAGTTATGGTGAGGGTGAGGGTGAGGGTGAGGGTGATGGTTAGTGTTAGGGTGAGGTTTAGAGTTAGGGTTAGGATTAGTGTGAGTTTGAGGGTGATGTTTAGGGTTAGATTTAGGGTTTGTTGGAGGGTTAGGATGAGGGCTAGGGTGAGGGTGAGGGTTAGGGTGAGTGTTTGGGTGATGTTAAGGTTTAGGGTTACGTTTAGGGTGAGGGCATGTGAGGGTTAGGGTTAGGCTTAGGCTTAGGATTAGGGTTAGGCTGAGGGTGAGGGTGGGGGGTGAGGATCAGCGTTAGGGTGATTGTTAGGCTTAGGGTTAGGGTGAGGGTTAGGATGAGGGTGAGGTTTACAGTGAGGGTCAGGTTTAGGGTTAGGGTGAGGATGATGGTAAGTGTAAAGGTGAGGTTTAGGTTGAGGGTGAGGGTTAAGATTACTGTGAGTGTTAGGGTTAAGTTTAGGGTTAGGGTGAGGTTTAGGATTAGTGGGAGGGTGAGGGTTAGGGTTAGTGTTAGATTAAGGTTTAGTGTTAGGGATAGGGTGAGAGTTAGGGTTTGGTTATGTTTAAGGTTAGGGTGAGGGATAGAGTTAGGGTTAAGGTGAGGGTTAGGATTAGGGTTACAGAGAGGATTAGGGTTAGGGTTAGGGCTAGGCTGAGGGTTAAGTTTAGGGTTAGGGTGAGGGTAAGGATGAGGATTAGGTTTAGGATTAGGTTTAGGGTGAGGGCTAGGGTGAGGGTGAGGGTTAGGGTTAGTGCTAGATTTAGGATTAGGTTTAGGGTTAGGGTTAGGGTAAGGGTTAGGTTGAGGGTTAGGGTTATGGTGAGGGTGACGATTAGGGTTAGGGTGAGGGTTAGGGTTAAGATTAGGGTTAGCATGAGGGTGAGTGTTAGGATTAGGGTTAGGGTTAGGGGTTGGGTTCGGTTTAGTGATACAATTAGTGTTATTTTTAGGGTTAGAATTGTGGTAAGCGTGAGGGTGAGGTTAAGGGTTAGGGTTAGTTTGAGGTTTAGGGTTAGGGTTAGTATTAGGGTTAGCAGGAGGGTGAGTGTTAGGATTAGGGTTAGAGTTAGTGTTTGGGTTAGGTTTAGGGTTAGGATTAGTGTTATTGTTAGCATTAGAGTTAGGATTAGGGTGAGGGTTAGGGTTAGTGTGAGGGTTAGGGTTAGTGTTAGGGTTAGTGTTAGGGTGAGGGTATGTGTTAGGGTGAGGGTTAGGTTTAGGGTGCGGGTTATGGTTAGTGTGAGAGTTAGGGTTAGGTTTAGGGTTATTGTTAGGTTTAGGGTTAGGGTTACAGTTACGGTGAGGTTGAGGTTTAGGGTTAGGGTGATGTTTAGTGTGAGAGTTAGGGTTAGGGTTAGGGTTAGGGTAAGAGGGAGGTTTAGGGTTAGAGTTAGGGTTAAGGTGAGACTGAGGTTGAGGGTTAGGTTTAGGTTTAGGATTAGGATTAGGGTAAGGGTTAGGTTGAGTGTGAGGGTTAGGGTTAGGGTTAGGGTAAGGTTTAGGGTAACACTGAGGGTGAGGGTTAGGGTGAGCTTTAGGGTGAAGATTGGGGTTAGGGTGAGGGTGAATGTGTGTTAGAGTTAGGTTTAGGGCTAGGCTTAGGGTTACGCTGAGGGTGAGGTTGAGGGTGAGGGTTAGGGTTAGGGTGAGGTTTAGGGTAAGGGTTAGGGAGAGGGTTAGGATGAGGGTTAGTGTTAGGATTAGGGTTAGGGTGAGGGCTAGGGTGAGGGTGAGGTTTAGGTTTAGTTTGAGGGTGAGGTTTAGTGTTAGAGTTAGCGTTAGTTTTAGGCTGATGGTGAAGGTAAGGGTTAGGATTAATGTTAGGGTTAGGCTTAAGGTGAGGGTTAGGTTGAGGGTGAGGGTTAGGATAAGGGTTAGGAGTAGAATTAGGGTTAGGGTGAGGGTGAGGGTGATATTTATGGTTAGGGATAGGCTTAGGGTTAGGCTGAGGTTGAGGGTGAGGGTTAGGGTGAGGTTTAGGGTTAGGGTTAGGGTGAATGTGAGGGTTAGGATTAGGGTTAGGATTTGGATTATGCTGAGCGTGAGGGTGTGGGTCAGTGTTAGGGTTAGGGTTATGGGGAGGGATAGGATGAGTGTTAGGGTTAGGGTGAGGTTTAGGGTGAGGGTGAGTGCCTGTGTTAGGGTTAGGTTTAGGGTTAGTCTTAGGGTTAGGCTGAGGGTGAGGTTGAGGCTGAGGGTTAGTGTTAGGGTGATAGTTAGGGTAAGGGTTAGGGGGAGGGTTAGGAAAAGGGATAGGGTTAGGATTAGGGTTCGGTGAGGCTAGTGTGAGGATGAGGTTTAGGGTTAGGGTTAGCTTGAGGGTTAGGATTAGGGTAAGTGTGAGAGTTAGTGTTTGAGTTATGTTTAGTGTTAGGTTGAGGGTTAGGGTAAGGGTTACTGTGAGGGTGAGGGTTACGATGAGGGTTAGGGTTAGGATTAGTGTTAGGGTGAGGGCTAGGTTGAAGGTGAGAATTAGGGTTAGGGTTTGGGATAGGGTTAGGCTTACAGTTAGGTGTAGGGTTAGTGTTAGTGTGAGGGTGACATTTAGGGTTAGAGTTAGGGGTAGGATGAGGCTGAGGTTGAGGGTTAGGGTTAGGGTTAGTGTTAGATTTAGGGTTAGCATGACGGTTAGGTTGAGGGTGAGGGTTGGGCTTAGGGTTAGGATTAGGTTTAGGGTAAGGGTTAGGGTGAGTGTGAGCGTTAGGTCTAGTGTTAGGGTTTTTCATAGGGTTAGGCTGAGTTTGAGAGCGAGGGTGAGGGTTAGGGTTAGTTTTAGATTAAGGTTTAGGGTTAGGGTTAATGTTAGGGTGAGAGTTAGGATTCGGTTATGTTTTGGGTTAGGATGAGGGTTAGGGTTAAGGTTAAGGTGAGGGTGAGGTTTAGGGTTACGTTGAGGATTAGGGTTAGGGTTAGGGCTAGGGTGACGGCTAAGGTTAGTGTTAGGTTGATTGAGGTTGATTGTAAGGATGAGGATTAGGGTTAGGATTAGAGTTAGGTTGAGTGCTAGGGTGAGGGTGAGGGTTAGGATTAGTGTTAGATTAAGGTTTAGGGTTATTGTTAGGGTTAGGGTGAGGGTTAGGTTGAGGGTTAGGGTTAGCTTGAGGGTTAGGATTAGGGTAAGTGTGAGAGTTAGTTTTTGAGTTAAGTTTAGTGTTAGGTTGAGGGTTAGGGTAAGTGTTACTGTGAGGGTGAGGGTTAGGATGAGGGTTAGAGTTAGGATTAGTGTTAGGGTGAGGGCTAGGGTGAGGGTGAGATTTAGGGTTAGGGTTAGTGTTAGGGTTAGGCTTAGGGTTAGGTGTAGGGTTAGTGTTAGTGTGAGGGTAACGTTTAGGGTTAGAGTTAGGGGTGGATGAGGCTGAGGTTGAGGGTTATGGTTAGGGTTAGTGTTAGATTTAGGGTTAGGGTGAGGGTTAGGCTTAGGGTTAGGATTAGGTTTAGGGTAAGGGTTAGGGTGAGTGTGAGGGTTAGGTCTAGTGTTAGGGTTTTTCTTATGGTTAGGCTGAGTTTGAGAGCGAGGGTGAGGGTTAGGTTTAGTTTTAGATTAAGGTTTATTTTTAGGGTTAATATTAGGGTGAGAGTTAGGATTCGGTTATCTTTTGGGTTAGGATGAGGGTTAGGGTTAAGGTTAAGGTGAGGGTGAGGTGTAGGGTTACGTTGAGGATTAGGGTTGGGGTTAGGGCTAGGCTGAGGGCTAAGGTTAGTGTTAGGTTGATTGTAAGGATGAGGATTAGGGTTGAGTGCTAGGGTGAGGGTGAGGGTAAGGATTAGTGTTAGATTAAGGTTTAGGGTTATTGTTAGGGTTAGGGTGAGGGTTAGGTTGAGGGTTAGCATTAGGTTGAGGGTGATGATTAGTGTTAGGGTGAGGGTTTGGTTTAGGATTAGGGTTAGCATGAGGGTGAGTTTTAGGATTAGGGTTAGGGTTAGGGTTAGGGTTAGGTTTCGGGTTAGGATTACTGTTATTGTTAAGGTTAGGGTTAGAGTTATGGTGAGGGTGAGGGTGAGGGTGAGGGTGATGGTTATGTTTAGGGTGAGTTTTAGGGTTAGGGTTACGATTAGGGTGAGGTTGAGAGTGAGGGTTAGGGTTAGGGTGAGGCTTTGGGTTAGGGTTATAGTGAGAGTTAGGGTTCGATGATGTTTAGGGTTAGGGTGAGGGTTAGGGTTAGGGTTAAGGTGAGGGTGAGGTGTAGGGTTACGTTGAGTATTAGGCTTAGGGTTAGGGCTAGGGTGAGGGTTAAGGTTAGGGTTAGGGTCAGGGTACGAATGAGGATTGGGGTTAGGATTAGGGTTAGGGTGAGTGCTAGGGTGAGGGTGAGGATTAGGCTTAGTGTTAGATTAAGGTTTAGGGTTAGGGTTAGGGTTAGGGTGAGGGTTAGGTTGAGGGTTAGGGACAGTGTTAGGGTGAGTTTATGTGTTAGGGTGAGGGTAATGCTTACTGTGCAGGTTATGGGTAGTGTGACCCTTAGGGTTAGGATTAGGGTTATTGCTAGGTTTAGGGTTAGAGTTACGGTTACGGTGAGGGTGAGGGTTAGGTTTAGGGTTAGGGTGAGGTTAAGGGTTAGGGTTACGGTTAGGGTTAGGGTGAGGGTGAGGTTTAGGTTTAGAGTTAGGGTTAAGCTGAGGCTGAGGGTGAGGATTAGGGTTAGGTTTAGGATTAGGATTAGGGTAAAGGTTAGGTTGAGTGTGAGGGTTAGGGTTAAGATAAGGGTGAGGGTTAGGGTTAAGTTTAGGGTTAGGGTAAGGGTTAGGGTTAGGTTTAGGGTGAGGTTTAGGGTTAGGGTTAGGGTTAGGGTGAGGGTGAGGTTTAGGGTGAGGATGAAGGTTAGGGTTAGGGTGAGGGTGATGGTTAGAATTAGGGTGAGGGTGAGGGCTAGGGTGCGGGTGAGGTTTAGGGTTAGGGTTAGGGTTAGGGTGAGGTTTAGGATTAGGGTGAGGGTTAGGGTTAGTGTGACGGTTAGTGTTAGGATTAGGGTTAGTGTTAGGATGAGGGTATGTCTTAGGGTGAGGGTTAGGGTTAGGTGATGGTTATGGTTTGTGTGAGGGTTAGGGTTAGGTTTAGGGTTATTGTTAGGTTTAGGATTAGGGTTACGGTTACGGTGAGGGTGAGGGTTAAGGTTAGGGTTAGGGTGAGATTTAGTGTTAGGGTTAGGTTAGAGTTAGGGTTATGGTGAGGGTGAATTTTAGGTCTACAGTTAGGATTAGGGTGCGGGTTAGGGTTAGGGTGCGGGTTAGGGTGGGGGGGACGGTAAGGGTAAAGGTGAGGCTTAGGCTGAGGGTGAGGGTTAAGATAAGGGTGAGGGTTAGGTTTAGGTTTAGGGTGAGGGTTACATTGAGGATTAGGTTTAGGGTTAGTGTGAGGTTTAGGGTGAGGGTGTTTGTTAGGGTTAGGATGAGGCTGAGGGTTAGAATTAGGTTTAGGGTGAGGGCTAGGTTGAGGGTGAGGTTTAGGATTAGGGTTAGGGTTAGGGTGAGGTTTAGGATAAGGGTGAGGGTTAGGTTTAGTGTGTGGGTTAGTGTTAGGGTTAGGGATAGTGTTTGGGTGAGGTGATGTGTTAGGGTGAGGGTTAGCGTTAGGGTGAGGGTTATGGTAAGGGTGAGGGTTAGGGTTAGGTTTAGGGTTATTGTTAGGTTAAAGGTTAGGGTTTCGGTTAAGATGAGGGTGTGGGTTAGGGTTAGTGTTAGGGTGAGGTTTAGGATAAGGGTGAGGGTTAGAGTTAGGATTAGTGTGAGGGTAAGGTTTAGGTGTACAATTAGTGTTAGGGTGAGGGTTAGGGTGTGGGTTCGCGTGGGGTTGAAGGTAAGGGTGAAGTTGAGGGTTAGGCTGAGGGTGAGGGTTACGTTAAGGGTGAGGGTTAGGTCTAGGGTAAGGGTTAGTGTTAGCTTTAGGGTGAGGGTGTTGGTTAGATTGAGGATTGGTGTTCGGGTTAGTGTGAGGTATAGGGTGAGAATGAGGGTTATGGTTAGGGTGAGGGCTAGGGCGAGGGTGAGGTTTAGGCTTATGGTGATGTTTAGGGTTTGTGTGAGGGTTAGTGTTAGGGTTAGTGTAAGTGTTACGGTGAGGGTTAGGGTTAGGGTGAGGCTAAGTCTTAAGGTGAGTGTTATGGTTAGGTTGAGGGTTAGGGTTAGGTTTAGGTTTATTATTAGCATTAGGGTGAGGGTTATGGTTATGGTGAGGGTGAGGGTGAGGGTAGGGGTAGGGCTAGTATGAGGTTTAGGGATAGGGTTAGGTTTAGGGTTAGGGTCAGGGTGAGGTTTAGTGTTAGAGTTAGGGTTAGGGTGAGGGTTAGTGTTAGGTTTAGGGTTAGGGTTAGGTTTAGGGTGAGGGTTGGGTTAGGATTAAAGTTAAGGATAGGCTTAAGGTGAGGGTTAGGTTGAGGGTGAGGGTTAGAGTTAGGGTTGGAGTAGGATTAGGGTTAGGGTTAGGGTGTGAGTGAGGGTTAGGGTTAGGGTTAGGGATAGGCTTAGGGTTAGGCTGAGGTTGAGGGTGAGGGTTAGGGTTAGGTTTAGGATTAGGATTAGGGTAAGTGTTAGGTTGAGTGTGAGGTTTAGGGTTAGGGTTAGGGTTAGGTTTAGGGTTACACTGAGGGTGAGGGTGAGGGTGAGGGTTAGGGTTAAGGTGAGGTTTAGGGTTAGGGTTAGGGTTAGGGTGAGGGTGAGTTTTAGGGTTAGATTTAGGGTTAAGCTGAGGCTGAGGGTGAGGATTAGTGTTAGGTTTAGGATTAGGATTAGGGTAAGGTTTAGGTTGAGTGTGAGGGATAGGGTTAGGGTTAGGTTTAGGCTTACACTGAGTGTGAGTGTGAGGGTGAGGGTTTGGGTTAGGATTAGGGTTAGGGTGAGGGTGAGTGTGTGTGTTAGAGTTAGGTTTAGGGTTAGGCTTAGGGTTAGGCTGATGGTGAGGTTGAGGGTGAGGGTTAGGTTTAGGGTGAGGGTTAGGGTAAGGGTTAGGGGGATGGTTAGGATGAGGGTTAGTGTTAGGATTAGGGTTAGGGTGTGGGCTAGGGTGAGGGTGAGATTTAGGTTTAGGGTGAGGGTGAGGTTTAGTGTTAGAATTAGTGTTAGTTTGAGGCTGAGGGTGAGGTTTAGCCTTAGGATTAATGTTAGGCTTAGGCTTAAGTTGAGGTTTAGGTTGAGTGTGAAGGTTAGGATTAGGGTTAGGAGTAGGATTAGGTTTAGGGTGAGGGTTCGGGTTCGGGTTCAGGTTAGGGTTAGGGATAGGCTTAGGTTTAGGCTGAGGTTGGTTGACGGTGAGGGTTAGGGTTAGGACGAGGTTTAGGTTTAGGGTTAGGATTAGGGTTATGGTGAGGGTGAGGTTTAGGTTTAGAGTTAGGGTTAAGCTGAGGCTGAGGGTGAGGGTTAGGGTTAGGTTTATGTTTAGGATTAGGGTAAGGGTTAGGTTGAGTGTGAGGGTTAGGGTTAGGGTTAGGGTTAGGTTTAGGGTTACACTGAGGGTGAGGGTGAGGGTGAGGTTTAGGGTGAAGATTGGGGTTAGGGTGAGGATGAGTGTGTGTGTTAGAGTTAGGTTTAGGGCTAGGCTTAGAGTTACGCTGAGGGTGAGGTTGAGGGTGAGGGTTAGGGTTAGGGTCAGGGTTAGGGTAAGGGTTAGGGGGAGGGTTAGGATGAGGGTTAGTGTTAGGATTAGGGTTAGGTTGAGGGCTAGGGTGAGGGTTAGGTTTAGGTTTAGGGTGAGGGTTAGGTTTAGTGTTAGAGTTAGTGTTAGTTTTAGGGTGATGGTGAGGGCAAGGGTTAGGATTAATTTTAGGCTTAGGCTTAAGGTGAGGGTTAGGTTGAGGGTGAGGGTTAGGATAAGGGTTAGGAGTAGAATTAGGGTTAGGGTGAGGGTGAGGGTTATGGTTAGGGATAGGCTTAGGGTTAGGCTGAGGTTGAGGCTGAGGTTTAGGGTGAAGTTTAGGGTTAGGGTTAGGGTGAATGTGAGAGTTAGGGTTAGGGTTAGGATTAGGATTACGCTGAGGGTGAGGGTGTGGGTTAGTGTTAGGGTTAGGGTTATGGGGAGGAATAGGATGAGTGTTAGGGTTAGGGTGAGGTTTAGGTTGAGAGTGAGTGTCTGTGTTAAGGTTAGGTTTAAGGTTAGGCTTGGGTTAGACTGAGGGTGAGATTGAGGCTGAGGTTTAGTGTTAGGGTGAGGCTTAGGGTAAGGGTTAGGGGGAGGGTTAGGAAAAGGGATAGGGTTTGGATTAGGGTTCGGTGAGGCTAGTGTGAGGATGAGGTTTAGGGTTAGGGTTAGCTTGAGGGTTAGGATTAGGGTAAGTGTGAGAGTTAGTGTGAGAATTAAGTTTAGTGTTTGGTTGAGGGTTAGGGTAAGGGTTACTGTGAGGGTGAGGGTTAGGTTTAGGTTGAGGGTGATGGTTGAGATTAGGGTTAGGATGAGGGTGAGGGTTATGGTTAGTGTTAATGTGAGTGATAGGATGAGGGTTAAGGTTAGGATTAGTGTTAGGGTGAGGGCTAGCGTGAGGGTGACGTTTAGGGTTAGAGTTAGGGGAAAGATGAGGCTGAGGTTGAGTGTTAGTGTTAGGGTTAGTGTTAGATTTAGGGTTTGGGTGAGGGTTAGGTTGAGGGTGAGGGTTAGGCTTAGGGTTAGGGTTAGGTTTAGGGTAAGGGTTAGGGTGAGTGTGAGCTTTAGGGCTAGTGCTAGGGTTTTTCTTAGGGTTACGTTGAATTTGAGGGTGAGGTTGAGGGTTTGGGTTAGTGTTAGATTAAGGTTTAGGGTTAGGGTTAGCGTTAGGGTTAGGGTGAGAGTTAGGTTTCAGTTACTTTTGGGTTAGGGTGAGGGTTAGGGTTAGGTTTAAGATGAGGGTGAGGTGTAGGGTTACGTTGAGGATTAGGGTTAGGGTTAGGGCTAGGGTAAGGGTTACGGTTAGGGTTAGGGTGAGGGTAAGGATGAGGATTAAGGTTAGGATTAGGGTTAGGTTAACAGCAAGAGTGAGTTTCAGGGTTAGGATTAGTGTTAGATTAACGTTTAGGGTTATTTTTAGGGTTAGGGTGAGGGTTAGGTTGAGGGTTAGGGTTATGGTGAGGGTGATGATTAGGGTTAGGGTGAGGGTTTGGTTTAGGATTAGGGTGAGCTTGAGGGTGAGTGTTAGGATTAGGGTTAGGTTTAGGGTTATGGTTAGGTTTCGGGTTAGGATTTGTGTTATTCTTAAGTTTAGGGTTAGAGTTATGGTGAGGGTGAGCGTGAGGGTGAGGGTGATGGTTAGGATTAGGGTGAGTTTTACGGTTGGGTTTAAGATTAGGGTGAGGTTGACTGTGAGAGTTAGGGATATGGTGAGGGTTAGGGTTAGGGTTAGGGTGAGAGTTAGAGTTCGATGATGTTTTGGGTTAGGGTGAGGGTTAGGGTTAGGGTTACGGTAAGCATGAGGTTTAGGGTTACGTTGAGTATTAGGCTTAGGGTGAGGGCTAGGGTGAGGGTTAAGGTTAGGGTTAGGGTGAGGATAAGGATGAGGATTAGGGTTAGGATTAGGGTTAGGGTGAGTGCTATGTTCAGGGTGAGGGTTAGGGTTAGTGTGAGATTAAGGTTTAGGGTTAGGGTGAGGGTTAGGGTGAGGGTTAGTTTGAGGGTTAGGGTTACAGTGAGGGTGATTATTAAGGTTAGGGTGAGAGTTAGGGTTAAGATTAGGGTTAGCATGAGGGTGAGTGTTAGGATTAGGTTTAGGGTTAGGGTTAGGGTTAGGTTTAGGGTTAGGATTAGTGTTATTGTTAGGGTTAGGGTTAGAGTTATGGTGAGGGTGAGGGTGAGGGTGAGGTTTAGGGTAAGTGTTAGGGTGAGGTATAGGGTTAGGGTTAAGATTACGGAGAGGGTGAGTGTGAGGGTTATATTTGGGGTTAGTTGGAGGGTTAGGTCGATGGTTAGGGTTAGGGTTAGTTTTAGGGTTAAGGTTAGGTTGAGGGTTAGGTTGAGGTTTAGGGTTATGGTTATGGTTAGTGTTAGGATTAGGGTGAGGGTGAGGATGAGTGTGAGGGTTAGGCTTAGGCTTAGGTTTAGGCTGAGGGTGTGGGTGGGGGTGAAGATTAGGTTTAGGGTGATGGTTAGAGTTAGGGCTAGGGTGAGGGTAAAGATGAGGGTTAGGATTAGGATTAGGGTTAGGATGAGGGCTAGGGTGAGGGTGAGGGTTAGGGTAAGTGTTAGACTTAGGCTTAGGGTTAGGCTGAGCATGAGGTTGAGGGTGAGGTTGAGGGTTAGGATGATCGTTAGGTTTATGGTTAGGGTGAGGGTTAGGATGAGGTTTAGGGTTACGTTGAGGGTTAGGGTTAGGATGATGGTTAGAATTAGGGTTAGGGTGAGGGCTAGGGTGAGGGTGAGGGTTAGGGTTAGGGTTAGGGTTAGGGTGAGGTTTAGGATGAGGGTGAGTGTTAGGGTTAGTGTGATGGTTAGTGTTAGGGTTAGGGTTAGTGTTAGGGTGAAGTTATATGTCAGGGTGAGTGTTATGCTTAGGGTGCGGGTTATCGGTAGTGTGACTTACTTTTAGCGTTAGGGTTATTGCTAGGTTTAGGGTTACGGTTACGTTGAGTGTGAGGGTTAGGGTTAGGGTTAGGGGGAGTTTTAGGTTTAGGTTTAGGGTTAGGGTTAGGATGAGGGTGAGGTTTATGTTTAGAGTTAGGGTTAAGCTGAGGCTGAGGGTGAGGGTTAGGGTTAGGTTTAGGATTAGGATTAGGGTGAGGGTTAGGTTGAGTGGGAGTGTTAGGGTTAGGGTTAGGGTTAGGTTTAGAGTTACACTGAGGGTGAGGGTGAGGATGAGGGTTACGGTTAGGATTAGGGTTAGGGTGAGGGTGAGTGTGTGTGTTAGAGTTAGGTTTAGGGTTAGGCTTAGGGTTAGGCTGAGGGTGAGGTTGAGGGTGAGGGTTAGGGTTAGGGTGAGGGTGAGGGTAAGGGGGAGGGTTAGGATGAGGGTTAGTGTTAGCATTAGGGTTAGGGTGAGGGCTAGGTTAAGGGTGCGGTTTAGGTTTAGTGTGAGGGTGAGTTTTAGTGTTAGAGTTAGTGTTAGTTTGAGGCGGAGGGTGAGGGTTAGCGTTAGGATTAATGATAGGCTTAGGCTTAATTTGAGGGTTAGGTTGAGGGCGAGGGTTAGGATTAGGGTTAGGGGTAGGATTAGGGTTAGTGTGAGGGTGAGGGTGAGGGTTATGGTTAGGGTTAGGTATAGGCTTAAGTTTAGGATGAGGTTGAGGGTGAGGGTTAGGGTTAGGGTTAGGGTGAGTGGGAGGGTTACTGTTAGGGTTAGGCTTAGGATTAGGCTGAGGGTGAGGGTGTGGGTTAGTGTTTGCGTTAGGGTTAGGGTTATGTGGAGGTTTAGGATGAGGGTTAGGGTTAGGGTGAGGTTTTGGGTGAGGGTGAGTGTGTGTGTTAGTGTTAGGTTTAGGGTAAGGCTTAGGGTTAGGCTGAGGTTGAGGTTGAGACTGAGGGTTAGTGTTAGGGTGAGGGTTAGGGTAAGGGTTACGGGGAGGGTTAGGAAAAGGGATAGGGTTAGGATTAGGTTTCGGTGAGGCTGGGGTGAGGATGAGGTTTAGGGATATGGTTAGCTTGAGGGTTAGGATTAGCGTAAGGGTGAGAGTTAGTGTTCGGGTTAAATTTAGGGTTACATTGAGGGTTAGTATAAGGGTTACTGTGAGGGTGAGGGTTAGGTTTAGGTTTAGGGGGAGGGTTCAGATTAGGGTTAGGATGAGGGTGAGGGTTATGGTTAGTGTTAGGGTGAGGGTTAGGATGAGGGTTAGGGTTAGGTTTAGGGTTAGGGTTAGGGTGAGGTTTAGGGTTAGGGATAGGATTAGTGTTAGGGTGAGGCTGAGGTTTAGCGTTAGAGTTATGTGTAGGATGAGGCTGAGGATAAGGGTTAGAGTTAGGGTTAGTGTTAGTTTTAGGGTTAGGGTGAGGGTTAGTTTGAGGGTGAGGGTTAGGCTTAGGGTTAGGATTAGGTGTAGGGTGCGGGATAGGGTGAGTGTGAGCGTTAGGGCTATGGTTAATGTTTGACTTAGGGTTAGGCTGAGGGTGAGGGTGAGAGTGAGGGTGAGGGTTAGGGTTAGTGTTAGGATAAGGTTTAGGGTTAGAGTTAGGGTTAGGTTGAGAGTTAGGGTTAGGTTATGTTTTAGGTTAGGGTGAAAGTTAGGGTTAGGGTTAAGGTGAGGGTGAGGTGTAGGGTTGCATTGAGGTTTAGGGTTAGGGTTAGGGCTAGGGTGAGTGTTAAGTTTAGATTTAGGGTGAGGGTAAGGATGAGGATTAGGGTTAGGATTAGGGTTAGAATGAGGGCTAGGGTGAGGATGAGGGTTAGGATTAGTGTTACATTAAGGTTTAGGGTTAGGGTTAGGGTGAGGGTTAGGTTGAGGGTTAGGGTTAAGGTGAGGGTGATGATTAGGGTTAGGGTGAGTGTTTGGTTTAGGATTAGGGTTAGCGTTAGGGTGAGTGTTAGGATTAGGGTAAGGCTTAGGGTTAGGGTTAGGTTTCCGGTTAGGATTAGTGTTATTGGTAGGGTTAGGGTTAGAGTTATGGTGAGGGTGAGGGTGAGGGTTAGGGTTAGGGTGAGATTTAGGGATAGAATTAGTATTAGTGTGAGTTTGAGGTTGAGGGTGAGGGTTAGGGCTAGGGTTAGGGTTAGGGTGAGAGTTAGGGTTCGATTATATTTATGTTTAGCATGAGGGTTCGGGTTACATTGAGGATTAGGCTCATGGTTAGGGCTAGGGTGAGGGTAAGGATGAGGATTAGGGTTACAATTAGGGTTAGGTTGAGGGCTATGGTGAAGTTGAGGGTTAGGGTTAGTTTTAGATTAAGATTTATGTTTAGGGTTAGGGTGAGGGTGAGTGTTAGGTTGAGGGTTAGGGTTTCAGATTGGGTGATGAATAGGGTTAAGGTGAGGGTTAGGGTTAGGATTAGGGTTAGCATGTGGTTGCGTGTTAGGATTAGGGTTAGGGTTAGTGTTTGGATTAGGTTTATTGTTAAGATTAGTGTTATTGTTAGGGTTAAGTTTAGAGTTATGGTGAGGGTCAGGGTGAGGGTGAGGGTTAATGTTAGGGTTAGGTTGAGGTTTAGGGTTAGGGTTAGGATTAGGGTTAGGGTGAGGGTGAGGTTTAGGGTTAGGTTTAGTGTTAGTTGGAGGGTTAGGTCGAGGGTTAGGGGTAGGTTTAGTTTTAAGGTTAAGGTTAGGGTGAGGGTTAGGTTGAGGTTTAGGTTCATGGTTAAGGTTAGGGTTAGGATTAGGGTGAGGGTGAGGGTGAGTGTGAGGGTTAGGGTTAGGGTTAGGGTTAGGCTTAGGTTTAGCCTGAGGGTGAAGGTGGGGTTTAGTGTTAGGTTTAGGGTTAGGCTTAGGGTTAGGCTGAGGGTGAGGTTGAGGCTAAGGGTTAGTGTTAGGATGAGGGTTAGGGTAAGGGTTAGTGTAAGGGTTAGGATAAGCTTTAGGCTTAGGGTGAGGGTTAGGGTGAGGATGATATTAAGGGTAAAGGTGAGGTTTAGGTTGAGGGTGAGGGTTAAGATAAGGATGAGGGTTAGGGTTAGTGTTAGGGTTAGGGATAGGGTTAGGGTTAGGGTGAAGGTTAGATTGAGGATTAGGGTTAGGGTTAGTGTGAGGTTTAGGGTGAGGATGAAGTTTAATGTTAGGGTGAGGGTGATGGTTAGAATTAGGGATAGGCTGAGAGCTAGGGTGAGGGTGAGTTTTAGGTTTAGGGTTAGAGTTAGGGTGAGGTTTAGGATTAGGGTGAGGGTTAGGGTTAGTGTGAGGGTTAGTGTTAGGGTTAGTGTTAGTATTAGGGTGAGGGTATGTCTTAGGGTGAGGGTTAGGGTTCGGGTGTGGGTTATGGTTTGTGTAAGGGTTAGGTTTAGGGTTAGGGTTATTGTTAGGTTTAGGGTTAGGGTTACCGTTACAGTGAGGGTGAGGGTTAGGGTTAGGGTGAGGTTTAGTGTTAGGTTTAGTGTTAGAGTTAGGGTTATGGTGAGGTTGAGGTTTAGGGCTACAGTTAGGGTTAGTGTTTGGGTAAGGGTTAGGGTGCGGGTTAGCGTGGGGGTGAAGGTAAGGGTATAGGTAAGGTTTAGGCTGAGGGTGAGGGTTACGGTAAGGGTGAGGGTTAGGGTTATGGTGACGGTTAGTGTTAGCTTTAGGGTGAGGTTGAGGGTTAGTGTTAGGGTTAGCTTGAGGGTTAGTGTGAGGTTTAGGGTGAGGATGAGGGTTAGGCTCAGGGTGAAGGCTAGGGTGAGGGTGAAGGTTGGGGTTAGTGTTAGGCTGAGGTTTAGGGTTAGGGTGATGTTTAGGGTTAGTGTGAGTGTTAGTGTTAGTGTTAGGGTTAGTGTTAGGGTGAGGCTAAGTTTTAGGGTGAGCTTTAGGGTTAGGGTGAGGGTTATGTTTATGGTGAGGGTTAGGATTAGGGTTAGCAGTAGGATTAGGGTTAGGGTGATGGTGAGGGTGAGGGTTAGGGTTAGGGTTAGGGATAGACTTAAGTTTAGGCTGAGGTTGAGGGTGAGGATTAGGGTTTGGGTGAGGTTTAGGGTTAGGGTTAATGTGAGTGTGAGGGTTAGGGTTAGGCTTAGCCTTAGGATTAGGCTGAGGATGAGGGTGTGGTTTAGTGTTAGTGTTAGGGTTAGGGTTATGGGGAGGGTTAGGATGAAGCTTAGGGTTAGGGTGAGTTTTAGGGTGAGGGTGAGTGTTTGTGTTAGGGTTAGGTTTAGGGTTAGGCTTAGGGTTAGGCTGAGGGTGAGGTTGAGGCTGAGGGTTAGTGTTAGGGTGAGGGTTACGGGTAAGGTTTGGAAAAGGGATGGGGTTAGGATAAGGGTTGGGTAAGGCTAGGGTGAGGATGAGGTTTAGGGTTAGGATTAGTGTAACTGTGAGAGTTAGTGTTCGGGTGAAGTTTAGGATTAGGTTGAGGGTTATGGTAAGGGTTACGGTGAGGGTGACGGTTAGGGTTAGTTTGAGGGTGAGGGTTCGGATTAGGTTTAGGGTGAGGTAGAGGGTAATATATAGTATTAGGGTGAGATTTAGGATGAGGGTTAGAGTTAGGATTAGTGTTAGGGTGAGGGCTAGGGTGAGGGTGACTTTCAGGGTTAGGGTTAGGGTGAGGTTTAGGGTTAAGGGTAGGGTGAGTGTTAAGGTGAGGGTGACGTTTAGGGTTAGAGTTAGGGGTAGGATGAGGCTGAGGTTGAGGGTTAGGGTTAGGGTTAGTGTTAGATTTAGGGTTAGGGTGAGGGTTAGGTTGAGGGTGAGGGTTAGGCTTAGGGTTAGGATTATGTTTAGGGTAAGGGTTAGGTTGAGTGTGAGCATTAGGGCTAGGGTTAGGGTTTGACTTAGGATTAGGCTGAGGTTGAGGGTGAGGGTTAGGGTTAGTGTTAGATTAAGGTTTAGGGTTAGGGTTAGGGTTAGGGTGAGAGTTAGGGTTCGGTTATGTTTAGGGTTAGGGTGAGGGTTGGGGTTAGGGTTAAGGTGAAGGAGAGGTATAGGATTACGTTGAGGATTAGTGTAAGGGTTAGGCCTAGGGTGAGGGTTAAGGTTAGGGTTAGGTTGAGGGTAAGGATGAGGATTAGGGTTAGGATTAGGGTTAGGGTGAGGTTTAGGGTGAGGGTGAGGGTTAGGATTAGTGTTAGATTAGGTTTAGGGTAACTGTTAGTGTTAGGGGAGGGTTAGGGTTACGGTAAGGGTGATGATTAAGGTTAGGGTGAGGGTTTGGTTTAGGATTAGGTTTAGCATGAGGGTGAGTGTTAGAATTAGGGTAAGGTTAAGGTGAGGGTGAGGTGTAGGGTTACATGGAGGATTAGGGTTAGGGTTAGAGTGAGAGTTAGGTTTGCATTATGTTTAGGGTTAGGGTGAGGGTTAGGGTTAGGGTTATGGTTCGCATGAGGTTTAGGATTACATTGAGGATTAGGCTTAAGGTTAGGGCTAGGGTGAGGAATAAGGTTAGAGTTAGGTTGAGGGTAAGGATGAGGATTAGGGATAGGGTTAGACTTATGGTGAGGATGATGGTGAGGGTGAGGGTTAATGTTAGGGTTAGGGTGAGGTTTAGGGTTAGGGTTAGGAATAGGGTGAGGGTGAGGGTGAGGTTTAGGGTTAGATTAGGGTTAGTTGGAGGGTTAGGTCGAGGGTTAGGGTTAGGTTTAATTTTAGGGTTAAGGTTAGGGTGAGGGTTAGGTTGAGGTTTAGGGTTATGGTTAGGGTTAGGTTTAGGATTAGGGTGAGGGTGAGGGTGAGTGTGAGGGTTAGGGTTAAGGTGAGGCTTAGGCTTAGGTTTAGGCTGAGGGTGAGGGTGGGGGTGAAGATTAGGTTTAGGGTGATGGTTAGGGTTAGGGCTAGGGTGAGGGTTATGATGAGGGTCAGGATTAAGATTAGGGTTAGGGTGAGGGCTAAGGTGAGGGTGAGGGTTAGGGTAAGGGTTAGGCTTAGGCTTAGGGTTACGCTGAGCATGAGGTTGAGGGTGAGGGTTACGGTTAGGGGGATGGTTAGGTTTACGGTTAGGGTGAGGGTTAGCATGAGTTTTAGTGTTAGGGTGAGGGTTAGGGTGAGGATGATGTTAAGGGTAAAGGTGAGGTTTAGGTTGAGGGTGAGGGTTAAATAAGGGTGAGGGTTAGGTTTAAGTTTAGTGTTAGGGTAAGGGTTAGAGTTAGGGTTAGGTTGAGGGTTAGATTGAGCATTAGGGTTAGGGTTAGTGTGAGGTTTAGGGTGAGGATGAAGGTTAGGGTTAGGGTGAGGGTGATGGTTAGAGTAAGGGTTAGGGTGAGGGCTAGGGTGAGGGTGAGGTTTAGGGTTAGGGTTAGGGTTAGGGTGAGGTTTAGGATTAGGGTAAGGGTTAGGGTTAGTGTGAGGGTTAGTGCTAGGTTTAGGGTTAGTGTTAGGGTGAAGTTATGTCTTAGGGTGAGGGTTAGGGTTAGGGTGCAGTTTAAGGTTTGTGTGAGGGTTAGGGTTAGGGTTAGGGTGAGGTTAATGCTAGAGTTAGGGTTAGAGTTAGGGTTATGGTGAGGGTGAGGTTTAGGCCTACAGTTAGGGTTAGGGTGAGAGTTAGGGATCGGTTATGTTTAGGGTGAGGGTGAGGGGATCGTTGAGCATGAGGTTTAGGGTTACATTGAGGATTAGGATTAGGGTTAGGGCTAGGGTGAGGGTTAAGGTTAGGGTTAGGGTGAGGGTAAGGATGAGGATTAGGGTTAGGGTGAGGGCTAGGGTGAGGGTGAGGGTTACGGTTAGTGTTAGATTAAGGTTTAGGGTTAGGGTTAGGGTTAGGGTGACTGTTAGGTTGAGGGTCAGGGTTTCGGTGAAGTGATGATTAGGTTAGGGTGAGGGTTAGGGTTAGGATTTGGGTTAGCATGAGGGTGAGTGTTAGGGTTAGGGTTAGGGTTAGGGTTTGGGTTAGGTGTCGGGTTAGGATTAGTGTTATTGTTAGGGTTAGGGTTAGAGTTATGGTGAGGATGATGGTGAGGGTGAGGGTTAGGGTTAGGATTAGGTTGAGGTTTAAGGTTAGGGTTAGGATTAGGGTTAGGGTGAGGGTGAGGTTTAGGGTGAGAAAGAGGGATAGGGTTAGGGTGAGGGCTATGGAGAGGGTGAGGTTGAGTGTTATGGTGATGTTTAGGGTTAGTGTGAGGGTTAGTGTTAGGGTTAGTGTAAGGGTGAGGGTAAATGTTAGGGTGAGGGTTAGGGTTAGGGTGAGGGCAAGTCTTCGGTTGAGGGTTAGGCTTAGGGTGAGATTATGGTTAGGTTGAGGGTTAGAGTTAGGGTTAGGATTATTGTTAGCATTAGGGTTAGGGTTACGGTTATGGTGAGGGTGAGGGTGAGGGTTAGGGTTAGGGCTAGAATATGGTTTAGGGACAGGGTTACGGTTAGGTTTAGGGTCAGGATGAGGTTTAGTGTTAGATTTAGGGTTAGGGTGATGGTTAGGGGTAGGATTAATGTTAGGGTTAGGCTTAAAGTGAGGGTTAGGTTGAGGGTGAGGGTTAGATTTAGGGTTAGCAGTAGGATTAGTGTTAGGGTTAGAGTGAGTGTGAGGGTTAGGGTTAGGGTTAGGGATAGGCTTATTGATAGGCTGAGGTTGAGGGTGAGGGTTAGGGTTAGGGTGAGGTTTAGGGTGAGTGTGAGTGTTAGGGTTAGGGTTAGGCTCAGGAATAGGCTGAGGGTGAGGGTGTGGGTTAGGGTCAGGGTGAGGTTTAGGGTTATGGGGAGGGTTCGGATGAGGGTTAGTGTTAGGGTTAGGATGAGGATTAGGGTTAGGATTAGGGTTAGGGTGAGGGCTAGGGTGAGTATGAGGGTTAGGGATAGTGTTAGATTAAGGTTTAGTGTTAGGGTTTCGGTTAGGGTGAGGGTTAGTTTGAGGGTTAGGGTTAAGGTGAGGGTGAGGATTAGGGTTAGGGTATAGGTTAGGGTTCGGATTAGGGCTAGCATGAGTGTGAGTGTTAGGATTAGCGTTAGGGTTAGGTTTAGGGTTAGGATTAGTGTTATTGTTAGGGTTGGGGTTAGAGTTATGGTGAGGGTGAGGGTGAGGGTGAGGTTTATGGTTAGGTTTAGGGTGAGGTTTAGGGTTAGGGTTAGGATTAGCGTTAGGGTGAGGGTGAGGTTTAGGGTTAGCTTTAGGGTTAGTTGGAGGCTTAGGTCGAGGGTTAGGGTTTGGGTTAGTTTTAGGGTTAAGGATAGGGTGAGGGTTAGGTTGAGGTTTAGGGTTATGGTTATGGTTAGGGTTAGGATTATGATGATTGTAAGGGTGAATGTGATGATTAGTGTTAGGCTTAGGCTTAGGTTTAGACTGAGGGTGAGGGTGGGGGTGAGGATTAGGTTTAGGCTGATGGTTAGGGTTAGGGTTAGGGTGAGGGTTGGGCTTAGGCTTAGGGTTAGGCTGAGCATGAAGTTGAGGGTGAGGGTTAGGTTTAGGGTTAGGTTTACCGTTAAGGTGAGGGTTAGGATGAGGTTTAGGGTTAGAGTGAAAGTTAGGGTGAGGGTGATGGTAAGGGTAAAAGGGAGGTTTAGGCTGAGGGTGAGGGTTAAGTTAAGGGTGAGAGTTAGGGTTAGGTTTAGGTTTAGGGCAAGGGTTAGATTGAGGATTAGGGTTAGGGTTAGTGTGATGTTTAGGGTGAGGATGAGGGTTAGGGTTAGGGTGAGGGTGAGGGTTAGAATTAAAGTTAGGGTGAGGGCTAAGGTGAGGGTGAGGGTTAGGTTTAGGGTTAGGGTTAGGGTGAGATTTAGGATTAGGGTGAGGGTTAGGGTTAGTGTGAGGGTTAGTGTTTGGGTTAGGGTTAGTGTTAGGTTGAGGCTTAGTGTTAGGGTGAGGGTTAGGCTTAGGGTGAGGTTTATGGTTACCGTGAGGGTTAGGGTGAGGTTTAGGGTTATTGTTACTTTTAGTATTAGGGTTACAGTTAAGGTGAGGGTGAGGGTTAGAGTTAGGTTTAGGGTGAGTTTTAGTGTTAGGGTTAGGGTTAGAGTTAGGGTTAGAGTGTGGGTGAGGTTTAGGGCTACAGTTAGGGTTAGGGTGAGGGTTAGGATTAGGTTGCGTCTTAGTGTGGGGGTCACGGTAAGGGTAATTGTGAGGGTTAGGCGGAGGGAGAGGGTTAAGACAAGGGTGAGGCTTAGGGTTAGGTTTAGGTTTAGGTTGAGGGTTAGATTGAGGATTAGAGTTAGGGTTAGTGTGAGGGTTATGGTGAGGATGAGTGTTAGAGTTAGGGTGAGGGTGAGGGTTAGAATTAGGGTTAGGGTGAGGGCTAGGGTGAGGGTGAGGGTTAAGATTAGGATTAGGATTAGGGTGAGGTTTAGGATTAGGGGGAGGGTTAGGTTTAGTGTGAGGGTTAATGTTAGGGTTAGGGTTAGTGTTAGGGTGAGAGTTAGTGTTAGGGTGAGCGTTAGGGTTAGTGTGAAGGTTATGGTTAGTGTGAGGGTAAAGGATAGGGTTAGGCTTATTGTTAGGTTTATGGTTAGGTTTACGGTGAATGTGAGGGAGAGGGTTAGGCTTAGGGTTAGGGTGAGGTTTACTGTTAGGGTTAGGGATAAAGTTAGATTTAGGGTGTGGGTGAGGTTTAGGGGTAAATTTAGTGTTAGGGTGAGTTTTAGTGTTAGGGTGCGTGTTAGCGTGGGGGTGACAGTAAGGGTAAAGCTGAGGGTTAGGCTGAAGGTGAAGGTTACATTAAGGGTGAGGGTTAGCTTTAGGGTGAGTGTGAGGGTTAGGCTGAGGATTAGTGTTAGGGTTAGTGTGAAGTTTAGGGTGAGAATGAGGGTTAGGTTTAGGGTGAGGGCTAATGAGAGTGTGAGGTTTATGGTTAGGGTGATGTTTAGGGTTAGTGTGAAGGTTAGTGTTAGGGTTAGTGTTAGGGTGAGGGTAAGTGTTCGGGTGAGGGTTAGGGTTAGGGTGAGGGTAAGTCTTAGGTTGAGGGTTAGGGTTAGGGTGAGGGTTATGGTTAGGTTGAGGGTTAGGGTTAGGGTTAGGATTATTGTTAGCATTAGGGTTAGGTTTAGGGTTATGGTGAGCGTGAGGGTGAGGGTTAGGGTTAGGGCTACAATAAGGTTTAGGGATAGGGTTAGGGTTAAGGGTAGGGTCAGGGTGAGGTTTAGTGTTAGAGTTAGGGTTAGGGTGATGGTTAGGGTTAGGATTAATGTTAGGGTTAGGCTTAAGGTGAGGGTTACGTTGAGGGTGAGGGTTAGAGTTAGGGTTAGGAATAGGATTAGGGTTAGGGTTAGAGTGAGTGTGAGGGTTAGGGTTAGGGTTACGCATAGGCTTAGGGATAGGCTGAGGTTGAGGCTAAGGGTTAGGGTTAGGGTGAGGTTTAGGGTTAGGTTTAGGGTGAGTGTGAGGGTTAGGGTTAGGGTGAAATTTAGGGTGAGGGTGATGGTAAGGGTAAAGGGGAGGTTTAGGCTTAGGGTGACGGTTAAGATAAGGTGAGATTTAGGATTAGGTTTAGGTTTAGGGCAATGGTTAGATTGAGGATTAGGGTTAGGGTTAGTGTGAGGTTTAGGGTGAGGATGAGGGTGAGGGTGTGGGTTAGGGGCAGGTTGAGGTTTAGGGTTATGGGGAGGGTTAGGGTTAGGATTAGGGTTAGGGTAAGTGTGAGTTTGTGTGTTAGGGTTAGGTTTAGGGTTAGGCTTAGGGTTAGGCTGAGGGTGAGGTTGAGGGTGAGGGTTAGAGTTAGGGTGAGGGTTAGGGTAAGGGTTAGGGGGAGGGTTAGGAAGAGGGTTAGGGTTAGGATTAGGGTTGGGTGAGGGCTAGGGTGAGGGTGTGGTTTAGGGTTATGGTTAGGTTGAGGGTTAGGGTTAGGGTAAGTGTGAGAGTTAGGGTTTGGGTTATGTTTAGGGATAGGTTGAGGGTTAGGGTAAGGGTTAGTGTGCGGGTGAGGGTTAGGGTTAGGTTGAGGGTTAGGGTTCAGATTAGGGTTATGGTGAGGGTGAAGGTGAGGTTTTTGTTTAGTGTTAGGGTGAGGGTTAGTATGAGGGTTAGGGTTAGGTTTAGGGTGACGGTTAGGTTTAGGGTTATGGTGAGCCTGAAGTTTCGGGTTAGGTTGAGAGTTAGGGTTAGGTTTAGGGTTAGGGTGAGGGTTAAGGTTAGGGTTAGGGTTAGGGTAAGGATGAGGATTAGGGTTAGGATTAGGGTTAGGGTGAGGGCTAGGGTGAGTATGAGGGTTAGGGTTAGTGTTAGATTAAGGGTTAGGTTTAGGGTTAGGGTTAGGGTGAGGGTGAGTTTGAGGGTTAGGGTTACGGTGAGGGTGAGGATTAGGGTTAGGGTGAGGGTTAGGATTCGGATTAGGGTTAGCATGAAGGTGAGTGTTAGGATTAGGGTTAGGGTTAGGTTTAGGGTTAGGATTAGTGTTATTGTTAGGGTTAGGGTTAGAGTTATGGTGAGGGTGAGGCTGAGGGTGAGGGTTAGGGTTAGTGTTAAGGTGAGGTTTAGGGTTAGGGTTAGGATTAGGTTTAGGTTGAGGTTGAGGTTTATTGTTAGATTTAGGGGTAGTTGGAGGGTTAGGTCCAGGGTTAGTGTTAGGGTTAGTTTTAGGGTTAAGGCTAGAGTGAGGGTTAGGTTGAGGTTTAGAGTTATGGTTAGGGTTAGGTTTAGGATTAGGGTGAGGGTAAGGGTGAGTGTGAGGCTTAGGGTTAGCCTTAGGCTTAGGGTTAGGTTTAGGCTGAGGGTGAGGTTGGGGGTTAGGATTAGGTTTAAGCTGATGGTTAGGATTAGGGTTAGGGTGAGGGTTAGGATGAGGGATAGGATTAGGATTAGGGTGAGGGTTAGGATGAGGGATAGGATTAGGATTAGGGTTAGGTTGAGGGCTAGGGTGAGTTTGAGGGTTAGGGTAACGTTTGGGCTTAGTCTTAGGGTTAGGCTGAGCATGACATTGAGGGTGAGGGTTAGGGTTAGGGTGATGGTTAGGTTTACCGTTAGGGTGAGGGTTAGGATAAGTTTTAGGGTTAAGTTGAAATTTAGGGTGAGGGTGATGGTAAGGGTAAAGGGGAGGTTTAGGCTTAGGGTGACGGTTAAGATAAGGTGAGATTTAGGGTTAGGTTTAGGTTTAGGGCAAGGGTTAGATTGAGGATTAGGGTTAGGGTTAGTGTGAGGTTTAGGGTGAGGATGAGGGCTAGGGTTAGGGTGAGGGTGAGGGTTAGAATTAGGGTTAGGGTGAGGGCTAGGGTGAGGGTGAGGGTTAGGATTAGGGGTAGGGTTAGGGTGAAGTTTAGGTTTAGGGTGAGTGTTAGGGTTAGTGTGAGGTTTAGTGTTTGGGTTAGGGTTAGTGTTAGGGTGAGGGTTAGTGTTAGGGTGAGGGTTAGTGTTAGGGTGAGGGTTATGGTTACGGTGAGGGCTAGGGTGAGGTTTAGGGTTATTGTTACTTTTAGTATTAGGTTTACGGTTAAGGTTAGGGTTAGGGTTAGGGTTAGGGTTAGGGTGAGTTTTATTGCTAGGGTTAGGGTTAGATTTAGGGTTAGGGTGAGGGTCAGGTTTAGGGCTACAGTTAGGGTTAGGGTGAGGGTTAGGATTAGGGTGCATCTTAACGTAGGGTGATGGTAAGGGTAATGGTGAGTGTTAGGCTGAGGGTGAGGGTTAATACAAGGGTGAGGCTTAAGGTTAGGTTTAGGTTTAGGGTGAGTGTTAGATTGAGGATTAGAGTTAGTGTTAGTGTGAGGGTTATGGTGAGGATGAGGGTTAGGGTTAGGGTGAGGGTGAGGGTTAGAATTAGTGTTAGGGTGAGGGCTAGGGTGAGGTGAGGGTTAGGATTAGGGTGAGGTTTAGGATTAGGGGGAGGGTTAGGTTTAGTGTGAGGGTTAATGTTAGGGTTAGGGTTAGTGTTAGGGTGAGAGTTAGTGTTAGGGTGAGCGTTAGGGTTAGTGTGAAGGTTATGGTTAGGGTGAGGGTTAGAGTTAGGTTGAGGGTTATTGTTAGGTTTATGGTTAGGTTTACGGTGAATGTGAGGGTGAGGGTCAGGCTTAGGGTTAGGGTGAGGTTTAGTGTTAGGGTTATGGTTAGTGTTAGGGTTAGGGTGTGGGTGAGGTTAGGGGTACATTTAGGGTTAGGGTGAGGTTTAGTGTTAGGGTGCATGTTAGCGTCGGGGTGACAGTAAGGGTAAAGCTGAGGGTTACGCTGAAGGTGAAGGTTACATTAAGGGTGAGGGTTAGATCTAGGGTGAGTGTTAGTGTTAGCTTTAGGGTGAGGGTGAGGGTTAGATTGAGGATTAGTGTTAGGGTTAGTGTGAAGTTTAGGGTGAGAATGAGTGTTAGGGTTAGGGTGAGGGCTAAAGAGAGTGTGAGGTTTATGGTTAGGGTGATGGTTAGAGTTTGTGTCAGGTTTAGTGTTAGGGTTAGTGTTAGGGTGAGGGTAAGTGTTCGGGTGAGGGTTAGGGTTAGGGTGAGGGTAAGTCTTAGGTTGAGGGTTAGGGTTAGGGTGAGGGTTATGGTTAGGTTGAGGGTTAGGGTTAGGGTTAGGATTATTGTTAGCATTAAGGTTAGGATTACGGTTATGGTGAGTGTGAGGGTGAGGGTTAGAGTTAGGGCTACAATAAGGTTTAGGGATAGGGTTATGGTTAGGTTTAGGGTCAGGGTGAGGTTTAGTGTTAGAGTTAGGGTTAGGGTGATGGTTAGGGTTAGGATTAATGTTAGGGTTAGGCTTAAGGTGAGGGTTAGGTTGAGGGTGAGTGTTAGAGTTAGGGTTAGGAATAGGATTAGGGTTAGGATTAGAGTGAGTGTTAGGGTAAGGGTCAGGGTTAGGGATAGGCTTATTGATAGGCTGAGGTTGAGGGTGAGGGTTAGGGTTAGGGTGAGGTTTAGGGTTAGGTTTAGGGTGAGTGTGAGTGTTAGTGTTAGGGTTAGGCTCAGGAATAGGCTGAGGGTGAGGGTGTGGGTTAGGGGCAGGGTTAGGTTTAGGGTTATGGGGAGGGTTAGGATGAAACTTAGGGTTAGGATTAGGCTTAGGGTGAGGGTGAGTTTGTGTGTTAGGGTTAGGTTTAGGGTTAGGCTTAGGGTTAGAATGAGGGTTAGTTTGAGGGTGAGGGTTAGGGTTAGGGTCAGGGTTAGGGTAAGGGTTAGGGGGAGTGTAAGGAAGAGGGTTAGGTTTAGGATTAGGGTTGGGTGAGGGCTAGTGTGAGGGTGAGGTTTAGCGTTATGGTTACGTTGAGTGTTAGGTTTAGGGTAAGGGTGAGAGTTAGGGTTTTGGTTATGTTTAGGGATAGGTTGAGGGTTAGGGTAAGGATTAGGGTGATTGTGAGGGTCAGGGTTAGGTTGAGGGTTAAGGTTCAGATTAGGGTTTTGGTGAGGGTGAAGGTGAGGTTTTTGTTTAGTGTTAGGGTGAGGGTTAGTATGAGGGTTAGGGTTAGGTTTAGGGTGACAGTTAGGTTTAGGGCTATGGTGAGCCTGAAGTTTCGGGTTAGGTTGAGAGTTAGGGTTAGGTTTAGGGTTAGGGTGAGGGTTAAGGTTAGGGTTAGGGTTAGGGTAAGGATGAGGATTAGGGTTAGGATTAGGGTTAGGGTGAGGGCTAGGGTGAGTATGAGGGTTAGGGTTAGTGTTAGATTAAGGGTTAGGTTTAGGGTTAGGGTTAGGGTGAGGGTGAGTTTGAGGGTTAGGGTTACGGTGAGGGTGAGGATTAGGGTTAGGGTGAGGGTTAGGATTCGGATTAGGGTTAGCATGAAGGTGAGTGTTAGGATTAGGGTTAGGGTTAGGTTTAGGGTTAGGATTAGTGTTATTGTTAGGGTTAGGGTTAGAGTTATGGTGAGGGTGAGTCTGAGGGTGACGGTTAGGGTTAAGGTTAGGGTGAGGTTTAGGGTTAGGTTTAGAATTAGGGTTAGGGGGAGGTTGAGGTTTAGGGTTATGGTTAGGGTTAGGGTTAGGATTAGCCTGAGGGTAAGGGTGAGTGTGAGGGTTAGGGTTAGGCTTAGGCTTAGGTTTAGACTGAGGGTGAAGGTGGGGGGTGAGGATTAGGTTTAGGCTGATGGTTAGGGTTAGGGTTAGGGTAAGGGTTGGGCTTAGGCTTAGGGTTAGGCTGAGCATGAAGTTGAGTGTGAGGGTTAGGGTTAGGGTGATGGTTAGGTTTAAGGTTAGGGTGAGGGTTAGGGTGAGGATGATGGTAAGAGTAAAGGGGAGGTTTAGGCTGAGGGTGAGGGTTAAGATAAGGTGAGAGTTAGGGTTAGGTTTAGGTTTAAGGCGAGGGTTAGATTGCGGATTAGGGTTAGGGTTAGTGTGAGGTTTAGGGTGAGGATGAGAGTTACCGTTAGGGTTAGGGTGAGGGCTAGGGTGAGAGTGAGGTTTAGGATTAGGGTTAGGGTTAGGGTGAGGTTTAGGATTAGGGTGAGGGTTAGGGTTAGTGTGAGGGTTAGTGTTTGGGTTAGGGTTAGTGTTATGGTGAGGGTTAGTTTTAGGGTGAGGGTTAGGGTTAGGGTGAGGGTTATGGTTTGGGTGAGGGTTAGGGTGAGGTTTAGGGTTATTGTTACATTTTGTATTAGGGTTACGGTTAAGGTGAGGGTTAGCGTTAGGTTTAGGGTTAGGTTGAGTTTTAACGTTAGGGTTAGGGTTAGAGTTAGTGTTAGGGTTAGGGTGAGGTTTAGGGCTACAGTTAGGGTTAGGTTGAGGGTTAGGAGTAGGATGCTTCTTAGCGTGGGGGTGACAGTAAGGGTAATGTTGAGAGTTAGGCTGAGGGTGAGGGTTAAGACAAGGGTGAGGCTTAGGGTTAGGTTTAGGTTTAGGGTGAGGGTTAGATTGAGGATTAGAGTTAGGGTTAGTGTGAGGGTTAGGGTGAGGATGAGGCTTAGGGTTAGGGTGCAGGCTAAAAAGAGTGTGAGGTTTATGGTTAGGGTGATGCTTAGGGTTAGTGTCAGGGTTAGTGTTAGGGTTAGTGTTAGGGTGAGGGTAAGTGCTAGGGTGAGGGTTAGGGTTAGGGTGAGGGTAAGTCTTAGGTTGATTGTTAGGGTTAGGGTGAGGGATATGGTTAGGTTGAGGGTTAGGGTTATGGTGAGGGTGAGGATTAGGGTTAGAATGAGGGTTAGGGTTCGGATTAGGGTTAGCATGAGGGTGAGTGTTAGGATTAGGGTTAGGGTTAGGGTTAAGTTTAGGGTTAGGATTAGTGTTATTGTTAGGGTTAGGGTTGGAGTTATGGTGAGGGTTAGTATGAGGGTTAGGTTTAGGGTTAGTGTGAGGTTTAGGGTTAGGTTTAGGATTAGGGTTAGGTTGAGGGTGAGAGTTAGAGTTCGGTTATGTTTAGGGTTAGGGTGAGGGTTAGGGTTAGATTTATGATGAGCCTGACGTTTAGGGTTAGGTTGAGAGTTAGGATTAGTTTTAGGGTTAGGGTGAGGGTTTAGCTTAGGGTTAGGGTTAGGGTAAGGATGAGGATTAGGGTTAGGGTGAGGGCTAGGGTGAGTATGAGGGTTAGGGTTAGTGTTAGATTAAGGTTTAGTGTTAGGATTCGGGTGAGGGTGAGGGTTAGTTTGAGGGTTAGGGTTATGGTGAGGGTGAGGATTAGGTTTAGGGTGAGGGTTAGGTTTCGGATTAGGGTTATGGTTAGGGTTAGGGTTCAGATTTGGTTTAGCATGAGGGTGAGTGTTAGGATTAGAGTTAGGGTTAGGGTTAGGTTTAGGTTTAGGTTTACGATTAGTGTTATTGTTAGGGTTAGGGTTAGAGTTATGGTGAGGTTGAGGGTGAGGGTGACGGTTAGGGTTAGGGTTAGTGTGAGGTTTAGGGTTAGGGTGAGGATTAGGGTTAGGGTGAGGGTGAGGTTTAGGTTTAGATTTAGGGTTAGTTGGAGGGTTAGGTCGAGGGTTAGGGTTAGGGTTAGTTTTAGGTTTATGGCTAGGGTGAGGTTTAGGTTGAGGTTTAGGGTTATGGTTAGGGTTAGGGTTAGGATTAGGTTGAGGGTAAGTGTGATTGTGAGGGTTAGGGTTAGGCTTAGGCTTAGGTTGAGGGTTAGGGTGGGGGTGAGGATTAGGTTTAGGCTGATGCTCAGGGTTAGGTTTAGGATGAGGTTTAGGATGAGGGTTAGGATTCGGATTAGGGTTAAGGTGAGGGTAGGGTGAGTTTGAGGGTTAGGGTAAGGGTTAGGCTTTGGCTTATGTTTAGGCTGAGCATGAGGTTGAGGGTGAGGTTTAGGGTTAGGGTGATGGTTAGTTATACCATTAGGGTGAGGCTTAGGATGAGGTTTAGGGTTAGGGTGAAGTTTAGGGTGAGGTTGATGGTAAGGGTAAATTGAGGGTTAAGCTGAGTGTGAGGGTTAAGATAAGGGTGAGAGTTAGGGTTAGGTTTAGATTTAGGGTGAGGGTTAGATTGAGGATTAGAGTTAGGGTTAGTGTGAAGTTTAGGTTGAGGATGAGGGTTAGGGTTAGGGTGAGGGTGAGGTTAGAATTAAGGTTAGGGTGAGTGCCAGGTTGAGGGTGAGGGTTAGGATTAGGGTTAGGGTTAGGGTGAGTGTTAGGATTAGGGTTAGGGTTAGGGTTAGGGTTAGGGTTAGGATTAGTGTTATTGTTAACGTTAGGGTTGGAGTTATGGTGAGGCTGAGGGTGAGGGTTAGGGTTAGGGTTAGTGTGAGGTTTATGGTTAGGTTTAGGATTAGGGTTAGGGTGAGGATGAGGATTAGGGTTAGATTTAGGGTTAGTTGGAGGGTTAGGTCGAGGGTTAGGGTTAGGGTTAGTTTTAGGGTCAAGGCTAGGGTGAGGGTTAGGTTGAGGTTTAGGGTTATGTTTAGGGTTAGGGTTAGGATTAGGGTGAAGGTAAGGGTGAGTGTGAGGTTTAGGGTGAGGCTTAGGCTTAGGCTTAGGTTTTGGCTGAGGGTGAGGGTGGTTGTGAGGATTAGGTTTATGGTGATGATTAGGTTTAGGCTGAGCATGAGGTTGAGGGTGAGGGTTAGAGTTAGGGTGATGTTTAGATTTATGGTTAGGGTGAGGGTTAGGATGAGGTTTAGGGTTCGGGTGAGGGTTCGGTTCAGGATGATGGTAAGGGTAAAGGTGAGGTTTAGGCTGAGGCTGAGAGTTAAGATAAGCATGATGGTTAGGGTTAGGTTTAGGTTTAGGATAAGAGTTAGGTTTAGGGTTAGGGTGAGAGTTAGATTGAGGATTAGGTTTAGGGTTAGTGTGAGGTTTAGGGTGAGGGTGAGGTTTAGGGTTAGGATTAGGTTGAGGTTTATTGTTTGGGTTAGGTTTAGAGCTAGGTTTAGGGTGAGGGTGAGGATTAGGTTTAGAGTTAGGTTTAGGGTGAGGTTTAGGTTGAGGGTTAGGGTTAGGGTTAGTGTTATTGTTAGGGTTAGGGTGAGAGTTAATGTGAGGCTTAGTGTTAGGGTTATGATTAGGATTAGGTTTAGGTTTAGGGTGAGGGTGAGGTTGAGGGTGAGGTTTACGGTTAGGGTGAATGTTAGGTTTACTGTTAGGGTGAGGGTTAGGAAGAGGTTTAGGATTAGGGTGAGGGTGAGGTTAAGTATTACCGTGAGGGTTAGGATTAGGTTGACAGTTAGGGTTAGGATTAGGGTTAGGGTGAGGGTTAGGATTAGGGTTAGGGTGAGTGTTAGGATGATGGTTATGGTTAGGATTAGGGTTAGGGTGAAGGCTAGGGTGAGGGTTAGGGTTAGTGTAAGGTTTAAGCTTAGGCTGAGGGTTAGGCTGAGCATGAGGTTGAGGTTGACGGTTAGGGTTAGGGAGATGGTTAGTTTTATGGTTAGGGTGAGTGTTAGGATGAGGTTTAGGGTTAGGGGGAGGAATAGGGTGAGGATGATGGTAAGGGTAAAGGTGACTTTTAGGCTGAGGGTGAGGTTTAAGATAAGTTTGAGTGTAGGGTTAGGGTAAGGGTTAGGATTAGTGTTAGGATGAGGGTTAAATTGAGGTTTAGGGTTAGGGTTAGTGTAAGGTTTAGGGTGAGAATAAGGGTTAGGGTTAGGGGAAGGGTATGGGTTAAGGTTAGATTGAGGATTAGTGTAAGGGTTAGTGTGAGGTTTAGGATGGGGATGAGGATTAGGTTTAGGGTTAGGGCTAGGGTGAGGGTGAGGGTTAGGTTTAGCTTTAGGGTGAGGTTTAGGGTTAGGGTGATGATTAGGGTTAGTGTGAGGGTTAGTGTTAGTGTTAGGGTTAGTGGTAGGATGAGGGTAAGTGTTAGGGTGAGTGTTAGGGTTAGGGTGAGGGTTATGGTTAGGTAGAGGGTTAGGGTTAGGGTTAGGGTTATTGTTAGGGTTGGGGTAATGGTTACGGTGAGGGAGAGGGTGAAGGTTAGGGTTAGGGTTAGGATGAGGTTTAGGTTTAGTGTTAGGGTTAGAGTTAGGGTTAGGGTGAGAGTGAGGTTTATGGTTAGAGTTAGGGTTAGTATTAGGGTTAGGGTTAGGGTGAGGGTTTGGGTTAGAAATAGGCTTAGGCTTAGGTTTAGGCTTATGCCAAGCATGAGGTTGAGGGTTAGGGTCAGGGTTAGGGTGAGGGTTAGGATGAGGTTAATGTTAGGATTAGTGTTAGTGTGAGGACTAGGGTGAGGGTTAGGGTGAGGGTTAGGTTTAGGGATAGGGTAAGGTTTAGGATTAGGGTTAGGTTGTGGACGAGTGTGAGGGTCAGGGTTTGGGTTAGGCTTAGGGTTAGGGTGAGGGTTAGGGTTAGGGTTTTTGTTAGGGTGAGGGTGAGGCTGAGGATTAGGTTTAGGGTGACGGTTTGGGTTAAGGTTAGTGTTATTGTTAGGGTTAGGGTTAGAGTTACAGTGAGGTTGAGGGTGAGAGTGAGGTTAGGGTTAGGGTGAGGTTTAGGGTTAGGGTTTTGGTTAGAGTTAGGGTGAGCTTGATATTTAGGGTTAGAGTTAGGGTTAGGGGGAAGTTTAGGGTGAGTTTAGGGTTAGTGTTAGGGTGAAGGTAAGGGTAAGGTTTATATTTAGGGATAGGGTTAGTTTTAGTATTAGGGTTAGGGTGTGGGTGAGTGTGAGGTTTAGGGTGAGGCTTAGGCATAGGTTTAGGTTAGGCTGAGGGTGAAGTTGGGTGTTAGGATTAGGGTTAGGGTGATGGTTCGGGTTAGGGTTAGGGGGAGTTTTAGGCTGAGGGTTAGGTTAGGTTTAGTGTTAGGGTTAGGGTAAGGTTAAGTGTTAGGGTTAGGGTAAGGCTGAGGTTTAGGGTTAGATTTACGGTGAGGGTGAGGGCGCGGATGAGTGTGAGCTTTAGGGTTAGGCTTACGTTTATGCTTAGTGTTAGGCTAAGGGTGAGGGTGAGGTTTAGGGTTAGTGTGAGGGTTAGGGTTAGGGTAATAGGGAGTGTTAGGATGAGGGTTAGTGTTAGGATTAGGGTTAGGGTGATGGCTAGGGTGAGCGTGAGGTTTAGGGTTAGGTTAGTGTGAGGTTTAGGGTCAGGGTGAGGGTTAGGGTTAGGGTTAGGTTGAGGTTTTTAGTGTTAAGGTTAGGTTTAGAGTTAGGTTTCGGCTGAGGTTAGGGTTAGGGTTAGTGTTTGGGTTAGAGTATGGGTTACGGTGAAGGTTGTTGTTAGGGTGAGGTTTAGGATGAGGGTTAGAGTTACAGTAAGGGTGAGGTTTAGGGTTAGGGTGAGGGTTAGGGTTAGGGTTAAGTTTACTGTTACGGTGAGGGTAAGGGTCAGGTTTGGGGTTGAGGGTTAAGGTGAGGTTTAGGGTTTGGGTAAGGGTTAGAGTTAGGGTTAGGGTGAGGGTAAGGTTAAGGGTTAGAGTTAGGTTTAGGGTGATGGTTAGGTTGAGGGTTAAGATTAGGGTTAGTGTTAGTGTTAGGGTTAGGTTTAGGGTGAGGGTTAAGTTGAGGGTGAGGGTTAGGGTTAGGGTTTTGTGCAGGGTTAGGGTTAGGATTAGGGTTAGGGTGAGGGCTAGGTTGAGGGTGAGGTTTAGGGTTAGGGTTAGTGTGAACTTTAGGGTTAGGGTTAGGGTTAGTGTTAGGGTTAGTGTTACGGTTAGGGTTATGGTGAGGGTTAGCGTTAGGGTAAGGGTTAGGCTTAGGCTGTGGGGAGGGTGGGGTTGAGGATTAGGGTTTAGGTTACAGTTAGGGTTATTGTTAGTTTTATGATTAGGGTTAAGTTTGCATTTAGGGTGAGGCTGAGGGTGAGGGTTATGTTTAGGTTTAGGGTTCGGTTTAGGGTTAGTGTTAGTGTTAGGGTTAAGGTTAGAGTTGCGGTGAGGTTGAAGGTGAGGGTGAGGGTTGGGGTAGGGTGAGTTTTAGAGTTAGGGTTAGGGTTAGGTTTAGGGTGAAGGTGAGATTTAGGGTTAGAGTTAGGGTTAGGGGTAGGGTTAGGGTGAGGTTTAGATTTAGGGTTAGGGTTAGGGTTAGGGTGAGCATGAGTGTGAGGGTTATGGTAAAGGTTAGGATTAGACTTAGGGATAGGCAGAGGGTGAGGGTGGGGTGAGGATAAGGTTAGGGTGATGGTGAGGGTTAGGGGTAGTGTTATTGTAAGGGTTAGGGTTAGAGTTACGGTGAGGGTGAGGGTTAAATTAGGGTTAGTGTGAGGGTAAAGATGAGGATTAGGGTTAGGATTAGGGTTAGGGTGAGGGTGAAGTATAGGGTTAGATTTAGGGTTAGTTGGAGGGTTAAGTCGAGCGTTAATGTTAGGGTTAGTGTTAAGTTTAAGGTTAGGGTGAGGGTTAGGTTGAGGTTTAGGGTTAGGGTTAGGGTTAGGATTAGGGTTAGGGTGAGGGGAGTGTGAGTGTTAGGGTTAGGGTTAGGCTTAGGCTGAGGTTTAGGCTGAGCATGAGGTTGAGGGTGAGGGTCAGGGTTAGGGATAAGGTGAGGTTTAGTGTTATGGTTAGGGTTAGAGTTAGGGTTAGGGTGAGGGTGAGGTTTAGGGGTAGGGTTAGCGTCAGTGTGAGGGTTAGGATTAGGGTGAGGGGTAGGGTGGGGTGACGGTAAGGGTAAAGGTGAGGGTTAGGCTGAGGGTGAGGGTTATGGTAAGGGTAAGGGTTAGGTTTAGGATGACGGTTAGGGTTAGGATTAGGGTGAGGGTGAGGGTTAGATTGAGGATTAGTGTTAGAGTTAGTGTGAGGTTTAGGGTGAGGATGAGGGTTAGGGTTAGGGTGAGGGCTAGGGTGAGGGTGAGGGTGATGGTTAGATTGAGGACTAGTGTTTGGGTAAGTGTGCGGTTTAGGGTGAGGATGAGGTTTAGGGTTAGGGTTAGGATTAATGTTATGGTTAGGGTGAAGTAGAGGGTTAGGGTGAGGGTAAGTTTTAGGGTTAGTGTAAGGATTAGGATTAGGGTTAAATTTAGGGTAAGTGTGAGCGTTAGTGTTAGAGTTAGGGTTAGGCTTAGTGTTAGGATGAAGTTGAGGGTGAGGGTGAGGGTTAGGGTGAGGGTGTGGTTTAGGGTTAGGGTTAGGGTGAGAGTTAGGGTTAGGGATAGGTTGAGGGTTAGGGTTAGGGTTAGGGTTAGGGTGAAAGTGAGGGTGAGGATGAGGGTGTGTGTTAGGGTTTGGGTTAGGGTGAGGTTTAGGGTTAGGTTTAGGGTTAGGGTTAGGGTGAGGGTGAGGTTTAGGGTTAGAGTTTGGGTTAGGGTGAGGCTGAGGGTGAGGGTTAGTGTTAGAGTTAGGGATACAGTGAGGGTTAGTGTGAGGGTGTGTATTAGTCTTAGTGGTAGGATTACGATTAGTGTAAGGTTTGGTTGAGTGTGAGGGTTAGGGTTAAGTTTAGGCTTAGGCTTAGGGTTAGGCTGAGAGTGAGGGTGAGGGTGAGAGTTAGGGTTAGGGTGAGGGTTAGGGTTAGGGTGAGAGTTAAGGTTCGGTTAAGTATAGGGTAAGGGTGAGTGTTAGGGTTAGGATTAGTGTGAGTGTGAGGGCTAGGGTGATGTTTTGGGTTAGGGTTAGTGTTAGGGTAAGATTTTGGGTTAGGATTAGGGTTTTGGTTAGGGTTAGGATGAGGCTTAGGGTTAGGGTGAGGGTGAGGGTTAGGGTTCGGTTGAGAGTTAGGGTTAAGATTATGGTTAGGGTGAGAGTGAGTGTTAGGATTATGGTTAGGGTTAGGGTTAGGTTTAGGGTTAGGATTAGTGTTATTGTTAGGGTTAGAGGTATGGTGAGGGTGAGGGTGAGGGTTAGGGTTAGTGTTAGTGTGAGGTTTAGGGTTAGGGTTAGGGTTAGGGTGAGGGTGAGTGTGAGGTTTAGGGTTAGATTTAGGGTTAGGGTTAGTGTTAGTGTGAGGTTTAGGGTTAGGGTTAGGGTTAGGGTGAGGGTGAGTGTGAGGTTTAGGGTTAGATTTAGGGTTAGTTAGGTTGAGTTTTAGGTTTAGGGTTAGGTTTATGATTAGGGTTAGTGTGAGGGTGAGTGTGAGGGTTAGGGTTAGGGTTAGTCTTAGGCTTAGGGTTAGGCTGAGGGTGAGGGTGGGTTTGAGGATTAGGGTTAGGGTTATGGTTAGGGTGAGGGTTAGGGTGAGGGTTAGGATGAGGGTTATGGTTAGGCTTAGTGTTAGGGTGAGGGCTAGGGTCAGGGTGAAGGTTAGGGTAATGGTAAGGGTTAGGTTTAATGTTGGGGGAGGGTTAGGTTGAGGGTGAGCTTTAGGGTTAGAGTTATCGGAAGGGTTAGGATGAGGGTTAGGGTTAGGCTGAGCATGAGGTTGAGTGTGAGGGTTAGGTTTAGGGATAAGGTGAGGTTTAGTGTTAGGGTTAGGGTTAGATTTAGGGTTAGGGTGAGGGTGAGGTTTAGGGGTAGGGTTTGGTTCAGGGTGAGGGTTAGGGTTCGCGTGAGGGTTAGGGTGGGGGTGACAGGAAGGGTAAATTTGAGGGTTAGGCTGAGGGTGAGAGTTTTGGTAAGGGAGAGGGTTAGATTTAAGTTGAGGGTTAGGGTTACGGTTAGGGTGAGGGTGAGGGTTAGATTAAGGTTTAGTGTTAGGATTAGTGTGAGGTTTAGGTTGAGGATGAGGGTTAGGCTTAGGGTGAGGGCTAGGGTGAGGATGAGGGTGAGGGTTAGATTGAGGACTAGTGTATAGTTTAGTGTGAGGTTTATGGTGAGGATGAGGTTTATGGTTAGGGTTAGGTTTAGGATTAATTTTAGGATTAGGCTGAAGGTGAGGGTTAGGGTGGGGGTGAGGCTTAATTTAGAGGTAGGATTAAGATTAGGATTAGGGTTTAGGTTAGGTTTATGGTGAGGCTTAAGTTGATAGTTAGGGTTAGGGTTAGTGTTAGGGTTAGGGTTAATGTTAGGGTGAGGGTTAGGTTGAGGGGGAGCTTTAGGGTTAGGGTTATGGGAAGGGTTAAGATGAGGTTTAGGGTTAGGATTAGTGTTAGGGTGAGGGCTAGTTTGAGGTTGAGGTTTAGGTTTAGAGGTAGGGTAAGGGTGAGGCTGAGGTTGAGGATTAGATTTAGGGTTAGTGTTAGATTTACGGATAGGGTCAGGGTTAGGTTTAGGGTGAAGGTGAGGATGAGGGTGAGAATTAGGGTAAGGGTGAGGGTTAGGGTTAGGATTAGGATTAGGGTGAGGGGTAGGGTGAGGGTGAGTGTTAATGTTAGTGTTTGGGTAAGGTTTAGGTTTAGGGTTAGGGTTTGGGGTAGTGTTATGATGAGGTTTAGGATTACAGTGAGGGTGAGGGTTATGGTTAGTTTGAGGATTAGGGTTAAAATTATGGTTAGGTTGAGGGTGAGTTTTAGGATTAGGGTTAGGGTTACTGTTAGGATTAATGTTATTGTTAGGGTTAGGCTTAGAGTTATGGTGAAGGGGAGGGGGAAGGGGAGGGTGAGGGTTTGTTTTAGATTTAGGGTTAGTATTAGGGTTACGATGATGGGGAGCTTTAAGCTTAGATTTAGGGTTAGTTGTAGTGTTAGGTCGAGCATTAATGTTAGGGTTAGTGTTATGGTTAAGGTTAGGGTGAGGGTTAGGTTGAAGATTAGTGTGAGGGTTAATGTGAGGTTTAGGGTTTAGGATGAGGTTGAGGATTAATGTTAGGGTTAGGATTGATGTTAGAGTTAGGCTTAAGTTGAGGGTTAGGGTGAGGGTGAGGTTTAGGGTTAGGCTTAGGATTAGGATTAGGGTTAGGGTTAGGGTGAGGGATGCAATGAGGGTTAGGTTTAGGGATAGGGTTAGGCTTAGTGTTAGGCTGAGGGTGAGGGTGAGGGTGAGGGTTATGGTTACGGTGAGGGTTAGGTTTAGGGTTAGAGTGAGAGTTAGGGTTCGGGTTAAGTTTAGGGTTAAGTGAGGGTTAGAGTAACGGTTACAGTGAGGGTGAGGGTTAGGGTTAGGGTTAGTATGAGGGTTAGGGTTAGGATTAGGGTTAGGGTGAGAGCTAGGGTGAGGGTGAAGTTTAGGGTTAGGATTAGGGTGAGGTTTAGGGTTAGGTTTAGGGTTAGGGTTACGGTGAGGGTGAGGTTTAGGGTTAGAGTTAGGGTTAGGGATAGGCTGTGGGTGAGGGTTAGGGTTAGGGTTAGTATTAGAGTTAGGGTTACGATGAGGTTTAGGGTGAGTGTGAGGGTTAGAGTTATTGTTAGGAATAGGATTAGGGTAAGAGTTAGTGTGAGTGTGAGGCTTAGGTTTAGGTTTCGGCTTAGGGTTAGGATGAGGGTGAGGGTGAGGGTAAGGTTTAGGTTTAGGGTAAGAGTTACGGGTATGGTTAGGGTGAGTGTTAGGGTTCGGTTTAAATTTAGGGTTAGGGTGAGGGTTAGGTTTAGGGTCACAATAAGCATGAGGGTTAGGGTTAGGTTGAGCGTTAGGGTAGGCTTAGGATTAGGGTGAGGTTAGGGTTATTGTTAGGGTGAGGTTTAGGATGAGGATTAGGGTTAGGATTAGGGTTAGGGTGAGGGATAGGGTGAGGGTGAGGGTAGGTGTTAGTGTTTGGGTGAGTTTTAGGGTTAGGTTTAAGGTTAGGGTGAGGGTTAGGATGAGGTTTAGGGTTACAGTGAGGGTGAGGGTTAGGGTAAGGGTGAGGAATAGGGTTAGGATTTGGGTTATGGTGAGTGTGAGTTTTAGGGTTAGATTTAGTGTTAGGGGGAAGGTTAGGTCGAGGGTTAGGGTTAGTGTTAGGGATAAGGTTAGGGTGAGGTTTAGGTTGAGGTTTAGGGTTAGGGTTAGGGTTAGGGTAAGGGTGAGGGTGAAGGTGAGGGTTAGAGTAAGGGTTAGGCTTAGGGTTAGGTTTAGGTTGAGCGTGAGTTTGAGGTTGAAGGTAGGGTTAGGGTGATGGTTAGGTTTACGGTTATGGTGAGGGTTAGGGTTAGTGCGAGGGTTAGTGTTAGGGTTAGGGTTAGTGTTAGGGTGAGGGTATGTGTTATAGTGAGGGTTAATGTTAGGGTGAGGTTTATGGTTAGGGTGAGGGTTAGGGTTAGGGTTAGGGTTATTGTATGGGTTAGCGTTAGTTTACGGTTACGTTAGCGTGAGGGTTAGGGTTAGTGTTAGGGTGAGGTTTAGGGTTAGTGTTAGGATTAGGGTATGGCTGAGTGTTTGGGTTAGTGTTAGGGTTATGGTGAGGGTGAGGGTTAGGGTTAGGGTTAGGGTTCGTGTTATTGTTAGGGTTAGTGTTAGAGTTACAGTGAGGGTGATGGTGAGGGTGAGGGTCAGGGTGAGGTTTAGGGTTATGGTTAGGGTTAGGGTGAGGGTGAGTGTGAGGTTTAGGGTTAGAGTAAGTGTTAGGGTGAGGGTTATGTTGAGGGTTAAGGTTAGGGTTAGTTTAAGGGTTAGGGTGAGGGTTAGGATGAGGGTTAAGTTTATAGTTTGGGTGAGGTTTAGGGTTCAGGTTATAGTGAGGGTGAGAGTTAGGGTTAGGGTTAGGGTGAGGGTTAGGATGAGGATTAGGGTTAGGATTAGGGTTAGGGTGAGGGCTATGGTGAGGTTGAGGGTTAGGGTTAGTGTTTGGGTGAAGTTTAGGTTTAGGGTTAGGGTTAGGGTGAAGGTTAGGGTGAGGGTGAGGGTTTCAGTGAGGGTGAGGGTTAGGGTAAGGGTGAGGGTTATGGTTAGGATTTGGGTTCAGGGAAGGGTGAGTTTTAGGGTTAGATTTAGGGTTAGGGGGAGGGTTAGGTCGAGGGTTAGGTTTAGGATTAGTGTTAGGGTTAAAGTTTGATTGAGGGTTAGGTTGATGTTTAGGGTTAGGATTAGGGTTAGGGTTAGGGTATGTGAGGGTTAGGGTTATTGTTAGGCTTAAGGTTAGGGTTATGCTGAGAGTGAGGTTGGCGATGAGGATTAAGGTTAGGGTGATGGTTAGGGTTAGGGATAGTGTGAGGGGTAGGATTAGGGAGAGGGTTAGGATTAGGTTTCGGGTGAGGGCTAGGGTGAGGGTGAGGGTTAGAGTAAGGTTAGGCTTAGGCTTAGGGTTAGGCTGAGCATTAGGTTGAGGGTGAGAGTTCGGGTTAGGGTGATGGTTAGGTTTAAGGTTATGGTGAGTGTTAGGGTGAGGTTTAGGTTTAGGGTGATGGTTAGTGTAAGGATGATTGTAAGGCTAAAGGTGAGGGTGACGGTGAAGGTTAGGTTTAGAGTCAGGGTTAGGGTAAGGATGAGGGTTAGTTTTACAGTGAGGGTGAGGGTTAGGGTTAGGATGAGGTTTAGCGTTAAGATTATGGTTAGGGTGAGTGTGAGTGTTAGGATTAGGGTTAGGGTTAGGGTTATGTTTAAGGTTAGGATTAGTGTTATTGTTAGGGTTAGGGTTAGAATTATGGTGAGAATGAGGGTGAGGATTAGGGTTAGGGTTAGGGTGAGGTTTAGGGTTAAGGTTAGGATTAGGGTTAGGGTGAAGTTGAGGTTTAGGGTTATATTTAGGGTTAGTTGGAGGGTTAGGTCGAGCAATAATATTAGGCTTAGTGTTAGGGTTAAGGTTAGGGTGAGGGTTAGGTTGAGGTTTAGGGTTAGGTTTAGGGTTAGGATTAGGGTTATGGTGAGGTGAATGTGAGTTTTAGGGTTAGGCTTAGTGTTAGGGTTAGGCTGAGGGTGAGGGTGAGGGTGAGGAATAGGATTAGGGTGATGGATAGGTTTCGGGTTAGGGTGAGGGTTAGGGTTAGGCATAGGGTTAGGGTGAGGGCTAGGGTTAGGGTGAGGGTTAGGTTAAGGGTGAGGCTTAGGCTCAGGATTAGGCTGTGCATGAGTTTGAGGGTGAGGGAGAGGGTTAGGGTGTGGTTGAGGTTTAGTGTTAGGGTTAAGGTCAGGGTCAGGGGTAGGTTTCGGTTGAGGGTTAGGTTGGGGTTGACAGTAAGGGTAAAGGTGAGGGTTAGGCTGAGGGTGAAGGTTTTATTAAGGGTGAGCGTTAGGTTTAGGATGAGGGTTAGTGTTAGGGTTAGGTTGAGGGTGAGGGTTAGGCTGAGGATTAGTATTAGGGTTAGTGTGAGGATTAGGTTGAGGATGAGGGTTAGGGTTAGGGTGAGGGCTAGGGTGAGGGTGAGGGTGAGGTTTAGATTGAGGACTAGAATTAGGGTTAGTGTGAGTTTTAGGGTGAGGTTGAGGTTTAGGATTAGGGTTAGGGTTAGGATTAATGTTAGGGTTAGTTTTAAGGTGAGGGTGAGGTTTACGGTTAGTGTTAGGATTAGGATTGGGGTTAGTGTTATGGTGAGTGTGACGGTTAGGGTTAGGGTTAGGGTTGGACTTAATGTTAGGCTGAAGGTGAGGGTGAGGGTGAGGGTTAAGGTTAGGCTGAGTGTTAGGGGTAGGGTTAGGGTGAGAGTTAGGGTTCCGGTTAAGTTTAGGGTTAGGGTGAGGGTTAGAGCTAGGGTTACGGTGAGCATGAGGGTTAGGGTTAGGTTGAGGGTTAGGATTAGGTTTAGGATTATTGTGAGGGTTAGGGTTAAGGTTATGGTGAGGGTTAGGATGAGGAATAGGGTTAGGATTAGGGTTAGTGTGAGGGCTAGGGTGACGGCGAGGGTTAGGGTTAGTGTTTGGGTGAGGTGAAGCTTTAGGGTTACGTTTAGGGTGAGGGTATGTGACGGTAATGGTTAGGGTTAGTCTTTGGATTAGGGTTAGGCTTAGGTTGAGGGTGTGGGTGAGGATCAGGGTTAGGGTGATTGTTAGGGTTAGGGTTAGGGTGAGGTTTACGATGAAGGATAGGGTTAGGATTAGGGTTAGGTTGAGGGCTAGGGTGAGGGTGAGGGTTAGAGTAAGTTTTAGGCTTAGGCTTAGGGTTAGGCTGAGCATGAGGTTGAGGGTGAGGGTTAGAGTTAGGGTGATGGTTAGGTTTATGGTTAGGGTGAGGGTTAGGATGAGGTTTAGGTTTAGGGTGAGGATGATGGTAAGGGTAAAGATGAGGTTTAGGCTGAGGGTGAGGATTAAAATAAGGGTGAGGGTTAGGATTAGGTTTAGGTTCAGGGTTAGGGTGAGGGTGAGGGGTCGATTGAGTATTAGGGTTAGGGTTAGGGTTAGTGTGAGGTTTAGGGTGAGGATGAAGGTTAGGGTTTGGGTGAGGGTGAGGGTTAGAATTAGGGTTAGGGTGAGGGCTAGATTGAGGTTGAGGGTTAGAGTTAGGGTTAGGGTTAGTGTGAGGTTTAGAATTAGGGTGAGGTTTAGGGTTAGAGTAAGGGTTAGGATTAGGGTTAGTGTTAGTGTAAGGGTGAGGGTAAGTGTTAGGGTGAGGTTTAATGTTAGGGTGAGGGTTATGGTTAGCGTGAGGTTTAGGTTTAGGTTTAGGGTTATTGTTACGTTTAGGGTTATGGTTACATTTACAGTGAGGGTGAGGGTTAGGGTTAGGGTTAGGGTGAAGTTTAATGTTAGGGTTAGGCTTAGAGTTATGGTTAGGGTAAGGGTGAGTTTTAGGGGTAAAGTTATTGTTATGGTGAGGGTTAGGTTTAGGGTGAGGGTTAGGGTGGGGGTGACGGTAAGGGTAAAGTTGAGGGTTAAGTTGAGGGTGAGGGTTACGGTAAGGGTGAGAGTTAGAGTTAGGGTGAGGGTTATATTTAGGGATAGAGTGAGGGTCAGGGTTAGATTGAGGATTAGTGTTAGGGTTAGTGTGAGGTTTAGGGTGAGACTGAGGATTAGGGTTAGGGTGAGGGCTAGGGTGCGGGTGAGGTTTAGGGTTAGTGTTAGGGTGAGGGTTAGGGTTAGGGTGAGGGTTAGGGTTAGTGTTAGAGTTAGGGTTACAGTGAGGGTTAGGGTGAGGGTGAGGGTTAGGCTCAGTGTTAGGATTAGGATTAGGGTAAGGGTTAGGGTGAGTGTGAGGGTTAGGGTTAGGGTTATGGGGAGGCTTATGATTTTGCTGAGGGTAAGGGTTAGGGGAGCCTCAGGGTTAGGGTGAGAGTTAGGGGTAGGGTTAGGGTGAGAGTTAGGGTTCATGTTAAGTTTAGGGTTATGGTGATGGTTAGGGTTAGGGTTACGTTGAGTGTGAGGGTTAGTGTTAATTTGAGGGTAAGGGTTAGGCTTAGGATTAGGTTGAGGGTAAGGGTTAGGGATAGGGTGAGGGTTAGGATGAGGATTAGGGTTACAATTAGGGTTTGGGCGAGGGCTAGGGTGAGGATGTGCATGAGATTTAGTGTTTGGGTGAGGTTTACGGTTAGGGTTAGGTTTAGGAAGAGGGAGCGGTTTACAGTGAGGTTGACGTTTAGGGTTAGGGTGAGGGTTAGGGTTAGGATTTGGGTTAGGGTGCGGGTGAGTTTTAGGGATAGATTTAGGGTTAGGGGGAGGGTTAGGTCAAGATTTAAGCTGAGGGTTAGTGTTAGGGTTAAGGTTCGGGTGAGGTTTAGCTTGAGGTTTAGGGTTAGGGTTAGGCTTATGATTAGGCTTAGGCTGAGGGTATGTGAGGGTTAGGGTTAGGGTTAGGCTTAGACTTAGGGTTAGGCTTAGGGTGTGGGTGTGGGTGCGGATTAGGGTTATGGTGATGGCTACATTTAGGGTTAGGGTGTGGGTTAGGATGAGGGATATGGTTAGGATTAGGGTTAGGGTGAGGGCTAGGGTTAGAGTAAGGGTTAGAGTAAGGGTTAGAGTAAGGGTTAGGTTTTGGCTTAGGTTTAGGCTGAGCCTGAGTTTGAGGGTGAGGGTTAGGGTTAGGGTGATGATTAGGTTTATGGTTAGAATGAGGGTTAAGATGACGTTTAGGGTTAGGGTGAGGATGATGGTAAGGGTAAAGGTGAGGTTCAGGCTGAGGGTAAGGGTTAAGATAAGGGTGAGGGTTAGGGTTAGGTTAAGGTTTAGGGTTAGCCTTAGGGTGAGGGTTCGATTGAGGATTAGGGTTCGGGTTAGGGTTAGCGTTAGGGTTAGGGTGAGGTTGAGGGTTAGGGTTAGGGTTAGGGTGAGGGTTAGAATTAGGGTTAGGGTAAGGGCTAGGGTGAGAGTGAGTGTTAGAATTAGCGTTAGGGTTAGGGTGAGGTTTAGGATTAGGGTGAGGGTTAGGGTTAGTGTGAGGGTTAGTGTTAGGGTTAGGGTTAGTGTTAGGATGAGTGTAAGTGTTAGGGTGACGGTTAATGATAGGGTGAGGGTTATGGTTACGGTGAAGTTTAGGGTTAGGGATAGCGTTATTGTTAGGTTTAGGGTTAGGGTGAGGGTTAGATTGAGGATGAGTGTTAGGGTTAGTGTGAGGTTTAGGGTGAGGATGAGGATTAGGGTTAGGGTGAGGGCTAGGGTGAGGGTGAGGTTTAGGGTTAGTGTTAGGGTGAGATTTAGTGTTAGGGTGATAGTTAGAATTAGTGTGAGCATTAGTGTTAGCGTTAGGGTTTGTGTTAGGGTGAGGATAAATGTTAGGGTTAGGGTGATGTTTAGGGTGAGTATTATGGTTAGGGTGAGGGTTTGGGTTAGTGTTAGGGTAATTGTTAGGTTTAGGGTTAGGGTTACTGTTACGGTGAGGGGAGGGTTAGGGTTAGTGTTAGCGTTAGAATGAGGTTTAGGGTTAAGGTTAGGGTTCGAGTTAGGGCTAGGGTGAGGGTGAGGTTTAGGGTTAGTTAGGGATAGTGTTTGTGTTAGGGATAGGGTGAGTGTTAGGGTTAAGCTTAGGCTTATGCATAGGCTGAGGCTGAGCATAAGGGTGAGGGTTAGGGTGAGGGTTAGGGTGAGGTTTAGAATGAGGTTTAGGTTTAGGATTAGGTTTAGGATGAGTGCTAGAGTGAGGGTTAGTGTGAGGTTTAGAGATAGGTTTAGGTTTAGGATTTGGGTTAGGGTGAGGGTGAGTGTGAGGGTTAGGGTTAGGGTTAGGGTGAGGCTTAGGGTTAGGTTGAGGGTTAGTGTTAGGGTTTGGGTTATGGTGAGGGTGAGGCTGAGGCCTAGGTTTAGGTTTAGGTTTAGGTTTAGGGTTTGGTTTAGGTTTAATGTTAGTTTTAGTGTTAGGTTTAACTTGAGGGTTAGGGTTATTGTTAGGGTTTGGGTTAGGCTGAGGGTGAGGATGGGTGTGAGGATTAGGGTTAGGGTTAGGGTTAGGGTTATTTTTAGTGTTGTGGTTAGGGTTAAGTTTGCAGTGAGGCTGAGGATGAGGGTTATGTTTAGGGTTAGGATTAGGTTTAAGGTTAGTGTTATTGTTAGGGTTAGGTTTGGAGTTACAGTGAGTTTGATTTTGAGGGTGAGAGTAAGGTTTAGGATGAGGTTTAGGGTTAGGTTTAGGGTTAGGGTTAGGGTGAGGGTGAGGTTTAGGGTTACAGTTAGGGTTAGGGGGAGGGTTAGGTTGAGGTTTAGCGTTAGGGTTAGTGCTAGGGTTAGGGTGAGGGTGAGGGTTAGGTTGAGTTTTGGGGATAGGGTTAGGGTTAGGATTAGGGTTAGGGTGAGCTTGAGTATGAGGGTTAGGGTGAGGCTTAGGATTCGGCTTAGGGTTAGCCTGAAGGTGAGGTGGGGGTGAGGATTAGGTTTAGGGTGATGTTTAGGCTTTGGATTAGTGTTATTGTTTGGGTTAAGTTTCTAGTCACGGTGAAGTTGAGGGTGCGGGTGAGGGTTAGGTTTAGGTTTAGGGTGGGGTTTAGGGTTAGGATTAGGGTTAGGGTCAGGATGAGGTTTAGGGTTAGATATAGGGTTAGGGGGAAGGTTAGGGTTCAGGTAGGTGTTATGGGTAGAGTTAGGGTGAGGTTTAGGGTTAGATATAGGATTAGGGTGAGGTTTAGGGTTAGGGTTAGGCTTAGGGTTCTTTTTACTCTGAGGGTGAGGGTTAGGGTTACAGTTAGGGTTAGGGTTAGGGTGAGGTTTAGGGTTAGGGTTAGGGTTATAGTTAGGGTTATGTTGAGGGTGAGGTTTAGGGGTAGGGTTAGGGTCAGTGTGAGGGTTAGGGTTAGGGTGAGGGTTAGGGTGGGGGTGACGGTAAGGGTAAAGTTGAGAGTTAGGCTGAGGGTGAGGGTTATGGCAAGGGTGAGGATTAGGTTTAGGGTGAGGGTAAGATTTAGGGTTAGGGTGATGGTGAGGGTTAGATTGAGGATTAGTGTTAGGGTTAGTGTGAGCTTTAGGGTGAGGATGAGCGTTAGGGTTAGGGTAAGGGCTAGGGTGAGGGTGAGGGTGAGGGTTAGATTCAGGATTAATTTTAGGGTTAGTGTGAGATTTAGGGTGAGGATGAGGGTTAGGATTTTGGTTAGGGTTAGGATTAATGTTAGGGTTAGGCTTAAGGTGAAGCTTAGGGTGAGGGTGAGGTTTAGGGTTAGTGTTAGGATTAGGGTTAGGGTTAGGTTGAGTGTGAGGTTTAGGGTTAGGGATAGGGTTAGGCTTAGTGTTAGGCTGAAGGTTAGGGTTCGGGTTAAGTTTAGGGTTAGGGTGAGGCTTAGGGTAAGGGTTACAGTGAGGGTGAGGGTTAGTGTTAGGTTGAGGGTTAGGGTTAGGTTTAGTGTTAGGTTGCGGGTTATGATGTGGGTTAGGTTAGTATTAGGTTTAGGGTGAGGGCTAGGGTGAGGGTGAGGTTTAGCGTTAGGTTTAGAGTTAGGGTTAGGGTGAGTGTTTGGTTTATTGTTAGAGTTAGGGTTAGGGTGAGGCTGAGGGTGAGGTTTAGGGTTAGGGTTAGTGTTAGAGTTAGGGTTTCGGTGAGGGTTCGGTGAGGATGAACATAAGGCTTGGTGTTAGGATTAGGATTTTGGTAAGGGTTAGGGTGAGTGTGAGGGTTATGGTTAGGGTTAAGTTTAGGTTTAGGGTTAGGCTTAGGGTGAGGGTGAGTGTGATGGTTAGGTTTAGTGTGAGAATTAGTGGTAGGGTTATGGTGAGAGTTAGGGTTCGGGTTAAGTTTAGCGTTAGGTTGAGGGTTAGGGTTAGGGTTACAGTGAGCGTGAGGGTTAGGGTTAGGCTTAGGATTAGGGTGAGTGTTAGGGTTAGGGTTAGGGTGAGGGTTAGGATGAGGATTAGGGTTAGGATTCGGCTTAGGGTGAGGACTAGGGTGAGGGTGAGAGTTAGGGTTATGGTTAGGGTGAGGTTTAGAGTTAGAGTTAGGTGAGGGTGAGGGTTAGGATGAAGGTTAGGGTTAAGGTGCGGGTGAGAGTTAGGGTTAGGGTGAGGGTTAGGGTTAGGTTTATGGTTACGGTGAGGGTGAGGGTTATTGTTAAGTTTAGGGATAGGTTTATGGTTATGGTGAGGGTGAGGGCTAGGTTTAGGGTGAGGTGTAGTGTTAGGGTTACGGTTAGGGTTAGGGTTAGGATATGTGAGGTTTACGGTTAGGGTTAGGCTTAGGGTTAGGTTTATGCTGAGGGTGAAGTTGGGGGTGAGGGTTAGGGTTAGGGTGAGGGTTAGGGTTACGGTTATGGGGAGGGTTAGTATGAGGGTTAGGTTTAAGATTAGGGTTAGGGTGAGGGCTAGGGTGAGGGGGAGGTTTAGGATTAGGGTTAGGGTGAGGTTTACTGTTAGGGTTAGGTTTAGGGTGAGGATAAGATTTTGGATTAGAGTTATGGTAAGGTTGAGGCCGAAGTTGAGGGTTAGTGTTAGGGTTAGTGTTAGAGTTAGGGTTAGGGTGAGGGTTAGGGTGAAGGTGAGGGTTAGGCTTAGAGTTAGGATTAGGAATTGGGTAAGGTAAGGGTGACTGCTAACGTTAGGGTTAGGGTTAGGTTTAGGGTTAGGCTGAGGGTGATGGTTTTGGGAGAGGGTTAGGTTTAGGGTGAGGGTTAGGGTTAGGTTTAGGGTGAGATTTAGGGTTCAGTTAAATTTAGGGTTAGGGTGAGGATTAGGTTTAGGGTGAGTGCTAGGCTGAGGGTGAGGGTTAGGGTTAGTGTTACAGTAAGGATTAAGTTTAGGGTTAGGGTTAGGGTGAGGGTTAGGATGGGGGTTAGGGTTACGGTTAGGGTTAGGGTTTGGATTTGGGTTACGGTGAGGGTGAGTGTTAGATTGAGCATTAGTGTTAGGGTTAGTGTGAGGTTTAGGGTGAGGATGAGGATTAGGGTTAGTGTGAGGGCTAGGGTGAGGGTTAGTGTTAGGGTGAGGTTTAGGGTTAGGGTGATTGTTATAGTTAGTGTGACCATTAGTGTTAGCGTTAGGGTTAGTGTTACAGTGAGCGTAAATTTTAGGGTTAGTGTGAGGGTTAGGGTGAGAGTTATATTTAGGCTGAGGGTTAGGGTTAGGGTTAGGGTTGTTGTTAGGGTTAGGGTTAGGGTTAGGGTTACTGTTACGGTGAGGGTGAGGGTTAGGGTTAGGGTTAGGATGAGGTTTAGGTTTAGGGTTAGGGTTAGAGTTAGTTTTATGGTGAGGGTGAGGTTTAGGGTTAGATTTAGGGATAGTGTTAAGGTTAGGATTAGGGTGAGGGTTGGGGTGAAGCTTAGGCTTAGGCCGAGCATGAGGGTGAGGTTTAGGTTAGGGTTAGGGTGATCGTTAGGATTAGGGTTAGGGTGATGTTTAGGATGAGGTTTAGGGTTAAGATTAGGTTTAGGTTGAGGGCTAGGTTGAGGGTTGGGTGAGGTTTAGGGATAGGTTTAGGTTTAGGATTTGGGTTAGGGTGAGGGTGAGTGTGAGGGTTAAGTTTAGGGTTAGGGTTAGGCTTAGGGTTAGGGTGAGGGTTAGTGTTAGGATTTGGGTTATGGTGAGGGTGAGGCTGAGGATTTGGGTGAGGTTTAGGGTTTGGTTTATGGTTAGGGTTAGTTTTAGGGTTAGGGTTAGGGTTAGGGTTAGGGTTAGCTTGAGGGTTAGGGTTAGGGTTAGGCTGAGGGTGAGGGTAGGTGTGAGGATTAGGGTTAGGATTAGGGTTATTAGTGTAAATTTTAGGGTTAAGTTTGCGGTGAGGGTGAGGCTGAGGGTTACGGTTATGATTAGTGTTAGGATTAGGGTTAGGGTTAGTGTTATTGTTAGGGTTAGGGTTTCAGTTTCAGAGAGGTTGAGATTGGGGGTGAGGGTTAGGTTTAGGGTGATGTTTAGGGTTAGAGTTTGGGTTAGGGTTAGGTTGAGGGTGAGGTTTAGGGTTAGCGTTAGGGTTTGGGGGAGGGTTATGGTGAGGTTTAGGGTTAGGGTTAGTGTTAGGTTTAGGGTGACGGTGAGGGTTAGGTTGAGGGTTAGGGATAGGGTTAGGGTTAGGATTAGGGTTAGGGTGAGCATGTGTATGAGGGTTAGGTTGAGGGTTAGGCTTAGGCTTAGGCTTAGGCTGAGGGTGATTTTGGGGGTGAGGATAAGGGTTAGGTTGATAGTTAGGGTTAGGGTTAGTGTTATTGTTAGGTTTAGGGTTCAAGTTACGTTGAAGTTGAGAGTGAGGCTGAGGGTTAGGGTTAGGGTTAGGGTGGGGTTTAGGGTTAGGGTTAGTGTTAGGATTAGGGTGAGCATGAGATTTAGGGTTAGATATAGGTTTAGGGCTAGGGTTAGTGTGAGGGTGAGGGTTAGGTTTAGTGTTAGGGTTAGGGTTAGGGTGAGGTTTAGGGTTAGCCTTAGGGTTAGGGTGAGTCTGAGGGTGAGGGTTAGGGTTAGCGTTAGTGTTAGAGTTAGGGTTACGGTGATGTTTATGGTGAGGGTGAGTGTAAGGCTTAGTCTTAGCATTACATTAGGGTAAGGGTTAGGGTGAGTGTGAGGGTTAGGGTTAGGGTTAGGGTTAGGCTTATGGTTAGGCTTAGGGTGAGGTTGAGGGTGAGGATTAGGGTTAGGGTGAGAGTTAGGGGTAGGTTTATTGTGAGAGTTAGGGTTCGGGAAAACTTTATGGTTAGGGTGAGGTTTAGGGTTAGGGTTACAGTGAGTGTGAGGGTTAGGGTTAGGATTAGGATTAGGGTTAATCTTAGGATTAGGGTGAGGGTTAGGGTTAGGTTTACTGTGAGGGTTACGATGAGGAATAGGGTTAGGATTAGGGTTCGGGTGAGGGCTAGGGTGAGGCTGAGTGTTACAGCTAGTGTTTGGGTGAGGTTTACCATTAGAGTTAGGGTTAGGGTTAGGGTTAGGGTAAGGATGAGGGAGAGGGTGGGGGTGAGGATCAGGGTTAGGCTTTTGGTTATTGTTAGGGTGAGGGTGAGTTTTATGGTTAGAGTTAGGTTTAGGGGGAGGGTTATAATGAGGCTTAGGGTTAGGGTTACTCTTAGGGTTTGGGTGAGGGTGAGGGTGAGGTAGAGGTTTAGGGATAGGGTTAGGTTTAGGATTAGGGTAGGTTGAGCATGAGTGTGAGGGTTAGGGTGAGGGTTAGGCTTAGGCTTAGGGTTAGGCTGAGGGTGAGGCTGGGAATGAGGATTAGGGTGAGGGTGAGTGTTAGTGTTAGGGTTAGGGTTAGGATATGGGTTAGGGTCAAAGTGAGGGTGAAGGTTAGGGTTAGGATGAGGGCTAGGTTGAGAGTGAGGGTGAGGGTTAGATTCAGGATTAGTTTTAGTGTTAGTGTGAGGTTTAGGGTGAGGATGAGTTTTAGGGTTAGGGTTAGGGTTAGGATTAAGGTTAGGGTATATGCTTAAGCTGAGGGTTAGGGTGAGGGTGAGGTTTAGAGTTAGTGTTAGGATTAGGATTAGGGATAGTGTTAGGGTGAGTGTGAGGGTTAGGGTTAGGGTTAGGCTTAGTGTTAGGCTGAAGGTGAGGGTGAGGGTGAGGGTTATGGTTAGGGTGAGTGTTAGGTTTAGGGTTAGGGTGAGAGTTAGGGTTCAGGTTAAGTTTAGGATTAGGGGGAGGGTTAGGGTAAGGGTTACAGTGAGGGTGAGGGTTAGGATTAGGTTGAGGGTTAGGGTTAGGTTTAGGGTTAGTGTTAGGCTCAGGGCAAGGGTAAGGGTTAGGGTTAGTGTTAGTGTGAGGTTTAGGATGAGGGTTATGTTTAGGATTAGGGTTAGGGTGAGGGGTAGGGAGAGGGTGAGGTTTAGGGTTAGGGTTAGGGTGAGGTTTAGGCTTAGGTTTACGGTTATGGTTAGGGTGAGGGTGAGGTTTAGGGTTAGAGTTAGGGTTAGGGTGAGGCTGAGGGTGAGGTTTAGGGTTAGGGTTAGTGTTGGGGTAAGGTTTAGGGTTAGATTTAGGGTTTGGTTTTGGGATAGGATGAGGTTTAGGGTTAAGATTATGGTTATGGTGAGGGTGAGTGTTTGTATTAGGGTTAAGGTTAGGGTTAGGTTTAGTGTTAGGATTAGTGTTATTGTTAGGGTTAGGGTGAGAGTTATGGTTAGGGTGAGGGTTAGGGTTAGGATTAGGGTTATTAGGGTTAGGGTTACGTTACTGTTTCCGTGAGGCTGAGGGTTAGAATTAGGGTTAGGGTGAAGGCTAGGTTGAGGGTTAGGATGAGGGTGAGGGTGGGGGTGAGGGTTAGGGTTAGGTTTAGGGTTATTGTTAGGGTGAGGTTGAGTTTTAGGGTTAGAGTTAGGTTTTGGGGGAGGGTTTGGGAGAGGTTTAGGGTTAGGGTTAGTGTTAGGGTTAGGGTGATGGTGAAGGTTAGGTTGAGGTTTAGGGATAGGGTTAGGTTTAGAATTAGGGTTTAGGTGAGCATGAGTATGAGGGTTACGGTGAGGGTTAGGCTTAGGCTTAGTGTTAGGCTGAGGGTGGGTGTGGGGCTGAGGATTAGGGTTAGGGTGATGGTTAGGGTTAGGGTTAGGGTTAGGGGGAGGGTTAGTATGAGGGTTAAGCTTAGGATTATGTTTAAGGTAAGGACCAGGGTGATGGTGAGGTTGAGGGTTAGAGTTAGGGTTAGGGTGAGGCTGAGGGTGAGGTTAGGTTTAGGGTTAGGCTTAGGTTTAGGATTAGGGCTAGGGTGAGCATGAGTATGAGGGTTAGGGTGAGGGTTAGGCTTAGGCTTCGGGTTAGGCTGAGGGTGAGGCTGGGAATGAAGATTAGGGTGAGGGTGAGTGTTAGTGTTAGGGTGAGGGTTAGGATATGGGTTAGGGTCAAAGTGAGGGTCAGGGTTCGGGTTAGGGTGAGGGCTAGGGTGAGGGTGAGGGTGAGGGTTAGATTCGGGATTAGTTTTAGTGTTAGTGTGAGGTTTAGGGTGAGCATGAGGTTTAGGGTTAGGATTAATGTTAGGGTTTATGCTTAAGGTGAGGGTTAGGGTGAGGGTGAGTTTTAGCTTTAGTGTTAGGATTAGGATTAGGGTTAGTGTTAGGGTGAGTGTGAGGGTTAGTGTTAGGGTTAGGTTTAGTGTTAGGCTGAAGGTGAGGGTGAGGATGAGGGTTATGGTTAGGGTGAGTGTTAGGTTTAGGGTTAGGGTGAGAGTCAGTTTTCAGGTTAAGTTCAAGATTAGGCGGAGGGTTAGGGTAAGGGTTACAGTGAGGGTGAGGGTTAGGATTAGGTTGAGGGTTAGGTTTAGGTTTAGGGTTAGTGTTAGGCTCAGGGTAAGGGTAAGGGTTAGGGTTAGTGTTAGTGTGAGGTTTAGGATGAGGGTTAGGTTTAGGATGAGGGTTAGGGTGAGGGGTAGGGTGAGTGTGAGTTTTAGGGTTAGGATTAGGGTGAGGTTTAGGCTTAGGATAAGGGTTAGGGTTAAGGTGAGGGTGAGTTTTAGGGTTACAGTTAGGGCTAGGGTGAGGCTGAGGGTGAGGGTTAGGGTTAGGGTTAGGGTTAGGCCTAGGTTTAGGCTTAGGGTGAGGGTGAGGGTGAGTTTTAGGGTTACAGTTAGGGCTAGGGTGAGGCTGAGGGTGAGGGTTAGGGTTAGGGTTAGGGTTAGGCTTAGGGTTAGGCTTAGGGTGAGGGTGAGGGTGAGGTTTAGGGTTAGTGTTAGGGTAAGGTTTAGGGTTAGGGTTAGGGTTTGGTTTAGGGTTAGGATGAGGTTTAGAGTTAAGATTATGGTTAGGGTGAGGGTGAGTTTGGATTAGGGTTAGGGTTTGGGTTAGGTTTAGTGTTAGGATTAGTGTTATTGTTAGGGTTAGGGGTAGAGTTATGGTGAGGGTGAGGGTGAAGTTGAGGGTGAGGGTTAGGCTTAGGGTGAGGGTGAGGTTGAGGGTGAGGGTTAGGCTTACGTGAGGGTGACTGTGAGCCTTAGGGTTAGGGTGAGATTTAGGGGAAGGGTTAGGGTGAGAGTTACTGTTCGCATTAAGTTTAGTGTTAGTGTGAGGGTTAGGCTTAGTGGTACGGTGAGGGTGAGGGTGAGGGTTAGGGTTAGTGTGAGAGTTAGGGTTAGGATTAAGTTTAGGGTGATAGCTAGGGTGACCGTTAGGCTGAGGGGTAGGGATAGGTTTAGCTTTAGGATTTGGGTTAGTTTGAGGGTGAGTGTGAGAGTTAGGGTTAGGGTTAGTGTTAGGCTTAGTGTTAGGGTGAGGTTTAGTGTTAGGGTTTGGGTTAGTGTGAGGTTGAGACTGAGGATTAGTGTTAGGTTTAGGGTGTGGTTTAGGGTTAGTGTTAGTGTTAGGTTTAGGGATAGGCTATGGGTTACCTTGAGGGTTAGGGTTAGGGTTAGGGTTACTGTTAGGATGAGGGTGAGGGTTGGGATGAGGTTTAGGGTTAGGGTTAGGGTTATTATTAGTGTTATGGTTAGGGTTAACTTTGCGGTGAGGGTGAGGCTAAGGGTGAGGGTTATGGTTAGGTTAGGATTAGGGTTAGGGTTAGTGTTATTGTTAGGGTTAGGGTTAGAGTTACAGTGAGGTTGAGGTTGAGGGTGAGGGTTAGGTTTAAGGTGAGGTTTAGGGCTAGAGTTAGGGTTAGGGTTAGGGTGAGGGTGAGGTTTAGGGTTAGAGTTAGGGTTAGGGGGATGGTTAGGGTGAGGTTTAGGGTTAGGGATAGGTTTTGGGTTAGGATTAGGGTTATGGTGAGTATAAGTATGAGGGTTAGCCTGAGGGTTAGGCTTAGGCTTAGGGTTAGGCTGAGGGTAAGAGTGAGGGTGAGGATTAGGGTTAGGGTGATGTGTAGGCTTAGAGTTAGTGTTATTGTTACGGTTAGGGTTCGAGTTACAGTGAAGGTGAGAGTGCGGGTGAGGGTTAGGGTTAGGCTTATGGTGGGGTTTAGAGTTAGGGTTAGGGTTAGTTTTAGGTTGAGGGTGAGGTTTAGTATTAGATATAGGGTTAGGGGGAAGGTTAGGGTTAGGGTTAGGGTAAGGATTAGGGTGAGGGTGAGGTTTAGGGTTAGATATAGGATTAGGGAGAGCATTAGTGTTAGGGTTAGTGTTAGGGTTAAGGTTAGTGTGAGTGTGAGGGTTAGGTTTAGGGTTAGTGTTAGGCTTAGGGTTAGGATGAGCATGAGGTTGAGTGTTAGGGTTAGGGTTAGGGATAGGGTGAGGATTAATGTTAGGGTTAGTGTTAGAGTTAGGGTTAGGTTGAGGGTGAGGTTTAGGCGTTGGGTTAGGGTCAGGGTGAGAGTTAGGGTTAGGTTGAGGTTCAGGGTGAGGGTTAGGCTTAGGGTGAGAGTTAGTGTTCAGGTTAAGTTTAGTTTTGGGGTGAGGGTTAGGGTAAGGGTTACAGTGATGGTGAGGTTAGTGTTAGGTTGAGGGTTATGGTTAGGGTATAGTGTTAGGTTGAGTGTTAGGATGAGGGTTAGGGTATGGATTAGGGTTAGGGTGAGGGCTAGAGTGAGGGTGAGGTTTAGGGTTAGGATAAGGGTGAGTTTTAGGGTTAGGTTTAGGTTTAGGGTTAGCGTTAGGGTGAGGGTTCGATTAACGATTAGGGTTCGGGTTTGGTTAGTGTTAGGTTTAGGGTGAGGATGAGGGTTCGGGTTAGTGTGAGATGAGGGTTAGAATTAGGTTTGAGTGAGGGCTAGGGTGAGTTTAGACTTAGGGTTAGTGTTAGGGATAGGGTGAGGGTGAGTATTAGGTTGAGGTTTGAGGAGAGGGTTAGGGTTAGGATTAGGGTTAGGGTGAGGGTGAGAATGAGGGTTAGAGTGAGGGTTAGGCTAAGGCTTAGGTTTAGGCTGAGGGTGAGGTTGGGGGTGAGGATTAGGGTTAGGGTGATGTTTAGTTTTAGGGTTAGTCTTATTATTATGGTTAGGGTTCGAGTTACAGTGAAGGTGAGAGTGCGGGTGAGGGTTAGGTTTAGGCTTAGGTTGGGATTTAGAGTTAGGGTTAGGGTTAGTTTTAGGGTGAGGGTGAGGTTTAGGTTTAGATATAGGGATAGGGGGAGGGTTAGTTTGAGGGTTAAGATTAGAGTTAGTGTTAGGGTTAGGGTGAGGTTGAGGTTTAGGGTTAGAGTTAGGGTTAGGTTGAGGGTGAGGTTGCGGGTGAGTGTGAATTTTAGGTTTATTTTTATGCTTAAACATACTTTTATGCTTAGGGTTAGGTTAAGGGTGAGGGTTAGGGTTAGGGTTTTGGGGAGGGTTAGGATGAGGGTTAGGGATAGGATTAGGGTTAGGGTGAGTGCTACGTTGAGGGTTATGTTTAGAGTTAGGGTTAGGGTGAGGTTTAGGCTTAGGGTTAGTGTGAGGGATAGAATGAGTATTAGGGTTAGGATTAGGGTTAAGATGAGGGCTAGGTTGAGGGTGAGGTTTAGGGTTAGTGTTAGGGTGACGTTTAGGTTTAGGGTTACGGTTAGGGTGAGTGTTAGGATGAGGGTTACAGTTACATTAATGGTGAGAGATAGGGTTAGGGTGAGTGTTAGTGTTAGGATTAGTGTTATTGTGAGGGTGAGGAGTAGGATTAGGGTTAGGGTGAGCATGAGTATGAAGGTTAGGGTGAAGGTTAAACTTAGGCTTAGGGTTAGGCTGAGGGTGAGGTTGGGTGTGAGGATTAGGTTTAGGGTGATGTTTAGGTTTAGGGTTATTGTTATTGTTAGGGTTAGGGTTTGAGTTACGGTGAGGGTGAGGGTGTGGGTGAGGGTTAGGGTTAGGGTTAGGGTGTGGTTTATTGTTAGGGTTAGGTTTAGGGTGAGGGTGAAGTTTAGGGTTACATATAGGGTTAGGGTGAGGGTTAGGGTTAGAGTTAGTGTTAGGGTTAGGGTGAGGGTGAGGGTTAGGTTTAGGGTTAGGGTTAGGGTGAGTGTTAGGATGAGGGTTAGGGTTACATTAAGGGTGACAGGTACGGTTAGGGTCAGTGTTAGGATTAGGGTTAGGGTGAGGGTGAGGATTAGGATTAGGTTTTGGGTTAGGGTTATTGTTAGGGTTAGGGTTATGGTTAGGGTGCGGTTGAGGATTAGGGTGAGGGTTAGGTTGAGGTTTAGGTTTAGAGTTAGTATTAGGGTGAGGGTGAGGTTAAGTGTTAGAGTAAGTTTTAGAGTCAGGGTTAGGTTGAGGGTTAGAGTTATGTTTAATGTTAGGGTTAGGTTTAGAGTGAGAGTAAGGGGGAGTGTTTGGGTTAGGGTTAGGTTTAGGGATAGGATTATTGTTAGGGAGAGGTTGAGTGTGTGTTTTAGGGTTAGGTTTAGGGATAGGATTAGGGTTAGGCTGAGGGTGAGGTTGACGGTGATTGTTAGGGTTAGGGTGAGGGTTAGGGTTAGAGTTAGGTTTAGGGGGAGGGTTAGGATGAGGGTTAGGGTTAGGATTAGGTTTAAGGTAAGGACTAGGGTGAGGGTGAGGATTAGGGTTAGGTTTAGGGTGAGGTTTAGCTTTAGGGTTAGGGTTAGGGATAGGGTGAGGTTGAGGTTTAGGGTTAGAGTTAGGTTTAGGGTGAGGCTGAGGTTGAGGGTTAGGTTTTGGGTTACTGTTAGGGTTAGAGTTAGGTTTAGGGTGAGGGTTAGGTTGAGGGTGAGGGTTAGGTTTAGGGTTAGGATTACGATTAGGGTTAGAGTTAGGGTGAGTGTGAGGGTTAGTGTTAGGTTTAGGGTTAGGCTTAAGGTTAGCCTGAAAGTGAGGGTGAGGGTGAGGGTTAGGGTGAGGGTTAGGGTTAGGCTTAGGGTTAGGCTGAGTGTGAGGTTGAGGGTGAGAGTTAGGGTTAGGGTGAGGGTTAGGGTTAGAGTTAGGGTTAGGGGGAGTGTTAGGATGAGAGTTGGGGTTAGGATTAGGGTTAGGGTGAGGGCTAGGGTGAGGGTGAGGTTTAAGGTTAGTGTTAGGGTGAGGTTTAGGGTTAGAATTAGGGTTAGGGTGAGGGTGAGGGTTAGGGTTAGAATTATGGTAAGGTTGAGGCTGAAGTTGAAGGTTCGTGTTACATTTAGTGTTAGAGTTAGTTTTAGGGTGAGGGTGAGGGTTAGGCTTAGAGTTAGGATTAGGAATTGGGTAAGGTAAGGGTGAGTTTGAGGCTTAGGGTTAGGGTTAGAGTGAGAGTGACGGTGAGGGTTAGGTTTAGGGTTAGGGTGAGGTTTAGGGTTAGGTGTTAGGGTGAGAGTTAGGATTCCATTAAATTTAGGATTAGGGTGAGGATTAGGGTTAGGGTGAGGGCTAGGGTGAGGGTGAGGGTTAGGATTAGTGTTACTGTAAGGTTTAGGTTTAATGTTACTGTTAGGGTGAGGGTTAGGATGGGGGTTAGTGTTACTGTTAGGGTGAGGGTTAGGATGGGTTTAGGGTTACGGTGAGGGTGAGGGTTATGTTTAGGGTGAGGGTTAGGGTTAGGATTAGGTTTAAGGTGAGGGTGCGGGTTATTGTTAGGGTTAAGGTTAGGGTTGGCGTTACGGAGAGGGTGAGGGTTAGGGTTAGGTTAAGGGTGAGGTTTAGTGTTAGTGTTAGGGTTAAAGTTAGGTTTAGGGTGAGGGTGCGGGTTATTGTTAGGGTTAAGGTTAGGGTTGGCGTTACGGAGAGGGTGAGGGTTAGGGTTAGGGAAAGGGTGAGGTTTAGTGTTAGTGTTAGGGTTAAAGTTAGGTTTAGGGTGAGGGCGAGGTTTAGGTTTAGACTAGGGTAAGGGTGAGGCTGAGGTTTAGATTTAGGTTTAGGCTTAGGGTTAGGATTAGGATTAGGGTAAGGGTTAGGGTGAGTGTGAGGTTTAGGGTTAGGGTTAGGCTTAGGCTTAGGGTTAGGCTGAGAGTTAGGGTGAGGGTGAGGGTGAGGGTTGGGGTTAGGGTGAGTGTTAGCGGTATGTTTAGTGTGAGAGTTAGGGTTTGGTTTAAGTTTAGGGTTAAGGTGAAAGTTAGGGTTAGCGTAACAGTGAGGGTGAGGGTTAGGGTTAGGTTGAGGGTTAGGGTTTGGTTTAGGGTTAGGATTAGTGTTATTGTTAGGGTTATAATTAGAGTTATGGTGAGGGTGAGGGTGAGGGTGAGGGTTAGGTTTAGGGTGCTGGTGAGGGTGAGGGTTAGGTTTAGGGTGAGTGTGAGAGTTAGGTTTAGGATTAGGTTTAGGGTGAGGGCTAGGGTGAGGGATAGGGTGACGGTTAGGGATAGGTTTAGGTTTAGGATTTGGGTTAGGTTGACGGTGAGTGTGAGGGTTAGGGTTATGGTTAGGGTGAGGGTTAGTGTTAGGGTTTGGGTTAGTGTGAGCGTGAGGCTGAGGATTAGGGTTAGGTTTAGCATTTGGTTTAGGGTTAGGGTTAGTGTTAGGGTTAGGGATAGGGTTAGGGTTACCTTGAGGGTTAGGGTTAGTGTTAGATTTAGTGTTAGGATGAGGCTGAGTGTGGGGATGAGGATTAGGGATAGGGTTAGGGTTATTGTTAATGTTATGGTTAGGGTTAAGTTTGCGGTGAGGGTGAGGGTTATGGTTAGGTTTAGGATTAGGGTTAGGGTTAGTGTTATTGTTAGGGTTAGGGTTAGAGTTACAGTGAGATTGAGGTTGAGGGTGAGGGTTAGGTTTATGGTTAGAGTTAAGGTTAGGGTGACGGCGAGGGTGAGGTTTAGGGTTAGAGTTAAGGTTAGGGGGGAGGGTTAGCATGAGGTTTAGAGTTAGGGTTAGTGTTAGGGATAGGGTGAGGGTGAGGTTTAGGTTGAGGTTTAAGGAGAGGGTTAGGGTTAGGATTAGGATTAGGGTGAGGGTGAGAATGAGGGTTAGAGTGAGGGATAGGCTTAGGCTTAGGGTTAGGCTGAGGGTGAGTGTGGGCGTGAGGATTAGGGTTAGGGTGATGTTTAGGCTTAGGGTTAGTGTTATTGTTAGGGTTAGGGTTTGAGTTACGGTGAAGGTGAGAATGGGGGTGAGGGTTAGGGTTAGGGTTAGGGTGGGGTTTAGGGTTAGGGTTAGCATTAGGGTGAGGGTTCGATTGAGGATTAGGGTCCGGGTTTGGGTTAGTGTAAGGTTTAGGGTGAGTATGAGGGTTAGGGTTAGGGTGAGGATGAGGGTTAGAAGTAGGGTTTGGGTGATGGCTAGGGTGAGGGTTAGTATGAGGGTGAGGGTGGGGTTGAGGATTAGGGTTAGGGTTAGGGTTGATGTTAGGGTGAGGGTGAGTTTTAGGGTTGGAGTTAGGTTTGGGGGGAGGGTTTGGGTGAGGTTTAGGGTTAGGGTTAGTGTTAGGGTTAAGGTGAGGGTGAGGGTTAGGTTTCTGTTTAGGGATAGGGTTTGGTTTAGGATCAGGGTTAGGGTGAGCATGAGTATGAGGGTTACGGTGAGGGTTAGGCTAAGGCTTAGGGTTGGGCTGAGGGTGAGGGAGGAGATGAGGATTAGGGTTAAGGTGATGGTTAGGGTTAGGGTTAGTGTTATTGTTAGGGTTAAGGTTTGAGTTACAGTGAGGGTGAGGGTGAGGTTGAGGTTTAGCGTTATGGTTAGGGTGGGGTTTAGGATTAGGGATAGGTTTAGGGTGAGGGTGAGGTTTAGAGTTAGATATAGGGTTAGGGGGAGGGTTAGGGGGAGGGTTAGTGTTAGGGTTAGTATTAGGGTGAGGGTGAGGGTGAGAGTTAGGTTAAGGTTAGAGTGAGATTTAGGGTTAGGATTAGGGTTAGGGTTAGAATATCGGTGAGGGTGAGGGTGCGGGTGAGTGTGAGGTTTAGGGTTAGGTTTATGGTTAGGCTTAGGTTATGCTTAGGGTTAGGCTGAGAGTGAGGGTGAGGGTTATGGTTAGGGTGAGGTTTAGGGTTAGGGTTATGGGGAGGGTTAGGATGAGGGTTAGGGTTTGGATTAGGGTTAGCGTGAGGGCTAGGGTTAGGTTTAGTTTTATGGTTAGGGTTAGGGTGAGGTTTAGGGTTAGGGTTAGTGTTATTGTTAGGGTTAGGGTTTGAGTTACGGTGAGGGTGAGGGTGCGGGTGAGGTTTAGTGTTCGGGTTAAGTTTAGGGTTAGGGTGAGGGTTAGTGTAAGGGTTACAGTGAGGGTGAGGGTTAGGGTTAGGTTGAGGGTTAGGGTTAGTTTAGTGTTAGGGTGAGGGTTAGGATGAGGGTTAGGGTTAGGATTAGCGTTAAGGTGAGGGCTAGCCTGAGGGTGAGGTTTAGGGTTAGGGTTAGGGTGAGGTTTATTGTTAGGTTTAGGGTTAGGGTTAGCGTTAGGGTGAGGTTTCGATTGAGGATTAGTGTTCGGTTTAGGGTTAGTGTTAGGTATATGGTGAGGATGAGGGTTAGGGTTAGGGTGAGGATGAGTGTTAGAATTAGGGTTAGGGTGAGTGCTAGTGTGAGTGTTAGGATGAGGGTGAGGGTAGGGGTGAGGATTTCGGTTAAGGTTAGTGTTATTGTTAGGTTGAGGGTGAGTTTTAGGGTTAGAGTTAGGTTTTGGGGGAGGGTTTGGGTGAGGTCTAGTGTTAGATTTAGTGTTAGGGTTAGGGTGAGTGTGAGGGTTAGGTTGAGGTTTAGGGATAGGGTTAGGTTTAGTATTAGTGTTAGGGTGAGCATGTGTATAAGGGTTAGGGTGAGGTTTAGGCTTAGGCTTAGTGTTAGGCTGAGGGAGAGTGTGGGGGTGAGGATTAGGGTTAGGGTGATGGTTAGGGTTAGGGTTAGTGTTATTGTTAGGATTAGGGTTTGAGTTATGGTGAGGGTGAGGTTGCGGGTGCGGGTTAGGGTTAGGGTTAGGCTGGGGTTTAGGATTAGGGTTAGGGTTAGTGTGAGGTTTAAGTTTAGAGTTAGATATAGGGTTAGGGGGAGGGTTAGGGGGAGGGTTAGTGTTAGGGTTAGTGTTAGGGTTAGAGTGAGGGTGACGATTAGGTTTAGGGTTAGTGTTTGGGTTAGAGTGAGGTTTAGGGTTAGGGTTAGGAATAGTTAGAATTTCGGTGAGGGTGAGGTTGCGGGTGAGAGTGAGGTTTAGGGTTAGGTTTAGGGTTAGGCTTAGATTTATTCTTAGGGTTAGGCTGAGAGTGAGGGTGAGGGTGAGGTTTAGGGTTAGGGTGAGGTTTAGAGTTAGGGTTATGGGGAGGGTTAGCATGAGGAATAGATTTAGGGTGAGGCCTAGGGTGAGGGTTATGTTTATGGTTAGGGTTAGGGTGAGGTTTAGTATTAGGGTTAGAGTTAGTGTTAGGGTTAGGTTGAGATTTAGGGTTAGAGTTAGTGTTAGGGTGAGGGTAAGGTTTAGGTTTAGAGTTAGGTTTAGGGTGAGGGTTAGGTTGAGTTTTAGGGTTAGGTTTAGTGTTACGGTTAGGTTTAGAGTGAGTTGTAGGGAGAGGGTTTGGGTTAGGGTTAGGTTAGGGATAGGGTGATGGTGAGGGTTAGGTTGAGGTTTAGGGATAGGGTTAGGTTTAGGATTAGGGCTAGGGTGAGCATGGGAATGAGGGTTAGGGTGAGGGTTAGGCTTAGGCTTAGGCTTAGGCTGAGGGTGAGGGTGGGGGTGAGGATTAAGGTGAGGGTGAGTGTTAGTGTTAGGGTGAGGGTTAGGATATGGGCTAGGGTCAAAGTGAGGGTGAGGGTTAGGGTTAGGAGGAGGGCTAGGTTGAGGGTGAGCGTGAGGGTTAGATTCAGGATTAGTTTTAGTGTTAGTGTGAGGTTTAGGGTGAGGATGAGGTTTAGGGTTAGGGTTAGGGTTAGGATTAATGTTAGGGTATATGCTTAAGTTGAGGGTTAGGGTGAGGGTGAGGTTTAGGGTTAGTGTTAGGATTAGGATTAGGGTTAGTGTTAGGGTGAGTGTGAGGGTTAGGGTTAGGGTTAGGCTTAGTGTTAGGCTGAAGGTGAGGGTGAGGGTGAGGGTTATGGTTAGGGTGAGTGTTAGGTTTATTGTTAGGGTGAGAGCTAGGGTTCAGTTTAAGTTTAGGATTAGAGGGAGGGTTAGGGTAATGGTTACAGTGAGGGTGAGGGTTAGGATTAGGTTGAGGGTTAGGGTTAGGGTTAGGATTAGTGTTAGGCTCAGGGTAAGGGTAAGGGTTAGGGTTAGTGTTAGTGTGAGGTTTAGGATGAGGGTTATGTTTAGGATTAGGGTTAGCGTGAGGGGTAGGGTGAGGGTGAGGTTTAGGGATAGGGTTAGTGTGAGGTTTAGGCTTAGGTTTAGGGTTAGGGTTAGGGTGAGGGTGAGGTTTAGGGTTAGATTTAGGATTAGGGTGAGGCTGAGTGTGAGGGTTAGGGTTAGGGTTAGGCTTAGGCTTAGGGTTAGGCTTAGGGTGAGGGTGCGGTTGAGGTTTAGGGTTAGTGTTAGGGTAAGGTTTAGTGTTAGGTTTACGGTTTGGTTTAGGGTTAGATTGAGGTTTAGGGTTAAGATTATGGTTAGGGTGAGGGTGAGTGTTTAGATTAGGGTTAGGGTTAGGGTTAGGTTTAGTGTTAGGATTAGTGTTATTGTTAAGGTTAGGGTGAGACTTATGGTTATCGTGAGAGTTAGGGTTAGGGTTATTGTTAGGGTTAGGGTTAGGGTTAGGGTTATTGTTATGGTGATGTTGAGGGTTTGAATTAGGGGTAGGGTGAGGGCTAGGGTGAGGGTTAGGATGAGGGTGAGGGGGCAGGTGAGGATTAGGGTTAGGGTTAGGGTTATTGTTAGGGTGAGAGTGAGTTTTAGGGTTAGAGTTAGGTTTTGGGGGAGGATTTTGGAGAGGTTTAGGGTTAGGGTTAGTTTTAGGGTTAGGGTGAGGGTGAAGGTTAGGTTGAGGTTTAGGGATAGGTTTAGATTTAGAATTAGGGTTTAGGTGAGCATGAGTATGAGGGTTACGGTGAGGGTTAGGCTTAGGTTTAGTGTTAGGCTGAGGGTGGGGGTGGGGGTGAGGATTAGGGTTAGGGTGATGGTTAGGGTTAGGGTTAGGGTTATTGTTATGGTTAGTGTTTGAGTTATGGTGAGGGTGAGGGTGGGGATGAGTTTTAGGGTTAGGGTTAGGGTGGGGTTTAGGATAAGTGTTTGCTTTAGGGTGAGGATGATGTTTAGGGTTAGATATAAGGTTAGGGGGAGGTTTACGGTGAGGGTTAGTGTTAGGGTTAGTGTTAGGGTTAGGGTGAGTATGAGGGTTAGCGTTAGTGTTAGGGTTAGGGTTAGAGTGAGGTTTAGGGTTAGGGTTACTGTTAGGGTTAGAATTTCGTTGAGGGTGAGGTTGAGGGTGAGTGTGAGGTTTAGGGTAAGCTTTATGGTTATGCTTAGGTTTATGCTTTGGGTCAGGCTGAGAGTGAGGGTGAGGGTGAGGCTTAGGGTTAGGGTGAGGGTTAGGTTTATTGTTATGGGGAGGGTTAGGATGAGGGTTAGGGTTAGGATTAGGGTTAGGTTGAGGGCTAGGGTGAGGGTTATGTTTATATTTAGGGTTAGGGTGAGGTTTAGGGTTAGGGTTAGGGTTACTGTTAGGGTTAGGTTGAGATTTAGGTTTAGAGTTAGTGTTAGGGTGAGGGTGAGGTTTAGGGTTAAAGTTAGGTTTAGGGTGAGGTTTAGGTTGAGGGTTAGGATTAAGGTTAGTCTTACGGTTAGTTTTAGATTGAGTGTTAGGGAGAGGGTTTGGGTTAGGGTTAGGGTGAGGGAAAGGATTATTGTTAGGGTAAGGGTGAGTGTGTTCTTTAGGGTTAGGTTTAGGGATAGGCTTAGGTTTAGGCTGAGGGTGAGGTTGAAGGTGAGGTTTAGGGTTAGGGTGAGGGTTAGGCTTAGGATTAGGTTTAAGGTAAGGATTAGGGTAATGGTGAGGTTTAGGTTTAGAGTTAGGGTTAGGGTGAGGCTGAGGGTTAGGTTTAGTGTTAGTTTGAGAGTTAGGTTTAGGATTAGGTTTAGGGTGAGGGCTAGGGTGAGGGTTAGGGATAGGTTTAGGTTTAGGATTTGGGTTAGGTTGACGGTGAGTGTGAGGATTAGGGTTATGCATAGGGTGAGTGTTAGTGTTAGGGTTTGGTTTAGTGTGAGGTTGAGGCTGAGGATTAGGGTTAGGTTTAGCGTTTGGTTTATGGTTAGGGTTAGTGTTAGGGTTAGGGATAGGGTTAGGGTTACCTTGAGGGTTAGGGTTAGTGTTAGATTTAGTGTTAGGATGAGGGTGAGGGTGGGGATGAGGATTAGGGATAGGGTTAGGGTTATTGTTAGTGTTATGGTTAGGGTTAAGTTTGCGGTGAGGGTGAGGGTTATGGTTAGGTTTAGGATTAGGTTAGGGTTAGTGTTATTGTTAGGGTTTAGGGTTAGAGTTACAGTGTGATTGAGGTTGAGGGGGAGGGTTAGGTTTAGGATTAGGGTTAAGGTTAGGTTGAGGGTGAGGGTGAGGTTTAGGGTTAGAGTTAGGGTTAGGGGGAGGGTTAGTGTGAGGTTTAGGGTTAGGGTTAGTGTTAGGGTTAGGGTGAGGGTGAGGGTTAGGTTGAGGTTTAAGGATAGGGTTAGGGTTAGGATTCGGGTTAGGGTGACGTTGAGAATGAGGGTTAGAATGAGGGTTAGGCTTAGGCTTAGGGTTAGGCTGAGGGTGAGTTTGGGGTGAGGATTAGGGTTAGGGTGAAGTTTAGGCTTAGGGTTAGTGTTATTGTTAGGGTTAGGGTTTGAGTTACACTGAAGTTGAGAGTGGGGGTGAGGGTTAGGGTTAGGGTTAGGGTGTGGTTTAGGGTTAGGGTTAGGGTTAGGTTTAGGGTGAGGGTGAGGGTGAGGTTTAGAGTTGGATATAGGGTTAGTGGTAAGGTTAGAATTAGGTTTAGTGTTAGGGTTAGGGTGAGGTTGAGATTTAGGGTTAGATATAGGATTAGGGAGAGGGTTAGTGTTAGCGTTAGGGTTAGGGTTACGGTTAGGGTGAGGTTTAGGTTTAGGGTTAAGGTTAGGGTTAGAATTACAGTGAGGGTGAGGGTGCAGGTTAGTTTGAGGTTTAGGGTTAGAGATAGGGGCAGGGTTAGGCTGATTGTTAGGTTTAGGGTTAGTGTTAGAGTTAGTTTTATGGTGAGGGTTAGGGTAAAGGTGAGGGTAAGGCTTAGTGTTAGGATTAGGATTAGGGTAAGTATTACTGTGAGTGTGGGGGTTAGGGTTAGGGTTAATGTTATGCTTAGGGTTTGGCTGAGCATGAGGTTGAGTGTGAGGATTAGGGTTAGGGATAGGGTGAGGATTAATGTTAGGGTTAGGGTTAGAGTTAGGGTTAGGTTGAGGATGAGGTTAAGGGGTAGGGTTAGGGTCAGGGTGAGGGTTAGTGTTAGGGTGAAGTTTAGGGTGAGGGTCAGGGTGATGGTTAGGGTTAGGGTGAGAGTTAGGGTTCGGGTTAAGTTTAGGGTTAGGGTGAGGGTTAGGGTAAGGGTTACAGTGAGGGTGATTGTTAGGGTTATGTTGAGGGTTAGGATTAGGGTTAGGGTGAGGGCTAGAGTGAGGGTGAGGTTTAGGGTTAGGGTTAGGGTGAGGTTTATTGTTAGGTTTAGGGTTAGGGTTAGCGTTAGGGTGAGGTTTCGATTGAGGATTAGGGTTCGGTTTAGGGTTAGTGTTAGGTATATGGTGAGGATGAGGATTAGGGTTAGGGTGAGGATTTCGATTACGGTTAGGGTTAGGGTGAGTGTTCGTGTTAGGGTTAAGTTTAGGGTTAGGCTTAAGGTTAGGCTGAGGGTGAGGGTGAGTGTTAGGGTTATAGTTATGGTAAGGTTGAGGCTGAAGTTGAGGGTTAGTGTTAGGGTTAGTGTTAGATTTAGGGTTAGGGTGAGGGTTAGGGTGAAGGTGAGGTTTAGGCTTAGATTTAGGATTAGGAATTGGGTAAGGTAAGAGTTAGTGTGAGGGTTAGGTTTAGGGTTAGTGTTAAGGTTAGGGTTAGGGTGAGAGTTAGGGTTCGATTCAATTTAGGGTTAGGGTTAGGATTAGGGTTATGGTGAGGGCTAGAGTGAGGGTGAGGATTAGGGTTAGTGTTACGGTAAGGTTTAGGTTTAGGTTTAGGGTTAGGGGGAGAGTTAGGATGGGGTTTAGGGTTATGGTGAGGGTGAGCTTTAGGGTTAAGGTGAGGATTAGGTTTAGGATTAGTGTTACGGTGAGGGTGAGTGTTATTGTTATGGTTATGGTTAGGGTTGGGGTTTTGGTGAGGGTGAGGGTTAGGGTTAGGGTAAGTGTGACGTTTAGTGTTAGGGTTAGGGTTAGAGTTAAGTTTAGGGTGAGGGCAAGGTTTAGGGTTAGAGTTACGGTAAGGATGAGGCTGAGGTTGAGGGTTAGGTTTAGGCTTAGGGTTAGTATTAAGATTAGGGTAAGTGTTAGAGTGAGTCTGAGGTTTAGGGTTTGGTTTAGGCTTAGGCTTAGGGTTAGGTTGAGAGTGAGGGTGAGGGTGAGGGTTAGGGTTAGGGTGAGGGTTAGGTTTAGGGTTCAGGTGAGAGTTAGGGTTCGGTTAAGTTTAGGGTTAGGGTGAGGGTTAGGGTTAGGATTAGGGTCAGGGTGAGGGCTAGGGAGAGGGTGAGGTTTAGGGTTAGTGTTAGGGTAAGGTTTATGGTTAGGGGTAGGGTTTGCATTAGGGTTAGGATTAGGCTTAGGATTAAGATTATGGTTAGGGTGAGAGTGAGTGTAAGAATTAGGGTTAGGTTTAGGGTTAGGTTTAGGGATAGGATTAGTGTGATTGTTAGGGTTAGGGTTAAAGTTATAGTGAGGGTGAGGCTGAGGCTGAGGGTGAGGATTAGGGATATGATTAGGGTGAAGTTTAGGGTTAGGTTTAGGATTAGAGTTAGGGTGAGGGTGAGGTTTAGTGATAGATTTAGGGTTAGTTGGAGGGTTAGGTGGAGGGTTAATGTTAGGGTTAGTGTTAGGGTTAAGGTTAGGGTGAGGGTTAGGTTGACGTTTAGGGATAGGGTTAGGGTTAGTGTTAGGATTAGGGTTAGGGTGAGGGTGAGTGTGAGGGTTAGGTTTAGGGTTAGGCTTACGCTTTGTTTAGGCTGATGGTGAGTGTGGGTTGAGGATTAGGGTTAGGTTGATGGTTAGGGTTAGGGTTAGGGTGAGGGTTAGGATGAGGGATAGGGTTAGGATTATTGTTAGGGTGATGGCTAGGGTGAGGGTGAGGGTAAGGGTAAGGGTTAGGCTTAGGCTTAGGTTTAGGCTGAGCATGATTTTGAGGGGGAGGATTAGGGTTAGGGGGAGTTTTAGTGTTAGGGTTAGGGTTCGAGTTAGGATTAGGGTGAGGGTGAGGTTTTGGGGTAGAGTTAGGGTTAGGGTGAGGGTTAAAGTGGGGGTGACGGTAAGGGTAAAGGTGAGGGTTAGGCTGAGGTTGAGGGTTACGGTAAGGGTGAGGGTTAGGGTTAGGGTTAGGGTGAGGCTTAGGTTTGGGGTTAGGGTGAGGGTGAGGGTTAGATTGAGGATTAGTGTTAGGGTTAGTGTGAGGATGAGGATTAGGTTTAGTGTGAGGGCTAGGGTGAGGGTGAGTGTTAAGGTTAGTGTTAGCTTGAGGATTACGGTTAGGGTGATTTTTAGCGGTATTGTGAGCATTAGTGTTAGCATTAGGGTTAGTGTTAGGGTGAGGGTAAATGTTAGGGTTAGGGTGAGGGTTATGGTTAGGGTGAGGGTTAGGATTAGGGTTAGGTTTATTGTTAGGTTTAGGGTTAGGGTTACTGTTAAGGTGAGGGTGAGCATTAGGGTTAGCGTTAGGATTAGGTTTAGGTTTAGGGTTAGGGTTAGAGTTAGGTTTAGGGTGAGGGTGAGGATTAGGGTTAGAGTTAGGGATAGTGTTAGGATTAGGGTTTGGGTGATGTTTAGGCTTAGAGTTAGTGTTATTGTTAGGGTTAGGGTTCGAGTTGGTGAGAAGTGAAGGTAAGAATGTGGGTGAGGATTAGGTTTAAGGTTAGGTTGGGGTTTAGAGTTAGGGTTAGGGTTAGGGTTGGGGTGAGGGTGAGGTTTAGGGTTAGATATAGGGTTAGGGTGAGGGTGAGTTTTTGGGGTAGGGTTAGGGTCAGGGTGAGGTTTAGCTTTCCGGTAAGGGTGAGGGTTAGATTGAGAATTAGTGTTAGGTTTAGTGTGAGGTTTAGGGTGAGGAAGAGGGTTAGGGTTAGGGTTAGGATTAATATTAGGGTTAGGCTTAAGGTGAGGGTTAGGGTGAGGGTGAGGTTTAGGGTTAGTGTTAGGATTAGGATTAGGGTTAGGATTTTGGTGAGTGTGAGTGTTAATGTTAGGGTTAGGCTTAGTGTTAGGCTGAAGGTGAGGGTGAGTGTGAGGGTTAGGGTTAGGGTGCGTGTTAGGATTAGGGTTAGGGTGAGAGTTAGTGTTTGGGTTAAGTTTAGGGTTAGACTGAGGGTTAGTGTAAGGGTTACAGTGAGGGTGGGGATTAGGGTTAGGTTGAGGGTTAGGTTTAGGGTTTGTGTTAGGGTGAGGGTTAGGATGAGGGTTAGGGTTAGGATTAGGGTTAGGGTGAGGTTTAGGATTAGGTTTAGGGTTAGGGTTAGGGTGAGGGTGAGGTTTAGGGTTAGAGTTAGGGTTAGGGTGAGTCTGAGGGTAAGGGTTAGGGTTAGGGTTAGTGTTAGAGTTTGGGTTACAGTGAGGTTTAGGGTGAGGGTGAGGGTAAGGCTTAGTGTTAGGATTAGAATTAGGGTAAGGGTTAGGGTGAGTGTGATTGTTAGGGTTAGGGTTAAAGTTAGGCTTAGTGTCAGGATTTGGGTGAGGGTGAGGGTGAGGGTTAAGGTTAGGGTCAGAGTTAGGTTTAGTGTTAGGTTGAGATTTAGGGTTCAGGATAATTTTAGGATTAGGGTGAGGGTTACAGTTAGGGTTACAGTGAGATTCAGGTTTAGGGTTAGATTGAGGGTTAGGGTTAGGCTTAGGATTAGGGTGAGGGTTAGGGTTAAGTTTAAGGTGAGGGTTAGGATGAGGATTAGGGTTAGGATTAAGTTTCAGGTGAGGGCTAAGGTGAGGGTGAGGGTTAGGGTTAGTGTTTGGGTGAGGTTTAGGTTTAGGATTAGTGTTAGGGTGAGGGTTCGGATATGGATTAGGCTCAAATGAGGGTGAGGTTTAGGGTTAGGGTGAAGGCTAGGGTATGGGTGAGGGTGAGGGTTAGATTCAGGATTAGTATTAGGGTTAGTGTGAGGTTTACGGTGAGGATGAGGTTGAGGGTTAGGGTTAGGGTTAGGATTAATGTTAGGGTTAGGCTTAATGTGAGGGTTAGGGTGAGGGTCAGGTTTAGGTTTAGTGTTAGGATTAGGATTAGGGTTAGGGTTAGGGTGAGTGTGAGGGTTAGGGTTAGGGTTAGTCTTAGTTTTAGGCTGAAGGTGAGGGTTATGTTTAGGGTGAGTGTTAGTGTTAGGGTTAGGGTTAGAGTTAAGGTTAAGTTTAGGGTTAGGGTGAGTGTTAGGGTAAGGGTTACAGAGAGGGTGAGGGTTACGATTAGGTTGAGGGTTAGAGTTAGGGTTATGGTTAGTGTTAGGTTGAGGGTGAGGGTGAGGGTTAGGGTTAGTGTTAGGGTGAGGGTTACGATGAGGGTTAGGGTTAGGATTAGTGTTAAGTTGAGGTCTAGGGTGAGTGTGAGGTTTAGGGTTAGGGTTATGGTGAGGTTTAGGGTTAGGGTTAGGGTGAGGGTTAGGTTTAGGGTTAGAGTTAGGGTTAGGGTGAGGCTGAGAGTGAGGGATATCATTAGGGTTAGTGTTAGAGTTAGGGTTATGATGAGGGTTGGGGTGAGGGTGAGGGTAGGGCTTAGTGTTATTTTTAGGATTAGGGTAAGTATTAGGATGAGTATGAGCATTAGGGTTATGGTTAGGGTTAGCCTTATGCTTAGGCTTAGGGTGAGGGTGAATGTGAGCTTTAGGGTTAGGGTGAGAGTTAGGGGAAGGGTTAGGGTGAGAGTTACGGTTCGGGTTAAGTTTAGTTTTAGTGTGAGGGTTGGGGTTAGGGTTAGGGTTAGGGTGAGGGTGAGGGTGAGGGTTAGGTTTAGGGTTAATGTGAGAGTTATGGTAAGTATTAGGTTTAGGTTGAGGGCTAGGGTGAGTATTAGGGTGAGGCTTAGGGATAGGTTTAGGTTTAGGTTTTGGGTAAGGGTGAGGGGGAGTGTGAGGTTTAGGGTTAGGGTTAGGGTTAGGGTGATGGTTAGTGTTAGGGTTTGGTTTAGTGTGAGGCTGAGGCTGAGGATTAAGGTTTGGTTTAGCGTTTGGTTTAGAGTTAGGGTTAGTGTTAGGTGTATGGATAGGGTTAGGGTTACCTTGAGGGTTAAGGTTAGGGTTAGATTAATGATAGGATGAGGGTGAGGGTCCGGATGAGGATTAGGGTTAGGGTTAGGTTTAGGTTATTGTTAGTGTTATGGTTAGGGTTATGTTTGCAGTGAGGGTGAGGCTGAGGGTGAGGGCTATGTTTAGGGTTAGGATTAGGGTTATGGATAGTGTTATTGTTAGGGTTAGGGTTAGAGTTACACTGAGGTTGAGGATGAGGGTGAGGGTTATGTTTAGGGTGAGGTTTAGTGTTAGAGTTAGGGTTAGGGTTATGGTGAGGGTGAGGTTTAGGGTTAGAGTTAGGGTTAGGGGAGGGTTAGGGTGAGGTTTAGGGTTAGAGTTAGTGTTAGGGTTAGGGTGAGGGTGAGGGTTAGGTTGAGGTTTAGGGATAGAGTTAGGATTAGGTTTAGGGTGAGCGTGAGTATGAGGGTTAGCATGAGGGTTAGGTTTAATCTAAGGGTTTGGTTGAGGGTGAGGGTGGGGGTGAGGATTAGGGTTAGGGTGATGTTTAGGCTTAGGGTTAGTGTTATTGTTAGGGTTAGGTTTCCAGTTACAGTGAAGGTGAGAGCGCGGGTGATGGTTAGGGTTAGTGTGAGGGTGGGGTTTAGGGTTAGGCTTAGGGTTAGTGTTAGGGTGAGAGTGAGGTTTAGGGTTAGATATAGGGTTAGGGGGATGGTTAGGTTTAGGGTTAGTGTTAGGGTTAGCGTGAGCCTGAGGTTTAGGGTTAGATATAGGATTAGGGGGAGGTTTAGGGTTAGCATTAGGGTTAGGGTTATGGTTAGGGTGAGGTTTAGGGTTAGGGTTAAGGTTAAGGTTAGAATTACAATGAGGGTGAGGGTGCAGGTTACTGTGAGGTTTAGGGTTAGATTTAGGATTAGGGTTAGGTTGAGTGTTAGGGTTAGTTTTAGTGTTAGAGTTAGGGTTATGGTGAGAGTTAGGGTAAGGGTGAATGTAAGGCTTAGTGTTAGGATTAGGATTAGGGTAAGTGTAGTTTGAGTGTTAGGGTTAGGATTAGTGTTAGTGTTAGGCTTAGGGTTAGGCTGAGCATGAGGTTGAGTGTGAGGGTTAGGGTTAGGGATAGGGTGAGGATTAATGTTAGAGTTCGTGTTAGAGTTAGGGTTAGGTTGAGGGTGAGGTTTAGGGGTAGGCTTAGGGTCAGGGTGATGGTTAGGGTTAGGATGAGGGTTAGGGTGAGGTTCAGGTTTAGGGTGAGAGTTAGTGTTCGTGTTAAGTTTAGGGTTAGGGTGAGGTTTAGGGTAAGGGTTACAGTGAGGGTGAGGGTTATGGTTAGGTTGAGGGTTAGGGTTAGGGTTAGTGTTAGGGTGAGGTTTAGGATGAGGGTTAGGGTTAGGATTAGGGTTAGGGTGAGGGCTAGAGTGAGGGTGAGATTTAAGGTTAGGGTTAGGGTGAGGTTTATTGTTAGGTTTAGGCTTAGGGTTAGCATTAGGGTGAGGTTTCGATTGAGGATTAGGGTTCGGGTTAGGTTTAGTGTTAGGTTTAGGGTGAGGATGAGGGTTAGGATTAGGGTGAGTGTTAGGTTTAGGGTTAGGGTGAGAGTAAGGGATCGGTTAAGTTCAGGGTTAGGGTGAGTGTTAGGGTTAGGATTAGGGTTAGGGTGAGGGCTAGGGAGAGGGTGAGGTTTAGGGTTAGTTTTAAGGTCAGGTTTATGGTTTGGGGTAGGGTTTGAATTAGGGTTAGGATTAGGGTTAGGCTTAAGATTATGGTTAGGGTGAGGGTGAGTGTTAGGATTAGGGTTAGGGATAGGGTAAGGTTTAGGGATAGGATTAGTGTTATTGTTAGGGTTAGGGTTAGAGTTATGGTGAGGGTGAGGGTGAGGGTGAGGGTGAGGGTTAGTTAGGTTTAGGGTGAGGTTTAGGGTTAGGTTTAGGATTAGAGTTAGGGTGAGGGTGAGGTTTACTGATAGATTTAGGGTTAGTTGAAGGGTTAGGTCCAGGGTTAATGTTAGGGTTAAGGTTAGGGTGAGGGTTAGGTTGATGTTTAGGGATAGGGTTAGGGTGAGGTTTAGGATTAGGGTTAGGGTGAGGGTGTGTGTGAGGGTTAGGGTTAGGCTTAGGCTTAGGCTTTGGGTTAGGCTGAGAGTGAGGGTGGGGGTGAGGATTACGGTTAGGGTGATGCTTAGGGTTAGGGTTCGGGTTAGGTTTAGGATGAGGGATAGGATTAGGATTATTGTTAGGGTGAGTGCTAGGGTGAGGGTGAGGGTATGGGTAAGGGTTAGGCTTAGGCTTAGGTTTAGGCTGAGCATGAGGTTGAGGGTGAGGGTTAGAGTTAGTGTGATGGTTAGGTTTATGGTTAGGGTGAGGGTTAGGATGAGGTTTAGTGTTAGGGTGAGGATGATGGTAAGGGTAAAGGTGAGGTGTAGGCTGAGGGTGAGGATTAAGATAAGGGTGAGGGTTAGGATTAGGTTCAGGGTTAGGGTTAGGTTTTGTGTGAGGGTTCCATTGAGCATTAGGGTTAGGGTTAGGGTTAGTGTGAGGTTTAGGGTGAGGATGGGAGTGAGGGTTAGGTTTAGTGTGAGGGATTGGGTTAGGGTTAGGGTTAGTGTTAAGGTGAGGGTAAGTGTTAGGGTGAGGGTTAAGTTTAGGGTGAGGGTTTTGATTAGGGTGAGGGTGAGGGTTAGGGTTAGGTTTAGGGTGAGGTTTAGGTTTAGGGTTAGAGTTAGAGTTAGGTTTAGGGTGAGGGTGAGGTTTAGGGTTAGAGTTAGGGATAGTGTTAAGGTTAGGGATAGGGTGAGGTTTAGGTTTAGGCTTAGGCTTAGGCCGAGCATGAGTTTGAGGGTTAGGGTTAGGGTTAGTTTGTTTGTTAGTGTTAGGGTTAGGGTGAGGTTTAGGGTTAAGATTAAGTTTAGGGTGAGGGCTAGGGTGAGAGTTAGGGTGAGCTTTAGGGATAGGTTTAGGTTTAGGATTTGGGTTAGGGTGAGTGTGAGGGTTAGGGTTAGGCTTAGGCTTAGGCTTAGGGTTAGGGTGAGGGTTAGTGTTAGGATTTGGGTTATGGTGAGGGTGAGGCTGAGGATTAGGGTTAGGTTTAGGGTTTGGTTTAGGGTTAGGGTTAGGGTTAGGTTTATTGTTACTGTTATGGTTAGGGTTAAGTTTGTGCTGAGGGTGAGGCTGAGGGTGAGGGTTATGGTTAGGGTTAGGATTCGGGTTAGGGTTAGTGTTATTGTTAGTGTTAGGGTTAGAGTTACAGTGAGGTTGAGGTTGAGGGTGAGGGTTATGTTTAGCGTGAGGTTTAGGGATAGAGTTAGGGTTAGGGTTAGGGTGAGGGTGAGGTTTAGGGTTAGAGTTAGGGTTAGGGGAGGGTTAGGGTGAGGTTTAGGGTTAGGGTTAGTGTTAGGGTTAGGGTGAGGGTGAGGGTTAGGTTGAGGTTTAGGGATAGGGTTAGGATTAGGTTTAGGTTGAGCGTGAGTATGAGGGTTAGCATGAGGGTTAGATTTAGTCTAAGGGTTTGGTTGAGGGTGAGGGTGGGGGTGAGGATTAGGGTTAGGGTGATGTTTAGGCTTAGGGTTAGTGTTATTGTTAGGGTTAGGTTTCCATTTACAGTGAAGGTGAGAGTGCGGGTGATGGTTAGGGTTAGGGTGAGGGTGGGGTTTAGGGTTAGGCTTAGGGTTAGTGTTAGGGTGAGAGTGAGGTTTAGGGTTAGATATAGGGTTAGGGGGAAGGTTAGGTTTAGGGTTAGGGTTAGGGTTAGCGTGAGCCTGAGGTATAGGGTTAGATATAGGATTAGGGGGAGGTTTAGGGTTAGCATTAGGGTTAGGGTTATGGTTAGGGTGAGGTTTAGGGTTAGGGTTAAGGTTAGGGTTAGAATTACAATGAGGGTGAGGGTGCAGGTTACTGTGAGGTTTAGGGTTAGATTTAGGATTAGGGTTAGGCTGAGTGTTGGGGTTAGTTTTAGTGTTAGAGTTAGGGTTATGGTGAGAGTTAGGGTAAGGGTGAATGTAAGGCTTAGTGTTAGGATTAGGTTTAGGGTAAGTGTTAGATTGAGTGTTAGGGTTAGGATTAGTGTTAGTGTTAGGCTTAGGGTTAGGCTGAGCATGAGGTTGAGTGTGAGGGTTAGGGTTAGGGATAGGGTGAGGATTAATGTTAGAGTTCGTGTTAGAGTTAGGGTTAGGTTGAGGGTGAAGTTTAGGGTTAGGCTTAGGGTCAGGGTGATGGTTAGGGTTAGGATGAGGGTTAGGGTGAGGTTCAGGTTTAGGGTGAGAGTTAGTGTTCGTGTTAAGTTTAGGGTTAGGGTGAGGTTTAGGGTAAGGGTTACAGTGAGGGTGAGGGTTATGGTTAGGTTGAGGGTTAGGGTTAGGGTTAGTGTTAGGGTGAGGTTTAGGATGAGGGTTAGGGTTAGGATTAGGGTTAGGGTGAGGGCTAGAGTGAGGGTGAGATTTAAGGTTAGGGTTAGGGTGAGGTTTATTGTTAGGTTTAGGCTTAGGGTTAGCGTTAGGGTCAGGGTGAGGTTAGGGTTAGAATTACAGTGAAGGTGAGGGTCCATGTGAGTGTGAGTTTTAGGGTTAGAGTTAGGGTTAGGGTTATGCTCAGTTTTAGGGTTAGGTGTAGGGTTAGAAGTAGGGTTAGGGTGAGGGTGAGGGTAAGGCTTAGTATTAGGATTAGGATTAGGGTAAGGGTTAGTGTGAGTGTGAGGGTTGGGGTTAGGGTTAGAGTTAGGCTTAGGTTTAGGATGAGCATGAGGTTGAGTGTGAGGGTTAGGGTTAGGGATAGGGTGAGGTTTAGAGTTCGGGTTAGGGTTAGAGTTAGGGTTAGGTTGAAGGTGAGGTTTAGGGGTAGGGTTAGGGTCAGGTTGAGGGTTAGGGTTAGGGTTAGGTTGAGGGCTTGGGTGAGGGTAAGGGTGAGGGTTAGATTCAGGATTAGTGTTAGGGTTAGTGTGAGGTTTAGGGTGAGGATGAGGTTTAGGGTTAGGTTAGGTTTTGGATTAATGTTAGGGTTAGGCTTAAGGTGAGGGTTAGGGTGAGGGTGAGGTTTAAGGTTAGTGTTAGGATTAGAATTAGGGTTAGGGTTAGGGTGAGTGTGAGTGTTAGGGTTAAGGAGAGGCTTAGTTTTAGGCTGAAGGTGAGGGTGATGGTGAGGGTTATGTTTAGGGTGAGTGTTAATGTTAGGGTTAGGGTGAGAGTTAGGGTTCAGTTTAAGTTTATGGTTAGGGTGAGGGTTAGTGTAAGGGTTACAGTGAGGGTTAGGATTAGGATTAGGTTTAGGGTTAGGGTTAGGGTTAGGGTTAGTGTTAGGGTGAGCGTGAGGGTGAGGGTTAGGTTTACTGTTAGGGTGAGGGTTAGGATGAGGGTTAGGGTTAGGATTAGGGTTTGGTTTAGTGTTAGGGTTAGGGATAGGGTGAGGGTTAGTGTTAGGCTTAGGCTTAGGCCGAATATGAGGGTGAGGGTTAGGGTTAGGTTTAGGGTGAGGTTTAGTGTTAGGATTTTGGTGAGGTTTTGGTTGAGGTTTAGGGTTAGGATTAGGTTTAAGGTGAGGGCTAAGGTGAAGGTTAGGGTGAGGGTGAGGGATAGGTTTAGGTTCAGGATTTGGGTTAGGGTGATGGTGAGTGTGAGGGTTAGGTTTAGGGTTAAGTTTAGGCTTAGGGTGAGGGTGAGGGTGTGGGTTACGTTTAGGATGAGAGTTAGGGGTAGGTTTAGTGTTAGAGTTAGGGTTCGGGTTAACTTTAGGGTTAGGGTTCGGTTTAGGGTTAGGGTTTCAGTGAGGGTGAGGTTTAGGATTAGGTTGAGGGTGAGGGTTTGGCTTAGGATTAGGGTGAGGGTTGGGATTAGGTTTAGGATGAGCTTTAGGATGAGGATTAGGGTTAGGATTAAGGTTCGGGTGAGGGCTAGGTTGAGGGTGAGGGTTAGGGTTAGTGATTGCATGAGGTTTAGGATTAGGGTTAGGTTAGGGTGAGGTGTAGGATATTTGTTAGGGTCAAAATGATGGTGAGGGTTAGGGTTAGCATGAGGGCTAGGATGAGAGTGAGGGTGAGTGTTAGATTCAGGATTATTGTTAGGGTTAGTGTGAGGTTTAGGGTGAGGATGAGGTTTAGGGTTAGGGTTAGGGTTAGGATTAATGTTAGGGTTAGGCTTAAGGTGATGGTAAGGGTGAGGGTGAGGTTTACGGTTAGTGTTAGGATTAGGATTAGGGTTAGGCTTAAGGTGAGTGTGATGGTTTGGGTTAGGGTTAGGATTACGATTAGGGTTAGGGTTAGGATGAGTGTGAGGGTTAGTGTTAGGTTTAGGGTTAGGCTTAAGGTTAAGCTCAGGGTTAGGGTGAGGGTGAGGGTTAGGATTAGGGTGAGGGTTAGGTTTAGGGTCATGGGGAGGGTTAGGATGAGGGTTAGGGTTAGGATTAGGGTTAGGGCGAGGGCTAGGTTGAGGATGAGGTTTCGGCTTAGGTTTAGGGTGAGGTTTAGGGTTAGGGTTAGGGTTAGGATGAGGGTGAGGTTTAGGGTTAGAGTTATGGTGAGGTTAAGGCTGATGCTGTGGTTTAGTCTTAGGTTTAGTGTCAGTTTTAGGGTTAGGGTGAGGCTGAGAGTTAGGCTTAGAGTTAGGAATAGTATTTGGGAAGGTAAGGGTGAGTGTTGGGGTGAGGGTTAGGGTTAGGCTTAGGCTTATGTTTAGCCTTAGGGTGAAGGTGAGGGTGAGGGTTAGGGTTAGGTTGAGGCTTAGGGTTAGGGTTAGGGTGAGAGTTAAGGTTCGGTTAAATTTAGGGTTAGGGTGAAGATTAGGGTTAGGGTGAGAGCTAGGTTGAGGGTGAGGGTTAGGTTTAGTGTTATGGTAAGGTTTAGGATTAGTGTTAGAGTTAGGGTGAGGTTTAGGATGGGGGTTAGGTTTACGGTGAGGGTGAGGGTTAGGGTTAGGGTTCGGTTTAGGATTAGGGTTAAAGTGAGGGTGAAGGTTATTGTTATGGTTAGGTTTAGGGTTGCCGTTACGGTGAGGGTGAGCTTAGGGTTAGGGTAAGGGTGAGGTTTAGTGTTAGGGTTAGGGTTAGAGTTAGGTTTAGGGTGAGGGCGAGGTTTAGGTTTAGAGTAGGGTAAGGGTGAGGCTGAGGTTGATGTTTAGGATTAGGCTTAGGGTTAGGATTAGGATTAGGGTAATGGTTAGGGTGAGTGTGAGGTTTAGGGTTAGAGTTAGGCTTAGGCTTAGGGTTAGGCTGAGAGTGAGGGTGAGGGTGAGGGTGAGGCTTAGGGTTAAGGTGAGTGTTAGGGGTAGGTTAGGGTGAGAGTTAGGGTTCGGGTTAAGTTTAGGGTTCGGGTGAGGGTTAGGGTTACTGTAACAGTAGGGGTGAGGGTTAGGTTAGGTTGAGGGTTAGGCTTATGCTTAGGATTAGACTGAGGGTTAGGGTTAGGGAGAGGATTTGATTAAGAATTAGTGTTAGGGTACTGTGTGGTTTAGGGTGAGGAAGAGGGTTAGGGTTAGGTTTAGGGTTAGGATTAATATTAGGTTTAGGCTTAAGGTGAGGGTTAGGGTGAGGGTGAGGTTTAGGGCTAGTGTTAGGATTAGGATTAGGGTTAGGGTTAGGTTGAGTGTGAGGGTTAGGCTTAGGTTTAGGCTTAGGCTTAATGTTAGGCTGAAGGTGAGGGTGAGGGTGAGGGTTAGGGTTAGGGTGATTTTTAGGGTTAGGGTTAGGGTGAGATTTAGGGTTCGGGTTAAATTTAGGGTTAGAGTGAGTGTTAGTGTAAGGGTTACAGTGAGGTTGAGGTTTAGGGTGATGTTTAGTGTTAGGGTGAGGGTTAGGATGAGGGTTAGAGTTAGGATTATGGGTAGGGTGAGGGTGAGATTTAGGGTTAGGTTAAGGGTGAGGTTTAGGGTTAGGTTTAGGGTAAGGGTTAGGGTGAGGGTGAGGTTTAGGGTTAGTGTTAGGGTTAGGGTGAGTCTGAGGGTGAGGGTTTGGGTTAGGGTTAGTGTTAGAGTTAGGGTTACAGTGAGCGTTAGCGTGAGGGTGAGGGTAAGGCTTAGTGTTAGGATTAGAATTAGGGTAAGGGTTAGGGTTAGTGTGAGGTTTAGGGTTACTTTTAGGGTTAGGCTTAGGGTGAGGGTGAGGGTGAAGGTTATGGTTAGGGTGAGAGTTAGGTGTAGGTTTAGGGTGAGATTTAGGGTTCGGGATAAATTTAGGGTTCGGGTGAGGGTTAGGGTTAGGGTTACATTGAGGTTGAGGTTTAGGGTTAGGTTGAGTGTTAGGGTTAGACTTAGGATAATGGTGAGGGTTAGAGTTAGGGTACAGTGAGGGTTAGGATGAGGATTAGGGTTAGGATTAAGTTTGGGGTGAGGTCTAGGTTGAGGGTGATTATTAGGGTTATTGTTTGCGTGAGGTTTAGGTTTAGGGTTAGGGTTAGGGTGAGGGTTAGGATTTGGGTTAGGTTCACAGTGAGGGTGAGGGTTAGGGTTATGGTGAGGGTTAGGGTTAGGATTTGGGTTACTTTGAAGGTGAGTTTTAGGATTAAATTTAGGGTTAGGGGGAGGTTTAGACTTTGGATTATGCTGAGGGTGAGAGTGGGGGTAAGGATTAGGGTTAGGGTGATGGTTAGGGTCAAGGTTAGGATGAGGGTTAGGATGAGGGTTAGGAATAGAATTAGGGTTAGGGTAAGGGCTAGGGTGAGTGTTAGGGATAGGGTAAGTGTTAGGCTTAGGCTTAGGTTTAAGCTGAGCATGAGGTTGAGGGTTAGGGTTAGGGTGAGGTTTAGTGTTAGGGTTAGGTTTAGAGGTAGGGTGATGGGGAGGGTAAGGTTTAGGGGTAGTGTTAGGGTCAGGGTGAAGGATAGGGTTAGGGTGAAGTTAGGATACGGGTGACAGTAAGGGTAAAGATGAGGGTTAGGCTGAAAGTGAGGGTTATGGTAAGGGTGACGGTTAGGTTTAGGTTGAGGGTTTGGGTTAATGTTAGGGTGAGGGTGAGGGTTAGTTTGAGGATTTGTGTTAGGGTTAGTGTGAGGTTTAGGGTGAGGATGAGGGTTAGGGTTAGGGTGAGGGTTAGATTGAGGATTAGGGTTAGGGTTAATGTTAGGTTTTGGGTGAGGATTAGGTTTAGAGTAAGGGTTAGGGTTAGAATTAATGTTAGGGTTAGGCTTAAGGTGAGGGTTAGGATGAGGGTGAGGTTTAGGGTTAGTTTTAGGATTAGGATTAGGGTTAGGGTGAGGGTGAGTGTGAGGGTTAGGGTTAGGGTTAGGGTTAGGCTTAGTGTTAGGCTGAAAGTGAGGGTGCAGGAGGAGGGTTAGGGTTAGGGTGAGAGTTCGGGTACGGGTTAAATTTAGGGTTAGGGTGAGTTTTAGGGTTAGGATTACAGTGAGGGTGAGGGTTAGGGTTAGGTTGAGGGTTAGGATTAGGGTTAGGGTGAGTGCTAGGATGAAGGTGAGGTTTTTGTTAGGGTTAGGGTGAGGATTAGGGTTAGGTTTAGGTTTTGGGTTAGGGTGAGGGTGAGGTTTACTGTTAGAGTTAGGGTTAGGGTTACCGTTAAGTTGAGTGTGAGGGTTAGGGTTATGGTTAGGGTGAGGTTTAGTGTTAGGTTTAGGGTTAGAGTTAGGGTTATGGTGAGGATGAGGTTTAGGGTTAGAGTTAGGGTAAGGGTGAGGCTGACGTTGAGGGTTAGCTTTAGTGTTAGTGTTAGATTTAGGGTTAGGAGAGGGTTATGGTAAGGGTGAGGGTTATGGTGAGGCTTAGGCTTAGGGTTAGGATTAGGATTAGGGTATGGGTTAGGGTATGGGTTAGGGTTAGGGTTAGAGTTAGGGTGAGGGTAAGGGTTAGGATGAGTATTAGTGTTAGGTTTACGGTGAGTGTGAGGGTTAGATTTAGTGTTAGGGTTAGGCTTAATGTTAATCTCAGGGAGAGGGTGAGGGTGAGGTTTAGGGTTAGGGTGAGGGTTAGGGTTAGGGTTATGCCTAGTTTTAGGATGAAACTTAATTTTAGGATTAGGGTTAGGGTGAGGGCTAGGGTGAGGGTGATGTTTACGGTTAGGATTAGGGTGAGGTTTAGGATTAGGTTAGGGTTAGGCTTGGGTGAGGTTTAGGGTTAGAGTGAGGCTGAGCATGAGGGTTAGTGTTAGATTTAGGGTTAGGGTGAGGGTGAGAGTTAGTGTTAGTGTTGGGTTAGGCTTAGGTTTAAGCTGAGGGTGAGGGTGAGGATTAGTGTTAGGGTGAGACTTAGGTTAGGATTAGGGTTAGGGTGAGGGTTAGGGTTAGGGTGAGGGTTAGGATGAGGATTAGGGTTAGGATTAGGGTTAGGGTGAGGGCTAGGGTGAGGCAGAGGGGAAGGGTTAGTGTTAGGGTGAGTTTTAGGGTTATGGTTAGGGTTAGGGTGAGAGTTAGGTTGAGGGATAGGGTTAAAGTAATGGTCAGTGTTAGGGTTAGGGTGATGGTTAGGATTAGGATTAGGGTAAGGGTGAGGGTTAGTGTGAGGGTGAGGTTTAGGTTTAGGTTTAGGATTAGGATTAGGTTAAGGTAAGGGTGAGAGTGAGGGTTAGAATTAGGGTGAGGTTTAGTGTTAGGGTTATGGGGCGGGTTAGGATGAGGGTTAGGGTTAGGATTAGGGTTAGGGTGAAGTCTAGGGTGAGGGTGATGTTTAGGGTTAGGGTTAGGGTGAGGTTTACAGGTTGGGTTAGGGTTAGGGTTAGGGTGATTGTGAGGTTTAGGGTTACACTTAGGCTTAAGATGAGGCTGAGCGTGAAGGATAGGATTAGGTTTAGGATTAGGATTTGGTTAAGGGTTTGGGTGAGTGTGAGAATTAAGGTTAGGGTTAGGCATTATGCTAAGCATTACACTGAGGGTGAGGGAGAGGGTGAGGTTTAGGGTTAGGGTGAGAGTTAGGGTTAGGGTTAGGGTGAGAGTTAGGATTCAGGTTAAGTTTAGGGTTAGGGTGAGTGTTAGGTTTAGGGTTACATTGAGGGTGAGGGTTAGGGTTAGGTTGTGGCTTAGAGTTAGGTTAGGTTTAGGGGGAGGTTTAGGGTTAGAGTTACGGTGAGGGTTAGGATGAGGATTAGGGTTATGATTAGGGTTAGGGTGAGGGCTAGGGTGAGGGTGAGGTTTAGGGTTAGTGTTAGGGTGAGGTTTAGGGTTAGGGTTAAGTTTAGGGTGATGGTTAGGGTGATGGTTAGGGTTAGGTTGAGGGTTAGGGTTAGCGTTAGGGTTAGGTTTAGGGTTAGGCTGAGGGTGAGTGTGGGGGTGGGGGTGAGGATTAGGTTTAGGTTTAGGATTTGGGTTATTGTTAGTGTTATGGTTAGTGTAAAATTTGCGGTGAGGTTGAGGCTGAGGTTGAGGGTTATGGTTAGGGTTCGGGTTACGGTTAGGGTTAGTGTTATTGTTAGGTTTAGGGTTAGAGTTATGGTGAGGTTGAGTGTGAGGGTGAGGGTTAGGGTTAGGGTGAAGTTTAGGGTTAGGTTTAGTGTTAGGGTTAGTGTGAGGGTGAGGTTTAGGGTTAGAATTATTGTTAGGGTGAGTCTGAGGGTGAGGGTTAGGGTTAGTGTTAGTTTTAGAGTTAGGGTTACAGTGAGGGTTAGGATGAGGGTGAGGGTAAGGCTTAGTGTTAGGATTAAGATGAGGGTAAGGGTTAGGGTGAGTGTGATGGTTAGTGTTAGGTTTAGGGTTAGGCTTAGGTTGAGGGTGACGGTGAGGATTAGGGTTCGGGTGAGAGTTAGGTGTAGGGTTAGGGTGAGAGTTAGGGTTCGGGATAAGTTTAGGGTTGGGGTGAGGGTAGGGTTCGGTTTACAGTGAGGGTGATGTTTAGGGTTAGGTTGAGGGTCAGGGTTAGGATTAGGGTGAGGGTTAGTGTTAGGTTTAAGGTCAGGGTTAAGTTGAGGATTAGGTTTAGGATTAAGGTTCGGGTGATGTCTAGGGTGAGGGTGAGGCTTAGGGTTAGTGTTTGGGTGAGGTTTAGGATTAGGATTAGGGTTAGGGTGAGGGTTAGGATATGGGTTAGTGTCACATTGTGGGTGAGGGTTAGGGTTAAGGTGAGGGTTTGGGTGTAGGATTTGGGTTAAGGTGAAGGTGAGTTTTAGGATTAAATTTAGGGTTAGGGGGAGGCTTAGGCTTAGGGTTAGGCTGAGTGTGAGGGTGGGGGTGAGGATTAGGGTTAGGATGATGGTTAGGTTTAGGTGTGAGGGTGTGGGTTAGGATGAGGGTTATTGTTAGGATTAGGGTTAGGGTGAGGGCTAGGATGAGGGTGAGGGTTAGAGTAAGGGTTAGGCTTAGGCTTAGTTTTACAGTTGAGGGTGAGGGTTAGGGATAGGGTGATGGTTAGGTTTAAGGTTAGGGTTAGGGTTAGGATGAGGTTTATGGTTAGGGTGAGGATGATGGTAAGGGTAAAGGGGAGGTTTAGGCTGAGGGTGAGGATTAAGGTAAGTGTGAGGGTTAGGATTAGGTTAGGGTTAGGATTAGGGTTTGGGTGAGGGTTTGATGGAGCATTAGGGTTAGGGTTAGGATTAGTGTGAGGTTTAGGGTGAAGATGAGGGTTAGGGTTGGGTGAAGGTGAGGGTTAGAATTAGGTTTAGGGTGAGGGCTAGGGTGAGGGTGAGGGTTAGAGTTAGGGTTAGGGTTAGGGTGAGTTTTAGGATTAGGGTGAGGGTTAGGGTTAGTGTGAAGGTTAGTGTTAGGGTTAGGGTTAGTGTTAAGGGAGGGTAAGTGTTACGGTGAGGGTTAATGTTAGGTTGATGGTTAGGTTTAGGGTGAGGTTTAGCGTTAGGTTTAGGGTTATTGTTAGGTTTGGATTAGGCTTACGGTTACGGTGAGGGTGAGGGTGCAGGTTAGGGTTAAGATTAGGATGAGGTTTAGGGTTAGGGTTTGGGTTAGTTTGAGGGTTAGGGTGAGGGTTAGGGTTACTGTACGGGTGAGGGTTAGCATTAGGTTGAGGGTTAGGGTTAGGATTCAGGTTAGGGTGAGGGTGAGGGTTAGGATTAGGGTAGGGTTAGGGTTAGGGTTAGGTTTAGACCTAGGATTAGTGTTATTGTTAGGGTTAGGTTTACAGTATCGGTGAGGGTGAGGGTGAGGGTGAGTGTTAGGCTTACGCTTATGCTTAGGGATAGGCTGAGCTTGAGGATGAGGGTGAGGGTTAGAGAGGGGGATGGTTAGGTTGATGGTTAGGGTGAGGGTTAGGATGAGGTTTAGGGTTATGGTGAGGATTAGGGTGAGGAAGATTGTAAGAGGAAGGTATGGTTTAGGCTGTGGGTGAGGGTTAAGATAAGGGTGAGGGTTAGGGTTAAGTTTAGGGTTAGAGTAAGGGTTAGGGTTTGGGTTAGGGTGATGGTTAGATTGAGGATGAGGGTTAGGGTTAGAGTAAGGGTTAGGCTTAGGCTTAGTTTTAAGTTGAGGGTGAGGGTTAGGGATAGGGTGATGGTTACGTTTAAGGTTAGGGTAGGGTTAGGATGAGGTTTATGGTTAGGGTGAGGATGATGGTAAGGGTAAAGGTGTGGTTTAGGCTGAGGGTGAGGATTAAGGTATGTGTGAGGGTTAGGATTAGGTTTAGGGTTAGGATTAGGGTTAGGGTGAAGTTTAGGTTTAGGATTAGGCTAAGGGTGAGGGTCTGTGTGGGGTTGAGGATTAGGGTTAGGTTTAGGGTTAGGGTTATTTTTAGTGTCATGGTTAGGGTTAGTGTGAGGATGAGGGTTAGGGTTAGGATGAGGATTAGGGTTAGAAGTAGTGTTAGCTTGAGGGCTTGGTTGAGGGTGAATGTTAGTGTTAGGGTTAGGGTGAGGTTTATGATTAAGGTGAGGATTAGGGTTAGTTTAAGGGTTAGGGTTAGGGTTAGGTTTAGAGTTTGGGTTAAGGTTAGGGTTAGGGTTAGATTGAGTGTTAGGGTTAGGATTAGGTTAGGGTTAGTTTTAGGGTTAGGGTTAGGGTTAGTGTTATTGTTAGTTTTAGAGTTAGGATGAGGTTTAGGTTTAGGGTTAGGGTTAGATTTAGGGAAAGGGTGAGGGTGAGGTTTAGGTTTAGAGTTAGGGTTAGTCTTAGGGTGAGGCTTAGGTTAAGGGTTAGGCTTAGGCTTTATCTTCGGCTTAGGCCCAGCATGTGGGTGAGGGTTAGGATTAGGTTTAGGGTGAGGGTTAAGGTTAGGGTTAGTGTGAGGGTTAGGATGAGTTTTAGGGTTAGGGTTAGGGTTAGGGTGAGGGCAAGGGGGATGTTCAGGGTGGGGGTTAGGGTTAGGGATAGGTTTAGGTTTAGTATTAGAGTTAGAGTGAGGGTGAGAAGTTTAGGGTTAGGGTTAGGCTTAGGCTTAGGGTTAGGGTGAGGTTTATGGTTAGGGTTTGGTTAGGGTGAGTGTGAGGCTTAGGATTAGGGTTAGGTTTAGGGTTAGTGTTAGTGTTAGGGTTAGGGTTACAGTAAGGGATAGGGTTAGGGTTAGTGTTAGGCTTAGGGTTAGGCTGAGGTTTAGGGTGGAAGTGAGGATTAGGGTTATGGTTAGTGTTAGGGTTATTGTTAGTGTTATGGTTAGGGTTAAGTTTGCGGTGAGGGTGAGGCTGAGGGTGAGGGTTATGGTTATGGTTATGTTTAGGGTTAGGGTTAGTGTTATTGTTAGGGTTAGGGTTAGAGTTACGGTGAGGTTGAGGGTGAGGGTGAGGGTTAAGTTTAGGGTGAGGTTTAGGGTTAGGGTTAGGGTTAGGGTGAGGGTGAGGTTTAGGGTTAGAATTAGGGTTAGGGTGAGGGTTAGGGTGAGGTTTAGGTTTAGCGTTAGTGTTAGGGTTAGGTTTAGGATTAGGCTGAGGGTGAGGGTCTGTGTGGGGTTGAGGATTAGGGTTAGGTTTAGGGTTAGGATTATTTTTAGTTTCATGGTTAGGGTTTAATTTGCGGTGATGGTGAGGCTGAGGGTGAGGGTTATGGTTATGGTTATGGTTAGGGTTAGGCGTATAGTTACGGTGAGGTTGAGGGTGAGGGTGAGGGTTAGGTTTAGGTTTTGGGTTATGGTTAGTGTTAGTGTTTGTGTGAGGGTGAGGTTTAGGGTTAGAGTTAGGGTTAGGTTGAGGGTTAGGTTGAGGGTTAGGATTAGGGTTAGGGTGAAGGTGAGTGTGAGGGTTAGGGTGAGGGTTAGGCTTAGGCTTAGGGTTAGGCAGAGGGTGAGGTTGGTTGTGAGGATTACGGTTAGGGTGATGGTTACAGTTAGGGTTAGTGTTATTGTTAGGGTTAGGGTTCGAGTTACGGTGAGGGTTAGGGTTAGGGTTAGGGTTAGGGTAGGGTTTATGTTTAGGGTTATGTTTAGGGTGAGGGACAGGTTTACGGTTAGATATAGGTTTAGGGGGATTGTTAGGGTGAGGGTTAGTGTTAGGGATAGTGTTAGGGTTAGGGTGAGTGTGAGGGTTAGTGTTAGGGTTAGGTTTAGGGTGATGTTTAGGGTTAGGATTAGGGTTAGGGTTAGAATAATGGTGAGGGTGATGGTGAGGGTGCCGGTGAGTGTGAGGTTTAGGGTTAGGTTTAGGGTAAGGCTTAGGGTAAGCCTTAGATTTAGACTGACAGTGAGGGTGAGGGTGAGGTTAGGTTTAGGGTGAGGGTTAGGGTTAGGGTTATGTTGAGGGTTAGGATGAGGGTTAGGGTTAGGATTAGGGTTAGGGTGATGGTTAGGGTGCGGTTGAAGTTTTGGGTTAGGGTTAGGGTGAGGTTTAGGGTTAGGGTTAGGTTTAGGGTTAGGGTGAGGGTGAGGTTTAGGGTTGGACTTATGGTTAAGGTGAGGCTTAGGGTGAGATTTAGGATTAGTGTTAGGATTAGGATTAGGGTAAGATTTAGGGTTAGTGTTAGTGTTAAGGTTAAGGTGAGGGTTAGGTTGAGGTTAAGGATTAGGGTTAGGGTTGGGATTAGGTTTAGGGTGAGGGTGAGTGTGAGGGTTAGGGTTAGGCTTAGGCTTAGGCTTAGGGTTAGGTTGAGGGTGAGTGTGGGGGTGAGGATTAGGTTTAGGGTGATGGTTAGGTTCAAGGTTAGGGTGAGGGTTAGGATGAGGTTTAGGGATAGGATTAGGGTTAGAGTAAGGGCTAGGGTGAGGGTGAGGGTTAGGGTAAGGTTTAGGCTTAGGCTTAGGGTTAGGCTGAGCATGAGGTTGAGGGTGAGGGTTAGGGTTAGGGATAGGGTGAGGTTTAGTGTTAGGGTTAGGTTTAGAGGTAGGGTGAGGGTGAGGGGGAGGTTTAGGGGTAGTGTTAGGGTCAGGGTGAAGGGTAGGGTTAGGGTGAGGTTTAGGGTGCGGGTGACAGTAAGGGTAAAGATGAGGGTTAGGCTGAAAGTGAGGGTTATGGTAAGGGGGAGGGTTAGGTTTAGGATGAGGGTTAAGGTTAATGTTAGGGTGAGGGTGAGGTTTAATTTGAGGATTAGTGTTAGGGTTAGTGTGAGGTTTATGGTGAGGATGAGGGTTATGGTTAGCGTGAGGGCTAGGGTGAGGGTGAGGGTGAGGGTTAGATTGAGGATTAGTGTTAGCGTTAGTGTTAGGTTTTGGGTGAGAATTAGGTTTAGGGTAAGGGTTAGGGTTAGAATTAATGTTAGGGTTAGGCTTAAGGTGAGGGTTAGGGTGAGGGTGAGTTTTAGGGTTAGTTTTGGATTAGGATTAGGGTTAGGGTGAAGGTGAGTGTGAGGGTTAGGGTTAGGGTTAGGTTTAGGATTAGTGTTAGGCTGAAGGTGAGCGTGAGGGAGGAGGGTTAGGGTTAGGGTGAGGGTTAGGGTTAGGGTTAGGGTGAGAGTTCAGGTTCGGGTTAAGTTTAGGTTTAGGGTGTGGCTTAGGTGTAGGTTTACAGTGAGGGTGAGGGTTAGGGTTTGGTTGAGGGTTAGGATTATTATTAGGGTGAGGGCTAGGATGAGGGTGAGTTTTAGGGTTAGGTTTAGGGTGAGGATTAGGGTTAGGTTTAGGTTTAGGGTTAGGGTGAGGGTGATGTTTACTGTTAGAGTTAGGGTTAGAGTTACAGTTAAGGTGAGGGTGAGGGTTAGGGTTATGGTTAGGGTGAGGTTTAGTTTTAGGGTTAGGGTTAGAGTTAGGGTTAGGTTGAGCATGAGGTTTAGGGTTAGAGTTAGGGTAAGGGTGAGGCTGAGAATGAGGGTTAGGTTTAGTGTTAGTGTTAGATTTAGGGTTAGGGTGAGGGTTATGGTGAGTGTGAGGGCTATGGTGAGGCTTAGGCTTAGGGTTAGGATTAGGATTCGGGTATGGGTTAGGGTTAGGGTTAGGGTTAGGGTGAGGGTGAGGGTAAGGGTTAGGATGAGTATTAGGGTTCGGTTTAGGGTTAGTGTGAGGGTTAGGTTTAGTGTTAGGGTTCGGCTTAAGGTTAATCTCAGGGAGAGGGTAAGGGTGAGGTTTAGGGTTAGGGTCAGTGTTAAGGTTAGGGTTATGCCTAGTTTTAGGATGAAACTTATTTTTAGGATTAGGGTTAGGGTGAGGGCTAGGGTGAGGGTGATGTTTAGGGTTAGGATTAGGGTGAGGTTTAGGATTAGGTTAGGGTTAGGTTTAGGGTGATGTTTAGGGATAGAGTGAGGCTGAGTGTGAGGGTTAGGATTTCTGTTACAGTTAGGGTTAGGGTGATGGTTAGGGTGAGGGTGAGGGTTAGTGTTAGTGTTGGGTTACGCTTAGGTTTAAGCTGAGGGTGAGGTTGAGGATTAGTGTTAGTGTGAGAATTAGGGTTAGAATTAGGTTTAGGGTGAGGGTTAGGGTTAGGGTGAGGGTTAGGATGAGGATTAGGGTTAGGATTAGGGTTAGGGTGAGGGCTAGGGTGAGGGTGAGGATTAGGGTTAGTGTTACGGTGAGTTTTAGGGTTATGGTTAGGGTTAGGGTGAGGGTTAGGATGAGAGATAGGGTTACAGTAATGGTTAGGGTTAGGGTTAGGGTGACAGTTAGGATTAGGTTTAGGCTTAGGGTGTGGGTTAGTGTGAGTGTGAGGTTTAGGCTTAGGTTTAGGATTAGGATTAGGCTAAGATAAGGGTGAGTGTGAGGGTTAGGATTAACGTGAGGTTTAGTGTTAGGGTTATGGGGAGCGTTAGGATGAGGGTTAGTTTTAGGAGTAGGGTTAGGATGAGGCCTAGGCTGAGGGTGATGTTTAGGGTTAGGGTTAGGGTGAGGTTTATAGTTAGGGTTAGGTTTAGGGTTAGGGTGAGTGTGAGGTTTAGGGTTAGACTTAGGGTTAAGGTGAGGCTGAGGGTGAAGGTTAGGATTAGAGTTAGGATTAGGAGTTTGTTAAGGGTTTGGGTGAGTGTGAGTGTTAAGGTTAGCTTTAGGGTTATGCTAAGCATTACACTGAGGGTGAGGGAGAGGGTGAGGTTTAGGGTTAGGGTGAGGGCTAGCGTTGGTGTTAGGGTGAAATTAGGGTTCAGGTTAATTTTAGGCTTAGGGTGAGGGTTTGGGTTAGGGTTATGTTGAGTGTGAGGGTTAGGTTTAGGTTGTGGCTTAGGGTTAGGTTTAGGGTTAGGGTGAGTTTTAGGGTTAGGGTTAGGGTGAGGCTTAGGATTAGGTTTAGGGTGAGGGCAAGAGTGAGGGTGAGGTTTAGGGTTAGTGTAATGGTGAGGTTTAGGGTTAGGGTGATGGTTAGGTTGAGGGTTGGGGTTAGGGTGAGGGTTAGGGTTAGCGTTAGGGTTAGGGTTAGGGTTAGGCTGAGGGTGAGGGTGGGGGTGGGGGTGAGGATTAGGGTTAGGTTTAGGGTTAAGGTTATTGTTAGTGTTATTGTTAGGGTTAAGTTTGCGGTGAGGGTGAGGATGAGCGTGAGGGTTATGGTTATGGTTATGGTTAGGGTTAGTGTTATTGTTATGGTTAGGGTTACAGTTATGGTGAGGTTGAGTTTGAGGGTGAGGGTTAGTTTTAAGGTGAGGTTTAGGGTTTCAGTTATGGTTAGAGTTAGTGTTAATGTGAGGGTGAGGTTTAGGGTTAGAGTTCGGGTTGATTGAGGGTTTGATTGAGGGTGAGGTTTAGGGTTAGATTTTGAGTGAGAGTTAGGGGGAGGGTTTTGGTTAGGGTTAGGGTTAGGGATAGGATTAGGGTTAGGGTGAGGGTGAGTGTGTGTGTTAGGGTTAGGGTTAGGGTTAGGTTTAGGGTTAGGCTGAGGGTGAGGTTGAGGGTGAGGGTGAAGGTGAGTGTGAGGGTTAGGTTTAGGGCTAGGGTTAGGGTTAGGGTTAGGGTTAGGTTGAGAGTGAGGTTTAGGTTTAGAGTTAGGGTTAGGGTGAGGCTGAGAGTGAGGGTTAGGTTTAGGGTTAGTGTTAGGGTTAGGTGAAGGTTAGGGTGAGGGTGAGCATTAGGGTTAGTGTTAGAATTATGATTAAGGTTAGGGTTAGGGTGAGTCTGAGTGTTAGGGTTAGGTTTAGGGTTAGGCTTAAGTTTAGGCTGAGGGTGAGGGTGAAGGTTAGGGTGAGAGTTAACGTTAGGGTCATGGGGAGGGTTAGAATGAGGGTTAGGTTTAGGATTAGGGTTAGGGTGAGGGCTAGGGTGAGTGTGAGATTTAGGGTTAGGGTTAGGGTGAGGTTTAGGTTTAGGGTTAGTTTTAAGTTTAGGGTGAGGTAGGGTGAGGGTGAGGTTTAGGGTTAGAGTTAGTGTAAGGTTGAGGCTGAAGTTGAGGGTTAGTGTTAGAGTTGGGTTTAGGGTGAGGGTTAGTGTGAGGGTGAGGGTTAGGTTTAGGGTTAGGATTAGGATTAGGGTAAGGTTAGGGTGAGTGTGAGGGTTTGGCTTAGGGTTAGGCTTAGGCTTAGGGTTAGGCTGAGGGTGAGGGTGAGGGTGAGGGTTAGGGTTACGGTGAAGGTGAGGTTTAGGGTTAGGGTGAGGGTTAGGGATAGTTTTAGGGTTAAGGTGAGGGTGAGCGTTAGGGATAGGGTTAGGGTTAGGGTGAGGTTTAGTGGTAGGTTTAGGGTTAGAGTTAGGGTTAGGGTGAAGATGAGGTTTAGGGTTAGTGTTAGGTTATGTTTAGGCTGAGGTTGAGGTTTAGGTTTAGTGATAGTGTTAGTGTTAGTGTTTGGATGAGGGTTGGGTGGGGTTGAGGTTGAGAGTGAAGGTTTGGCTTAGGGTTAGTATTAGGATTAGGGTAAGGGTTAGGGTGAGTTTGAGCGTTAGGGTTAGGGTTAGGCTTAGGCTTAGGTTTAGGCTGAGATTGAGGGTGAGTGTGAGGGTAAGGGTTAGGGTGAGGGTTAGGGTTAGGTTTAGGGTGAGAGTTAGGGTTCAGTTCATTTTAGGGTTAAGGTGAGGGTTAGGGTTAGGATTAGGTTTCGGGTGAGGGCTAGGGTGAAGTTGATGGTTAGGGTTAGTGTTAGGGTAAGGTTTAGAGTTAGGGTTAGGGTTTGAGGGTTTGGGTTAGGGTTAGGATGAGGGTTAGGGTTACGGTGAGGGTGAGATTTAGGGTTAGGTTGAGGGTTATGGTCTTAAGATTACGGTTAGTGTGAGGGTGAGTGTTAGGAATAGGGTTAATGTGAGGTCTAAGTTGAGATTGAGTGTTAGAGTTAGGGTTAGGGTTAGGGTGAGGTTTAGGATTAGGGTGAGGGTTAGGGTTAATGTGAGTGTTAGTGTTAGGGTTAGGGTTACTGTTAGGATGAGGGTGTTAGGGTGAGGGTTAGTATTAGGATGAAGGTTATGGTTAGGGTGAGGGTTGGGTTAGGGTTAGGGTTATTGTTAGGATTATGGTTAGGGTTACGGTTACAGTGAGTGTGAGGGTGAGGTTTAGGGTTAAGGTTAGGATGAGGTTTAGTGTTAGGCTTATGGGTAGAGTTAGGGTTAGGGTGAAGGTGAGGTTTACGTGTAGAGTTAGGGTTAGGGTTAGGGTTAGGGTTACGGTGAGGGTAAGGGTGGGGCTGATGGTAAGGGTAAAGGTGAGGGTTAGCCTGAGGGTGACGGTTACGGTAAGGGTGAGGGTTAGGGTTAAGGTGAGTGTTAGGTTTATGGTTAGGGTGAGGGTGAGGGTTTGTTTGACGATTAGTGTAAGGTGTATTTTGAGGTTTAGGATGAGGAGGAGGATTAGCGTTATGGTGAGTGCTAGGGTGAGGTTGAGGGTTAGGGTTATTGTTAGGGTGAGGTTTAGGGTTAGGGTGATAGTTAGGGTTAGTGTTAGTGTTAGGGTTAGTGTTAGGGTAAGGGTAAATGTTAGGTTGAGGGTGAAGGTTAGAGTGAGGGTTATGGTTAGGGTGAGGGTTAGGGTGAGGGCTATTGTTAGGGTTTGGGTGACTGTTACAGTGAGGGTGAGGGTGAGGGTGAGGTTTAGGGTTATGTTTAGGATGAGATATAGGTTTAGGGTTAGGGTTAGAGTTAGAGATAGGGTGAGGTTGAAGTTTAGGGTTAGAGTTAGGGATAGTGTTAGGGTTAGGGATAGGGTGAGTGTGAGGGTTTGGCTTAGGGTTAGGCTTAGGCTTAGGGTTAGGCTGAGGGTGAGGGTGAGGGTGAGGGTTAGGGTTACGGCGAGGGTGAGGTTTAGGGTTAAGGTGAGGGTTAGGGATAGTTTTAGGGTTAAGGTGAGGGTGAGGGTTAGGTTTAGGGTTAGGGGGAGGTTTAGTGGTAGGTTTAGGGTTAGAGTTAAGGTTAGGGTGAAGATGAGGTTTAGGGTTAGAGTTAGGGTATGTTGAGGCTGAGGTTGAGGGTTAGGTTTAGTGATAGTGTTAGAGTTAGTGTTTGGGTGAGGGTTAGGGTGGGGTTGAGGTTCAGGTTGAGGGTTAGACTTAGCGTTAGGATTAGGATTAGGGTAAGTATTAGGGTGAGTTTGAGGGTTAGGGTTAGGGTTAGGCTTAGGCTTAGTTTTAGGCTGAGATTCAGGGTGAGTGTGAGAGTAAGGGTTAGGGTGAGGGTTAGGGTTACGTTTAGGTTGAGAGTTAGGGTTCGGTTAATTTTAGGGTTACGGTGAGGTTTAGGGTTAGGATTAGGGTTCGGGTGAGGGCTAGGGTGAAGTTGAGGGTTAGGGTTAGTGTTAGGGTAAGGTTTAGAGTTAGGGTTAGGGTTTGGGTTAGGGTTAGAATGAGGGTTAGGGTTACTGTGAGGGTGAGATTTAGGGTTAGGTTGAGGGTTAGGGTCTTAAGATTACGGTTAGGGTGAGGGTGAGTGTTAGGATTAGGGTTAGGGTGAGGTCTAATGTGAAGTTGAGTGTTAGAGTTAGGGTTAGGGTTAGGGTGAGGTTTAGGATTAGAGTGAGGGTTAGCGTTAGTGTAAGTGTTAGGGTTAGGGTTAGGGGTAGTGTTAGGATGAGGTTAAGTGTTAGGGTGAGGGTTAATATGAGGTTGAAGGTTATGGTTAGGGTGAGGGTTGGGTAAGGGTTAAGGTTATTGTTAGCATTAGGGTTAGGGTTACGGTTACAGTGAGTGTGAGTGTGAGGTTTAGGGTTAGGGTTAGGATGAGGTTTAGTGTTAGGCTTAGGGGTAGAGTTAGGGTTAGGGTGAGGGTGAGGTTTATGGGTAGAGTTAGGGTTAGGGTGAGGGTTAGGGTTAGGGTGAGTGTTAGGGTGGGGGTGATGGTAAGGGTAAAGGTGAGGGTTAGCCTGAGGGTGAAGGTTAAGGTAAGGTTGAGGGTTAGGGTTTGGGTGAGTGTTAGGTTTATGGTTAGGTTGAGGGTGAGGGTTAGTTTGACGATTAGTGTAAAGTTTATTGTGAGGTTTAGGATGTGGAGGAGGATTAGCGTTAAGGTGAGGGCTAGGGTGAGGTTGAGGGTTAGGGTTATTGTTAGAGTGAGGTTTAGGGTTAGGGTGATAGGGTTAGTGTTAGTGTTAGGGTTAGTGTTAGGGTGAGGGTAAATGTTAGGTAGAGTGTGAGGGTTAGAGTGAGGGTTATGGTTAGGGTGAGGGTTAGGGTTAGGGTTATTGTTATGGTTTGGGTTACTGTTACAGTGAGGGTGAGGGTGAGGTTTAGGGTTATGTTTAGGATGAGGTTTATGTTTAGAGTTAGGGTTAGAGTTAGGGTTAGGGTGAGGTTCAGGTTTAGGGTTAGAGTTAGGGATAGTGTTAGGGTTAGGGATAGGGTGAGGGTTAGTGTTAGGATTAGGATTAGGATTAGGCTTAGGTTGAGGGCTAAGGTGAGGGTTAGGGTGAGGGTTAGTGTTAGGGACAGGTTTAGATTTAGGATTTGGGTTAGGGCGAGGGTGAGTCTGAGGGTTAGGGTTAGGGTTAGGGTTAGGCTTAAGTTTAGGGTGAGGGTTAGTGTTAGGGTTTGGTTAGGGTGAGGGTCAGGCAGAGGATTAGGGTTAGGTTTAAAGTTTGGTTTAGGTTTAGGGTTAGTGTTAGGGTTAGGGTTAGGGTTAGGGTTACAGTGAGGGTTAGGGTTAGGGTTAAGGTAAGGTTTAGGCTGAGGGTGAGTGTGGCTGTGAGGATTAGGGTTAGGTTTATTGTTAGGGTGAGGGTGAGGTTTAGCGTTAGAGTTAGTATTACGGTAAGGGTTAGGGTGAGTGTGAGGGTTCGGGTTAGGGTGAGGGTTAGGTATAGGGTGAGGGTGAGGGTGAGGGTTAGGGTGAGGTTTAGGGATAGGGTTAGGATTAAGATTTGGGCTAGGGTGAGAGTGAGTGTGAGTGTTAGGGTTAGGGTTAGGCTTAGGCTTAGGGTTAGAGTATGGGTTAGTGTTAGGGTTTGGTTTGGGTGAGGGTGAGGCTGAGAATTAGGGTTAGGTTTTGGGTTTGTTTTACAGTTAGGGTTAGTTTTAGGGTTAGGGTTAGGGTTATGGTGAGGGTTAGGGTTAGGGTTAGGGTTAGGCTGAGGGTGAGGGTTGGTGTGAGGATTAGGGTTAGGGTTAGGTTTATTGTTAGGGTGCGGATGAGGTTTAGGTTTAGAGTTAGATTTAGGGGTAGGGTTCGGTTGAGGTTTAGGATTAGTGTTATGTTAGTGTTTGGGTGAGGGTGAGGGTTAGGTTGAGATTTAGGGATAGGGTTAGGTTTAGGATTAGGGTTAGGGTGCCATGAGTATGAGGATTAGGATGACGGTTAGGCTTAGGCTTAGGGATAGGCTGAGGGTGAGGGTGGCGGTGAGGACTAGGGTTAGGGTGATGGTTGTGGTTAGGGTAAGTGTTATTGTTAGGGTTAGGGTTCGAGTTACAGTGAGGGTGAGTGTGCGGGTGAGGTTTAGGTTTAGGGTTAGGGTCGGGTTTAGGGTTAGGGTTAGGTTTAGAGTTAGGGTTAGGGTGAGGGTGAGGTTTAGGGGTAGAGTTAGGGTTAGGGTGAGGGTTAAGATTAGGGTGAGGGTTAGGGTGGGGGTGACGGTAAGGGTAAAGTTTAGGGTTAGGCTGAGGGTGAGTGTTACATAAAGGGTTAGGGTTAGGGTGAGGATAAGGATTAGGGTTAGGGTGAGGGCTAGGGTGAGGGTTAGGGTTAGGGTGAGGGTTAGGTTAGGGTGAGGTTTAGTGTTAGGGTGGTGTTTAGGGTCAGTGTTAAGGTGAGGTTTAGGGGTAGGGTTAGGATTAATGTTAGGATGAGGCTTAAGGTGAGGGTTAGGGTGAGGGTGAAGGTTAGGGTTAGGGTTTGGATTAGGATTAGTATTAGGGTTAGGTTGAGTGTGAGGGTTAGTCTTAGGGATCGGGTTAGGCTTAGGTTTAGGCTGAGGGTGAGGGTGAGGGTTAGGATTAGTGTGAGGGTTAGGGTTAGGTTTAGGGTGAGAGTTAGGTTTCGGTTTAAGTTTAGGGTTAGGGAGAGTGTTATGGTAAGGGTGAGGGTGAGGTTTAGGGTTAGGTTGAGGGTTAGGGTTAGGGTTAGGGTTAGGATGAGGGTGAGGGTGCGGGTGAGGGTTAGGGTTAATGTTAGGGTGCGGGTTAGGATGGGTGTTAGGGTTAGGATTAGGTTTGGGTAAGGGCTAGGGTGAGGGTGAGGTTTAGGGTTAGGGTTAGGGTTAGGGTAAGGGTCAGGTTTAGGTTTAGGGTTAGTGTTAGAGAGGGTTGCAGTGAGGGTTAGGGTGAGGGTGAGGGTTAGGCTTAGTGTTAGGTTTAGGATTAATGTAAGGGTTAGGGTGAGTGTGAGGGTTAGGATTAGGTTTAGGCTTATGATTAGGGTGAGGGTTAGTATTAGGGTTAAGTTGAGAGTTAGGGTTCAGGTTAAGTGTAGGGTTATGGATAGGGTTAGGGTTAGTATTATTTTTAGGGTTAGGGTTAGTGTTAGGGTTAGGGTGAGGGTGAGGGTTAGGTTGAGGGTCATTGTTAGGGTGAGGTTAACTGTTAGGGTGAGAGTTTGGTTTAGGGTGAGGGTTATGGTTAGGGTGAGGTTTAGGATTAGTGTTAGGGTTATTGTTAGGGTTAGGTTTATGCTTAAGGTTATGGTGAGGTTGAGGGTTAGGGTAAGGGTTAGGGTGAGGTTTAGGTTTTAGGTTAGGTTTACAATTATGTTTACAGTAAGGGTGAGGTTTAGGGTAAGAGTTATTGTTAGCGTGAGGGTTAGCTTGAGGGTTAGCGTTAGTGTTAGGGTTAGGGTTAGGGGAAGATTTATGGTGAGGGTTATGGTTAGGGTTAGGGATAGGTTTAGCTTTAGGGTGAGAGTGAGTGTGTGTTATGGTTAGGTTTAGGGTTAGCCTTAGGGTTAGGCTGAGGGTGAGGTTGAGGGTGAGGTTTAGGGTTAGGTTCAGAGTTATCTTTAGGATTAGGGGGAGGGTTAGTATGAGGGTTAGAGTTAGGATTAGGGTTAGGGTAAGGGCTAGGGTGAGGGTGAGGTTTAGGGTTAGGTTTAGGGTTTGGGTTAGGGTGAGGGTGAGGGTGAAGTATAGGGTTAGGATGAGGGTTATGGTCACAGTGAGTGTGAGGATTAGTGTGAGGGTGAGGGCTAGGGTTAAGATTTGGGTTAGGGTGAGCCTGAATTTTAGGATTAAATTTACGTTTAGGGTGAGGGTTCGATCATGTGTTAGATTTAGTGTTAGTGTTAGGGTTAAGTTAAGTGTGAGAGTTAGGTTGAGGTTTAGGGTTAGGGTTAGGATTAGGATTAGTGTGAGGGTATGTGAGGGTTAGGGTTAGGCTTAAACTTAGGCTTAGGGTTAGGCTGAGGGTGAGGGTGCGGGTGAAGATTTGGGTTAGGGTGAGGGTTAGGATGAGGGATAGGGTTAGGATTAGTGTTAGGGTGGGGGCTAGGGTGAGGGTGAGTGTTAGAGTAAAGGTTAGGCTTAGGCTTAGGTTTAGGCTGAGCGTGAGGTTGAGGGTGAGCGTTAGGGTTAGGGTGATGGTTAGGTTTATGGTTAGAGTGAGGGTTAGGATGAGGTTTAGGGTTAGCGTGAGGATGATGTTAAGGGTATAGGTGAGGTTTAGGCTCAGTGTGAGGATTAATATAAGGGTGAAATTTAGGATTAGGTTTAGGGTTAGTATTAGGGTTAGGGTGAGGGTTTGATTGAGCATTAGGGTTAGGGTTAGGGTTAGTGTGAGGTTTAGGGTGAGGATAAGGGTTAGGGTTGGGATGTGGGTGAGGGTTAGAATTAGGATTAGGTTGAGGGCTAGGGTGAGTGTGAGGGTTAGAGTTAGGGTTAGGGTTAGAGTGAGTTTTAGGATTAGGTTGAGGGTTAGGGTTAATGTGAGGGTTATGTTTAGGGTGAGGTTTAGGGTTAGAGTTAGGGATATTGTTAGGGTTAGGGTTAGGGTTATGGTTACGGTGAGGTTGAGTGTGAGGTTTAGGATTAGGTTTGGGTTAGGGTGAGGGTGAGGGTGAGGTTTAGGGGTAGAGTTAGCTTTAGAGTGAGACTGAGTGTGAGGGTTATGGTTAGAGTTAGTGTTAGAGTTAGGATTAAGGTGAGGGTTAGTGTTAGTGTTGGGTTAGGCTTATGTTTAGGCTGAGGGTGAGGGTGAGGGTTAGTGTTAGGGTGAGGGTTAGGGTTAGGATTAGGATTAGGGTGAGGGTTAGGGTGAGGTTTAGGATGAGGATTAGGGTTAGGATTTGGGTTAGGTTGAGGGCTAAAGTGAGGATGAGGGTTAGGGTTAGTGTTAGGGTGAGGTTTAGGGTTATGGTTAGGGTGAGGGTTAGGATGAGGGTTAGGGTTACAGTAATGGTGAGGTTTAGGGTTAGGGGGAGGGTTATGATTAGGATTACGGTTAGGGTGAGGGTGAGGGTAAGGATTAAGGTTAGGGTTAGGGTTAGGTTTATGTTTCGGATTAGTGTTATTGTTAGGGTTAGATTTAGAGTTATGGTGAGGGTGAGGGTTAAGGTTAGGGTTAGGGTGAGGTTTAGAGTTAGGTTTAGGATTATGTTTAGGGTGAGGGTGAGGTTTAGGGTAGAGTTAGGGTTTGGAGGAGGGTTAGTTCGAGGGTTAGGCTTAGGGTTAGTGTTAGGGTAAGGGTTCCTGTGAGGGTTCGGTTGAGGTTTAGCATTAAGGTTAGGGTGAGGTTTAGGGTTAGGTTTAGGATTAGGGTTAGGGTGAGGGTGGGGTTTATGGTTAGAGTTAGGGTTACGGTGAGGCTGAGGGTGAGGGCTCGGGTTAGGGCTAGTTTTAGATTTAGGGATATGGTGAGGGTTAGGGTGAGGGTGAGGGTTAGGGTTAGGATTTCGCTGAGGGTGAGCGTCAGCGTGAGGGATAGGGTAAGGGTGAGGGTTAGGTTTAGGGTGAGGGTTAGTGTTAGGGTTAGGGTTAGGGTGTGGGTTAGTGTTAGGGTTAGGGTGAGGGTTAGGATGAGGATTAGGTTTAGGATTAGGGTTAGGGTTAGGGCTAGGGAGAGGGTGAGGGTTAGGGTTAGTGTTAGGGTGAGGTTTAGGTTTAGGGTTTAGTGTTAGGTTCAGGGATAGGATGAGAGTTAAGGTTACTGTAAGGGTGAGGGTTAGCATTAGGGTGAGGGTTAGGGTTAGGATTAGGCTTAGAGTGAGGGTGAGTTTTAGGATTAGGTTAGGGTTAGGGTTAGGGTTATATTTAGGCTTAGGATTAGTTTTATTGTTTGGGTTAGGGTTAGAGTTACAGTGAGGTTGAGCTTGAGGGTGAGGGATAGGCTTAGGCTTATGCTTAGGGATAGGCTGAGCTTGAGGTTGAGGGTGAGGGTTAGGGTTAGGGTGATGGTTAGGTTTATGGTTAGTGTGAGTGTTAGGTTGAGGGTTAAGGTTAGGGTTAGGCTTAGGGTTAGGGTGAGGGTTATGTTTAGGTTTTGGGTTAGGGTGAGGGTGATGCTGAGGATTACTGTTAGTTTTAGGGTTAGGATTAGGTTTAGGTTTAGGGTTAGGTTTAGGGTGAGGGCTAGGGTGAGGCTTAGGGTGAGGTTTAGGGTTAGGGATAGGATTAGGTTGAGGGTTAGTTTGAGGGTTGTGGTTAGGGTTAGTGTTAGGGTTAGGGTTAGGGTGAGAGTTAGGCAGAGGGTTGGGGTTAGGGATAGGGTTCAGATTAGGGTTAGGGTGAATATGAATGTTTGTGTTTAGGTTAGGTTTAGGGTTAGGCTTAGGTTTAGGCTGAGGGTGATGTTGAGGTTGAGGGTTAGGGTTAGGGTGAGGGTTAGGGTTAGGGTTAATTGGAGGGTTAGGGTGAGGGGTAGGTTTAGGATTAGGTTTAGGGAGAGGGCTAGGTTTTGGGTAAGGTTTAGGGTTAGTGTTAGGGTGAGGTTTAGGATTAGGTTTAGGGTTAGGGTGAGGGTGAGGATTAGGCATAGAATTAGTGTTTTGGTGAGGCTGAGGGTGAGGGTTAGGTTTAGGGTTACTGTTAGATTTAGGTTGAGTGTAATGGTTAGTGTTAGTGTTAGGTTTAGGCTTAGGGTTAGGCTGAGGGTTAGGGTTAGGGTTAAGGTTAGGGTGAGGGTGAGGGTTAGGGTTAGGGTTAGGCTTAGGGTTAGGCTGAGGGTTAGGGTGAGTGTTAGGTTTAGGGTTAGGTTGAGGGTTAGGGTTAGTGTTATTTTTAGGGTTAGGGTTAGAGTTAAGGTGAGGTTACGTGCCGGTGAGGGTTAGGTTTAGGTTTAGGGTGCGGTTAACGGTTAGGGTTAGGGTGAGCGTGTGGTTTAGATTTTCATATAGTGTTAGTAGGAAGCTTAGGGTGACGGTTAGGTTTAGTGTTAGTGTTAGTGTTACTGTTCCAGTTATGTTTAGGATGAAGTTTAGGGTTAGGGCTAGGCTTAGGCTTAAGCTTAAGCTTAGGCCGAGCATGAGGGTGAGGCTTAAGGTTAGGGTTAGGGTGAGAGTTAGAGTGAGGTTTAGGGTTAGGGTTAGGTTTAGGGTGAGGGCTAGGGTGAGGCTTAGGGTGAGGTTTAGGGTTAGGGATAGGGTTAGGTTTAGGATTAGGGATAGGGTAAGAGTGAGTGTGAGGGTTAGGGTTAAGGTTAGGGTTAGGCTTAGGGTTAGGATGGGCGTTAGGGTTAGTGTTTGGGTTAGGGAGAGGGTGAGCCTGAGGATTAGGTTTAGGTTTAGGGTTAGAGTTAAGGTTAGGTTTAAGGTTAGGGTTAGGGTTAGTTTTAGGGTTATGGTGAGGGTTAGGGTTAGGGTTAGGGTTTGCCTTAGGGTTAGGCTGATGGTGAGGGTGGGGGTGAGGATTAGGGTTAGGCTTAGGGTTAGGTTGAGGGTTAGGGTTAGGGTGGAGTTTAGGATTAGGTTTAGGGTTATGGTTAGGGTGAGGGTTAGGGTTAGGGTTAGGTTTACGCTGAGAGTGAGGGTTAGGGTTAAGTTGAGGGTTAGGTTTAGGGTGAGCGTGAGGTTTAGGTTAGCTTTAGGGATAGGGTTAGATTTAGGATTAGGGTTAGTGTTAGGGTGAGTGTGAGGGTTAGGGGGAAGGTTAGGGTTAGGCTGAAGGTGAGGTTGAGGTTTAGGGTTTGGTTTAGGGTGAGGACTAGTGTTAGGGTTATGAGGAGTGTTTGGATGAGCTTTAGGTTTAGGATTATGTTTAGGGTGAGGGTTAGGGTGAGGGTGAGGTTTAGGGTTAGGGTTAGGGTGAGGTTGAGGGTTAAGTTTAGGGTTAGGGTTAGGTTGAAGGTGAGGTTTAGGGTTAGAGTTAGGGTTAGGGTGAGGCTGAAGGTGAGGGTTAGGGATAGGGGTAGTGTTAGAGTTAGGGTTAGGGTGAGGGTTAGGATGATGGTGAGGGTAAGGTTTAGGGTTAGGATTAGAATTAGGATAAGGGTTAGGGTTAGGCTTAGGGTTAGGTTTAGGTTTAGGGTTATTGTTAGGGTTAGGGTTAGAGTTATGGTGAGGGTGAGGTTGCGGGTGAGGTTGAGTGTTAGGGTTAGGGTGGGGTTAAGTGTTAGGGTTAGGGTTAGTGTGAGGGTGAGGTTTAGGGTTAGATATAGGGTTAGGGGGATGGTTAGGGTGAGGGTTATTTTTAGTGTTAGTGTAAGGGTTAGGGTGAGGGTGAGGGTTAGGTTGAGGTTTAGGGTTACGGTTAGGTTTAGGGTTATTGTGAGGATTAGTGTTAGGGTTAGGGTTAGTGTTAAGGTGAGGGTAAGTGTTAGGGTGTGGGTTTTGGTTAGGGTGAGGGTTACGGTTAGGGTTGTTGTTAATGTTATGGTTAGGGTTATGTTTGCGGTGAAGGTGAGGCTGAGGGTGAGGGTTATGGTTATACTAAGGGTTAGGGTTAGGGTTAGTGTTATTCTTAGGGTTAGGGTTAGAGTTACGGTGAGGTTGAGGGTGACGGTGAGGGTGAGGGTTAGGGTGAGGTTTAGGGTTAGAGTTAGGGTTAGGAGGTGGGTTAGGGTGAGGTTTAGGGTTATGGTTAGTGTTAGACTTCGGATGAGGGTGAGGGTTAGGATGAGGTTTAGGGATAGGTTTAGGGTTAGTATTAGGGTTAGGGTGAGGGTGAGTGTAAGGGTTAGTGTGAGGGTTAGGATTAGGCTTATGTTTAGGCTGAGGGTGATGGTGGGGGTGAGGATTAGGGTTAGGGTGATAGTTCGGGTTAGGGTTGGTGTTATTGTTAGGGTTCGGTTTAGAGTTATGGTGAGGGTGAGGGAGCGGTTGAGGGTTAGAGTTATTGTGAGGTTTAGGGTTTGGGTTAGGGTTAGAGTTAGGTTTATAGTGAGGGTGAGGTTTAGGGTTAGAATTAGGGTTCTGGTGAGGGTTAGGGTTAGTGTTAATGTTCGGGTTAGGTTTACGGTGAGAGTTAGGGGGAGGGTTAGAGTTAGGGTTAGGGTTAGGATTAGAGTTAGTGTGAGGGTGAGTGTGATTATTAGGGTCAGGTTTAGGGTTAGGCTTAGGGTTAGGCTGAGGGGGAGGTTGAGGGTGAGGTTAAGGGTTAGGGTGAGGGTTAGGGTTCAGGTTATATTTAGGGTTAGGTTGAGGGTTAGGTTTAAGGTTAGGGTGAGGTTGAGTGTGAGGGTTAGACTTATGATGAGGGTTAGGATGAGGATTTGTTTTAGGATTAGGTTTAGGGTGAGGGCTATTGTGAGGGTGAGGTTTAGGGTTAGGTTTAGGGTGAGGTTTAGGGTTAGGTTTAGGGTTAGGGTTAGGGTGAGTATGAGGTTTAGGGTTAGAGTTAGGGTTAGGGTGAGGCTGAATGGGAGGGTTAGGGTTAGAGTGAGTGTTAGATTTAAGGTTAGGGTGAGTGTTAGGGTGAGGGTAAGGGTTAGGGTTAGGGTTAGGGTTAGGCTTAGGGTTAGGCTGAGGGTAAGGATGAGGGTGAGGGTGAGGGTTAGGGTTAGGTTGTGGGTTAGGGGGAGAGTTAGGGTTCGCATTAAGTTTAGGGTTAAGGTGAGGGTTACGGTTAGGCTTACAGTGAGCATGAGATTAAGGGTTAGGTTGAGGGTTAGGATTAGGGTTAAGGTTAATGTGACAGTTAGTGTTAAGGTTAGTGTGAGGTTTAGGATGAGGGTTAGGGTTAGGATTATGGTTAGGTTGAGGGCTAGTGTGAGGTTGAGTGTTAGGGTTAGTGTTAGGTTGAGGTTTAGGTTAGGGTTAGGGTTAGGGTGCGGGTTCGGATGAGGGTTAGGGTTATGGTGACATGAATGTTAGGGTTAGGGTTGGGGTTAGGGTTAGAATTAGTGTTAGGTTGAGGGTGAGTATTAGCATTAGGGTTAAGGTTAAGGTTAGGTTTAGGATTAGGATTAGTGTTATTGTTAGTGTTAGTGTTAGTGTTAAGGTGGGGGTGAGGGTGAGGGTGAGGTTGAGGGTCAGGGTTAGGCTGAGGTTTAAGGCTAGGGTTAGGATTAGGGTTAGGGTGATGGTGAGGTCTAGGGTTATATTTAGGGTTAGGGTGAGGGCCAGGGTGAAGCATAGGGTGAGGGTTAGGGCTAGGGCTAGGATTAGGTTTAGGATTAGGGTTAGGGTGAGGGAGAGTGTGAGGGTTAGGTTTAGGGTTAGGGTGAGGGTTAGGGTTAGGTATTGGGTTTTGGTTGAGTGTGAGGCTGAGAATTAGGTTTAGGCTTATGGTTAGGGTTAGGGATAGGTTTAGGGTTAGGGTTAGAGTTAGGTTGAGGATTAGGGTTAGTTTAGGGTTAGGGTTATTGTTAGTTTTTTGGTTAGTGTTAAGTTTGGTGTGAGGTTGAGGCTGAGGGTGAGGGTTATGGGTAGGGTTAGGGTTATGGTTAGGGTTAGTGTAATTGTTAGGTTTAGAGTTAGAGTTACTTTGAGGTTGAGGTTGAGGGTGAGGGTTAGGGTTAGGGTGAAATTTTGGGTGAGGTTTAGGGTTAGTGTTAGGGTTATGGTTAGGAATAGGGTTAGGGTGAGGGTGAGGGTGAGGGTTACAGTGAGGGTTAGCCTTCGGCTTAGGGTTAGGGTAATGGTGAGGGTGGGGGTGAGGATTAGGTTTTGGGGTGATGGTGAGGATTAGGGTTAGGGTGTTGGATAGGGTGAGGGTGAGGGTTAAGGTAAGGCTTAGGCTTAGGCTTAGGGTTAGACTGAGTGTGAGGTTGAAGGTGAGGTTTATGGTTAGGGTGAGGGATAGGCTTAGTCTTAGTCCGAGCATGAGGGTGAGGTTTAGGGTTAGGGTTAGGTTGAGGGTTAGGCTTAGGGTTCAGGTGAGGGATAGGATGAGGTTTAGGGTTATGAATAGGGTAGGGTTAGGGCTAGGGTGAGGGTTAGGGTGAGGGTTAGGGTTAGGGATAGGGTTAGGTTTACGATTAGGTTTAGGGTGAGGGTGAGTGGGACGGTTAGGGTTAGGGTTAGGATTAGGCTTAGGGTTAGGGTGAGGGTTAGGGTTAGGGTGAGGGTTAGGGTTAGGGTGAGGCTGAGCCTGAGGATTAGGGTTAGGTTTAGGGTTATGGTTAGGGTTAGGTTTTGGGTTAGTGTTAGGGTTATGTTTAAGTTTAGGGTTACTGTGAGGGTTAGGGTTAGGGTTAGGTTTAGGGTTAGGGTTACTGTTAGTGTTATGGTTAGGGTTAAATTTGCGGTGAGGGTGAGGCTCAGTGTGAGGGTTATGATTAGGGTTAGGGTTAGGGATAAGGTTAGTGTTATTGTTAGGGCTAGAGTTAGGGTTACAATGAGTTTGAGGGTGAGGGTGAGGGTTTTGGTTAGGTTAAGGTTGGGTTTAGGGTTAGGGTTAGCGTTAGGGTTTGGGTGAGGGTGACGTTTAGTGTTAGATATGGGGTTAGGGGGAGAGTTAGGGGGAGGGTTAAGGTTAGGGTTAGTGTTAGGGTTAGGGTGAGGGTGAGGGTTAGGTTGAGGTTTACGGTTAGGGTTAGGATTTGCGTTAGTGTGAGAGTTAGTGTTAGGGTAGGGTTAGTGTTAGGGTGAGGGTAAGTGTTAGGGTGAGGGTTTGGGTTAAGGTGAGGTTTAGGGTTAGGTTAGGGTTAGAGTAATGGTTAGGGTTAGGGTCAGGTTGAGGGTTAGATTGAGGATTAGGGTTAGGTTAAGTGTGAGGTTAGGGTGAGGATGAGGGTTGGGGTTAGGGTGAGGTTTAGAATTAGGATTAGGTTGAGGGCTAGGGTGAAGGTGAGGGTTAGGGTTAGGGTTAGCATTACGGTGAGGTTTAGGATTAGGGTGAGTGTTAGGGGGAGGGTTAGGGTAAGGGTTAGGGTGGGGGTGATGTTAAGGTTAAACCTGAGGTTTAGGCTGAGGATGAGGGTTACAGTGGTGTGAGGTTTAGGGTTAGGGTTCGGGGAAGGTTGTAGGTGAGGGTTAGGGTTAGGGTGATGTTTAGGTTTAGTGTGAAGGTTAGTGTTTAGGTTAACGTTTGTATTAGGGTGAGGGTAAGTGTTATGGTGAGGGTTAGGGTGTGGGTGAGGGTTATGTTTAGTTTGAGGGTTAGGGTTTGGGTTTGGGTTATTGTTAGATTTAGGGTTAGGTTTAGGGTTACGGTGAGTTTGAGGGTGAGGGTTAGGTTTAGGGTTAGGATGAGGTTTAGATTTAGGGTTAGGCTTAGAGTTAGAGTTAGGGTGAGAGTGAGGTTTACGGTCAGAGGTAGGGTTAGTGTTAGGGTTAGGGATAGGGTGAGGGTTGGGGTTATTTTTAGGCTTAGGCTTAGGCTTAGGCCGAGCATGAATGTGACGGTTAGGTTTAGGGTTAGGGTGAGGGTTAGGGTCAGGATTAGGGTGAGGTTTAGGGTGAGGTTTAGGGTTAGGATTAGGGTTAGAGTGAGGGTTAGGGTGACGGTTAGGTTTAGGGATAGGGATAGTTTTAGGATTAGGGTTAGATTGAGGGTGAGTGTGAGGGTTAGGGTTAGGGTTAGGCTGAGGTTTAGGGTTAGGGTTTGGGTTAGGGTGGGCGTGAGGCTGAGGATTAGCGTTAGGTTTAGGGTTAGGATTAGGTTTAGGTTTAGTTTTAGGGTTAGGGTTAGGGTTAAGGTGAGGGTTAGTGTTAGGGTTAGAATTAGGCTTAGGGTTATGCTGAAGATGAGGGTGGGGGTGAGGATTAGGGTTAGGGTTAGGGTTAGGGTTATTGTTAGTGTTAGGTTTGTGGTCAGGGTGTGGCTGAGGATGAGGGTTATGTTTAGGGTTAGGTTACTGTTATTGTTAGGGTTAGGGTTAGATCTATGGTGAGATTGAGGGTGAGGGTGAGGGTTAGGGTTAGGGTGAGGTTTAGGGTTAGGGTTATTGTTCGTGTTAGGGTTAGGGTGAGGGTGAGGTTTAGGGTTAGAGTTACGTTCAGGGGGAGGGTTAGGTTGAGGTTTAGGGTTAGGGTTAGTGTTATGGTTAGTGTGAGGGTGAGGGTTAGGTTGAGGTTTAGGGATAGGGTTAGGTTTAGGATTAGGGTTAGGTTGAGGGTAAGTGTGAGGGTTAGGGTGAGAGTTAGGCTTAGGTTTAGGGTTAGGCTGAGGGTGAGGATGGGAGTGAGTATTAGGGTTAGGGTGATGGTTCGGTTTAGGTTTAGTGTTATTGTTAGGGTTAGGGTTAGAGTTACCGTGAAGGTGAGGTCGGGGGTGAATGTTAGGTTTAGGGTTAGGGTGGGGAATAGGGTAAGTATTAGGGTTACGTTGAGGGTGAATTTTAGGGTTAGATATAGGGTTAGGGTGAGGGTTAGAGTTAGGGTAAGTGTTAGGGTTAGGGTTAGGGTGAGGATTAGATTGAGGATTAGGTTTAGGGTTAGTGTGAGGTTTAGGGTGAGGATGAGGGTTAGGGTTAGGATGAGGGTGAGGGTTAGAATTAGGGTTAGGGTGAGGGCTAGGGTGAGGATGAGGGTTAGGTTTTGGGTTAGGGTTAGGGTGAGGTTTAGGATTAGGGTGAGGGTTAGTGTTAGTGTGCGGGTTTGTGTTAGTGTTAGGATTAGTGTTAGGTTGGGGGTAAGTGTTAGGGTGAAGGTTAGTGTTAGGGTGAGGGTTAGAGTTAGGGTGAGGGTTAGGGTTAGGTTTAGGGTTAGGGTGGGGTTTGGGTTTATTTTTAGGCTTTGGCTTAGGCTTAGGCTTAGGCTAAGCATGAGGGTGAGGTTTAGGGGTAGGGTTAGGGTTAGGGTGAGGGTTAGGATGAGTTTTAGGGTTGGGATTAGGGTTAGTGTGAGGGCTAGGATAAGTGTTAGTGTGAGGGGTAGAGTTAGGGCTAAGGTTAGGTTTAGGATTAGGGTAAGGGTGAGGATGAGTGTGACGTTTAGGGTTAGGGTTAGGGTTAGGCTTAGATTTAGGTTGAGGGTTAGGGCTAGGGTTTGGGTTAGGGTGACGGAGAGGCTGAGGATTAGGGTTAGGTTTAGGGTTAGGTTTAGAGTTAGGGTTAGTTTTAGGGTTAGGGTTAGTGTAAGGGTTAAGGTGAGGGTTAGAGTTAGGGTTAGGGTTAGGGTTAGGCTTAGGCTTAGGCTGAGGGTGAGTTTGGGGGTGAGGATTAGGGTTATGGTCAGGGTTAGGCATAGGGTTAGGTTTATTTTTAGTCTTATGGTTAGGGTTAAGTTTGAGGTGAGCGTGAGGCTGAGGGTGAGGGTTATGGTTAGGGTTAGGGTTAGGTTAGGGTTAGTGTTATTGTTAGGGTTAGGGTGAGAGTTACAGTTAGGATGAGGGTGAAGGTTAGGTTTAGGGTGGGGTTTAGAGTTAGGGTTAGGTTAGGGTGAGGGTGAGGTTTAGGTTTAGAATTAGGGTTACGGGGTGGGTTAGGGTGAGGTTTAGGTTTAGGGTTAGGACTAAGGTTAGGGTTAGGTTTAGGTTTAGGTTAAAGGTTAGGGTTGGGTTAGTGTGAGGGTTAATGTTAGGGTTAGGGTTAGTCTTAGGGTGAGGATAAGTGTTAGGGTGAGGGTATGGATTTGGGTGAGGGTTATGGTTAGGGGGAGGGTTAGGATTAGGGTTAGGGTTATCGTTAGGGTTAGGGTTAGGGTTATGGTTGCGGTGAGGTTGAGGGTGAGGGTGAAGTTTAGGGTTAGATATAGGGTTAGGGTGAGGGTTAGGGTGAGGGTTAGGGTTAGGGTTAGTGTTAGGGTTAGTTTGAGGGTGAGGGTTAGGTTGAGGTTTAGGGTTAGAGTTAGGGTTAGAGTTAGTGTGAGGGTTAGTGTTAGGGTTAGGGTTAGTCTTAGGGTGAGGGTAAGTGTTAGGGTGAGGTTATGGGTTAGGGTGAGGGTAAATGTTTGTGTGAGGGTATGGGTTATGGTGAGGGTTATGGTTAGGATGAGGGTTAGGATTAGATTTAGGGTTATTGTTAGGGTTAGATTTAGGGGTATGTTTGTAGTGAGGGTTAGGGTGAGTGTTAGGGTTAGGGTTAGGGTGAGGGTTAGGGTTAGGGTTAGGGTTAGGGTTAGGATTAGGATTAGTGTAAGGGTTAGTGTGAGCATGAGGGTTAGGGTAAGGGTGAGGTTTAGGGTTAGGTTTAGTGTGAGGTTTAGGTTTAGGGTTAGAGTTAGGGTTAAGGTGAGGCTGAGGGTGAGGGTGAGGGTTAGGGTTAGGGTTAGGATTAGGATTAGGATAAGGGTTAGGGTGAGCATGAGGGTTAGTGTTAGTGTTAGCGTTATTCTTAGGATTACACTGATGGTGAGGGTGATGGTGAGGGTTAGGGTGAGGATTAGGGTTAGGCTGAAGGTGAGCATGTGTGTTAGGGTTAGGTTTAGGGTTAGGCTTAGGGTTAGGCTGAGGGTGAGGTTGAGTGTGAAGGTTAGGGTTAGGGTGAGGGTTAGGGTAAGGGTTCGAGGGAGGGTTAGGATGAGGGTTAGGGTTAGGATTAGGGTGAGGGTGAGGCCTAGGGTGAGGGTGAGGTTTAAGATTAGGGATTGGGTGAGTGTTGGGGTTAGGGTAAGGTTAAGTGTTTTGCTTCTGGATAAGTATAGGGTTAGGGTAAGGGTTACAGTCAGGGTGAGGCTTAGTGATAGGGTTAGGGTTAGGCTCGGTTTAGGCTGAGGGTGAGGGTGAGGGTGAGGGTTATGGTTTGGGTGAGTGTTAGGGTTTGGGTTAGGGTGAGGGTGAGGGTCAGGATGAGGATTTGGGTACGTATTAGAGTTAGGGTGAGGGCTAGGTTGAGGGTGAGGTTTAGGGTTAGTGTTAGGTTGAGGTTTAGGTTTAGGTTTAGGGTTAGCGTGAAGGTTTGGATGAGAGTTAGGGTTAAGGTGATGTGAGGGTTAGGGTTAGGTTGAGGTTTAGGGTTAGAATTAGGGTTAGGGTGAGGGTGAGTATTAGGATTATGGTTAGGCTTACGGTTAGGGTTAGGTTTAGGGTTAGGATTAGTGTTATTGTTAGGGTTAGGTTTAGAGTGACAGTGAGGGTGAAGTTGAGGGTTAGGGTTAGGTTTAGGGTGAGGTTTAGGGTTAGGCTTAGGCTTAGGTTTTGGGTTAGCGTGAGGTTTAGGGTTAGACATAGGGTTAGGGGGAGGGTTAGGACAAGGTTTAGGAATACGGTTAGTGTTAGGGTTAGGGTGAGGGTGAGGGTTAGGTTGAGGTTTAGGCTAAGGGTTATGGTTATGGTTAGTGTGAGGGTTAGTGTTAGGGTTAGGGTTAGTGTTAGCGTGAGGTTAAGTGTTAGGGTGAGGGTTTGGGTTAGGGTGAGGGTTATGGTTAGGTTGAGGGTTAGGTTTAGCTTTAGGGTTATTGTAAGGGTTAGGTTTAGCGTTACGGTTACGGTGAGGGTGAGTGTGAGGGTTAGGTTTAGGGTTAGGGTGAGGTTTATTGTTTGGCTTAGGGTTAGAGTGAGGGTTAGGTTGAGGGTGAGGTTTAGGGATAGAGTTAGGTTTAGGGTGAGGGTTAGGTTGAGGTTTGTGTTTAGGGTTAGTGTTTGGGTTAGGGTTAGCGTTAGCGTTAGGATTATGGTGTGGGTGAGGTTTAGTGTTAGAATTAGTGTTAGGGTGAGGCTGAGTGTAAGGGTTAGTTTCAGGGTTAGTTTTAGGGTTAGGGTGAGGTTTGGAGTGAGGGTGAGGTTTAGGGCTAGGGTTAGGATTAGGATTAGGGTTAGGGTTAGGGTGAGTGTGAGGGTTAGGTTTAGGGTTAGGGTTATCCTTAGGTTTAGGCTGAGGGTGAGGGTGAGGGTTAGGTTTAGGGTGCGGTTAGGGTTAGGGTTAGGGTGAGGTTTAGTGTTAGGTTTAGGGTGAGGGTGATGGTGAGGTTTAGGGGTAGAGTTAGGTTTAGGGTGAGGGTGAGTGTGAGGGTTAGGTTTAGGGTTAATGTTAAGCATAGGTTTAGGCTGAGGGTGAGGTTGAGTCTTAGGGTTAAGGTTAGGTATAGGTTTAGGTTTAGGGTTCGGGTTAGAATTAGTGTTAGGGTGAGAGTGAGATTTTGGGTTAGAGTTAGGGTTAGGGTTAGGGATAGGGTTAGGTTGAGAGTTAGGTTTATTGTTAGGCTTAGGGATAGGCTTAGTCCGAGCATGAGGGTGAGGGTTAGGGTTAGGTTTAGGGTGATGGTTCAGGTTAGGTTTAGTGTTATTGATAGGGTTAGGGTTAGAGTTAAGTGAGGGTGAGGGTGCGGGTGAGGGTTAGGTTTAGGGTTAGGTTGGGGTTTATGGGTAAGGTTAGGGTTAGGGTTAGGGTGAGGGTTATGGTTAGGATTATGGTTAGGGTGAGGGCTAGGGTGAGGTTGAGCATTAGGGTTAGGTTTAGGCTTAGGCGTAGGGTTAGTCTGAGGGTGAGGTTGAGGGTGAAGAATAGGGTTAGAGTGATGTTTAGGGTTATGGTTAGGGTGAGGGTAAGGATTAGGGTTAGGATTAGGGTGAGGGTTAGGGTGAGGGTGATGGAAAGCATAAAGGTGAGGATTAGGCTGAGGCTTAGGGTGAAGATAAGGGTGAGGGTAAGTGTTAGGATGAGGGTTAGGTTTAGGTTGATTTTTATGGTTAGGGTGAGGGTTAGAGTTAGGGTTCTCGTTATTGTTAGGGTTAGGATTAGGGTTACCCTTACAGTGAGGGTGAGGGTAAGGGTTAGGTTTAGGGTGAGGTTTAGGGTTAGGGTTATGATTAGAGTATGAGTTAGGGTTAGGATTAGGTTTAGGGTGAAGGCTAGGGTGAGGGTGAGGGTTAGGGTTAGGGTTAGGATTAGCGTTAGGGTGAGGGTGAGTGTGTGTGTTAGGTTTAGGTTTAGGGTTAGGCTTAGGGTTAGGCTAAGGGTGAGGTTGAGGATGAGGGTTAGAGTTAGGTTTAGGGGGAGGGTTAGGGTGAGCATTAAGGTTAGGGTTAGTGTTAGGGTTAGGGTTAGGGTGAGTGTTAGACTGAGGTTTAATGTTAGGGTTAGGGTTAGGTTTAGGATTAGGTTTACGGTGAGAGTGAGTGTGAGGGTTACGGTTAGGGTTCGGCTTAGGGTTAGGGTTAGGCTCAAGGTATGGGTGAGGATGAGGATTAGGTTTAGAAAGATGGTTAGGTTTATGGTTAAGTTAAGGGTTAGGATGAGGGTTAGGGTTAGGGTGAGGGTGAGGGTTAGGGTTAGGCCAAGGCTTAGGCTTTGGTTTAGGCTGAGGCTGAGGGTTAGGGTGAGGGTCAGGGTTAGGGTGATGGTTGGGTTTACCGTTAGGGTGAGGGTTAGGATGAGGATCAGTTTTAGATTGAGGGTTAGTGTGAGGGTGACGGTAATGGTAAAGGTGAGTGTTAGGCTGAGGGTGAGGGTTATGTTAAGGGTGAGTGTTAGGGTTATGGTGAGGGTGAGTGTTAGATTGAGGATTACTGTTAGGGTTAATGTGAGGTTTAGGGTGAGGATGAGGGTTAGGGTTAGGTTGAGGGCTAGGTTGAGGTTGAGGGTTAGGGTTAGGGTGAGGTTTAGGGTTAGGGTGATGGTTAGGGTTAGTGTGAGGGTTAGTGTTAGGGGAGTGTTCGTGTTAGGGTGAGGGTAATTGTTAGGGTGAGGGTTAGGGTTACGGTGAAGGTTATGCTTAGGATGAGGGTTAGGGTTAGGGTTAGGGTTAGGGTTATTGTTAGGGTTAGGGTTAGGGTTACGGTGAGGGTGAGGGTGAGGGTGAGGGTGAGGTTGAGGGTTAGGGTTAGGATGAGTTTTAGGTTTAAGGTTAGGGTTAGAATTAGGGTAAGGGTGAGGGTGAGTTTTAGGGTTAGAGTTAGGTTTAGTGTTATTGTTGGGGTTAGAGTGATGTTTAGGGTTAGTGTTAGGCTTAGGCTTGGGCTTAGGCTTAGGCCGAGCATAAGGGTGATGATTAGGGTTAGGGTTAATGTGTGGTTTAGGGTTAGGTTTAGGGTGAGTGTGAGGTTGAGGGTTACATATAGGGTTAGAGAGAGGGTTAGGGTGAGGTTTAGGGTTACTGTTAGGGTGAGGGTAAGTGTTAGGGTGAGGGTTGGGAATAGGGTTAAGGTTATTCTTATTGTTAGATTTAGGGTTGGGGTTACGGTGAAGGTGAGGATGAGGGATAGGGTTAGGGTTAGAGTGAGGTTTAGGGTTTGGGTTAATATTAGAGTTGGGTTTAGGGTCAGGGTGAGGTTTAGGTTAGAGTGAAGATTAGGTTGACGGTTAGGTTGAGGGTTAGGGTTAGTGTTCCTGTTAAGGTTAGCGTTAGGGTGAGAGTTAAGGGGAGGGTTAGAGTTAGGTTTCAGGTTAGGATAAAAGGGTGAGGGTGAGAGTTATGGTTAAGGTGAGTGTTGGGGTTAGGGTTAGAGTGAGGGTTAGGGTGAGGGTTAGGCTTAGGCTTAGGTTTTGGTTATGGGCTATGGTGAGGGTGAGTGTTAGGTTAAGGTTAGGGTGAGGGTTAGGGTGAGGGTTACTCTTATTGTTAGGGTTAGGGTTAGGTTTAGGTTTAATATTAGGCAAAGGGTGAGGGTGAGTGTGAGGGTTAGGGTTAGGGTGAGGGTGAGGTTTAGGTTTAGAATTAGTGTTAGGGTGAGGGTTAGTGTGAGGGTTAGGGTTAGGGTTAGTGTTACGGTTAGGGTTAGGGTGAGGATGAGGGTCAGGTCAGGGTTAATCTTTGGCTTAGGCTTAGGCTGAGTGTGAGGGTGAGGGTGAGTTTTAGGGTTAGCATTAGGGTTAGGATGAGGGTTAGAGAGAGGGTGAGGGTTAGGGATAGCATTAGTGTGAGGTTTAGGGTTAGGTTTAGGGTTAGCGTTATGGTGAGTGTGAGAGTTAGGGTTAGGGTTAGGGTTAGGGTGAGGGTGAGGGTTAGTATTAGGGATAGGGTTAGAGTTACAGTGAGGGTGAGGGTGACTGTGAGGGTTAGGATCAGGGTTAGGGTGAGGTTTAGGGTTAGGGGTATGGTTAGGATGAGGGTGTGGTTTAGGTTTAGAGTTACGGTTAGGGGGAGGGTTAGGGTTAGGGGTAGGTTTAGGGTTAATGTTAGGGTTAGGTTTAGGGTGAGGGTTAGGTTGAGGTATAATGCTAGGATTAGGGTTAGTTTTAGGATAAGGTTTACAGTAAGGGTGAGTGTGAGGGATAGGGTTAGGGTTCGGCTTAGTCTTAGGGTTAGGCTGAGGGTATGGGTGGGAATGAGGATTAGGTTTAGAAAGATGGTTAGGGTTATGGTTAGGTTAAGGTTTAGGATGAGGGTTAGGGTTTGGATTAGGGTTAGGGTGAGGGCTAGGGTGAGGGTTAGGGTTAGGGTTAGGGTTTGGCTTAGGCTTTGTGTTAGGTTGAGGCTGAGGGTGAGGGTTAGGATTAGGGTGATGGTTCAGGTTACCATTAGGGTGAGGGATAGGATGAGGATTAGGGTTAGGGTGAGTGTGAGGTTGAGGGTGACAGTAAGGGTAAAGGTGAGGGTTAGGCTGAGCGTACGGATTAGGGTAACAGTGAGGTTTAGGGTTAGGGTGAGGTTGAGGGTTAGATTGAGGATTAGTGTTATGGTTAGTGTGAGTTTTAGGGTGAGGATGAGGGTTAGGGTTAGGTTGAGGGCTAGGTTCAGGGTGAGGTTTAGGGTTAGGGTGAGGTTTTGGGTTAGGCTGAGGGTTAGGTTTAGTGTGAGGGTTAGTGTTAGGGTTAGGGTTAGTGTTAGGATGAGGGTAAATGTGAGGGTGAGGGTTAGGGTTAGGGTGAAGGTTATGGTTAGGATGAGGTTTAGAGTTAGTGTTAGGGTTATTGTTAGGTTTAGGGTTAGGGTTACAGTTACGGTGAGGATGAGGGTGAGGGTGAGGTTTAGGGTTAGGATGAGGCTTAGGTTTAGGGTTAGCGTTAGTGTTAGGGTTAGGGTGAGGGTGAGGTTTAGGGTTAGATTTAGGGTTTGTGTTAGTGTTGGGGTTATGGTGAGGGTTAGCGTTAGGGTTGAGCTTAGGGTTAGGCTTCGGCTGAGCACGAGGGTGAGGGTTAGGGTTAGGGTTAGGGTGGGGTTTAGGGTTAAGGTTAGGGTGAATATGAGTGTGAGGTTGAGTGTTAGATATAACTTTAAGGGGAGGATTAGGGTGAGGGTTATGTTTAGGTTTATTTTTAGTGTTAGGGTGAGGGTCTGGGTTAGGTTGAGGTTTAGGGTTAGGGTTAGGGCTTGGGTTAGTGTGAGGGTTAGTGTTAGGGTTAGGGTTAGTGTTAAGGTGAGGGTAAGTAATAGGGTGATGGTTTGGGTTAGGGTGAGGGTTATGGTTAGGGTAAGGGTTCGGAATAGGTTTAGGGTTATTGTTAGGTTTAGGTTTAGGGTTATGGTTACTGTGAGGGTGAGGATGAGGGTTAGGGTTAGGCTTAGGGTGAGGTTTACTATTTGGGTTAGGGTTAGAGTTAGGGTTAGCATGATGGTGAGGTTTAGGTTTAGAGTTAGGTTTAGGGTGACGGTTAAGTTGAGGGTTAGGGTTACTGTTCGTGTTAAGGTTAGGGTTAGGGTGAGAGTTACGGGGAGGGTTAGGGTTAGTGTGAGTGTTAGGGTTAGGGTTAGGCTTAGGATTAGTGTGAATATAAGAATTAGGGTGACAGTTAGTGTCAGGGTGAGTTTTAGGGTTACGGTTAAGGTGAGGGCTAGGGTGAGGGTTAGGGTTAGGGTGAGGTTTAGGTTTAGGGTGAGGGTGAGGTTTAGGGTGAGGGTTAGAGTGAGTGTGAGGTTTAGGGTTAGGGTTAGTGTAAGGGTGAGGTTGAGGGTTAGGGTTAGGTTTAGGTTTATGGTGAGGGTGACGGTTAGGGGTAGGGTGAGTGTTAGTGTTAGGGTAAGGGTTAGGCTGAGGGTGAGGGTTAGGATAAAGGTTAGGGTTAGGGTTATTTTTAGGGTTATGTTTAGGTTTATGGTTACAATGAAGGTGAGGGTTAGGGTTAGGGTGAGGTTTAGGATTAGGGTTAGTTTTAGGTTTAGGGTTAGGATGAGGTTTAGGGTGAGTGGTAGGTTTAAGGTTAGTGTGAGGTTTAGGGTTAGTTTGAGGGTTAGAGTTAGGGATAGGGTGAGGGTTAGGATGATTGTTAGGGTTAGGGTAAGGTTTAGGGTGAGGGTTAGAGTGATTGTGAGGTTTAGGGTTAGGGTTTGTGTTAGGGTGAGGGTAATTGTTAGGTTTAGGTTTAGGTTTACGGTGAGGTTGAGGGTTAGGTTTAGGGTGAGTGTTAGGGTTAGGGTTAGTGTTAGGGTGAGGGTGAGGGTTAGGATAAAGTTTAACGTTAGGGTTATTTGTAGGGTTATGTTTAGGTTTATGGTTTTGTTGAGGGTGAGGGTTAGGGTGAGGTTTAGGATTAGGGTTAGGTTTAGGTTTAGGGTTAGGATGAGGATTAGGGTGAGTGGTAAGGTTATGGTTAGGTTCACCCTCACGGTTAGGGTTAGAGTGAAGGTTAGGGTTACGGTTAGGGTTAGGGTGAGGGTTAGGATTAGTGTTAGAGTTAGGGTTAGGGTTACGATGAGGGTTTCAGGTTAGGCTTAGGGTTAGGTTTAGTTTGAGGGTTACGGTGAGGGTTATGCTTAGGGTTAGGGTAAGGGTTAGCATTAGGGTGAGGGTTAGGGTTAGGATTAGTGTTAGAGTTAGGGTTAGGGTTAGGGTGAGGGTTTCGGGTTAGGGTTAGTGTTATGCTTAGGTTGAGGGTTACGGTGAGGGTGAGGGTTAGGGTTAGGTTTGGGTTTATCATGTGGGTGAGTGATAGCGTGAGGCTTAGGGTGAGTGTTCAAGATAGCATTAGGGTTAGGGTGAAGGTTAGGGTGAGGGTTAGGTTTAGTGTGAGTGTTAGGGTTAGGGTTAGGCTTAGGATTAATGTGAAGGTAAGAATTAGGGTGATGGTTAGTGTGAGGGTGAGGTTTAGGGTAAGGATTTGGGTTATGGTTAGTATTACGCTGCGGGTGATGTTGAGGGTGAGGATGAGTGTGAGATTTAGGGTTAGGGTTAGGGTGAGGGCTAGGGTGAGGGTTAGGGTTAGGGTGAGGTTTAGGGTTAGGGTGAGGGTAAGGTTTAGGGTGAGGGTTACAGTGAGTGTGAGGTTTAGGGTTATGGTTAGTGTAAGGGTGAGGGTGAGGGTTAGGGCTAGGTTTAGGTTTACGGTGAGGGTGAGGGTTGGGGTAGGGTAAGGGTTAGGTTTAAGGTTAGTGTTAGGGTGAGTGTGAGGGTTAGGATAAAATTTAGGTTTAGGGTTATTTGTAGGGTTATGTTTAGGTTTATGGTTACTTTGAGGGTGAGGGTTAGGGTTAGGGTGAGGTTTAGGATTAGGGTTAGGTTTAGGGTTAGGGTTAGGATGAGGATTAGGGTTAGTGGTAGTTTTAAGGTTAGGGTTAGGGTTAGGGTTAGGTTGAGGGTTACGGTGAGGGTTATGGTTAGGGTTAGGTTTAGATTTATCATGTGGGTGAGTGATAGCGTGAGGGTTAGGATAAGTGTTAGAGTTAGCATTAGGGTTAGGGTGAAGGTTAGGATGAGTGTTAGGTTTAGTGTGAGTGTTAGGGTTAGGGTTAGGTTTAGGATTAGTGTGAATGTAAGAATTAGGGTGACGGTTAGTGTGAGGGTGAGGTTTAGGTTTAGGATTTGGGTTATGGTTAGTGTTACACTGAGGGTGATGGTGAGGGTGAGGGTGATTGTGAGTTTTAAGGTTAGGGTTAGGTGAGGGCTAGGGTGAGGTTTAGGGTTAGGGTGAGGGTTAGGGTTAGGCTTAGTTTGAGGGTGGTATGATGGTGAAGTTTAGGGTGAGGGTGAGTGTTAGGGTTATGGTTTAACTTGGGGTGAGGGTTAGGGTTAGGGGTAGGGTTTGGGTTATGGTGAGTATTAGGGTTAATGTGACGGTTAGCTTTAGGGTGAAGATAAATTAAGGGTGAGTGTTAGGGTGAGGGTGAGGTTTATGGTTACTGTTAGAGTGAGGGTTAGGTTTAGTGTTAAGTTAAGGGTGTGGGTGAGGGTTAGGGTTAGGCTTAGGGTTAAGGAGAGGGTGAGGGTGAGCGTGAGGGTTAGTGTTAGTGTTAGGGTTCGGGTGAAGTTTAGGGTTAGGGTGGAGGTTAGGATTAAGGTTAGGGTGAGGGTTAGGGTGAGGATGAGGGTTAGGTTTAGAGTGAGGGTTAGGGTTAGGATTAGGTTTAGAGTCAGGGTTAGGGTGACTGTGAGGTTTAAGGTGAGGTTTAGGGTGAGGGTTAGGTTTAGGGTTAAGGTGAGGCTTAGGGTAAGGGGTAGGGTTACGGTTAGGGTGAGGGTTAGGTTTAGTGTGAGAGTTAAGTTTAGGGTTAAGTTTAGGATTAGTGTGAGGGAAAGAATTAGGGTGATGATTAGGGTGAGGGTGAAGTTTAGGTTTAGGAATAGGGATAGGGTTAGTGTTACGCTATGGGTGAGGATGAGGGTGAGGGTGAGGGTTAGGTTTAGGGTTAGGGTGAGGGCTAGGGTGAAGGTTAGGTTTAGGGTAAGGGCTAGGGTTTGGGTGAGGTTTAGGGTTAGGTTTAGTTTCAGGGTGGTGTGAGGGTGAGGTTTAGGGTGAGGCTTTGGGTTAGGGTGAGGGCCAGGTTGAGGGTGAACTTTAGGATTATGATGAGGGTTAGGGTTAAGTTTAGGGTGAGGGTTAGATTTAGTGTGAGGTTTACGGTTAAGGTTAGGGTGAGGGTGAGGGTAAGGGTTATGGTGAGGGTTCAGGTGAGGGTGAGGTTTAGGGTTATGATTAGAGATAGGGTTAGGTTTAGGCTGAGGTTGAGAGTGAGGATGTGGGTGAGGTTTAAGGTTAGGGTTAGGGTGAAGGTGAGGGCTAGGGTGAGCGTGAGGGTGAGGGTGAAGGTGAGGTTGAGGGTGAGCCTGAGGGTTAGGGTGAGGGTGAGGGTTTGGGTTAGGTTTAGGGTGAGGGTGAGGGTGAGGGTTAAGATTAGGGTTAGGGTTATTTTTAGGGTTAGAGTGAGGGTTACAGTTCAGTTTAGGGTGAGGGTTATGTTTAGGGTTAGGGTGAGGTTTAGGGTTACGGTTAGTGTTAAGATGAAGTTTAGGGTGAGGGGTAGGGTTAGTGTGAGGATTAGGGTTAGGGTTAGGGTGAGGATTAGGTTGAGGGTTAGGGTTTGTTTAGGGTTAAGGTGAGGGTGAGGGTTAGTTTGAGGTTTAGGGTTAGGGTTAGGGTTAGGTTTAGGGTGAGGGTTAGGGTTAGGGTTAGGGTGGAGTTTAGGATTAGGGTTAGGGTTATGGTTAGGTTGAGGGTTAGGTTTAGGGTTAGGTTTAGCTTCACGCTGAGGGTGAGTGTTAGGGTTAGGTTGAGGGTTAGTGTTAGGGTAAGAGTTAAGGTGAGGGTGAGGTTTAGGATTAGGATTAGGGTAGGGTTAGGGTGAGGGTGAGGGTTAGGATTAGGGTTAGGGTTACAGTGAGGGTGAGGGTTAGGTTTAGGGTGAGGTTTAGGGTTAGGGTTAGGGTTAGGGTGTGGGTTTTGGTTAGGATTAGAGTTAGGGTTAGGGTTATTGTTAGGGTTAGGTTTAGGGTTACTTTTAGGGGTAGGGGGAGGGTTATGGTTAGGGTCAGGGTTAGGATTAGCGTGAGGGTGAGGGTGTGGATTAGGGTTATGTTTAGGTTTAGGGTGAGGGTTAGTGTGAGGGTTAGTGTTAGGGTGAGGGTGAGGGTGAGGTTGAGGGTGAGTTTTAGGGTTAGTGTTATTTTTAGGGTTAGTGTTAGAGTTATGGTGAGGGTGACGGTAAGGGTGAGGGTTAGGTTTAGGGTTAGGGTGAGGTTTAGGGTTAGGATTAGGATTAGAGTTAGGGTGCGGGTGAGGTTTAAGGTTATATTTAGGGTTAGTTATAGGGTTAGGTCGAGTGTTGAGGTTAGGATTAATGCTAGGGTTAGGCTTAAGTTGAGGGTTAGTTTGAGGGTGAAGGTTAGGGTTAGGATTAGGATTAGGTTTAGGGTTAGGGTGAGTGTGAGGGTTAGGGTGAGGGTGAGGGTTAGGATTAGGGTTAGGGTTAATTTTATTTTTAGGTTTAGGGTTAGGGTTACGGTTGAGAGTGAGGGTTAGGGTTAGGGTTAGGGTGAGGTTTTTAGTGTTAGGGTTAGTGTTAGAATTAGGTTTAGGGCGAGCGGTAGGGTTAGGGTTATGGGGAGGGTTAGGATGAGGATTAGGGTTAAGAATGGGGTTAGGGTAAGGGCTAGGGTGAGGGTGAGGTTTAGGGTTCGTTTTAGGGTGCGTTTTAGGGTTCGGGTTAGGGTTTAGGTTAGGTGAGGGTAAGGTTTAGTGTTAGAGTTAGGTTTAGGGTGAGGCTCAGGCTGAGGGTTAGGGTTAGGGTTAGTGTTAGGGTTAGGGTGAGGGTGATGATGACCGTGAGGATTCGGGTGATGGTGAGGATTAGGCTTAGGTTTAGGATTAGAATTACGGTAAGGGTTAGGGTGAGTGTGAGGGTTAGGGTTAGGGTTAGGGTTAGACTTAGGCTTAGGATTAGGCTGAGCATGAAGATTAGGGTGAAGTTTAGGGTTAGGGTGAGGGTTAGCGTTAGGCTTAGGGTTAGGATTAGGTTTAGGGTAAGGGTTAGGGTGAGGGTGAGGTTTAGTTTTAGATTTATGGTAAGGGTGAGGCTGAGGTTGAAAGTGAGGGTTAGGGTTAGTGTTAGGGAAAGGTTTCAGGTTAGGCTTAGGGTTAAGCTGAGGGTTAGGGATAGTTTGATGGTTAGGGTGGGGTGAGGGTTAGGGTGAGGGTGACGGTGAGGGCGAGTGTTAGTGTGCGGGTGAGGTTTAGGGTTAGGTTTAGGTTTAGGGTTAGTGTTAGGGTTAGTTTTAGGATGATGGTTAGGTTGAGGGGTAGGGTTAGTGTGAGGGTGAGGTTCAGGGTTATTTTGCGAGTTACTGTTAGGGTGAGGTTTGGGGTGAGGTTTAAGATGAGTTTTAGGGTTAATTTTAGGATTAAGGTGAGGGTTAGGATGAGTGTAAGTTTTAGGGTGAGAGTTAGGGTGAGTGTGAATGTTAGGTTTAGGGTGAGGGTTAGGGTTATGGAGAGGATTAGGGTTAGATTTAGGGTGAATGTGTGAGTGAGTGTGTGGGTTAGGGTAAGATTTCGTTTAAGGTTACGGTTAGGGTTAGGGTTATTTTTAGGGTTAGGTTTAGTGTTACGGTTACGGTGAGGTTGCAGGTGAGGTGAGGTTAAGCGTTACTTTTAGCGTTACGGTGAGGGTTAGGGTGAGGGTAAGTTTTGGGGTGCGGGTTAGGGTTAGGGTGAGGTTTAAGGTGAGGCTGAGGGTTAGTGTTAGGGGGAGGGTTAGGTTGAGGGTAAGTGTTAGGGTGAGGGTAAGTGTAAGTGTGAGGGTTAGTGTTAGGGTGAGGTTTAGGGTGAGGTAGAGGGTTAGTGTTAGGGTTAGGGTTAGGGTGAGTGTGAGGGTTAGGGTATGATGGATGAGGGTTCGTGTTAGGGTTAGAGTTAGGGTGAGGGTTAGGGTGAGGGGTAAGGTTAGGGGTAGGTTTAGGGTTAGGGTTAGTGTGAGTGTTAAGGTTAGGGTGACAATAAGGTAAGGGTGATGGTTAGGGTGAGAGTGAGGTTTAGGGTTACCTGTAGGGTGAGGGTTAGGGTTACAGTTATGGTGAGGGTTAGGGTTAGGTTTATGTTAAGGGTGAGGTTGAGTGCTAGCGTGAGAGTGAGGGTTTGGGATAGTGTGAGGGTTAGGGTTTGAGTGAGGGTTAGTGTTAGGGTGAGTGTTTGAGTTAGGGTGAGGGTTAAGTTTAGATTGAGGGTTAGCGTTAGGGTTGGGGTGAGTGTTAGTGTTCGGTTGGATGTTAGGGTTAGAGAGAGGGTTAGGTTGAGTGTGAGGGTTAGGGTGAGTGATAGGGTTAGGGTTAGGCTAAGTTTTAAGTTTAAGGTGATGTGTAGGATGAGGGTGAGCGTTAGGGTGAGGGTGAGGGTGAGGGTTAGTGTATGGGTGACATTTAGGGTTATGGTGAGGATTAAGGTAACGCTGAGGTTGAGGGTGAGGGTGAGGGTAAGGATTAGGATTTGGGTGAGGGTGAGGGTTAGGGTTAGGGTTAGAGTTTGGGTGAGGGTTAGGTTGAGGGGTAGTGTTAGGGTTAGGTTTAGTGTAAGTGTTAGGGTTAGGGTGAGGATAAAGTAAGGGTGAGGGTTAGGGTGAGAGTGACGGTTAGTGTTACTGTTAGGGTGAGGGTTAGGGTTACGGTTATGGTGAGGGTTAGGGTTACGGTTATGTTTAGGGTGAGGGTGAGTGTTAGAGTGAGGATGATGGTTCAGGAGAGCGTGAGGGTTAGGGTTTGGGTGAGGGTTACGGTTAGGGTGAGTGTTTGGGTGACGGTGAGTGTGAGGGTTAGGGTTGGGTTTAGGGTTAGAGTGAGCGTTAGGGTGAGGGGTATGGTTAGGGTTAAGGTGAGGTTTAGGGTTACTGTGAGGGTTAATGTTAGGTTTAGTTTTAGGGTTAGGTTGAGGGTAAGGGTTAGGTTGAGGGTTAGGTTTAGCTTTAGGTTTAGGTTTAGTGTGAGGGTTAGGGCTGGGGTGAGGGTAAGGATGAGGTTTAGGGTTAGGGTGATGTTTAGGGTGAGGGTGAGGGTTAGGGTGAGTGTGAGGGTGAGGGTTCATTTGAGGGTTTGGGTTAGGTTTAGGGTGAGGGTGAAACTTAGGGTAAAGTTTAGGGTGAGGGTGAGTGTGAGTGTTAGGGATAGGGTTAGGCTTAGGATTAGGGTTAGGTTTAGGGTGACTGTGAGCGTGAGGGTTAGGGTTAGGGTGAGGGTTAGGGTTAGGGTGAGGGTAAGGGTTGAGGTGTTAGGTTTAGGGTCAGTGTTAGCATTAGGGTTAGGGTGAGGGTTAGGGTTAGGTTGGAGGTTAGGGTTAGGTTGAGGGTTTGGGTTAGGGTTAAGTTTAGAATGAGGATTAGGTTGAGGGCTACGGTTATGGTTAGGGTGAGCATTAGGGTTAGCGTTAGGGTCAGGTATAGGGTTAGGTTTAGGGTGAAGGTTAGGGTGAGGGTAACCTTTAGGGTGAGGGTGAGGGTTAGGGTTAGGGTTAGGGTGAGGGTGAGGGTTAGGGTGAAGGTTAGGGTTAGGGTTACGGTTAGGGTTAGGGTGAGGGTGAGGGTTAGGGTGAGGGTGAGGGTTAGCGTTAGGGTGAGGGTTAGGGTTAGGATTAGGGTTAGGGTGACAATGATGATTAGGTTTAGGATTAAGCTGAGTGTTTCGGTGATGGTTAGGGCTAGGAGTACTGTTAGGTGTAGAGTTAGGCTGAGTGTGAGGGTGAGTGTGAGGGTGACTGATAGGGTTAGGGTTAGGGTGAGGGTTAGGGTGAGGATGAGGGTGAGTGTTAGAGTGAGGATGAGGGTTCAGGAGAGTGTGAGGGTTAGGGTTTGGGTGAGAGTTAGGGTTGGGTGAGTGTTAGGGTGCTGGTGAGGGTGAGGGTTAAGGTTGGGTTTAGGGTTAGAGTGAGGATTAGTGTTAGGGGTATGGTTAGGGTTAGGGTTACTGTGAGGGTTTATGTTAGGTTTAGGCTTAGGCTTAGGTTGAGGGTAAGGGTTAGGTTGAGGGTTAGGTTTAGGGTGAGGTTTAGGGTTAGTGTGAGGGTTAGGGCTAGGGTTAGGGTAAGGGTGAGGTTTAGGGTTAGGGTGATGTTTAGGGTGAAGGTGAGGGTTAGGGTGAGGGTGAGGATGAGGGTGAGGGTTCAGTTGAGGGTTTGGGTTAGGGTAGGGTGAGGTGTAGGGTGAGGGTGAAACTTAGGGTTAGGTTAAGGGTGAAGGTGAGTGTGAGGGTTAGGGACAGGGTTAGGCTTAGGTTTAGGGTTATGCTTAGGGTGACTGTGAGCGTGAGGGTTAGGGTTAGGTTGAAGGTTAGGGTTAGGGTGAGGGTAAGGATTGGGGTGAGTGTTAGGGTTAGGGTCAGTATAAGCGTTAGGGTTAGGGTGAAGGTTAGGGTTACGTTGGATGTTAGGTTTCGGGTGAGGGTTAGCGTTAGGATAGGGTTAGGTTGAGGGTGAGGGTGAGGGTTAGGATTAGGTTTAGGGTTAGCCTGATGGTGAGGGTGATGGTGAGGGTTGGGGTTAGGGTGAGGGTTAGGCTAAGTGTTAGGGTGAGGTTTAGGTTTAGGTGATGTTTAGGTTGATGGTGAGAGTTAGGGTGAGGGTGAGGGTGAGGGTTTGGTTGAGGGTTTGGGTTAGGGTTAGGGTGAGGGTGAGGGTGAGGTTGAGTGGGAGGCCTAGGTTTAGGGTTAGGATTAGGTTTAGGGTGTGGGTGAGTGTGAGGGCTAGGTTTAGGGTTATTGTTAGGCTTAGGTTTAAGCTGAGGTTGAGGGTGAGTGTGAGGGTTAGGGTTACAGTTAGGTTTTGTGTGAGCTTTAGGGTTAGGTTTAGAGTAAGGGTTAGGTTGAGCGTGAGGTTTAGGGTTAGAGTTTGGGTTAGGGTGAGGGTTAGGGTGAGGAATAGGGTTAGGGTTAGTGTTATTGTTCAGGTTAGGATGAGAATTAGGGGGAGGGTTAGGGTTAGGTTTAGGGTTAATGTTAGGGTTAGGATTAGGGTGAGAGTTAGGGTCAGGATTAGGGTTATTGTTAGGGTTATTGTTATGCTGAGGGTAAGGGTGAGGGTTAGGGTTAGTGTTAGTGTAAGGTTTAGTGTTAGGGTTAGGGTAAGAGGTAGGGTTAGGGTTAGGGTGAGGTTTTGGGGTCGAGTTAGGGTTAGGGTGAGGATTAGGGTGAGGGTTAGGGTTAAGGTGCGGGTTAGGGTGGGGTTGACTGTAAGGGTAACGGTGAGGGTGAGGCTGAGGGTGAGGGTTATGGTAAGGGTGAGAGTTAGGGTTAGATTGAGGGTTAGTGTTTGGGTTAGGGTGAGGGTGAAGTTTAGATTGAGGATTAATGTTAGGGTTAGTGTGAGGTTTATGTTGAGGATGAGGCTTAGGGTTAGGGTGAGGGCTAGGGTGAGGGTGAGAGTTTAGGTTCGTGTTAGGGTGAGGTTTAGGGTTAGGGTGATGGTTAGGGTTAGTGTGAGGTTTAGTGTTAGCATTAGGATTAGTTTTAGGGTGAGGTTAAGTGTTATTGTGAGGGTTAGGGTTAGGGTGAGTGTTTTGTTTGGGTTAGGTTTAGGGTTATCGTTAGCTTTGGGGTTAGGGTTTGAGTTAGGGTGAGGGTGAGGGTGAGATTTCGGGTTAGAGTTAGGGTTAGTGTTAGGGTTAGGGTTAGAGTGAGGTTTAGGGTTAATGTTAGGGTTAGGGTTAGGCTCAGGCTCAGGCTGAGTGTGAGGGAGGGTGTGAGGATTACAGTTATAGATAGGGTTAAGCTTAGGTTTAGGGTTATTGTTAGTGATATGGCTAGGGTTAAGATTGCGGTGAGGGTGAGCCTGAGGGTGAGGGTTATTTTTAGGGTTATGGTTATGGTTAGGGTTAGTATTACTGTTAAGGTTAGTGTTAGATTTACGGTGAGGTTGAGGGTGAGGGTGAAGTTTAGGGTTAGATTGAGGTTTCGGGTTAGGGTTAGGGTTAGGATGAGGGTGAGGTTTAGGCTTAGGGTTAATGTTAGGGGTATGGTGAGGGTAATGATTAGGTTGAGGTTTAGGGATAGGGTTAGGTTTAGGGTTAGGTTTAGGGTGAGGGTGAGTGTGAGGGTTAGGGTGAGGGTTAGGCTTAGGCTTAGTGGTAGGCTTAGGGTGAGGGTGGGTGTGAGGATTATGGTTAGTGTGATGGTTCAGGTTAGTGTTAATGTTATTGTTAGGGTTAGGGTTAGAGTTACGGTGAGGGGGAGGGTGCGGGTGAGGGTTAGGTTTAGGGTTAGGTTGGGGTTTAGTGTTAGGGTCAGGGTTAGGGTTAGGGTGAGGGTGAGGTTTAGGGTTAGATATAGGGTTAGGGGGAGGGTTAGGGGGAGGGTTCAGGTTAGGGTTAGTGTTAGGGTTAGGTTGAGGGTGAAGGTTAGGTTGAGTTTTAGGGTTAGGGTTAGGGTTAGTGTGAGGGTTACTGTTAGGGTTAGGGTTAGTGTTAGGGTGAGGGTAAGTGTTAGGGTGAGGGAATGGTTTAGGTTGAGGGTTATGGTTAGGGTTTGGGTTAGGATTAGGGTTAGGGTTATTGTTACGGTTAGGTTCAGGGTTAAGGTTACTGTGAGGGTGAGGGTGAGGGTTAGGGTTAGGGTTAGGTTGCGGTTTAAGGTTTGGGTTAGGGTTATTGTTAGGGTGAGGTTTAGAGTTAGACTTAGGGTTAGGGTGTGGGTTAGGTTGAGGGTTAGATTTAGGGTTAGTGTTAGGGTTAGGGTTAGGGTGAGAGTTAGGGGTAGGGTTAGGTTTAGGGTTAGGGTTAGGGATAGGATTAGTGTTTGGGTGAGGGTGAGTGTGTGTGTTAGGGTTAGGTTTAGGGTTAGGCTTAGGGTTAGGCTGAGGGTGAGGTTGAGGGTGAGGGTTAGGTTTAGGGGTAGGGTTAGGATGAGGCTTAGTTTTAGGATTAGGGTTAGGGTAAGGGCTAGGGTGAGGGTGAGGTTTAGGGTTAGGGTTAGGGTGAGGTTAAGGGTTAGGATTAGGGTGAGTGTGAGTGTGAGGGTGAGGTTTAGGGTTAGATTTAGGGTTAGAGTGAGGCTTAATTTGAGGTTTAGTGTTAGGGTTAGTGTTAGGTTTAGGATTAGTGTTAGGGTGAAGGTTACGGTGATTGTCAGTGTTAGGGTTAGTGTGAGGATTAGGATTAGGTTTAGGGTTAGGGTGAGTGTGTGGTTTAGGGTTAGGTTTAGGTTTAGGCTTAGGGTTAGGCTGAGGATGAGGGTGAGGGTGAGGGAGAGGTTACGGTTAGGATGAGGGTTAGGGTTATACGAAGAGTTAGGATGAGGTTTAGGGTTAGGATTAGGGTAAGGGTTAGGGTGAGTGTGAGGGTTAGGGTTAGGCCTAGGTTTAGGCTGAGGATGAGGTTTAGGGTTAGGGTGAGGGTAAGGGTTAGGGTTCGGGTGAGAGTTAGGGTTCGGTTAAGTTTAGGGTTATCATGAGAGTTAGGGTTAGGGTTACTGTGAACATGAGGGTTAGGGTTAGGTTGAGGGTTAGCATTAGGGTTAGGTTTAGGGTTAGGCTTAGGGTTAAGCTGAGAGTGAGGTTCAGGGTGAGGGTTAGGGTTAGGTTGAGGGTTAGGGTTAGGGTTAGGGTAAGAGTTAGGGTTCGGGTTAAGTGTAGGGTGAGGGTGAGGATTAGGGTTAGTGTTAGGGTGAGGGTTAGGATGAGGGTGAGGATTAGGGTTAGGGTGACGTCTAGGGTGAGTTTGAGGTTTAGGATTAGGGTTAGGGTGAGGTTTAGGGTTAGGGTTAGGGTGTGGGTGAGATTTAGGTTTAAAGTTACGGTAAGGGTGAGGCTGAGGTTGAGGGTTAGGGTTATGGTTAGTGTTAGAGTTAGGGTTAGGGTGAAGTTTAGGGTGAGGGTGAGGGTTAGGCTTAGGGTTAGGATTAATATTAGAATAAGAGTTAGGATGAGTTTGAGGGTTAAGTTTAGGGTTAGAGTTAGGCTTAGAGTTACTCTGAGGGTGAGGTTTAGGGTTAGGGTGAGGGTAAGTGTTAGGGTTAGGGTGAGAGTTAGGGTTCGGTTAACTTTAGGGTCAGGGTGAGAGTTAGGGTTAGGGTTATGATGAGCGTGAGTGTTAGGGTTAGGTTGAGGGTTAGCATTAGGGTTAGGGTGAGGTTTATGCTTAGGGTTAGGGTTAGGGTTAGGATGAGGATTAGGGTTACGATTAGGGTTAGGGTGAGGGCTAGGGTGAGGATTAAGTTTATTGTTAGGGTAAGGTTTAGAGTTAGGTTTAGGATTAGGGCGAGGGTTAGGATGAGGGTTAGGGTTATAGTGAGGGTGAGGGTTACATTAGGGTGAGGGTTAGTGTTAGGATTAGGGTTAGGGTGAGGGTGAGCGTTAGCATTAGGGTTAGGGTTAGGGTGAGGGTTAGGTTTAGGGTTAGGATTAGTGTTATTTTTAGGGTTAGCATTAGAGTTATGGTGAGGGTGACGGTGAGGGTGAGGGTTAGGTTTAGGGTTAGGTTTACGGTTAGGGTTAGGGTTAGGTTTAGGGTTAGGTTTCTGGTTAGGGTTAGGGTTAGTGTTAGGGTTAGGGTTACGGTGAGGGCTAGGTTGAGGGTTAGGGTTAGGCTTAGGGTTAGGCTGAGGGTGAGGGTGGGGGTTAGCATTTGGTTTAGGGTTAGTTTTAGGGTTATTGTTAGTGCTATGTTTAGGGTTAAGTTTGCCATGAGGGTGAGGTTGAGGGTGAGGGTTATGGTTATGGTTAGGGTTAGTATTATAGTTAGGGTTAGGTTTAGAGTTAATTTAGGTTGAGGGTGAGGGTGCGGATTAGAATTAGGGTGAGGTTTAGGGTTAGGTTTCGGGTTAGGGTTAGGGTCAGTTTGAGGGTGAGGTTGAGGGTTAGGCTTAAACGTAGGGTTAGCCTGATGGTAAGGTTTGGGGTGAGGATTGGGGTTAGGTTGATGGTTAGGGTTAGGGTTAGTGTTATTGTTAGGGTTTGGTTTAGTGTTACGGTGAGGGTGATGGTGCGGGTGAGGTTTAGGGTTAAGGTTAGGGTGGGGTTTAGGGTTAGGGTTAGGGTGAGGTTGAGGTTTAGGGTTAGATATAGGGTTAGGGTGAGGGTTAGGGTGAGGGTTAAGGTTAGGTTTATTGTTAAGCTTAGGTTTAAGCTGAGGGTGAGGGTCAGTGTGAGGGTTAGGGTTATGTTGAGTGTGAGCATTATGGTTAGGTTTAGGGTGAGGGTGTGGTTGAGGGTTAGGGTGAGGATTAGTGTTTGGGTTAGGGTGAGGGTTAGTTGAGGGTGAGGTTTAGGGTTAGGGTGAGGGTTAGGGTTAGGGTGAGGGTGAGGGTTAGCGTTAGGGTGAGGGTTAGGGTTATGGCGCGGATTAGGGTGAGGGTTAGTGTTACGGTAATGTTTATGGTGAGGGTTAGCATTGGTTTGAGGGTTTTCGTTAGGTTTAGGGTGAGGTTGAGGGTGAGGTTGAGGCTTAGGGTTAGGGTTAGTGTGAGGGTGACTCTGAGGGTTAGGGTTAGGTTTAGGCTTTAGGCTGAGGGTTAGGCTGAGGGTGAGGGTGAGGGTTAGGGTTAGGGTGAGGGTTAGGGTTAGGGTTAACGATAGGGTGATATTTAGCGTGAGGGTTAGTGTGAGAGTTAGTGTTAGGCTGAGGATTACTGTTAGAGTGAGTGTAAGGGGTAGGTTGAGGTTTAGGGTTAGGGATAGGTTGAGGGTTGGGATGAGGTTTAGGGTGAGGGTAAGGTTTAGGGTGAGGGTTATGGTGAGTGTGTGGGTTAGGCTTAAGTTTAGGGTTAGTATGAGGGTTATGGAGAGGGTTAGGATGAGGGTTAGGGTGAGGGTTCGGGTTAGCGTTAAGGTGAGGTTCGGTGTGAGGTTGAGAGTGAAGGTTAGGGTTAGAGTTAGGATGAGGGTGAGGATTAGGGTTAGGATAAGGTTTAGGCTGGGGATGAGGCTGAGGGTGTGGGTGAGAATTAGGGTTAGGTTGAGTGTGAGGATTAGGGTTAGGGTGAGGGTTTGGGTTAGGGTTAAGATTAGGATGAGAGTTAGTTTGAGGGGTACGGTTACGTTTAGGATGAACGTTAGGGTTAGTGTTAGGGTTAGGGATAGGTTTAGGGTTAGGGTGAGGTTTAGGATGAGGGTTAGGGTTAGTGGTAGGTTGAGGGTTAGGGTGAAGGTTATGGTTAGGTTGAGGGTTAGGGTGAGGGTTAGGGTCAGGGTGAGGTTTTGTGTTAGGGTTAGATTTACGGTGAGAGTAAGGGTTAGCGATAGGTTTAGGGTGAGTGTGAGGGTTAGAGTTAGCATTAGGGTTAGGGTGAGGTTTAGAGTGAGGGTTAGGGTTAGGCTTAGTGTAAGGGTGAGTGTTAGTGTGAGGGTGAGGGTTAGGGTTAGCGTTGAGGGTGAGGGTGATTGTGAGTTTTATGGCTAGGGTGAGGATGAGTGTGAGTGTTAGAGTGAGGGTTAGGGTTCGGGAGAGAATGAGGGTGAGGGTTTGGGTGAGGGTTAATGTTGGGTGAGTGTTAGGGTGATGGTGACGGTGAGGGTTAGTGTTGGGTTTAGGGTTAGAGTGAGAGTTAGGATGAGGGGTAGGGTTAGGGTGATGTTTAGGGTGAGGTTGAGGGTTAGGGTGAGGGTGTGAGTTCAGTTGAGGGTTTGGGTTAAGGATAGGGTGAGGTTGAGGGTGAGGGTGAGACTTAGGGTTAGGTTTACTGTGAGGGTGAGTGTGAGTGTTTGGGATAGGTTTCGGATTAGGTTTAGGGTTAGGCTGAGGTGACTGTGAGCGTGAGGCTTAGAGTGAGGGTGAGGGTTAGGTTTCGGGTGAAGGTAAGGGTTGGGGTGAGTGGTAGGGTTAGGGTGAGGGTTAGCGTTAGGGTTAGGGTGAGCATTAGGGTTAGGTTGGAGGTTAGGGTTAGGGTGAGGGTTAGCGTTAGGGTTAGGGTTAGGGTTAGGTTAGAGGTTAGGTTTAGGATGTGGGTTAGCGTTAGGGGTAGGGGTAGGTTGAGGGTGAGGGTGAGGGTTAGGGTTAGGATTAGGTTTAGGGTGAGGCTGAGGGTGAGGGTGAGCGTGAGGGTTAGTGTTAGGGTGAGGGTTAGACTAACTGATAAGGTGAGTGTTAGGTTAATGTGATGTTTAGGTGGAGGGTGAGAGTTAGGTTGAGGGTGAGGGTGAGGGTTCGGTTGAGGGTTTGGTTTAAGGTTAGGGTGAGGGTGAGGGTTAGTGAGAGTGTTAGGTTTATGGTTAGGATTAGGTTTAGGGTGAGGGTGAGGATGAAGGTTAGGGTTAGGGTTATTGTTAGGCTTAGGTTTAAACTGAGGGTTATGGTTATGTTGAGTGTGAGAATTAGGGTTAAGTTTACTGTGAGGGTGAGTTTGGGGGTTAGGGTGAGGGTTAGTGTTAGTGTTAGGGTTGGGGTTAGGAATAGGCTTAGTGTTAGGCAGAGGTTAAGGGTGAGGGAGAGGGTTAAGTTTAGGGTGAGGATGAGGTTTAGGGTTAGAGATAGCATTAGGGTGAGGCTTATTGTTAGGGTTAGGGTTAGTGTTACAGTTAGGGTTAGGATGAGGGTGAGTGTGAGGGTTAGGGTTAGGATTAGACTTAGGGTGAGGTTGAGGGGGGTTAGGGTGAGGGTTATGCTTAGGCTTAGGGTGAGAGTATGGGCTAGGGTGAGGGTGAGGGTTAGTGTTAGGGTTAGGGTGAGGGTTTGGGTGAGTGTGAAGCCTACGGTTAGTCTTAGGCTTAGGCTTAGGCTTCGGATGAGCATGAGTGTGAGGCAGAGGGTTATGTTTAGAATGAGGGTTAGGGTTTTAGGTCTAGGGTGAGGGTTAGAGTTAGGGTTAGGGTGAGGTTTAGGTTTAGGGTTAGGGTTAAAGTTAGGGTTAGGTTAAGGGTGATGTTTAGGGTTAGAATTAGGGTTATTGTTAGGGTTAGGGTTAGGGTGAGGGTTATGGTGACGGTTAGGTTTAGGGTTAGGCTTAAAGCTTGGGTTTAGGCTTAGGCTTAGCCCGACCATGAGGGTGAAGGTTAGGGTTAGGGTTAATGTGAGGGTTAGGGTTAGGGTTAGGGTGAGGGTCAGGATGAGGTTTAGGGTTAGGGTTAGGCGTATGTTTAGGGTTAGGTTTAGTTTTAGGGTTAGGGTTAGGGTTAGGTTTAGGATTAGGCTTAGGGTTATGGTGAGGGTTAGCTATAGGATTTGGGTTAGGGTGAGGGTGAGAATGAGAATTAGGGTTAGGGTTAGGGTTTGGGATAGGGTAAGGTTTAGGGTTAGGTTTAGGGTTAGGGTTAAGTTTAGGTTTCCAGTGAGGGTTAGGTTTAGTGTTTGGGTTATGGTTATTGTTAGTGTTATGTTTAGGGTTAAGTTTGCGGTGAGGTTGAGGCTGAGGGTGAGGTTTATTGTTAGGTTTAGGGTTAGGGTTAGTGTTAGGGTTAGGGTGAGGGTGAGGTTTAAGGTGAGATTAGGTTTAGGGTTAGGATTAGAGTTATGGTGAGGGTGAGGGTGAGGGGTAGGGTTATGGTGAGGGTTGGGGTTAGGGTTAGAGTGACAGTTAGGATTAGGCTTAGGGTTAGGGTATGGGCTAGAGTGAGGGTGAGGGTTAGGGTGAGGGTTAGGGTGAGGGATAGTTTTAGGGTTAGTGTTAGTGTTAGTGTTGGGGTTAGGGATAGGCTTAGTGTTAGGCGGAGGGTGAGGTTGAGGGTTAGGTTTAGGGTTCGGGTGAGGTTTAGGCTTAGTGTTAGCGTTGGGGTGAGGGTTAGTGTGAGGGTTAGGGTTAGGGTGAGTGTTACTGTTAGGGATAGGGTGAGGGTGAGTGTGAGGATAAGGGTTAGTCTTAGGCTTAGGCTTAGGTTTATGCCGAGCCTAAGGGTGAGGGTGAGGGTTAGGGTTAGGGTGAGTGTTAGGCTTAGGGTGAGGGTTATGGACAGGGTTACGGTTAGGCTTAGGGTTAGGGTTATTGTTAAGATTAGGGTTAGTTTTAAAGTTACTGTTAGGGTGACGGTTAGGGTTAGGTTTAGGGTGAGGTTTAGGTTTAGTGTTAGGGTTAGAGTTAGGGTTAGGGTAAGGGTGAGGTTTAGGGTTAGAGTTAGGGTTAGTGTTAGGGTTAGGGTTAGGGTGAGGATTAGGGTTAGGGTTAGGCTTAGGCTTAGGCCAAACATAAGGGTGACGGTTAGGGTTAGGGTTAGTTTTAGGGTTAGGGTTAGGGTTAGGGTGAGGTTTAGGATGAGGTTTAAGGTTAGGGTTAGTTTTAGGTTTATGGTTAGGGTTAGGGTTAGTTTTAGGGTTAGGGTTAGAGTTAGGGTGAGGGTGAGGGTTAGGGTTTGGCTTGGGGTGAGGCTGAGGGTGATGATTAGGTTTAGGTTTAGGGTTAGGGATAGGTTTAGGTTTTGGGTTAGGGTTATTGTTAGTGTTATGTTTATGGTTATGTTTGCGGTGAGGGTTAGACTGAGGGTGAGGTTTATGGTTAAGTTTAGTGTTAGGGTTAGTGTTAGGGTTAGGGTTAGTGTGATTTTTAGGGTGAGGGTTAGGGTTAGGGTAAGGATTAGAATCAGGGTTAACCTGAGGGTGAGTTTCAGGATTAGGGTTAGTGTTAATCTTAGGATTCGAGTTGGGTTGAGGGTGAGGGTGAGGGTTAGTGTTAGGGTGTGGTTTTGTGTTAGGGTTAGAGTGAGGGTTAGGCTTAGGCTTAGGGTTAGGGTATGGGCTAGGGTGAGGGTGAGGGTAGGGTTAGGGTTAGGGTGAGGCTTAGGGTGTTAGGACTAGGGTGAGGGTTAGGATGAGGTTTAGGTTTAGGATTAGGGTTAGGGTGAGGGCTAGAGAGAGGTTGAGTGTTAGGGTTAGCATTAGGGTGAGGATAGGATTAGGGTTAGGGTTACATTGAGGGTGAGGTTTAGGGTTAGGGTGAGGGTTAGAGTTAGGATTAGAGTGAGGGTTAGGATGAGGATTAGGGTTAGGGTTAGGGTTAGGGTGAGGGGGACAGTAAGGGTAAATCTGAGGGTTAGGCTGAGGGTGACTGTTATGGTGAAGGATAGGGGTAGGGTGAATGTTAGGGTGAGGGTTAGGGTTAGGGTTAGGGTTAGGGTGAGGGTTAGATTGAGGATTAGTGATAGGGTTAGTGTGAGGTTTAAGGTGAGGATGAGGATTAGGGTTAGGGTGAGGGCTAGGGTGAGGGTGAGGTTTAGGGTTAGGGTTAGGGTGAGGTTTAGGGTTAGTTTGTTGTGTAGGGTCAGTTTTAGGGTTAGTTTTAGGGTTAGGGTTAGTGTTAGGTTGAGGGTTAGTGGTAGGGTGAGGGTTATGGTTAGGGTGAGGGTTATGGTTAGGGTTAGGGTTACGGTTAGAGTTAGGGTTATTGTTAGGATTAGGGTTAGGGTTAAGTTTTCGGTGAGTGTGAGGGTGAGGGTTAGGGTTAGGGTTAGGGTGTGGTTGAGGTTTAGGGTTAGGGTTAGAGTTAGAGTTAGGGTGAGGGAGAACTTTAGGGTTAGAGTTAGGGTTAGTGTTAGGTTTATGGTTAGGGTGTGGGTTAGGGTTAGGGTTATGGTTAGGCTTAGGCTTAGCCTTAGGATGAGCATGAGGGTGAGGGTTAGGATTAGGGTTAGGGTGAGGGTTAGGGTTAGGGATAGGGTGAGGGGTAGGATGAGATTTACGGTTAGGGTTACGTTTAGGGTTAGGGTGAGGGTTAGGGTTAGGGTTTGGCTTAGGGTGAGGTTGAGAGTAAGGATTAGGGTTTGGGTTAGGGTTAGGTTTAGGGTTAGGTTTAGGTTTAAGTTTTGGGTTATGGTTAGGGTTAGTGTTAGGGTTAGGTTTGGGGTTATGGTGAGTGTTAGTGTTAGGGTTAGGGTTATTGATAATATTATCGTTAGGGTTAAGTTTGCGGTGAGGGTGAGGCTGAGGGTGAGGTTTATGGTTAGGGTTAGGGTTAGGGTTAGTGTTAGCATTAGGGTGAGGTTTAGTGTGAGGGTTAGATTTAGGGTTACGTTTACGGTTAGGGTTATGGTGAGTGTGAGGGTTAGGGTTAGTGTTAGGCTTATGCTTAGGCTTAGGCCCAGCTTGAGGGTGATGGTGAGGGTTAGTGTTAGGGTGAGGGTTAGGGTTAGGGTAATGGTTAGGGTTAGGGCGAGGTTGAGGGTTAGGATTAGGGTTAGGGTGAGTTTTAATTTAGGGTGATGTTTAGGGTTAGTGTGAAGGTTAGTGTTCTGGTTAAGGTTAGTTTTATGGTGAAGATAAATGTTAGGGTGAGGTTTAGGGTTAGAGTTAGGGTTAGGGTGAGGATTAGGGTTAGGGTTAGTGTTAGGATTAGTGTTAAGGTGAGGTTTAGGTTGTGGGTGAGTGTTAGGTTTAGGGTTATGATTAGCATTAGGTTTAAGGTGAGGGTGAGTTTGAGGGTTAGTGTTAGTGTTACGGTTAGGATTAGAGTTATGGTGAGGGTGAGGGTTAGGGTTAGGGTGAGGGTTGGGGTTATGGTTAGAGTGAGGGTTGGGGTGAGTGTTAGGATGAGGGTTAGCGTTAGGGCTAGGGTGAGGTTAAGGGTGAGGGTTAAGGTTAGGGTGATGTTAAGGGTGAGGGTTAGGGTTAGGGTGAGGGTTAGGGTTCAGCTGAGGGTTTGGGTTAGGGTTAGGATGAGGTTGAGGGTGAGGGTGAGACTTAGGGTTAGGTTTAGTGTGAGGGTGTGTGTGAGGGTTTGAGATAGGATTAGGCTTAGTTTTAGGGTTAGGCTGAGGGGGACTGTGAGCGAGAGGGTTAGGGTTATGGTGAGGTTTAGGGTTAGGGTGAAGGTAAGGGTTCGGGTGAGTGTTAGGGTTAGGGTAAGGGTTAGCGTTAGGGTGAGGGTGAGGGTTAGGGTTAGGTTGGAGGTTAGGGTTAGGGTGAGGTTTAGCGTTTGGTTTAGGGTTAAGGTTAGGTTGTAGGTTAGGGTTAGAATGTGGGTTAACGTTAGGGGTAGGGGTAGGTTGAGGGTGAGGGTGAAGGTTAGGGTTAGGATTAGGTTTAGGGTGAGGCTGAGGGTGAGGGTGAGGGTGAGGGTTAGTGTTAGGGTGAGGGTTTGGCTAACTGTTAGGGTGAGGGTTAGGTTTAAGGTGATGTTTAGGTGGAGGGTGAGAGTTAGGTGAGGGTGAGGGTTCGGTTGAGGGATTGAGTTAGGGTTGGGGTGAGGGTGAGGGTGAGTGAGAAGGTTAGGTTTATGTTTAGGATTAGGTTTAGGGTGAGGGTGAGGATGAGGGTTAAGGTTAGGGTTATTGTTAGGCTTAGGTTTAAGCTGAGGGTGAGGGTGAGTGTGAGGGTTATGGTTATTTTGAGTGTGAGAATTAGGGTAGGTTTAGGGTGAGGGTGAGGTTGAGGGTTATGGTGAGGGTTAGGGTTAGGGTTAGTGTGAGGGTTAGGTTTAGGGTTAGTCTTAGGGTTAGGGTTGGAGTTAGGGATAGGCTTAGTGTTAGGCAGAGGGTGAGGGTGAGTGTGAGCGTTAGGGTTAAGGTGAGGATGAGGTTTAGGATTAGAGTTAGCATTAGGGTGAGGGTTAGTTTTAGGGTTAGTGTTACATTTAGGGTTAGGGTGAGGGTGAGTGTGACAGTTAGGGTTAGGATTAGCGTTAGGGTGAGGGTGAGGGTGTGGGTTAGGGTGAGGGTTAGGCTTTGGCTTAGGGTTAGAGTATGGGCTAGGGTGAGGGTCATGGTTAGTGTTAGGTTTAGGGTGAGGGTTAGGGTGAGTGTGAGGGTTACTGTTAGTCTTAGGCTTAGGTTAGGCTTAGGCTGAGCATGAGTGTGAGGGAGAGGGTTAGTGTTAGAATGAGGGTTAGGGTGAAGGTTAGGTTGAGATTTAGCATTAGGATTAGGGTTAGGGTGAGGTCTAGAGTGAGGGTGAGGGTTAGGGTTAGCATTAGGGTGAGGTAGAGGGTTAGGGTTATGTTGAGGGTTAGGGTTAGTGTTAGGGTGAGGGTGAGGGTTAGAGTTAGGTTTAGGGTGATGGTGAGGGTTAGGATTAGGTTTAGGGTTAGGGTGAGGTTTAGAGTTAGGTTTAGGGTGATGGTGAGGTTTAGGATTAGGTTTAGGGTTAGGGTTAGGGTTAGGGTTAGGGTGAGGGTTTGGATTAGGGTTAGGGTCACGGTGAGGGTGATTGTTAGTGTTAGGGTTAGGCTGAGGTTTAGGGTTAGGGTTAATGTTAGGGTTAGGGTGAGGGTGAGGTTTAGGGTTAGAGTTAGGGTTAGAGGAAGGGTTAGGGTGAGGTTTAGGGTTAGGATTAGGGTTATGGTGAGGGTTAGTTTGAGTTTTAGGGTTAGGGTTAGGTTTAGGATTAGGGTTACAGTGCTGGTGAGTGTGTGGATTAGGGTTAGTGTTAGGTTTAGGCTTAGGTTTAGCCTGAGGGTGATAGTGGGAATGTTGATTAGCTTTTTAGTGATGGTTAGTGTTATGGTTAGGTTGAGGGTTAGGATGAGGGTTAGGGTTAGGATTAGGGTTAGGTCGAGGGCTAGGATGAGGGTGATGTTTAGGGTTAGGGTTAGGCTTAGGCTTAGGTTTAGGCTGAGGCTGAATGTGAGAGTGATCGTTAGTGTTAGGGTTAGTGTGATGATTAGGGTTATATTTAGGGTGAGGTTTTGTATCAGGATTAGGGTTAGGGTGAGGTTTAGGGTGAAGGGGACAGTAAGGGTAAAGGTGAGTTTTAGGCTGAGGGTGAGTTTTATGGTAATGGTGAAGGTTAGGGTTAGGTTGAGGGTTAGGCTTAGGCTTAGGGTTAGAGTATGGGCTAGCGTGAGGGTGAAAGTAAGTGTTAGGGTGAGGGTTCGGGTTCGGTTGAGGTTTTGGGTTAGGGTTAGTTTGAGGGTGAGGGTGAGTGAGAGGGTTAGGTTTAGGGTTAGGATTAGGTTTAGGGTGAGAGTGAGTGTGAGTGTTAGGGTTACGTTTATTGTTAGTCTTAGGTTTAAGCTGAGGGTGAGGGTGAGTGTGAGGGTTAGGTTTATGTTGAGTGTGAGCATTAAGGTTAGCTTTAGGGTGAGGGTGTGGTTGAGGTTTAGGGTGAGGTTTAGGGTTTGGGTTAGGATGAGGGTTAGATGAGGGTGAGGGTTAGGGTTAGTGTGAGTCTTATGGTTAGGCTGAGGTTGAGGGTTAGCTTTAGGGTGAGGGTTAGGGTTAGGGTGAGGGTGAGGGTTAGCGTTAGGGTGAGGGTTAGGGTTTTGGTGCGGATTAGGGTGAGGATAGGGATATGGTGATGTTTAGGGTTAGGGTGAGGGTTGGTTTGAGGGTTTACGTTAGGTTTAGGGTGATGTTGAGGGTGAGGGTGTGGCTTAGGTTTAGGTTTAGTGTGAGGGTGACAGTGAGGGTTAGGGTTAGGTTTAGGTTTTAGGCTGAGGGTTAGGCTGAGGGTGAGGGTGAGGGTGATGGTTAGGGTGAGGGTTAGGGTTATGGTTCGGGTGAGGGTTAGGGATAGAGTGAGGGTTACGGTTAGGGTGAGGTTTAGGGTTACTGTGAGGGTTCATGTTAGGTTTAGGCTTAGTGTTAGGGTGAGGGTAAGGGTTAGGTTGAGGGTTAGGTTTAGGGTTAGGTTTAGGGTTAGTATGAGGGTTAGGGCTCGGGTGAGGGTAAGGGTGAGGGTTATGGTTAGGGTGATGTTTAGGGTGAGGGTGAGGGTTAGGGTGAGGGTGAGGGTTCATTTGAGGGTTAGGGTGAGGTGTAGGGTGAGGGTGAAACTTAGGGTTAGGTTTAGGGTGAGGGTGAGTTTGAGGTTTAGTGATAGGGTTAGGCTTAGGTTTAGGGTTAGACTGAGGGTTACTGTGAGCTTGAGGGTTAGGGTTATGGTGAGCATTATGGTTAGGGTTAGAGTGAGGGTAAGGGTTGTGGTGAGTGTTAGGGTTTGGGTGAGCATTAGCGTTAGGTTTAGGGTTATGGTTAGGTTGTAGGTTAGGATTAGGGTGAGGGTTAGCGGTAGGGGTAGGGTTAGGTTGAGGGTGAGGGTGAGGGTTAGGGTTAGGATTAGGTTTAAGGTGAGCCTGAGGGTGAGTGTTAGTGTGAGGGTTAGGGTTAGGGTGAGGGTTAGGCTAAGGGTTAGGGTGAGGGTTAGGTTTAGGATGATGTTTAGGTTGAGTGTGAGGGTTATGGTTAGGGTGAGGGTGCGGGTTCTGTTGAGGGTTTGGGTTAGGGTTAGGTTGAGGGTGAGGGTGAGTGATAGGGTTAGGTTTAGGGTTAAGATTAGGTTTAGGGTGAGGGTGAGGGTGAGGGTTAGGGTTAGGTTTATTGTTAGGCTTAGGTTTAAGCTGAGGGTGAGGCTGAGTGTGAGGGTTAGGGTTATGTTGAGTGTGAGCATTAGGGTTAGGTTTAGAGTGAGGGTGTGGTTGAGGGTTAGGGTGAGGGTTAGGGTTTGGGTTACGGTGAGGGTTAGTTGAGGGTGAGGTTAGGGTTAGGATGAGGGTTAGGGTTATGGTGAGGGTGAGGTTTAGCGTTAGGGTGAGGGTTAGTGTTATGGTGCGGATTAGGGTGAGTGTTAGTTTTACGGTCATGTTTATGCTGAGGGTTGGTTTGAGGGTTTGCATTAGGTTTAGGGTGAGGTTGAGGGTGAGGGTGAGGCTTAGGGTTAGGGTTAGGGTAAGGGTGACTCTGAGGGTTAGGGTTAGAGTTAGGCTTTAGGCTGAGGGTTAGGCTGAGGGTGAGGGTGAGGGTTAAGGTTAGGGTGAGGATTTGGGTTAGGGTTAATGATAGGGTGATATTTAGGGTGAGGGTTAGTTTGAGAGTTAGGGTTAGGGTGAGGCTTAGTGTTAGAGTGAGTGCAAGGGTTAGGTTGAGGTTTAGGGTTAGGGATAGGTTGAGGGTTGGGATGAGAGTTAGGGTGAGGGTAAGTTTTAGGGTGAGTGTTATGGTGAGTATGAGGGTAAGGTTAGGCTTAGGGTTAGGGTTAGGGTTAGGATGAGGGTTAGGGAGAGGGTTAGGATGAGGGTTAGGTGAGGGCTGGAGTTAGGGTTAGGGTGAGGGTGGGGGTGAGGGTGAGAGTGAAGTTTAGGGTTAGAGTTAGGATGAGGGTGAGGATTAGGAGTAGGATTATGGTTAGGGTTAGCTTTAGGCTGAGGATGAGGCTGAGGGTGTGGGTGAGGATTAGAATAAAGTTGAGTGTTAGGTTTAGGGTTAGGGTTCAGTTTAGGATGAGAGTAAGTGTGAGGGGTACGGTTACGGTTAGGATGAGCGTTAGGGTTAGTGTTAGGGTTAGGGATAGGGTTAGGGTTAGGGTGAGGTTTAGGATGAGGGTTAGGGTTAGGTTTAGGGTGAGGGTTAGGGTGAAGGTAATGGTTATGCTTAGGGTTAGGGTTAGGGTGAGTGTTAGATTTACGGTGAGAGTAAGGGTTAGCGTGAGTTTTAGGTTAGGGTGAGAGATAGGTTTAGCGTGAGGGTTAGGGTGAGGGTGAGCGTGAGGGTGACAGTGAGGCTTAGGGTGTGGGTGAGGGTGAGTGTGAGGGTTAGGCTTAGGGTGTGGGTGAGGGTGAGGGTGAAGTTGAGGGTTAGTGTTAGGAGTAGCATTAGGTTTAATGTTAGGCTAAGGGTGAGCGTGAGGGTGAGGGTAACGGTTAGGGTTAGGGTTAGGGTGAGGGTTAGCGTTACTGTGAGGGTTAGGGCAAGGGTAAGGGTAAAGGTTAGGGAGAGGGTGAGGGTTTGTTTTAGGGTTAGGGTGGGGGTTAGGGTGAGGTTTAGGTTTAGGGTTATGCTTAGGGTTAAGGTGAGGGTGAGGGTTAGTGTGAGGGTGAGGGTTAGTGTGAGGGTTAGGGTTAGGGAGAGCCTTATTGTTAGGGTTAGGGTTACGGTTACGGTTAAGGTGAGGTTGTGGGTGAGGTGAGGTTTAGCGGTAGGGTTAGCTTTAGGATGAGAGTTAGGGTGAGGGTAAGTGTTGGGGTGAGTTTTAGGGTTAGGGTGAGATTTAGGGTGAGGTTGACGGTTAGTGTTAGCGTTAGGACTAGGGTGAGTTTAAGGGTTAGGTTGAGGGTTAGTGTGAGGGTGAGGTATAGGGTTAGCATTAGGGTTAGTGTGAGGGTTAGGGTAAGTGTTAGGGTTAGGTTAGGGTGAGGGTTAGGGTTAGGGTGAGGGTTAGGGTTAGGGTTAGGTTTGGGTTAGGGTGAGGGTTAGATGAGGGTGAGGGTTAGGGTTAGGTTGAGGTTTAGGTTTAGGGTGAGGGTTATGGTTAGTGTTAGGGTTAGGGTGAGAGCTAGGGTGAGGGTGAGGATTAGGGTTAGTTTTAGGGTGAGGGTTAGGGTTAGGGTAAGGGTTAGGCTTAGTGTGAGGGTTAGTGTGAGGGTAAGGTTAAAGGTTAGGTTGAGGTTAAGTGTTAGGGTTAGGGTTAGGGTGAGGTTAAGGATCAGGTTTATGGTTAGGGTTATGGTTAGGGTTAGGGTGAGGTTGAGCATGAGGGTGACAGTGAGGCTTAGGGTGAGGGTGAGGGTGAGGGTGAGGGTGAGTGTGAGAGTTAGGCTTAGGTTTAGGGTTAGGGTTAGGGTAAGTGTGAGGGTGAAGCTGAATGTTAGTGTTAGGAATAGGTTTAGGTTTACAGGTAGGCTGAGGGTGAGCGTGAGGGTGAGGGTGACGGTTAGCGTTAATTTTAGGTTGAGGTTTAGAGTTAGTGTAAGGGTTAGGGTAAGGGTAAGGTTAAAGCTTAGGGTGAGGGTGAGGGTTAGGCTTAGGGTTTGGGTGAGGGTTAGGGTGAGGTTTATGGTTAGGGTTATGGTTACGGTTAGGGTGAGGGTTAGGGTGAGGGTAAGGGTGAGTGTTAGGGTGAGGGTTAGGGTTAAGGTGAGTGTTAGGCTGAGGATGAGTGTGAGTGTTAGAGTGAGGTTTAGGGTTCGGGAGAGTATGAGGGTTAGGATTTGGGTGAGGGTTAGGGTTGCGTGAGTGTTAGGGTGACGGTAATGGTGAGGTTTAAGGTTGGGTTTAGGGTTAGAGTGAGGGTTAGGGTGAGGGGTAGGGTTAGGGTGATGTTTAGGGTGAGGGTCAGGGTTAGGGTCAGGGTGAGGGTTCAGTGGAGGGTTTGGGTTAGTTTTAGGGTGAGGTTGAGGGTGAGGGTGAGACTTACGATTATGTTTAGTGTGAGGTTGATTGCGAGGGTTTGGGATAAGTGCCACGCCGACCCCAGTAGAGTCTGCTTAGCATGGGAAACCATCTATCAGACCATGATAGGGGCCTCGAGACCTATCTCTGAGTTTTGGGACTTCACCGAAGTCTACCTCAGAGAATGGGGCTTTACAGAAACCTATCTCCAAGTTTTGGGACTTCACCGAAGTCTACCTCGGAGAATAGGGCTTCTAAGAGGCCTACTCCTGGGAAAAGGCTGGCAAAACTCCTGGAAAAGATGTGTTTCTGCCTATCTTTTCCTCATAAGAGTGCCTATTAATCTTTTACTGTTTCTACTGCTCATTGTACTTACTCATTGTCAACGTTCCCTTATTCAAAGCTCTTAAGAGTGTTTGACGACTCCAATATCTGATGAGTGTCTTAAAAATATGACTAACTCACCAGAGTTAAGTGCTACCCTGAAACCCCTCTTATGGAGGCTAGTAGACAAGTTATAAGTAAATATAAAAGTATTGGGTGTTTCACAAAGTCACTTCAGCAGAAGGAATTGTTTGTAAGAGATTTACAAAAAGTTGTAGGCGCGGCTAGAACAGAAAGAATGTATGGCAATTGCTGAGATAACTACTTAGGAGAAAGAACTTCCTCATTTACTAAGAGACTTGCTAAATCGAAGTCTCCTTGTTGCTTACTATTAAAGAAGGAACAGGAAAGATCTTAATGGGACAGTTAAGGCCTCTATAGAATAAAGTAGTGGTTAATTGGTGACAATCATCGAAACCAATTGTATTTCTTAAAAATAGAGGTAAAGCCGGAAACAAGTGCCTATCAGGCGACCAGCTGGTGACCGCCCAAGAATGAAGCCCTGCAGCAAGATTATGTAACCTTTTGCCCTTATGGAGACTTTGCTATAAAAGTTTGTTATCCTCTGCATTAAATCGCACTCAGCACTCAGCACTCAGCACTCAGCACTCAGCATCCACTCCTAATGTGTGTGAGTTGTCTGTTTGCCATCTCCCCGTCCTATTCCAGGTTCCTCCCCTAGGTATCCTCCGTCGTCCCGACAGAACCCGGTCCGCGGCAGGTGGCGCCCAACGTGGGACTCAGAGCGGGGCAAGAAGCAGTTTCTTCAGTCAAGGAACCTTGGGAGGTAAGCATCTCTCTCTCTCTCTCTCTCTCTTTTCTTTTCACCTGGAATAGTAGTCAGAAGCTCGTTGGGGTGCTGCAGGCCCCTCAGTTGTGACTGAGAAAGATAACGAGTAAGTAATGGGGAGTTCATCTTCTAAGAATAAGGATAGTTTGTCTCTATTTTAAAACATATACTCCACAGCAGCAGTGGGAGAACAAACTAATCCTTGGTTCCCGCAGGAAAAAGGAAACCATTGAAAAAGTGAATGTAACTCTAAGTTCCATAAAGACGGAACTCCTCCTTCGAGAGGAAACAAAAAAAAAATGGAAAAAGGAAACCACTGAAAAAGTGAATGTAAATCTAAGTTCCATAAAGATGGAACTCCTCCTTCGAGAGGAAACAAAAAAAAAATGGAAAAAGGAAACCACTGAAAAAGTGAATGTAAATCTAAGTTCCATAAAGAGGGAACTCCTCCTCTGAGAGGAAACAAAAAACGGACAGAGGGGCAACCGGCCCCTCCCCAAGAGAATAAGAAACAGTTAGATCATTTGATACAATTTTCATATTTCAGGAATGGTGAAAGCCTGCAGGTGTGGTCTTGGGGCTGGCGGAGAGTCTTGGCGGACGCGCTATAAGACTGCCAGTGGGGCTAGTGGGAGACGTCCCCTGGAACCCCTGGGTGGGGCTGTCCTCGAGATCAGGTAGAGGGGGTTCGAGTCCCCCTGATTGGCCTATTCTCTCTGGTTGGAAGCCCTTCTGGACAGACTGTCTGAACAGCAGTCTGACGCGCTTGCTGTCTGTCTTGAGTGTGCGTATATGTCTTCTGTTAACTCTAATTTGAATCTTAGGCACGCAGCCCGGGGGCTGGTGGATGAGGGGCTTACTGATCCCTTAGACCAGAGGAAGAGTGCTCATTTCCCACTTAATTGCCCCTTCCACCCTTTTAGAATTCCAGGAGTTCCCGGACCAGATCGCCCACTTCCCCAGAGAAAGCGTGACCAAGTGCACGTACATTACCAACCCCCGTATGCAGCAGTGTGTGTGTGTGTGTGTGTGTGTGTGTGTGTAATTTTAACTTCTTTTTCTTTCTTATCTCTGTTTTATTAATTTGGACACTCCTTGTCGCAGAGATGGGGCAAGGACAAAGCAAGTTTACTCCTCTCAACCTCCTGCTCAATCATTTCAAAGAGGTAACAGAGAGGGGGTAAAATTTGAGTATAATTGAAAATCTCAGAAGAATCTAAAAAGAAAAATTCTCTAGAATAAGTAGAGGGGGTTCTAGTCCCCTGGTAAGTGGTGAGATGTCACCCCATTCACTGAGACCTGATTTTCTCTTTGTGGCCACTTGTTTGTCTTGTTTAGTGTGTGTGTTCGTTTTATGTTTTCTGAGGTAGGGAAGATTTGGGTGAGTGTGACAGGCTCACTCAAAAGACTCTGGATTCAGTTTGCTGAATGAGAACAGCACAGAGATTCAAAAGACTAATTAGTGAATTGCCTTGCTAGATAAGCAAGCTCTGGGAAAATTAAGCCCAACAAAGGTACCTAGTTTAAAAGAAACACTGTCTTAAATTTTTGTTTAAAAAACTAAATAATGTACGTACAACTGATTTTCATTTTTGCGCTATTTAAGATCTGTGTGTTTTGTGTGTGTCTGTGAACATGTTCAAAGATAAAAAATTGTCAGCATGCTGTAACAATTGGGTGAGTTTAAATTTAAAAAATTCAAAAGGTTATGAGGTTTGGACATTACCAAAAAATTTTAAAAATCTTCACATTGTTTTAAATGGCTTTTTAAAAGGTTCTTTAACTTGCAAATTAGAAAATCTGGTATTTTAAAAACTAATATTTTAAAATGCATGACTGTTTATACTGTAATCAAGTTATCTGGCTTAACAAAAATGCATTGGCTGTTTGGTATCTAATTCTCTTGGCTAAAATTTGGGGATGAATATTAGAAATTTAAATGTAAAGGTTAGTTTAACACTGTCAAAGAAGTTACCTGTTCTGTCTATCTAAAACTGTATTTCATTTGAGAACCAAGAGAAGAGACAGGGGGAAAAACTTAGAAACCAACAGAAGACCTATCTTTAGGGGTGAAGGGTGAACAAGCAGAAGTGCAGTTCAGCTGGTCATGCAAGGTGGGACAGGCCCTGGGAGGAGTCCACGCATGGTGAGGCAAGCTGGCACAAACGCAGTTCATCTAACCCTAAAGAGTCAGATTGAGTGTGTGGACATTCCATAGGAGGGGCCAAGTGGCCCATCGTTGTTCTGTCTCTTTTCCCTGCAGATAGACACTGAAAACATGATGGTTAAAATGAATGATGTGATGATCTGATTAGTATTGCTAAAACTTTCCCTTGGATGTGTTAACATTAAAATTAGGAAGGCCTTAAAAAGAGGGTAAAAATTATTTGTATAATGTGGCTTACTTTCAATTATGTTCTACAATTAGGATGTTTTTAAAAGTTATAAAGATGTTAAATCTAGCTTTGTGGTATAGTAAAGGTGACTGTAATTCTTGCATTAAGGAAAATTGTCATTTGAGTTTAAAATTTTTAATGTGTGTCTGCTTTAAAACAAGCAGCCAAGAGACAATGAGTGACACTTGGCCTCAAGATTTCAAGGGATCTTTTCAAAATGCAAATGAAAACTAAAGTATAAAATATTAAAAATGATTAATAAGAGGCTTTAAAAATTAGGAATGGATTTTTGGATATAAAGTTTAAAGGTAAAGTTGTTCTTAACATTGGCCTCAATGTGCACAAAGGAAAAATTAGGATTACCAAAATAATTGCTATTCTAGTTTGTTCTTATAGGTTCTTTGAGTTTCCAGCAAAGCCCAAAGCAAAGCACAGAGGATTCTTACAGTTTGTCAGATGTAACTTTGACTCTTAATAAGTGTCAGGTAAGTGCATGCTTAAAAGCTACTTCTATGTTGACCACCTTGTTGCTTTTAATTGGAGTAAAGTGGCCTTTTGTAAGACTCAGTGATCTGCAAACTGGTTCAAAGCCAGCCCGGGCAGAAAAAGGTCCCTGTGAAACTGTCACCTCTACTCAGCCAGCAGAGTGCTGAAAGAGCAAGCAGAGATGCTTTGGGACTCACAGTGGCAGAGTACTAGCCCTGGACTGAAGAGTTAGGGGACAGCATTCAAGCCCTGAGTCTGGGACTCAAAGTGGCAGAGTGCTAGCCTTAAGCTGTAGAGCTGAGGGACAGTGCTCAGGCCCCGAGTTCAAGTCCAGCGACCAGCTAAAGGGAAATGCCAATGAGGCATGAGGCATTTATCCCAATGTAGAGAAGACACTCCTGGGACAAAAGCAATGGTGGAGCATCCAGAGGCAGTAAGCCACTGCTTGGATGGCAGAAATGTCAGATCCTAGAGTCATTTGTGCGTGGCCCTTCAAAACAGGTCAAAGCCGGGAGGTCATGGGAAGAGTTTATAAGCATGCCTAATGTTCATGACTACCTTGTAAGGGACAGGAACTTGCCAGTCCTCTGTGATAGTAAAAAGCTAATGTTATAAAATGTGGGAGATAGTTTAAATCTTAACCCCTGTATGTGCCAAAAGCTCTAATTGGCAGTAACTATTGAGCTGACACTAGTTACATGAAATTCATCTGCCCAGGAAAAAGTTTGTAAACCTGAGAGAGTGTTTCTATTGATATCTGTCTTAGGCATTATTTGGGATCATTAGAGATCACATTCCTAAGCCATCTAAAAAGATGCTTTTTGCAAACTAGAGTGCTATACAAGCTACACTGCTGTAGCCAGAGAAAAGGTCTGTGCAGTTGTCAAAAGTTAAATATTGTTAATGACATCTAACCCTGATAGCCTCTTTGTAAAATAAGCTAAGGTTATAGGCTCCTGGCTAGGTAAGATCAACGCCCCTAAAGTCAGCTTGAAGAAGTTACAGAAGATGGACCTTCGCCCTTCTACCCCCTTTTAAGATCAAGAGTCCAGAGTCAGTTTTGAAAAAATGAGGCAAAATAGATAAAATAATTTTTTTTAGAAAAAGGCATAAAGAATAGTGTTAACAGCTGTAGGTGTGCAAGTGTGGAGACTGCATTTGTCAGAGATGGTTACAAGACTAAGCCTTCTGTGTCTATTTATAAAAAAAAAAAATCTGGTTAGTAAAAAAGTTATTTTGGTAAATTGTCCTGGGCTATTGTCTAAATGTTTTTAGAAACCAACGGAGTCACGGCCTGCCAAGCCTATGTATTACTTGCATCCTTAACCAGTCTGTGTAGGAATTTGCAGCCCAGCACGAGAGACCCTGTTGCTGCTGCTGCTGCTGCTGTACACCTTAATGGGTAAAGTTCAACGACGGCCTGACAGCCACCTGGAGAAACTCCTGCTTTATTCCATCACCTGAATCTGCTTCCTGGTTGAAAGCTGCTAAATCTAAGATCTTGTGGGACATTCTTTTGGGTGATATCCAGAAACCCTCTCTTCCCACAGTGGATATTGGGGACAAGGATATCACTGGCTTGCTTGTCTTAGGCACTTCAGCGCATAGTGACTGAAAATCCACTCTAGGATCACAGCCTAGTTTGACTCTGATATGGTAATAACCTGAGTGTGTTATCAATAGAGGTAATACTCTTAGCCTTAAAATCTAGCAAGCTTCTGCATCACGGTGGTGCCTTAAGGCTGTCCTAAGATAAAGGTTCCGCAAGCCAAAGGAAAATTGGGCAGTTTTAAACTCCAGCCACAAAGATGCTCAAGGGATTGTAAAGAAAGAGGGTGGTAAAGAAAGCCTTGGAAAAAAAATTGTAAAGAAAGAAGGAAGTAAAGAAAGCCTTGGAAAGAGAATTGGGGAAATTTGAAAAGTAAGGATTGTCTTTAAGACAAACCTCAGAAAGTTTAAGTATGTCGCAAATGGTATGAGTATGTCTTAAAATTGGAGCTTACAAGTACAGCTGGTATAAAATTGATACACGGAGTCAGGACTGGTGAAAATTTAAAAAAAAAAAAAAAAAAGGGGGCAAATGCCACGCTGACCCCAGTAGAGTCTGCTTAGCATGGGAAACCATCTATCAGACCATGATAGGGGCCTCGAGACCTATCTCTGAGTTTTGGGACTTCACTGAAGTCTACCTCAGAGAATGGGGCTTTACAGAAACCTATCTCCAAGTTTTGGGACTTCACCGAAGTCTACCTCGGAGAATAGGGCTTCTAAGAGGCCTACTCCTGGGAAAAGGCTGGCAAAACTCCTGGAAAAGATGTGTTTCTGCCTATCTTTTCCTCATAAGAGTGCCTATTAATCTTTTACTGTTTCTACTGCTCATTGTACTTACTCATTGTCAACGTTCCCTTATTCAAAGCTCTTAAGAGTGTTTGACGACTCCAATATCTGATGAGTGTCTTAAAAATATGACTAACTCACCAGAGTTAAGTGCTACCCTGAAACCCCTCTTATGGAGGCTAGTAGACAAGTTATAAGTAAATATAAAAGTATTGGGTGTTTCACAAAGTCACTTCAGCAGAAGGAATTGTTTGTAAGAGATTTACAAAAAGTTGTAGGCGCGGCTAGAACAGAAAGAATGTATGGCAATTGCTGAGATAACTACTTAGGAGAAAGAACTTCCTCATTTACTAAGAGACTTGCTAAATCGAAGTCTCCTTGTTGCTTACTATTAAAGAAGGAACAGGAAAGATCTTAATGGGACAGTTAAGGCCTCTATAGAATAAAGTAGTGGTTAATTGGTGACAATCATCGAAACCAATTGTATTTCTTAAAAATAGAGGTAAAGCCGGAAACAAGTGCCTATCAGGCGACCAGCTGGTGACCGCCCAAGAATGAAGCCCTGCAGCAAGATTATGTAACCTTTTGCCCTTATGGAGACATTGCTATAAAAGTTTGTTATCCTCTGCATTAAATCGCACTCAGCACTCAGCACTCAGCACTCAGCACTCAGCACTCAGCACTCAGCATCCACTCCTAATGTGTGTGAGTTGTCTGTTTGCCATCTCCCCGTCCTATTCCAGGTTCCTCCCCTAGGTATCCTCCGTAGTCCCGACAGAAACCAGTCCGCGGCAGATAAGTTTAGGCTTAGGTTTAGGGTTAGGCTGAGGGTGACTGTGAGCGGGAGTGTTAGGGTGAGGGTGAGGGTTAGGGTTAGGGTGAGGGATAGGGTTAGGTTGGAGGTTAGGGTTAGGGTGAGGGTTAGCGTTAGGGTTAGGGTTAGGGTTAGGTTAGAGGTTAGGTTTAGGATGTGGGTTAGCGTTAGGGGTAGGGGTAGGTTGAGGGTGAGGGTGAGGGTTAGGGTTAGGATTAGGTTTAGGGTGAGGCTGAGGGTGAGGGTTAGTGTTAGGGTGAGGGTTAGGCTAACTGTTAGGGTGAGGGAGGTTTAGTGTGATGTTTAGGTGGAGGGTGAGAGTTAGGTTGAGGGTGAGGGTGAGGGTTCATTTGAGGGTTTGGTTTAGGGTTAGGGTGAGGGTGAGGGTGAGTGAGAGGGTTAGGTTTATGGTTAGGATTAGGTTTAGGGTGAGGGTGAGGGTGAGGATTATGGTTAGGGTTATTGTTAGGCTTAGCTTTATGCTGAGGATGAGGGTGAGTGTGAGGGTTATGGTTATGTTGAGTGTGAGAATTAGGGTTATGTTTAGGGTGAGGGTGAGGTTGAGGGTTAGGGTGAGTGTTAGTGTGAGGGTTAGGTTTAGGGTTAGTTTTAGGGTTAGGGTTGGGGTTAGGGTTAGGCCTAGTGTTATGCGGAGGGTGAGGGTGAAGGTGTGGTTTAGGGTTAGGGTGAGGATGAGGTTTATGGTTAGAGTTAGCATTAGGGTGAAGGTTAGTGTTAGTGTTACAGTTAGGGTTAGGTTGAGGGTGAGTGTGACGGTTAGGGTTGGGATTAGAGTTAGTGTGAGGGTGAGGGTGAGGTTTAGGGTGAGGGTTAGGCTTATGCTTAGGGTTAGAATATGGGCTAGGTTGAGGGTGAGGGTTAGTGTTAGGGTTAGGGTGAAGGTTAGGGTGAGTGTGAGGGTTACGGTTAGCCTTAGGCGTAGGCTTAGATTTAGGCCGAGCATGAGTGTGAGGGAGAGAGTTAGGGTTAGTATGAGGGTTAGGGTTTTAGGGTTAGGGTGAGGGTTAGGATGAGGTTTAGGGTTAGGATTAGGGTTAGGGTGAGGGCTAGAGTGAGGGTGAGGGTTAGGGTTAGCGTTAGGGTGAGGTTTAGGGTTAGGGTTACGTTGAGGGTGAGGGTTAGGGTTAGGGTGTGTGTTAGGGTTATGGTTAGGGTGAGGGTGAGGGTTAGGATTAGGCTTAGGGTTAGGGTTATTGTTAGTTTTATGGGTAGGGTTAAGTTTACAGTCAAGGGAGGCTGAGGGTGAGGGTTAGGTTTGGGGTTAGGATGAGGTTTAGGGTTAGGGTTAGGGTTAGGGTGAGGGTTTGGATTAGGGTTAGGGTCACTGTGAGGGTGAGGATTAGGGTTAGGTTGAGGCTGAGGTTTAGGGTTAGGGTTAGGTTTAGGGTGAGTGTGAGGTTTAGGGTTAGGGAAAGGGTTAGGGTGAGGTTTAGGGTTAGGGTTAGTGTTAGGGTTAGGGTTATGGTGAAGTTTAGGTTGAGGTTTAGGGTTAGGGTTAGGGTTAGGATTAGGGTTACAGTGAGGGTGAGTGTGTGGATTAGGGTTAGGGTTAGTCTTAGCCTTAGGATTAGGCTTAGGGAAATAGTGGGGATGAGGATTAGCTTTTGAGTGATGGTTAGGGTATGGTTAGGTTGAGAGTTATGATGAGGGTTAGGGTTAGGATTAGTGTTAAGGTGAGGGCAAGGATGAGGGTGATGTTTTGGGTTAGGGTAAGGGTTACTCTTAGGTTTAGGCTGATGCTGAAGGGGAGGTGAGTGTTAGGATTAGGGTGATGGTTAGGTTTACAGTTTGGGTGAGGGTTAGAATGAGGATTAGGGTTAGGGCGAGGGTTAGGGTGATGGGGACAGTAAGGGTAAAGGAGAGGGTTAGGCTGAAGGTGAGTGTTATGGTAATGGTGAAGGTTAGGGTTAGATTGAGGGTTAGGGTTATGGTTAGGGTGAGGGTGAGGGTTAGATTGAGGATTAGTGTTAGGGTTAGTGTGAGGTTTCGGGTGAGGATGAAGGTTAGGGTTAGGCTGAGGGCTAGGGTGAGGGTGAGGTTTAGGGTTAGGGTTAGGGTGAGGTTTATGTTTAGTTTGATGTTTAGGGTCAGTGTGAGGGTTAGTTTTAGGGTTAGGGTTAGTGTTAGGTTGAGGGTTAGTTGTAGGGTGAGGGTTAAGGTTAGGGTGAGGTTTATGGTTAGGGTGAGGGAGAGGGTAAGGTTTAGGGTTATTGTTAGGATAAGGGTTCGGGTTATGTTTTCGGTGACTGTGAGTGTGAGTGTTAGGGTTAGGGTTAGGGTGAGGTTTAGGTTTAAGGTTAGGTTAGGATTAGAGTTAGAGCTAGGGTGAGGCTAAGGTTTAGGGTTAGAATTAGGGTTATTGTTAGGTTTATGGTTAAGGTGAGGTTTAGGGTTAGGGTTATTTTTAGGCTTAGGCTTAGGCTTAGGCTGAGCATGAGGGTGAGGGTAGGGTTAGGGTGAGGGTTAGGGTTAGAGTAATCTTTAGAGTTAGGGCAAGGTTGATGGTTAGGGTTAGGGTTAAGGTGAGTTTTACTTTTAGGGTGATGGTTAGGGTTAGTGTGAGGATTAGTGTTAGGGTTAAGGTTAGTTTTAGGGTGAACGTGTTAGGGTGAGGTTTAGGTTTAGGTGAGGTTTAGGGTTAGAGTTAGGGTTACGGTGAGGGTGAGGGTTAGGGTTAGTATTTGGGTTAGGGTTAGGGTGAGGTTTAGGGTGGGAGTGAGTTTTAGGGTTAGGGTTAGGATTAGGATTAGGGTTAAGGTGAGGGTGAGTGTGAGGGTTAGGTTTAGAGTGAGGGTTAGGGTGAGGGTTATTTTTAGGGTTAGTGTTAGGGTTAGGGTTGGTGTTAGGGAGAGGCTTAGTGTTAGGCGGAAGGTGAGGGTGAGGGTGAGGTTTAGGGTTAGGTTGCGGGTGAGGTTTAGGTTTAGTGTTAGTGTTAGGGTGAGGATTAGTGTGAGGGTTAGGGTTAGGGTGAGTGTTACTTTTAGGGTTAGGGTGAGGGTGAGTGTGAGGGTAAGGGTTAGTCTTAGGCTTAGGCTTAGGCTTAGTCCAAGCATAAAAGTGAGGGTGAGGGTTAGGGTTAGGGTAAGGGTTATTGTTAGGATTAGGGTTAGGTTTAAAGTTACTGTGAGGGTGAGGGTGAGGGTTAGGGTTAGGGTGAGTTTTAGTGTTTGAGTTAGGGTTATTGTTAAGGTTAGGGTTAGGATGGGGGTTAGGGTGAGGGTTAGGGTTAGGCTTCGGCTTAGGCTTATGCTTAGGCTGACCATTAGGGTGAGGGTTAGGGTGAGGGTTAGTGTGAGGGTTAAGGTTATGGTTAGGGTGAGGGTTAGGATGAGGTTTAGGGTTAGGGTTAGGCGTAGGGTTAGGATTAGGTTTAGGGTTAGGGTTAGGGTTAGATTTAGGGTTAGGCTTAGTGTTATGGTGAGGGTTAGGGTTAGGGTTTGGGTTAGGGTGAGGGTGAGAGTGAGAATTAGTGTTAGTGTTAGGGTTAGGGTTAGGGTAAGGTTTGGGGTTATGGTTAGGGTTAGGCTTAATGTTAGGGTTCCAGTGAGGGTTAGGGTTAGGGTTAATGTTAGTGTTATTGTTAATGTTATGGTTAGTGTTAAGTTTGCATTGAGGGTCAGGCTGAGGGTGAGGTTCATGGTTAGGTTTAGGGTTAGGGTTAGGGTTAGGCGTAGGTTTAAGGTGAGGGTTTGGGTTAGGATTAGAGTTATGGTGATGGTGATGGTGAGGGTTAGGGTTAGGGTGAGGGTTGGGGTTAGGGTTAGAGTGAGTGTTAGGTTGAGGGTTAGGATTAGGCTTAGGGTTAGACTATGGGCTAGGGTGAGGGTGAGGGTTAGGGTGAGGGTTAGGGTGAGGGATAGATTTAGGGTTAGTGTAAGGGTGAGTGTTGGGGTTAGAGATAGTCTTAGTGTTAGGCGAAGGGTGAGGGTGAGGGTTAGGGTTAGGGTGCAGGTGATTTTTAGGCTCAGTGTTAGCATTAGGGTGTTCGTTAGTGTGAGGGTTAGGGATAGGGTGTGTGTTACTGTTAGGGTTAGGGTGAGGGTGAGTGTGAGGGTAAGGGTTAGTCTTAGGCTTAGGCTTAGGTTTAGGCCGAGCCTAAGGTGAGGGTGAGGGTTAGGGTTAGGGTGAGGGTTAGGCTTAGGGTGAGGGTTATGTACAGGGTGAGGGTTAGGGTTAAGGTTATTGTTAGGATTAGGGTTAGGTTTAAATTTACTGTGAGGGTGAGGGTTAGGGTTAGTTTTAGTGTGAGGTTTAAGTTTAGGGAAAGGGTTAGAATTAGGGTTAGGGTAAGGGTGAGGTTTAGGGTTAGTCTTAGTCTTAGGCTTAGGCGGAGCTTGAAGGTGAGGTTTAGGGTTAGGGTTAGTGTGAGGGTTAGGGTTAGGGTTAGGGTGACGGTTAAGATGAGGTTTAGGGTTAGGTTTAGGTTTAAGTTTAAGGTTATGATTAGGTTTAGGGTTAGGGTTAGGGTTAGGGTGAGGTTTAGGGTTAGTGTTAGGGTTAGGGTAAGGTTTAGAGTTAAAGGAAGGGTCAGGGTTACATTGAGTGTTAGAGTTAGGGTTAGGTTTAGGTTTAGGGTTAGGGTTATTGTTAGTGTTATGGTTAGGGTTACGTTTGCGGTGAGGGTAAGGCTGAGGGTGAGGTTCATGGTTAGGTTTAGGTTTAGGGTTAATATTAGGGTTAGGGTTAGGGTTAGAGTTAGAGTTAGGGTGAGGGTGAGGGTGAGGTTTAGGGTTAGAGTTAGGGTTAGTGTTAGGTTTATGGTTAGGGTGAAGGTTAGGGTTAGGGTTATGGTTAGGCTTAGGCTTAGGCTTAGGCGGAGGATGAGGGTGAGGGTTAAGGTTAGGGTTAGGGTGAGGGGTAGGATGAGATTTAGGGTTAAGGTTGAGGTTAGGGTTTGGTTTAGGGTTATGATTAGGGTTAGAGTTAGGTTTAGGGTTAAGGTTAGGGTTAGGGTGAGGGTTAGGATTAGGGATTGGGTTAGGGTGAGGGTGAGGGTAAGGATTAGGTTTAGGGTTACGGTTAGTTTTAGGATTAGAATTAGGGTTAAGGTGAGGTTGAGTTTGAGGATTAGGGTTAGGGTTAGGCTTAGGATTAGAGTTAGGGTGAGGGTGAGGGTTAGGGTTAGGGTGTAGGTTTGGGTTAGGTTTAGAGTGAGCGTTATTGTGAGGGTTAGACTTTGGCTTAAGGTTAGGTTATGGACGGGTGAGGGTGAGGGTTAGTGTGTTATGATTAGGGAGATGGTTAGGATGAGGTTTAGGTTCAGGATTAGGGTTAGGGTGAGGGCTAGAGTGAGGGTGAGTGTTAGGGTTAGCATTAGGGTGAGTTTAGGGTTAGGGTTAGGGTTACATTGAGGGTGAGGGTTAGGGTTAGGGTTAGGGTGAGGGTTAGGATGCGGATGAGGGTTAGGGTGAGGGTAAGGGTGAGGGGGACAGTAAGGGTAAAGGTGAGGGTTAGGCTGAGGGTGAGTTTTATGGTAATGGTGAAGGTTAGGGTTAGGGTGAGGGTTAGGGTGCGGGTTAGGTTTAGGGTTAGGGTGAGGGGGAGGGTTAGATTGAGGATTAGTGTTAGGTTTAGTGTGAGGTTTAGGGTGAGGATGAGGATTAGGGTTAGGGTGAGGGCTAGGGTGAGGGTGAGGTTTAGGGTTAGGTTTAGGGTGAGGTTTAGGGATAGTTTGATGTTTAGGGTCAGTGTGAGGATTAGTTTTAGGGTTAGGGTTATTGTTAGGTTGAGGGTTAGTGGTAGGGTGAGGGTTATGGATAGGGTGAGGGTTAGGTTAAGGGTTACGGTTATTGTTAGGATTAGAATTAGGGTTACATTTTCGATGACTGTGAGAGTGAGGGTTAGGGTTAGGGTGAGGTTTAGGTTTAGGTTTAGGCTTAGAGTTAGAGTTAGGGTGAGGGTGAGGTTTAGGGTTAGAGTTAGGGTTAGTGATAGGTTTATGGTTACGATGAAGGTTAGGATTAGGGTTATGGTTAGGCTTAGGCTTAGGCTTCGGCCGAGCATGAGGGTGAGGGTTAGGGTTAGGTTTAGTGTGAGGGTTAGGGTTATTGTTAGGCTGAGGGTTAGGATGAGATTTAGTGTTAAGGTTACGGTTAGGGTTAGGTTTAGGGTTAGGATTAGGGTTAGGGTTTGGTTTAGTGTTAAGGTTAGAGTTAGGGTGAGGGTTAGGGTTACGGTTGGGGTTAGGGATAGGCTTAGTATTAGGCGGAGGGTGAGGGTCAGGGTGAGGTTTAGGGTTAGGGTGACGATGAGGTTTAGGGTTAGAGTTATCATTAGGGTGAGGGTTAGTTTTAGGGTTAGGGTTAGTGTCACAGTTAGGGTTATGCTGAGGGTGAATGTGAGGGTTAGGGTTAGGATTAGACTTAGGGTGAGGGTGAGGGTTAGCATGAGTGTTAGACTTAGGCTTAGGCTTAGAATATGGGCTAGGGTGAGGATGAGGGTTAGTGTTAGGGTTAGGTTGAGGGTTAGGGTGAGTGTGAGGGTTATGTTTAGTCTTAGGTTTAGGCTTAGGGTTAGGCCGAGCATGAGTGTGAGGGAGAGGGTTAGGGTTAGGATGAGAGTTAGTGTTTTAGGGTTAGGGTGAGTTTTAGGATGAGGTTTAGGTTTAGGATTAGGGTTAGGGTGAGGGCTAGAGTGAGGGTGAGGGTTAGGGTTAATGTTAGGGTGAGGTTTAGGGTTAGGGTTAGGGTTACGTTGAGGTTGAGAGTTAGGGTTAGGGTGAGGGTTAGTGTTAGGGTTAGGGTGAGGGTTAGGATTAGGTTTAGGGTTCGGGTTATTGTTAGTTTTATGGTTAGTGTTAAGTTTACATTGAGGGTGATAATGAGTGTGAGGGTTAGGTTTAGGGTTAGGGTGAGGTTTAGTGTAGGGTTAGGGTTAGGGTTAGGGTGAAGGTTTGGTTTAGGGTTAGGGTCACGGGGAGGGTGAGGGTTAGCGTTAGGGTTAGGCTGAGGTTTAGAGCTAGGCTGAGGGATAGGGTGAGGGTTAGAATGAGGTTTAGGGTTACAGTGAGGTTGAGGGTTAGGGTTAGGGTGAGGGTTAGGGTTAGGATTAGTGTTAGGGTGAGCGTGATGGTTAGGTTTAGGTTTAGGGTTAGGGTTAGGGTTAGCGTTAGGATTAGGGTTAGGATGAGGGTGAGTGTGAGGGTTAGGTTTAGGCCTAGGTTTAGGCTTAGGGTTATGCTGAGATGATGGTGGGGGTGAGGATTAGCTTTAGCGTGATGGTTAGGGTTACGGTTAGGGTGAGGTTTAGGATGAGGTTTAGGGTTAGGGTGAGGTTGATGGTAATTTTAAAGGTGAGGTTTAGGCTGAGGGTAAGGGTTAAGATAAGGTTGAGGGTTAGGTTGACGTTTAGGGTTAGGGTTAGGGTTAGGGTGAGGGTTATTGTGAGGGTTAGGTTTAGGGGTTGGGTAGGAGTAAGGGTTAGGGTAAGGGGTAGAGTTAGGGTTAGGGTTAGGTTTAGGGTCGTGGTTAAAGTTAGGGATAGGGTTAGGGTTAGATTTATGGTTAGATTGAGGGTTAGTGTGAGGGTGAGGATTAGGTTTAGGTTTAGGTTTAGGGTGAGCTTAAGGGTTAGTGTGAGGTTGAGGGTTAGGGTTAGCGTTATGGTATGGATAGGGTAGGGTGAGGGTTATGGTGAGAGTTAGTGATAGCGTTAGGCTAGGGGTTAGGGTTCGGGTTAGGGCTAGGGTGAGGATTAGGGTGAGGTTTAGGATGAGAGTTAGGGTTAGGGTAATCGTGAGTGTTAGTGTGATTGTTAGAGTGAGGGTGAGTTTTAGGGTTAGGGTTAGGGTGAAGTTGAGGTTTAGGTTTTGGGTGAGGGTGAGGGTTAGTGTTTTGGTTAGGGTTCGTCTTAGGGTGAGGGTGAGGATTACAGTTGGGTTAGGGTTAGGTTTAGGTTTAGGGTTATGGTTATGGTTAGGGTGAGGGTGAGGGTGAGGGTGAGGGTGAGGGTGAGGGTGAGGGTTATGTTTAGGTTTAGGATGCGAGCTAGGTTGAGGGTTACATTTAGAATTAGAGTTAGGATGAGGGTGAGGTTTAGGGTTAGATTTAGGGTTAGTGTTAGGTTTATGGTTAGGGTGAGGGTTAGGATTAGGGTTATGGTGAGGCTTAGGCTTAGGCTGGATATGAGGGTGAGGGTTAGGGATAGGGTTATTGTGAGGGTTAGTTTTAGGGTTAGGGTGAGGGGTAGGATGAGATTTAGGGTTAGGGTTACGGTTAGGGTTAGGTTTATGGTTAGGATTAGGGTTAGGGTTAGGTTTAGGGTTATGGTTAGGTTTAGCGTGAAGGTTAGCCTTAGGGTTTGGGTTAGGGTGAGGTTGAGGGTAAGGATTAGGGTTAGGGTTAAGGTTAGGGTTAGGTTTAGGCTTAGGGTTATGGTTAGGGTTAGTATAAGGGTTAGGTTTATGGTTATGGTGAGGTTAGGGTTAGGGTTAGGGTTATTGTTAGTGCTATGTTTAGGGTTAAGTTTGCGGTGTGGGTGAGACTGAGGGTGTGGTTTATGGGTAGGGATAGGGTTAGGGTTAGGGTTAGCGTTAGGGTGAGGGTTAGTGTGAAGGTAAGGGTTAGGTTTTGGGTTACGTTTAGGGTTAGGGTTAGGGTGAGTGTGAGGTTTAGGGTTAGTCTTAGGCTTATGCTTAGGCTTAGGCCCAGCTTGAGGGTGAGGGTGAGGATTAGGGTTAGGGTGAGGTTTAGGGTTAGAGTTAAGGTTAGGGTGAGGGTTAGGTTTAGGGTTAGTGTTAGGGTTAGGGTTAAGGTGAAGTTTAGGGTGAGTGTGAGTTTTAGGGTTAGGGTTACTGTTACGCTTAGGTTTAGGCTGAGGGTGAGGATGAGGGTTAGGGTTAGGGTGAGGTTTGGGGTGAGGGTTAGGGTGAGCGTTAGGATTATTCTTAGTGTTAGGGTATGGGCTAGGGTGAGGGTGAGGGTTAGTGTCAGGGTTAGGGTGAGTGTTAGTATGAGGGTTAGGTTTAGGGTTAGTGTTAGTGTTAGGGTTTGGATTAGGGATAGGCTTAGTGTTAGGCAGAGGGTGAGGGTTAGGGTTAGTGTGAAGATGAGGTTTAGGGTTAGAGTTATCATTAGGGTGAGGTTTAGTCTTAGGGTTAGGGTTAGTGTTACAGTTAGGGTTAGTGTGAGGGTGAGTGTGAGGGTTAGGTTTAGAATTAGACTTAGGGTGAGGGTGAGGGTTAGTGTGAGGGTTAGGCTTAGTCTTAGGGTTAGAATATGGTCTATGTTGAGGATGAGGTTTAGTGTTAGGGATAGGGTGAGTGTTAGGGTGAGTGTGAGGGTGAGTGTGAGGGTTAAGGTTAGCCTTAGGTTTAGGCTTAGGCTTAGGCCGAGCATGTGTGTGAGGGATAGGGTTAGGGTTAGGATGTGGGTTAGGGTTTTAGGGTTAGGGTGAGTGTTAGGATGAGGTTTAGGGTTAGGATTAGGGTTAGGGTGAGGGATAGAGTGAGGATGAGGATTAGGGTTACCGTTAAGGGTGAGGTTTAGTGTTAGGTTTATGGTTACGTTGAGGGTGAGCTTTAGGGTTAGGGTGAGGGTTAGGGTTACGGTTAGGATGAAGGTGAGGGTTAGGATTAGTTTTAGGGTTAGGGTTATTTTTAGTTTTATGGTTAGTGTTAAGTTTACAGTGAGGGTGAGGCTGAGGGTGATGGTTAGGGTTAGGGTTAGGGTTAGGCTGAAGTTTAGGGTTTGGGTGAGGGATAGGGTGAGGGTTAGGATGAGGGTTAGGGTTATGGTGAGGGTGAGGGTTAGGGTTAGGGTGAGGGTTAGTGTTTGTTTTAGGTTTAGGGTGAGGTGAGGGTTAGGTTTAGGTTTAGTTTTACGGTTAGGGTTAGAGTTAGGATTAGGGTTAGGATGAGGGTGAGTGTGAGGGTTAGGGTTAGGCTTAGGCTTAGTCTTAGGTTTAGGCTTAGGGTGAGGGTGGGGGTGAGGATTAGGGTTAGGGTGATGGTTAGGGTTACGGTTAGGGTGAGGTGTTGGATGAGGTTTAGGGTTAGGGTGAGGATGATGGTAATTGTAAAGGTGAATTTTAGGCTGAGAGTGAGGGTTAAGATAAGGCTGATTGTTAGGGTTAGGTTTACGGTTAGGGTAAGGGTTAGGGTTTGGGTTTGGGTGAGGTAGAGGGTGAGCGTGAGGTTGACGTTTAGGGTTAGGGATAGGGTTATGGTGAGAGTTATTGTGAGGGTTAGGTTTAGGGGTTTGGTAGGCGGCGTAAGGGTTAGGGTGAGGGGTAGGGTTAAGTTTAGGGTTAGGGTTAGGGATAACGTTCAGGTGAGGGTTAATGTGAGGGTTAGGGTTAGGATTAGGGTTACATTTAGGGTTAGAGTGAGGGTGACTGTGAGGGTTAAGGTTAGTCTTAGGCTTATGCTTAGGCTTAGACCCTGCTTGAGCGTCAGTGTGAGGGTTAGTGTTAGGGTGAGGATTAGGTTTAGGGTAATGTTTAGGGTTAGGGCGATGTTGAGGGTTATGTTTAGGGTTAGGGCGAGTATTAAGTTTAGGGTGATGGTTTGGGTTAGTGTGTAGGTTAAGGTTAGTCTTGGTTAGGGTGAGGTTTAGGGAGAATGTGATGTTTAGGGTTAGGGTTACTGTTAGGCTTAGATTTAGGCTGAGGGTGAGGGTGAGGGTGAGGGTTAGGGTTAGGGTGAGGTTTGGGGTTAGGGTTAGATTGAGGGTATGGTGAGGATTAGGATTAGGCTTAGGGTTAGGTTATGGGCTAGGGTGAGGGTGAGGGTTAGGGTCAGGGTTAGGGTGAAGGTTAGTGTGAGGGTTATGTTTAGGGTTAATATCAGGGTTAGGGTTGGGGTTAGGGATAGGCTTAGTGTTAGGCGGAGGGTGAGGTTGAGGGTTAGGGTTAGGGTGAGGATTAGGTTTAGGTTTAGAGTTAGCATTAGGGTGAGGGTGAGTGTGAGGTTTAGGGTTAGGATTAGACTTAGGGTGAGGGTGAGGGTTAGGGTGAGGGTTAGGCTTAGTCTTAGGGTTAGAGTATGGGCTAGGGTGAGGTTGAGGGTTAGGGTTAGGGTTAGGGTGAGTGTTATGGTGAGTGTGAGGGTTACGGTTAGTCTTACGTTTAGGCTTAGGCTTAGGCCGAGCATGAGTGTGAGGGAGTGTGTTAGGGTTAGGATGAGGGTTAGGGTTTTAGGGATAGGGTGAGGGTTAGGATGAGGTTTAGGGTTAGGATTAGGGTTAGGGTGAGGGCTAGAGTGTGGGTGAGGGTTAGGGTTAGCATTAGGGTGAGCTTTAGGGTTAGGGTTAGGGTTACGTTAATGGTGAGGGTTAGGGTTAGGGTGAGGGTTAGGGTTGGGTTAGAGTGAGGGTGAGGGTTAGGATTAGGTTTAGGGTTAGGGTTATTGTTAGATTTATGGTTAGGGTTAAGTTTACAGTGAGGGTGAGGCTGTGGGTGAGGGTTAGGGTTAGTGTTAGGGTGAGGTTTAGGGTTAGTGTTAGGGTTAGGGTGAGGGTTTGGATTAGGTTTAGGTCACAGTGAGGGTGAGGGTTAGGGTTAGGTTTAGGCTGAGGTTTAGGGTTAGGGTGAGGGATAGGGTGAGGATTTGGATGAGGGTTAGGCTTATGGTGAGGGGGAGGGTTAGTGTTAGTTGAGGGTTAGGGTTAGGATTAGGGTTAGGGTGAGTGTGAGGTTCAGGTTTAGGTTTAGGTTTAGGGTTAGGGTTAGCGTTAGGATTAGGGTTAGGATGAGGGTGAGTGTGAGGTTTAGGGTTAGGGTTAGGCTTAGGCTTAGGGTTAGGCTGAGTGTGAGGGTGGGGATGAGGATTAGGTTTAGTGTGATGGTTAGGGTTACAGTTAGGGTGAGGTTTAGGATGAGGTTCAGGGTTAGGGTGAGGATGATGGTAATGTTAAAGGTGAGGTTTAGGCTGAGGGTGAGGGTTAAGATAAGGTTGAGTGTTAGGGTTAGGTTTAGGGTTAGGGTAAGGATTAGGGTTTGGGTTTGGGTGATGTTACGGGTGAGGCTGAGGTCGACGTTTAGGGTTAGGTTTAGGGTTAGGGTGAGGGTTATTGTAAGGGTTAGGTTTAGGGGAAGGGTAGCGGTATGGTTTAGGGTGAGGGGTAGGGTTAGGCTTAGGGTTAGCGTGGAGGTTAGAGTTAGGGATAGGGTTAGGGTTACAGTTACGGTTAGAGTGATTTTTAGTTTGAGGGTTAGGATTAGGGTTAGGTTTAGCGTAAAGTTGAGGTTTAGGGTTTGGGTGAGGGTGAGGGTTAGTGTTATGTTTAGGGTTAGCCTTAGATTGAGGGTGAGGTTTAGGATTAGGTTTAGGTTTAGGGTTAGGGTGAGTTTTATGTTTAGGGTGATGGTTTGGTTTAGTGTGAGGGTTAGTTTTCGCGATAAGGTTAGTTTTAGGGTAAATGTAAGTGTTAGGGTGAGGTTTAGGGTAAGGGTGAGGTTTAGGGTTAGAGTTAGGGTTAGGGTGAGGGTTAGGGTTAGGGTGTTAGGTTAGGGTTAGCGTGACGTTTAGGGTGGGGGTGAGTGTTAAGGTTAGGGTTAGGATTATGATTAGGTTTAATGTAAGTGTGAGTGTGAGGGTTAGGGTTAGGTTTAGGGTTTGGATTAGAGTTATGGTGAGGGTGAGGTTGAGGTTTAGGGTTAGGGTAAGGGTTGGGGTTAGGGTTAGAGTGAGGGTCAGGGTAAGTGTTAGGATTAGGCTTAGGGTTAGGGTATGGGCTAGGGTGAGGGTGAGGGTTAGGGTCAGGTTTAGAGTGAGGGTTACGATGAGGATTAGGTTTAGGGTTAGTGTTAGGGTTAGGGTTGGGGTTAGGTATAGGCTTAATGTTAGGCGGAGGGTGAGGGTGAGGGTGAGGGTTAGGGTTAGGGTTAGGGTGAGGTTTAGGTTTATTGTTAGTGTTAGAGTGAGGGCTAGTGTGAGCATTATATTTAGGTTGAGTGTTAGTTTTAGGGTTAGGGTGAGGGTGAGTGTGAGGGTAAGCGTTAGTCTTAGGCTTAGGCTTAGGCTTAGTCCAAGCCAAAGGGTGAGGGTGAGGGTTAGGGTTAGGGTGAGGGTTAGGGTTAGGGTGAGGGTTATGGACAGGGTGAGGGTTAGGGTTAGGGTTAGGGTTATTGTTAGGATTAGGGTTAGTTTTAAAGTTACTGTGAGGGTGAGGGTTAGGGTTAGGGTTAGGGTGAGGATTAGGGTTAGAGTTAGGTTTAGGGTGAGGGTTAGGGTTAGGGTTAGGGTTAGGGTTAGGCTTCGGCTTAGGTTTAGGGTGAGTGTGAGTTTTAGGGTTAGGGTTAATGTTAGGCTTAGGTTTGGGCTGAGGGTGAGGGTGAGGGTGAGGGTTAGCATTAGGGTGCGGGTTGGGTTTAGGGTTAGAGTGAGTGTTTGGGTGAGGTTTAGGATTAGGCTTAGGGTTAAGCTATGGGCTAGGGTTAGGGTGAGGGTTAGGGTCAGGGTTAGGGTGAAGGTTAGTGTGAGTGATAGATTTTGGGTTAGTGTTAGGGTTACGGTTGGGGTTAGGGATAGGGTTAGTGCTAGGCGGAGGGTGAGGTTCAGGGTGAGGTTTAGGGTTAGGGTGACGATGAGGTTTAGGGTTAGAGTTATCATTAGGGTGAGTTTTAGTGTTAGGGTTAGGGTTAGTGTTACAGTTAGGGTTAGGGTGAGGGTGAGTGTGAGGGTTAGGTTAGTCTTAGGCTTATGCTTAGGCTTCGGCCCAGCTTGAGGGTGAGGGTGAGGATTAGGGTTAGGATGAGTGTTAGGGTTAGGGTAATGGTTAGGGTTAGGGCTATGTTGAGAGTTAGGGTTAGGGTTAAAGTGAGTTTTAAGTTTAGGGTGATGGTTAGGGAGAGTGTGAGGGTTAGTGTTCGGGTTAAGGTTAGTTTTGGGGTGAAGGTAAGTGTTAGGGTGAGGTTTAGGGTTAGGGTGAAGTTTAGGGTTAGAGTTAGGGTTAGGGTGAGGGTTAGGGTTTGTGTTAGGGTTAGGTTTAGGGTGAGGTTTAGTGTGGGGGTGAGTGTTGGGGATAGGATTAGGATTAGGGTTAAGGTGAGGGTCAGTGTGAGGGTTAGGTTAGGGTTAGGGTTAGGATTAGATTTATGGTGAGGGTGAGGGTGTAGGTTAGGGTTAGGGTGAGGGTTGGGGTTAGAGTTAGAGTGAGGGTTAGGGTGAAGTTTAGGATTAGGTTTAGGGTTAGGGTATGGTCTAGGGTGAGGGTGAGGTTTAGGGTCAGGGTTCGAGTGAGGGTTAGGGTGAGGATTAGGATTGGGGTTAGTGTTAGGGTTAGGGTTGGGGTTAGGGATAGGCTTAGTGTTAGGCAGAGGGTGAGCGTGAGGCTTAGGCTTAGGGTTTGGGTGATGTTTAGGGTTAGTTTTAGTGTTAGGGTGAGGGTTAGTGTGAGGGTTAGGGTTAGGGTGAATGTTACTTTTAGGGTTAGGGTGAGGGTGAGTGTGAGGGTAAGGGTTAGATTTAGTCTTAGGCTTAGGCTTCTTCCGAGCCTAAGGGTGAGGGTGAGGGTTAGGGTTAGGGTGAAGGTTAGGGTAAAGGTGAGGGTTATGGACAGGGTGAGGGTTAGGGTTATTTTTAGGATTAGAGTTAGGGTGAAGGTTAGGGTGAGCCTTAGGGTTAGTGTTATGTTTAGGGTGAGGATGAGGCTGAGGGTGAGGGTTCAGGTTCTCGTGAGGGTTAGGTTTTGGATGAGGGTTAGGGTTAGGGTGAGGGTTATGGTGAGGTTGAAGGTTAGGTTGAGCATGAAGGTTAGGTGTAGGGTTAGGGTGAGGTTTAGTTTTACGGTTAGTGTTAGGTGGGGGATACAGGGAGGAATAGGGTTAGGGTTAGGGTGAGAGTTAAGATTACTGTGTGGATTAGGGTTATGTTTAGGGTGAGGGTACGGATGAGGTTTAGGTTTAGTGTGAGGGTGTTATAGGGTTAGGGTTAGGGTTATGGGGAGGGTTAGGGTGAGGGTTAGGGTTAGGTTTAGGGTGAAGTTTAGGGTGAGGGTTGCGGTGAGAGCTACGGTTAGGGCTAGGGTGAGGGTAAAGTTTAGAGTGAGGGTTAGAGTGAGGGTGAGGTTTAGAGTTAGGGTTAGGGTGAAGGGTAGGATGAGATTTAGGGTTAGGGTTACAGTTAGGGTTAGGTTTAGGTTTAGGGTTAGGGTTAGGGTTAGGTTTAGGGTTACTGTTAGGGTTAAGGTGAGGGTTAGGGTTACGGTTTGGTTTAGGGTGAGGGTGAGGGTAAGGATTAATGTTAGGGTTAGGGTTAGGGTTAGGGTTAGGTTTAGGGTTAGGGTTATGGTTAGGGTTAATGTTAGGTTTAGGTTTAGGGTTATGGTGAGGGTTAGGGTTAGGGTTAGGGTTATTCTTAGTGTTATGGTTAGGGTTAAGTTTGCGGTGAAGGCGAGGCTGAGGGTGAGGTTTATGGTTAGGTTTAGGATTCGTGTTAGGGTGAGGATTAGTGTGAGGGTTAGGGTTAGGGTTAGGGTTACGTTTAGGTTTAGAGTGAGGGTGAGTGTGAGGGTTAGGGTTAATCTTAGGATTATGCTTTTAGGCTTCTGCCCAGCTTGAGGATTAGTGTGAGGGTTAGGTTTAGGATGAATGTTAGGGTTAGGGTAATGGTTAGGGTTAGGGCTATGTTGAGGTTTAGGGTTAGGGTTAGGGTGAGTTTAAAGTTTAGGGTGATGGTTAGGGTTAGTGTGAGGGTTAAGGTTAGTTTAGGGTGAAGGTAAGTATTAGGGTGAGGTTTAGTGTTAGGGTGAGGTTTAGGGTTAGAGTTAAGCTTAGGGTGAGGGTTAGGGTTAGGGTTAGTGTTAGGGGTAGGTTTAGGGTGAGGTTTAGGGTGGGGGTGAGTGTTAGGGTTAGGATTAGGATTAGGGTTAAGGTGAGGGTGAGTGTGAGGTTTAGGGTTAAGGTTAGGTTTATGATTAGAGTTATGTTGAGGGTGAGGGTGAGGGTTAGGGTTAGCGTGAGGTTTGGGGTTAGGGTTAGAGTGAGGGTTAAGGTGAAGTTTAGGATTAGGTTTAGGGTTAATCTATGGGCTAGGTTGAGGGTGAGGTTTAGGGTCAGGGTTCCAGTGAGGGTTAGGGTGAGGGTTAGGATTGGGGTTAGTGTTACGGTTAGGGTTGGGTTTAGGGATAGGCTTAGTGTTAGGCGGAGGGTGAGGGTGAGGGTTAGGGTTAGGGTTTCGGTGAGGTTTAGGGTTAGTGTTAGTGTTACGGTGAGGGTTCGTGTGAGGGTAAGGGTTAGGGTGAATGTTACTTTCAGGGTTAGGATGAGGGTGAGTGTGCGGGTAAGGGTTAGTCTTAGTCTTAGGCTTAGGCTTAGTCTGAGCCTGAGGGTGAGGGTGAGGGTTAGGGTTAGGGTGAGGGTTAGGGTGAGGGTGAGGGTTATGGACAGGGTTAGGGTGAGGGTTATGGACAGGGTGAGGGGTAGGGTTATTTTTAGGGTTAGGGTTAGGGTGAGGTTTAGGGTGAGGGTTAGGGTTAGGCTTAGGCTTAGGCTTAGGCATATGCTTTGGCCGAGCATGAGGGTGAGGGTTAGGGTTAGGTTTAGTTTGAGGGTTTGGGTTAGGGTGAGGGTTCCGATGAGGTTTAGGGTTAGGGTTAGTTGTAGGGTTAGGGTAAGGTTTAGGTTTACGTTTAGGGTTAGGGTTAGGTTTAGGGTTTGAGTTAGGGTTATGGTGAGGGTTAGGGTTAGGGTTTGGTTTAGGGTGAGGTTGAGGGTGAGAATTAGGGTTAGGGTTAGGGTAAGGTTTAGAGTTACGGTTAAGATTAGGGTTAAGGGTAGGGTTACAGTGATGGTTAGGGTTATGATTAGGGTTAGTGTTAGGTTTATTGCTAGTGTTATGGTTAGGGTTAAGTTTGCAGTGAGGGTGAGGTTAGTTTGCTGAGAGTGAAGTTTATGGTTAGGTTTAGTGTTAGGGTTAGTGTTGGGGATAGGATTAGAGTTATGCTGAGGGTGAGGGTGAGGGTTATGGTTAGGGTGAGGGTTGGGATTAGGGTTAGAGTGAGGTTTAGGGTGAGGGTTAGGATTAGGCTTAGGGTTAGGGTATGGGCTAGGGTGAGGGTGAGGGTTAGGGTGAGGTTTAGTGTGAGGGTTAGGTTTCGGGTTAGTATTAGGGTTAAGGTTGGGGTTAGTGATAGTTTTAGTGTTAGGGGGAGGGTGAGGGTTAGGGTGAGGGTTAGGGTTAAGGTGAGTATTACTGTTAGCGTTATGGTGAGGTGAGTGGGAGGGTAAGGGTTAGTCTTAGGCTTATGCTTAAGTTTAGGCCGAGCCTAAGGGTGAGAGTGAGGGTTCGGGTTAGGGTGAGGCTTAGGGTTAGGGTGAGGATTATGGACAGGTTGAGTGTTAGGGTTAGGGTTAAGGTTATTGGTAAGATTAGGATTAGGTTTAAAGTTACTGTGAGGGTGAGAGTTAGGGTTAGGGTTAAGGTGAGGTTTAGGTTTAGGGATAGGGTTAGAGTTAGGGTTAGGGTAAGGGTGAGGTTGAGGGTTAGAATTAGGGTTATTGTTAGGTTTAGGGTTAGGGTGTGGGTTATGATGAGGGTTAGGGTTAGGGTTAGGGTTAGCCTTAGTCCGAGCATGAGGGTGAGGGTTAGGGTTAGGGTTAGTGTGAGGGTTAGGGTTAGGGGTAGAGTGAGGTTTAGGATGAGGTTTAGGGTTAGGGTTAGGTTTAGGTTTATGGTTAGGTTTAGGGTAGGTTTAGGGTTATGGTTAGGGTTAGGGTGAGGGTTAGGGTTAGGGTTTGTGTTAGGGTGAGGGTGAGGGCTATGATTAGGCTTAGGGTTAGTGTTAAGGTTAGGGTAAGGTTTAGGGTTATGGTTAGTGTTAGGGTTAGGTTTACAGTGAGGGTTAGGGTTAGGGTTAGGTTTAGGGTTATTGTTATTTTTATGGTTAGGGTTAAGTTTGTGTTGAGGGTGAGGCTGAGGGTGAGGTTTATGGTTAGGTTTATGGTTAGGGTTAGTGTTAGAGTTAGTGTTAGGGTGATGTTTACGGTGAGGGTTAGGGTTAGGGTTAGGATTAGGATTAGGATTAGGGTTAAAGTGAGGGTGAGTTTGAGGATTAGGGTTAGGGTTAGGCTTAGGATTAGAGTTAGGGTGAGGGTGAAGGTGAGGGTTAGGGTTAGGTTGTGGGTTTGGGTTAGGGTTAGAGTTAGGGTTAGGTTGAGTGTTAGTCTTAGGCTTGGTTTAGGGTATGGTCTAGGTTGAGGGTGAGGGTTAGGGTTAGCGTGAGGGTTAGGGTGAGAGTTAGGGTTAGGGTTAGTTTTAGGGTTCTGGTTGGGGTTAGGGTTAGGCGTAGTGTTAGGCGGAGGGTTAGGGTGAAGGTGAGGGTTAGGGTTAGGGTGATGTAGAAGTTACAGTTAGCGTTAGGATGAGGGTTAGTGTGAGGTTTAGGGTAAGGGTTAGTGTTATGGTTAGGGGTAGGGTGAAGGTGAATGTGAGGCTTAGGGTTAGTCTTAGGCTTAGGCTTAGGCTTAGGCCGAGCATAAGTGTGAGGGTGAGTATTAGGGTGTTAGGATTAGGGTGAGACTGAGGGTGAGGTTTACAGTTAAGATTAGGGTTAGGTTGAGGGCTGGAGTGAGGGTGAGAGTTAGTGTTAGCATTAGGATGAGGTTAGGGTTAGGGTTAGGTTTAGGATTAGGTTGAAGTATAGGATGAGGGTTAGGGTTAATATTACGATTACGGTTAGGTTAAGGGTTATTGTGAGTATTCGGGTTAGGTTGAGGGTTAGGGTGAGGGTGAGGGTTAGGGTTAGGGTTAGACTGAAGGTGAGGGTGAGGTTTAGGGTTAGTGTTTGGGTTAGAGTGAGAATGAGGGTTAGGGTGAGGAGTACGTTTAGGGCTAGAGTGAGGGTGAGGGTTAGGTTTAGCTTTAGGATTAGGGTTAGGGTTTGGCTGAGGATGAGGGTGAGGTTTAGGGTTAAGGTTAGGGTGAGGGTGAGGGTGAGGTTTACGGTTTGCATGTTTGTTAGGCTGAGGTTGAGGGTGAGAGTGAGTGGTAGCGTTGGGGTTAGGGTGAGGATTAGGGTTAGTGTGATTTTTAAGATGTGGTGACTGTAACGGTTAGGGTGATGATTAGGGTGAAGTTAGGGTTATGGTTAGTGTTAGGGTTAGGTTTAGGGTTAGGGTTAGGGTTAGGGATAGGTTTATGGTTAGGGTTAGTTTGTGGGTAAGTGTTAGAGTGAGGGTTAGGATCATGGTTAGGGTTAGTTTGAGGGTTAGAGTCAGGGTTATGGTTATGTTGAGGGTAAGGATTAGGGTGAGGTTTAGGGTGAGGGTGAGGGTTAGGGTTAGGATGAGGGTTAGGGGTAGTGTGAGGGTTAGAGTTAGGGTTAGGTTTAGGTTGAGGGTAAGGCTTAGGGTTATTTTTAGGGTTACGGTGAGGGTTAGTGTGAGGGTTATTGTTTGGTTTAGCGTAAGTTTTATGGTGAGGTCTAATGTGAGGTTGAGGGTTTTGTTGAGGGTGACGGTGAGGGTGAGCGTTTCGGTTAGGTAAGGGTTAAGATTAGGGTTAGGGTGAGGATTAGGGGGAGGGTCAGGGATAGGATGAAGTTTAGGGTTAGAGTGATGGTTAGGGTTAGTGTGAGGTTTAGGGTTAGGGTTAGGATTATGGTGAGGATTAGGGTTCGGGTTTGCATTAGGGTTACGGTGAGGGATAGGGTGTTTTTGACGGTTAGGTGTAGGTTTAGAGTTATTTTTAGGGTGAGGGTTAGGGTTAGGGTTAGGGTTAGGATGATGGTTAGGGTAAGGGGTAGGGTTAGTTTTAGGGTGAATGTTAGGATTAGGGTGACGGTTAGAGTAAGGGTAAGGGTTAGGGTTAGGGTGAGGTTAAGGATTAGGGTGAGGGTGAGTGTTAGTGTTAGGTTTAGGATGATGGTGAGGGTGAGAATTAGGGTTAGGGTAATGGTTAGCTTTAGGGTTAGTTTGAGGTTTAGGTTGAGGTTTTGGTTTAGGGTGACCGTTCGGTTTAGGCTGAGTGTTAGGTTTAGTGTTAGGGTGAGGGTTAGGGTTAGTGTGATGTTTAGGGTGAGGGTGAGGCTGAGGGTGAGGGTGAGGGTTTTCGTGAGGATTAGGGTTAGGGTGAGGGTGATGGTGAGGTTGAAGTTTAGGTTGAGCATGAGGGGTAGGGTTAGGGTTAGGGTGAGGTTTAGGTTTAGGGTTAGAGTTAGGTGAGTGTTACAGGGAGGGATAGGGTTAGGGTGAGAGTTAGGATTACTGTGTGGGTTAGGGTTATGGTTAGGGTGAGGGTAAGGATTAGGGTTAGAATTATTGTGAGGGTGAGGATTAGGGTTAGGGTTAGGGTTATGGTGAGGGTTAGGGTGAGGGTTAGGGTTAGGTTTAGGGTTAAGTTTAGGGTGAGTGTTTCGGTGAGGGTTAGGTTTAGGGCAAGGGTGAGGGGAAGGTTGAAAGTGAGGGTTAGAATGAGGGTGAGGGATAGGGTTAGGAATATTGTGAGGGATAGGGTGAGGGTTAGTGTTAGGGTGAAGGTGAGGGTTAGGATGAGGGTTTTGGTTAGTGTTAGGGTTAGTGTGAGGGTTAGGGTGAGGGTGATGGTTAGGGTTTTAAGGTTAGTAGTGAGGGTGAGGGTTAGGGTTAGGTTTAGGATTAGGGATAAGGAGAAGATTAGTGTTATGATTTGGGTGAGGGTTAGGCTGAGGGATAGGGTTAGGGTTAGATTTAGTGTGAGGATTCGGGTTAGGGTTAGGGTTAGGGTTAAGGTGAGGTTAAGGGTTAGGTTGAGGGTTAGGGTGAGGGTGAAATTTAGGGTGAGTATTAGTGATAGGGTGAGGGTTAGGGTGTGGGTAAGGGTTTGGGTAAGGGTTAGGGTGAGGGTGAGAGTGAGGTTTAGGGTTAGGGTTTTTGTTAGGCTGAGGTTGAGGGTGAGGGTGAGTGTTAGGTTTGGGGTGAGGGTGAGGGTTAGGGTTAGTGTGATTGTTAGGGTGAGGGTGACTGAAACGGTTAGGGTGATGATTAGGGTGAAGTGAGGGTTAGGGTTAGGGATAGGGTTAGGGTGAGGCTGAGGGTTAGGTTTCACGTGAGGGTTAGGGTTACGTTTAGGTTTAGGATGAGGGTTAGGGTTGGTGAGAAGGTTAGGGTGAGGGTGAGGGTTAAGATTAGCGTCAGGGTTAGAATGAGGTTTAGGGTTAGGCTTAGGTTAGGCTGAGGGTGAGTGTGAGGGGGAGGGTTAGGGTTGGTGTTAGTGTTAGGGTTAGGGTTAGGTTGAGGCTGAGGGTTAGGTTGTGGGTAAGTGTTAGAGTGAGGGTTAGAATGAGGGTGAGGTTAGGGTTAGGTTTAGGGTGAGGTTTAGGGTGAGGGTAAGTGTTCGGGTGAGGGTTAGGGTGAGGATGAGTGTTAGGGTTAGGTTTAGGATTAGGGGTAGGGTGAGGGTTAGAGTTAGGGTGAGGGTTACTGTGAGGGTTTTGGTTAGTGTTAGGGTTAGGTCTAGGGTGAGGTTTAGGGTGAGCGTGAGGGTTAGTATTAGGTTAAGTGTTACAGTTTGGGTGAGGGTTAGGGTGAGGGTTAAGGTTAGGGTTAGAGTAAATATTAGGGTGAGGGTTAGGATGAGAGATAGTGTGACGGTTAGGGTCAGGGTAAGAGTTCGGGTGAGGCTTAGGGTTAGGTTGAGGGTTAGTGTTAGGGTTAAGATGCGGTTTAGTGTGATGGTGAGGATTAGGGTTTGGGTTAGGGTTAGGATGAGGTTAGGGTGAGGGTTTTGGTTAGTGTTAGGGTTAGGGTTAGGGTGTGGGTTAGGTTGAGGGTGAGGGTTAGTGTTAGGGTAGAGGTTAGGGTAACGGTGAGGGTTATGGTTAGATGGAGGGTTAGAGTGAGGGCTAGGGTGAGGGTGAGGATGAGGGTTAGGGTTAGGGTGAGAATTGGGTTTAGGGATAGTGTTAGGGTTAGGGTAAAATTTACAGTGAGGGTTAGGGTGATGGTGAGGGTTAGGTTTAGTGTGATTGTTAGGGTGAGGGTGACTGTAACGGTTAGGGTGATGATTAGGGTGAAGTGAGGTTTAGGGTTAGGGATAGGGTTAGGGTGCGGGTTTGGGTTAGGCTGAGGGTTAGGTTTCACGTGAGGGTTAGTGTTAGGTTTAGGTTTAGGATGATGGTTAGGGTTGGTGAGAGGGTTAGGGTGAGGGTGAGGGTTAGGATTAGCGTTACAGTTAGGATGAGGGTGAGGGTTAGGGTTAGGTTAGGCTGAGGGTGAGGGTGAGGGTGAGGGTTAGAGTTGGTGTTAGTGTTAGTGTTAGTGTTAGTGTTAGGGTGAGGGTTACGCTGAGGGTTAGATTGTGGGTAAGTGTTAGAATGAGGGTTAGAATGAGGGTGAGGTTAGGGTTAGGGTGAGGGTAAGGCTTAGTGTGAGGGTTAGGGTGAGGGTGAGGGTTAGGGTGAGGCTGAGGGTGAGGTTGAGGATTAGGATTAGGGTTAGGGTGAGGGTGAGGGTGTGGGTGAGGGTTAGGGTTAGGCTGAGGGTGAGTTTGAAGGTGAAGATGAGGGTTAGGTTTAGGTTTAAGGTGAGGGTTAGTGTTAGTGTGAGGGTTAGGGTGAGCGGGAGGGTTAGAGTTATGGTTTGGGTGAGTGTTAGTGTGAGGGTTAGTGTTAGGGTTAGGGTTAGGGTTAGAGTTAGGTTTAGGGTTAGGTTTAGGGTTAGGGTTAGGGTTAGGGTTAGGTTGTGGGTAAGTGTTAGAGTGAGGGTTAGGATGAGGTTTAGGGTTAGTTTGAGGGTTAGATTTAGGGTTAGGGTTAGGGTGAGGGTAAGGTTTAGGGTGAGGTTTAGGGTGAGGGTGAGGGTTAGGGTTAGGATGAGGGTTAGCTTTAGTGTGAGGGTTAGAGTTAGGGTTAGGGTTAAGGTGAGGGTAAGGCTTAGCGTTAGGTTTAGGGTGACGGTGAGGGTTAGTGTGAGGGTTATTGTTAGGTTTAAGGTAAGGTTTATGGTGAGGTCTAATGTGAGGTTGAGAGTTAGGGTGAGGGTGAGGTTGAGGGTGTGGGTTTCGGTTAGGTAAGGGTTAAGATTAGGGTTAGGGTGAGAATTAGTGGGAGGGTCAGGTATAGGATGAAGTTTAGGGTTAGAGTGATGGTTAGGGTTAGTGTGAGGTTTAGGGTTAGGGTTAGGGTTAGGGTGAGGTTTAGGATTCGGGTTTGCATTAGGGTTAGGGTGAGGGTTAGGGAGCTTTTGAGGGTTAGGGGTAGGGTTAGGGTTAGTGTTAAGGTGAGGGTTAGGGTTATGGTTGGGTTAGGATGAGGGTTAGGGTAAGGGGTAGCATTAGGATTAGGGTGAATGTTAGGATTAGGGTGATGGTTAGAGTAAGGGTAAGGGTTAGGGTTAGGGTGAGGTTAAGGATTAGGGTTAGGGTGAGGATTAGTGTTAAGTTTAGGGTGATGGTGAGGGTGAGGTTTAGGGTTAGGGTCAGGGTGAGGCTGAGGGTGAGGGTTAGGGTTAGGGTAATGGTTAGCGCTAGGTTTAGTTTGAGGATTAGGGTGAGGTTTTGGGTTAGGGTCACTGTTCGTTTTAGGCTGAGTATTAGGTTTAGGGTTAGGGTGAGGGTTAGGGTTAGTGTGATGTTTAGGGTGAGGGTGAGGCTGAGGGTGATGGTTCGGGTATTCGTGAGAGTTAGGGTTTTGGTGAGGGTTAGGGTTAGGGTGAGGGTGATGGTGAGGTTGAAGTTTAGGGTGAGCATGAGGGGTAGGGTTTGGGTTAGGGTGAGGTTTAGGTTTAGGGTTAGTGTTAGGTGAGGGTTACAGGAAGGGATAGGGTTAGGGTTAAGGTGAGATTTAGGATTACTGTGTGGGTTAGGGTTATGTTTAGGGTTAGGGTAAGGATTAGGGTTAGGTTTAGTGTGAGGGTGAGTATTATGTTTAGTGTTAGGATTATGGGGAGGTTTAGGGTGAGGGTTAGGGTTAGGTTTAGGGTTAAGGTTAGGGTGAGGATTTCGGTGAGGGTTAGGATTAGGGCTAGGTTGAGGTTAAGGTTTAAAATAAGGGTTAGAGTGAGGGTGAGGTTTAGGGTTAGGGTTAGTGTGAGGGACAGGGTGAGGGTTAGGGTTAGGGTGAGGGTGAGGGTTAGGATGAGAGTTTTGGTTAGTGTTAGTGTTAGTGTGAGGGTTAGGGTGAGGGTGATGTTTAGGGTTAGGGTTAGTATTAGGGTGGGGTCTATGGTGAGGGTGAGGGTTAGGGTAAGGTTTAGGGTTAGGGATAAGGAGAGGATTAGTGTTATGATTTGGGTGAGGGTTAGGCTGAGAGTTAGGGTTAGGGTTACGTTTAGTGTGAGGATTCGTTTTAGGGTTAGGTTTAGGGTTAACATGAGGATAAGGGTTAGGGTGAGGTTTAGGTTTTGGGTTTGAATTAGGGTTAGGGTGAGGGTTAGGGTGTTTTTGAGGGTTAGGGGTAGAGTTAAGGTTCGTGTTAGGGTGAGGGTTCGGGTTCGGGTTAGGGTTAGGATGAGGGTTAGGGTAAGGGTTAGCGTTAGGATTAGGATGTATGTTAGGATTAGGGTGATGGTTAGAATAAGGGTAAGGGTTAGGGTTAGGGTGAGTTTAAGGATTAGGGTGAGGGTGAGGGTTAGTGTTAAGTTTAGGGTGATGGTGAGGGTGACGGTGAGGGTTAGGGTGAGGGTGAGGCTGAGGGTGAGGGTTAGGGTGAGGGTAATGGTTAGCGTTAGGGTTAGTTTGAGGATTAGGGTGAGGTTTTGGGTTAGGGTGACCGTTCGGTTTATGCTAGGTGTTAGGTTTAGGGTTAGGGTGAGGGTTAGGGTTAGTGTGATGTTTAGGGTGAGGGTGAGGCTGAGAGTGAGGGTTCGGGTTCTCGTGAGGGTTAGGGTTTGGGTGAGTGTTAGGGTTAGGGTGAGGGTGATTGTGAGGTTGAAGGTTAGGTTGAGCATGAGGGGTAGGGTTAGGGTTAGGGTGAGGTTTAGTTTTAGGGTTAGTGTTAGGTGAGGGTTACAGGGAGAGATAGGGTTAGGGTTAGGGTGAGAGTTAGGATAACTGTGTGGGTTAGGGTTATGGTTAGGGTGAGGGTAAGTGTTAGGGTTAGGTTTAGTGTGAAGGTGAGGATTAGGGTTTGGGTTAGGGTTATGGGGAGGGTTAGGGTGAGGGTTAGGGTTAGGTTTAGGGTTAAGTTTAGGGTGAGGGTTATGGTGAGGGTTACGTTTAGGGCTAGGGTTTAGCGTGAAGGTTAGAGTGAGGGTGAGGGTTAGGGTTAGGGTTAGGGTGAGGGATAGGGTGAGGGTTAGGGTTAGGTTTAGAGTCAGGGTTAGGGTGAGGGTAAGTTTTTGGGTGAGGTTTAGGGTGAGGATGGGTGTTAGGGTTAGGTTTAGGGTTAGGGGTAGGGTGAGGGTTGGACTTAGGGTGAGGGTTACTTTGAGTGTTTTGGTTAGTATTAGGGTTAGGTCTAGGGTGAGGCTTAGGGTGAGTGTGAGGGTTAGTGTTAGGGTAAGTGTTACAGTTTGGGTGAGGGTTAGTGTGAGGGTTAGGGTTAGAGTAAGTATTAGGGTGAGAGTTAGGATGAGAGATAGCATAAGTGTTAGGGTGAGGGTAAGAGTTCGGGTGAGGGTTAGGGTTAGGTTGAGGGATAGTGTTAGGGTTAAGATGAGGTTTAGTGTGAGGGTGAGGATTAGGGTTAGGGTTAGTGTTAGGGTGAGGTTAGGGTGAGTGTTTTGGTTAGTGTTAGGGTTAGGGTTAGGGTGTGGGTTAGGGTGAGGGTGAGGGTTAATGTTAGGGTAAGGTTTAGGGTTAAGTGAGGTTTGGGGTTAGATTGAGGGTTAGAGTGAGGGCTAGGTTGAGGGTGAGGGTGAGGTTAGGGTTAGGGTGAGAATTGGGGTTAGGGATAGGGTTAGGATTAGGATAAAATTTACAGTGAAGGTTAGGGTGAGGGTTAGGGTGAATGTTAGGGTTAGGGGTAAGGTGAGGGATAGGTTAAGTGTGATGTTTAGGGTTAGGTTTATTGTTAGGGATAACGTGAGGGTAAGGGTTAGTGTGAGGGTTAGGGTGAGGGTGAGGGTTAAGATAAGTGTGAGGTTTATGGTGAGGGTTAGTGTTAGGGGTAGGTTTAGAGTTAGGTTGAGGTTTAGTGTGAGGGTTAGGGTTAATGTTAGGGTTAGGGCTAGGTTGAGGGTTAGGGTTAGGATTAGGGTGAGGATTAGAGTGAGGGTGAGGGTTAGGATAAGGGTTAGGCTTAGGGTGAGTGTGACGGTTAGGGTTAGGCTTAGGGATATTGTGAGGTTTAGGGTTAGGTTTAGGTTTAGGTTTAGGGAAAAGTTTATGGTGAGGATTAGGGTTAGGTTTAGGGTTAGGGTTAGGGTGAATGTTAAGGTTAGGGGTAGGCTGAGGGATAGGTTTTTTGTGAGGTTTAGGGTCAGGATTAGAGTTAGGATTAAGGTCAGGGTAAGTGTTAGGATGAGGCCTAGGGTGAGGGTGAGGGTTAGGGTTAGCATTAGTGTTAGGGTGAGGGTTATGCTGAGGGTTAGGGTTAGGTTTAGGCTTAGGGGTTGGGATAGGTTGATGGTGAGGGTTAGAGTTAATTTTAGGGTTAGGTTGAGAGTTAGGGTGAAGTTTAGGGTTAATGTTAGGGATGGGGTTAGGGTGAGGGTTAGGGTGAGGGTTAGTGTGAGGGTTAGAGTTAGAGTTAGGGTTAGGTTTAGGGTGAGGGTAAGTGTTAAGGTGAGTGTTATTGTGAGGGTGATGAATAGGGTTAGCATAAGGTTTAGGGTGAGGATGAGGTTTAGGATTAGCATTAGGGTTAGGGGAAAGTTTAGGGTGAGTATTAGGGTTAGTGTTAAGGTGAGGGTGAGTGTGAGGGTTAGGGTGAGAGTGAGAGATAGCGTTAGGGTTAGGGATAGAGTGAGGGTTAGGGTGAGGGCTAGGGTGAGGGTGAGGGTTAGGGTGTGGGTGAGGTTGAGGGTGAGGTTTTCGCTTACGTAATTTTTAGGGTTAGGATTAGGGTTAGGGTTAGGTTTAGGGTTAGTGTGAGGGTCAATATTAGGGTTAGGGATAGGATGAGTATTAGCGTGAGGGTTTGGTTAGGGTTTGGGTGAGGGTTAGGATTAGTGTGTGGGTTAGGGTAAGGGTTAGACTTAGGGTTGGGGTGAGGGTAGGTGTTAGGGTGAGTTTTAGGGTGAGGGTGAGGATTAGGGTTAGTGTTAGGGTTAGGGTGTGAGTTAGGGTGAGGGTTGGGGTTAGGGATAGGGTGAATGTTAGGGTTAGGGTTAGGGTTAGGGTGTGGGTGAGTGTGAGTGTGAGGGTTAGGGTTAGGGTTAGAGTTAGAGTGAGGGTTAGGGTTAGGATTATGGTTAAGGTAGGGTTAGGTTGAGGATGAGGGTGAGGTTGAGAATGAGGATTTGGGTGAGGGTTAGGTTTAGAGTTAGGGATAGGATGAGGATTAGGGTAAGGGGTAGGGTTAGGTTTAGGGTGAGGGTTAGGGATAGTGTGAGGTTTAGGTTAAGGGTTAGGTTTAGAGTTAGGAGGAGGTTAAGGGTTAGGGTGAGAGTTAGGGTGAGGGTAAGGGTTACGTTTAGGGTTAGGGTTGGAGTGAGGGTTAGTGTGAGGGTTATAGGGTTAGGGTTAGGGTGACGGTTAGGGTGAGGTTAGGGTTAGGGATGGGGTGAGGGTTAGGGTGAGTGTAAGAGTTCAGGTGAGGGATAGGGTGAGGGTGAGGGTTAGGGTTAGGGTTAGGGTGAGGGGTAGAGTGAGGGGTAGGATTAGCGTTAGGGTTAGGGTGAGGTTTAGGCTGAGGGTTTTCTTTCGTGGTATGGTTAGGTTTAGGGTGAGGGTTAGGTTGAGGGTGTGGGTTTGGGTTAGGGTAAGTGTTAGGGTTAGGTTGAGGGTTGGGGTTAGGTTGAGGGTTATGGTGAGGGCTAGAGTGAGGGTGAGGGTTAGGTTTAGTGTTAGGGATAAGGTTTAGGGTTAGGGTAAGGGTTAAGCTGAGGGTTAGGGTGAGGGTTAGGGTTAGGGTAGGGAGAATGATAGGTTTAGTGTTAGAGTGAGATGTAGGTTTAGTGTGAGTGGTAGGGTCAGGTTTAGGGTTTGAGTTAAGGTGAGGGTAAATGTTAGGATGAGGGTTAGGGTGAGGGTGAGCATTAGGGTTAGGGTCAGAGTTAGGTTTAGCTTTAGGTTTTGGGTGAGTGTTAGGGTTAGTGTGAGAGTTAGAGTGAGGTTGAGGGTAAGGGTTAAGGTGAGGGTTAGGTTGAGGTTGAGAGATAGGGTATGGGTGAGCTTTAGGGTGAGGGTTATGGTTAGGGTTAGGGTTAGGATTAGGTTGAGGGATAGGGTGAGGGTTAGCGTTAATATTAGGGTTAAGGTCAGTGTTAGGGTGAGGGTTAGGGTTAGGGTTAGGGTTAGGATGAGGGTTAGGGTAAGGGGTGGGGTTAGGGTTAGGGTGAATGTTAGGATTAGGGTGACGGTTAGGGTAAGGGTAAGGGTTAGGGTTAGGGTGAGGATAAGGATTAGGGTGAGGGTGAGCATTAGTGTTAGGTTTAGGGTGATGGTGAGGGTGAGGGTTAATGTTAGGGTGAGAGTGAGGCTGATGTTGAGGGTTAGGGTTAGTGTAATGGTTAGCGTTAGGGTTAATTTGATGTTTAGGGTGAGTTTTTGGGTTAGGGTGACCTTTAGGTTTAGGCTGAGTGTTAGGTTTAGGGTTAGGGTGAGGGTTAGGGTTAGTGTGATGTTTAGGGTGAGGGTGAGGCTGAGGGTGAGGGTTTGCGTTCAGGTGAGGGTTGGGGTTAAGGTGAGGGTTAGGGTTAGGGTGAGGGTGATGGTGAGGTTGAAGGTTAGGTTGAGCATGAGGGTTAGGGTTAGGGTTAGGGTGAGGTTTAGTTTTAGGGTTAGTGTTAGGTGAGTGTTACAGCGAGGGATAGGGTTAGGGTTAGGGTGAGAGTTAGAATTACTGTGTGGGTTAGGGTTATGGTTAGGGTGAGGTTAAGGATTAAGGTTAGGTTTAGGTTGAGGGTGAGGATTAGGGTTAGGGTTAGGGTTATGGGGAGGGTTAGGGTGACGGTTAGGTTTAGGTTTAGGCTAAAGTTTAGGGTGAGGGTTATGGTGACGGTTAGGGTCATGGCTAGGGTGAGGGTAAGGTTTAGCGTGAGGGTTAGAGTGAGGGTGAGGGTTAGGGTTAGGGTTAGGATGAGGGATAGTGTAGGGTTAGGGTTAGGTTTAGGGTGAGGGTTAGGGTGAGGTTAAGTGTTCTGATGAGGGTTACGGTGAGAATGAGTGTTAGGGTTAGGTTTAGGGTTAGGGGTAGGGTGAGGGTTAGAGTTAGTGTGAGGGTTAATGTCAGGGTTTTGGTAAGTTTTAGGTTTAGGTCTAGGGTGAGGTTTAGGGTGAGGGTTAGGGTTAGTGTTAGGGTAAGTGTTACGGTTTGGGTGAGGGTTAGGGTGAGGGTTAGGGTTAGGGTGAGGTTTAGGATAAGGATTAGTGTGAGGGTTAGGAGGAGAGATAGGTTGAGGGTTAAGGTTAGTGTGAGGGTTAGGATTAGAGTTAGGGTGAGGGTAAAGTTTAGGGTGAGGTTTAGGGTGAGGGTGATTGTTACGGATAGCTTTAGGTTTAGGGTGAGGGTGAGGTTTCGGTTTTGCATTAGGTTTAGGTTGAGGGTTATGGTGAGGATTAGGTTCACGTTTAGGGTAAGGGTGAGTGTTAGGGTTAGCGTTATGATGAGTGTAAGTGTTAGGGTGAGGTTTAGGGTTAGGTTTAGCTTCAGGGTTAGGGTGAGGGTTAGGGTTATGCTTAAGGTTATCGTGAGGGTGAAGGTGAGGGTTTGGGTTAGGGTGAGGGTGAGGGTGAGGGTTAGGGTTAGCCTTAGGTTGAGGGTGAGGGTTGGAGTTAATGTGAAGTATAGGTGAGGGTGCGGGTAAGGGTTAATGTGAGGGTGAGTGTGAAGATTAGGTTTGGCGTTAGGGGTAGATGTAGGGTTAGTGTGAGGTTTAGGGTTAGTATTAGGGTTAGCGTTAGGATTAGGCTGAGGGTGAGGGTGAGGTTGAGGGTGAAGGTGAGTTTAGGGTTAGGGTTAGGGTTAGAGTTATGGTTAGGTTGAGCGCTGGGATAATGGTGAGGGTTAGGTTTAGCGTTACGTTTAGGGCGAGGGTTGAGTGTTAGGGTTAGGGTTAATGTGAGGGTGAGGGTTAAGGTTAGGTTGAGGGTTAGGTTTAGGGTGATGTTTAGGGTGAGGGTGAAGGTGAGTGTGAGGGTTCGGGTGAGGGTTAGGGTTAGGGTGAGGGTTATTGTTAGGTTTAGGGATAGGGTGAGTGTAAGGGTTACGAAGACAGTTACGGTGAGGGTGAGGGTTAGGGTTAGGGTTAGGGTTAGGGTTAGGGTTAGGGTAAGGGTTAGGGTTAGGTTAGGGTGAGTGTTAGGGTGAGGTTTAGGGTGAAGCTTAGGGTTAGTTTTAGGGTTTGGGTTAGGGTGAGGGTTAGGGTGAGGGGAAGGTGTAGGGTGTAGGTTAGAGAGAGGGTAAGGGATAGGGTTATGGTGAGGTTAAGGGTTAGGCTGAGGCTTAGGTTGAGAGTGAGCATTTGTGTTAGCAACAGGGTTGGGTTGATGGTGAGGGTTAGCGTTAGGCTGAGGGGTAGTTTTAGGGTTAGGGTGAGGGTTAGGGTTAGGGTTTGGGTGAGGGTGAGGTTAAGGGTCAGATTGAGGTTGAGGGACAGGGTTAGGGTTAGCCTTAGGGTGAGGGTGAGGGTTAGGCTTAGGGTTAAGGTGAGTGTGAGTCTGAGGGTTAGGTTTAGGATTAGGGTTTGGGTTAGGCTGAGGTTGAGGGTATTAGTTAGGGTGAGGGCTAGGGTTAGGGGTAGAGTTAGGGTTAGGGTTAGCTTTAGGGTTAGTATTAGGGTTAGGGTTAGGATTGGGCTGAGGGTTAGGGTGAGGGTGAGGGTGAAGTTGAGGTTTAGGGTTAGGGTTAGGGTTAGAGTTAGGACTAGTTTGAGTGCTAGGATGTGGGTAAAGATTAGGGTTAGCATTAGGGTTATGGTGAGGCTTAGGGTGAGGGTTGAGTGTTACATTTATGGTTTGGGTGAGGGTGAGGTGTAGGTTTACTGTAAGGGTGAGGGTTAGGGTTAGGATGGGGGTTAGAATTACAGTGAGGGTGAAGGTGAGGGTGAAGGTTAGGATTAAGGTTAGGGTTAGGGATAGGATGAGGGTGAGAGTGAGGGTTTGGGTGTTTTTGAGGGTTAGGGATATGGTTAGGGTGAGTGGTAGGGTGAGAGTTAGGGTTAGGGTTAGGGTTAGGATGAGGGTTAGGGTAAGGTGTAGGGTTAGGGTTAGGCTGAATGTTAGGATTAGGGTGAAGGTTATGGTAAGGGTAATGTTTAGGGTTAGGGTGAGGTTAAGGATTAGAGTGAGGGTTAGGGTTAGGGTTAGTGTTAGGATTAGGGTGAGGGTTAGCGTGGGGCTTAGAATTATGCGTAGGGTTAGGGTTAGTGTTAGGTTTAGGGTTAGTGAGAGGGTTAGGTTGAGGGTGAGGGTGAGGGTTCAGATGAGGTTTCGGGTGAGGGTGAGTGTTAGGGTGTGGGTTAGGGTTCGGTTTAGGGTGAGGGTTAGGGTGACTGTGAGTGTTAGGGTGAGGGTGAAGGTTAGGATAAGTTTTGGGGTGAGGATTAGGCTTAGGCTGAGGGTTAAGGTGAGGTTTAGGGTTAGAGTTAGGGTTAGTGTAAGGGATAGAGTTAGGGTGAAGGTTAGGGTTAGGGTTAGAATTAGGGTTAGGGTGAGGGATAGGGTGAGGGTTAGGGTGAGGGATAGCGTTAGGGTTAGGGTGAGGGTTAGGGTTAGGTTTAGGGTGAGGTTTAGGTTTAGGGTGAGGTCTGTGGTGATGGTTAGGGTTAGAATGAATGTGAGGGTGAGCTTGAGGGTTTCGGTTAGGTAAGGATTAGGGTTAGGCTTAGGGTGAGGATTAGGGTGAGGGTGAGGTTTAGGTTGAGGGTTAGGGTTAGGGTCAGGCTGAGGGTTAGGGTGAGGGTTAGTGTTCGGTTGAGCATGAGGTTTCAGGTGAGGTTGAAGGTTCGGGTGTGGGCTTGGGTTAAGTTTAGGGTGAGGGTTAGGGTGACGGTAAGTGTTAGGATTAGGTTTAGGGTGAGGATTAGATTTAGGGTGAGGATTAGGGTCAGGTGTAGGTTTAGGGTTAGGGAGAGGGTTAGGGTTAGGGTGAACGTTAGGGTTAGTTTGAGGGTTAGGGTGAAGGTGAGTTTGAGGTTGAGGGTTAGACTGAGGGTGATAGTGACGGTGAGGTTTAGGGTTAGGATTCGGGTTAGCGTTAGGGTGAGGGTTAGGGTTAGGGATAGGGTGAGGGCGAGGGTGAGGGTGAGGTTTAGGGTTAGGGTGAGGGTGAGGGTTAGGTTGAGGGGTAGGGTTAGGGATAGCATAAGGGTTAGGGTTAGGGTGAGGTTTAGGGTTAGTTTTAGGGTTAGGTTGAGGGTGATGGTGAGGGTTAGGGTTAGGGTTAGGGTGAGGGTTAGTGTGAGTGTTAGGTTTAGGGTTAGGGTAAGGTTTAGGTTTAGGTTGAGGGTTAGTTTTAGGTTTAGGGTTAGATTGAGGGTAATGCTGAGGGTTAAGGTTAGAGTTAGTGTGAGATTAAGTGTTAGGGTGAGGATTATGGTGAGGGTTAGTGTTAAACATAAGGTTTAGGGTGAGGGTTAGGTTTACGGTTAGGGTTAGGTTTAGCGTAAGGGTTAGGGTTAGGGTAAGGGTTAGGGTTAGGATTAGGGTTAGGGTTAGGTTTAGGTTGAGGTTTAGGCCTAGGGTTAGCGTTAGGTTAAGGGTTAGGGTTAAGTTTAAGGTTAGGTTAAGGTTAGGGTTAGCGTGAGGGTTAGGGTTAGGGTGATATTTAGGGTGATGGTGAGTGTTAGGGTGTCGGGGAGGTTGAGGGTGAGGGTTTGTGTGAGGTTGAGGGTGAGTGGGAGTGTGACGGTGAGGGTTAGGTTTATGGTTTGGTTTAGGGTGAGGATTAGGTGAGGGTGAGGGTTAGGTTTAGGTTGAGGGTTCGGGTTAAGGTTTGGGTTAGGGTTAGGGTGAAGGTAAGGGTGAGAGGTAGGGTTAGGGTTAGGATGAGGGTTAGGCTTACTGTGAGGGTTACGGTTAGTGTTTGGGTTAGTGTGAGGATAAGGATTAGGGTGAGGGTTAGGTTGAGACTGAGGTTTATGGTTAGCATTAGGGTTAGGGTCAAGGTTAGATTGGGGATTAGGGTGAGGGTTAGCATTAGGGTTAGGGTTAGGGTTAGGTTGAGTGTTAGGGTTAGGGTGCATGTTAGGGTTAGGGTTAGAGTGAGGTTGAGGGTCAGGGTTAAGGTTAGGATTAGGTTTAGTGTTAGGGTGAGGCTGAGGGTGAGGGTGAGGGTGAGGGTTAATGTTATGGTTAGGTTTAGGATGAGGGCTAGGGTGAGGGTGATGTTTTTGTTTGGGAAAGTTCTGGGTTAGGTTTAGGGTGAGGATTAGGGTGGGGGTGAGGTTTAAGGTGAGGGTTAGGGTTAGGGTGATGTTTAGTGTGAGGGTGAAGGTGAGAGTGAGGATTTGGGTGAGGGTTAGGGTTAGGGTGAGGATTAGGGTTAGGGTTACGGTTAGGGTTAGTGTGTGGGTAAGGGTTATGATGACAGTTAGGGTGAGGGTGAGTGTTAGGGTTAAGTTTAGGCTTAGGGTGAGGGTTAGGGTGAGGGTTAGGGTTAGGGTTAGGGTTAGGGTGAGGGTTAGCGTGAAGTTTAGGGTTTGGGTTAGGTTTTGGGTTAGGGTGAGGGTTAGGGTGAGGAGAAGGTGTAGGGTGAGTGTTAGGGAGAGGGTGAGGGATCGGGTTATGTTGAGGGTAAGGGTTAGGCTGAGGCTTAGGTTGAGAATGAGCATTTGTGTTAGCACAGGGTTGGGTTGAGGGTGAGGGTTAGGTTTAGGCTGAGGGGTAGTTTTAGGGTTAGGGTGAGGGTTAGGGTTAGGGTTAGGGTGAGGTTAAGGGTTAGGGTGTGGGTGAGGGTGAGGGTTATGTTTAGACAGGTTGAGGGTGAGTGTTTGGGTTAGGGTTAGTGTGAGTGTGAGTGTGAGGGTTAGGTTTAGGATTAGGGTTAGGGTTAGGATTAGCTGAGGTTGAGGGTATGAGTGAGGGTGATGGCTAGGGTTAGGGGTAGAGGTAGGGTTAATGTTAGGTTTAGGGTTAGTATTAGGTTTAGGGTTAGGATTAGACCGAGGATGTGGGTGAGGCTGAGGGTGAAGTTTAGGTTTAGGTTTAGGGTTAGGGTTAGAGTTAGGGTTAGGTTGAGCGCTAGGATGAGGGTGAGGGTTAGGATTAGCATTAGGGTTAGGTTGAGGCTTAGGGTGAGGGTTGAGTGTTAAGTTTACGGTTAGGGTGAAGGTGAGGGTTAGGTTTAGTGTGAGGGTGAGGGTCTGGGTTAGGATTAGGGTTAGGGTTAAATTTAGGGTGAGGGTGATGGTGAGGGTTAGAATTAGGATTAGGATTAGGGTTAGAGTTAGGTGAGAGTGAGGGTGAGGTTTAGGTTTTGGGTTAGAATTTGGGTGAGGATGAGGGTTAGGATTAGGATTAGGGTTAGGGATAGGGTGAGGGTGAGGGTCAGGCTTAGGGTTAGGATTAGTGTTAAGGTTAGTGTGAGGATCAGGGTTAGGATGAAGGTTAGGGTGAGGGTGAGAAGGAGGGTGAGGATTAGGGTTAGCTTTAGAGTTAGGGTTAGGGTGAGGGTTAGGGTGAGGTTTAGGGTTAGGGTGAGGGTTTGGGTTAGGGTTAGGTCTAGGCTGAGGGTTAGGTATAGGGTAAGGGTTAGGGTTACGTTGAGGGTTAGGGTTAGGGTTAGTGTTAGGGTGAGGGTGAGGGTGAGGGTTAGGTTTAGGATTCGATTTAGGGTTAGTGTAAGGTTTAGAGTTAGGGTGAAGGGTAGGGTTAGGGTTAGGATTAGGGTTAGGATAATGGTTAGGGTGAGGTTTAGGTTTAGGTTTAGGGTAAGTGTGAAGGTTAGGGTTAGGTTTATTTTGAGGTTCAGGTTTAGGGTGAGCGCTACGGTGAGGATGAGGGTTAGGGTGAGTATGAGGGTGAGGTTGAGGGTTTCGGTTAGGTAAGGGTTACGGTTAGGGTTAGGGTGAGGATTAGGGTGATGGTGAGGTTTAGGTTGAGGGTTAGGGTTAGGGTGATGGTTACGGTGAGGATAAGGGTTAAGGTGATTACTCGCGTTTGGGTTCGGGTGAGGGTACGGGTGAGGTTGAGGGTTCGTGTGTGGTTTAGGATTAGGTTTAGGGTGAGGGATAGGGTGACATTGAGGGTTAGGGACAGGGTTAGGGTTAGGATTAGCGTTAGGGTGAGGGTGAGGTTAAGGGTGAGGGGTAGGGTTAGGTTTAGGGAGAAGGTTAGGGTTAGGGTGAGGGTTTGGGTTAGTTTGAGGGTTAGGGTGACGGTGAGTTTGAGGTTGAGGGTTAGGGTGAGGGTGATGGTGACGGTGAGGGTTAGTGTTAGGGTTAGGATTCGGATTAGGGTTAGGCTGAGGTTTAGGGTTATGTTTAGGGTTAGGGTGAGGGTGAGGCTTAGTGTTAGGTTTCAGGTGAGGTTTAGGTTTAGGGTGAAGGCTACGGTGAGGGTTAGAGTGAGTTTGAGGCTGAGATGGAGAGTTAGGTTTAGGGTGAATATTAGGGTTAGGGTTAGGGTGAGGGTTAGGGTTAGGGTGATGTTTAGGGTGAGGGTGAGAGTTAGGGTGAGGGTGAAGGTGAGAGTGAGCGTTCGGGTGAGGGTTAGTGTTATGGTGAGGCTTAGGGTTAGGGTTAGGTTTAGGGTGAGAGTGAGGGTAAGGTTGAGGCTGACAGTTAGGGTGAGGGTGAGGTTTAGGTTAGGTTAAGGTTTAGGGTTATGGTGAGGTTTAGGGTTAGGGTTAGGGTGAGGTATAGGGTGTAGGTAGTTAGGGTTAGGCTTTGGGGTAGGGGGAGGTTAGGGTGAGGGGAAGGGGTAGGGTGAGCTTTAGGGAGAGGGTGAGGAACAGGATTATGCTGATGCTAAGGGTTAGGCTGAGACATAGGTCGAGAGTGAGCACTTGTGTTAACATCAGTGTTGTGTTGAGGGTGAGGGTTAGGGTTAGGCTTAGGGGTAGTTTTAGGCTTAGGGTTTGGGTTAAGGTGAGGTTAACGGTTAGGGTGAGGGTGAGGGTGAGGGTTATGGTTAGCCTTAGGGTAAGAGTGAAGGTTAAGTTTAGATTTAGGGTGAGTGTGAGCGTGAGGGTTACGTTTAGGATTAGGGTTAGGGTTAGGGTTAGTCTGAGGTTGAGGGTATGAGTGAGCATGAGGGCTAGGGTTAGGGGTAGAGGTAGGGTTAGTGGTAGGTTTAGGGTGAGTATTAGGGTTAGGGTTAGGATTAAGCTGAGGGTGAGGGTGAGGGTGAAGTTGTGGTTTAGGTTTAGGGTTAGGGTTAGAGTTAGGGTTAGGTTGAGTGCTAGGATGAGGGTGAGGGTTAGGGTTAGCGTTAGGGTTAGGGTGAGGCTTAGGGTGAGGGTTGAGTGTTAGGGACAGCGTTAGGGTGAGGGTGAGGGTTAGGGTTAGGGTGAGGGTGAAGGTTAGGGTTAGGTTGGGGGTTAGAGTTACAGTGAGGGTGAGGGTGAGAGTGAAGGGTAGCATTAGTGTTAGGGTTAGGGATAGGATCAGTGTGAGGGTGAGGGTGAGGGTGTTTTAGAGGGTTAGGGATAGGGTTAGGGTTAGTGTTAGTGTGAGGGTTAGGGTTATGGTTAGGATGAGGGTTAGGGTAAGGTGTAGGTTTAGGGTTAGGCTGTATGTTAGGATTAGGGTGAGGGTTATGGTAAGGGTAAGGGTTAGGTTTAGGGTGAGGTTAAGGATTAGGGTGAGGGTGAGGGTTAGGGTTAGTGTTAGGGTTAGGGTGGGGTTTAGAGTTATGGTTAGGTTTAGGGTGAGAATTAGGGTTAGGGTTAGTGTGAGGCTTAGGTTGAGGGTTCGGGTTAGGGTGTGGGTTCAGGTTAGGGTTCGGTTTAGGGTGAGGTTTAGGTTGACAGTGAGGTTTAGGGTGAGGGTGAGGGTTAGGATAAGGTTTTGGGTGAGTTTTAGGGTTATGGTGAAGATTAGCGTGAGGGGTAGGCTTCAGGTTAGGGAGAGGGTTAGGGTTTGTTTGAGGGTTAGGATTAGGGTTAGAGTTAGGTTTAGTATGAGGATAAAGGTTAGGGTGAGGGTAAGGTGAGGGTTAGGGTTAGGGTTAGGGTTAAGGTTAGGGTTAGAGTTAGGTTTAGGGTAAGTGTTAGGGTTAGGGTGAGGGTTAGGTTTAAGGTTAGCGTTAGGGTTAGGGTTAGGGTTAGGGTTAGGTTTAGGGTGAGGGTCAGGGTTAGGGTTTGGGTGAGGGTGAGGTTTAGTGTGAGGGTTAGGTTTAGGGTTCGGTTAGGCTGAGGGTGAGGGTTAGGGTTAGGTTTAGGTTTAGGGTAAGGGTTAGGGTTAGGGTGAGGGTTATGTTTAGGGTTAGGGTTAGGTTGAGGCTGAGGCTGAGGGTTAGGGTTAGTGTGAGGATAAGGTTTAGGCTGAGGATTAAGTTGAGGTTGAGGTTTAGGGTTAGCATTATTGTTAGGGTGAGGATTAGGGTTAGGGTTAGGGTAAGGGTTAGGGTTAGGTTTTGGGTAAGGGTTAGGTTTAGGCTTAGGGTTTGGTTTAGGGTTAGGATGAGTGTTAGGCTTAGGTATAGGGTTAGGGTGACGGTTAGGCTTAGGGTTAGGTTTAGGGTTAGGGTGAGTGTGAGGCTTAGGGATAGGGTTAGGGTGAGGGTTAGGTTTAGGGTTAGGGTTAGGGTTAGGTTGATTTTTGTGGTGTCAGTGAGGGTTAGGATGAGGGTGAGGATGAGCATGAGGTTTAGGGTAAGGCTGAGGGTTAGTGTGAGGGTGACGGTTAGGGTTAGGTTCAGGGTGAGGTTAAGGGTTAGGGTTAGGATTAGGGTTAGTGTAAGCGTTAGGCTGAGGGTGAGGGTGAGGTTGAGTGTGAGTGTGAGGGTTAGTATGAGGGTTAGGGTTCGACTGAGAGTTAGGGTGAGGGTGAGGGTGAGTTTGAGGGTTAGGGTTAGGGTGAGGTTTAGGGTGAGTTTTAGGGTTAATGTTAGGGTTAGAGTTAGGGTGAAGTTAAGGGTTATAGTGAGAGTTATTGTGAGGGTGAGGGTTAGGGTTAGGGTGAGGGTAAGGGTTAAGGTGAAGGTTAGGGTGAGTTTTTGGGTTCAGGTTAGCTTTATGGATAGGTTGATGGTGAGGGTTAGGGTCATGGTTAGGTTTAGGGTGAGGGATAGGGTTAGTGTATGGGTTAGGGTGTTTGGGTGAGGGTTAGGTTTAGGTTTAGGGTTAGGCTGAGAGTTAGGATGAGGGCAAGTTTTAGGGTGATATTTAGGGTGAGGTTGAGTCTTAGGGTTAGCATTAGTCTTAGTGTGATGGTTAGGGTTAGGTATAGCATTAGGGTTAGTGTTAGGATTAGGGTGAGGTTTAGGATTAGGGTTAAGGTGAGGGTGAGGTTTAGGGTTAGTATTAGGTTTGCGGTTAGGATTAGAGTGAGGGTGAGGGTGATGGTTAGGTTTAGGATTAGGTTTAGGGTTAGGGTGAGGCTGAGGTTGAGGATGAGGTTGATGGTGAGGGTTAGGATTAGGGTTAGACAGGGTGAGTGCTAGGGTGAGGGCGAGGGTTAGGGTGAGGGTAAGGGTGAGGTTGGGGTTTTAGGTTAGGAAAGGGTTAGGGTTAGGTTTAGGGTGAGGATTAGGCTGAGGGTGAGGTTGAATTTGAGGGTTAGGTTAAGGTGAGGGTTAGGGTTATGCTGAGGGTTAGAGTTAGGATTAGGGTTAGGGTTAGACTGAGGGTGAGAGTGAGAGTGAGGGTGAGGGTTAGGGTGTAGGTGAGGATAGGGTTATGGTGAGGGTTAGGTTTACTGTGAGGGTTAGGTTTAGGGTTAGGGTGACGGTAAGGGTTAGGGTGAGGGTTAGGGTGACGGTGAAGTTTAGGGTTAGCATTAGGTTTAGCCTTAGTGTTAGGATGAGTGTTAGGGTTAGGGTTAGGGTTAGGGTGAAGGTGAGGGTGAAGGTTAGTGTTAGGGTGAGGTTTAGGGTTAGGGTTAGGGTGAGGGTGAGGGTTAGGGTGAGGGTAAGTGTGAGGGTGAGGGTTAGGGTTAGGCTGAGGGTTAGGGTTAGCATTAGGGTGAGGGTGAGGGTGAGTTACGGTGAAGTTTTGGATTAAGGTTAAGGATATGGTGAGGATTAGGGTTAGGGTTAGGTTGAGGGTGAGGGTTAGTGTGAGGCGTAACATTAGAATTTGGGTGAGGGTTAGGTTTAGTGTGAGGGTTATCGTTAGGTTTAGGGTGACGGTAATGGTTAGGGTCACGGTTAAGATAGTGTGAGGTAAGGTGAGGGTTAGAGTTAGGGTGATGGTTAGAGATAGGTTTAGGGTTAGGGTGAGGGTTAGGGTTAGGGTTAGGATTAGAGTTAGGGTGAGGGTAAGGCTTAGGGTGAGGGTTAGGGTGAGGGTTCGGATGAGGTTTAGCGTTAGGGTGAGGGTTAGGATTAGGGTTAGTGTGAGCGTTAGGGTTAGGGTGATGTTTTGGGTGAGGTTGAGGATTAATGTGAGGGTGAGCTTGAGGGTGAGGGTTAGGGTGCGGGTGGGGGTGAGGGTGAGTGTGAGGGCTAGGGTTAGGTTTGGGTGATGGTGAGGGTTAGGGTTAGGATTAGGGTTAGTGTTAGGGTAAGGCTGAGGGGGAAGGGGCGGTTGAGTGTGAGGTTTAGGCATAGGGTTAGGGTTAGGGTGAGGGTTACTGTTAGGTTTAGGGTTAGTATAAGTGTTAGGCTGAGGGTAAGGGTTACGGTTAGTGTGAATGTTAGGTTTAGTGTTAGGGTTTGGGTTAGGTTGAGGGTAAAGGTTAGGGTGAAGGTTAGGGAGAGTGTGAAGGTTAGTGTTATGGTGAGGGTTCGGGTGAGGGTTAGGGTTAGGGTTATGGTTAGGGTTAGCGTGAGGGTTAGAGTGAAGGTTAGGTTTAGGTTTAGGGTGAAGGTGAGGGTTAGGGTGAGGGTGAGGCTTAGGTTTAGAATGAGGGTTAGGGTTAGGGTTCAGGTTCGGGTTAGGTTTAGGGTGAGGGTTAGAGTTATGGTTAGGTTTAGTGTGAGGATCAGGGTGAGGGTTAAGGGGAGGGTTAGGGTTAAGGTTAGGGATAGGGTGAGGATTATGGTTAGGTATACAGTGAGGGTTAGGCTGAGGAGTAGGGTTAGGTTTAGGGTGAGGGTTAGTTTTAGTGTGAGGATGAGGGGTAGGGTTAGGGTGAGGGTAAGTGTTTGGTTGAGGGTTAGGGAGAGGTTTAGGGTGAGTTTTAGGGTTAGGGTTTGGGTTAGGTTTAGGGTTAGGGTAATTGTTAGAGTTAGATTTAGCGTTAGGGTGAGGGTGATGGTTAGGGTTAGCGTGAGGGTTACTGTTAGGGTGAGGGTGGGATTGAAGGTTAGGTTTAGGATTAGAGTTAGGGTTAGCATAATGTTTAGGGGGATGGGGAGCTTGAAGTTGAGGGTTAGGGTTAGGTTTAGGGTTAGGGTGAGGGCTAGGTTGAGGGTGAGTTTTAGGGTGAAGGTGAGGGTGAAGGTTTCGTTTAGGTAAGTTTTAGGGTTAGGGTGAGGATTAGGGTGAGGGTGAGGGTCAAGCTGAAGTTAGGTTTAGGGTGAGGGTTTGGGTTAGGGTTAGGGTGAGGGTTAGGGTTAGGGTGATGGTTTGGGTCAGGGTGAGGGTTAGAGTAACGGTGAGGGCTAGGGTGAGGGTGAGGGTGAGGTTGACGTTTAGTGTTAGGGTTAGGTTTAGGGTGAGTGTGAGTGTGAGAGTTAGGATTAGGAATAGGGTTAGGGTTAGGGTTAGGCTGAGGGTGAGGGTCAGGGTGAGGGTGAAGTTTAATTTTAGTGTTAGGATTAGGGTTAGGGTGAGGGTCAGTTTTAGTGTGAGTGTAAGGGTGAAAGTTAGGGTTAGTGTCAGGGTTAGGGGGACGGTTAGGGTTTGGGTGATGTTTAGGGTGAGGGTGAGGTTTAGGGTGAAGATGAGGGTTCGGTTGAGGGTGATGTTAGGGTGAGGGGTCGGGTTAGGGTGTGGGTGAGGATTAGGTTTAATGTGAAGATTAGCATTAGGTTTAGGGTTAGTGTGACGGTGAGGGTGAGGGTAGGGTAAGGGTTAGGTTGAGGGTTAGGTTTAGGGTTAGGGTTAGGGTGATGGTTAGGGTTAGGGGTAATGTTAGGGTTAGGGTGAAGTGTAGGTTGATTGTGAGGGTTAGGGTTAGGGGTAGGGTCAGGTTGAGGGTTAGGTTTAGGGTTAGCGTTAGGGTGAAGTTGAGGGTTAGGGTAAGAGTTTGGTTAGGGTGAGTTTGAGGGTGAAGTTTAGGTTTAGGATTAGGATTAGGGTTAGGGTTAGGGTGAGTGTTAGGGTGAGGGTGATGGTGAGGGTGAGGGTTAGTGAGGGTGAGGGTTAAAGTTAGGGTGAGGATTAATTTTAGGCTTAGTGTTAATGTTATGGAGAGGGTAAGGGTTAAGGTGAAGTTTAGTGTGAGGATGAGGGTTAGGGTTAGTGTTAGGGTTACTGTGAGGGTTAGGGTGAGGTTTAGGGTTATTGTTAGTGTTAGGGTGAGGATGAGGTATAGGATGAGTTTTAGGGTTAGGGTGAGGGTTAGGGATAGTGTTAGGTTAGGGTGAGGGTGAAGGTGAGTGTTAGGTATAGGTGTAGGTTTACAGTTTGGGTGAGTGTGAGGGTTAGGATTAGGGATAGGGTTGTGGTTAGGATGAGGGTTAGGCTGAGGGTTAGAGTTAGGGTGAAGGTTAGGTTTAGGGTTAGGGTTAGGGTGAGGTATAGGGTGTGGGAAAGGGTTAGAGTGAGGGTTAGGGTGAGGGTGAGGGCTAGGGAGAGGGGGAGGGTTAGTGTTAGCATTAGGGTTAGGGTGAGCGTGTGGTTTAGGTTGAGGGTTAGGGTTAAGGTTAGGGATAGGGTGGGGATTAAGGTTAGGGTTAGGCATAGGGTGAGAGTTAGGCTGAGGAGCAGGCTTAGGTTTAGGATGAGGGTTAGGTTTCTTGTGAGGATTAGGGTTAGGGTTAGGGTGAGTTTTAGTTTTAATGTGAGGGTTAGGGTTACGGTTAGTGTGATGGTAAGGGTTAGGGTGAGGTTTAGGGTGTGGTGAGGTTTAGGGTTAGCATTAGGTTTAGGTTTAAGATTATGATGAGGGTTACATTTAGGGTGAGGGTGGGGTGAGGCTTAGGTTTAGGATGAGGGTTATGGTTAGGGTGAAAGTTAGGGTGAGTTTAAGAGTTAGGGTGAGGGTTAGCTTTATGGTTAGGTTTGGTGTGAGGGTTAGGTTTAGGTTGAGGGTTAGGTTTAGGGTGAGGTTTAGGGTTAGGGTTAGGATGAGAGTTAGGGTTAGGTTTAGTGTTAGAGTGAGGTTGAGGGTTATGGTCAGGGATAGGTGGAGGATTAGGTTGAGGGTTAGGGTTAGGGTAAGTGTTAGGGTTACGTTTAGGCTGAGGGTGAGGGAGAAAGTAAGGGTGAGGGTTAGGGTTAGGGTTAGGGTGAGGGGTAGTATGAGGGGTAGGGTTAGGGTTAGGGTGAGGTTTAGTGTGAGGGTTAGGGTTAGGGTTAGGTTTAGGTTTAGTGTGAGGATAAGGGTTAGGTTGAGGTTTAGTTTGAGGGTGAGGGTTAGGGTTATCGTTAGGCTTAGGGTGAGGGTTATGGTGAGGGTTAGGGGTAGGCTTAGGTTTAGGGTTAAGTTTAGGGTGAGGGTTAGGGTTAGAGTGATGTTTAGGGTGAGGGTGAGCGTTAGGATCAGGGTGAGGGTGAGGATTAGGTTGAGGTTGAGGGTGAGGGTTTCAGTTAGGGTTAAGGTGAGGGTGAGGGTTAGAGTTAGGTGTAGGATTAGGGTTAGGTTTAGGATTGGATTTAGGGTGAGGGTTAGGTTTCGTGTGAGGGTTAGGATTAGGGTTAGGGTTAGGGTGATTTTAAGTGTTTAGGTGAGGGTTAGGATGACGGTTAGGGTGAGTTTTAGGGTTATGGTTTGGGTTAGGTTTAGGCTTAGGATTAATTGTTAGGGTTAGGGTTAGGGTTAGCGTGATGGTGAGGGTTAGCGTTAGTGTTAGTGTTAGGGTGAGGGTGGGTTTGAAGTTAGGGTTAGCATTAGGGTTAGGGTTAGTGTAATGTTGATGGGGAAGTGGAGGTTGAGGGTGAGGGTTAGGGTTAGATTTGGGGGTAGGGTGAGGGCTTGGTTGAGGGTGAGTTTTAGGGTGATGTTGTGGGTGAGGGTATAGGTTAGGTAAGTGTTAGGGTTAGGGTGAGGATTAGGGTGAGGGTGAGGGTTAAGCTGAGGTTAGGTTTAGGGTGAGGGTTTGGGTTAGGGTTAGGGTGAGGGTTAGGATGATGGTGAGGGTCTGGATGAGGGTGAGGGTTGGGTGAGGGTGATGGTGAGGGTGAGTTTTAGGGTTAGGGTTAGGTTTAGGGTGAGTGTGAGGGTGAGAGTTAGGATTAGGAATAGGGTTAGGGTTAGGGTTAGGCTGAGGGTGAGGGTCAGGGTGACGGTAAAGTTTTGGGTTAGTGTTAGGTTTAGGGTTAGTGTGACGGTGAGTGTGAGGGCTAGGTTAGGTATAGGTTGAGGGTTACGGTTAGGTTTAGGTTTAGGGTGATGTTTAGGGAGAGTGGTAATGTTAGGGTTTTGGTGAGGTTCAGGGTGAGTGTGAGTGTTAGGGTTAGGGTTAGGTTTAGGTTGAGGGTTAGGGTTAAGGTTAGGGTTAGGGTGAGAGGATGAGGGTTAGGGTGAGAGTTAGGGTTAGGTTGAGTTTGAGGGTGAGTGTTAGGTTTAGGAGTAGGATTACTGTTAGGTTTAGGGTGAGTATTACAGTGAGGGAGAGGGTTTGCGTGAGGTTTCGGGTTAGTGTGTGGGTGAGGGTTAGGGTTACAGTGAGGATTAGTTTTAGGCTTAGGTTTAAGGTTATGGTGAGGATAAGGGTTAGGGTGATGTTTAGTGTGAGGATGAGGGTTAGGGTTAGTGTTAGGGTTAGGGTGAGAGTTAGGGTTAGGGTTAGGTTGAGGGTGAGGTATAGGGTGAGTTTTAGGGTTAGGGTGAGGGTTAGGGACAGTGTTAGGTTAGGGTGAGGGTGAGGGTGAGTGTTAAGATTAGGTTTAGGTTTAAAGTTAGGGTGAGGGTTAGGATTAGCGTTAGGGTTAGGGTTAGGATGAGGGTTAAGCTGAGGGTTAGGGATAGGGTTAGTGTGAGGCTTAGGGTTAGGGTTAGGTTTAGGGTTAGGGTAAGGGTGAGGGTTAGGGTTAGATTTAGGGTTAGCATAAATTTTAGGATGAGGGTTAGGTTTAGGGCTAGTGTGAGGGTTAGGTTTAGGGTTAGGGTAAAGGTTAGGGTGAAGGTAAAGTTTAGGGTGAGGGTTAGAGTGAGAGTGAGGGTTAGGGTTAGGGGGTGGGTGAGGGTTAGGCTTAGGTTTAGGGTTAAGGTTAGTTTTCGGATGAGGGCTAGAGTGAGGGTGAGGATTAGTGTGAGGGTGAGGTGAGGGTGAGGTTTTCCTTTAGGTAAGGGTTAGGGTTAGGGTTAGGGTTAGGGTTAGGGTGAGTATGTGGTTTGGGGTTAGGGTTAGGGTGAAGGTCAGGTTGACGGTTAGTGTTAGGATGAGGGTTAGACTTAAGGTTAGGGTGAGGGTGAGGGTGAGGTTTAGGGTTAGGTTTAGTGTGAGGGTTAGGTTTACGGTGAGGGTTAGGGTTAGGGTGAGGGTTAGGGTTAGGGATACGGTGAGGGTTAGGGTTAGGGTGATGTTTAGTGTGATGGTGAGGGTTAGGGTGAGGGTGAGTGTTCTGTTGAGAATTAGGGTTAGGTTTAGGGTTAGGGATTGCATTAGTGTGAGGGTAAGTGTTGGGGTGAGAGTTAGAGTGAGGGTGAGGTTTAGGGTTAGGTTGAGTGTTAGGTTTAGGGTTAGGGTTATTGTGAGGGTGATGGTTAATGTGAGCCCTAAGTTTAGGGTTAGGGTTTGTTTGTGGGTTAGGGTGAGGATAAGGGTTAGGGTGAGATTTAGGGTGAGGGTGAGGGTTAGGGTTAGGGTGAGGGTAAGAGTTAGTGTGAGGGTTAGGCTGAGGGTTCAGGTTAGGGTTAGGGATAAGGTGAGGATTAGGGTTAGTGTGAGGGTTAGGATTAGGGTAAGTGTGAGGATAAGGGTTAGGGTGAGGGTTAGGTTGAAGGTGATGGTGAGGGTTAGGTTTATGGTTAGGGTTAGGGTGAGGGTTAGGGTTAGTGTGAGGGTTAGTGTGATGGTGAGGATCAGGGTGAGGGTGAGGGTTAGAATGAGGGTGAGGGTGAGGCTTAGATTTAGGATTAGGGTTAGGTTGAGTTTTAGGGCTAGAGTTAGTGTTAGGGTTATTGTTAGTGTTAGGGGTTGGGTTAGGGTGAGGGTGAGGGTGCGGTTCTGCATTAGGGTTAGGATTCAGGTTAGGGTGGTGGTGGGGTTGAGGGTTATGGTTAGGATTAGAGTTAGGGTTAGGGTAAGGCTGAGGGGGAAGGGGAGTTTGAGGGGGAGGGTTAGGGTTAGGATTAGTGTTAGGGTGAGGGCTAGCATGAGTGTGAGGGTTTTGGTGAGGGTGAGGCTGAGTGTTTAGGTTATGTAAGTGTTAGGGTTAGGGTGAGGATTAGGGTTATGGTGAGGATTAAGCTGAGGTTAGGTTTAGCATGATGGTTAGGGTTAGGGTTAGGGTGACGGTTAGGGTTAGGGTGATGTTAGGGTAAGGGTGAAGGCGAGAGTTAGAATTAGGAATAGGGTTAGTGTTAGGGTTAGGCTGAGGTGAGGGTCAGGGTGACGGTGAAGGTTAGGACTATGTTTAGGGTTAGGGTTGAGGGTAGTGTGAGGATTATGATTATGGTTATGGTTATGGTTATGGTTATGGTGAGGGTAAGGTTTAGGGTGAGGGTGAGGGTTAGGGTGAGGGTTAGGGTTAGGGTTAGGGGGAGGGTTCGGGTTAGTGTGATGTTTAAGGTGAGGGTGAGGTTTAGGGTGAGGATGAGAATTTGGGTGTGGGTGTGGGTTCAGGTGAGGTTTCGGGTTAGGGTGTGGGTGAAGATTAGGGTTAGATTGAGAGTTATCATTAGGTTTAGGTTTAGTGTGAGGGTGAGGGTGAAGGGTAGGGTTAGGGTTCGGTTGAGGGTTAGGGTTAGGTTAAGGTTTAGGGTGAGTGTTAGAGAGACGGGTAGGGTTAGGTTTAGTGTGAGGTTTAGGGTGAGTGTGAGGGTTAGGGTTAGGGTTAGGGTTAGGGTTAGGATGAGGGTTAGACTGCGGGTAAGGGTTATGGTTAGTGTGAGTGTTAGGGTTAGGGTTAGGTTTATGGTTAGGGTGAGAGTTATTGTTAGATTTAGGGTTAGCATAAGGGTTAGGCTGAGGGTTAGGGTTAGGGTTAGTCTGAGGGTTAGGTGTAGGGTTAGGGTAAGGTTTAGTGTGAGGGTAAAGTTTAGGTTGAGGGTTACGGTGAGTGTGAGGGTTAGGGTTAGGGTGAAGTTTAGGTTTAGTGTTAGGCTTAGGGTGAAGGTTAGGGTGTGGGTAAGTGTTAGGGTGAGGGTTAGGGTGAGGGTGAGGTGAGGGTTAGCATTAAGGTTAGGGTGAGGGTGAGGGTTAGGGTGACAGATTGGGTTAAGTTTAAAGATAGGGTGAGGATTAGGTTTAGGGTTAGGTTTAAGGTGAGTGTTAGGTGGAAGGGTAGGCTTAGGTTTAGGTTGAGGGTTAGGTTTAGTGTGAGGTTTAGGGTTAGGGTTAGGGTGACGGTAAGGGTTAGGGTGAGGGATCGGGTGAGGGTGAGGTTTAGGGTTAGCCTTAGGTTTATCTTTAGGGTTAGGATGAGAGTTACGGTTAGGTTTAGGGTTAGGGTGAATGTGAGGGTGAAGGTTAGTGTTAGGATTAGGGTTAGGGTTAGGGTTAGTGTGTGGGTGACGGTGAGGTTTAGGGTTAGGGTTAGTGTGAGGGTGAGAGTTAGGATTAGGAATAGTGTTAGGGTTAGGGTTAGGCTGAGGGTGAGGGTCAGGGTGAGGGAAAAGTTTAGGGTTAGAGTTAGGGTGAGGGTAAGTGTTAGGGTGAGGGTAAGGGTGAGGGTTAGGGTTAGAGTCAGGATTAAGTTGAGGGTTATTGTTTGGGTGATGGTTCGGGTGAGGGTGAGGATTAGGGTGAGGATGAGGTTTCGAGTGAGGGTGAGGGTGAGGGTGTGGGTTAGTGTGTGGCTGAGGATTAGGGTTAGGGTGAGGGTTAGAATTAGGTTTAGGGTTAGTGTGACGGTGAGAGAGGGGTAGGGTTAGGGTTTGGTTGAGGGTTAGGGTTAGGGTTAGGAGTAGGATAATTGTTAGGGAGAGGCGTAATGTTAGGGTTAAGGTGAGGTTTAGGGTGAGGGTGAGGGTTAGGGTTAGGTTGAGGGTTAGGGTTAGGCTTAGGGTGAGGGTTAGTGTTAGGGTGAGATTGAGGGTGAGGGTTAAGTTTAGGATTAGGACTAGGGTTAGGGTCAGGGTGAGTGTTAGTGTGAGGGTGAGGGTGAGGGTGAGAGTAAGGGTTAGTGTGTGGGTGAGGGTTAGGGTTAGGGTCAGGATTAGGTTTAAGCTTAGTGTCAAGATTATGGTGAGGTTTATTGTGAGGATGAGGATTAGGGTTAGTGTTAGTGTTAGGGTGAGGTTTAGGGTGAGGGTTATTGTTAGGGTCAGGGTTAGGGTGAGGGTGAGGTATATGGTGAGGTCAGGGTTAGGGTGAGGGTTAGGGATAGTGTGAGGTTATGGTGAGGGTGAGGGTGAGTGTTAGTTTTACGGTTAGAGTTAGGGTGAGGGTAAGGGTCAGGGTTAGGATTAGGGTTAGCATGAGGGTTAGGCTGAGGGTTAGATTTAGGGTTAGTGTGAGGGTTAGGGTTAGGGTTAGGTTTAGGGTTAGGTTTAGGTTTAGGGTGAGGGTTAGGTTTTGATTTAGGGTTAGCATAAGGTTTAGGCTGAGGGTTAGGGTTAGGGTTAGTGTGAAGTTTAGGTTTAGGGTTAGGGTAAGGTTTAGGGTGAGTGTAAATTTAGGGTGAGGGTTAGGGTGAGGGTGAGGGTTAGGGTTAGGGTGAGCGTTAGGGTGAAGTTTAGGTTTAGGGTTAGGGTTAGTGTGAGGTTGAGGGTGTGGGTAAGTGTTAGGGTGAGGGTTAGGGTGAGGGTGAGGTTTAGGTTTAGGGTGAGGGTAAGGGTTAGGGTGAGTGTGAGGGTTTCGGTTACCATTAGGGTTAGGGTTTGGGTGAGGTTTAGGTTGAGGTTTTGCGTTAAGGTTAAGGATAGGGTGAGGATTAGGGTTATGGTTCGGTTTACAGTGAGGGCTAGGGTGAGGGGAAGGATTAGGGTTAGGGTGGGGGTTGGATTTCTTGTGAGGGTTAGGGTTAGTGTTAGGGTAAGGTAAGGGTTAGGTTATAGTTTAGGGTGAGTGTGAGGTTTAGGGTTAGCATTAGTTTTAGAGTTAGGATTAGGATGAGTGTTAGGGTTTGGTTTAGGGTGAGGCTTAGGGTGAGGGTGAGAGTTAGGGTTAGGTTTAGGGTGAGGGTTAGTTTTAGGGTGAGGGCTAGGGTGAGGTTGAGGATTAGGGTGAGGGTGAGGGTGAGGGTGAGGTTTTCATTTAGGTAAGGGTTAGGGTTAGGGTTAGGGTGAGGTTTAGGGTGAGTTTGTGGGTTGGGTTTAAGGTTAGGATTAGGGTGAGGGTGAGGGTGAAGTTTAGTGTTAGGATGAGGGTTAGAGTTAGAGTTAGGATGAGATTGAGGGTGAGGGTGAGGGTTTGGAATAGGGTTAGTGTGAGGTTTAGGGTTACGGTGAGGGTTAGTGTTAGGCTGAGGGTTAGGGTTAGGCTTATGGTGAGGGTTAGGGTTAGTGTGATGTTTAGTGTGAGGGTGAGGGTTAGGGTGAGGATGAGTGTTCTGTTGAGAATTAGGGTTAGGGTTAGGGTTAGGGATCGGTTTAGTGTGAGGGAAAGGGTTAGGGTGAAGGTTAGGGTGAGGTTGAGGTTTAGGGTTAGGGTGAGGGTTAGATTTAGGGTTAGGGTTATGGTGAGGGTGAGGGACAGGGTGAGCCTTAGTTTTAGGGTTAGGATTAGTTTGCTGGTTAGGGTGAGGGTAAGGGTTAGGGTGAGGTTTAGGGTGAGGGTGAGTTTTTGGGTTAGGGTGAGGGTAAGGGTTAGGTTGAGGGTTAGGGTGAGGGTTAGCTTTAGAGTTAGGTATAGGGTGAGGATTAGTGTTAGTGTGAGGGTAAGGGTGAGGGTTAAGATTAGGGTTGGTGTGAGGATAAGGATTAGGGTGAGTGTTAGGGTGAGGATGAGAGTTAGGGTTAGGTTTAGTGTGAGGGTAAGTTTTAGGGTGAGGGCTAGGGTGAGGGTTAGGTTTAGGGTGAGGGTTAGGGTTAGGATGAGTGTTAGGGTTAGGGTCAGGGTGAGGATTAGGGTTAGGTTGAGGATTATGGTTAGGGTGAGTTTTAGGCTTAGGGTTAGTGTGAGAGTAAGGGTTAGGGTGATGTTTATTGTGAAGTTGAGGGTTAGGGTGAGGGTGAGTGTTCGGGTGAGGATGAGGGTTCGGGTTCGGGTGAGGTGAGGGTGTGTTTGAGGGTTAGGGTTACGGTGAGAGTCAGGGTGAGGTGTCGGGATAGGGTTAGAGGTAGGGTTTGTGTGAATGTAAGGGTTAGGGTGAGGGTTAAGGTGAGGCTGAGGGTTAGGTTTAGCGTTACAGTTCGTTTGAGTGTTAGGGTTAGGGTGATGTTTAGGGTGAAGTTGAGGGTTAGTTTGAGGATTGGTGTGAGGGTGAGAGTTAGTGTGAGGGTGCCAGTGAGGGTGAGGTTGAGGGTTATCGTTAGGGTTATGGTGAGACTGAGGGTTAGTGTTAGGATTAGGGTAAGGTTTAGGCTGAGGATGAGGGTGAAATTGAGGGTGAGGGTTAGGGTTAGGGTTAGTATGAGGGTTCGGGTTAGTGTGAGGGTTAGTGTGATGCTAAGGGTCAGGGTGAGGGTGAGTGTTGGAATGAGAGTGAGGGTGAGGGATAGGGTTTGAATTCGAGTTAGCCTGAGTTTTAGTGTTTGGGTTATGTTAGGGTTAGGGTTATTGCTAGGGTTAGGGTGAGGGTGAGGGTTAGGGTGAGGGTGAGGGTGAGGGTGGGGTTGAGGATTAGGTTTAGGATTAGGGTGAGGGTTAGGGTAAGGCTGAGGGGGGAGGGGAGGTATAGGGTGAGGTTTAGGATTAGGGCTAGGTTTACAGTGAGGGTTAGGGATAGGTTTAGGTTTAGTATAAGGGTTAGGCTGAGGGTAAGGGTTAGGGTTAGTGTGAGTGTTAGGTTTAGGGTTAGGGTTTGGGTTAGGTTGAGGGTAATGTTTAGGGTGAAGATTAGGGAGACGGTGAGGTTCAGGGTTAGGATGAGGCTTAGGGTGAGGTTTAGGGTTAGGGTGAGGTTTAGGTTTAGAGTGAGGGTTAGGGTGAAAGTTCGGTTTAGTTTTAGTGTTAGGGTGAGGGTTAGGTTGTGGGTAAGTGTTAGGATGAGGGTTAGAATGAGGGTGAGGGTTAGGGTTAGGTTGAGGGTAAGGGTTAGGGTGAGGGTTAGAGTGAGGGTGAGGGTTAGGGTTAGCATTAGGTTTAGAGTGAGGGTAAGGGTGATGGTTATGGTTAAGGTTAGGTATACGGTGAGGATTAGGGTTAGGGTTAGGTTTATGGTGAGGGTTAGTCTGAGCTGTAGGGTTAGGGTTAAGGTTAGGGTTAGGTTTAGTGTGCGGTTTAGGGTTAGGGTTAGGGTGAGTGTTAGGTTTACAGTGAGGGTTAGGGTTAAGTTTATGGTGAGGATAAGGGTTAGAGTGAGGGTTAGGGTGAGGGTGAGTTTTAGGGTTAGCCTTAGATTTATGGTTAGGGTTAGGAGGAGGGTTAGGGTTAGGGTGAGGTTGAGGTTGAGGGTGAGGGATAGGGTTAGGATGAGGGTTAGGGTTAGGGTGAGTGTTAGGGTTAGGTTTAGGGTGAGGGTTAGGGATAGGATGAGGATTAGGGTTAGGGTTAGGGTGAAGGTTAGGGTTAGGTTGAGATTTAGGGTTATTGTGAGTGTTAGGTTTAGGGTTAGGGTTTTGGTTAGGTTGAGGGTAAAGTTTAGGGTGAGGATTAGGGAGAGGGTGAGGTTTAGGGTTAGGATGAGGCTTAGGGTGAGGTTTAAGGTTAGGATGAGGTTTAGGTTGAGGGTGAGGGTTAGGGTGAAAGTTCGGTTTAGTTTTAGTGTTAGAGTGAGGGTTAGGTTGTGGATAAGTGTTAGGATGAGGGTTAGAATGAGGGTGAGGTTTAGGGTTAGGTTGAGGGTAAGGGTTAGGGTGAGGGTTAGGGTGAGGGTGACGGTTAGGGTTAGCATTAGGTTTAGGGTGAGGGTAAGGGTGTTGGTTATGGTTAAGGTTAGGTATACCGTGAGGATTAGGGTTAGGGTTAGGTTTATGGTGAGGGTTAGTCTGAGCTGTAGGGTTAGGGTTAGGGTTAGGTTTAGTGTGCGGTTTAGGGTTAGGGTTAGGGTGAGTGTTAGGTTTACAGTGAGGGTTAGGGTTAAGTTTATTGTGAGGATAAGGGTTAGAGTGAGGGTTAGGGTGAGGGTGAGTTTTAGGGTTAGCCTTAGATTTATGGTTAGGGTTAGGAGGAGGGTTAGGGTTAGGTTGAGGGTTAGGTTTAGGATGAGTGTTAGGGTTAGGTTTAGGGTGAGGGTTAGGGATAGGATGAAGATTAGGGTTAGGGTTAGGGTGAAGGTTAGGGTTAGGTTGAGATTTAGGGTTAGGGTGAGGGTTAGTTTTAGGGTTAGGGTGATGTTTATTGTGAGCTTTAGGTTTAGGGTGAAGGTGAGTGTTCGAGTGAGGGTTAGGGTTCGGGGGAGGGTGAGGGTTAGGGTGTGTTTGAAGTTTAGGGTTAGGGTGAGAGTTAGGGTAAGGTGTCGTTATAGGGTTAAGTTTAGTGTTAGTGTGAGGATAAGGGTTAGGGTGAGGGTTAGGTTGAGGGTGAGGGTTCGGGATAGGATTACGGTGAGGGTGAGGTTTAGGTTTAGGGTGATGTTTAGGGTGAGATTGAGGGTTAGTGTGAGGGTGAGGGTGAGGGTGAAGGTTAGGTTGAGGATGGGGGTGAGTGTGAGGGTGAGGGTGAGGGTTATCTTTCGTGTTATGATGAGGGTGTGGTTTAGGGTTAGCATTAGGGTTAGGGTTATGTTTAGGCTAAGGGTGAGGATGAAAGTGAGGGTGAGGATTAGGGTTAGGGTTAGGTTGAGGGTTAGGGTTAGGGTTAGAATGAGGGTGAGGTTGAGGGTTAGGGTTCGGTTTAAGATTAGGGTGAGATTTAGTGTTAGGGTTAGTGTTAGGTTTAGGGTTATTGTTAGGGTTAGGGTGAGGGTTAGGGTTAGGGTGAGGGTGAGGATTAGCTTTAGGATTGGGGTTAGAGTTAGGGTGAGGGTGGGTTTGAAGGTTAGGTTTAAGATTAGGGTTAGGTTAGGGTAAGGCTAAGGGGGAAGGGAGGTTGAGGGTGAGGGTGAGGGTTAGGGTTAGGGTTAGGGTGACGGTTAGGATTAGGTTTAGTGTTAGTATAAGGGGTAGGCTGAGGGTAAGGGTTAGGTTTTGGATTAAGGTTAGGTTTAGGGTGAGGTTTAGGGTGAGGCTTAAGTTTAGAGTTAGGTTTAGTATGAGGGTGAGGGTTAAATTTAGGTTAAGGCTGAGGTTTGGGGTTAGGGTGAGTATTAGGGTAGGGTTAGGGTGAGGGTTCGGGTGAGGGTGAGGGTGAGTTTTAGGGTGTGGGTAACAGTTAGGGTTAGGGTGAGGCTTAAGGTGACCGTAGGGTTAGGGTGAGGGTGTGGGTTAGGGTTTCCCTGAGGATTATGGTTAGGGTTAGGGTTATGGTGAGGGTAAGTGTAAAGATGAGGTATAGGGTGAGGGTGAGGTTTAGCGAAAGCGTTAGAGTTAGGGAGAGGGTTAGGATCAAGGATAGGTTAGGTGAGGGTGAGGGTTAGAGTTAGGTTTAGGGCTAGTTTTTGGGTGAGGGTAAGATTTAGGGTGAGGTTTAAGGTGAGGGTGAGGGTTAGGGTTATTTTGAGGGATAGGGTGAGTGTTAGGGTGAGTGTTATGGTGTGGGTTAGGTTTAGGTTTTGGTTTAGGGTGAGGGTTAGGGTGAGGTTTAGTGTTAGTGTTAGGGTGAGGGTTAAGCTGAGAGTTAGGGTGAGGGTAAGGGTTAGAGTGAGGTTTAGGGTGAGGGTGTGGCTTGCGGATAGCATGAGTATTAAGGATAGGTTTAGGGTGAGGTTAAGGGTTAGGGTGAGTGTGAGGGTTAGGTGTAGGATTAGGGTTAGTGTTAGAGAGAGGATTAGGGATAGGGTTAGGATTAGGGTGAGGGTTTTGGTTAGGTTTAGAGTTAGGTTGAGGGTTAGGGTTAGTGTTTGGATTAGGTTTAGGGTTAATGTTAGGGTTAGGTGAGGGTTAGGGATAGAATTGGGGTTAGGGTGAGGGTCAGGGTTAGGTTTTGGCTTGGAGTTAGAGTGAGGGTGAGTGTGAGTGTTAGGGTTAGGTTTAGCTTTAGGGATAGGGTTAGGTTGAGGGTGAGGGTGAGGGTGACGGTGAGGTTTAGGGTTAGGGTGAGGTTTAGGGTTGTGGTTAGGGTTAGGGTTGGGTTGAGGGTTAGGGTTAGGGTTAGGAAGAGGGTTTGGCTGAGAGTTAGGGTTATGGTTAGGGTGAGGTTTAGTGTTAGTGTGAGTGTTAGGATGAGGGTTAGGCTGAGGTTTAGGGTTAGGGAGAGGATAAGGGTGAGTTTTAGGGTGAAGGTTAGGTTTAGGTTTCAGGTTAGGGTGAGGGTTAGGATGAGGTTTAGTTTTAGTGTAAGGGTTAGGGTTAAGGTAAGGGTTAGGGTGAGGGTAAATGTTAGATTGAGTTTTAGGGAGAGGGTGAGGGTTAGGGATAGCATTAGGGTTAATTTTAGGTTTAGGGTGAGGCTTGCGGTTAGGGTTACTTTGAGGGTGAGGGTTAGGTTTAGCATTAGGGTTAGGGTTAGGGTGAGTGTTAGGGTGAAGTTGATGGTTAGGGTTAGGGTTAGGGTGAGGGTACGGGTTAGGTTGAGGGTGAGGGTTAGGGTGATGGTGAGGGTAAGGTTTAGGGTGACGTCTATGGTTACAGTTACTGTTAGGGTAAGGTTTAGGTTTAGGGTGAAGGTGAGGGTGAGGGTTAGGTTTAGGGTTAGGCTTAGGTGTAGGGTTAGCCTTAGGGTGAGGGTGAGGCTGAGTGTCAGAGTTAGGTTTAGGGTGAGGTTTAGGGTAATGGTTACGGTTAGGGTGAGGGTGAGGGTGAGGTTTTAGGTGAGGTTGAGAGTTAGGGTTTGGGTTAGGTTTAGGATTAAGGTTAGGGTGAGAGTTATTGTTAGGGTTAATGTTAGGATGAGGGTTAGGGTGAGAGTAAGGGTTAGGGTGAGGGTGAGGTTTAGGTTAAGGATTAGGGTTAGGTTTAGGGTGAGGGTTAGGGATAGGGTTAGGATTAGGGTGAGGGTTTTGGTTAGGGTTAGGTTTAGAGTTAGGGTGAGTGTAAGGGTTAGGGTTTGGATTAGTGTTAGGGTAAGGGTTAGGCTGAGGGTGAGGTTGAGGGTGCGGGTTAGGATTAATGTGAGTGTTAGGGTAGGGTTAGTGTGATATTTAGGGGGAGGTTTAGGGTGAGGGTTAGGATGAGGGTTAGGTTGAGGGTTAGCGTTAGGGTTCCGGTGAGGGTAAGGGTTAGGGTGAGAGTTAGGCTTAGGGTTAGGCTTAGGGTGAAGGTTAGAGTGAGGGTTAGTGTTAGGGTTAGGGTTAGCGATAGGGTGAGGGTTAGGCTGTGGGTAAGGGTTAGAGTGAGGGTTAGGGTGATGGTGAGGTTTAGAGATAGCATTAGTTTTAAGATTAGGTTTAGGGAGAGGGTTAGGATTAGGATTAGGGTTACTGTGAGGGTTATGGAAAGCATTAGGGTTAGGGTTATGTTGAGGTTTAGGGTTAGGGTTAGGGTGAGGATTTGGGTTAGGGTTAGGGTTAGGGTGAGGGTTAGGCTTAGGGTGAGGGTGAGGGTTAGCTTTAGGTTTATGATTAGGGATAGGTTTAGGTTTAGGATTAGGGTGATGGTGAGGGTGAGGGTCAGAGTTAGGTTTGGGGTGAGAGTTATGGTTATGGTTAGGGATAGGGTGAGGATGAGGGAGAGGGTTAGGGTGAGAGTGATGGTGAGCGTGAGGGTGAGTGTTAGGTTTAGGGTGAGTATTAGGGTTATGGTTAGGGTGAGAGTGCGGGTGAATTTGAGGGTTAAGTGTGAGCATGAGTGTTAGGTTGAGCATGAGGGTGAGTGTTAGTGTTTAGGTGAGGGTCAGTTTTGGTTAGGGTTAAGGTTAAGGTGAGGGTTAGGGTTAGAGTTAGTGCTATGATGAGGGTTAGGCTGAGGGTTAAGGTTAAGATTAGGGTGAGGGTAAGGGTTATGGTGAGGGCCAATGTTAGGTTTTGGATTAGGGTTAGGGTTAGGGTGAGGGTTAGGGATAGGGTTAGGATTAGGGTGAGGGTTTTGGTTAGGGTAAGGTTTTGACTTAGGGTGAGGTTTAGGGTTAGTTTAGGGATTAGGTTTAGGGTTAGGGTTAGGCTGAGGGTGAGGCTGAGGGTGAGGGTTAGAGTTAATATGAAGGTTAGGGTTTGGGTTATCGTTAGGATGAGGGTTAGGCTGAGGGTTAGGGTAAAGGTTCGGGTAAGGGTAAGTGTTAGGGTGAGGTTTACATTGACGGTGAGGGTTAAGTTTAGGCTTAGGGTTAGGGTGAGGTTTATGGTTAGGGTGAGGGTGAGGGTTAGGGTTAGGGTTAGGGTGAGGGTTAGGTTTAGGTGAGGGTTAGGGATAGGTTTGGGGTTAGGGTGATTGTGAGGAGTAGTTTTAGGTTTAGGTTTAGGGTTAGGCTGAGGGTGAGGGTGAGGTTTAGGGTTAGGGTTAGGGTTAGGGTTGGGTTGAATGTTAGGGTTAGGGTTAGGGTTAGGAAGAGGGTTTGGCTGAGGTGTAGGGTTATGGTTAGGGTGAGTTTTAGGGTTAGTGTGAGGGTTGGGATGAAGGTTAGGCTGAGGGTTAGGGTTAGGGTTAGGGTGAGGGTAAGGGTTAGGGTGAGGGTGAGGGTTAGGTTTAGGATTAGGGTTATTGTTACGGTGAGAGTTAAGGATAGGGTTAGGGTTAGTGTGAGGGTTAGGGTGAGGGTTAGGGTTAGGTTTAGGGTGAGGATTAGGGTGAGGGTGAGTTTTAAGGTGAAGGTTAGGGTTAGGGTGAGGATTAGGGTTAGGGTTAGGGTGAGGTTTAGGATTAGGGTGATGTTTAGGATGAGGGTGAAGTTTTAGGTGAGGATGAGGGTGAGGGTGAGGGTTTAGTTGAGGGTTAAGGTTAGGGTTAGGGTGATTGTTAGGGTGATGGTGACAGTGATTGTTAGGGTGAAGTTGAGGGTTAGGGATAGGGTTAGGGAGAGGGTTAGTGTTAGTGTTAGTGTGATGGGTAGGGTGATGGTTTGGGTTCCGGTGAGGGTGAGGGTTAGTTTTAGGGTGTTGGTGACAGTTAGGTTTAGGGTGAGGGTTAAGGTGACAGTGAGGATTAGGGTTAGGGTTAGGGTTAGTGTTATGGTGAGGTAAGGGTTAGTATGAGGTTTAGGGTGAGGGTGAGTTTTAGGGATAGCGTTAGAGTTAGGGTGAGGGTTAAGGTGATGGTTAGGATCCACGTTAGTTTAGGTGAGGATTGAGGGTTAGAGTTAGGTTTAGGGTTAGGTTTAGGGAAAGGGTAAGGTTTAGGGTGAGGGTTAGGTGAGGGTGAGGGTTAGGGTTAGGTTGAAGCTTAGCGTGAGCATTAGGGTGAGGGTTAGGTTTAGTTTTAAAGTTAGGGTGAGGGTTAGGGTGATGGTAAGGATTAGGTTTATTGTTAGGGTGAGGGTTAGGGTGAGGTTTAGTGTTAGTGTTAGGTTTAGGGTTAGGTATTGGGTTAGGGTGAGGGTTAAGGGTTAGAGTGAGGGTTAGGGTTAGGGTTAGGGTGTTAGGGTTAGGGTGATGGTGAGAGTAAGGTTTAAGGTGAGGACTAGGGTTAGGGTTAGTGTTAGGGTAAGGTGTAGGTTTAGGGTGAGGGTAAGTGTGAGAGTTAGTTTTAGGATTAGGATTAGGTTTAAGGTTAGGCTTAGGGTGAGTGTCAGAATTAGGTATAGGGTGAGGGTTAGGGTGAGGGTGAGTGTGAAGTTGAAGGTGAGGTTGAGTGTTAGGGTTTGGTTGAGGGTTAGGGTTAGGGTAAAGGTTAGGGTGAGGGTTAGGGTTAGGTTTAGGGTTAGGGAGAGGGTTAGGGAGAGGGTAAGGTTTAGAATGAGGGTGAATGTTAGGTTTAGGATTAGGTTTAGGGTTAGGGTGAGGGTTAGGGATAGGGTTAGTTTTAGGGTGAAGTTTTTGGTTTGGGTTAGGTTTAGAGTTAGGGTGAGGGTGAGGGTTAGCGTTTGGATTAGGGTTAGGGTTAGGATTAGGCTTAGGGTGATGTTGAGGGTGAGGGGTGGGGGATAGGGTTAATGTGAGGGTTGGTTTAGGGGTAGCGATAAGGTTACTGTGAGGGTTAGGTTTAGTGTTAGGGTTAGGATGAGGTTTAGACTGAGAGTTAGGGTTAGGTTTGGGTGAGGGTAAGGGTTAGTGTGAAGGTTTGGGTGAGGTGACGTTTAGGTTTAGGCTTGGGATAGGGTGAGGGTTAATGTGAGGGTTAGTGTTAGGGTTAGGATTGGGGTTAGGTTGAGGTTTAGGGTGTGGGTAAGGGTGAGGGTGTGGGTAAGGTTTAGAGTGAGGGTTAGGGTGAGGGTGAGTTTTAGGGATAGCATTCGGGTTAAGGTTAGGTTTAGGGTGAGGGTTAGGGATAGGGTTACGGTGAGAGTGAGGGTTAGGGTTTGCATTAGGGTTAGGGTTAGGATAAGGGTGAGGTTTAGGGTTAGGGTTAGGGTGAGGGTGAGGGTGAGGATTAGGGTTAGGGTTAGGGTGAGGGATAGGTGCAGGGTGAGGGTAATGCTTAGCTTTAGGGTGAGGGTTAGGTTTAGGATTAGGCTTAGGTGTTGCGTTAGGCTTAGGGTGATGGTGAGGCTGAGGGTCAGAGTTAATTTTAGGGTTAGGGTTAAGATTATTGTTAGGGATACGTTGAGGATGAGGGTGAGGGTTAGGGTTAGGGTGATGTTGAGGGTGAGGGAGAGGGTAAGGGTTAGGTTCAGGGTGAGAATTTGGGTTATGGTTAGGTTTAGAGTGAGGTTGAGTGTGAGGGTTAGTGTGAGCATGAGTGTGAGGTTGAGGGTGAGAGTGAATGTTAGGGTTTAGGTGAGGGTCAGTTTTAGGATTAGGGTTAAGGTTAGGGTGAGGGTTAGGGTTAGGGTTCGGTTAGGATGAGGGTTAGGCTGAGGGTTAAGGTTAGGGTTAGGGTGAGGGTAAGGGTTAGGGTGAGGGTGAGGGTTAGGTTTTGGATTAGGGTTAGAGTTAGTGTGAGGGTTAGGTTTAGGGTTAGGGTTAGGATTATGGTTAGGGATAGGTTGAGGATGAGGGTGAGGGTTAGGGTTAGGGTGATGTTGAGGTTGAGGGAGAGGGTAAGGGTTAGGTTCAGGGTGAGGATTTGGGTTATGGTTAGGTTTAGAGTGAGGTTGAGTGTGAGGGTTAGTGTGAGCATGAGTGTGAGGTTGAGGGTGAGAGTGAATATTAGGGTTTAGGTGAGGGTCAGTTTCAGGGTTAGGGTTAAGGTTAGGGTGAGGGTTAGGGTTAGGGTTCGGGTTAGGATGAGGGTTAGGCTGAGGGTTAAGGTTAGGGTTAGGGTGAGGGTAAGGGTTAGGGTGAGGGTGAGGGTTAGGTTTAGGATTAGGGTTAGGGTTAGTGCGAGGGTTAGGTTTAGGGTTAGGGTTAGGATTATGGTTAGGGATAGGTTGAGGATGAGGGTGAGGGTTAGGGTTAGGGTGATGTTGAGGGTGAGGGAGAGGGTAAGGGTTAAGTTCAGGGTGAGGATTTGGGTTATGGTTAGGTTTAGAGTGAGGGTGAGTGTGAGGGTTAGTGTGAGCGTGAGTGTGAGGTTGAGGGTGAGAGTGAATTTTAGGGTTTAGGTGAGGGTCAGTTTTAGGGTTAGGGTTAAGTTTAGGGTGAGGGTTAGGGTTAGGGTTCAGGTTAGGATGAGGGTTAGGCTGAGGGTTAAGGTTAGGGTTAGGGTGAGGGTAAGGGTTAGGGTGCGGGCGAGGGTTAGGTTTTGGATTAGGGTTAGGGTTAGTGTGAGGGTTAGGTATAGGGTTAGGATTACGTTGAGGGTTTTGGTTAGGTTTAGGTTTAGAGTTAGGGTGAGGGTTAGGGTTAGTGTTTGGATTAGGGTTAGATTTAGGCTGAGGGTGATGTTGAGGGTGAGGGTGAGGGTTAGGGTTAATGTGAGGGTTAGGGTTATGGTTAGCGTTAAGGTTTGGGTGAGGGTAAGGTTTAGGATTAGGCTTAGGATGAGGGTTAGACTGAGGGTCGGGGTTAGGGTGAGGGTGAGGGTAAGGGTTAGGGTGAGTTTTAGGGTGAGGGGGAGGGTTAGGTTTAGGCATAGGTTTAGGGTGTGGGTTATGGTTATTGTGAGGGTGAGGGTTAGGGTTAGGGTGAGGGTGAGTGTTAGGCTTAGGTGAGTTTTAGGGATAGGGTGGGGGTTAGGTTGAGGGTCAGGATTAGGGTTAGTGTTAGAGTTAGGGTGAGGGCTAGTGTTAGGTTTCGGGTTAGGATGAGATTTAGGTTTAGTGTGAGGGTGAGGGTGAGTGTTATGTTTAGGATTAGGCTTAGGTGTATGGTTAGGCTTAGGATGAGGGTCAGAGTTAGGTTTAGGGTGAGGGTTAGGTTTATGTATAGGGTTAGTGTGAGGTTGAGGCTTAGGGTGAGGGTCATGGTGAGTTTGATGGTGAGTGTTAGGTTTAGGGTGAGTGATATGCTTATGGTTAGGGTTAGGTGAGGGTGAGGATGTGGGTTACGGTGAAGGTGATTGTGAGGTTGAGGGTGAGGGTGAGGGTTAGGGTTTGGGTGAAGGTTAAGTTTAGGGTTTGGGTTAAACTTAGGTTCAGGGTTAGGGTTAGGGTTAGGATGAGGGTTAGGCTGAGGGTTACATTTAGGTTTAGGGTGAGGGTAAGGTTTAGGGTGAGGGTGAGCGTTAGGAATAGGATTAGGGTTAGTTTTAGGCATGAGGGTAAGGGATAGGGTTAGGATGAGAGTAAGGGTTTTGGTTAGGGTTAGGTTTAGAGTTAGGGTGAGGGTGAGGTTTAGGGTTAGGTGTTGGATTAGGGTTAGGTTAAGGCTAAGTGTGAGGTTGAGGGTGAGGGTGACAGTTAGGGTGAGGATTAGGGTTAGGGTTAGCGTTGGGATGAGGGTTAGGCTGAGGGTTAGGGTTAGGGTTCAGGTAAGGTTAAGGGTTTGGGTGAGAGTGAGGGTTATGGTTAGGCTTAGGGTTAGGGTGACGATTAGGGTGAGGTTTAGTGTTAGGGTTAGTGTTAGGGTTAGGTTTAGATTGAGCGTTAGGGTGTGGGTAATGGTTAGTGTGAGTTTAGGATGATGGTGAGGGATAGGGTTAAGTTGAGGGTAAGGGTTAAGGCGAGGCTTAGGATGAGGCTGAGGGTTAATGTAGTATTAGCAGTACCATGAGGGTGAGAGTGAGGGTGAAGTTTAGGGTTAGAGTTAGGGATAGGGTGAGAATTAGGGGTCGGGTTAGGTTTAGACTGACGGATAGGCTGAGGGGTAGGGCTAGGGTTAGTGTTAGGGTGAGGGTTAGGGTGTGGGTTAATGTTAGGGTTAGGGTTAGGGTGAGGTTGAGGGTGAGTGTAAGGGTTAGGGTGAGGATTATGGTGAGGTTGAGGTTTAGTGTTAGCATTAGGGTTAGGTTTAGGGTTAGGGTTATGTTTAGGATTAGGGTTAGGGTGAGGGTGAGGTTTAGGGTGAGGGTGAGGGAGAGGGTGAAGGTT